>NC_142029.1:94844914-96086414 GCF_982192425.1 Myodes glareolus
GTCTTTAACTCCAGTTCCATGTCAGTCCCCAAAATGCCCTTTTCTGACCTCTGCGGGGAATGTATGTGCATGCTACACAGACATACATGGCAAGCAAAAAACTCAACACTTGAAAATAAATCTTAAAAAATATTTACTAATTTTAATTTTTATAAGCATACCTTAATTCCAGCACTTGGGAGGCAGAAACAGGCAGACCAGAGTTTGAGGCCAGCCTGGTCTACAGAGCAAGTTCCAGGACAGCCAAGGCTACACAGAGAAATCCCATTTCAGATCTCCCACCCTCAAAATAATCCTGTGTATGAAATCCTAAGTGTTTCCAGCTATGTGGATTAGTTTTCTTATTCTTTCCCAGCTGTATTAAAGGGAATGTGAACTGGTATGGAATCAGTCTCAAGTCTCTGACAGTCTATTCATATTTGAAGTCCTGACACTGTGTTGTTACATATGTTTTAGCTAAAAGGAAATGCTGGAAAGTTTCTCAGCCTTGGTAACATTTCCAAGGTAAATATTCATTTTAGTAAAATCATCTGTAAGTAGAATATTTTAAGAAATTTTGTAAGAACTTAAAAGATGCTTACAATTACTTGATTGACAGTGATTTGAATCCTATAAAAACAAAACATTCTAGAGCATCAGATCAGCCAGAGGCTACTTACAATGTAAGAGGATTGCCAGGCTTGTGTTTGGGTTTCTGTAGAAAATGCTCCATCATTTCTATTATATGACTCACTAAGAATAATGTAGATTGAATGTATTTCATTATGAAAATTTAATCCATAGCATTTCCTGGGTGTTTGCTACTTAAAATCATTTTTCCCTTTAAGATGTAAGTAAATCCATTCCTGTACATTTTCCCGAACCTTGCATATGCAGCTCTTAGTAACAGCCTAAGTAATGCTAGTGCCAAAGAGTTAATAGAGTAAACCCAAGTTTACACGATTTAGGTCATATTATATTAATACATAAGCCCCTTGGCATCCTGATTCCTACAGTTAGCTGGCATGCTTTGCAGAGTTTGGCAAATGGCTGTTGTGTCACAGAGACAAATATGATTCAGTGAATTTCCAAGTGGTATTCCTTGAGAAAGTAGACATTGATTTGTTACAGACTGAACAAAAGCCTCACCCTCTGAATTGGAGGTTTCTCTCTATTGTATGAACTAAAATTCATTTGTGTTGCACCAAAGTAAAAATTACTAAATCAAGAAGGATAAACTTCCTGTAAGATTTTTGTAGCTAATGAATAGATGGAATGATATCAAGAAAACAGATTGAGAGTGAATATGACCAAAATACTTCTTGTGTATGTTTGAAGCTCACAAAAAGGTAAACAAAATCATAAAGATTTAGATTATAGTGCTGTTGTTAATATTGTGTGTGTGTGTGTGTAGTGTAGTGTAGTACTTTGTAGAGGTAAGATGACATCTTTGTGGAATAAATCTCTTCCTTCACACAGGTTTCGGGTTTTAAACTCGGATCATCTGGCTTGTGTAGCAAGCACTTTGCCTGCTGAGCCACCTCACCGGCCCCTGTAATAGCTCAGTCTCAGATGTGCTGTGGTGGTAGTAGTAGATTCATCTTAACCTCACTTCTGGTTCAGCTGGAAAGTGGTTCAGAGCCACGAAACCAGCAGCTTTTGGTAGTTTTCTTTAAAAATGACAGGGGCTGTTCACATAAATATTTGGTGACTGAGTTCCCACAAAATAAAGTATGGAGCAATAATGCAACCTTTTTTAAAAAATCCATTTTTAGATTTAATAACATAAAAAAATGAAATGTCTTTTAAACCTGTGTCATACCAGCCTGTGCTTTGGCAGGATAGATATCATGTGGGGTCCTCCTGTGTTCTTCACTTGAGTGCCTCTGATTTAAGCCTAGTTGTGTATGATTGCAGAAGAGTGAACTAAATCTTCAGGAGCAAGCACAGTGATAATGGTGCTTGTTCTGCAGTAGGCATTGGCTTAATGCTTCTATGAATTATCTTAATTTAATCCCCACCATGGGCCAGAGAGGAAGAGTAGGTATATTAGTAGCCTTGTTCTACAGATAAAGAAATGTAAATCCTGATAGTAATGGTCACCAGCACTTAAACTCCTTTTGTATGATCAGCAATATTTCAAGCACTTCGTTTTAAATTTCATTTTAAAATCATGGTTTATTGTAGGTCTGTTATGTTTCTCTGGTATACGTTTTACATAAGCTCATGCAATATCACCCATTTTTTTTTTAATGATATGTGTGTTTGTGGGGTGGGAGTAGACTTGCAGAAGAGCATGGATGTACACTTTTAAGGAGATCAGAGGCTCACCTTTGGGTGTTAGTCTCAGGAATTAACCACCCGCCCCCTTTGAGACAGGATCCCCCTCTCACTAAAACCTGGGACTCTGATGGAACCAGTTCACTTTGATTGACCCCTCCTGTCTGCTGCTATTACAAGCCCCTGCTGTTGCATAATCTTTTTCATGCTGGCTGACAACTCACATTCTCAGGCTCACACAGCTCACCATCTCCATAGTCACACACCCCACCACAGTCTCACTGTAACCCGTAGTGGTCTTGAACTTGTAATAACCCTCTTTATTCTGCCCTGCCCCCTCCCGCCCTAAGTGCTAGGTCTAGAGGTATAAGTTACCATGCTTGGCTTAGCTTTTAGAAGTGTTCTTTTCCAGTTTTTTATTTTGTGTATGGATATTCTATGTACCGTATGTATGCATGCTGTCTGTGAAGTCTGTGGAGGTCAGGAGAAGGCATTGGGTCCCCTGAAAGTGGAGTCCAACCGTGAGCCACCATGTGGGTGCTGGGGAATTGAACCCAGGTCCTCTGGAAGAATAACTAGTGTTTATAACTGTTAAGCCATCTCTCCAGTCCTCCTGGCCTGTCATTTTAATAGAAAAAGTGGACTTAGGGGGATAGGTAACCTTCAGAGGTAGTACAAGTAGTTGGTGATGGAACTGGACTTACAGTCACATACTTAGCTACCATCCATGCTCCACTTTTGAGGCAGGGTGCAGTAAGAATGCTGTTTATCCAAGACAGGTCCCTATTGGCTGTGTACACCTGGAAATATGTTTCTTAGGCCTCCTGTGTTATAACAACTAGGCAGGAACAGGAAACAATTTTAAGCATCAATATATTTTCTACAGCCTTTTTTTAATGAAAGACTCAGTTTCCATCTCCTGTAAAGTGAAAGTCAGGCTTCTATTTGATTATGGTGCTTGGATTTTTATCAATATAATCTAGTTGGACAGATTACCATGTCCCTATAAAAAGCCATGGAGACAGTCTAACCATTTTCAGTCTTGGAAACAATACTTCATTTCTGCTTTAATATTCAAAGCTCTAATAACAGTGAAGTTATTTGTTTATTTGTACAAACTATTGTCTCTGTAAACAACACCTGATGGCTGATATGTATCATTGTAATAATAATACCTTTTAATATTTTAATTTTTCCCCTGTACTCTTTCTAATTAGAATTAAGCTGAATATAATAAAGCCAAGAACTTTGAGATGTAGCCTGAAGAAATGGCTCTGTGTGTACTATGAAAGCCTATGTCCCCAGTTCCAACCCTGAATCCCATTTGGTAGAAGGTTGGCCTCTGACCTTCACATATATACCATGGCATGTGCATGGTAATAAAAATTTCTATTGTAATGACATCATTAGAAGAAACCGTTTGTTTTCACTTTGTCTTGTTTGCCTGCTTGTATGTGTATATTGGATCACCTGAGGTTACATAAGCTACCATAATGGGTGCTGGGAACTGAACCCAGATGCTGTGTAACAGCAGTAATGCTCACCACTGCTGAGCCACCCATCTTCCCAGCCTTCCCAGCCTTATCAGATGTTATTTTTAAGAACAAGGCTTTTTTTCCCTCGTATTTCTTAAGAGTTCTGCTGTTTTGTCAAATAGTTGAAGTGTTTGAAGGTTGAACTTTTCCTTCTATGCTGTTGGAGAGGATGCTGTGAAGGTTCTGAACTAGTGGTTCTCAACCTGTGGATCTTGATCTCTTTGGGGGTTGCATATCTGATATTTATTTACATTATGATTTCAGAATAGCAAAATTACAGTTAATTAAGTAGCAACAAAATAATTTTATGTTTAGGGGTAACCACAACATGAGGAACTATATTAAAGGGTCACAGCATTAGGAAAGTTGAGGACCGTGGCGCTAAACCAGTGTGTCAGTTACTCTTCTTGATGCTCCTGTCAAGTTCTGACAAAGACAAGTTGAGGAAAGAAGGGTGTATGTTTTTGACTAATGATTTGAAGGCAAAGAGCATCATGGTAGTAGGTACCATGTGGTGCTAAGAGGAGCTCTAGCTGGGGCAGCAGGAGTTTGTGACTCTGGATTGCATTGCCTTCTCAGTCAGGAAGCAGAGGTGAATGTGTGCTATGCCACTTCCTTTGTTTTCAGCCTGAGACCCCTGCCCATGAAGTATGTACCTGTGGTAATGACCTCACAGACATGCCTAGGGGTGGTATCTTCTAAGTGATTCTAAATGTCAAATTGACAGGTTTAACCACCATATTCACACTTTTAACAGCAACCAAAGTGAATAATCTATGTAATATCTATGATATACTGTATTAGGATGTTTGCTTTTTGGCTATTGAGTGTGCTCTGAAAATCCTTACCAGTTTCCTAAAAGAACTGTAGGATCTTTTCATTCCTTTGCTCCTTTTACTCCACCCCCAATCCCTAGTTTTGAGGAGGATCTGGCTGTGTTGCCCACTCTTTCCTCAAACAGTCCTCCCACCCCAACTGTCGCAGTAGCTGGGCTATAGGTGCGTGTCCCCAGACCCAGCTTGTGTTGTCTTTTTGACAGATTGGATTTGTAAATTGAAACTATGCTCTCCAAAGTGAAATCTAGGAAGTTTTTATCAGGATTAAACACAAATACACTTGTTATTTTTATGGTGCTGGGCTCTATCTCACTTGTCATGCATGCTGAGCAGGCGCTGTTTTGATAAGCTACACCAGCTCTCAAATATTCATCTTTTGGCCTTAAGTAAAAGTTGACAGTACTGCAGAATTCTGCTATGCCTGGCTGTGGACTTAATGTCTTACATAACCCACAGAGCACGCACAGGAGCTTGTGTTGGCACAGCTTATGCAAATGATTGCTCTGGTTTCCCCCGTCGATGTCCTTTTCCTGTTCCAGGATCCTGTTCAAGCTCCCACACTGCATTCATTCGTTGTTTGCCTGGTCTGTGCCGATCTGTAACTGTTCCCAGTTGTTTTCCTGACTGGCTTCCTTAAATGTCCGGTTGCTGACGATATTCACACTAGTGTCCTCTTACCGTTCTCACTCTGATTGCCTTCCTTATTGTAGTTAATCATAGTTTGAGAGAAATTTTTTCCTTCCTTACATTTTTTAAAAATTTTCGTACAGTATAATTTAATAATATCCTTTTCCTCAGCTTCTTCCAGATCCCCCAACCGACTTCACGTTCTTTCACGTTCTTTCTCCTGAGACAAATATCTTGAGGTATGCTAAGAACAGATTGTATTTCACTTTCTTTTGATAAGAAATCTTTGAAGACTTTGTGGGCATATATTTAAATTGTTAAATTTTTGAGACAGGATTTCTGTATATCCCTGGCCATCCTGTAACTCCCTGTAGACCAGGCTGGCCTGGAACTCAGAACCGTCTACCTCTGACTCCTGAGTGCTGGGATTAAAGGTTGTTAGAATTTGAGGGTCACAAAGTATTTTTTTTTGTTTTGTTTTTGTTTTTAACTTTTCTTTATGTTCATTGGTGTTTTGCCTGCATGAATGTCTATGTGAGGGTGTCAGAAGCCTGGAACTGGAGTTACAGACAATTGTGACATGTGGGTGCTGGAAATTGAACCTGGGTTCTGGAAGAACAGCCAGTAAGCACCCTTGACCACTGAGCTGTCCCTCCAGCCGCTGGGTCATGGAGTTTTATTCAACACTAGAAGAGGAGTGAAAATGACATAGACTCTTCAATATTTGATTGTTATTTAATTTTTCTTTTTAAAGATTTTAAGGTGTAAAGGAAAGAACATTTGAATGAGAGTGTCTTATCACTAGCCTGTAAGCCTAGCTGGATGCAGCAGAAACCTGCTTCACTCGTGTTTATGATAGCTGAGCTGGGTGGAATGGGCCTAGAGGGCACAGTGCCTTTCCATCTAAGGAATCCTCATTCCCACAGCTATAGGAGAAAACCCTGCCCTGGGAAGATGGTACATAGGCTCTTTATCAGGCTGTAGGGCCAGATTTGATTTGGGGGCTTTAGTGAGGAAAGAACTGCTCAGGCTTGAGCTTTGATGTAGGAGAGCTGCATTGGTCCCGAGCAGCTTTGAGAAGGGGGGACAACTTATGAGCTCCACCCAGGGGTTGGGCTCTTGAAGCGATATTACGGACAGACGGACTGTTGCAGGCTCAGACTTACATTTTGTACATTCACACTATTAGGAGCACCTACTGCTGGGTTGAATTCCTTCCCTTGGATAGCTAGCTGAACTCATTCTCAGCCAAATTAATAAATGGCATTGCTTATTAAGACTGAAGCATTAAGTAAAGTGAGGCATTGGATAGGAAAGCAATTGATGCAGTTTGTTTTCAAAGCCCTGAAAGTGCTGCCGTGTGCATAGATCGCAGGGACTGGCTTAAGTGCCAACACGTGGGGGCATTAATTTTCTTTCATAGAGGATTCTAAGTTCACAGGATATCAGAAGTGCTGACTTGGCAGTGAAGTCCCATTTGTAACATGTTAGATTAGGAAGCAGATTGATTTATATGTTGAAGTAATGGATCAAGGCACAGTCGGTGCTTAAGAAAATGGAGAGCACATTAAATAAGAGCATTTCCAAGTAAAGAAATGCAAACATCATAGAATGGTGACCCTGTCACACTCTAGGTGAGGTTGGGGTATGTTTGATTAGTTGATTCTTAGATGTGGCCCACAGAGGCCTTTTATATTTCAGAGGATACTGTCTTGAGAGTCTCTCATGACCACAAGGATTAATCTTTCTGAACTCAGAAGTGAATCACTGTATCCTATTAGCTGTCTGGATTGATTCCAGTTACTCTTTCTTGGTGGTAACTGATGGGAGGATCTGGCTGTTTTGCTCTCCTTCCTGTTGCTTTAACCTCTGATACTTTAGACTCTTTAGGGAAGATAACACTGACCATCTCAGTGCAGAAATCAAATGCACTTACACTGATGTATTGACCTCCGTGGTTGACCCATTAACTGAGCATTTATACAGTTGAAACTTTTGTGGTCTTGTAGCCAACAACTGTAATGAGTAACATGTGGAACGCAGTCCTGGCTGATGAATGCACTAGAATGGACCGTTTCAATGTCGTGGCTCAGTGAGCTCACACAACTAATCAACACTTTCTTATCTGTGATCATTCTGGGGACTTAAGGGTCAAATGCTGTCCCCTGTCCTAAACCCTATTTGTTTAGTAGCTGTCTTCAATGTTAAAGGATTCATACACGATCATAAGTAGTTGAAACATTAAGAACTCTTAATCTTTAACTCTAGTTCATGTGTAAATTGAGGAAACAAGTTATTTCAAATTTGTTTTTTCTCCTTTTTTAAAAAAAATTAATTTTATGTGTTTGGGTGTTTTACTTGCATGTATGCCTGTGCACTGTGTACATGTTTCGTACATGCAGAGTCCAGAAGAGAATGCCCGTTTCTCTAGAACTGAAGTTACAGTTGGTTGTGAACCCCTATGTAGGTGCTAGGAGTTGAACCTGAGTTCTTTTAACTGTTGATTCATCTCTCCAGCCCTTTGGTGTTTCTTTCTTTCTTACTATGCTTAATTTATACATTAAATTGTATTATGACCTGGGAAAAGCATATATTGAGTTCAGCGTACTACATTGTTTTAGGTATTCCCTGGGAGTCCTGGGACATGGCTCCAGGGATAAAGGACAATCCCTTGTGTAACAATAAATGCACAGGTGTTACTCAAGGACACATTGTTAGAGAGAAGCCTTGCATGCTGGGCATATTGCAAATAACCTCTTCTTCGTTCTCCATATTTAATCTGTCACCATGTTTTGCTGTTTTCTCTCTGTGATCTTGAGTCTTTTACTGCACACCACTGTAGCCCAAGCTAGCAATATCCTTCTGTTGGACCGTGCACTTCCAGTGGTCCACCCCTTCCTCTGCTTGCTTACAGTTCATTTTTACTCTGCAGCCAGAAAAGGAATTGGGAGTGATAGCTCTGACTTAAAATTTCTCAGCACTTCAAGTGAGATCCTTCTGCTGCCAGACAGTGTAGACCTGGTGCTAGTGCACCACACTTCATCCACACTGCCGCACAAGCCTCACTTTTTTCTGGAAACTTCCTTTATTAGCTCTCTGCTCAAACTGAGGTCATGTTCTTTTTAATGTTTTCTCAGTGCTGTGTTCTTTTCCTCTGTAGGACTGTGAATCTCGTCACTTTTTTTGTATAAGTTTTGACTTGACACTAGATGGAGTACTGAGGAAGCAGGGGCACCACTTTTTGCTCATGCTTGTATACTGAGCCTTTAGCACTTTGTTAATACAGTTGCTTGAAGAAGATGTTTTTGCTGTATGAGTGAATAAGTAAATTATTGGAAGTTTTAACAGTTCCCTGTTTTCATGTTTTGTGTGTGAAGGAATAGGTAGCTTGTATTAGAACAGACAGCAGTCAGATTCAAGGTCTTCCAAGTGGGCAGCAGTAGGGTTAGAGTTCCCATTAGCTTTTCACTTTATATACACTCAAAGGTCAGTTTTAAATCCTTGCGTACTTCCTGAAACAAGAATTAGTTTATGTAAAAGTACTATAGGCCTACCATCCCAGTCACTCAGGAAGCTGAGGCAGGAAGAGAGTTCAAGACAAGCCTGAGTAACCTTGTCTGAAAATAAAAAAATGTATAGATGAGGTAGGGATTTAGTTCAGTGATAGAGTTCAGGCCTAACCTGTGTGATACCCTAGATTGAATCTCCAGTACCAGAGGGAGAAAGAGAAAAAGTAAATACCTGAGATTATAAGACATTTTGGAAGAGATAACAAATAAACAAAAGTTGATAGTGAACCATACCTCTTCCTGCCAACTTCACTTGGAAGCAGACCAGTAGAGGCGCTGTTAGAGACTGGCTGTCCTTCCTGATAATTCAGACACTCTAATTTACAGTAGCTTGACCTGGAAACCAGGAGTCAGTCGGTATAAACCTGTTTATATTTAGGAATTAGTTTCCATAAATACAAAGTTGAATTTCCTTTGGTTTGTCTTAAAATGCTTGCTTTCAAACATTTGCAAAAATGCAAGGTACTTCAGGTCTATGTAGTTTTTAGTAGTTATTTTATTATGTTTTTTTTTTCTTCTCCCAGGGTGGGTGATGGTTGAGTGGATACAAGGGCCTTGACACACACAGAGGTCTGAGGACAACTTGTAGTTCATTCTCTCCTTCCACCACATGGATCCTAGGGATCAAACTCAGGTTGTCAGGCTTGGCAATAGTGCCTTTCCCTGCTAAGGCTTCTTGCCAATTTGGTGATTCTGCGTTTCTAGATCACATAGGAATATTCCTACAGGAGTCATACTTTAGCACCTTCTAGCCACCCTTTGGTTCCTTTTCAGCTTTTAGATCTTGAAGTATAATAAGTAGAGCGGTACCGGGTAGTTTGCTGTAAGAGGTTGGTCCTGTATCAACTATTAAAATGCCTCTGCCTGTCTGCATATCTTCTGACTAAACCTGAAGTGTCTGGTTTCTCTTTTGATAGGCTCTTGCAGCCAATGCTGGGACAGGCTTTGCTGTTGCTGAGCCTCAAATTGCGATGTTTTGTGGGAAGCTGAACATGCATGTGAATATTCAGACTGGAAAATGGGAGCCTGACCCAACAGGTACCAAGAGCTGCCTGGGAACAAAGGAAGAAGTTCTTCAGTACTGCCAGGAGGTAAGAGTGCTGTCAGAAAGTGAACACTCCACTTCTTTTCCTGGGTCAGGGCTGCATGTGTTCCCCCTGCCCAAGACCAAAGTAGTAAGAATTGGAACTCCAATCCCTTTTGTTTCTAAATTTAGGTATTGCCGAGGTTTTACTTGCTTCTGTTTTGAGCTCAGTTCTAGAAAGTTGTAGAAAGTTGGTAGGAACCTAGTTCTGTTTTAGGAAGATGAAAAGCAAAATATGTCATGTGTAGAATTTGTGGTTTTTGCTTGTTCATAGAAAGCTGCCAGTGTTGTGAAGGAGCCTCTAGATATGAGTCAACTTGACCCTTTGCTTCAGTAGCAAAAGAATGTGAGTTTGACTTCTCACATGTAGGACCAGGGTGAAGTGTGGTTTTAACTCTGTTAGCAGGTACTTTATAGACTTGCCTCTGTCTTTCACTTAAGAGCTCAGCACTGTACACACATCCTGTGTGTGAACTTGATACTGAGTCAGATTTGTTTTGGGTTGAAAACCTGCATTTGCCTTACTTACAGACTCCCTTTTTAAATGCAGTCCATGGGAGGAGTCAGAAATATAAGCTATCAAAAGAAAAATCAGCCTTCATCCTGTCTGTTCTCACCCAAACTAGAGGGAGCAAATGCAACCTTACATGCAGAACGACAATGACAAGTGTGTGGCCCTATGCATCTGTGGAAATGCTCAGGGATCAACTGTATCATTGGTGTCAAAGGACCACGTGTCTTTCCAGATGAGTGTGGCTAAGACTGACAAGGTCACAGGCAGATTTAATGACCACTTTAGAACATGCTGTGGCAAAATATGCAAATCAGATGATTTTGTTCTCTGATTGGCTAAGACTGATGGTGTTATATCAAAACAATTTTTTTGACTAGAGGAAATTGGGTAATATTTGTTTTAAATAAACAGTGAGAAACAAAAAGAAAACTAATAGTTTAGTATATTTTTATTTTTGGCACTATAATGTAGAATAATGTAATAGCATTTAAGGTTGATGGAGCATATGGGTGGAGGCAGAAATATCCATTTCCAGGCAAGTTTATTGTGTGAATTTGTTGTTGCTGTTCTTAAACAGATATATCCAGAGCTGCAGATCACAAATGTGATGGAAGCTAACCAGCCAGTCAGTATTGATAACTGGTGCAGAAGGGACAAAAAACAGTGCAAGAGTCACGTCGTTATTCCATTCAAGTGTCTTGGTAAGTGTTTCGGTTGCTTTTTAGACATGTCCTCTCCAGCCTGTCAGCTCCGTTCTTGGCTCACAGTAAAGTATCTACATCGGTTAAAATGGAGTTATTGGAGGGATTTCCCGTGGGTACCTGGTGCTTCCCTGTGTTGATGGTGGACTTCTCTGGAGGATGAGCCTCTTCCAGGACACCAAAGAGAAGCCTTGCTTCCAGAGCACTATAGCTTTACTCTTAATATTAACTATTTGAAATCAGTACTAAGAAAGATAGTTGAAATAGCACTAAAGAAGACAACAAAGGAAAAGGGTCCCTTGTTCCCTACAGTTCATCTTGTTTAAACTGACTGTTAGTCAGATTGGTGGTAGTTCTCAGGAGGAAGGAAAATGATTCATGGCATGTGGTCAGGTGCCAGGGCCAGATGCAGTGTGATCCCATCATTCTGAAGCGCTGGGGCTTTACCCAAGTGTTGTCATGTTATTGCTGGTGTTAACATTTAGTGCCAGTTTGAAGAAAGCTGCGAATGACAGTGTGTTCTCAGAAATAGGATTGTTACTTGGTGAATGTAGTCTTCTTAGCCCTTCCCTACCTTACCTAGTGAATAACTACAGTCTGCGTGATTCAAGAGCAGAGTGGGTGGCGAATGCTAGTAAGGATGGCACACTGGTAGTTGGTCCAAAATAGTATGAACACAGGCAAGGGAGGTACTAACACTGTCAACCAGTGTGACTTGTTTAGGTGATATGTGGTATATTTAATCAGAAAGTACAGTTCAGTCTTTTCCTGCCTCAAAGTGAGCCTTCTGTTTATCTATAAAACATGATAGAGTGACTCATGTGAGGCATAATTGTGATATTCCTGCTCTCCTGTTCAGTGGAGTTTAAAAAAAAAAAAGTGTTGTGAGAGCCAGTTGTCATGTATAGGGAGACTAATTACTGCTGAAATTTAGGATTAAGTCACATACATTATTCTTCTCTATTGCTGTGAAGAGACAACATGACCACGGCAACTTGTATAAAAGAAAACATGTAATTGGGTCTGGCTTAACAGTTTCAGAGGTTTAGTCCTTTATCATCATGGTGGAAAACATAGCAGCACACAGGCAGATGTGGTGCTGGAGAGGGGCTGAGAGTTCTACATTTGGATCAACAGGCAGCAGGAAGAAAGGGCCTGACTTGGACCTTTGAAACCTCAAAACTCACCTCCAGTGGCACAAGTTTCTCCCAACAAGGCCAAGGTTCCTCATTCTTTTCAAGTGAAGCTACTCCCTGATGACTAAATATTCAAATATATGAGCCTGTGGGGGCCATTCTCATTCAAACCACCAGAACCCTCTTGGTAGATCAGTCACTCCCCTTTTCTTTCTTTCTTCCTTCCTTCCTTCCTTCCTTCCTTCCTTCCTTCCTTCCTTCCTTCCTTTCCTTCCTTTCCTTCCTTTCCTTCCTTTCTTTCGTTCGTTCTCTCTTTCTTTCTTTCTTTCTTAATTTATTTAAAAAAAAAACCAAAACAATCTTTTTTTCATTTTAAATACCAATTCAAGTTCCCACTCCCTCCCCTCCTCCCATTCCTTTCACATACCCCACCCCCTCCCCACCCCACTCCCCATCCATTCCTCAGAAATTATAGGCACATTGTTTTGGAGAAGGTCCAAGGCCCTCCCTACTGTACCTAGGCTGAGCAAGGTATCCATCCAAAGAGAATGGGTTCCCCAAATGCCAGTACGAGCAGTAGGGATAAATCTTGGTGCCACTACCAGTCTGCCCTAGCCATACAACTGTCACACACATTCAGAGGGACTGTTTGATCCTATGCTGTTTCCTTCCCTGTCCAACTGGAGTTGGTGAGTTCCCATTAACTCAGGTAAACTGTTTCAGTGGGTGTCCCCATCATGGTCTTGACCTCTTTGCTCATATTCTCATTCCTCCCACTCTTCAGCTGGACTTTGGGAGCTCAGTTCAGTGCTCCCGTGTAGGTCTCTGCCTCTGTTTCCATCAGTTGCAGGATGAAGGTTCTGTGGTATTTAAGATATTTATCAGTCTGACCTCAGGGCAAGGCCAGTTCGGGCACCCTCTCCTCTATTGCTTAGAGTGACTCCCCTTTTTTTTAACTGACAGACAGAGGGTAGCTTGAAAGACTGGTCATGGTTCTGCATAGGCTCGCAGAGCTAAGCCAGAAATATTTTATTAGTGTGCCGTGTCCATGAACTCTGTCACTCTCTTCTTTTCTTTTTCTTTATTTTTTTTTGAGACAAGGTTTCTGTGTGCCACCCTAGCTATTCTGGAATTGACTCTGTAGATGAAATTTGCCTCCTTTTTTAAAAAATTGCATTTTTAATGATTTATTTGTTCTTATTTTATGTGCATTGGTGTTTTGCTTGCTTGTATATATGTCTGCATGAGAGTGTCAGATTCTCTGGAACTGGAGTTACAGACAATTGTGAACTGCCATGTTGGTGCTGGAACCCAGGTTCTCTGGAAAAGCAGCCAGTGCTCTTAACCACTGAACCATCTCTCCAGCCCTGAAGTTTGCTTCTTAACTCAGAGATCTGCCTGCCTCTGTCTCCAGAGTGCGGGGATTCAAGGTGTGCACCACCACACCTGGTTTACTTTGCTTGCTTTCTTATTATGCTCTGCACACCTAACCTCAGGCTAGCTTGTATGCTGTCCCATATCCCTTACTATATAGCTTTGCCCTAGCAAAGAAAGTACACATAGCCCTATTTATTTTATTCCACTTAGATCCTGTATGGATGTATGGATGTATCAACATCACCTGGAAATCCACTAAAGAGAAAAGAATTAGCAGTGAGCACCTCTACCCTTTAAAGTCTTTAAAATGTAGAATATCTCTGAATTTGGATTTGTTTTATTAGAATTATATTCAAATTATTAATTTTGGCAGAAATACTGCAGGTGGTACTGATATACTCTTAGGACATTGTAGGTGTCAGCTTGTCCTTAATTGGAACATTGTCTCGATCACCAGGTTTTGGTAGTTTCCCATTGTAAAGTTTTCTTTTTCTTTTGTGATTAATCACCCACTCAAGATTTTACCTGGATCACTTGTTCTAATGATATGTAAAAAAAAGTTTTAGCACACTGGTCATCAGGAATGGTTATGTGTGTACTTGTGGTGATTGTGGAGGGCAGTCCTGCTTACATCTTTCCAGAAATGTGTTGCTGTAGTTCCTGCACAGGTTTGTAGCCAAGAAATGTTACTGGCAGGGTCCCTGGTGGGATGGGGAGTTCATCTGGTGCCTATATGTGCTTAAGTATGCCTGGCCGTGCAGCTGTCTTTGCACACCTTATTAGGAAGATCTGTACTGAAGGATGATTGCACCCGAATTACAACCAGATTTGCTTCTGACAAAGGCTTTTCTTCCCTACAGTGGGCGAGTTTGTTAGTGATGTTCTGCTAGTTCCAGAAAACTGCCAGTTTTTCCACCAAGAGCGAATGGAGGTGTGTGAGAAACACCAGCGCTGGCACACCGTGGTCAAGGAGGTAAGAACACTGCAGGAAGGAAGCTGCCAGTCCTCAGAAGAGACAGCATTCTGTTCACCCACAGCATGTTTTTTCAGCTATGTAGCTCTAGCTGGCCTGGTACTTCATAGGCTCAGGCCTACCCGGAACTCATCACAATCCTCTGGCCATAGCCTCCCTCTCTCTGGAATTCAGAGGAGTATGTACTGCCACACTTAAGTATTTCTGTGTTAAATTAAAATATCTAAAAGGAGGCTGGAGAGAGAGGACTCAGTGGTTACAAGTGCTTCCTGCCCTCCCGGAGGACCTGTGTTCGGTTCCCAGCATCCATATCAAGTGACTCACAACTCACCAGGTCCCTGAGGTCTGATGTCCTCATCTGGCCTCCATAGGCACCTGCATATATGTGGCAAACACATGAATAAAAATAATTTAAAAAATAATTGGGAGAATAGATGTTTTTAAACAGAAGTACAGCATGAACAAGTCTGGTTCCTAGAGGTTTTTTTTTTTCTTTCTTTTTTTTTGTGTGTCTTTTGTCAGTCTAATAAAAAGTTCATAATGCACACAGTAGACAAAGATCTATAGAATGTCTAACATATATAGAATGTTTGCACATCAACAACAAGCAGTTAATAGCCCAATAAGAAAATACTAGACTAGAAATTTCATAAAATAAATCAACAGATGGTTATAGTCTTGGGGGATTCCATCTACAGAGTCTAGAGTCTCCATTCCAAGTTTAACTTCTTGCCTGTTGATCCCAGACACTAAGGCAGCCTAGTGCTGGTGAGCTTTGTGTTTGTTTAGTTGGCCCTGACAGCAGCAAGATTTACCTGATAGATCTACTCCAGGACCTGTGTGGTTGCTATGGGGCCCAGTGTGCTCAGAATCTTTGACACCAGCAAGGCCAGGATACAATTCTGGCCAGATCCTAGCTGTTGAGAGGTATGGAGAGACCCTACTTGGAATGGCTTTGGCTCAGGTACCTGAGTCGAGGAAATGTGGCTTCATTGTTCCAGAACTATATCTAAATGTTGCCAGATGTCTTCTAAGAGGACCACCTCACACAATGTTACAGTAGAGCAGAGGTTGTGCAGTGACCCCGCCAGAGCCTCAGGAACCATGCTGCTTGGATCATGTTGGTGTTCTGGTTCTGAACAGATGCAGCCGCAATGCCTCTGTCACTCTACCTGCAGCTCAATATTCACCCAGCCACACATCACCTGGAACTTAGCAAATGGATTGCCAAGCCCACTGGCTCCCAGGTTCCTAGAATAAGCTGTTAGTGAGCCAAGGAGATAAAGTGGTAGCTGAGCTCTTGCACAGCACATTTGAGCCTTGGGTTTTATTTATTCTTAGCACTGTAAAAAAAGGAGCAGAAATACTTTAGTGATATTTACTCCTTCACTTGGGCTGGAGTATAGCTTAGTAAAAGGACAATTGCTTAGCATGTGTAAGCCACAGAGTGAGCTGTTAAAAGACAGTTGATAGTGTATGCTGTCAGCAGGGCTCCTAAGAAGGCTTCCTGGCCCCTAAGGTCACTGTAGAACTAATCACCTCTAGACAGCCTAGAGGTGTGTGCATGCACACAAACACAGCAAGGCAAGCTTGGGTGCCATTTCATTCTTGTGGTAGGAAGGAATACCCTCTCTTACTCTGATCCTTCAGTCAGATTTGTCCTCCAATCATTTTGTCTTATGAAATATCCTGATGTGGTCTGTGGGTTTCTTGTAGGCATGTCTGACTGAAGGGATGACCTTATATAGCTATGGCATGCTGCTGCCCTGTGGGGTAGACCAGTTCCATGGCACTGAGTATGTGTGCTGCCCTCAGACAAAGATGGTTGACTCTGATTCTACCATGTCCAAAGAGGAGGAGGAAGAGGAGGAGGAGGAGGATGAAGAGGAAGACTATGATCTTGATAAAAGGTAAACTGTTGTTTAGAGTGTTGATCTCATTTTTCCTAGTTTTGTTTGATTGGGGGCTGTGGGGTCCCCTTTTTCGTTGAGGTCCGTTGGCCACAAGTCTGAAATGACATAGGGGCGGAAAAGGCGACCAAGAGCTTTGTATAGCCTGTGAACACAGTGGAATTAGCCTTCCAGGAGGCAGCTCAAATTCATTCCAGAGTGCAGGGAGATATGAAGGATGGGGACAGTGGCTGGGGCATCACCTAACTTGCATTAAACAGCACATTCCTATCATAAGGCTCCAAGTACAAGTCTTGGTTATCATCTGTGGAAGCATGGTCCTATCCTAAAGCTCCTGGCACAATGACTAATTACCATGTGGGCACCAGGGGAAAGCTGCAGGGAACTGTGTAAAGGTGAGTCAGATGTCCAGACCTAGAGACATTTTCCAAATAAGGTCAGATAGAGAGTAGGAAGCCCCTCTCTCCCAAACTTAGGGGAAAAGGGGTCCTCCATGTTGCTGAGCTCAGAAGGAGCTGCCAGGCCATGGTAGACTGCAGCCTCTGCCTAACAGGGCCTCCCAGTGAGGGTGTCAGGCACAGCTGTACATTTGTGAGACAAGGATCTCTGTAGTCCTAGCTGGCAGCGAATTCCTTATAGAGACCAGGCTGGCCTTAAACTGGAGATCTGCCTGCCTCTGCCTCCAGAGTTCTGAGATTAAATTCTGTGATACCATGGCTGGCCTATGTTTTTGCCCTTCTGTAAAAGTGGCTGTTGGTCTCTCGTTGTTGGATAATGTAAGGTTGGTGTCTTAGCTGGATTTCTGTTATGATAAAACACTAACCAAAACCAACCTGGGGAGGGAAAGATCTATTTCACTGCACAGCTTCTCAGTCCTTCATAAAGGGAAGTCAGGAACCTGGAGGCAGGAATTAAAGCAAAGACCATGAAGGAGTACTGCTTACAGGCTTGCTCAGTTTGCTTTCTTATGCACCCCAGGTCCATTTGTCTAGGGTGACACCACCCACAGTGGACTAGGCCTTTCCAAAGCAACCATTAATCAAGAGAATGCCCTGCAGAGTTGCCTACAGGCAATCAGTTGAGGTTTCTCTTCCCAGGCAAACCCTGGCTTGTCAGGTTGACAAAACAACAACAAATCTCAACAACCAGGATAGTGAGCGTCTCCTTGTGCTGATTCAGCGTCTCCTTGTGCTGATTCATCCAGCCTGCTTTTTAATTTAACCATAACCTGAATATATGAATCATCGCCATCATCATTGATGGGGTTTTTCTGTGTTGCCCTGAGTGTCTTGGAACTTGCTCTGTAGACCAAGCAGGCCTTGAACTCTGAGATCCAACTGCCTCTGCCTCCCAGTTGTTGAGATAAAAGGTGTATGTCATCACTGCCACACCACATTATTTTTTTTAAAGATTTATTTATTTTTTTTTACCGTGTGAGTGTTTTGCCTGCACACATATATGTGCACCACTTGTGTGCCTGGTGCTCTTGCAAGTTTGAAGAGGGTGCTGAATCCTCTGAGACTGGAGTCAGAGATAGATGATTGTGAAGCTCCATGTGAAGCTGGGAATTGAACCTAGGTCCTCTGCAAGAGCAACAAGAATTAATGAACCATCTCCAGCCCCTGGGCCGCATTATCTTCCATAGGTTAATGCAGTCTGTATTCACTAACTTCCCTTTTGCCAGTAAAGCTGGGCCAAGGGCTTTGATGTCACAGTTACATGTGAGATGAGCTTATTTCCTGTCTCTGTTTTCATGTTTCAGAATAGGGAAGGGAATTGTGCTTTGTGCATAGAAATTGCTACTAATCTTCCTTTTTGGCTTATGGCCTCCAGTGAATTTCCTACTGAAGCAGATTTGGAAGACTTCACAGAAGCAGCTGTGGACGAGGAAGATGAGGATGAGGATGAGGAGGAAGGGGAAGTGGTGGAAGACCGTGATTACTACTATGACTCTTTTAAAGGCGATGACTACACTGAGGAGAACCCAACTGAGCCCAACCGCGATGGCACTGTTTCAGACAAGGAGATTGCTCACGATGTTAAAGGTAACTCAGCATAGTGCCATGGCCTGACATCCACATGGCTCTTTCCTTGGAGGTTGTGTTGTTTTCCTCACTCACCGTGGGTAAGTCTCAGAAGGCAAAGCAGCGTCTGCAGCAGCAGGAATGCAGCTTCTCTAGTGTGGCAGTGGAGCTGTCAGCATGAGCAGCTGGGCAGGTCCGAGACGGGTTCAGAGTGGAACCAGAAAGCAGAATTTGGCATGACAGAGCTCCAGTTAGAAAACAGGAAGCAGCCACTCTTAAGGACTCTTGATAGCTTAGAATGTGCTGTCGTCCCAGGGGCAGCCCTCACCTTAGTGCAGCTTTCTAGAAGGGAGTGATTGCTTGGTTTTTCTTTACCCGTGTGTTCCTGTCTGTAGACTACCCTTTCTGGTCAGGCTTTTGTAGAGGGTAGGATAAAATTGAAAAAGGAAAGGCTGTGATAGTTCCATAGCCACTTACGTATAATCACTGTTGATTAAGATCTGAAGAATTAGGACTCCACTGGAGGCAAATACTTGACTTGTCTAGAAGTATGCAGTTTACTTTGGAGATGAAGACTGTGTAAACGCCGATCCTTTCAGGCGCGTAGTCCCTGCTGCAGGTATTACACCTGAAGTGACCTTTCTACTCACATTGACTCCTTTGATCCTACAAGCAGCCATCAGAACAAAGCAGGCATCTGTCACCACTGCACAGATCAGAAGTGTGAGACTCACAAGCAGATCCTTTATGTCAGCCTGTGGTATTAATCTAGACTCAGTACAGAAACCCAGAAAAGTAAAATTATCTTTCTCCTTAAATGTCTTCATCACGTGAAAGTGATGCCGTCTGCCTGTGTTGGGGAGTGAGGTTAGTCAGGGCTTTTTAGGCCAGTTGTTCCCACCTTGCCCCGGCTGGCCTGTAGCACTGTGAAGCATTTGAAGCACTGCCTCTGCCCTGCTGACACTCTGACCATTTTCACACAGCTGTCTGCTCCCAGGAGGCGATGACGGGGCCCTGCCGGGCTGTGATGCCTCGTTGGTACTTCGACCTCTCCAAGGGAAAGTGCGTACGCTTTATATATGGCGGCTGCGGCGGCAACAGGAACAATTTTGAGTCTGAGGATTATTGTATGGCTGTGTGTAAAACGATGAGTAAGTCCCGCCTTGTGCTGGCCCTGCGCAGCAGTGCCATCCTGTCCAGCCTTCTGTCTATCCTGCCGTCCTTGTGACCGCATCTGTGTCATGTTTATGCTGACTCGGGTGTTTGCTGTCAGTCGTTTCCCCATCTTTGTGCTTTCTAGACCAAGGCTTTGTCTTACTGTTGGCAGTTGTGAGCTCAGTTTTTGGTGTCCCGTGCTCCCTATGTGTCTACTGATGGTTGGTAGTGAGTAGTAGTGTGCCCGCCCTGGTGCAGTGTTGGCACAACCAGGGTCTTGTTCTTTCTTGTGGGCCTTGGAGTTGATAGGCTGTGGGGGTGGGGTTGGTGTCTTAGGGAAGGCATCTGTGTCCTCTGGTCATCTGTTGTTGAGAGGTACCATAGAGCAATTCCATGATAGCACTGAGGGCTGCTCAATCATGTGCCTTGGCCCATGCCTCTTGTTCTGTGTCTGACTAACCTGTTGCTGACCCCTGTGCTGCATGCTGCCTGTTAGGACAGCCACTATCAAAAGCAGTGACAGCAGGAATACTCGTGGGATTCCAGAGTATTGAAATACCCCACTTTTTGCACTCTGGTGGAGAGTCGTGCCCCACACCTCTTGACTTGACTTTGCCAGTCTTGTGACCACATGGGTTTTGCAGGGCTCTAGGAAGTGAGTGCATTTCTGATTGTGTGGTTTTGGGGTCAGAGGAAGGGCAGTGCTTCAGCTGAGTTGGACTTATGTTAAACATAGGGAACGATTTTCTTCTCTCGTAGTTACTACTTTCTTTGTCAAGATCCTGTCTTGTATCTTAATTTATATGCTAGGAAAATCCTCAGGCCAGGTAGTTTCCCTTGGTTCCTGCTCTGGAAATCATCCTGCTGCCTGTCCCTGGTGTTTGCTGTAGCTTCTGATAGTTTCTCATTTGAATATCTTCACAGACTGTCTTCTTCGTCTTCCAAAAATCTATTATGGTGTGCTTTATTGCTTCCGTTCCAGCAACACTAGGGAAAGGCTGTTTGTATTTAGTAGTCCTGAAAAGGTTTAAAGAAAAATGGACCATGGGAACTTTCATCCATAAATTTATTTAGGAAAGATTTAGAGATAAGAATTTTTGTAATGTTTACTGCTTTTAAAAATGATTCAGCTCAGGATATACAAAACATTATTTGGGGCTACTGCTTAAGGAATTGAGGCCCTTTGATGATCTCAGTGAGTGTGGGGACACTCTCTCTACCCAAAACTCATACAGTACTTTGAACAAGGTGAAGTTAATTTCCTTTGCATCAGGAGAGCTCTGCTGAGAAGCAGTTGTATGTGTACTTCAGGGTCCCCAGCTGGAGAGCTGTGACTTATGCACACCAGGCTGTCTGTGCTCACGCTCTGTCTCTTAAGGGTGCTGAGCTGAGTGGGTAGGCTGAGCCTGTCATGATCTGACCTGTACTTCATGTCTCTCGAAGGAAGTCTCCAGAATGCTGTGCTTTTCCTTTTTAGTTTCTGGGAGTGATTGGACCCGCTGTTAGCATTCTCCCAGCCCAAAGACTGGAACCGTCTTCACAGCACGAAAGCCTTGATACTTCTGATGTGTGTTGCTGATGACTGTGTACGGAGTGGCACAAATGATTTGAAATTCTTCACTGAACTTTGAATAAATGCTAGAGGGATATGACTTATTAAGAAACACACTGTAATTTAATTCATTTGAAAATTGGGTACTGAGATCCGTCTTCAAATTATGGAAAGATGAAGTATCACAAAATTACAGTTACAAGGTGTACTAAATTAAAGGGGGCATGGAAAGTGGCTTCTGATGAAGTTTGTGGAGTGGTCAG
Source organism: Myodes glareolus (assembly GCF_982192425.1). Taxonomy (NCBI): domain Eukaryota; kingdom Metazoa; phylum Chordata; class Mammalia; order Rodentia; family Cricetidae; genus Myodes; species Myodes glareolus. Next base: position 94,866,430 of record NC_142029.1, read on the forward strand.
CTGATTTCTAGCTTTTTTTTTTTTTAAATAGTTTCACACTTACTCCATGGGCTAAAACTATGTATTACCACAAAGTCAAAGTGAACTTGCCCACCAGCCCATTGTGCACATAATCACTTGCCTTGGGGGCCATAACAGCTCATGCCTAAGAGCAGTGAGGTAAGAGGTTTCTGTTTTAATGGGTCTGTGCTCTGGAGAACACCTGGAAGCAATCCTTAGTCAGTGTCATGAGTTGAGTAAGACCAAAGCATCTTCCCATCAGTAGAAAGTGTTCTCATCAAATAAATGAATTTAGTTTAACCTTTGTTAGCCTTGTTACTGGACAGAGGACTAAGCGTCCTTCAGTGATGCTGAACTAGAGTGGTTTGAACTTTCTCCACTCGGCCTGTATGCAAAGAATGCATACTTGAACCAGTTTCCCCAAATTAAGGCCCAAAGAGTGCCATAAAAAAGACAGGAAACTGTTCCTTAAAACTGGAGAGCTTTGTGGAAATGTCTCCATGAGGGCTGATTTTAGCCCTGGTTTCCATTTAGATACCATTAGCAATAACAGTAGGGTGGCTTGTTTTAGGTTTTTAGGTTTCACTCTGAAGGGGGAAGATTGTAGAAGCAGCTTTTTTGACCTGCAGTCCTAAGTAAATGCTTCCGGAGTTCTGAAGATGCTAGCACTTTGGGCTGTCAACAAATTACTGTATTGACATGGACTGACATGGTTGGTGAATATTACGCAAAGAAGATTGCCTACCGCAATCTAACAGTGGCGTCTTGGCAGGCAGCAGCACCCTGCACTTTCTGACAGAGCCACAGACAAATCTAGTCCATCCTGTGGCTCCTGTGCTTGATTATCTGCCTGCCTGACCTCTGACTCTGTTTCAGTCCCCCCGACTCCCCTGCCAACCAATGATGTTGATGTGTACTTCGAGACCTCCGCGGATGACAATGAGCACGCCCGCTTCCAGAAGGCCAAGGAGCAGCTGGAAATTCGGCATCGCAATCGAATGGACAGGGTAATGGTGTTTGTGTTGTTTGTGGTACTGGGAATTGGATCAGGACCTGATGCACACTAGGCAAGTACCCTGCAAGGCAGGATTTTTATACTTGGAGGAGAGGAACATTGCTGGCTAAAATGCCATGAGGTTCTGGGGCACTGGCTCCAGTGGATGAACCCTTTTCTCCACCTTCTCCCTCATGTGATGAAATTACTTTCAGTGGCGTTGCACTTCTGCACACGCCCTGTACTAGTATGTGCTTGTTACTCTTGCTATTGCTGACTTTAAATTTTTATTTTTAAAGATCCAAATTTTTTGTCACTGTCAAAATTGAAGACTTGGATTATGAAACTGTGAAAGTAGATTAGATGAAGTAAAACAGTCATTAATGCTTTCTAGTTGCAGAAGGAAGAGCCTAAGTCTCTGGAATGTTTATTTACTTGGAAACATTCTAAAAACTGAAGCAAGGAGACCCATAGTACATCCTCCTCATGATCATTCATAGTCTAACCATGGCCTTGCCTGGTGTCTTAGGCTATAGCTTAGTTTAAAGAATGCTTTCTTAGCATGCATAAAAGCCTGGGCTCAGTCTCAAGTGCCATACAAAGCAGGCTAGGGGGCACTTGTTATCCCAGCACTTGGAAGGAGGCAGCAGGAAGACCAAAACTTGAAGGTCATCTTTAGCTACACTTGGAGCCTGAGTTACGTAAGATTGTCTCAAAACATCACAGACTCTAAACCAACAGCTGGGGAGCCTGCATGGGACCAAACTAGGCCCTCTGCATGTGGGCGACAGTTGTATGGCTTGGTCTGTTTGAGGGCCCCTGGCAGTGGGACCAGGATCTACCCCCGGTGCCTGAGCTGCCTTTTTGGAGCCCATTCCCTGTGGTGAGGTGCCTTGCTCAGCCTTGACGCAGCAGGGAAGGCCTTGGTCCTGCCTCAGCTTGATATGCCAGGTTTGTTGACTCGCCATGGAGTCCAGGGAGGAATGGGTGTGGGGGGGAAGACTGGTTGGTATGTAAAATGGATAAAAAAATTTAATAATTAAAAAGAAGAAGCGGAAGAAAAATTGTCTCAAGACAGCAATAACAGAAGGAATTGGTTGCTAGGCTCGTGTTCCTCATACTTTATACACTGGACTTAATCTTAGTAAAAATGCTCATTATCAGTTTTGATAAAAAGTAGGTATTAATCTTAGTTTTTAATGAAGGGGGAATAAGCATAATAATAACTTGATCAAGGTATATAACAAGGAGATAAGGAATTGAAGTTATGTCTGGGGATGACCCAGGCCTAGACATTTTTGAGCAATAGTCTGACCTCAGAGATCATGTGATATGGTTTCCTTTTGCACAGTTTCCGGCATTGGATTCAGTACCCATCAGTATTTTTAGAAAATGGAGAAGTTGTTTCAGAGGCTTATTCTCTAATAAGTGTTTTTGATCTTTTTTTTAGGTAAAGAAGGAATGGGAAGAGGCAGAGCTTCAAGCCAAAAACCTCCCCAAAGCAGAGAGACAGACCCTCATTCAGGTAGGATGTTTTCTCAGGGCAAAGGGGACAAAAGATCCAGTGTGACTTGCTAAAAACACAGTCAGGGCCAACTCCCAGGGAGTTTGAATTTAACACCTCCTCCTAGTCAAGGACTTAAATTACAAGGAAGTTTGTCTCTCTCTCCCCTCTCTGCCTCTTCTCGCCCTCTCTTTTCTCCCTCCCCTCCTCTCCCCTCCTCTCCCCCTTCTCCCCCTTCTCCCTCTTCTCTCCTGTCTTCCCCATTTAGTTTTCCCTAGTAGTATTGCTTGTCTGTAGTAGAAAGAGACCAAGTCCTCACCACAGCACACCTAATTGGTACAGGAAGTGACTTTGGCTTTGCTGTTGTTAATTCTGCTCTCCTGGCAAAAGCCCTCTGTCATCTTGTTCATGAGCTCTGACTTGTTTTTCGACGCTACTGGATTAAAAAGAACCTGACTCATTTGACAAGCCAGAAGGCAGAAAACACAGCTCTTTAATGCAATTTATCCCTAACTTTGTAAAACTGAAACCTCAAAATCATAGCAACAGATTTGTTGCTATTGTACCCTCTTCAGTAGACAGGAAGCAATAGAAACTTCCTATTCATAAGACTGATTTGGGTTTGAAAAATGGATTGTGTTATTGCTTTAATTTTTTGTGGGTGGGAGCAGTTTTGGGAGTTGAACAAAGAGCCCCCCACCCTCACCCAGACTAAGCACACATTTTAAAATCAGTACATGTCAGGTGAACTCTCTCCTCATCACTGGTATATTTCCTGGAGGACCTTGCCTTCTTTAATCAGTCGCTCAAATTCTCAGAGTTTTGATTCTTACATAAGCAAATTTTATCTTCTATAGGGATATTTGATTCAGCAACCTTAAACTGCCAGTGAACATGGCCAGACAGCTCACAGATAATGTTCTCTTTACAGCTCCAGTAGGTGTGACTCAATGCGAGCTAGCACATTCCTGAGCTATGCTTCAAAATATGTCCTGTTAGTTACTGGATTCAGGATTTAGAAGTTGGTGTCTTGTTAGAGCATGGAACATATGATAGTGAGCATTGAAAAGCCAGATGTTAAATTGCAAACCTCGTCATTTCAGCTCAGAAACTCAGTTTCTCTAACACAGAAACATCGTTTTGTTTTTTTTTTTAAATGAATGGAAGCATCCTAATAGAAATCAGAGGTGATGTCGCTCTGAATCTGTTACTGTATTATAGACACAGAGGCACTAGGCAGAGAAAAGCACTGGATCCTGAGGGTGCTTGCTTAGACTTCCTACTGGTGCCATGAGTTCACTGTTGTTCCTCCTTTCTTGGCTTAGCATTTCCAAGCTATGGTTAAAGCTTTGGAGAAGGAAGCAGCCAGTGAGAAGCAGCAGCTTGTGGAAACCCACTTGGCCCGAGTGGAAGCCATGCTGAATGAACGCCGGCGGATAGCTCTGGAGAATTACCTGGCTGCCCTGCAGTCCGACCCACCTCGGGTGAGTTGGCGGTCAGAGCAGAGTTATAGACAGGTCCTGTTCTTACTGTTGCCTGTGTAAAGCGTGTACTAAATGGAACTCCAATGTTCTGCATACAGCCTGATAAAAAATTAGATTTTTATGACAAGTTTTGACAAAATTGAAGATAAAGATTAAAAAAGAAAAGGAACCGAATCTAGTCTCTGGATGTGTGAGCTTCGTACCATTATATCACGGTGTGCCTGCATATGCTACCTGTGATATGCAAGCGGACAAGCATAAAGTCAGGGGACTTAACTGTTTACACAATTCTGAATTTTCTGTGGTACCTTACTTTCAGAGAAGGAAAGCATGCCTTCTTTGAATATACGTGTTTGAACCAATTCCATCCAGAGTAATATTATGCAGGAAAGGGAAAGGTGTGGGCGGTGGTGGTGCACACTTGTAATCTGAGCCTTTCAGAGGCAGTGGCAGGGGAGTCTCAAACCTGGGGCTGGTCTAGTCAACAGACAAGGAAAGGGGTAAAATAATTCATAGTGGAACTCTTGAATAAGTGGTCTCAAGCTTTCTCAATGCTTAAATCGAACCTGTCTTGCTTTGAGAGTGATAGAAAGTATTGGACAGGAAGCCAGTGAGGTGACACAGAGGATAAAGACACGTGCTGCTTAAACCTGACGACCAGAGTTCAATCTCCAGAACCCACATAAAGCTGGAAGAAGAGGGCAAACTCCACAGAATTGCCCACTGACCGCTACATGCATGCTGTGATCTGGCCTCCCCCACTCATGTACTTAGGTATACACACTATTAATTTGATAGAAGGATATTTGTGTCTTTCTTGATTAAGCCATTGAAGTGTCTCTCTCTAGAGTGACACAGAAAACCACCTAGCTCACAATATAGGTGTTAGCCACACCAGGAGGGGAAAAAGTAATTCACAGGAGGACTGTGAGCTGAAAAGTCTGGAACAAACATAGTTCTTTTTTGTTTTTGCTTTGTTTTTGTTTTTTTAAACCAAGAAAGATAGTTCTTTACTTGTTTCCAAGCTATAGCTTTTATCTTTAATCAATTTTGAAACTTCCGTTTTCCTTACCTACTTTGCATTCTCTGGTCTTGGCAGCCACATCGTATTCTGCAAGCTCTGCGCCGTTATGTCCGTGCCGAGAACAAAGATCGCCTGCACACCATTCGTCATTACCAGCATGTGTTGGCTGTTGACCCGGAAAAGGCTGCCCAGATGAAATCCCAGGTAAACGAGACATTTCCAGCGGTGCCGAGACATGCTGCTGCTTATGCTTGTTGTTAGTTGGGTTTTTCCAGAGTTACTCAGAGTAAGTGAGTTTCCAAATCAAATTTTCATGTCAGTTCATTTCTGATTCAGCTTGTCACCGATTTGGTATGTGAAACCCTTTTCTAGGCAAGTGCATTGTGCAGGTCTTATAAGTTGTTCTTGGCTCAGTGGTAGGGCAGATGCCCGGTGTGTTTGATGAGCCTCAGGATTTGATCTCTAGAGCCTCAAAACAATACTCCACCTCCTGTGATATCCAGTGAAGTTTTTATTCAGACAGACACATTTCTGAGTTTGTCCTTTGCTGAGCCCAGTTTACTCCACTGCCGTTTGTACAGGTTTTTTTTTCTGTTTCTTCTTCTAGCTCTTGTCCATACACTAGTAATTCTCATGTATTCGCAGACTGTGAACTGTGCAAAGGACTGCAGTCTGATGGTCCCTTGGTTTTCTGAGGACGGTGTAATAGCATCACCATCCTTATTTTACTGTCCTGTTGTAACCAGCCGTGCAGACTGAGAGCACTCACATGCGTGGCTCTGTGCACAGTGCCCTCCCAGAAATTCTTCTTCCCAACTTCTCATAGTAAGAACATAAAATAAGTTAGCCAGAAATCACCCTCTTTGTTGGGCAGAAGTTTGTGTTACCATCTACATGTTAAAATTTCACATATAATCTAATGAAGTTGGATCCCTTGAATACAGCTCAGAGACCAATACAGATTAATTTTGTTAACTATGAAATGAAGAATTACTTTCCTCCAAGGTGCAGAGTTCACATTAGAAGTTGGACATTTGAGAGAATTGAAGAACTTCGGTGCCTGAAGAGTGGGACTACAGGAAGGGATATTTCTGAGGCCCCAGGAAGCAAAGCACCTAGTATAGGTCTGCTGTTAAGGTTTCATTTCACACTAGATGGAGTGGAAGAGGGCAGACACCAAGAGTTCTGGACTGCCTTTGAAAGACAGGCGGAAAAATGAATCTTGTCAGGATTGGATTGATTTGATCCAAATCTTTTATTATATTTTTGTTGTATCTTATGGGGGGGGGAGTCAGGGGGATGAAAAATAAAATTAAGTTTATATGGTATATATCAAATATATTTTTGGAGTGGGTTTTTTTTACTATATATAATATGTACTATATTCTAAGACTATAATGGAGAGAATCTTGTTTTGTTTTGGTGCCAAAGATAGAACCTGGAGCCTTACACATGCTAGGCAAGTACTCTACTGCTGAGCTACATATTCCTGGGCCTGATTGGTATATAAATAATTTATTAGCAAATTCCTGAGACAAAGATCCACAGCAAATAAACTGAGAAATAGAATCATCCCATCCTAGCAATTGTGAGGAGAAACCCAGCTCTGTGGGAACTATAAGTCTGTTCTCAGTTTGTGATGTCAGCAAAACAGAACCACGGCATTACATTGTCTTTGCCTGTTCCTGTGCTACCTGAGCATTCAAAATGTAAACACTCAGCTCCTTATGTGATAAATATCCCTTATCCAAAATATTTAGGACCAGAGGTATTTCTGATTAGGGATTAAAAAAATTTTTTTTTGCTCTGTATGTAATAAGATAATCCTTGGAATTGGAGAGAGACTCAGGGGTTAAGATCACTGAATACTTTTCTGGAAGACCTGGGTTTGATTCCCAGCACCCATATGGCCACTCACAATCATCCGTAACTAGTTCCAGGGGATCTGATGCCCTCTACTGGCCTCTGGAGGCACCAGGAACAAATGTGGTATGCAGGCTTATATATAAGCAGAACACCTATACACATAAAATAAATAGATCTTGTAAAATATTTTTTCTTTATCCCGACCCACATTTAAACCTGAAATTGGTTTATGTTTTATGTGTGCCTTATAATCTGAAAGTCATGTCGTGCCGTATTTCTAGTACTCCTGTGTTTTGAACTTACCACTCAGGCTCTTTAGCTCGAAGGTTTCTGTAAGGACTGATTCCTACGATTGCACCCTGTGGTTCTTGTCCTCTCAAAGGGCTCCTTAATTCACCTGAGGAAGTATAGTGGTGTCTACACATGCTTGGACTCTGGGCCGCTCATTGCAATTCCATTTGCATTTTTTTGCCAAAGCCTTCACGCTTGAGTTTTCCCATCAGTTTGATTGGCAGAATAGCAAATACAAAATTAAATTGCTTTCATCTTGCTTTTAAAGGTCAGAAGCACATCAATCTACAGTTAAAAGCATCTTTAATTTTTTTTCCATTTCAACCCTTCATGTTAACGTCTTCAGGTCCACCTAGTCCACTAGTTGTGCGTGCCCTCTTTAGAAGAAGTTGAGTAAGTGCAAACTTAGGCTGGAGAGGATAATGTGGCCATGAGTTTGTTGAGCTGCTGGTGCAAAACTCCACCGTGTCTGTGAATCACAGTCACCTGTCTTTTCAACCTTGGATGCTTTTGTTGTTACATTGGATTAACAATGTTTGCATTTAGAAAAGTAGTGAACTAGCATAGATAAATGTTTCTTCAACACTTAAGAATGGGTGGTGGCGCACACCTTTAATCCCAGCACTTGGAAGGCAGAGGCAGGCGAATTTCTGTGAGTTTGAGGCCAGCCTGGTCTACAAGAGCTAGTACCAGGACAGGCATGAAAGCTATAGAGAAACCCTGTCTTGAAAAACGAGAGAGAGAGAAATAGAGAGAGAGAGAGAGAGAGAGAGAGAGAGAGAGAGAGAGAATGGGTTATTTATGCCTTATCATGAATTATTTTAAAGAACCATAATTTTAATAGAAATACGTTAATTTTTGTCATAACCATAACAATTTTAGGTAGTTGCTTCACCAAGCCGAATCTATGAGCAGCCCTGCCTTCCTGCCAGTAGTTTCAGTGTATGTTTGCCTACTCTGCTTTGACTAGTTGAAAAAAGTGACTGGCACTTTCCCCCTCTCTCAAACTCAGCAACAAAAGGTCTAGCACCCTATAAACCAGGGCCTTGACTCAGTAAAGTTAGTGACAGCTGGCTTGTATAAAAATCAAGTCAACTGACTAGTGAGCATTGTTTTTCTTTTTCTTTTTTCTTTTCTTTTTTTAATGTGGATGAGTGTTTTGCCTGTGTGCATGTGAGGTGCCTGTGGAGGCTGGAAGAGGATATTGGACCCCCTGGAACTAGAGTTAACAGCCAGTTGTGAACTCCCATGTGGGTGCTACAGATTGAACACTGGTCTTCTGCAAGAGCATCAAATGCTCAAAGCCATCTCTTCCAGCTCCTCACGACCATATTCTGAAAATGAATATTTGAACTTGTAGCCTTCTCTATAGATAAATGACTGTCACTCACACTATGTGCTGTCATGCTTTAGAGGTCAGCTAGTCTGGCAAGGAAAGTAATAGACTTCTCCTTCCAGCTGTTTTGCTTTGTTTAGTAGGAAGTAGAGCCTTTGGGTCTCTGGAACTATGTGGGTATTTTTCCTCCTGACCTTACAGTTTTCAGTGACAAGATCTCTCCCCATCCTCCACTCCTAGGTGATGACACACCTCCATGTGATTGAAGAAAGAAGGAATCAAAGCCTTTCTCTGTTGTACAAAGTTCCTTACGTGGCTCAAGAAATTCAGGAGGAAATCGGTGAGTACTAATTATGTCAAGGCCAGACTGGACTTTCTTGTTGAGGCTCAGGAGTGATGGCAGGGTAGAATGAAATAAATAAAGAGTAAGCAAGGCTGGTGAGGCGGACATTAGCACACCATGGCTTCAGAAAGTCTAGAATTAACTGGACGTTTCCATGACAAGACTGAGAAGTCTCCAAAGACAGATGTACTGGCCTGGAGCCACAGAGCCTTGAATTTCATTGACCTTCACTCTTACTAGCGGAAGAAACTCAAGAGTGTGAAATTGCAGGGGCCTGGGACGTTTCCTGTTACCAGTTTACCCTGTATGTCATTCTGTCAACTCAGTGTTCCAGGGCAGAATGGTACAGCAGTAAACTATCTACTTGAATTCTTGTTAATGGCAGCAAAGATAGAGATAGTGAGATCGTCCAAAGATGACTTATCTAGAGATGGACCACGGGTCCTGTACAGTTGGACAGTTGGCAGGAGGTAGATGTAGGCAGAGGTTAGGCAGGAGGTGGGTCAGACTGTGTCTATTGCCTGGTCCTGAGTTCTGGGATGACAAGAATTGACCTATTTCAGAGTGCTGGTCATGTACCTAGACATGCTTCTTAGAAGCTGCTTATCTGCTCCCTGTTGTGTTTTGTTAGATGAACTCCTTCAGGAACAGCGAGCTGATATGGACCAGTTCACCTCCTCCATCTCAGAGAGCCCTGTGGATGTCCGGGTGAGCTCTGAGGAGAGTGAGGAGATCCCGCCGTTCCACCCTTTCCATCCCTTCCCATCTCTGTCTGAGAATGAAGGTATGTATGGTCCTCAGAGCCATCCCTAGGAGCAGAGGAGAGGAGAATGAAATTAGAAAATTGGAATACATTTTTTAAAAATCTGGTTGAGTTGGGGAGGTTGTGTCGTGTGAGAGGGCAGGGAAAGGGAAGGCATGGATCTCCCAAGCACCTGTTGTGTGTGGGCAAGTAATACACTTTGATATCAGGGAAATCAGAAATATTTCTCACATGTAGTAGATTTCTTACACTTTATAGCAAGCTGTCTCTGTGGTATTCCTTTGGGTTATAGGACATCATTGTCTTTCCTAACAGTCTGGGGAGGCAGATTGGGGGAGAGGCTGGAGAGGTGCCCAGGCTCAGGGTCATGTCTCTGATGTCAGTTGGATGAGAAACTATATCCTTTGATTCCCAAGCATGTTTTCCTTTATTCTCTTGCTGGTTCTCAGAATCTAAAATTATGAATCTGTACCAAAAATAAACAAACTGCTGAGACTTGTGCCCTAAGACTAGTTTGTATAATCAGCTTCTATTTCCTGCTGCTGATGATGGTAAGGGTGGTAATGATAAAAATGGCCCCTGGCTTTGGAGTCTAAATTCTGTGCCAGCTTTAGTTAAGCATTGGACTTGGATGCATTTCATTCAGCCCTCAGAGCACTCTTTGAAGGTAGATACTGTGGGTGTCTCTTGTGGAGATTCTGAGATTTGAGCAGATTAAATACTTGTCCAGGGTGTCATGCAGCTTAGATTCTAAGTGGAACTGGATCCACACTGACAGTTCAGTTCCTACAGCTTTTGGGATACAGTCACATAACTGATTAGATACAGTAGCCTAGTGCAGCTACCAGACCGGTGGGAAGATGTGCATCCAACCCTGCCTTTAGAGTTTAACAAAAACGCCTTCATAACCTGTTAGCTCAGAGGTTCAGCTGCAGTGCTCCTGAATACTTGGGAGACTCGGGGTGAAGTGGTGTCACCCTTGCTAGCTCTCACTCCACAGCTCCCAAAGCTCCATGAGACTAGGGTGGCTACACATTGCAGCTTCTCTAGGCTTTTGTTTGGGATTGGGGCATTATGGGCAAAGCTCAACCTAATAGTACCTTGTCTCTTTGTCAATGAAACACAATCAATACTAACTTCATTTTTTTTTTTTGCTGTTTTCTAAAAATAATAGTAGTTTGTGGGGTAAACTAAGTAATACGGGATTCTTCCATAATTTCTCTTAAAAGGTCCAATCCTGACTTCCCACTTATCTCTCTCATCAGGGATGCATCTAGTGATTTCCTGTTTAGATTATTGTTGGCTTGTTTATGGGATATTATTTAAGGAAAAATGCCTTTTGTTCACGTTATAGAGAGGAACTTAGAAGGAAACCATTTTCTTTCTTAATCTCCTTTTGTGCTATTTTGTTTTTTATTGTTTTCCTTTCTGCTAGACTCTCAGCCGGAGTTGTACCACCCAATGAAAAAAGGTTGGTTTGTCAAGATGTTCCCTTAAGACCTCCATTCCTTTTCACTTCCCTAGTGTGTTGGAAGTTTCATTTTATGTTTCATACTACCATCTGACGTCCCCACCTCATTTCTTCAGCCATGGCCGAGCGGAGCTAGAGTAGCCCTGCCTCCATGTTACTAACGAGCTCCCTGGCTTTCCTCGTGTGCGGAGTCTAGTCACTGTGTGACCACCCAAACTTGGCTTTGGGGATTCCCAAGAAACAGACACTTTCTTTGTCTGGGTAAATGTCAAAAAAGTATGTCAGTTTAACAAAATTGCTGTCTATATGAGCTAGTCTATATGAGACTGTGTTTAATTTTTATAGTCAGGTAGACTGTAAATGTCCCTCTCTCTTTTTCCCCGTTACTATTACCAGTGGCCCTCCCCGCTTTTAGCTGTCTTTACCGTCCATTTGTGCCACTTGTCTCGTGCTCCTGAGTTGCAGTGTTCCTTAACACAGCATGCTGCTGCTGAGAGAGGTGGAGACAGGTGGGCTGTAGGTGCAGCGAGTCCCCAGTCTTCAAAGACAGTGTGTGCTGTAGACAGCCCTATACTGACTGCATTATCCTCATGCTTACCCACCAAATCCCTCTTGGGCAGGATTTTTTTGCTCAGTTTTATAGATCAAGCAGTTGAAAAAGTCACTCAGGTATTGCTTCCTAAGTTGGCAAGATTAATAAGTAGAGGATCGAGGTCTGGACCCAAGACTGTCTTCACAGCCCACGTGCTTTTTGCTGCCTGAGTTGCTAGTGACAGCTGAAAACCCCCCAAGTGGTAGATAGTCCCCTCTCTTGAGTCATTGGCAGCAGCGCTTGTTCTTCATGTATTTAATGAACTTACTCTCTTAGCGTTGGTAGTCTGGTCATGGGCGGACCAAGTGAGAGTCCCTGGCTCAGAAGCTGGTGTCATAATTTATGTCATATTTTATTCTCAGAATCAGTAAGTAGGATCTAACTCTTCTAAGTTTCTTTGCATGTTAGTGTTAATCCAGCTGTGTCTCTTCTTCCTCCACGTCGCTGTGCTAACATTCCTCACAACTGTATGTTTAGGTGTTAAGTCTACCTGACTTCTGCTTTTCTACTTAAAAAATGTCTTGGGACAATATAGCTACTAACTTTGGTCTCTTGAAGTCACTTGTGTGCATTATGAACCCAAACTGAACTTAGTCAGTGTTAAAAAAGAACCACGGGCTATATCACTGAAAAGCCCTAGACAGCCTGGACCAAGGCCAACCCTAAGTTGTGCTTTTCTTTTGAAGGGAACACTTTAGAGAAAGATTGCATCACTCTGGCTGCAGTGTAATGTGTTAAAAATTTAACTAGGCCACAAGTTCAGTAGCCGCATGGCCATTATTAATCTCCTGTTGGTCTATGTTAAGAAAACAAGTTGTGAATGAAAAACTTCACTATGACTGGGCTTGACGTTATTGCCTGCCTTTGGCCGCTCCTGGACAGCAATGCTGAATGTAACTCCCATTGGATCTACTCACTAGCATGTCGAGTTGGTTACCAAGTCTCTATAAAAGGTTCAAATCATAGATATATGCAAACTAAATATGTTGTTTTTAATAAGAAGCTTGTGATAGCTAGGAAGCATATGCTTGAAAGTAAAACTAAAAAGGGTTTTTCTCTCTATGTCTGTGCTGCGCCCAGATTTGCTGTGGTCATATTGTGGGCTGCACACGAATGATGTTGGGTCAACCATTTCTGACCTTGGAAAAAAGACAGCTACTATTCTTGCTCTTTCCACCTTGATTAAATTTTTTTCTGTTGACGAACTGTTTTCTTCCTGCTCACCTGGGGTTACTATTTAGGATCCAAATCTGAGGGATAAAGCATCCAGTGAGAGACAGGGGATAGATAACTACAAAACGATTCTAAATGCTACAACCTGGAAACGTCTTCCTAGAGAACCTGAAACTTGAAGGGCAAAGAGAGGACTTGAGGGTGGAAGGTGGCAAAGGTTGACATTTGAAGCAGAAATAATTTCTTGTGGAGAAAGCTATTCTGCTCAAAGCACACATACAGGTAGCAGTCCTTCATCTGTGCAGTAGAATCTGGGTACCAAAGAATTGTGCTGTTGGGTAGCTAATGCTCATTACAGTCATATGTAAGGCTTGGGACATGTTTTCCGTCCTGGAACTCCCCCAGACTCAGCTTCTCCAAAGGTTTGCATTCCATCCCTTCAGTGGGAGACCAGTAAGCACCCTGTCTTCCTTCATCAGTCCTTTGCAGTGCTTGTACCATTCATCCCTGCAAAGCACAGTGCATCCTCAAACATGCCAATGCAGCGGCATAGGGGGTCGTGGGGAGTGTTTGTGAGAAGCTCTCTGGCCCAGGCAGGGATTTGCTGCTACTGAGAGACTGGCCTGAGGTGGGCTGCCTGGAAACTCAGCTGTGAACATTTTCTACACAGGATCTGGAGTTGGAATGGCAGAGCAAGACGGGGGACTGATTGGTGCAGAAGAAAAAGTGATTAACAGTAAGAATAAAATGGATGAAAATATGGTGAGCCATTTGTCATTTGCATAGCACATTCCCTTTGTACTCTGGAGCAAGTGGCATGGTGGCTAGTACTTCCAGGTTAATGTGTGTCCCAGTTTTCCACATGGTAGAAGAGAAGGACCCAGCTGCTCCCAAAGGTTGCTTTTTCCTGGTTAGCATTTGCATGAGAGAACCAGTGAAGCTGCTTTTTCTCTTGAGTAGTGTACCTTTTACTATACGGTAGGGGACTCATGTACAACTAAAGATATAACTGACATCGGAGGCTGTTTTCAAGTAAGTAAAAACTTATTAAGTGGAAAACTGAACAAAATTGAGCTTTTTGTTGTTTTCCTTACACTGTTCTTATTCTTCTTGTGTTCTTCTGGTGTTTTCTGACTACTTACGTTTTTTTGGTTGCTCTCAGCTAAATTTGATTTTTTTCTTTTTAAATTACTACTCTTGGGGGGCTGTGGTCACTTGCTTGCTATGGTGTGCATGCAGAGATCAGAGGACTCATTTCTCCTTCCGTGTAGATCCCAGGGACCAAACTGAAATTGTCAAGTTTGGTGGCAAGCACATTTTCATGCTGAGCTATCTAGCTGGCCTGAGTTTAGTGTAGTTTGTTAGCTGTCTGTCCTGAGCTTTGTCTCTGCCACAGTTACTTTGTGGGAAGTTCAGGTAAAGAATCTGACTGGAGCTGGGCAAGTGGCACATGCCTTTAATCCCAGCACTTGGGAGGCAGAGACAATGAAAATCTGGTCTACAGAGTGAGTTCCAGGACAGTCAGGGCTACACAGAGAAACCCTATCTCATACTCTCCTCCCCCCTCCCCCCGGCAAAAAAAGCCTAACTGGACTGGCCACCTCGCAGCACCTTTGCACACACTTACCCTCCTCCTGTGCCCACACTTACCCTCCTTCTGTGCCCTCCTCCTGTGCCCACACTTACCCTCCTTCTGTGCCCTCCTCCTTTGCACACACTTACCCTCCTCCTGTGCCCACACTTACCCTCCTTCTGTGCCCTCCTCCTTTGCACACACTTACCCTCCTTCTGTGCCCTCTTTGCACACACTTACCCTCCTCCTTTGCACACACTTACCTCCTTTTGGAGGGTTGGTGAGTACATTTGGATCAGTGTGATCAAAGAAACAGCTTCCCAACACCATATACAATAGAAGATAAATGACATTTATGTTCATTTCTCTCCCATTCTCTGAGTAGATGCTAATAATTGTGACTATTTCAGGTCATTGACGAGACTCTGGATGTTAAAGAAATGATTTTCAATGCTGAGAGAGTTGGAGGCCTAGAGGAAGAACCGGTATGTGTTTACTCTAGAATGGAAGGGTAGTGTTCATTCTTTTTTCTTTTGGTCATCTTGGTTCAATAGAGATAAAAGAAACCTGGTACTGGGCTGGAGAGATGGCTCAGAGGTTAAGAGCACTGGCTGCTCTTCCAGAGGTCCTGAGTTCAATTCCCAGCAACCACATGGTGGCTCACAACCATCTATAATGAGATCTGATGCCCTCTTCTGGACTGCAGGCATACATGCAGGCAGAACACTGTATACATAATAAATAATTTAAAAAAAAGAAAGAAAAAGAAACCTGGTACTAAGTTAATAAGGGACCTCTGTCCCGATTTCCCTCTTTTCTGAGTAAGAATGCAAAGAAATGAAAATTTCCTTGGAAGTTAGAAAAGTGGGCATCCTCCCTGATCTGGTTGATATCTGTTTTTAAACAGGCTGAGAGGCTCGTGGTCCTCCTTGGGTTCCTGAGTCGGGTTGCCAGGTGGTCCCTGGGACATTGCTTCTTATATGCTTTCTTGTTTTAGGAGTCTGTGGGACCTTTGAGGGAGGACTTCAGTTTGAGCAGCAGTGCCCTTATTGGCTTGCTGGTTATTGCCGTGGCCATTGCTACCGTCATCGTTATCAGCCTGGTGATGCTGAGGAAGAGGCAATACGGCACTATCAGCCATGGGATTGTGGAGGTGAGGACTTTAGCCTAAGCTGATGAGGATCTGCACTATTGATGGGGGCGGGGTGAGTGGTTAGGACTGGATCTTTATGGAATTCAAAGATTTGGACTTACCTTTTGCTGGGCATGCTGCCATCATCGATTGTATCACTCATTAGATTATTAGGTTACATTTGGAGATCAGCCATTGCTGAGTTGTGAGTGTCACCAACTTTCAACATCCATTTGGGTTTTAATCAGTTAAATGGGTCAATATCAGAAGTTCATAACATTTTATGCTTCAGAAAGTAGAATAATACTCTATCCTTGGTGTTTCTCTCTCTCTCTCTCTGTCTCTCTGTGTGTGTGTGTGTGTGTGTGTGTGTGTGTGTGTGTGTGTGTGCGCGCGCGCACACACACTCGCATGCATACTTGCTTATGTTGGTGGGATCAAACCAGGAACCTTGCGTGTGCTAGGCACATGCTCTTTTATACTCTCAGATGTGTATCTCTTTTGTACTGGTTGGGGGTGGGAACAAAAAACTGCTGCAGGCTGTTCCTGTTCTGTCTCTGTTGGTGCATAATTGGAGTAGTTTGCTGCTCATTCCTTTTAGTGGATGGTGGAAATGTTTCTTGCTCTTCGGTTACATAGCACACTAAGGAATATGAGGCACTGTTGAGGAATACTGTGAACACGCAAGCCTGGCTGCAGCTGTAGCATTCCATCTGGCCCCTTTCCTTACTTCATAGCTGAACATGACAGGACTTGCTTCCACTATCCCAAAAACTAAGTGTTGGTCACTTGTCACTGTGGCTTCTAAGAAGCTAGTTCTTTAAACTAGTTCAGCAACTGTGTCACAGTGCACCCAGTTCCACTGAAATTTCTCAGCAACCTGAAAAAGGGAATACTGCCTTTTACATTTAAAAGCAAATCATAAAACCAACACAGCAAAAAAAAAAAAGTCAGAACCTAAAGAACTGACTTGTCTAATCTTATGTAATGGGGACAGCCTCCGTATTGGGTTGTCATTTTAAATTACTCTTTTTCGGGGGAGGGGGGGTTTACACGATTTGCATATAGAAATCCAAGGACATTTAGAAGTCTTTTTTCTTCCGTGTGGATCCCAAGGACCAAACTGAAATTGTCCAATTTGTCAGTGGTCTGTTCTCTCACTTGGACCAGGTTTTCAGAGCTTCACTTTAGAGAGAAACATTACCTCTCACCTCTTCCTTTCTCCCCTTCCCTGTGTCCTTGATACCAGCCCTTGTTTGCTTTGTCCAGTAAAAAAGGACGCTGGGTTGCTTTGAGTCCCGCGGGACTGCACAGCAAATAGCCTGCTGTCCTGAGGCTCTGCAGGGCTCTCCAGTATACCACAGTGACCTGCAGCCTTTGTTCCTACAGGTTGACCCGATGCTCACCCCAGAAGAGCGTCACCTGAACAAGATGCAGAACCATGGTTATGAGAACCCAACCTACAAGTACCTGGAGCAGATGCAGATTTAAGGACAGGATATGTGTGACACCTTGGCTGGAGGCTGGTACAGGTGGTCCAGAAGAGGTTCGGCATTTGTGCCTGACCACTGACCACCAGTGGTGCCAGAAGGCCTCATTGTACATCCTGCTCTCCTGATTGTTAAGACTATAAAGTACTACTGTAGGATTGCAATTTCCATTCTTTTAAATGGGTAAAAAAAATGTTAATATAACAATATATGATATATAAACCTTAAGTGAAATGAAAAAATGATCTATTACAGATATCTGATGGATGTAGTTTTCTTTTTTAAATTAGAAATGCCACTTCTATTGTATTGTCTCACACATGCTCTATATAAATGGGAAATGTTGATTTTTCGATGATAGACTATATACACAGATTGTTCACCTTACGTCAGTCAGTTCTTTAGGCTCATTTGCTGTGCTGGTTCTATAATTTGTTTTTAATGTAAAAAGCAGTATTCCCTTTTTCAGGTTACTGAGAAACTTAAGTGGAACAGAAGTGCATTGTGATACAGTTACTGAGCTATTTTAAAGGTATAGTTTCTTTGGAAGCCTATGTTTCCCGTGCTGGTGTCTGGGTGCTTCTGGACCAGCTGTCACCAAGCAGGGCCAAGGCACCTTGAGCTAGCCCAGTGCATACAAAGATCCACTGTGCTTTCCTTCAAATCCAGTTCTTCCACAGCAACTAGCCTGTAGTTACTACGTGCTGTTCTTCCACTCCTGATTACTGTGCTTTTTGCTGTCCACTTTCCTGTACCAAGCGTGTCCTGATGTGCAGCACCTGCTCTTTGGACATCTCCCTCCAGTGCACTGACCTCTGCCCTCCTTTGTGCCTCATTCCACTCCCCCAGTCTCCCAGCCCCTTTGCTATTCACTCAGAGAATACCATAATAAATACGTGGCTGAGGACCCAGGAGGGCTCACAGGAGGCTTCTTTATATGAAAAGAGAATGTTCTGGGTCGTACATGAAACTGGATCTGTAGACACTGTGGAAATCTTTGAAAATTTTTGTTCCCGTCCCATGAATTGTAATGCTTGTGTATCTGAAGTTGATGCTCATCACCTTTGGACTTTGTTGTTTTCCTCTCAAGGTTCTGGTAACCTGTTGTGGGTTTTCTTTTGTTTTTGCTTTGTTTGGGGTTTTGTTTTGTTGTTGTTGTGTTTTGTATTTTTCTGTGATTTTTCTCCTCCCCTTCCTCCCTTCCCCTTGGCCCTAGCCATGCCTCTTCCCACTCACTATGCACAGATTGAAACTTCACCTACAAACTTCTTAGTATGATCTGTGGAGAATGTACAGAACCTGACCACATCAATAAACACTTTAACTTCCCCTGAGTGCCTGTGTTACTGATCATGGCATTGTTCTGTGATCATGGGGCTTTCTGGTCCTGCTTTGGAGATGAAGGGCATCTTTTGTGAAGAATTATAGCCTGCATTACAGAGGCCATATTAAGTCATACCAAGAACTTCATTTTCACTAAAGAAGAAGAAAGTGGTTGGAGAGATGGCCGAGCAGTTAGGAGCACTAGCTGCTCTTCCAGAAGAGCCAGGTTGGGTTCTCAGCTCCTGTACGGCAGCTCACAACTATCTGTAAGTCTAGTTCCAGGGGATCTGACACCCGCTTCAGGCACACATGGTATGTTACATACAAGCAGGCAAAACACTCATACACATAAAATAGTTTTTCCCCAGTCAAGAAAGCTGGGTGTTGTGGCTCTAATCTCAGCGTTTGGTACTGTTGAGTTGAAGACCTGCCTTGACTACATAGCAGGACACTAACTGGGGGGCAAAGTCAGACTGTCAATACTGACCAGAAAATGTTTATAGCTTTTGTTTCTGAGTTTAAGTAATTGCCACTAGGAGGCTCACTCTGCTAATCACTTACATGTTAAACTGCTTACAGGGCTTTGTGCCCTAGCACTGTTAGCACCAGTTTTTAATGCTCGTCAATACATGAAATACATTGACTCCATGGAGTGGTCAATACATGTTATGATACATGTAGTTATTAGGGTCATGCTGCATATGTCTGCATGCAGGCACACATATGAGCAATCTTTCTTGGGACGCTGGGATAGGGGATAGGGAGCGACCACTGTATGAGTTCTAAGCCAGGAAGCACTTTGGGTGAGTCTCTGAGCACTCCTGTTCTCTGTGACAGTCAGCACCTTCTGGCTGCCTCTCCTGTGATGTCCCCTTAGTTTGCTGCCCACGGGAGTCACCAAGAGGGAGCTCTATATTGGGAGTGAGTTTCTCTCAGAGCGCTCTAAAGAGGTATCACTGGACCCTCTCTGCAGTCTGGAAAGCGACTTTGCCATTCATGATCTCATTCCAAATACAGCAGATCAGCTTTGTTTGGTGCCTATCAAGGAGTGTGTGGCTTGGTTGCCTTTGCGAACCAACCCTGTCCAAATTCCATCCAACTGATTGGCTCTCAGAACTTCTCAACAGTACCCTGTTGATAATAGAATAGTCCTGGGAGACACTCAGAGCTCATGAGAGGGTTGTGCCTGACCCCCATGAATTGGCACAGTGGAGATTGGATCAGAACACAAGAATTAGTGCAGCCAGGCCCGAGTCTCTCTCACTCTGTACAGATTTGCTTTGCACTCGGCAGGGCATGCATGGACTCATTTAATTGAATTCTCCTTAAACTGTAGAGGTAGCTGTATTATGGTGGCCATATAGTGATTAAATTTTCTGAGGAAACACCCACAGAAATGTAAATCAGGAACTGCCCTTTGACCTCACCCTAGGAGGAAAGCTCCCTCATGGGCACAGAAAGAAACTTACTCATCTCTTGGTTTCTGCTTCGATGACTAAGCAGTGACTTCTGGAGAATGTGGCCCTACCCACCTTGCAGTGAGCCTCAGGTGCTGGCTGCTATGTAGGTGTGAAGGTCCTCAACTGCCTGCCAGCTCTTGACTGCAAATCAAGACCAGCAACTGAAGTTTCTGCCAGACCCAGGCATGTGGATGGTCTGTAGGGCTTCGTTTGCTGTGACAACGGATACTCTTAGTTTAGAAGACACAGGTTAGTCTGTAATGGATCCCTGAGATTTCAGAGGGCCCAAGGGGGCACGCTCATAGGAACATACTGTCAGACTCATAGGAGAAGTCATAGACACGGACAAAGCGGAAGGAAGTAAAGGGGACATGGTTTTAGTTTACACGATTACGGGGTCCCCTGCACCTAGTGGTAGAACCCAAGTCTGGTTACGAACAGTGGGCTCTTTTCCAGGACCCAGGACAAAGCAAAGTGGTCTTTATGAAACCGAGAGACCAGTGTCTCTTGCCTTTCTGCCTGTGAACTCGGGATATCTTTTCTATCTTCTTCGTGCTCCAGATCACAGACTTCATTAGTCACTTCTACAGCCAAGCAGCCCAGAGATTAGACATAAAATATATTTTCTCTAAAGTTTTTGAAATGGATTAGAAATGGCTTGAGAAATCTGTAGATTTCTGGCCAAGAAAAATCCAGACCTGGATAACAATTTTTGTTTGCCTTAGTTTTTTGAGACAGGGTTTCTCTGTAACAGCTCTGGCTATCCTGGAACTCACAGAGATCCACCAGCCTCTGCCTCTCGAGTGCTGGAATTAAAGGTGTGCACCACCACACCCAACTTCAGGATAACAATTTTGAAGTCAAGTGTTGGGTTGCAGTTTTGGATACCTGTAATGCCAGCACCTGGGAGGCTGAGTCACGAGGGTCTCTTCAAGTTCAAGGCTAGCCTGGTTTACACGGTTACTTCAAGACCAACTTGGACTACACAGGAGACTCTTAAAAAAAAAAAAAAAAGGTGTGTGTATATATGTTTGTACATATGTTCACGTGTGGATGTATATGCTTGTACAAATGAAAGCCAGCATTTGATGTGTAATGTCTTCCTCAGTTTCTCTCTCCACCTTTTAAAAAAAAATGTGTGTGCGTTTACGTTGTATTTGTGTATATGTTTGCAGAGGCCTGAAGAGGACGTGAGATAGTGGGGAGCCGGAGTTGCAGGGTTTGCGAGCTGCCCAGTGTGGGTGCTGGAAACGGCTCCTGTCCCCTGGAAGAGCAGCAGCTGCTCTTGTAACTGCTGAGCTCTGGCTCCAGCCCAATCTACATGGGGTTTGTTTGTTTTTGAGACACGGTTTCTCACTGAACCTGGATCTCCCCTATTTGGCTAGACAGATAACAAGCCCTAGCAATCCTTTACCTTCCAGCACGAGGATTGCCGTGTGTGCCGCCGCACCCCGCCTTTTTGTGCAAACCCTGGGCACCAAAGTCAGACCATAGCAAACATTTGACAACCATTTTCCCACCCCCACCTTTTAAGTCTGAGTAGAACTGAAGGAATCAATGAAATTTTTTAGTAAGCAGAACCATGCAAATATTTACATAGTTATTTTTAAATTATGTACATACCGTATCCAAAATAGAAACCTGGAAGACAGAAAAGAGATGAAATAATTTTTCCCAAATAATTTACTTAAGAGGAAGATAAAACCTTTTGGTTTTTTGTTTGTTTGTTTTTTGTTTTTGTTTGTTTGTTGTTTTTTTGGATAAAACCTTTTGGATCCAGTAAAATACCGACTGCTACATGCATGCCTGTGGGAGGGGGGGCAGATAAAGCTACTTAGACCAGGCTAGCCCCCAACTCACAGCAATCCACTTGTCCCCACCTCCCCAGTACTGATATTGCAGGCATAGTGCTGGCACCACACCTTGCCAGAGCGACTCTTGTGCTCACTCTCATTTGTGTGGCAGTGCACACTCACGCTGTGCATCCTGTCCCCATCACTGGTCATTGTTACTCGGGTTGCTGTGGTTTATATCTACTGCCACCTTTCTGTCCTAGGAAGTGACTTCCCTTGTTTTGGTGGCCCAACAGGTAACAGGTTAGCTGGTTTTTTGTAAGCTGTTCCACTGTTGGAGTGTGTCTGATGTTTTTCTTGTAAAAACTCCCTGGGGCTTATGTTTTTTACTTTAATTTCTTTGTTTGGGATCAAACCCAAGACCTTGTACACACGAAACAAATGCGGCTCTCGGAGCTTGAATTACATTGCTTTGGATGACCGCAGACAAACACGTTGTTCACAGGATTCATCACAGCGATGGTGACCTCGGTCACCCGGGTGGCCCGGTGCTGTCAGATTTATCTACTTTGAAGTTCCTTTACCCCCCCCCCCCACAGTGTTGTCTTTGGGAAGATAGTGTTACATGTATGTAGCCCATACTTAGAGTGGGGAGGTCAGCACTTTTGTTATGGCTTAAAAAGGGATGAGGTTGAGACAGGGTCTCGTGTATCTCAGGCTGACCTCGGATTTGTTATGTAGCCACGGGGAAATATTTTATCTGCCTGTCTGTCTGTCCATCCGTCCGTCCATCCATCCATTCATCTATCTATTCATCTATCCATCTATCTATTTATCTATCCATCCATCTATCAATCATCTATCTATCCATCCATCTATCCATCTGTCTATCAATCATCTATCAATCATCTGTCTGTCTGTCTGTCTATCTATCTATCTATCTATCTATCGCATGCCAATCCCAGTTCCCCCTCCCTTGTCTCCTTCCACTCCCCCACTTCCCCAGCACGGAGTATTTTTAATTAGGTTTTTAACTGTTCCTCTTGCCTCCACATCCAAAATACTAGAATTATAGGGATGTTCTGTCACACCAGGTTTATATAGATCTGGAGAACAACCTTGAACTTTGTGCTTGATTGGTGAGTACTCTGTCAAGTTTGAATTCTTAAAGGCCCATTTGGCAGGCTTGATCTCCAGCATGTGATACTGTTGAGACCTAGGAGGAGGAAGTTAGATCATTGGGGAAATGCCCTTGGGAGCTGCACCCTTCTGGCCTCTAGGAGGTGAGCAGACCTCCTTCCACTGCAAGTTTCCCAGTGTGATGGGCTGTCTCGCCACAAGGCTGAGTGACCACAGACTAAAGCTGTGAGCAAAAATAGTTCTTCCTCCTCAGAAGCTGCTCAGTTGGTATTTTGTCACAGTGACGGCGTGCTGACTGCTCAGTTGGTATTTTGTCACAGTGATGGCGTGCTGACTGTGCTCTCTCTTACTGTTTTTTAGCTTGTGTTTTGACGCCTTGAAATAGAGCAATTGGAAGACCTGGTCCTAAGGTCAGGTCGTTGCAATGCTATACTTAATGATCATCAAAACTGAAAGAACATTCCAGATTGTGGTAGTGTTTCCACAGGTATCGTATGTCAGAACTCAGACACATACACATTTTATTGTGTATGAGTAATTGTGCGGTATGTTATCTGCCTTCCTGTCGCTGTGATAGGTGCCCACACACAGAACAACTTAGATGGGGGTTTCTAAGTTGGTTGGCTCACGGTTCCAGAAGTGATGAAGTCCACTGTTGTGGGCAAGGCAGTCAGGAAGCAGAATGAACAGGAGTGGAGTCAGGCTATAAAAGCTCAAAGCTCAGCCAGACATGGCTGTCCACGCCTTTCATTCTGACACTCGAGAGGCAAAGGCGTCTCTGAGAATTCGAAGCCAGCCAGAGCCACATGGTGAGACTCCATATCAGAAACAAACACTCAGAGCCTGACCCTAATGATGTATTCCTCCAGCAGGGAAGTTTCCGTCACAGTTCACAACATCTGAAAGGTTCTGTAACGTTCCCACACAGCGCCACTAGCTGGGAGTCAAATGTTCAAACACTAACTGCAACGCTGTCTTTATATTTTTTAAGTCAAAGCATGCTGGCGCTAGGGCACAGTTGGTGGATTAGCATTCATGAGAACCTGGGTTCCATCACTGGCACCGCCGCCTGAGTCAGACAAGCGCCTGTATTCTCAGCACTTGGTGGAGACAGGAAGGTCAGAATTTAAGGTCCTCCTTAGCCATGTAGGGGGCTCGAGACCCTATCTCAAACGAACAAACAAAATGAGGTACCTCACAAAGGCTACTTAGACTAGAAAGGGATGACGGAGAGATGGCTTAGTGGCTAAGATCCCAGACTACTCCTGCCGAGGATCCAAGTTCAGTTCCCAGCATCTACGTTAAGCAGTTTGCAACTGTTTTTAATAACAGCCTGGGTGATGCAACACTTCTACCCTCTGTAAGCACTCAGATACACACATGTGGACATGCACACAAAGAATTAAAAATAATACAACCTTCTTTAAAGGTTTGAAATTGCCAAAAGACTCACCCTATTCCCCGTGTCCTCTCTGCTTCCTGCTTGTGGATCAAGGTGTGAGCTCTCAGCTGTTCCTGCTACTGTGCTTTGGCTCTGGCATTTGAAAGCGTAAGCCCAGTTAAATGCTTGCTTCTGTATGTTGCCTTGGTCAGGGTGCTTTGTCACAGCAATAGGAAAGTAACTAAACACCTGCAAACTCAGCCAACTTAAACACTTGCCCCGTCTTACCCACTCCGCCTTCTTTCTCCCAGCATTCAGTTTAGTTTCAACCCCAACCCAGCTCTATTCTACCTTATCCAATAAGAGCAACACATATACAGAAGGACTTCCTACACCAATCATGGGCAAGTAACTGACAGCCAATCACAATAAAAATAAAGATTCTACACTTGTTTTTATGTTTTGTACTATTCTCCAACAGAGTTTCACTATGTAGCTCTAGCTGGCCTGGAACCCACCAATCTCTGTGTCTCTGCCACCACACCCTGGAACACTTAAAAAATTTTTGTTGTTGTTTTCTTGTTTTTTTTTCTTGTTTTTTTGTTTGTTTGGTTCTTTTTTGTTTTGTTTTTTGTTTTGAGACAGAGTTTCTCTGTGTAACAGTCCTAGCTATCCTGGAACTAGTTCAATAGACCAGGCTGGCCTTGAACTCAAAGATCTACCTGCCTCTGCCTCCCAAATGCTGGGATTAAAAGTATGTGCCACCACTGCCCAACTAGGGACACCTAATTTTTAAACCTTATTAGTGATGCTAGCCTCATTAGTTATATCTCCAGGTCCAAGACACATTTTTATATACACATACTCTGCTGTCCATGAGGAATAAGTTCCAAGACCCCTGTAGCTGCCTGAAGCCACAGTACCATCTCCTTTCAGAAAGAGCTTCCTGCACACACATACCTGTTTCTCTGGTATGGATCTTTTATATCTCTCCAAGGCCACATGTCCCCAGGTTAGCAGTACTGGGAAGTGAAGTCTAATGTCCTGGCGCTTGAGCTGGATTTTGGAAACCTAATCCCCACACTGGATGGCCTAACCCAGTCTTTATGCAGGGGTAGGTCCTTAGTCCTGTCTCAGCTTGATGTGCCATGTGTTGACTCCCATGAGAGGCCTGCCCATTTCTGAATGGGGTCAGAAGAGTAGTTAGCAGGGGTGGGGCAGGAACTGGTCAGTATATAAAATAAATGAAAAAAATAACTAAAGTCCCAATAACAACAAAAAAGTGAGATCTAGTAGGAAGTCCTCAGGTCACTAGGGGGTGCCTCTGAAGGTGGTTGTGGGGCTCCAGCTTCCCCATTTTTCTCCTTGGCTTGTCATGGTTGAGCAATTTTCCTTTTTTTTTTCTTTCAGTTTTCTGCCTTTTTTCCTTATAAGTTGATGTCCAGTTATTTGAGTACTAGAAAGCTGCCTAACATAGTAAATCTGAATTTATTGTGTTCGGTAAGAGACTGGCAAGAATAGGACAGTTATAACTGCTGTAGTAAGCTATGCAAATGTTCTCTCAGTGCTGGGCTCATCCTTCCTCCTGAGGTGATGTGACGTCATGCCGTGCCTGTGTGGTCAGATGAAGTGAGGTAGATGCTGCGGGCACCGTGACACTGTGGGTAAGGGTTACGTTAACATATGCACTGTGATACAATGACAGTTGCTCTGATAATTGCAATAGCTACTAAGTAACTTAATGGGAAAGTGGTATAGACAGCATTCATATGTGGGCCATTGGATGATTCATGGACTGGGAATGTAGCTAGATTGGTAGAGTGCTTGCCTAGTATGGAGGAAGTCCTGGATTCAAATCCCAGCACTGCATGAACCAGTGTGGTGGTAGGCACCTGGAATTACCAGCCCCTGGAGTGGTAGAGAATCTGCTCATTTACTGCTGTCAAGATAGCTCCAGGGTCTTTATGATTTGAAAAATATGTAGGAGCTGAAGAGATAGCTCAGCAGCTAAGAGCACTGGTTGGTCTTCCAGAGGACCCTGGTTCAATTCCCAGCACCCACATGGCAGCTCACAACTGTAACTCCAGCTTCAGGGGACCTGACACTCTCACACAGACATACACATCAATGTGCATAAGATAAAAATAAATTATTATTTTTTAATAAAAAACAATAATAGTTTCAGTCTCAGGGTATCCAACACACTCTTCTGGCCTCTGCAGGGGTTTTAGACATGCATGTGATGCACAGACATGCATGCAGACAAAATGTGTGTGTGATGTTAATATGTATATATGTATACGTATATACATATGTGAATATATTTGATAATAAAAATTGTAAAAAATTACTTGGCCATAGTTTATTTGTTCGATTAGTTGGTTTTTTTGAAACTGTGTAACAGTTCTGGCTGTCCTGGAACTTCTTGATAGATCAGGCTGACCTTGAGCTCACAGAGATCAGCCTGCATCAGCCTGTCTCAGCCTCCCGAGTACAAGAATTAAAGGCATGCCCACCACCGCCTGACTTGACAAGGTCTTTATCAAATGATAAGCATCTTCACCTAAGGACTGATTGAAGCATGTGACCGGATGACTCGGTGGACTTTGATTTTCATAAAAGCCTACGTGGCACTGTGGACCAGGCAGTAGGCTGGGCATAGCTACACACTGTAGGAAGGATGAGTCTAGATGTCCTGAGGAGGTAGACAGGGCAGAAGAAGTCAGAGAAGGGGCGCATGGACTAGCCCAGGGTGTTCTGAGAACAGATCCCAAGTGAACACGTCAGTGTGTTCACATTGCCTTTGCAGTGACAAATGCCTAAGAGAAACCGCTTCAGGAGAGGAAGGGCTTATTTTGGCTTCTGGTTTCAGAGCTTCTAGTTCAGCAGTTCTCAACCTTCCTAAGGCTGCAATCCTTAAAAGAGTTCCTCATGTTATGGTGAGCCCAACCATAAAGATACTTTGTTGCTACTGTGTAACTAATTTTGCTACTGTGTGGATCGTAGTGTAGCTATCTGATATGTGAGCCCTGTGAAAAGGCCTTTTGCTCCACAAAGGGCTTGAGATGAGACCCACAGGTTGAGAACTGCTTTTCTAGCCCATGGTCTTTTGACTGCTGGGCTTTGGGTCTACAGCAGCATAGTACATCAAGTGTGTGATAGAGGAAAGGGAAGGAGAGACAACAGGGCTGGAGTCCCAGTATTCCCTGAGGGCATGTCTCCAGTGACCTAACTCCGACTGTGCTCCACCACCCAAAGGGTCTCAGACCTCCTTAGAGCACCACAGGATGAGCCCACGATTCAGCACAGGGGCCTTTGGGGACATTTGCAACCCAAGCCATGGATCCAAGAGTCCATCCGCATCTATAAAGCTTTGAACTTGACTCTGGCTTTCAAGTTGTCCTATTTGTAGAGTTTACACCAACTGAGTCCTGACTAGACAGTTCTTGGCTTACATGGCTCACTGGCCACAGACCCAGTGAGACATGCCTGGAAGAGATTTTCCAAAGGTTCAGGGAATCTGCTTTCCGAGAGTCAAGGAGGAAACCCCTGGTGGCTGCCGTCCAGATTTTGAGTTCTGTGATGACCGAGTGGCAGGAGCAGTTAGATTTGATGAATCTTGTTCCTGGCAGTTTCGTCCCCTCTTGCCTTTCTGGTTCTCCAAGACACCATGTGACTCGCTTAGAATCATTTCATTATCCCCAGCTGTGAAAAGTGAAATAAGAAGAATTAAGTGAGGTAGGAGGTGGGAAGGCAGGGCAGTAAGTATGGGGAGGGATAACTACACTAAAGACTCCTGGAAACACTATATAGAAAACTAATACTGTAGAAGCTTCCTAAAATACGTGCGTGCAGACATACCTCTCTGTGTGTGTGTGTGTGTGTGTGTGTGTGTGTGTGTGTGTGTGTAAGAGTTACCCTATAGCAGGAAAACAAAGCCTTTCCTAGGTACCATAGGCTATCAAAGGAAAGACACAGCGTGCCAGTTGTGGTGGCACACACCTTTAACCGCAATACTTGGGAGGCAGAGGCAGGCGGATCTCTGCCCTGGTCTACATAGTGAGCTCCAGGCTAACCAAGGCTACTTAGTGAGACCCTGACTCAGAAGTGAAATAAAGGCTGAGTGCCAGGCATAGGTTACATATTATCCAGTGGGATTCTGTAGGCCTCCCAAACTTTATAGGCTATTGCCATTCTCTTGTTTACCTTCCAGAACTTGATGGTAAAATCCTATTTTTACCCAGACACAGAAAGACAATTATCACATGGACTCACTCATAAGTAGTTTTTAAATATAAAGCAAAAAAAAAGGCCACAAATCACAATACCAGAGAACCTAGACAACAATGAGAACCCTAAGAGAGACATACATAGATCTAATCTACATGGGAAGTAGAAAAAGATAAGATCTCCTGAATAAATTGGGAGCATGGGTGGTGCAGGAGAATTATCTGTAGTTTGTCAATCATATTTTAAATAAATGCTGATTGGCCAGGCAGGAAGTATAGACGGGAAAACCAGACAGGAAGTAAGGTGATGCAATGAGAACAAGAGCATTCTGGGAGGCAGGAAGCTCCCTCTGCCACTCCTGCGCAGACTACCGAAGAGGCAGCATGTAACCTGACCAGCTGAGAAAGGTACTGAGCCATGTGGCTAACATAGATAATGATAATGAATTAATATAAGTTACAAGGACTAATAAGAAGCATGACCTAATGGGCCAATCAGCTTTATAACTTATAGAGATCTCTGTGTGACTGATTTTCTCTGGGACTTGCTGGCTGTGTGGTACTGGGTGAGAACAGAAACCCCAACAAGCCGGCCCTCATGTTACACATGGGGACCTTCCTTGAGAGAGGGTCCAAGGGGAGCGGGGAGGACGGGAGGAGAGCAGAGAAAAATGTAGAGCTCAATAAAAATCAATAATAAAAAAGATCCCATTTTTAAAGGTATCGCATACTTAAGTCATAGGACACTGAGAAATCAAGCTGGTACTGACTTAGAAACTTCATCCCTATTGACTAACTTTCATAGGTACTATGTGCATTACTCGGGGAGAGAAGTAATCAATAGTCTTACCCAGATGTGAATCTATGAATTGCAAAAATGAGCAACCTGGCATATACCAACTGGTGCAATAGTGGCATGATTATTATGGGAGTAACCAACTGCCTTTTGATTTGGATTTCAGACCCACTCCACAAGATGAAATTCATATGTGGCATCATTCACAGGGTAGATCATGGGCTCTAGGGGACAACTACGGCTAATGATTACTAAATGGTCTTAGTATTAAACCCCTAGATGAGTGCATCTCCCAACCTTCCACAGAGAAGCTTCTTCTGCAGTAGCTGGAAACTAACATGGAGACACACAACTGATCACCATGCACAGAATAAAACTTCAGAGTGCCCAGCTCTAAACGGGACATCACCCCACCCCTCAAGTGTAGTGATACTTCATTTGTATTTTAATAAATAAAGCTTGCCTGAAGTTCAGAGACTAAAACAGCCACACAGATCAGCCTTACGGACCAGGCAGTGGTACACATACCCTTAATCTCAGTAGTCACACTGGTTTGCCATAGAAACCGGACAGTAGTGGTGCATGGCTTTAATCCAGCAGTTGAGAAGAATATAAAACAGGAGAAGACAGTTCTCACACACAGTCTCATCCTGAGATTCCTGGAGGCAGGATCACCATTTCGGACTGAGGTAGAGATAAGAGCCAGTGGCTGGCTATTTTCCTTTTCTGATAGGTTGAACCCCAGTTTCTGTCTGCGGGTTTTTATTAATCGTGCTACACTCAGGGCTCTGAGATCCTGGTAGAGGAGTGGGTATAGCGATTGTAGGATCCAGAGGCAGTGGAGGCTCCGAGATCCTGGTAGAGGAGTGGGTATAGCGATTGTAGGATCCAGAGGCAGTGGAGGCTCCGAGATCCTGGTAGAGGAGTGGGTATAGCGATTGTAGGATCCAGAGGCGGTGGAGGCTCTGAGATCCTGGTAGAGGAGTGGGTATAGCGATTGTAGGATCCAGAGGTGGTGGAGGCTCTGAGATCCTGGTAGAGGAGTGGATATAGCGATTGTAGGATCCAGAGGTGGTGGAGGCTCCGAGATCCTGGTAGAGGAGTGGGTATAGCGATTGTAGGACCCAGAGGCGGTGGAGGCTCTGAGATCCTGGTAGAGGAGTGGGTATAGCGATTGTAGGACCCAGAGGCGGTGGATGACGATAGCCAAGAGCGGTTTCTGGACACAATGGCGATTGCTCGTAAGGATTCACCACAGTTGTGACAAGCATGCACAAGACTTCAAGATCACACCAGGCGAAATGAAAGTCAGTTCTCCTCAGCTACACAGCCTGAGAGTCTGCCCATGCTCAGTAGATGGCCCTACATCTATGAACAGATTGTCAGCATTAAGTGGATTTAATGGTTAGAAGACACGTGGCATTGGGAATAGGAACTACTGGGGAGGGGAAACAGAAGAACAATTGCAAGGGTGGTCATGAGAGATGGATTTGACCAAAACACGCTATATACATTTAAGAAATTCTCAAAAAAAAAAAATCTTAACAGGGAAAAAATTCCTGCCCCTGCCCCCCCCCCTTTTTTTTTGCTCACATAGTGCTCTGTTGTTTGTCAACTGGGGTGTGGGCAAACTCCACTAAGGACAAGTTCTCTGACCTCCTGGAAGAAATTACCTGTTGCCTTTATCTTTAAAAACTAGGTTTGGCCAGGTGGTGGTGGCACGTGCCTTTAATCCCAGCAAATCTCTGAGTTCAAGGGCAGCCTGATGTACAGAGCAAGTTCCAGGACATTTGGGGCTCCGTAGAAAAGCCCTGTCTTGAAAATCCAAACAAGCCGAGCATGATGTTACATGCCTTTAATCCCAGGACCCAGGAGGCAGAGGCAGGTGGATCTCTCTGAGTTCGAGGCCAGCCTGGTCTACAGTGTGAGTTCCAGGACAGCCAAAGATACACAGGAAAAACCCCGTCTCGAAAAACAAAAAAGGAAAGAAAATACAAACAAACAAAAACCAAAAAAAAAAAAAACAAAAAAAAAAAAACAAGGGCTAAGGAGCTGGAGAGATGGTTCAGCAATTAAAAAATTAAAAACACTTACTGCTCTTTCAGAGGACCTGGGTTCAGTTCCCAGTACCCACATAGTGGCTCACCACCATTGTAGCTCCAGTTCCAAGGGATCTGATGCTGCTTTCTGAGTCCTGTGGTCCCCAGGCACACACATGGTGCATGTAGAAAATGTATGGCAGACAGGACACTGAAAAAAAATTTAATAATCTAAGAAAAAATAATAGAAATATTTAAAAGTAAAAGGCTAAGGTTAAAAACCAAAGTGAGGGTGGGGACTGTACTTACCCAGCATTTCCGAGACCTCAGGTTCAATCCTCAGTGAGGCTAGAGCAGCAACAGTCATGTGAGGGATCTCTGTGAGTGGGGAAAAGATACAGATAGAACAAGTTAATATTGTGTGGCCCTACATCGTAAATGGAGGTCTCAACTGGAACACAAAGAGTACTTTATTTCTTAGAGGTCTCATCTTCCTGAGACCAGGGCTGTAGTCCAACGTTACAGCACATGGTTCAGCATGAGTGTGGCTCTGGCTTTGGCCTCCAGCATCAATAAATAATAATAATGATGATGGTAATAATAATAAATTTTAAAAATGACCTCCTACCTTTCTAACTGAAAACCCAAAAACAATGACCGAAAGACCAAGGCATATGCTTTGTGCCCAGATTAAGACCTTAACATTTATTCTCTACATGACATCAAGATATATTAAAGAAATGACTAGTGGGTAACATGAGCCATGAGCACAGTCAATGTGTAATGTCATACCAGGAAGAAAAGATATATATGTAAAGATGCCTGGGATTGAGTCAAAGGAGTCTTGGCAGCTGAAAGCAACTCCCGTTGGTCGAAGAGGGCGTTCTTGAAACATACAAATGCTCAAGGATGTCCGTGAACCAAGTTTAAGTCCCCAGCATCCTCTCCTATAAAAGCAACAGATTGCGCTAGGAGTGAAGCTCAGTGGTGTATCATTTGCCCAGCGCATAGGAAGCTCTGGGCTCAAGCCCCAAATCTGTGGAAAAAACAAAAACAAAACAAAACTAATTAGTCTGCAATAGATTGGGTATAAAGAGGTCCTCACTAGCTGTGTATTAAAGGCCGGATCTCTGTTGGTGCTGTTGAGAGGCAGTGAAATTTTAGCAATTGGGCCCAACAGGAAGTCATCTGGTCTCTGGAGGCATGCCCTTTAGAAGGATTGTGGGACTCTGGCTTTTCTCTCTCTCTCATCCTGAGATGAGCAGTTCTAGTCCATTACATGTTTCTACCACACATCCCATGCCCCTGCAGGCCCCAAACAATGCGGACAACTGACCACATACTAAAGCAGCACATTGTCAAAATGCAGCCGCCTTCTTTGTAAGTCAATTGTGTCTGGTTTTTGTCACAGTGCCATAAATCTACTAAATTCCCTTGGAAGATACCAAGAAACCAACCCTTTATGCCCTTTTAATGAAGGAAGATATGAGCAGAGGTTTCCTTACTGTTTTTCTCCCATCCTGTGTGTGTGTGTGTGTGTGTGTGTGTCGTGCATGCGCAGATGTGCAAACACTGGTGTTATCATGAGGTAACTAAGCAGATGTAGTGAAGATTTACTCTCTAAGTATTCCCACATGTCAATAAACAGGAATGATGAGTTCAATATTACTGTTTCCGCTTCCTAATGAATTTAGAATTGAAGCATGGAGCATACACTAGGAGACAAGAGACAACCAGATTAGAACCCCATATTAGAATGCTAAACAAAGCAAAGTAAAAACACTCCTTGTAGGTGGCTGGAGAGACGGCTCAGTGGTTGAGAGCGATGGCTGCTCTTCCAGAGGACCCTGGTTCAATTCCCAGCATGTGCATGACAGTTCACACCTGTCTGTAGCTCCAGTTCTGGTTCCTCACACAGACATATGGAAGCAAAACACTATGGGTATTTTCCTTTGTTTAAAAAAAAAAAAGAGGGAAATGGTGTGGGAGAATTATCTGTATTCTGTCAATCATGTATTTTAATAAAACGCTGATTGGCCAGGCAGGCAGTATAGGCAAGAAAGCCAGACAGGAAGTAGGGGTGGAGCAAAGAGACTGGGAGTATTCTGGGAAGCAGGAAGCTCCCTCTGCCACTCCTGCGCAGACCACCGAAGAGGCAGCATGTAACTTGCCCCGCTGGAAAAGGTACCAAGCCATATGGCTAACATAGATGAGAATAATGAGTTAATATAAGCTATAAGAGTTAACAAGAAACCTGAGCTAATCAGTTTTATAACTTATAGAGATCTCTGTGTGATTGATTTCTCTTTGGGGCATGCCGGCTGTGGGGTACCAGGCGGGACAGATACCCCAACAAGCCGGCCATCATATTACAAATGGCGCCCAATGTGGATAACTGAATCCACAGAAAGCCTGAAAAAGCTTGGGAAAGAATAGAGTAAAGCATGGCTTCTTGGTAGCAGCAATTTCTCGGGTCTGCTCTGCTTGCTAGAGGCAAGCAAGGCTCTCATCTAAGAGAGGCTTCCTGACTCAGCTTTAGCTGCAAAACCCTGCAGCTCTTTTAAGGGGTCCTGCCACGAAACACTTAAATGGTGTTGACGAAAAGCTGAACGCATCCTTTTCGGTTGTCAGTCATAGCAGGAAAAAAGCTGTGCTGTTTTAAAATGCCGGCTTTCTGGGCTGTCCTGCCAGGGCAAACTCTGACTCTTTCAGGCAGGCAGTCCGACTGAGTGTGGTCTGTGAGCAGAATGCTGCAGCTTCCTTGCTGGCAGGGATCTTGAAACGCCTGTAGAGTTGTAACATAAAAATGGCTCCAGCAGTACCTCTGCCATGAGGCTGGAAAGCTAAGGAATGGGCTGGATCTAGCCATCAAAGCTACAGCTTTAATCCTCTCCTTAGAGACTCATGTGGCCAGAAAAAGAGAGATATACAGTAAAGAGAGTTTCAAAGAGGAAGAAAACCTCTAAATGTTTTGCAGTGTGTTAGAAAAATATATGCAGGCTAAAGGTTAAAGTCATTAAAAATAAAAAAGAAAGAAAGGGAGAAATAGGGTGTGGTGGTACACACCTTTAATCCCAATGCCTGGGAGGCAGAGGCATATTGACCTCTGTGAATTCAAGGGGCAGAGGTAGATTGACCTCAGTGACTTCAAGGTGTGGTAGCACACGCCTTTAATCCCAATGCCTGGGAGACAGAGACAGACAGGTCTCTGTGAGTTCAAGGTGTGGTAGCATACTCCTTTGAGCCCAGCACTGGGGAGGCAGAGATAGAAGGATCTCTGTGAGTTCAAGGACAGCCTGGTCTACAGAGTTATTCCAGGACAAAGATATACAGAGAACCTGTCTTAAAAAGTAAAAATAAAAGAAATAGAGGTTAAAATAAAGATGGAAAATACACAGAGAATCTTGATACTGTATGCTATTATGCTCTCTTTAAATTGTTTGAATGCTGAGCAAGGAGCAACAGCTGCTAAAAGACTTTTGTTTATAAATGCTGCTGAACTAACCCAAGATAAGTATTTTGAAAATACCTTGGCTTCAAAACTGAAGTCAAAAGGTATATTACTTTGGAGAAGAGATTTTGCTTTTGTTTCCACAGAAAATGAGAGGCTATGGATTCATTCTGAGTTAAGAAAAATCAGCTTTGATCAAGGGAGGCCACCCGAGAAATCTCCGATAGGAACAGATGGCTCAGATGACAGAGTTCTACATCCAGAACAGATTTGAGACTGCTGCCTGAGATGATCAAGACTCACAGGATACTCCAGTCAGGACTTGATGATAATTTTCTTTAGTTCCCCATAAGATTATCAGCGCCCCCAACCAGCAGGAAGTAGCCTGAATTACTACGCCCACATTCCCAACAAATGGACTATGGGTATTTTCCTATTTAAAAAAAAAAAAGAGGGAAATGGTGCAGGAGAATTGTCTGTATTCTGTCAACCATGTATTTTAATAAAACGCTGATTGGCCAGGCAGGAAGTATAGGTGGGTCAACCAGACAGGAAGTAGAGGCGGGCGATGAGAACAGGAATATTCTGGGAAGCAGGAAGCTCCCTCGCCATTCCTGTGCAGATCACCGAAGAGGCAGCATGTAACTTGCTCAGCTGAGAAAGGTACTGAGCCATGTAGCTAACGTTGATAAGGATAATGGAGTAACATAAGTTATAAGAGCTAATAAGTAGCCTGACCTAATGGGCCAATCAGTTTATAATCTTATGGAGTCCTGTGTGTGATTTTCCTTGGGGTATGCCAGCTGTGGGGTATTGGGCAGGACAGAAACCCCAACCAACAAGCCGGCCCTCATATTACACACCAATGAAAGTAAAATAAAAATAATTATTTAAAAAAACGCATCAAAAACACCCCCTGTGAAATCAATTTCCCCCAAAACAGAAGCAAGAGAGAAACATTTCAGTAGGTTGTCCTCTTCCCTTAACACGAGTGCCACGGAGGCAGAGAATGTTCACACAAACAAATGGATAAGAACAGAAAATAAGCCTTGGTCTGGTAAGTTTCTGGACAGGCTGGTTTTTAGGGAAAACCAAGATTCCTGCAAGCCCAGTGAACAGACTACAGAATGAAAGCCTAGACCATGAGTAACATGGCAGCTGCAGGACCGTCTGCACGGAAAAAGTGGGAGCCCTCAGTGAACACATCATAAAGGAAAAGTTAAAAAACAAAACAAGATGAAGCAGAGCCAGACATGGTGGTGTACACCTGTAATCCCAGCACTTGGGAGATGGAGGCAGAAGAAAGATGAATTTGAGGACAGCCTGTCTAAAAATAATAATAAATAATAATAATAACAAGATCCTGTCTTCAAAAAAATGACCAGAGTATTGGTACAACAATTTCTTACACTGGTAAGAGAAGAGATCGCTTTGGGGACGTGTGTGGTTTGCGGTAAAGCTGATGAAGTTCTGCAGGCTGTCAGGCATGGTGGCAGGTGTCTTTAATCCCACCTTTCAGGAGAGAAAGCACGTTGGTCTCTATGAGTCCCAGGCTAGCTACACAGTGAGACTATGTCAAACAAGCAAGAAAACTAACTAACTGACTAACTCTACAGGTAGAGCCCAGCCCTATCCTGAAAAAGAAAAACGAGACCAGACACTGATGCAGGCCTTTAATCTCAGCACTCTGGAAGCAGAGGCAGGTGGATCTTTGTGAGTTCAAGGCCAGCCTGATCTACAGAGTGAACCCCAGGAGAGGCTCCAAAGCTACAGAGAAACCATGTCTTGGTTTTATTAAAGAAAGAAAGAAAGAAAGAAAGAAAGAAAGAAAGAAAGAAAGAAAGAAAGAAAGAAGGAAGGAAATGTTGAAGAGAGAGCGGGCCCTTTGTTCCAGCCCGCCCAGCTAGCTTACACCCGAAATAATCACACAAAAACTGTATTTATGTAAACACTGTCTGGCCCATTATCTCTAGCCTCTTATTGGCTAACTCTCACATATTAGTTTAACCCATTTCTATTAATGTGTATCGCCACTTTTCTGTGGCTTACCGGCAGGAGTCTAACCAGCATCCATCTTGGGCAGGAGAATCATGGTGTCTGCCATACTGCCCTTCTTCCCAGCATCCTGTTCTGTCTTCCCCACCTACCTGAGATCTGCCCTATCAAAAGGCCAAGGCGGTTTCTTTATTCAATGAAAGCAACACAAATACAGAAGGACCTCCTACACGAAAGAAAGAAAGAAAGAAAGGAAGGAAGGAAGGAAGGAAGGAAGGAAGGAAGAAAGAAAGAAAGAAAGAAAGAAAGAAAGAAAGAAAGAGTTTAAGCATCAGTATGCCACAGGTAGAAAAGTCCACACCTGGGATGGGGTGCACATGCAGTAGAAATGGTAGCTAACATGGATAAGATGACACTCAGCTGTGCATGTAGCTATATAAGAAAAGTAAAGAACCTTGTGGGGCTGGAGAGATGGCTCAGAGGTTAAGAGCATTGCCTGATCTTCCAAAGGTCCTGAGTTCAATTCCCAGCAACCACATGGTGCTCAAAACCATCTGTAATGAGGTCTGGTGCCCTCTTCTGGCGTGCAGGCATAACACAGACAGAATATTGTATACATAACAAACAAACAAATAAATAAATAAATATTAAAAAAAGAACCTTGTGGTTAGAGTTTGGGTCCTACCCTAAAGATAGGATTATGCATATGCAAATATTCCTACATCCGTTCTGGGATCAACTATTTTAGATGAGGGAGAGAGAGGACCTGTATTTTCTCACTTAGCTGTCCATCCAAGGAGTGTTGCTGTACAGTAGCCAGTGGCGGGTAGACAGTATCCATCTTATGCTATCTTCTTCATTTTCACTATAATTATTACTGAAAACTCAGATACCAGAAAATTGGAAAGCATTTATTGACCTTTTTTACATAGTCACCTTTTAGTAACCATGACTCACTGTGTGTGCTAGAAAGACAGATGCTAATCCCTGCCTTTGAGAGTTCTGTGTTTTAAGAGTGACTGGATACTCTGTCTTTGACTGTGATCCCAATTGACTGGACTTAGGATGGGGAATGTGGTTCCGTGGGTGGAATGCTTGTCTACCGGGCAAGACAGCTGAGTTTGATTCCCGGCATCACAAAGGAAACACACGGATTCGAGTGGAGCAGAGTGTATAAAGCGGAGCCTTCTGGGAGGAATGTAGAGTTTATGGAGGAGATGATGGTAACTTGGGCTGGGGCAGATAGGTCGCGAGCATATTTTGGAAGTAGAACTATCAGGCCAGTGATTTGTGCATCTATTGTTTGTGGGCGGGTGGGAGAGGTAAAGGAAGGCGTCAGCAAAGCTTCTCAGCAATGCTTGTAGAGCCGGGTGACTGGAGAGATGAGATGCCCTGTCCTGAGCCGCAGACAGACGTGAGACAGTGCTCAGAAGTGCTTCTCTGCTGCAAGCAAGTGGCTCATAGCCCGTCTCAGGTTTTTAGGACTTTCTATTTTTAGCTCACAGAACTACATAGGTGTCTTACCCATAGAAGGCACTCATGTGGCTATTTGAACACCATGCATTCATTACAAATCCCGAGGAAGAGAGGAGGCAGCCAAAATCCTTCCTAGGGATCACTGTGGGGGATCAAGGTATTGAGTACACTGAGGTTGTTTAGCCCTATGCTAATTAAGTTCAGTCCATTTGACTTAATCGTCGTAAAATTACAATATGCTTTTGTTTCTAAGTTGTAAGTGAAGAAACTCAACAACAGCCTGAGCAAGGGCTTAATGTAAGGATATTCAGCTTCACGGACGACTGTCATCGCTCATTCTGTTTTGCTACAGCGTTTCGAGAGTCCTTATGTATTGCAGGAAGACAAAAACATGCGACAATTTCCGGGAGAAGAGCTTGGCTATGCCTGGGGAAAACGTCACGGATGTGATGTGCCAGGTGAACTGGGGTCTCACTGCGAGTAGGCAAAGTGGTTATGGTGAGCAAGGGAAGAGCTGGTGGCAAATGGGGTGGTTTGTCTGAGCCGGGGCTTGGAAGGGAGCAGGCTGAGTTAGTGTGGGGACACTTACACAGTTTGTGCTTACAAGGTGCATTTTACCACACAAGGCAACTTCCACAGGTAGGAGCCATAAGAAGTTGTCAGACTGATACCCCTTCTCACACCAGGGAATGCGGAGACACTCATGAATGAGGGTTCTCCTACTGTTCATTTTATGGCTCTCCCACACCTGTTTCAGGTTTCTCCTCTTCCTTGAAGGAGTGGCGCTCAGACTTCTTGGTCCTGTTGTCTTCCACAGTAACAGAGTCATGGTGACTCTAAGCTTGACCTAGGTCTCCACGCCATGGCTCCACCTTCCCGTATCATCACCAGCCTAGGTAGGTGGTTTCGTCAGAGTCAGGCCCACATATGTCCATTTTTTAAGTGCCCCAAAGACATGCATGAGCTGGAGAACTCCTTGAAGGGTCCTAGGAATGTGAACTTGACTTTCCCAGCAGGCAGTGTGCCCTGAGAAATCCAGGGGCAGATATCATAGCTGCTTTGGAGTGAGCTGGTTTTGGATATGGGCGGGCATGGTAATGCAGCGGGGAAGGCACGTGGTAAAGGCTGACTAATTGGGCTGTGAGTTATCCTAGTATAGTGAGAGATGGCAGAGGCTGAAGACTGTGTGTGTGTGTGTGTGCGTGTGCGTGTGTACGCGTCTGTGTGTGTGATCCTGGGTATCAAATGCATAAACACTCATATGATAGGTACTCTATCTCTGAGTTACATCTCAGGTTTGGGGTTTTAGACTGACTGTTCTTAGGGTTCTTCATTGGCAATTTAGAGACAAAAGTATTTAACATCATGTATACTTTTTTATTTTATTTTGTTTTATTTTATTTATTGAGACAGGGTCTCCCTGTGTAACCTGGCTGACTTAGAGCTCAATATGTAGATAAGACTGGCCCTGTGTGCCACCACACCCAGCTTATATATACTGTAAAAGGATTAAACCAAACAGTTCTAAGACGTCAGGCTAAAGTTTGCTCTGTCCTGTTGTAGGTCACATAGATGTCGTAGGCATGCACATGGAGTATGCATAGCACAGGGAGGTGACTCTTCCTCTGGGTTTACAACAGATTTGTGGCATTGCCTTACCTTCAAACGACCACATGGATGCCTTTGGCAGACAAGATGTCCATTGAGCCCCCCCCGTCCAACACCCCCCCCCCCCCCCGCGAGACAAGGGATGAAACTCTAGCCACACGGGAGAGACTATGAGTCACCCTTTCACAACAGAATAGCAGGTTCAGTACAGAGAGTACCTTTGAGTCTTTGCTGCCTCCGATCTGGCTAGCTTTCAGTCATTTCCTAATTAAAGAGTGCTGTGCCAGTCGTAATCCAAAGCAGGGAGTTAGTTCTCAATATCTTCCATTTGGCTTGGGAATGCGTTGTATGCAGTAGGATGGCAGATTTATTTTCCTATGCATTAAACGGACATAACTCAGACTTGGAGGGGTCAGGTCAGTGAGACACAGCAATGTAATGATAGAGGGACAGACAGACCCAGTTCCGGCTCACAGGGAAAGAAGAGGCTTGTGGTGGGACTTGATCGTCCATCAAGATAGGACAAGTCTATGTCGGTAGACACAACTCTCAGCTCCTATTGGTCTAATGTCACCAGAGTTGTCACATATCACTTATATCTGGAGTCAGCAGGGGACTCTGCTTATTGTAGCTGCTGCGCTGCACAGACTCACAGAGATTATACTATTTTAAGAAGATGGGTGAGTTCTGGATGGAAACCTGAGACTTGTTGATTTCAAAGTAGGGGTTGCAGTTTTATCCACTCTTGTTTCCCAAAACGCAGGACAGTGTTTAGCGCACGCCGCAGACTCAGCAGTTTTGGTTACCGGGAAGGACTGCAGGGTACCAGCGGAGAAGTACCCAGGTGGTTGCTAAAGCAGACCAGGCACGGGCACTTCTGCTGTGTCTTCTGGGAAAGCAGGTTTCCTTATTGGAGGTGAATTGTCCAGAAGGAAAGTGTATGGGCCTGCAGGGTGACTCAGCCAGTTAGGACTCTTACTGCCAAGCCTAACCTTTCCTAGAACCCACATGGTGACGGGAAGGGACCTGAATCCTTGTGAGTTGTTCCCTGACACACACAGACAAACGGAACAACATTATATGAAAACTTAAAAGGAGTGTAGGAAAAAAAAAGCAGGAGGCTGATGAGTGAATGTTGGGATCCTTGGTGTCTAAGGGTCTGAAGGATTTTAAAAATACAGGAAGCCAGGTGGTAGTGGCACACACCTTTAATTCCAGCACTTGGGAGGCAGAGGCAGGTGGATCTCTGTGAGTTCGAGGCCAGCCTGGTCTACAAGAGCTAGTTCCAGGACAGGCTCCAAAGCCACAGAGAAACCCTGTCTCGGGGGAAAAAAAATACAGGAAAGTCTCTTTTCAAGAGGGATCTGCACTCAGTATCTGATGTGGCAAACAGTTGGATGACTCTAAGGATCGACTATTATTTCTCTGGGCACAGGCCACCGTCAGCGCCTCCCACAGCGAAGAAGCTGCTACTGTCCCCTGAGGAATCAAGGAGGAAGGTCTTTGCGTCCGTCTGTGGCACATGGCACGCGGGGGAAGGCCGGGTCTTACAGCAGCTAGCTCGGATTTTGGTGGTACTATGACTGAGACACAAGACATCTCTGTCAAGATGATTGTGGGGAAAGGCCCAGGGGAGAGAGATTATAAAGTTGCTTTAAGGGCGTGGTGGAGAACTGGTCAGTATCAAAGGGCCGCGAGGAAGAGCTGCGCCCCAGAAGAACCAGCCACCTGTGAGAAAGAAAGCACCAGCACTTCCCGGTGCTCCTTTTCGGGGGTTCTGGCGAGAGGGGAGGAGCTTCCTGGGTGTGGGGGGTATGGCGGAGGGCGGGACCGGTCGTAACAGGTGTGCGGGCGCCGGGGCTGGCAGGCTGGAGGCGGGGCGACCGGGGAGGCCACACCCTGAAACTACCTGCGCCGGGAGGAAGGATGAGAACGGGAGCCTCTGCCGCCGGCCGGGCGCGCTGGGCCTGCCCCGGAACTTGGCCCATACCTCTCCTCGCACTCCGCGTCCCTCGTGTCCCCAACGCCCCGCGGGCCATGGTAGTCGGCTGCCTGCAGGGACCACGCGTCTGAGACCGGCGATCGGGCCGCCGAGACCATGGGGAGCAATCGGGGCCGCAAGGCCGGAGGGGGATCGAAGGACTTCAGCGAGGGACTTAAGTACAGCTCCCGGCGAGAGGTGAACGAGGTCCGGGGACCCGGGAGCGGGGAACCTGGGCTGGGCGTCCACAGTCAGAATTCTCGCGCACCAGCACCTGCGCGAGGCTCTCGGTTTCGCCTGAGCTCCGCTCTACGACCCGTGGGTGGCCCGGGCTCGGGCGCACAGGTGGAATTTCCTGTTCGGTGGGTGCCTGGCCGCTGGTTGCAGGGCGGGGCTGGCCGGACCTCAGCCCCAGATCTGCCTCGCACCGGCCACCGAGGAAGCGGGAAGCCCCAGGGCCTGGAGGCGTCGGGGAGCTACTCCTGCCTCCCGCCCTCTCTCTGACTTGAAAAGAGAACCTCCGTGGTGGTCCCATTCGTTCTGGGTTACGGTGCCCTGAGTAGGTGATCTGGGCTATGTCAAGGACATATCCAAGGGTTGGAGACTTGTCTGTCCTTGACTTCTGCTTTAGTTTTGGTCTTCCTGGTCAAAAGGTGTTGTGGCTCTTATGTAGGGGTAATCTCAGAGCAGTTTGTCCACACACAGCGTGGAGCTGAGGGCTTGTTGGCCCTTGAGAAGGTGGCTGTCTGGGCAGTGGTGATGGAGCCTCTAACCAGATTTTGGAAGATACAGAAGCAGGAAGCAGAAGCCTGGAGAAGTCTCTTGAAAGACCTCCAAAGCATTGTCCTTTACCGTACAGAGAGAGGGAGGGCTTCAGTCACTTTACTGAAGGACACACACAAGGTGGAGGTGGCGGCAGTGCTCTGGTGGGACTAGCGGCAAGAGGCTTGGTGAGTGAGGCTTGTTGCTCTGAGCAAGGCAGTTTGCTGGAGCCTGCTTTCCTCTTCTGACACTTTTTCGTGCACTCTTTCCGTACTGACTTGCAGAAGACGAGATCTGGGGGGAGGGGTGGCGCTACTGTCTCCACTTTTCACTCTCTGTGGCCGGAGTCCCTGTAGCCTGTGCTTCAGCCTTGCTGTGAGATGCATTCGGGCCTTTCCCACCTGCTGCCTCCTTCTCTTCCTATCGGTAGTTGGGGCATTTGGGAATCCTTAGTAACTGCCTGCTTCGGGCTCCTGCTTCCTGCTGTGTGCTGTTTGGTTTCTGAACTTTGTTTTTCTCCTCTTCCAAGTTTACCCTTCCTGACTTCCCTTTCAAAGACTGTTACTGATAATGAAAGTGGGTCCTCTGGGGACCGAACTCAGTCTCCTCTCTGGGCTACACCCCATCCCACGGGGGTGGGGGGGGGAGTGCATAAAGTTCCTCCCCAACTGGAGTCCGGGTGGGGCTTACCTCCCTGGTCCGTGGGCTCCTGCTAGATTCCTCTCTACCAGCAGCTCCACCTCGTCTTCCTTACCCCAGGTCCTCATTCGTCTCTTCTGCACTCCTACTT
This sequence comes from Myodes glareolus, assembly GCF_982192425.1. Taxonomy (NCBI): domain Eukaryota; kingdom Metazoa; phylum Chordata; class Mammalia; order Rodentia; family Cricetidae; genus Myodes; species Myodes glareolus. Next base: position 94,909,690 of record NC_142029.1, read on the forward strand.
CATCTTTCTCATATGTGGTTTACTTTGTCTTTTTTTTTTTTTCTCAACGGTGCTCGGCCAGGCATTCACTGCCCCAGGGGGCTCTCAGAGAGATGCGACTGACTCCTTTAAGGAACTTGCTGTCTTGTGGGACATATGAACAGACACGCACAAAGTTTGTCACGAAGCAGTGTGTCCACAAGGCAGTAGCCACAGCTTGCTTTCATACCAGGAAGTTTTCAGTATGTCTCCCACCCTAGGCTTGATTACACCTCCCTGGCATCGCCCAGCAGTGCCCCTTTACAGTTGGGGGTCTATAGACCCGCCTGGGCATGTTTTCTGATCCGCCTGTATGGCTGCTGCCTCTCGGGTAACTTCTGTCACAGAGCCTGGCTCAGGTCATGTTGGGTCCCAGGACAAACACTATCGCGGCTTTTGGGTTCCTTGTGTCTTGACTGCCTCCTTCCTAAGACTTATTGTTCTGGTCCCTGTTCTGCCCCCGTGACTCCAATGGAGGGGAACTGTTATTACATGGCGCTGTTTTCCCCGGTGCACGTATCTTGGGACTACTGTGCGTGCCCTGCCCAGGTGTGAGCAGGTGTGTAGATGCCAGTGGTGACGGCCACTGGTGAGAACTGAGAAGTTGATCTCACTTAAGTCCATGTTGAATGTTTGCTGGTGGCTGTGAAGATGCCCTGACATAATGCATGTATGATCAGTAATGATTTCCGAAGGTGAGATTCAGTGTTCCATAACTATAGAGAGACAGGTTGGGAACCTAGATGCTGTGGGTCAAAATCAGGTGTCTGGGAGCTAGGTCTTCCAACCCTGAATATTTACAGTCACCTTTTAATTGGTCAAACATTCACCCATTCATTCAGTCCCTCATTTGCATAACAGGTGTTTACTAAGTACCCGATGACCACTCACGTGCCAGGTGTTGAGACGGATCCAAGTCCCAGTCCCTGACTTCAGGGCCGCTGAGGGTAGTATGGACAAGCACAGGGTGGGCATTTGGAGGGGCATCTGTTGCTGGGTGGTGGCGGCACACACTTTTAATCCCAACACTCAGGAGGCAGAGGCAGGTAGCTCTCCAGGTTCGAGGCCTGCCTGGCCTACATAGTGAATTTCAGGACAGCCAGAATTGTTACACAGAGAAACCCTGTCTTGGAAAAAGAAAGAAAGAGAGAGAGAGAGAGAGAGAGAGAGAGAGAGAGAGAAAGGAAAGGAAAGGAAAAGAAAGGAAAGGAAAGAAAGGCGTCTGTTTAGCCCAAGCTGGAATTGTGGCATTGCCAGAGCAGCTGTATTAGGCTGCAGGCATCTGTGATGTGGTGACAGAGGGGACAACATGGGACCAAAACCCAGGGCTACTACTACCTAGCCAGGCGATCTGAGATGTTATCCAATCCCAGTTAACCTCGGTTTTCCTGGCTATGAAATGGGATGGCATGTATGACCCAGTTTTGTTGCTAAGATTCAAAGGAGGACTTTGTTTTCATGGGAAACCTTTGTCAATCTGCAGTGGTTTCAGATCAAGCAGTAGGGATTTTTGAGTTTAAAAGGCCCTGAGACCACTAGGAGCTGATTTATTGGGGGTGGGGGGATGCAAATCAGGAGAGTCTTCACTTTAAATGGGCTCCTGACTTTTTGTAAGTGCTGAGATGCCTGGCTGAACAGTGGCCACGACACCACAGAGGGTGAACTGGGGAGCAACATCCCCAGCTCTCTGCCATGCGGGCTGTCTCCCTGAGTTCTTTTACTTACACACACACACACACACACACACACACACACACACACACACACACCATCTCCAGCTTCTATGAAAAAGATCCTTTTTTGACAAGAACATGAGTGGCTTGCTCACTCTATTTCCCTCCGATCCTTTTCCGCTCCCACCAGGCAAAACACACCTGTCGAGATCTTTCTTTGTTCTCCTAAGTACTGGGTGCTGGGTGAGGGAGAGAGTAGAGGAAGCTGTGAGCCCTGGGAGTCTGTGCGGGTGAGGAATGGAGGCTGGAAATGGAGAGGAAGGCTGTTTTCTCCAGTGGGTATTAGAGGACCCACGCTTCACCCCTCCCCCGGCTCCTGGGAACATCTGAGATTGCCGTCTCATTTAGGCCTCTGGAAAGCTGAGACCGAGGGGACCTCCAGACTTTGAGCACTGCTTCTGTGTGCCTGGGTCTCCTGTTCCCGGAGGGTTTGCTGAGGGCCCTCTGTGACTAAGGTGTCATCACAGACTCTGGAAGGAGAAGCCGTCTTGCTCCCTTCCTCAACCTGGGCTCTGTGGACTGCGGCCTCAGAGCCCCGTGGCCCTGGAGTTCCCCTGATGTCTTTTTGTTCTCTATTGTTCTTCCCCAGGCTGTTGGCTCTTCTCTCCCAAAGTGCATGTGTTCTTGAAATGGGAGGGAGGACAGGACAGTCTCCAGAGAGTCCAGGTCTTAAAGATGCTATCTGGCTCTCTATGGTGACCACAGGACTAGATCAACTACAGCACTAGCTGTTGCTGCTAGTACTTGGGAGCCCACACTGTCCTCTCAGCGGTCACAATGTCCCTTTGTATCCAAGAGATTGTTTCTAGTACCCTCATGGATCCCAGAATCTAAAGTGTTCAAGTACCTTCGGTAAGATGGCATTGTACAGCCATGATTGGATTCACTGCAGGGAAGTGTTCCAAGAGCTTGGTCATTAGGTGGTCTGGTGTATGTAGCCTGCCATGTACTGGAGCTGTATGGTATATACTGTTGTATGTGGTAGTCTACTTTGTGGAGTTTGACTATTCAATATAATCCTAACACATGCCCATGTACTTCAAGTCATCTCTAAATTACTTACAGTATATAACACAATAAAAATGGTCATTAAACTAGAGATAAACAAATGTCAGTACCTGTTCCCCACAGATACAGTTTTTATTTAATTATTTATCAGCGATTTCTATTTGTTAGTGGTTGTTTGCGGTGCTAAAGATTAAGCCCAGGGCTTTGTGCACGTGGGACAACTGTCCTGGCTCTGGGCAGCCCTCTGGTCCTTGCCAACAACTTTTCTAGAAGCAGGTATTACTAAAAGTTCTGCTGAGGTACTTGTCTTCCTATTCTGCCCATTCTGGCTGATGGCAGATACGTGATGATACGTATGCCATATATGGTGATACGTCAGGTTTTCTCTGGAAGTTTTGTGCCTGTTGTCTAAGTGGGTAGACTCTCAGATCTTCCTATCTGTGGCCCCTGCGGGTGATGCTGAGGTAGATTGGCTCTCTTGGATGTCAATGGAGGAAAAGCGGATGGAGCCCCTTCTCCCCTTGCCTAAGTCCATGTGCTTCAGTCCGTTGTCTCACCCGCCACAACGTTGATGGGGAGAAACTAAAAGCGTAGTTTTTACAGACGAAAACTGGGAGGCTCAAAGGCCTTGTGTAAACTTCCCAAAGGCAGTGGGAGGTAGAGCAAGATTTCAGACCTTGATCTGTGTGACTTCAAAGCCCATGGGCTTAACCACAATGCTATTATAAAATTGTGTTCCAAAGACAGCAGTGATTGACGCATCAGCTCAGCAAATCCCAGAACACATCATTAGGGCGTCGTGAGCACATTAAAAAAAAGAAGTGGTGATCACCAGGCGCCAGCACCAGCGCACCCAAGTCTTCTCTCTCCAAACCTGTCTGGTCTTTCTTTTGATGGACTGCGTTAGCTGAGAGACTAGGAGCCCAGCACATGTGACTTCAACATGGCTTTCAACAAAACGTACCTTCATTTATTACGTGCATAATTAAAAACCATGGCGCAACTTTAAATTGAAAAACAGTTCAGCCAACCCACACTGGCGAATCAGATCAGTCCATTCCCTTTGTCTTGTTCCATTCCTCACTTGGTGCATGGACTTACCTTGTTTGTTGTGCACAAGCCGTTAGCCTGGCAAAGGCACAGTAGCGATCCTGTCCTCCGGGCATCGTGGAGGGCTAGGGACTGGGAAGTCTCATGGTTGGGTAAGTCTATGAATGACTGAGCATCTGTGCTGAAGAAGGTCCTTCTGGATGGTGACCTTCGGGGCTGCCCCTCATTTCCTGCTGGGCACTGTGACTTTTCCTCTTTAGTAACACTTCAGATGGGACCTTCCGTCTCGGGGCATTCGCCTCTTGGCTTCTGCACATGACACTAAACTAGGAGGGAAAGGCCAGCGACACTGACGGTTTCATGCTGAGTCAGAAGGAGCAGCTAGCCTCTGGATGGATTGCCGAAACGGAAACGTGTCCATCCGGGTCTGGAGGAAATGCTAGCTACCCACGCGACAACACTCTCTCAAGCGGAACCGGAAATCACCTCCCTCCGTGGTGCAGGATGAGGAGCCAGCTCCGCCCCAGTACATCCAGAGTTTTGAGGTGAACTGACAGGGACGGGCCAGGCTTGGCGTTTGTCATGTGGCTGTTCCAAGTCTAAAGAAAAGGTTTTTGCTTTTGCTTTCTTCCCGGACCGTACTTATTTAGATCTATTAAAGAATATCTTTAAGGGCCAGCGAGATGGCTCAGCAGGTAAAAGCGCTTGCCAAACAAGCCTGATGATTATAATTTTATTCTTGAAACTCACAAGAGCTACATATGGCGGCTCGTATCTATAATCCACGAGTTCCTCCCGTGATATGGGAGGTGGAGATAGAAGGAATTCTGAAAAGCTAGAGCGCCAGCTAGCCTGCAGTACAGTGCCTAGCAGAAAACAAGAAAGATCCTGCCAAAGTAAAGTGGAGGGAAAGAACCGACTTCCAAAGTTGTACTCTGACTGCCACGCCTGCACCATGACACACACACACACACACACACACAAAGTAAAATGAAAAATTAAAATGTTATTAAAAGGCTACGGAATTATGTGTTCAAAGAAAATATCGTCAATCCAGATTGCCAGAGTTTCCTTTTAAATGATTTATTTATTTTTACTTGATGTGTATTGGTGTTTTGCATTCATGTATGTCTGTGTGAAGGTGTCAGATTCCTTGGGGGTAGCATTCCAGGAAGTTTGTAAGCTGCCATGTGGGTGCTGGAAATTGAACCCAGGTCCTCTGGAAGAACAGGCCGTGCTCTTAACCACTGAGCCATCTCTCCAGACCTGATAGCCAGAATTTTTAAATGAGGGGGAAGTGTTGTAGCAATTTGCTGTTGTTTATGCATGTTTTCTCTCTCTCTGGTTTTTCCACGGCGGCTGCTACTTAGCTTTGGTTGTCCTTGCCCTCACTCACTGTGCAGACCAGGCTGGCCTTGAACTCGTGGAGACCAGCTTGCCTCTGCCTCCCAAGTGCTCTCTAAAGGTTTGTTTCTTTGTGGTTACAAAAGTTAAGGGAGGGGTTTGAAGTCAAGCAGTGTAGAAAGATTTGGATTAGAAAGTGAATTTTTCTGGAATTTGTTCCCCAAGGTATTGATTTTAAAAATTATAAATTATTTTCATTTTTGCTTATGTGTGTGCACCATTGTGTGTATAAATACACATGTGCAGGTTCCTCAGAGGCAGAAGAGGGCAGCAGAGCCCCTGGAACCCCTCAGTGTGGGCACTGGAACTGAACTTGGGTCCTCTGTAGGAGTGCAAGCACTCTGTACCACTGAGTCATCTCTGCAGCCCCTTGCTCCCTAAGGTTTCGATCCTATAGGAAGTGCCCTAGTAGTTGGTGGTGTCCTCCGAAGGCCCATATGTTGAAAGACTTGATTCTACCAGTAGTCTTTGGGTCATCGGGGCATCCCTCCGAGGGGAGCCTGGGACACTGGTCTCTTCCTACCACTAGCTGAGCATTTTGCTTTGCTGTATGCTCTTGGCCGGGACCCACCACAGGTTCAGTAAATGGGTCATGAACTAACACCTCCACAGCTGTCAATCAAGTTGAATCTTTCTTCTTTATCAGTTGATTATCTAAGGTATTTCATGACAGTAACCGAAAGCTGACTAATCGCTGGTGCTCATTTTCTAACAAGTCATCTCTTCGTATAAGAATTGGGGTATTGCTGGGTGGTGGTGGCACACACCTTTAATCCCAGCACTCAGGGAGGCAGAGGCATGCAGATCTCTGTGAGTTCAAGGCTAACCTAGCCTGGTCTACAGAGCTAGCTCCAGGACAGCTAGGACGACACTAAGAAACCCTGTCTTGAAAAACCAAAAAACCAAAAAAAAAGAAAAAAAAGAAAAAGAAAGAAAGAAAATAGAATTGATATGTGTATACATATTCTTCCCAAATGGAATTATAATGTAATTCCATTCTTCAGGCAAAGACTTGGCTGTCACAACTTAATTCAAACACTTTATAATTTTTTTTAACTTTATTTTATGTGCATTGGTATGAAGGTGTCAGATCCCCCGGAACTGGATTTTCAGACAGTTGTGAGCTGCCATGTGGATGCTGGGAATTGAACCCGGATCCTCGGGAAGAGCAGTCAGTGCTCTTAACCGCTGAGCCATCTCTCCAGCCCCACACTTTATAATTTTTTAAAACTTTTTTATTTTATGTGCATTGGTGTTTTGCTTGCATGTATGTCTGTGTGAGAGTGTTGGATCCTCTCCCTCTCGAGTGCTGGTATTAAAGGCATGCGTCATCACCACCCAGTCTTATTAATATCTTAATCCATGCTAGAACTATAGAGCTAAAACGTAGCCCCCCTCCTTGCCTCCCCCATCACATTGAGAGTCTGGGAAGGGCTCTGTCCCAGAGAGTTCTCGGAGGACATCTGATGGTCATAGAAGGGGCAGGAATTTGCTATGACCCTCCAGATCTGTTCTGCAGAGCTAACCAACCACTGGCTGAAAATATTTGGAGAAAAACACACAGCCGTGTAGGTTTTTCTTGCCTTTATTCTCTGAAACACATAGCACACTGTCAGTTAACATTTAGAGATGGTCTGAAGTGTACAGAAGGATGTGTCAGAGTTCTGTGCAAACAGTACTTCGTTTTATGGAAGTGCCGGCACCTGAAAGCCCACAGATTTTGGCATCCATTGAAACCTGGAGCTAGTCTTCTGTGGCTAGGGATGGGCGACTTGTTCAGACGAATATGACTTCTCTTTCTGTCGATCTTCGTTTTTCTTTGTTCATTACCTATTCTTTGAAAGGAAGTTTTGGCTTATCCCTCAAGCCTCCCTCGAATGGCTGTGCTATCCCTCACCCCTTCCTTTCCTTCGATGGCTTGGGTGAGCCCCTTGATGTGTCCTTGGATGATTAATGGAGATGCAGTAGTAAGGATGACGGCTGTCCCTGACCACCGGCCGCTCATGGAACCCACTGGGTCAGATCTCTTGTTGAATTCAGATCGTGTTCACAGGAATATGACTAATGATGAGGTTAAGGCAGATGGCCAGAAGTCTGGGAAATGTTCCGTTTGCCTGATTTGAGGAATCAAGCATGGTTAGCTAGAGAAAGCGGAGCCAGAACACGCGGAGTGCTGATAGGGAAGGGTTCTGAGGCTGAGCACACCCGAGAGAGGAAAGACTTGTGTTGTTGGCGTCCTGTGAGAATGAGATTTCCTGCAGAAGCTAAGGGCTCTGAGAGCTCGGGAGAGGGGTGTGGCCTGTCTGTCCCACGGGAAGGCTGGAGCTACAAAGCCCCCCCCCCCCAGCCTACTGCTGCCACCTCCTTCTCAAGATTCTGGCTTGTAATTATGGACTCAGCGGGAAGGGTTTCCCTGTTTGCATGTTGAGTCCTTTCACGCCAACCTATCCTTAGATCTTCAGCTTAATTAGGGGCCTGGGAGCCACAGAGCAGGTGTTTCGGAATCTCACCAATTTGTGGAGGTTTGCGGGTTTTGTTTGCAGATCCAAGAGCTTCCAAAGCACAAACGGCAGAGTGGTATCAACCTATCTTGGGTTATTCCTCAATCAGAGAAAAGAATATCACTCATCTATTGGTAGAAGCAATGCCTCTACCGCTGAACTTCGTGCAGTGGAGAAACAGAGGGGGGACAAAGCCAATTGTCCCTGAATCCTACACGTGGTGGTGTATTTAGATACCATTTAAAAAATGATCCATTAGTGAAGCTTAAACAGATTAGTGGCTGAGAGACTGAAGCGCGGTGGACAGGAAGAAGGTAGGTGTGGTCCAAAAAGATGACCATGGGCTAGGTGTGGCGGCACACACCTTTAATGCTCGCACAAGGAGGCAGAGACAGGCAGATCTCTGCGAGTCTGAGGCCAGCCTGCTCTTCATAATGAGCGCCGGGAAAGCCAGGACTGTGTGGAGAGTCTTGTCTCAACCCCTCCCCCCACAAAAAAAGAGACAACAGGAGGAACCTTCGCATTGGAGTGCCACACAGGCTTGTCCGTAGTGGACATGGGAACCTGCCCCCGAGGCACAGCACATGGAGGGACACACTGTCCAAGTCAGACAGGAAATCTGGGTAAGATCTGTGGGTTGAATCAGTGTCACATAGTAAGACTTTTCCAAGTGCGACCACGGCTGTGGGGGAAGGGGAGAGGCTCAGGCACAGCCTAGAAAGCATCTCATTGTTTCTCACAATTTTGTGGCAATCTGAATTATTGCAACAAAAATTACAATATTAAAAAACATACTAGTCTGTGAAATTGGAATGTAGACTCAGTGGAAAGTCAAGGAAATGAATGAGAAGTTAGGAGATGCTCAGCACACCTCCCATTTCTGTTTAGTTTAGTTTAGTGACTCTGTGTGTGTGTGTGTGTGTGTGTGTGTGTGTTGGGGGTTGTGCTGTTGTTGCACTTGGTGATTCTGGGCAGAGAGGATGGTGAGGTGGTCAGGCCAGGTCTCAATCCCTAGCCACCGCTTCATCCCACCTACTTCAAATCAGAGTCATGTGATAAGTCTGGGTGGGGTGGAGGATGGAGGACGTGAGGGAGAAGAGGCCTCTCTGGTTCTGTGGCTCACGCAGGCAGGTGCACTGGGCTGGCCTCGATGGCATGCCCCATGCCACACCTGAGCTTGGTCTGTGCTGGGCTTGTCAAGTCTGCTCCGGATAGGTGGATTCATGGTGGGTGGGGAAGGAAAAATCAAAGAGGCACAGCAGGGAGGCCCTGTCATTAGCAGGAATTAGCTAATTATGTTCTCTAAGGGGTCATTAACCCAGTTTTAAGAGAGGGAGACTGAGGCCCAATGAAAAGTATTTGCCCCAAGGACTTAGGGGGCTCAGCCCAGAATCGCCATATAGGTCACACCCACTTCGCCTCACAAAAAAGGAAAGAGATTTATGGCAGGCAGCCCTCTTCACACAGTGTGTTCCCTCTCTTCTGGGAAGGAAGGTGTCTTGTTCCTGGGATGTGTGGCTTCTGTCCCCAGGCTGTGCTGGCAGCCACCCTGGGCCTCAGTTTAGCGGGGAGGCATAGAAGAGTCACAGAAGGAGCCTGCAGGTCCCTGGCAAAGAGTCTCATTTCTGTGTGTTGTGGAAGTCAGGTAGGTCCTGGGTACTTTCTCTCATGATCGAATCAGGTATGGGGACTTTTGGTTGACTTTATTCTGTTGGTGTTCTGTTCTGATGGACTGTAGCTTGCACACAGACGAAAATTCTTCATCCACTCATTTCCCAGAATTCATGTCTGATGGGACAGTTGAGGCCAGTGGCAGGGTCAGAGAGCAAAGTTGAGAGGGCTGTGTGGGAAAGTGACCATGGGATTTGAGGAGCCCCTACCCCCCACCCCACCCCACATGTGTCTTGGCCTGAGGCTGGCTTGGTGAATGGCAAGTGTGTGTTTCCGACAGCCCAGGGGAATTTGAGGAAGACGCCTTAACTATTATGGGAGGGTCCCCACGGCAGGAAGTAAAGTCAACCCACACCACAGGTTCCTTGCATCCCCGTGGCTTAAAATAAACTGGCTGGGGCTGGTAAACCGGGCTACCTCTTCCCTGGTGATGAGAAGTGGGTGAGCCTGACTGCCTGGAAACTGGAAAGGGGGGGTGGAGTTTCTCAAGAGTCAGCTGCCTAAAAGTGACCCAAGCACTTGTTTAGACCTTTCCAGATCCCAGGCCCTGCCCCTGCCCAAGACACCAGGGTCTGCAGGCTCTGGGGACCAGGAGAGAGGCAGGGAATGGTGTGTGTGTGTGTGTGTGTGTGTGTGTGTGTGTGTGTGTGTGTGCTGGAGGGGGATGGGCATAAGGATCCAGACGCCGAATGAGTGCTGTTTGTTCTTACTAGACAAGTCTAGGGAGGATTGACTTGTGAGCTCCTCAGGGACCAGAGGCGCCTCTCTGGTTTTTCGGTTGATCAGATGCTGTGACTGATGGCTGGGTGGGAGGAGTCTAGTGTGTGCTTTTTCTTCCATTCTCTTGTGTGCCCAAGGTCCTCTTTGGATTAGAGTTTGTGCCGAGTTCTGCACTGTGGTAGTGGTTTGTTGGGTGAAGCCTTAATGATGGAATCCATCTTTCTCTGGGGCTGCTGGTTCACTGGAGAAAGTCCTTCTCAGCAGGGCCCCTCTGGCAGGAAAGCCCTGGGGGATGTTGTGGATTTGGTTCAGGCCCCTGCAAAAACCAGAATGTCCTAGATTCCTGGTTTTCCAGTTCACATGGAAGTTAATGTTTTCTCTGTATGCCATTAAATGTAAAAAAACAAACAAAACAATGTAGCAACTTAACAAAGAACACTCTTGCTAAAAACAATGTAAGCGATCATGTGAACTGCTGCGAAAATGGCGCCTGGGAGACCGAAGGTGGCCTTGCCTTAGGTTTGTAAGCTGCGCCCTATTTCTGCAGCAATGAAGTGGAGTGCAATAAAATGAGATATGTAATCAGCATCTTGGCCTCTGGCCTTTCTCTGGCTCCGCCCCTCTCTCAGCGCCTCCTGCCCAGACGACAAACACCTGCTCCTCTCCGGTGCTCATTGGCCTCTGGCTCTGTGGTATTTCTGGGGAACTGGCTGGCAAGGCTGTGTGGGGTGGGTCATTCTTGAGCAGGCAGACGACTTCAAGATGCTCTAGGCTGTCTTCTCGCCGTGGTGGCGCCGCCGGTGCTCAGCCATGGCCCTGGCACTTTCTTTGCTTGTTTGAAGAGCCATAGGGAGATTTTTACGTGGTGGTGACATTATGGGGCTGAACTCCATCCCACCTGCTGCGTCGCTACACTGAGTCACTGCCCCACATCAGTGATAGCTGGTGGTGGCTAATGTGTCCAGCCACCCTTGTCTTGGTCTCAGGTTTGAGCCATACTCCGGTGTCCCCAGAAGATGACATCACCTCTGCCCCTTGACCTTGATCTAGAGCAGCAGACAGACGTAGGTTTGTCAGTATCATGGGACTGCCCTTCACCATCCCTGAGAGAGTCTGAGTAACCTCTTCAGGCTTCCGTGATTACCCCTGTCTTCCCAGCAGGTCACACCCAACTTGTAAGATATGAGCCCGGAGTGAAGGTTTATTTTTCTCCTGCTATGATTTGGATGGAATCTCTTTGGATCTTGTGTAGTGTGATAAGGAACGGACAGGCAGTGAAGGAATTCACCCAGATCAGACCAGAATAGAAAATGCTAAGTTTATTGCAAGGAAGCCACGGATAAGGACTGTAGCAGAAGAACCACCAGCCTTGGCCAGGGCTGTAGTGGTTGGTGGCTTCCCTTTGGGAGCCATCCTCAACCCCCCCCCCCCAACACCACGGACATGCAAATGAGGGCAGTCCTGACTGGTTGCTGTTTGACTCTGGGGGAAGTCTGGGTTTAGAGGCCACACCTCTGTTGCAGGACCATGGTCAGCTTGGTTGGCCACATTTAGCCTGACCAGTTCCCGATTCTTCTATGGCATTGTTAAAGATTCTTTCTGGACCAAGTTTGCATTATTTAAATTACCTGATAGGGCCATTCTTTCTGATCTCAGAGCTAACAATGGCAAATTCTTGCTTTGATTTGTTGGTTGTAGAACCAGGCGTACTATAGACCTCAGAGACTACGCCCTGGGGATAAGTCTGTATGGGCGGGTAACCAGCAGAGGGAGCCTGCCAATGAGAGGCTCCTTTAGTAGATTTGAAAAGTTTTGTTAGTACAGTGTTTAGCGTTCAGCCATGGTTGGTTTCCTACATAATGGAATATATCAGGAAGTACAATGCACTTTTTTTTTTTGCTTTTATAAATAAGGTTTTTGTTTGCTGTTTGTTTTGATGAGCTCTGGTCTCGAGGACCAGTGTGCTTAGGATAACAGAAAATGTGATTTTCAGAGAGGTGGGTCGTTTGGCAAAAGTGCCTGAGTTTAGATCCGCATGGGAAGGAGATGGGTGGATCACCAGAGCTTGGTGGCCAGCGCAGTGTAATAGGCGAGCTCCGTGATTTTGTCTTAAAAACAAGGTGAGAGAGACTGAGAAAGACACCTTGCGTCTTCCGGCGTTCATGCGTTTGAACACACACATGCACTCATGTGTATATGCACCTGCATGCACACATGTACATACACACACACACGTCACACACACGGAAGAAAGATAAAATAATAAAGAAAGAAAACTTTATTTCCTCCAGGGTTTCTGGTTTCTGTGCTCTTTCCTTCTGGGTTTCTGGACCGTAGGGCCTCTCCCTCCAGGAAGCTGAGTGGGAATGGATACTCTGATGTCATCCTTGCCACCTGAGCCCAGGGCTTTCCCCTTTCATGCCCCAGGGCCTGGACTGATTTACACACTTCAAGCCACTCATTCTGTTTCCTCAGAAATTATCCTGCACTCTTTTGTCTCAATGCCCTGGGGCCATGTTGTGTTTCTGGCTACTCTGGCCAGTAGCAAACGGGAGGTTGTGGGCAGGAAGAGGCCACCATAGCTACCAGGCTTCTGTTTGTGGTGAGCAAGCACCTGGCTTCACGACCCTGTGCTTTGTTTGTGCACCTGCAGATACGTTTGCATCTAAGGAGCAGAAACAGAGGCAGGCGCAGGTGTACTTTCTCTCCTGTTGTCTCTGCCTGCATAGAGATCATGGGTGAAGTTACACCAGGTTGTACAGAGAGGGCTCTCTGCTGCCTTCGTCCTTCCCACGTCCTCCCTCACTGGACTCTGGGGCGAGCACACACATTCCTGACATCCTGCCTCCAGTCGGCAGAGCTTGGCTCTTGTCCCGGAGTCACCCCGTTGCTAACTTTATCTTTGAGACCTTGGACAGGCCACTCCCTCTCATTCAGCCTCAGTTTCCTCATCAATAAAATGACGGAATTACGTAAGACAGCCTCTCTGATGCCTGAAAATGGAGCCAGGAAGCTGTGGTTAGGTAAAGGGACAGGCAAGTTACTGATTAAACCGTTGTATCTGGGTTGAGTAGACCCCAAGGACTCTTATTTGCTGCCTAAATTCTGGAAGGTGACCATGCAGGGAGGCAGAAATTAAATCATGGATCGGCCTCCAAGTGTTATGTGGTTCTGCAATGACAGGAACGTAAGTAGTCATTAAAAGGATAGGCAAAAGATTAGAGAAAACACCAGCCAAGAAGGTCGGCCGAGGACAGTGGTGTGCGCGAATCATCACTCAGCATTATGACCATCAGAGAAAAACCATTTAAAGTCACGGAGAGACACCACATGCATCTATGGAAATTAAATAGACTGACTGCCCTAGCTTGCTTTCCATTGCTGTGATAAATACCATTACCCAAAGCAACTTGGGGAGGTAAGGGTTCAGTTGGTCTATAGTCCTGGTCACAGCCTGTCAGTGAAGGAAGTTGAGACAATGATTCAAACAAGAGCCAAGGCTTTCCTTGGAAGAAAACTGCCTCCTAACTTTCTCCTTGTGGATAACTCAGATCGCTCCCTTAGATAACCCAAGACCACCTACCCAGGGATTTGCACCACCCACGGTAGGCTGAACCCACTCACAGCAACCAGCTATCAAGAAAATGCTACATAGACATGCCACGGGTCAATCTGATGGAGGCATTTTTTTCAATTGCCGTTCCAGCCTTCCAGGTGGCTCTAGTTTGTGGCTGGCTGACAATAACCAGTACACTGACCCTACAGAATACTAGGTTGGGCGTGAACACCTAGGATTTTCATGTGTTGCTGATGAGAATGTGAAATGGCACAACCACTTCGTGAAGCAGTTTGGTGGTGGTTCCTCAGCCATACAGACCTCTCCACAGTGAGCTCTTCATTCTATGGAAGTGAAAGTGTATTCGATACAAACACTCTGGCAGGGCGTTTGTGCCTACTGAGTAATTTCATTAACATAGCATGGCGGCTTGAGTGAGAGCTCCCCATTTCCTCAGGCATTTCCATACTTGGTCCCCAGTCGATGGCAGTGTTTTGGGAGACTGAGGAGATGTGACCTTGCTGGAGGAAGTACACATCCCTGGGTGGGAGCAGCCTTTAGGGTATCAAAAGCTATGCACCATTCCCAGTTTGGCTTCTCTCTCTCTCTCTCTCTCTCTCTCTCTCTCTCTCTCTCTCTCTCCTTCCTTCTTATGGTTGGAGGTTTATACCCTCAGCTGAAAGTTCTAGCTCCCACGCTTGCCTGCTGCATCAATTCCCCGCCATGACTGTTGGGGAGCACTCTACTGCTAAGCCCCCAGGAAATGTATAGTTCAGAATCTCCAAGTCTCTGTCTCTCCTCAAGCAAAGAGACATCTGCCTCTCCAGATCCCCACAGTGGATGGGAGGGAGAGTTGGAGAAGTGTAACCAGAGAACGGGGTGACTTGGGGACTCAAAGTCAGAAGAAGACTGTAGGGAGAGGTGGAGGAAGGGAGATGGGTGTATCCCTCCACCTGCTCCCGGAAGCTAACAGTTGCGTGTAGAAGCGGCGTGTTCTTTGGAGCAGTGACACCATACCGTAGAATGATCTACATGCTGTTGGCAGTGCCCAGTAGAAAGTCTGCCGGACAGCAGCACATGCACGTGGAGCTTTGAACAGCCTTTAGGGTCTCCTTTTGTGATGGGAATGGACAATGAAGGGTCCTTGAGGATCTGAGGAGAAGCTTCAACACAGAGGAAAGGTACGTGAGAAAGTATAAAGAGAAAAGCGTACATCTGCAAAACAAACACGAGATACAATAAAAGGGGAAATGAAAAACCTTATTAAAGTTTTGGTAGCAAACATGACCCAATGTAGTAAAACGGCGAAAGAATGAGATGGTTAATACAGAGACGGGATAGTAAGGGTTGGTGATGTTAGAAAAAAGCAGATCAGAGAAAATGGAGAGGAATAAATTAAGAACTATCAGAAGAAAGTGTCTTAGATTGAAACATGGAAATTTCCAAACTCAGAAGACGTATGGCAACTTCAGCATAATGAAATTCAGAGCCAATTCAGAGTTCATTTCGAGGTTTTCAAAGACGAACCATGAAATGAAAGAAAACAGATTTATGTCTCTCAGAAGCAAAATTAGAAATGTGGTGTTTTCAAAGTTTAGATGGAAGCTATTTTAATGTTATAATTCTATACCCGCCCCAACTATCAACAAATTTGAGTGTAGAAAAAAAGATATATATATATATATATATATATATATATTGTTTATTTATTTATACTTTTGTGATAGGGAGGCTCTTTTTTTTTTTTTCACTAGGTATACCAGGCTGGCTTTGAGCTCACAGAGGTCCACCTGCCTTCGCCTCCTGAATACCTGAATGCTGGGGTTAAAGGTGTGTGACACACACACACACACACACACACACACACACAGAGAGAGAGAGAGAGAGAGAGAGAGAGAGAGAGAGAGAGAGAGAGAGAGAAAACTATATTTAAAAGCATGTAAAGTATCAAAACTTTTTTGTCTCACAAAGCCACTAAAAGTGGAATAAACTTTGGACAGAGTGGCTCATGATTGCAATTGCAGGTCTCAAAACTGAGACAGGAGAGTCACTGAGTTCAATCCTAGGCTACATAGTGAGCTCCAGTTTAGCCTAGGCTACACTGCTCGTAAAACCAATAAACAACAACAACAAAACAAAACATCAAAAAACAAGTAAAAGTGTAATGAGCCAAAGAGATGAAGACGTGGGATTTTGGCAAACGGAAGCTTCCACACAAGACAAAGTCAAAGGAAGCACCCAGGTGAGGGGGGGCAGTCCGCCACAGGTGTGGGAAGACAGAGGGCTCGGATGGGAGAGAGGACGAGGGCACTGGGAGAAAGGCTCACAGGGAGAAAGTGAAGTGAGTTATTTGATAGCCTTCATATGTGGAAGGTTGAGAAGAATTACAAGATCTTAGCAATTCTATGTAAAAACTGGAATGTTTATTGAAATCTAAGTAAATGAAACATTGTAGCAAAAGAAAGAAATTCTATAGGAGAGGAAACAATGGTGAGTGAACTAGTCTAATGAAAAGAAGGAAAAGATTTATTTATTCATTCATTTTTTAAAAAGTGATTGGTTTGGGAGAGTTGTTTTGTTTTGAGATAGTGTCTTCCTGTGTAGCCCAGGCTGGTCTGGTGTTTGCTATGTAGTTCAGGCTTGCTTCAAACTGGCAATCCTACTGTCCCTTGCCTGCTGAGCACTCGGGTTACCGATGTGTGCCATTGCCCCTAGCGGTATATCAGAATATAATCTTTCTTTCTGAGACAAGAAAGATTCTTGTGTGTAGTTCTGAGTGTAGACCAGGCTGGCTTTGAACTCAGAGATCCACCTACCTCTGCTTCCCAAGTGCTGGGATTAAAGGTGTGCACCACCACCACCTAGTTTATGGTGTTTTTTTTGTTTGTTTGTTTGTTTTGTTTAAATTTGGAACTACGATTTTTGGGGGGGGGTGGAGGAGAAAAAAGAAGAATGTTATAATTTCATTATCAAAGTAGCAAATCAGGGCTCAGCAATAAAGAGCGCCTGCTGCCCTTGCAGAGGACCTAAATTGTCTCCCAGCACCCACACCAGGCAGCTCACAAATGCTTGTAACTCTAGGTGATCCGACACCCTTTTTCCATAGGCACCTGCTCTCATATATCCACACACCGATAAACAGAATTTTAGAAAGTTATCCGGGCATGGGCACACGCCTTTAATCCCCATACTGGGGGAGACAGAGACAGGGTTATCTCTGTGAATCTGAGGTCAGTCTGCCCTATACAGTGACTTTCCAGAAGGAGGATGAATGATTTCTGAGTGCTTACCTCTGAGATGTACATCTGTGGGATCAGTTAAGCAAAGGCCTGAAACTCTGAGGTGCGAGTATTCTCCTGTGGCAGGGGTGGGTTCTGTCACATCAACGGTAATGCTGTGACAGATCGAATATTGTTTAGGCGAAGACTCAAGGTGCTGGGAATAAGGAATGAGTGCTTATCTCTGGGACACTTAACACTGCTCTGCTCTAAGACCTAAGACCAGGGAACATTGTGTTAGAGGCGGAGAGAATGGAAGGGCTGGGAGATATTCAGGAGGGCGGCAAACGCCATTTTGTTCAAGACTCAGCCGTTGTAATTATGAACTTACAGCGGCTGTGACTACCTGCATTGGGTCTGCCAGCCAGCAGCCAGCGGGCAGGCATGGATGGAGGAGGGGCTTGGGCTCTCATTCCTGAGCTACAGTGAATATGGTTTCAGGGAAAGGGAAAGTCACTGCCACTGGTGACTCTTAAGTCTCCAGTGAAGGTTCCTATCCAATCAGCACACACACGGCCCTGGGGAGACTAAATGCGCCGGCCATAAAACCCGAAGTCATAAATCTGGGAAAGAGACGGTTAAGAAGAATGGGGTGGGGGTGGAGATCTAAGGAGATGGCTCAGTGGTTAAGACGACCTGGGTTTAAAACCTGGCACCCACATGGCAGCGAACAGCTGTCTGTAACTTCCACACCTGACGCCCTCACACTCATACATGCAGGCGAAACACCAATGCACACAAAATAAAAGTAAATAAATTATTTTTTTAAAAAAAAGAATGGGGGAGCTGATAGGGGTAGGGGGGAGGAAAGAGAATGTAGAAAGAGAATCATCAGAATGTATCATAAACGTGTATGAAATTGTCTAAGAACAGCCTCAAGGTGGCCGGGCAACTAAAGGCCTTCTTTGTCACCAAGCTTGACAACCCCATTTTAGTCCCTGGAACCCATGTGATGGAAGTAGAATAGACTCCTGCAAGCTGCCCTCTGCCCTGCACACACACACACACACGCACACACACGCACACACACATTTTTAAAAGAAGAAGGAATGTTGGCTGGAGCCCGACATACAGTACCTAGGTAACATCGGCAGTACTTCAAACAGCTGAGGTGTCAGGGAGGAGATCAGCGTGGGGCCATTGCTTTCTTTGCAGTATCAGGGATAAGGCAGCAGACGGGGTGGGCAATTTCCATCCTGCCCGCGGACTTTCTGGCCCAGGTGACCACTGGGTACAGTCGTGGCTGGTCTTGGAAGTCCCCACAGAGCCCGTTTATTCCTGGGCTGTTGGTTCTCCCCGCATTTAGACAGCCACCCACGCCAAAGATGTTTTGCACGAGTCCAGATCTTCAGTGCTGGGGTAGACACTCTCGAAGTCCTGTACTTGTTTGGTTTTATCTTGAGAAAGGGTCACGTGTAGCTCAGGCTGGCTTCAAACTCCTCACATAGCTCAGGCTGGCTTCGAACTCCTCATGTAGCTAAACTGGTCCTAAACTCCTAATCCCCTGCTCTGAAGCCCCAAGTGCTGGTCTTGTAGGACTATGGCAGCCCATCCTGCCCCAGGTTTTGTTAAGCAGTTTGTACCTACCAGCCACGGAGGTGTGGCCAGAAGCCCCTTCACTTCCACCACCAGGGTAGTGTTTTGTATCTTGGAATGGGGGGGGGGGCGGATGCTTGGGCACAGAGGCCTGCACTTCAGGGTGAAGCCCCTTCTTTATGGCCCAGTCCTGCTTCTCCCAAGCTCACACACATCACTGAACTTCCGGGACTGGGAAGCTATTGTGGGGAGTGTTTCTGAGCCCTGAAACATCTTTCTGTTTAGAACATGAATGGCTTTGAGGAGGGTGTGGAGTTCCTGCCTGTGAACAATGCCAAGAAGGTGGAGAAGCGAGGCCCCCGGCGCTGGGTGGTGCTGGTGGCCCTGCTGGTCAGCTTCCTCTTGCTGTCACTTGTGGTTGGCTTGCTGGTGTGGCACTTCCAATGTGAGTATAACGGGGGCTGTGGGAGGGTGACAGGGTGACATAGTGGCCATGCTCCCTCTTCCCTCAGGGGACAGACTGAAGGGCCACCTGTGGTGGACAGGGAGGGAGTGGGGGAAGGGATGAGAGCGGATGGGAGGAGAAGGCCTAGTGGGAAACGTCCCAGCGCACTGTCTCCCTGAGCCCTCTCAGGCCGTGATGGTGAATGATGGGGACTAGTCAGATCTGGCCTCCTTGCCATGTGTTCCTCCCAGCCGAGGGCAGCAGGGTGAAATTGGTGAATTTGTACCATGGTCCATGACCACTTTTTGGCCTTTGACAGACTCAAATGTTCGGGTCCAAAAGGTCTTCAATGGTCACCTGAGGGTCACAAATGAGAACTTTCTGGATGCCTATGAGAACTCAAACTCCACGGAGTTCAAAAGCCTGGCCAACCAGGTGAAGGAAGCGGTGAGTCTAGGCCCCCAGGGGATGTCCTTTTGCCCTGCCCGTCCCAGGACCCCTGCCGTGACTCAGCTCACGTTTGCCTCCAGACACCTGAGCTGGGGGTGGGGTACGACGTGGGGACAGCCTGGGGAAGGGGTCATTTCTGCTGTTTGGCCATCTTTATGCCTTGTCTTCTCCCCTCAGCTGAAGAAGCTGTACAGTGAAGTCCCTGTCCTGGGTCCCTACCACAAGCGGTCGACGGTAACTGCATTCAGGTGGGTTTGGTGTGCTGCTGGGAGCCTTGACTGCCGGGAATAGGATCGTGTGTCTGTCCCTGTACCACTGACTTAGAACACTTACCTGGTCCTTCTGTGTCCGAGGCAGGGAGTGACAGTCGTGGTGCTGGCTGGGTAAAGTCCACAAACACCATTTCCACAGGAATTGCCACTTGTGCCACGCCCAGAAAGAGACCAATTTTCCAAATTTGGGTTTGAGGAAGTTGGTGCCCAGGAAGGCTTCCAAGTACAAACTTCTTTTTTTTTTCTTTCTTTCTAAACTCACTCTGTAGACCAGACTGGCCTCAAACTCAGAGATCTCCGTGCCTCTGCCTCTTGAGTGCTAGAATTAAAGGCGTGTGCCCCCTCCTGGCCTCTTTTTTTGTTTCCTTTTTAATAGACTTTCTGCCCAAAATATTGAATTGTTTTCATCATTTTTCTACAGCACTGGGGGTGGAACCCATCACTTCACATATAAGAGGCAAGGGTGCTACCAATGAGTTCCCCCCTGCTTATTTTTGAGACATGTGCTCACTGTGTTCCCTACGCTGGCCTCAAACTTGTGGACTTGGGTGACCTTCCTGGCCTAGCGTCCTCCTGAGTTGCAGGGACTGTAGGCTAGAGTCACTGCGCCTGGCTCGCCGTGTACACGCGTGTTGTCCTGTGAGATGACCACGGGACCTCACTGATGCTAAGTACTCTGCCACTAAGCTGACAACCTCTGCCTCTTCTCTGGAAACATCATCTCCTCAGGTTGCCCAGGCTGGCCTCAGACTTGCAGTCCTCCTGGCTCAGTGTCTGGGATTGCAGGTGTTGTTCCCACACCCAGCTCGGAAGTGCTTTGATTTCGCTTATGCGGCTAAAGCTTCTTGAAAGCAGGGCAGCAGGCAGTGGTATTCTCATGCCTGTCTCAAAAGAGCAATCAGACCCAGGAAGATTCTGCTGAGATGTCGTGAGCTCAAGCCTAGGCTGGGCTTCCTCCTCATTCCTAAACTTGATATTTATTTATTTATTTACTTACTTACTTATTTATTTCTGTGTGTATGCCTGAAGGCCAGAAGAGGGCACCAGATCTCATTACAGATGGTTGTGAGCCACCATGTGGTTGCTGGGAATTGAACTCAGGACCTTTGGAAGAGCAGGCAATGCTCTTAACCGCTGAGCCATCTCTCCAGCCCATTCCTAAACTTGAACTGGCCCCAGGATGTGTCTGCTTGAGGGCTGATACCAGGAGAAACAAGCAAGGGTCAAGGGCTAAAGTAGAGAGCCGGAGGCAGGCTAGTGTCTCTCAGAGTAGCCTGAACTGCTACGTGTGTGTGTGTGTGTGTGTGTGTGTGTGTGTGTGTGTGTGTTCGTTGGTAACAGAGAATGTAGGTCTCTGGAACACCCCATCTTAGGCTCCCCCTGTCTCCCCAGTGAAGGCAGTGTCATCGCCTACTACTGGTCAGAGTTCAGCATCCCCCCGCACCTGGAGGAAGAGGTTGAACGAGCCATGGCCGTGGAGCGAGTGGTCACATTGCCACCGCGAGCACGGGCACTGAAATCCTTCATGCTGACCTCTGTGGTAGCCTTCCGTGAGTAAGGGGCAGACCCGGGTGGGAACACGTGGCCCAGCATATAGAGGAGCGGGGCTGGAGAGCAGCCTCACCCGCTCAGGTGCCCTGGAGGACTGCTTGCTGCCTGGCTCCTCCCTTTTGGTAATAAGGAAGCAAGAATAAGGAAACTGATGGTTTCAATGAAATGTTTGCCTTCTTGTCCTTCAGCCACTGACCCCAGACTGCTGCAGAGGTCTCAGGACTGTAAGTATCATATTGACCCCTGGTGGGAAAGAAAGAGAGCTTGTCAGATGCCCCTTAAGTCGCGGGGCCCCCAGAAGTTAGAGGATGTTTGAAGGACAGGCCTCCCTTTTTTTCCCCCTTCCCCTCAAAGAAACCCCCTTCCTTGTGTCTACCTGAGCTTTCCTTGATTTGGGATGTACTGGGGGTGGGGCTATGCCTGGGGTGTGGCCTGCAGGGTGCACAGCTTCCTTCTGTCTTCTCTCTCACACAGACAGCTGCAACTTTGCCCTGCATGCCCACGGTGGGGAGGTGATGCGCTTCACCACCCCTGGCTTCCCTAACAGCCCCTACCCAGCTCATGCCCGCTGCCAGTGGGTCCTGCGGGGGGACGCCGACTTTGTGCTGAGCCTCACCTTCCGCAGCTTTGATGTCGCTCCCTGTGATGATTATGACAGTGACCTGGTCACCGTATACGATACCCTGAGCCCCATGGAACCCCATGCCGTGGTGCGGTGAGTGTCGTAGGAAACAAGGGAGGTCTCGGCTGAGGGAGCCTGGCCCTTGCTGGGATGAACCATCTGACCTGATTGTGGTATAGGTTTGGGATGTAGTTTGTGACGTTTGGTCACAGGCCACTCTGAAACAGACAGGGGAGGGCAGGTATGGTGCGTACCAGCATGAGCTCCAGGGAGTAAGCCAGGAGATCCTCAGCTTTGGCAGAGTCAAGACTAGTGTGTGTCCAGCAGAGGAGCATGGGCCTCCCTGACTGCCGAGAGAACTTGAGTCTGCTGCCAGAAAGGCAGATTTGTGATCAAGCTGAGATAGCCAGGCCTGCAGTTCAGGAGACAGTTACCATTGAGAAGGTAGATGGTTACAGTTCCCAAGAGGAGGGGACACGGTACAGCACAGCTCAGCTCAGCATACAGAGTAACACCGGAAGCGCCAGGTCAGCTGGGAGGCGGAGGGAGTAAGGAAGATTTGACGGTTTACTGACTCTCTGAATGTGGCTGATAGTGGAGGCTGACGGAGAAGCCAAGGACAATGGCACTGGGCTTTGATTCTACTGCATGGACAGGCCTTGTCTGTTTAGATGCTCACCTTCCTGGACCTGGGGGGAGCAGGGAGGACCTTGAACTTCCCATAGGGTAGGGAACCCTGACTGCTCTTTGGCCTGGAGGGGGAGGGGAAGTGGGGGAGGGAAGGGAAGTGGGAGGCAGGGAGGAGGTAGAAATTTTTAATTAAAAAAATAAAATAAAAAAACAAAACCAAAAAAAAAAGATTTCACGGTTTATTTAAGAAACAAAACTCGAGGCTAGAAAAATAGCTCAGTGGTTAAGAGCACTGGCTGCTCTTCCAGAGGTCCTGTCTTCAAATACCAGCATCCACATGGTGGCTCACAACCATCTGTAATGAGATCTGGCGCCCTCTTCTGGCCTGCAGGCATACATGCAGACAGAACACTGTACACATAATAAATAAAGCTTTAAAAAAAAAAAAGAAAGAAATACCCCATACACACCCCCCAAAAAGCCTAAAGCCAGGCATGTGGTTTATACTGAGTCCAGCACTTAGAAAACTGAGGCAGTAGGATTGTCTGCATTACCTAGTGAGTTCTAGAACAGCCTGGGCTACAAGTGTGAGGTCCCCCCCACCCCCCCCATTCCCACACATACACTAATTAGTGACAGTACTAGTAAAAAGAAATCCAGGAAAGAAAACATTAGAACTCAACGAGCAGGAGAGTGAGTGACCATGGCGGTCTTAGTTTCTTGCTGTTGTTCTGACAAAAATCACCCTGAAAACAGCCACTTAAGGGAGAAAGGGTTTATCTGGCTCAGAGTTCCAGGTCACAGTCCACCATGGTGGGGAGTCACAGTGGCAGGAGCCAGAGGGAACTGGTTACATGGCATCCGCAGTCAGGAAGGAGAGGGTGACGAACGCCTGGTGCCTCTTTCTCCATTTTATGCAGTCCAGGGTCCCCACCAGGGAATAACACCACCCACCACGAATGGGTCGCTCCACCATTTATATATTCCCTTTGCATGTCCAAGAGTTCATCTCCTGGTGAATCTAGATTGCATCAAGCTGATAGCTTTAATCACCACATGGATTCCTCTCCTCACCAGCTAGGATCAACCACCGCTAGGGTCGACCCGACCCGACTTGCAAATGTGTGCATGCCTTTAGGAAGAATTTTACTGTATTTGCTTGTTTTGTTGATATTTGGGTTTTTTTCTTTGTTTTTTTTGTTTTGTTTTGGTTTTGAGAAAGGGGCTCTATTCAGACAAAGCTGGTCTCAAACTCACAGAAAGGATTACACTGTATTTGCTTGTTTTGTTGTTATTTGTTTTGGGTTTTGTTTGTTTTTGAGAGAGGAGGCTCTATTCAGATGAAGCTGGTCTTAGAGATCTGCCTGCCTCTGCTTCCTGAGCTGGGATTAAAGACGTGCGCCACCCGCCCCTTTTATCACATATTAAGCATAGAATCCAGGGCAAGCTTCTTAACCTCTCTCAATGATTCAATGTCCTTCTGTGTGACATGGTGGTTCTAGTGCTTACTGTAGATTGTCATGGAGATTTTGAGTCAATAGATTTAAGAGCATTGGCTAGGGTTGTAACCCAGCAGTTGAGTGGTCGTGTGGGGCTGTAGCGCAGCAGTTGAGTGGTTGTATAGAGTTGAGTTTACTCCCAGCTCTGAAAAGAAATGAACACAAACCATCCACCGAGAGCTATGTCTGTCAAGTTATTTTTTGAAGAGATTTATTGTTATCATTATTTCTTATCCATAGATAAGTATTAGTAAATGTAATGAGTATGCAGAGGCCAGAAGGGGGTCCCAGATGCTCTGGAGCTGCAGTTATGGGCAGTTGTGAGGTGTCCGACATGAGTGCTGGGAATGGAACTCAGGTTCTCTGAGAGAGCAGCAAGTGCTCTTAATCACTGAGCCATCTCTCCAGCCCCTTTTGGACGTGTTCTTAATAAGAAAATATTAAGAAGGCAAACACAGGCAGATATCTGAGTTCTAAGTAGCTAAAGCTACGTAGTGAGACCTTTTCTTAAAACAAACAGAATAATCTCTAGTTTTCTGTTTGTCAGCGACTGTCAGGTGGGCCAAGCTGGCTGTGCACAAGCCCATGCTGGAGCAATGGGAAAGAGACAGTCCAGTGTAGTGGGCTTTCATCTGAGGCTCTGTGCTTCTCCAGGCTCAATTAAAGCATCCAGACTGGCTCTGAGGCCAAGCAAGGTCATGTCATATGCAGAGTTCGCGTGTAATGTAGTGGCCGCAAATACTCTCACGGTAAACCTGCCGTCATGGTGCTAACCCATTGGAGTTTGCCTGAAGCCTGTTGCCAAGGAGACAGCTGAACAGCACTGGGGTACTCTGAGGGTCCCAAACTCTTACTGGGTTGGAGAACACCCCACAGACAAGTTCTTTGTTGTTAGGTTCACTGAGCCATTTAATGAATCTCAAAACTCTGTGGAGCCCCAGGCCAGTCTGTAGCTCAGGGAGCTTCCCAGATTGATAACGCAGCCTCGGAAAGGGCTACAAATCACAAACTACAACTGAGAGTTCACACTCTACAGTTCGTAGAAGGCACAGGATGCTCCCGCTGCACTGTAGCTGCTAACATAAGGACTGCTGATTAAATTTATACCTGATAAATAATTTAGAACAATAAAATAATTAAATTTTAGCTTGGCATGGCGGTGCATGCCTTTACCTCCCGCACTCAGAAGACTAAGGCTGAAAACTAAGAATTTGTGACTAGCCTAGGCACTACACAGTGAGACCTGTTTCCCAAGAGTCTTACTCCGTAGCCTAGGCTAGCCTTGAACCCTCAGCCTCCCATTGCTGGGGCTTCAGGTGTGTGCTACTATGCCTCATTTTGTTGAAAACCTTTTGACCCTGCCCTTGCTCTTCTGTGCTCAAGTGTAGGGTTAGAAATGAGGTCCCCGGGCCTCTCTGGTCAGAAGCTAAGCTGTGTGTGAAAGGTCTGTCACTAACGCCATTTCTCTGCCTTGCAGGCTGTGTGGCACCTACCCTCCCTCCTACAACCTGACTTTCCTCTCCTCCCAGAACGTCTTCCTTGTCACGCTGATAACCAACACCGACCGGCGGCATCCCGGCTTTGAGGCCACTTTCTTCCAGCTGCCTAAGATGCGCAGTAAGGATGGGCAGGGCCAACGGTGGGCATGCTATTAAATTATAGATAGGTGTAGGCCTTAGAGGGTCTCCCGAACCCAGGAAGCTGGCAGACTGGCCCTTCCTGGGGACAGGCTGGAAGCTGAGACCAAAGGCCACCCAGGTCAGGGACCATTCTTTTTATTTTTTATTTGACAGGGTCTCAGTGTGTAGTCCTGGCTGTCCCAGAACTCACTATGTAGAACAAGCTGCCTCGAACTCACAGAGATCGGCCTGACTCTGCCCCCCCAAGTTGGGATTAAAGGCGGGTGCCACAATGCCCAGATAAGGGACCACTTTTAAAAGTAGTTGGTTTTGAGCACTTTGCCAAAGTCCAGTGTCCTGTTTGTAAACAGGTGGCACAGGGTTTGAGTTCTAGACTGTACAGCTCTTCCGCACCCCCTGACTGGGGATCCTTAACTTCCCCCCTTTCTCCTGCCTTTCTTCTCAGACTGTGGAGGCTCCTTGAATGAAGTCCAAGGAACATTTAGCAGCCCCTACTATCCAGGCCACTACCCACCCAACATCGACTGCACATGGAATATCAAGGTAGGTGTGTGTGTGTGTGTGTGTGTGTGTGTGTGTGTGTGTGCGTGTGTGTGTGTAGGAGGTTGAGTGCATCAGGACAGAACTTGAGGATGAACAGGAGGGAGACAATGGCTCCTTTTATAACCCAAACAGCCACATTCATGAGCCTCACAAGACTGGGCCAAGAGTCCAAGAAGCCGTTTGCTGCAGACTGGCCACACTCAGACTTACGTCCTAGGTAACTGCTGAGAGAACATGGCCACTTGCTTGTCTTTTATGTGTGCCAGCCTGCTTCTGGGTAAACTGAGGCTGAGTGTCTGTCTGCGAGGTGTTGTCATGATGATGCCATGAGTGTGTGAAATAGAGCAAGCTCTTGCGCAGCTGTCAGAGGGGCTTTTAGGTGCCTTTTACTTCCTCCCTTTCGGAAGTCTTCCCTTAAAGATTTTGAGACACCATTCTAGCCGTTTAAAGTAGTAAAATACAAATTCTCATTCACACATTTGTGGTTTTGATTTCCAAGGTTCAATTACTTATGGTCAGTCACAATCTGAAAACGTTAAATGGAAAATTCCAGAAATAAGTAATTCATGCATTTTAAATTGCTCATCGTTCTGAGGAACATGGTGAAATCGTTGGCAATCCTAGTCTATCCACATGGGTGGTAATAATCACTTTATCCAGGGTGCCCAGGCTGTATGTGCTACTTGCCTGTAAATTACTTAATAACCTTCCTGGTTATCACACTGGCCATTGTATATCATAGTGCTTGCATTCAAAGAACTCTTACTTAATAATGGTCCCCAAATGCTGGCTCGTTGGCTACACCACAGAGAAGATATAAAGTACCATAGGTGAATGTCTGATTTCATGAGATTAGTGAAGAAGCCATTATGTTGATGTTGTTCAGACTTGTGGGTCATTATGTTAGAGAAATAAGCCAGGCACAAGGAAGATAAGAGTCACATGACCTTGCTCATCTGTGGAATCCCTTAAAGTTCTTAGAAACTGAGAAACTGGTGGTTACCAAAGAAGTTGGGGAGAGTAAGGAGGAGCAGCTGACTGGTGGGGGTGATATTCAGCGAGAGGGCAGCCGGGCACTCCGATGTAAGGATTATGTAGTACTAATGTATATCATTTTTATGTTTTATGTATCCGTTAAAATAAATCTTAAAACCTAAAAAAAGCAAAAAAGGAGAGCCATATCTAAGAGGAAAAAATCATAGTGTGTGGGGTTCATTTGCTACCCTGCTCCACCCTGCTCCATTGACCTCCCGTGGACATCCTTTGGGTTAAGAAACGGCAAAAGAAGCCAGGGTCTCCAATGCATCTCTCTGTCCAGGTGCCTAACAACCGGAACGTGAAGGTGCGCTTCAATCTCTTCTATCTGGTGGACCCCAACGTACCACTGGGCACCTGCCCCAAGGACTACGTAGAGATTAACGGGGAGAGGTGAGCCCCAGAGGGTGTAGTCATCACCCTAGGGGCGGGAGGGCTGGGCTCCAGCACCCCCCATTGTCTGGTAAACCCCCCACCCCTAGTCGTCCTCAGCCTCATACTTGCCCTCTAGGTACTGTGGTCAGAAGTCCAAGTTCGTAGTCAGCAGCAACAGCAGCAAGATCACAGTCCGCTTCCACTCCGATCAGTCCTACACAGACACCGGCTTCCTCGCCGAGTACCTATCCTATGACTCCAACAACCGTGAGTAGATGCAGCGGGTGCCGATGGGTGGAGGGATTGGCGCAGGAAGTGCTCTGTCCTGCGCTGTGCGTCCTCTGAGAGAACACAGCGTCCCATGCATCTCCTAGCAGCTTTACCGGAAAATGAGTCTGTTTCTTTAAAAGGCTGGACTGGGGGTGAAGCCCTGTGTTAGCAGAGCTTGCTAAGCAAGCACCTGTGAGGCCCTGGGTTCGATCGTTGGCATGAAAACAGCAAAAAGGATGAGAGTTAGTATCCCGTGCTTCTCAGGTCTGCTCCCCATAGCGCGGCACAGGAAGCCCTAGGGCTCTGCTTCCCAGACTCCCTGGGTCCCGCCTCTTAGGTTCAGCATCACAGTGACTTTTGAGAATCTGTACTTCTCTTGAGAACCTACTAGCACTTCTAGGATTACTTTGTAGTTTTGAAACATTAGAGAATACGATTGTCTGTGTGAACAGCAATCCGTTGGCATACCTAGTACAGGTTTGAGTGTCCCATATCTAGAATACTTGGGACTAGAAGTGTGGTGGATTTTAGCCCTAACATTTTTGGGTGTATACATAGTGAGGTATCTTGGGAAGGGGACCCAAGTCTAGACTTGGAATTTGGTAGTTCAGATAGTAGAGTGCTTGCCGCATAGCACGAGAACCTGGATTTGAATCCCAACACCTACACACCAAGGTGGATTGTGTACCCCTATCTCAGAGCCGGGGAGGCAGACATGGGAGCCTGCTGGCCAGCCACTGTAGCCAAATTGATAATGCTCTGGGTTCAGTGAGAAGGCCTGACTTTAAAAAAAAAAATGGAGAGCGATCGAGGAAGACACATGATATTGATTTCTGGGCTCGTGTGCACAGACATATATGTGCAACACAGACACACGGATATGTACACACACATACGTAAAAGTGAAGTTTGTTTCTCCTGGACCTCATTACACAGCACAGCAACACACCTGTGTTCTGACTGGTCACACGAGGTCAGGCATGTGGCTTTCCCCTATGGCGTTATATCAGCTCTCAAAAAAATTCTGCATCCTTCTGGGCTTTGGTGTTTTGGCTGAGGGATGTTCAACCTGTAACTTTCAATTTTGACCCTGAATCATGGAGTAACCCTTTAGAAGGCATTTTAAGTACTTAAATTCACCTTTGATTTAAGATGTAACTGCAGGGGCTGGAGAGATGGCTTAGGGATTAACAGCATCTATTACTCTTGCAGAGGATCTGGGTTTGGTTCCCAGCACCCATAGAGTGGTTGATTCACAACCATTTGTTAACTCTGGGTCCAGAGGCCATGATGCCCTCTTCTGGTCTCTATGGGCACTGCATGCATGTGGTGCACAGACATACATCCAGGCAAAACACTCCCACAGATAAAATAAAAATAAATAGGGCTGGAGAGATGGCTCAGTGGTTTAAGAGCATTGCCTGCTCTTCCAAAGGTCCTGAGTTCAATTCCCGGCAACCACATGGTGGCTCACAACCATCTGTAATGAGGTCTGGTGCCCTCTTCTGGTATACATGCAGAATACTGAGAATACTGTATACATAATAAATAAATAAATCTTTAAAAAAAATAAAAATAAATAAACCTTAAGAAAGAAAGAAAGGAAGAAAAAAAGAAAGAAAGAAAGAAAGAGAAAGACAAAAAGCAATGCAACGACATAGTTTCCAAGAATCTTACTAGATGGCAGATACCTTTGAAGTAAGGACATGCTTGTGACGAAAGTGTGTGTGTACGGGGGCAGTGACAACAGACTCCCCACAGTTCTGTCCTCCTTCAAGGAGCAATTGTCAGACCTCTCCCTGTTTCAGGAACACTGAACTTCAGATCATGTTAGCATGAAGGACTGGTGTTGTTTTCACTTGGCTGGGACGCACACCCCACGGACCCACTGCCCTGTAACCCCATGGGCAGTTTGCGATGTCAGAGGCCTCTGCCGGGAACACACAGGGTAGTGCACGGCTCCCCACACAGCTGGCTGCTCTCCCTCATGGCTGTGCTCAGCGCAGTCCATGGTCAGTGCCAACTGCCAGCTGCCCATTCTGGCTGCTGATTTAAGAGCTCCCATTGTCAGATTTGGGCCTCTGTAGTCAGAGGATGTTCATTCATTTCCTGGCTGCTCAGACTGGAAATAATTACAGAAACTCTATTATTAAAAAAAAAAAACTGCTTGGCCAATCACTTAAGCACATTGCTAGCTAGCTCTTACATCTTAAATTAACCCTTTTCTATTCATCTGTGTATCGCCATGTGGCTGTGACTTACTGGCAAGGTTTCGGCAGGCTCCGACAGAGGCATCTGTCTCCCATGGCAGCTACATGGCTTCTCTCTTACTCCGCCTACTCTCTCTTTACATCTCTGTTTGGAGTTCCTGCCTGACTTTACTCTGTTAAATTATTGCCTAAAAGC
Organism: Myodes glareolus; assembly: GCF_982192425.1. Lineage (NCBI taxonomy): Eukaryota > Metazoa > Chordata > Mammalia > Rodentia > Cricetidae > Myodes > Myodes glareolus. The sequence goes on from NC_142029.1 coordinate 94,939,903, forward strand.
AGCTTTATCCATTAACCAATAAAAGCCACACATACACAGAAGGACTTCCCACACCAGGCCTCAGTGTCCCTCTGCTTGCAGGCTGAGTTCTCAGTGGGGTTGTGAGGTGACTGCTAGGGAGAGAGGGAACAACCAGGGACTCCAGGCCTCTTTCTTCCCTACAGCATGCCCAGGGATGTTCATGTGTAACACCGGACGGTGCATCCAAAGAAACCTGCGCTGCGACGGCTGGGCAGACTGCCCAGACTACAGCGACGAGATCAATTGTCGTAAGTCCTGCCACGGCCTGCCCTCTCTCCCCCTGCCCTGCCCCCTCCTGGCTCTTCCTACTGTCTCATCCCCTTTCCTTGTCCAGTGGCCTGACCTTTTCCCTTTTCCTGCCCTGGTCCTGTCTTGTCAGTTTCGTGGCCTTGTTTGCTGTCCACCCTGGCAGAAAGACACAAGACAGTGTGACCCTGTTCTCACTGCTGTATCCCCACCCCCATCCCTATCCCCCCCGCCATGGGAGACCTTGGCAGGCAGGCGAGTGTCTGTCAGCATCAATGTCTAATGGTGCAGAGCAGCTCGCTGCCGTTCAGATGGGACAGCATCTCTGGCAGCCGTGAGCTGTGACTGCCCAGGCTGCTGCTGGGGGCTTCCAGCTGGTTCTTCTGCTCCCATCCAGGATGCAACACCACCAGCCAGTTCATGTGCAAGAACAAGTTCTGCAAGCCCCTCTTCTGGGTCTGTGACGGCGTCAACGACTGTGGGGACGGCAGCGATGAGGAGGGGTGCAGTAAGTGCCCCAGGAGGGGGCTGCTATGGCCTCCCAGTGCCTGCCTGGCTCGATGAGCCAGGACATGCCGGCAGTTGCTAAGGACCTCTGCCTTTCTAGGTTGTCCTGCTGAGACGTTCAAGTGTTCCAGCGGCAAGTGTGTCCCTCAGAGCCAGAAGTGCAATGGCAAGGACGACTGTGGCGATGGGTCTGATGAGGCCTCGTGTGACAGTGGTGAGGCCTGGCCCTCTTCCATCGGGGGCGGGGGGTTCTTTTGCTCTAGTCCCACACTGGAATGGCAAAATGTTTTTTGTTTTTTTTTTTTCTCTTTTGGCTGTTTTGTGTGCACATCACCCAGATCCCAAATAAATCACACACAGAGTCTTATTCTTTCTTATAAATGCCCTGGCTTAGCTTGGCCTTTCTTACCCTAAATTACCCCATCTACCTTTTGTCTCTGGGCTTTTTCCTTTTCTTACTTCTGTATTCTTACTTTCACTCTTACTCCGTGGCTGGCTGGATGGCTGGCCCTTTCTTTTCTTTTCCTTCATCTCTCTTGCCCTTCCTTCTCCTCCTATTTATTCTCTCTGCCGCCAGCCCCGCCTATCCTGTCTCCCGCCAGCCCCGCCTATCCTATCTCCCGCCAGCCCCGCCTATCCTGTCTCCCGCCAGCTCCGCCCATCCTGTCTCCTGCCTTGCTACTGCCCGTTCAGCGCTTTATTTAAACCATCAGGTGTTTCAGACAGGCAAAGTGATACCGCTTCACAGAGCTAAACAAATGCAGCACAAAAGAATGCAACTCATCTTTGCACCATTAAACAAATGCTCCACAGCATGAACAAATGTAACACATCTTAAAATACATTCTCACACTAAAGTTGCACCCCAGCGTAGTAGCTAGTATCAGGCTCTATGGAGTGCACCCAGAGTTTGTAAACTTAAGTTTCCTGTGTATTAAGTCTGGGAAGAATCTTCCAGAAGGTGGAGAATCTGTAGCCAGTCTGAAAGGACAGTGGACATAGGTGTGAAAAACGGGGCTCACTAGGGTGAGGGGTGCAAGGCGGACGTGCCATCTGGGGTTTTACTACCAAAAGATTGATTTCCCTGCTCTGTGTCCTCTGCCATAAACAGTGAATGTCGTCACCTGCACCAAATATACCTACCGTTGCCAAAATGGGCTCTGTTTGAACAAGGGCAACCCTGAGTGTGACGGCAAGAACGACTGTAGTGATGGCTCGGATGAGAAGAACTGTGGTAAGCAGGGCAACTGCATGTGGTGCCAGGGTGCTTGCTGTGTAAGGCAGGCATCTGAGGAAAGGCTCAGGGGTGGAGATCCTGCCAGAACCTCACTCCCCCAGCCCAGTGCCCACTGTGCAACTTGGCATAAGCACACTGTTCCATGGGAAGCCAGCAAGCATGTCAGCACCTCCAAGACACAGCCATACTGTGTTGCATATGGCTGCTCCAAAGGTAGATAGCCTTGGGTGAGTGCCTCGGAGGAGGAAGAGCCCAACTGCCCGAGCATGAGACAGGGCTTTGTTTTCATCCATGCATTCCTTAAGCTACAGCCTGTGTGCCCTAGAAGAGCTGGCTGGGTTGCCTTCGTGTCCCCGTGCACTGTGCTCTGAGCTGGGGGCAGCACTGGGCATGGAAATCTAGGCAAGCGACACCACACCGAGCCTGAGCAAAGCGACTGGTGTCTGGAGTCTTGATGTACCTGTGCGGTGCAGCACTGGATGGGGAGATGGAGGATGAGGGGAGGACGGAGGAGCCGTGAGGCTTCGCACCCTTCGGCTCTAGTGTTGCTGCGCATGCCCCGTGGAGATTCCTGTGCCGAGCAGTCTCCTTGTGCGCAGTGAATGCCCCTTTCATGCTCAGTGGCTTCATTTTGGTTTTGTCCCCTCTCCAGACTGTGGGCTGCGATCGTTTACCAAACAGGCCCGGGTGGTTGGTGGCACGGATGCAGACGAGGGCGAGTGGCCCTGGCAGGTGAGCCTCCACGCCCAGGGCCAGGGCCACTTGTGTGGGGCCTCGCTCATCTCTCCCAACTGGCTGGTCTCTGCAGCTCATTGCTTTATGGATGACAGAAATTTCAAGTAAGTATCCAAGCGTGCAGTAAGGCCTTCTCCTGTGTGTGAACTGTGTCAGGGTGAACTGGCACCAGGGCAGGGGGATGGAGGAGTGGCAGGTATGTGGTGGTGGTGGGGGGGGCGTGTTGCAAACGAGTCTTTCTACATAGCCCTGACGGTCCTGGAACTCACTATATAGGCCACTATATATGGCTCACAGAAATCCACCTGTCTCTACCTCCTGAGTGTTGGGATTAAAGGCGTGAGCTGTCACTGCCTGGCAAGGCAGGAGTATCTTAAAGTCAAGGTCATGTTTGGTTACAGTGAGTTAAAGTTCCAGGCCAGCCTGGGATACATGAGACCCTGTCTCAAAAATAAAATAAAATAAAATAAAATAAGAAAAGGATTGATATAGCCAGCTTCCATCATTAGTGTTGGTACTTGGGAAATAAGTGTGAATAAAACTTGTTCTATGTATTTCACAGGCTGGCTAGGATAGAGGGTAAAATATGCATACATGCTTGTGTGCACCCACATAGACACACATGTATAGGCACACACGTGCAGTGAAAGCTGTGCCGGAAATAGGTTTGGGCTACGTTGGGCGCTGGTTCTGTTTGGACCTCCTGAGAGGTCCAGGCCGGTGGCTGGAGGGTGCCTTTAGGAGTAGGCGGGTCTGAGCGGAGTGGTGGAGCTGTGGTGTTTGTCTGCTGGGCCTGCCGGTTCAGAAGCCCCGGTAAAGGGAGTCTCGTGTAGGAGGCTGGGCTGGTGGGGTGAAGTTTCCCCGACCCTCCCGAACTTTCCCTTTGTGCTTCATATCTTCTCGTCCCCAGCCCCCATTCCTCAGGCTTTGGCCGGCAAAGCTGTAGCTGAGTTTGAGGTTTGCTTCCTTCCCTCCTCCCTCCCATGCAGTCCTTGTCACCATCCTGTCCTCTGTGGGACTCTGTAGTTGGTTTTCACGTCTCACCCCACGCACACGCTGAACTCAACATTGACTCTAGGGCCATTCTTGGACTATCGTAGACGTCCGTAAACGATTGAATGAGTGAATAAACAAACGGGTGGACAAATACACCGTTGGGGTAGAGGGTGAGTGGGAGGCCACATTAGAAAGTGGAAGGCTTTGGGCTGGAGAGATGGCTCAGTGGTGAAGGGGACATACTGATCCTAGAGGACTTGAGTCCTCGAGCATCCAAACTGGGCGCTTTACAGCTGCCTATGACGCCAGGTCCAGGGGAATCCAAGACCTTTTACGATGCTTAACAAAGTCTCTGGTTTAGGGTTAAGCCCAACTAAGAGGGCTTCCCTCTGCCTCCTGGTCCTCGGCAGCTGCTTAGGGCTTTGTTTATGGTGGGGAGCCTTCTGAGTCTGTGGGAGCTCACAGAACGCTGCCCGGGCACTCATACCCTGCTACCGATGTGTGACTGCTGTCCCGCCTCTATGCCAGGTACTCGGACGCCACGAAGTGGACGGCCTTCCTGGGTCTGCTGGACCAGAGCAAGCGCAGCTCCTCTGGGGTGCAGGAGCACAAGCTCAAACGCATCATCACCCACCCGTCCTTCAATGACTTCACCTTTGACTATGACATTGCCTTGCTGGAGCTTGAGAAGCCCGCGGAGTACAGCACCGTCGTGCGACCCATCTGCCTGCCCGACACCTCCCACGTCTTCCCTGCGGGCAAGGCCATCTGGGTCACAGGCTGGGGGCTCACCCAAGAAGGAGGTGAGCGTCCGTCAAGCCAGGCCAGGACCTGCAGAGAGCCTTAGGCCTTCCTGCTTACACACTTGCAGCCCCTCGGTGTCTAGCCTTGACTGCACAGAGTTCAGCCTGACGTCAGGGCTGGTGGATTACTCAGCTTCCTGGTGCCTGTCAGGATGATGCCGTTGTGGGTGGAAAGGAATAGGAAATTCCTAGTAAAAGGTGTAGAGTTTGCAGGCTGGGCTCCTAATTAAAGCCTCAACTCTGCCACCCAACAGCCTAGTGGCCAGTTGCTTCATCTAGTAACTGTGGTTCCTTACCCGCAAAGGCATGCTGAGTGTGACTGAGGGGTGGGCGCTATTTTTGACTTAGACAAGCCTTTGAGCTGGGCCTCCACTGCGGGGCCTTTGTGCCCTGTGGAGGGAAGGCAGTTTGTAGGGCAACCTTGGATTGAAAAACTCCATTATTACAAGACCAATCTAGTACATTGTGACTTAGAGGGTTACAGACAGTCACAGTGGCATTTGGTGGCATTTTTGGTGTTCCTCCTTTCTACCCATGCCTTCCTTACCTTGGTGCACGACCTGCCTGCAGAAGTGTCTGTCACTGTGCATGGCTGCACAGTACCCTTCCATGTGCTATTAGCTACCTGCCCGTCTATCTGCCGGCTGCAGGCACTGGGGCTATTTCCAAGCCCTGCTTGTAGACCTGAGGGTGGGGAACATCTCCACTAAGTTCCCCCTGTGCAGGGTGGCTTCCCCTGGGAACTGCCTGCCTCAGTCTGCCCTGGCTTACTGTCTCCCCAGGCACTGGAGCACTGGTCCTGCAGAAGGGCGAGATCCGCGTCATCAACCAGACCACCTGCGAGGGCCTCTTGCCGCAGCAGATCACCCCACGGATGATGTGTGTGGGTTTCCTCAGCGGGGGTGTAGACTCCTGTCAGGTGTGTGAACTTGCGGGGAAGAGGCCGAGCTGGAGGAGGGACCTAGAAAGGCTGGAGCTGGGGAAAGGCCAGGCCAGGGAGGGGAAGGGCCACGCAGAGGGTGTTGGGAAAGAGGTGGCGCTAGGGAAAGGCAGGGAAAAGAGGGGCCTAACTAGGCTGGAGCTAGGGAAAGCCTGGGCAGGGGAGAGCAGGAGTCAAGAGGGCAAGCCGAGGGGTCGACTGGGCATGGGAGAGGCCAGTTTGGTGGAGGCCGCTCCCGAGAGTTTGGGCAAGGGCCTCATGCAGAGAATCTGTTTTCACTTAGGGTGACTCTGGTGGCCCCTTATCCAGTGTGGAGAAAGAAGGGCGAATGTTCCAGGCTGGTGTGGTGAGCTGGGGTGAAGGCTGCGCTCAGAGGAACAAGCCAGGCGTGTACACGAGGCTCCCTGTACTTAGGGACTGGATCAAAGATCAGACTGGGGTGTAGAAGCGTGGATGATCTGCCATGAACACCCACAGGGATGACCCACGTGCACACCTGGAAAGAGGCCAGGACCATGGAGGACATTGAATCTGTGGCCTCGGCCTCACAACCCAGGCTGTGAGCTGCATCTCCAGGACTCAGGATTCCTCCTTGGCTCCTAAAGTGGGGCCAGGAGTTGGGCAGAGAACTTCGGTGCCGGTGGCCAGGATTTGATGGCAGCCTTCCACTCTTGTCCTGAGCTTGGTGAAGATGACCCTTGCCTAGAGACCTGACTCTAAAGGGGCAACGATCACTGAGCCCCTGGGAGCCCTGTGGGTGGAGAGGCTGAAGTCCCCCTAGGGTCACTCTCTTCAGGAAACCCTACCCCCAGGGACCCTGGAAAAAAGTGGAATGTAAGATTGGAATTGTGTTGCTGCCACCAGGGGTGGGTATTTGTTAGTAAAACATTTTATTTCTTTTTAGGTAACTTGTTTTTCTTGCCATAGTGGGCTTTCCTCCCCAACCCCTTCTATGAAGGGTTCCCCTTGCACAAACTGGAATGGAATTTCCTTTAGCATAGACTGTGTGGTGCCATACTGGGTGCAGACCACAGTGCCTTGCCGTCCCTAGGACAGAGGTTATTTCTGTCCTCAGTTATACCAGGGCCTGGCTCCCTGACTGCGTCAGTAGGTGGGTCAGGAGGGAGTTTCGGGGAGAGGTATCATGCAGAGAGAGAGGGTGCTGTGGTTGTCCACGCCTGGCCCTACCAGGGGTGGGGGATGCTGGTGGTGACATGTCAGAAGAAGAGGAAGGTGCAAAGGGCTGTAGGTTTGCATTCAATGCAGAGGTGGTCATATATGCTGAGTGTGTGCATGTATGTGTACATGGGGTGTGCACTGACTCGCTGTCAGCATGGGTTAGGTAGACGAGTCCCAGTTGAGGGATGATGATGATGTTGCATTGCAGATGGGTACCTACTCCTCCTGTCCATCCCTCTTGTGACTTTATAAAATGTTCTCTCCCTATTCGGGAGTATTCCAGGGGGGTAGATCTGGGGAGAGGTTAGAGATTTTTCTTTCTTCCTTCCTTTCTCTCTCTCTCTCTCTCCCTCCTTCCTCCCCGCTTCTTGTTTTTATTTGTTTTTCAAAACAGTGTTTCTCCGTGTAATAATCCTGGCTGTCCTGGAACTGGCTTTGTAGACCAGGCTGCCCTCAAACTCAATGGAGATCTGAGTAGTGGGATTAAAGGTGTGTGCCACCACTGCCTGGCAGAGGTTGTTAATCTTTTGAAAGGCCCTTAGAAGGCTCCCGAAGCCCTGTTTGGGTGAGGCTGGGGAAAAGGAGTGGCCCCCGGTAGACTCAGCAGGGACTGTGCTAGCGTCAAGAGAGAAGACATCTTCCTTTGCCCATCATCGACCTCTCAAACTCCTGGATGGTGCTATCGCTACTGGACTTTGTTCTGGGTGAGTTTAGTTAACAAAAGGGAAGAGAGCTATTGTCTGTGCAGGGTCTCTGGTTTAGCCTGAGCGTTTTCTAGGAAGATTCACCACATACATAACATTCCTTTTCTCCTGACATGTTGCCCCTTCCTGGTGGCGTGGAACAGAAAGACGACCCAGGCTCTATGTTAAGTGAGGGGTTGCAGGACATATATGTGGGCTGATTCCATGTGTATGTGCATAGCCAGCTCACACATGCTATTTCAGGGAGGCTGGTGCAGACTGGGCCACCCACAGAGCATCTCCATGTCCACCAGAGCTGCCATACACAGCACGGACACACTCCCTGACAGTAAACATGCAGGCGGTGCTGACGGGAAACTTCTTGGGAAAGGCTTTCTGCTTTATCCCACTGTTCCAGGTTAATGTAGGCCCCACCCTCTATTTTCTGCCTGAGAACTCGTTAGCCTTCGGGGCCCCTTCCTTCTTTCCGGAACCCTGGAGGTGGGGACTAGGCCTGTAGTCTTGGACAGTGGATCTCCAAGAGTGGTCCTTGGGCAGGAGCTTTTAGAGCCTGGGGCATTTGAAGGAAGAACTCCCCACAGGGCTCCTGAGATCTCATTCCGGAGGTGCAGGCAGCAGCGGTTCACGCTGGAGGCCTCCTGAGGGTCACCAACACAAGTTGGAGATGGAGAAGCAGTGTCAGTAGGGGTTGTTACTCTGAGGTTGCCACGGAGGGCTCCATATGACATCCTGAGCGAGGTCTGCTGAGGTATTATTCTTGACCCCAAAGTATTGGCAGAACCCTTGGAATCGCATTTAATCCCTAGGAACTCCATCAAATGTTGATGCTTCCAAAAATGATTTTGGAGGGCTGGCAAGTGGTTCAGTGTGTAAAAGGGCTTGCCGCCAAGCTTGACAACCTGAATTCTAGCCCTAGGATCCATGAGCTGACTCTCTCAAGTTGCTCTTTGTACTCTATCTACACTCTGGCAGACACACAAAGAAATGTACTAAAACAATAAATAAAATTGTATATAAATAAAGGTTATGAAGCCAAGTCTGGCTATTCTATTGACAGATTAAAACAGGCTAAGGACCCATAGCCAGCAGGAACTCAGAGTCATCACTGAGGCTCACTGAGAGGGACAAGTCACTAGTACCACAGAGTCAGGGGACAAAAGAGACGCCACTGCACTGTGGAGTACTTGGCTACACCGCTCTGCAGTGGTATTGGGTATTAGCCCATCTTAGTTTTACTGAGGCAGATCAGGAGGACTCAGGGCCAAGACTGTTTTGCACACATTTGCATTTTCAATGCACAAACTCAGCTCTCAGCGTGTAACAAAAAATTCAATTTAATTAGGACAGGCTGCAATAGCTGTAGCCAGGTCCATTGTGCAGGGCATGGGATGAATAATGCATTTGGAGACCACTTACTGCCATTGCAGCCTGAGGCGAAGGTGCTGAAAGCTAGAGAGCCCTTTACTCCACCCCAGGCGGCCAGGCAGGGGTGTCTCTCCTATGCCTGAAAAGTGCTGAGCTCCTTGCCCAGAGGAGCCCTTCACTCGGTTCCATGCTCCACGCTGGCCTTTAAACAGGGCTCTATATACTTCATTTTGCTCTCTGCATTCTGTAGCTTGCCTTGTATCCTGTGCCATTTTCTGGGCAGCCTGACATGGAGTTAAAGGATGATGGGTATGGCGGAGCTGGAAGAAGTGGGCATGACAGGTGAGATGTGGTGGGTAACATCTAGCCTCTTGGCTTCTGTCCCATTGCATAGGTGAAGGCATCTTAAGACCTGGTGATGTCGGGTCACTTGGATGTAGCTGGATCTGAGAGGACAAGGCAGAGGTGGCAGCAGTGCCAGGCTGAGAGCCTCCCTGCTCGCAGATAACCTGTGTGCAGCTGGGCTTTCTGGAGACAGCTTGGTGTTAAAACTGGCCTCATGAGCTCAGCACACGTCATGGAGTCTTTCCCCTGGCTGACTGTCTTCCGTTGGGAATCTCAAAGCCATTCATTTTTTCGGTCCTTCCAAACTGCCTGGCATCTCTTATCAAAAATCTCAGAAGTTCATGAACCCACCCACTCAGGTCCTGTGTGTTGCATCTACAAGAACTGCCTCCATCAATGTTCTGCAGGAGACGCTGAAATAGGTTAGGGAAGGTGTCAAATCCTGTAGTTATGGGACTCCAGATTCAGAGCCGCTGGGCAGGACTGGTCATTCAGGTTTCAGTCCACATGGTGGCAATGTTGTGCTGTCATAGAGGTGAGAGTCCCTCCCAAGGTGGGGCCAGATTCTAGTCTGTCTGTCCTCCTTACTTTCACTTATTATATCTTAAGAAAAAATATAACTTAAAAAGAAATTCTTCTCTCAAGCATTGCATTGCAATTTCCCCTCCTTCCACTCCTCCCAGCATCCACCCCCCCTCTTCTCTCCCCCAGATCCACTCCTCTCTTCCCTTTAGAAAAGAGCAGACTGCCCAGGGATGTCAAATGAATGTAGCACAACAAATTTCAATAAGGCTGGACAAAGCAACCCAATAGGAGGAAGCAGGTCAAAAATGTAGGTCAAAGTGTCAGAGACACCCCCACTCTCACTGTTAGGAGGTCCCACAAGAACATCAAGTTACAAAACCATAACTTAAGCAAAGGACGTAGCACAGACCCGCAAGGTCACTTTAGTCTCTGTAAGCTCCTACGAGCCTGGTTTAGTTGATTCTGTGGACTGTGTTTTCCTGATGCCCTTGACCCGATTGGACCTTCTGGGTTCTTTAACTCACAGAGTTAAAGTTCTCCGTGGCCTTTAACTCACAGAGATCCACCTGCCTCTTCCCCTCTCCTCAAGTGCTGGGATTAAAGGTGTGCACCACACCTTGTGGTTTCTAATTATACTTCAGTGCAGTAGAATTGGCTCCTGTCTCAGGGTTAGCAGCCAAGGTGCCCCAGTCCAAAGCATTTCTCTGTCAGTTCTCCAGCCCTTGGCCTGCAGGTAGGACCCACTGTCTCTCAGCATCAGAATCTAGTGAACTCATTACCATGCAGGCTCAAAAGATGTTGTGGGAGCGCAGTCATGGTCTCATGTCAAGTGGTACGTCTCTAATGACAAGCAGGGGTAAAGAAGTATCCCATAAGAAACAACAGGTACCTGTCACAGCTCACCTTGGTCCCTACAACACATGGGCATGTCTGTGCCAATTCTTTACTGTCAGCAAATGAGCTGGCTGTGTTGCATAATGAACAAACCTAAGTCTATAAAATAGTCTAGTTCCCTAGGAGAAAACAAACTTTTGGAGGAATGTATTGTGTGTATGTGCATAACACACACACACACACACAGAGTGGGGAGAGAGAGGGAGAGAGGAACTGTGGGAACAAATGGAATGGGGCATATCATGATCAGACTCTTATTTATCAGCAAACTGATCAGATTATGTCAGAAGACCTGGGTGGCACAGGGCACCTCCTCCAAAACAACATTCAAGGTCCCTATGGATCCTAAGTCTGTGCTATGTGAATAAGTGATGTGTGGAGTCTGTGTGTTGCCCACCCCGCGACCACATGTAAGGGAAATGTTTCTTCCAACTGGTGAACCTTAGGCAGTGGATTTTCTTGGAGCTGTAAAATGACAGAATCAAGAAGTGGTCTATTATGGGATCTCCTCAATCCTCACAACAGTCTTATGTCATCCCCATCTTACAGAGAACACCAGGGGACCAGGACTTTAGATGACTTCCCCGAAGCCCACACTTAGAGAAAAATGGACGTGGGATCTGAACACTGGTGATGCAGCCCCAGGGCCTGTACTCAGAAGCCATACACTATCTATGGTGCTGATACAAATGTCCCCTCTAGCATGTTCTTGTTATGTTTGCATACTACCACTGTTCCACGAAGAAGGAAACTGTAACACAGAGTGAAGATGGCTCATACTCTTTAGTACAAATGTCTTCTAAAGGATTTAATTTGGGGCCCTCTTTCTTTATGTATGCCAGAGAAACTGCCTCAGGGTAGCTGGGAGGTGTGGTCCAGTATTTGGGAACTATTTTTCCAGGCATGACTTCCCCTGGACTTTCTAAGCCAGGAGGCTCATTTTCTAGGCTGGGGCTTGCTCTAGGCCTGTCATGCACATCCCTTCCTCTGGCTTTGCCAGCCCAATAGAATAGGGGTCCAGCTACTAATAGTCAATAGCTTTGTAGCCACCTCAATTTGCCAAGTAAGGATGTTTTGTGGGGAATGGAATGAATAGGTATCTCAGGCCAGGAAACTGGAGTGGGGTTCCTTTGGGTGGCAATCAGCAACGGAGCCTGGAATGTCTGGGAAGCTACCCAAGAACACTGGGCATGATGAGGTTAAACTCCATAGTAAGAATAGGCTATTTCTCACCTGGTTTCAGATCTTGGAATTGCCTAAAGGCTGGACCAAGCTTCTCTTCCACAGAGGGACAAACATAGCTCTCATAGGTGCTTGCAAACCCACTACCAGCAAGTGCCAGTGACAGCCATGGCCCAGCTCTGCTCTGAGATGACTCCTTTGAGTTCGTGAGAGAGACAGTAGAAAGAGGGACATAAGAAGCAAGCAGCCCTATTGCACACAGAATGATGTTTCAACATCTTGCCCCAAACAGATGTGTATGTCACACTAGTGGCAACTGGGCAGAGAGAACTAAATAGACACACCTAACTCAGGGTTTCAGTGAGCCTTGTCCCGTTCCCCACGTCTGCAGCTGTACGCACACTCGCTTCCCTTCATTTCCTAAAAAGCCAGTATTTCCAGGCGTAGGTGGACAGGCTCCATTGTCTGTCTGTTCCATTGTCTCAGCATCTTTCAGCAGGAGGCCCTGCTTTCCTGGAGTGTGAGCTCAACTTTCCCTTCCTCTTAACTCATGTGGTTCCCCCTCCACAACGCCTTTGCCTTCACCTTGGAGGTTATCACAGCTTTCCCTGCCACACCCATGATCCAGAATAGCTCATTTCCATGCCAGCTTTCTGCTACTCCATATGGTCCTGCTTAACACAACAGGGAAATTCTTCAGTTCTGGCCTGGCCAACACTCCAAGGGTGTGCAGGGATGCAGGCAAAGAAAAAAGTAGGCCCTCTAAGAGAGGGCAGGGGTTCCCTCAAACAGGAGTACATTCAGAGGCCAGTTCATAAAGGAGAGAGCAAACTTTAGCCCTCTTAGAGGGCCATAGCTAGACTACAAGACAGCATGGGAATACAGATTTAGTCCAGGAAAAAAATAAAATCTGTTTGAAAGCTGTAACTATAGCAAAACAGAAAGAAACGCCAAACTAATCATATAAGTCATGGCAGAAGAGGAAAGATTTGTTCATGAACTCAGCATGACGCCAGCTCTGATTGGGACTGAGGGTACTTGATATAGGATGACTTCAAGTCAGTGGACAACTTAAAACATCAAACTTGATGGCAAATGTCCTTATGGGCTAAGCCATCTTACTGGCTATGCAAGGACTTTTATCCAACCATTCAGATCTTCAGTGTCAAATATTTCCTGGGATAACTGCTGAGGCAACCCTTTGAGAAGAGGAAGAACACGATCCTCCACCTCCAGGGGAAAAGGCCTTAAACCTAAGACCCTGGGAAGACTGGAATGACTTAAGTCAGGAGAGCAGACAAGCTTCTTTGAGAAGAGTCACTGTGTTTCCACTCTGCATACTTGCCCTTTTCAAATGGGATGAGGGTCCCTCTGTATCATGTTGAGTGTTAGAGATGGACAAGGCCTGAGCTTATCTGCTCACTGGTGTAAATGGCGGCACAACACGTGCCGATGGCCTTGTACACAGCCCCTGCTTCCCTCCCCACACAGCCACTGGAAGGGACCAATCATTGTCATCAAGCGGGCGCAGCAGGCCCAGAGATGCCCTGCTCCATGTTTCTCAGTAATGGGGAGGAGTGGAGAATTCTATAGCTGCCTGGGGGAAAGAGGAGTTCGGTTCCTTTCTGGAGCCAAGGCCCTGTCCACCTGGAACTCTAAATTGCCAGAACTCTTTTGCCAGATAATAAATTCACTGGCTGAGGCACATGTGGAAAAGGCTAAAAGGAACTTTCACTAGCTGGGCTGAATTGGCCCCATTTCTTTCCCATTTCTTTGGCCACCTCTAGTAGCCCCTGGGCATTTCCCTCTTTCAGGGGCCAAGTCATCTGCTTTCTCTTATAGCCTGCTTGGGGCAGTGTGGATGGAGAAATGTTTCCTTGAGGTCTTGGCTGTGGGCAGCAGAACACCATGTTCCATCTTCAAGTTCAGGACTAGCCCCTGCCCCTCATCAGCCTCCCTGAGCCCTGAACTCCTGTGGAAAACAGCATGGCCTCATGAGAGGCTTCTGCAAAGGAACAGAGCCCACAATGCAGGTAGCTCTGCCTTGAACCAGGCCTGGGAAGATGGTTGGAAATGGCTGGAGGCATGGGAAGGTGCCACTGTGTCTAGGGTAATCCCCCTTGTCAGGTTTCTTGATCTCAGGGGTGTACACATTGATCATGTGGAGGGTAGAAATACCTGAGAGCAAAGGATTTCACATGGAACTGGGTACTGGAGTAAGAATGAAAACAATTCCATTGTGTTATTGTTTAAGGAATTTTGAACACAAAAACTCAAGCAGTTAAAAGTTTGGACAAGTTCATTAGGTGCTTCAACAAAAACTTTTTGATTGGATTTTAAATATTTTGTAAAGACAAATACAGAAAGCTTAGTTTGTCTTTAGTTCCTCCCTTGCAGTTAATTCCTTATGAGAACAGTAGTGGGTGCTCACACACTGTACTCAGATCAGCGGGATGAGATGGAAGTGAGGTTCAGATGGCAGCTTTGGGCAGCTCTCCACTAGTCTCCTCCCGTGCAATTACGTGATCTTAGCAGGCACAGATGATGACCACCTGTTTTCCCATAAAGAGCGATAACAGGCTTACATGCCATTGTCAAGGTGGCCTTCCATGACTGGTTTTGCTGGCTTTCCTATGCTGTAAGCTTAGCCCTAATATGTGAACATCACAAGGGTGACAGCACATACTGCCTGTTGTTTTTAATACAACTGGAGAACTGGCAGACTCCTTTTAAGGACCAGAACGACTTCTGAGCTCTTGGACAACCAACACAACACTTGTTCATGTGGAGGGAGCTTCACTGTTGTGACAGACGCAGCCAAGGGTGGAAGCTGGCATCTTTGGGCTGGCGTGGTATCTTCCATCTTTAATTTTAGCACGTGGGATGCAAAGGAAGGTGAATCTTCATGCCTGGTCTACATAGTACATTCCAGGCCAGCCAAGGCTACATAATGAGGCCCCTGTCTCAAAATAAGACGCAGGCTTTCTCAGCTGATACCTAAGTTGGAGCTAGTCTGTGGGAGGCCAAGGAAGTGGGTGCATAGTCTTCGCGATTGGGAATTAAGCATTATTTGTTTATTTATTTATTTATTTATTTTTTGTTTTCAATACATCCTGACTGGAGTGTCCCTTTCCTCCACTCCCCCACCCCCATCAACTCCTCCTTTGTTTTCCTTCAGAAAAGAACAGGCCTTCCAGGCTACAAGACTAGGCACAAACCCTCATATTAAGGCTAGACAAGGCAACCCACTATGAGGAAAAGGGTCCCAAAAGCTGAGGAAAGTCAGAGAATACTCCCCCCCCCAATTCGTACTGTTAGGCATTCCACAAAAACACCAGGTTAACAACCACAACATCAGCAGAGGAACCCTAGCACAGACCCATGCAGGCCCGACTGCCACTTCCATCCCTGTGAGACCCTATGTGCCCTGTTTAGCTGATTCTGTTGCCTGTGTTCTCCTGGTATCCTCGGCCCCTCTGGCTTCTAAAATTCTTCCTCCTCCTTTTTGGAGGGGTTCCCCTACCCCCGAGCTCCAGTGGGAGCGACACTATGGAGCTGTCCAATTTGGGCCCTCTCTCCGCCTAATGCTTGCTGTAGGTCTCTGCATCTGCTCCCATCAGCAAGCATTCTTTTTAAACTACATTATTTATTTGGGATGTGTGTGGGGAGTGATGTGTCACAGCACAGAGCTAGTCAGACAACTTACAGGATCAACTCTCCTTCCACCATGTAGGTCCCAGGGACAGAACTCCAATACAAGATTGATGGCAAATACCTTTACCCAGTGAGCCATTGCATGGGCCCTTCATTATTCTCTGAGGCCGGCCTGTAAGTGCTCCTCAGGACAGGTTGGGCAGTTTGGATTTCATTCCCTTTAAAGCACCTGGAAATCTTCATTCCCTAACGCATTCCCTCTCTAAGGTAATGTGCCTAATACCTTTAGCCTGCTTTTCTAGCCTTCCTGCTCACCTCAGGTACCAGGAAAGTTGAAGACGGGGGGTATGTACATGTAAGCTAAGGTTGTGCAAAGCATCTTGTGGCATTATCTCTTGTACTGAGTGTTATTCATGATGTGGGTGACCTGAGGCTGCATGGCGGCAGGGGTCCCCTGGCAGGTGGGAAACAGAGCTTGGGTAGAGTTTATTTAGTTGGGGGCAGGGGTGGAGAGAAAAAAGTGAGAGGAAGAGAAGGGGAAAAGGGGAGAAGAGTGGAAGAAGGGAGAGAGGCAGAAGCTGCCTCTAGAAGAGGCAAGATGAACACAGAAAAAGCACAGGCTGGAGAGGACCTGAGATCTTAGGAGTGGGTGGGGCATGTCTCTTAAAGGGACAGGGTACCCAGGTGACAGGCCAGGCCAGCAGATCTACAACACTGTGGCCTTCAAAGAGCATGCAAGAGCTGGAACTTGGCTGCTCTGTGAATAGCTTGTAACTGGGGTGCCTTCACTGACTCTTGGACTCCTGGTCTTAAGTGATTCTCCTGGCGCAGCCTCCACGTCATGTTAGTTGGCTATACATCTTTTTGTTGACTTCAGTGGTTGTGGCTCGAGTTCCCCATGCAGCACCTGCAGCACCCTTTCCAGCCACATTCCCATTTCTCCTTTGGCTCTAAGGTCATCAGTGAGTCCAGGATTCCCTAATGTGCTTGCTCTCCCTACCAGGACCCGCAAGGATACTTACTGATTTCTTACCAGGTACCAAGTTTCTTTTCCAACCACTAAGGGTACAGTCATTGACTCCAAAATAACAAGAAAAGAGGCACAGACTGGGTCACGCTGGACCCAGTGTCCTGACTGCAATTCTGCCAGTTATCCATCTTACCAGGCTAATAGCTACCAAAAGGTACTCAAAATACTTGACAAAAAGAGTGATGGGTGGACTAGATTTTTTTTTCAGAGTTAAATCTTCATTTAATTGAGTACCTGCTATTACTATGTACCAGCCCTTCAACAGACTCCTCTTCTAGACCCTAAAAATGAGGAAGACACTGTCCTTGACCTTTAAGAGCTCATGCTTTAGTGGGGAAAAGACATACACTCAATAATGGTGCAATAAATACAAACAGGCATTTCTGAGGAAGAAATAAAGCGTTTCTGAAATAGTTGAGGAAGGCTTCAAAAAGTACCATCAGATTACTGTTGTTTCTGATTATTGAAAATGTTTGTAACTGTAATTTAGGTCATGAGGCCATTGTTGAGATTGTAAAAAATTTCACTTTATAATGGCTTCATGTAGTAGGAGGCTGATTGTTTCCAGCTGATCAGCCCCGAAATAATCACACAGAAACTATATTATCTGCAATACTATTTGGCCAATACAGATTTTTAAAATGCTCAAATGACCTGAATAGATACTTCTTCAGGGAGTATAACTGACCAACATAAATGGGAAAAATGCTACTGTATCTTTAGTCATCAGGAAAATGCAAATCAAAACCACATTGGGATTCTACTTTCACCCCAGTCATAATGGTGATCAACAGCAAATATGGGCGATGATATAAAACAGGCCCTTACACACAACACAATATAAAGTCAGTGTGGAAGCTTCTCAAAAACAAAACAAAACAAAACCCCAAATGACTCAGTACCAATCCTGGGAACACACAGAGGAATCTAATCAGCCCAAATATAGATACCTGCACTCCCATGTCTACTGTAGTATTGCCCATAATAACCCAGTTATAAAATCAGCTTGTGTGTCTATCTACAAATGAATGGATAAAGAAAATATAGTTCATGTATACAATGGAGTATTATTCAGCAATAAAGAATGAGATTCTGTCATTTGCAAGAAAAGGGATAGGCATATTAAGTAACTTATCCCTAGAAAGACAAGTATTGGAGTCTGTGGACTTAGCTCAGATGCTGGAGACTCTGGGTTCTATCTTCAGCATGGCAAACAACTGGAGCCAGGACATACTTTAGATTAAGAGGACATGTACCTTTACATGTGAAAACAAAAACTAAGATGACCTGAAGACAGAAACGATTAGGGGGCAGGGAGAAGGATGTATGGAGGTGAGAAAAAGGGAGAATGAGAAATTGTGACAAAGAACAAGGCATGATATATTCATGTAGGAAAATGTTAGTCATTATTCTGTACAACTAGCATGTTAATTAAGAGCCAAAGAAATGGCTCAGTAGTTAAGAGCACTGACTGCTCTTCCAGAAGACCCACATTCTCTTCCCAGCACCCACGTGACAGCTCACAACCATAATTCCCTATGCCTGTGACACTGTTTTATCTCTTAAGGGACTTTAGTTAACTGTCACTTTTAGTCACCTGACCTCAGTCTACCAAGATGTTTTCCTGTAGCACGTACTAACCTATATATCCCCCCCCTCTTTGGTCCTGCCTTCCCCCCTCCCACAGGACAACTCCAGCAGGGCAGGATCTGTGCTTGTATGCCCAACACCACACCTTGTTCTTGGGTTGTCCAATGCTTATGTAAGGAATGTCTGGAATACTCAATCTCAGCAACTTGGTGGGTTCAGTAGATAAATTCTGCTCAAAAACAAGTACACTGATAAGAAGCTAAGCATCATACAACCATTTTAAGGAGGGACACTTTCCTCGGCCTGATGCAAGCTCGCCCTTCGATCTGTAGTGATGGGAATCATACCTGGGGCCTCTGGCACGTGAGTGCGCACTCTACATGCAAGTTGCAGTTTCCCAGTCAGAACTCATTCTTTCTTTATTCTGGAGTTTCCCTTCAAAACCAAGACCAGGCTGCCAGAGCAGTGGAATAGGCCATGGGTAAAGGACAGATATAGTACATATTCAACACTGTTGGGACCCAAGACTTGCACTAGGCTCAAGGCCCACTTTTCAGTCAAACCTCCAACTTGCTGCTTCTCTGGCATCTCTATTCTCTCATCTTCTCTTGGGCTCTAACTTGAAGTCTGAGGAACTCAATAAAGTCTGTATTTGTTCTCTCAAAACTTCTTAATCTTTCTAGAGAGCTCTGATCCTGGTCTTTTGCTCAGTTAACATGACCCATTTTCCTACCAAATACAGTGTGTTTGAGACAGTGCCTCAAAAAATTCTCAGGCCATTGTTGAATTTCTGACCCTCCTAGGTGCTGGGATTATGGGTGGGTGTTGTATGCAGTTCATGCTCTGCCAAGCTTTCATCACAATCCTGTTCAGGAATGCCATAATGCCCAGCCAACGGCCTTGCACTCACTCAGAACTCTACCTGAAACACCCTCTTCTCAGGAGCCACTCGGTGCTGGCTCCTCCCCAGGCTTTTTCTTTTCCTGTCAGTCAGGTCAAGTCAGGGCGTTCCTCTAGTTTGTTCTTTTTCTTTTGAAAATTCTTTACTTCAAAAGCCATCATCTCCAAAAGATTGAGGGTTCATCCACTCAGACAGTCAAGAGCCTGCAACCCAACCTGTAGGTGAGCAGGATGGTTGTCAATGACAAGTAATGAAAATAGAGAACATTATGTTAAAGCAAGGGGAAGCCCCACTTGCGAGCAGGAAAGTGTGAGGCATCTCTGACCTGGCCAAGAGCAGTTGTTCTAAAGATTAAAGATCAGTCTATGCTACAGTGAGTTCAGGGCCAGCCCACTGGACCAAAAGAGGAGAGGAGGGGAGGGGAGGGGAGGGGAGGGGAGGGGAGGGGAGGGGAGGGGAGGGGAGAGAAAAGAAAGAAAGAAAAACGTTCTACTGGAGGATCCTACTATGTACATATGTATGGACTGTAAGAGAGCATTTCTGCCTTTGGCCCCAATTAAACCAGAGTCTGGGAATCTTTATTTGGTTGTGTTCTATAGCTACTTTCCCAATGATTTCTAGATGGCAATTTACCTGAGGCTGGCCACATACTAGCTGTGCACAGAAGTGGGGTGGGACGAGTATTGATCCTGCCCAAGTTTCCAAGTTCTCTGATAAATGAGACTTATTCAGTAAATGCTCCTAGTAAAACCAACAAAAGGACTTAGGATAGAGGACAGAGGTCTGGGAAGAAGGTCAAAGACACTATGTCATGCTGCAAGGTAGCATAGTAAAGTCTCTGAAATAGCCTGAGAAGCTGGAAAAGAAAATCAATGCTTTCAAAAGGAAACAGAAGAGAAATTCTGAGGAGGGAAAGAGAGGTAAATACAAAGATGGCAGAGAAGGGTCTGTTCCTTGTATGAAGTGATGGTGACAGCTATACTGGATTTTTGTTTATCGCTAAAATGAAGTGTTGTCTAGTAGCCTGCTGTATACTGCTAATAAATTTTATGGGTAAAATTTAAGCAACTAAAAACATGGTCATGGAAAAAATTAGGTAGGAACTGACAAATGGAGGGTGGGAGGAGAGTCCTGTATGGAAGTTCTGCCAACTCTGCTCATGGCCTTTGAAATGGTCTTTCCCTATTTATAAAGTACAATTACTTCAATATTTTTTGGTAGGAAAATCCAAGTACACCGATCAGAACTGAAGGGGAACAGGAATGGCAGTGTCAACCCTGGTCACAGAGCAGTCTACTGGAGGGGGTGCTTTCTAGTTTAAACACACCTATCTCTGTTTTTACATCTGTGAACTTTACTGATATGAAAAAAGAATCACATTTAGAGGATAGAGATTTGCACACACCTCCCCTCCTTTAACGTTTAGTAGGTTTGCAATTTGCTACTTTGTTTTTCTTAGAACAAACTTTCTTGTTTATAAAAGAAAAGGCTCGAATTATTAATTTTAACTTTAACCAATTTAGAAGATATATCTTTGGTTGCTGCTTTTAGTATCATTCTTTGAATCTTTCTAATCATAAAAACAGCAAGATAAAATCATCTTCAATTCTCCCTCTGCCCTATTATGTATGGTTCAGGATACCAAGGAACGAGTCTGCTGACTTTTAGAGATCTGATAAACTTGTTAACAGTGCCCACTACCAAAGCACTTCTTAAATAAAACCTGTCTGTCCCTGAACCTAACTGACTAAAATGATCCTGGCTGATTGAGCTCATGACAGTCATCTCCTTTGAGGCCCCTTTTAGGCTTGCATGGGCACACTAACTTCCACAATGAGCTACTTTTCCATTTCCCACTTGTTTTGATCCTGTTTGCGAGCCATCACTGAAATGGCAGCAATGTGTCTCTAGTCAATATTAAATAGAAAATAATTTTTAAAAAATTTCAGAGGCGGGGTTGGGGATTTAGCTCAGTGGTAGAGCGCTTGCCTAGCAAGCGCAAGGCCCTGGGTTCGGTCCTCAGCTTCAAAAAAGAAAAAAGAAAAAAAAAAAAGGAAAAAAATTTCAGAGGCAACCCACCACCCAGTAAGTAGTTTTATCCAGGAACCTGGCTCCTAGCTCCAAGTCCTGACAGCTTCCCCAGCTGCCCTCTTTGAACATGGTACAGTCGGATCTGCACTCGGGCAGACGACAGCTGCCCTCTTTGAACATGGTACAATCGGATCTGCACTCGGGCAGATGACAGGTGCTGTGCAGTGTAAAAGTCTCTAGACTGCACATACTCAATAACCAGGTCCTCCTTCTAGTCAGCAGTCAATGACAACAGCAGGAAAACTTATTTCATAAAACACCAGTAAGACATTTTAATGATGAAAAAGAAAAATCAATCTTAGTCTCATGTTTCTATCCAAAAACACTCAAGATTAATTTTTCCCTCTCCATCCCTAACTGCAACTTTATTTGTGATCATGTAATAAAGGCCAGTTTAAAGATTAAAAAAAAAGTTTAAATCTTTTTAAAAAAAGATTAAGTAATCAGGCTAGCAAAAAAGTACTCAATACATACTTTTCTCATATCAAACAAGCTATTATTTCAGTACAGTATTAACTATACAGAATATATACAATACACGTATGTTCACAAAGCAAACACTAGGCTCAGAACAGATTTGGAAAAACATGATATTCACATTGATTACAATAACTCTAAAAATGATTGTAACGTTGAAACGGCACTTAGTTTACAAAAAAGTCACAAAAATATATATATATATATGTAGTCACCAAGAACCATGGTTTCTGTAAAATACTAATAGCCAGATACTAGTATATAAAATGTGAAGTTATGACACTGTATACATTTTTTTAAAGGAAATCAAACAAAACAATTTAAGACCATTTGTAGGAAGTCAAACATGCCAAGTAATTTAGCTATGGCCACTGTCACCAAGTAAAGCTACACTTGAATGAGATGACGACAACTGGGACAAAGCTGGTGAGCTGGGGACTGGCACAGTGGAGGGGGTAGAGGACATGGAAACACTCCTTCGTGTAACCGAATTCACATTTTCTCCTCACAAGTCCCCTTTGGCCTGTTTCACAGATACCAGTTCCCCAAGAGTCGTTACTGCTCTAGCTGGCAGGGTAGGAAGCTTCCCTGACCTCCGTGTTGCCAGCTACAGGCAAATATTAAAGCATGCATCAGCTACACGGAACACTTGGCCACCGTCTGGCAGACTGGTGCAATCTCTTTCCAGGCTGCTTTTATTGAAAGGACTCCAGTTTCTAAATGGGGCCAGATTCATATATTAGCCCTGTAAAATAGTGAGCTACTGTAGCAGCAAATATGAAATCAGAGACAAAATGTAATTTTATTTTAAAAATTCCTTTGTTACATCAAAGCAATTGTTTTCACCTTTAAATTTGTTTCCCCTCACCAGACATCTTTTCCCCTATCATTGAACTCTCCAGTTTCTTACCTCAAACTGACTTTCTTATTATGGGTCTAAAAAAAGATACTTCCTAAGCCTGGAAAAGCTTTAGTTTACTCTTAAAAATGGGAATACAGGAATTTTAATGTTTAAAAAAAGTCTGTTCTAAAAGTATCTTTCACAAATATATATATTTAAATATTAAAATAGGCTACCTAAGATTTTTTTTTATAAAATGGCTTTTGAAAAGATAGTAGAGGCACCAATAGGCCACATACTATTTTTCAAGGTGAACATAAGGTGCCACAGGGTGCCTAACAAAGAGGCAGGCAACATCTAGCTGATGCAACAGGTGACACCAGTACCAGCAAACTAAATACATCATTGGAACTTGGGTCAAAACCAAATTTTACCCTATCAGGGACTGCTGTTTCTTTAAACATCAGAAGCCATCGTTCTGTATAAGCAAAAACCAAAGTTTAAGATTTTACTTCTAAATACCTGATGCCAGTCACTCCAGGGAGCAGAAGCACAGCGCACCTTTCAAAACTGCAATGCACGCTCAGAATGAGAGGCGTCCCTTGACGTCTGTCAACTTGAAAACTGCTACCTAAAATGACAAACCTGGAGAAGGCACACTCACACGCCAGCCACAGAAAAGGCTCTCTGGAAATGAGAACTGCAAAAACAGCTTCCCTGTCTTGAAGACAACACAACATTCCCTAGTGCAGGGAGGCAGACTCCCCAGCAGGTGATGCAATTTGGTAACCAACATTCCTTCACACCATGACTTTTCAAGTTCTAGGTACGGTCAGACTGGCATTTGAAAAAAACAAAGGAGTTTAGTAAGAGTCATGATACTATAGCTCCTCAAATGATTATCAGTGATTTTACCAATAAGACATCGCAACTGAGCCCAGGGCTTTAGGCTTAGCAAAATTAACTTAATAAAGAAATAAAGGACTTGACTTTATATAAACTTGACACTAAAAAGAAAATTTCATCTTAAACTTTAATTTTGTATTTTATTTTTAATTAATAAAAATATTAATTAAAATGTTTTCAACCATGGTCTGAACTAAGTTCTTTGCAACTGTTGTGTATAGTAAACCTGGTGTCTGCTACACCAGTCTGGGCCTTACGCAGGGTAATGAAGTCACAGAAACAAATGAAGACAGCTTCGCTGCCCTGACGCTGCCAAACCAAAGCTCTAATGCACTGTCTGAAATTGCTACAGCAACTATTTCTAAAATTATGGAACTATCTTTTATGTTATAAAAACAGAATTATGATATGGGGAAACATCTAACTTATCACATCAGTATAAATTAATAAATAAAAAGTCTAACTCCTGGTGGTAGCTGGATTTTAAAAAAATTCCATGTCACTACATTCTGTCAAAATGACACTGATAAATGCTAATATAAGCAAAATAAGGAATCTAATTTTAATGATCTTTCTTAAAACCTGTGTTTAGTTATAAATGCTCCTCATAGTTGTCTTTACCATGATAAAGTCTCTCTGCTCCCTCAATTCTTCCACTGCCTTCTGGCTTCTACACATTCTCTTAGTAACTGTGAAAATATATAAAAAAAAACCCAGATGTCAACAACTTACCTTGAGAACCCATATTTGGGTGGCTTGCTCCGTATGTTAGCTTTCCTAATTTCTTCCCCACCCCTAGTTAAGAGCTCAAAACTCGTTCCTTCACTTAGATGTAGACTTCAGAGTTTTAAGGCCCTTTTGGCAGATGATGCAGTACCAATGGAAATTTCCAATATGCCTGTTCACTACTTCCAAAAATCAAAAATCTGTTCAGTTAAAATATCAGGACTGCTCATTTGTCGTCCTAAGAAACAATTCTGTGATATTTGTAGAGAATTGAAATCTACCATGACACTGCATGGCGATACACCTTGTGGGAAATTCACAGGTAACAGACTAAAGCAGTCTCAAAACCTACACAGAAGCCACTAACTGCATAAGTGGCTCCTATTAGATTAATAGAATAAAATAAGTTGTTTGGGTTTTATTTTTGTTTTTTGTTTTAAAGGAGTGAAAGACTTAATATAGGAATGGGATCAGTTTCTGGAACAGGAGAGACTGGCTCAGCACTTTATAGACAGTAACTGGGTTACCAATGACTCAGCTCATCAGAGGCATTGATTACTTCACTCTATTTCGTAAAACATATTAATAAAATACAAGTATTTTTTTGTTTGTTGGTCTTTAATAACAAAGTATCTTAACATGGAACCTATTTAATGGGAGTTAGACTGTTCAAATTTAAGACTAAATGAGGCCATTTAAATATTTTAGTTCATTTTGTTTTAACAAAACTGTGAACTTAAAACCAAATGCCACCCTCCAAAAACCCAAAACAAAAGCTAGTTAATATAATGAACTGTGGTTACTTGAAATAAAAATTAGGACTACTTAAAATGGCCAAATAAGACATATTCATCCAAACACATTTGTGGATAGCAACTTTTATCTACATTCATTTCTTGAAAAGTTCAAATGCAGAAAGTAAAAGCCACGGTCAATTTGTCTTTACATCAGTAGAATCACTCGCATATACAAGTGATATGCATTTGGATTTGCAATGTGTGATAGGAGGGGCCAGACCTAATACCACGGAAAAAACTTACTCCTAAAGTACATCCTATCTATTTGGTAATTGGGGAAAAAATGAAAACAAAAGCTTTTCTTGTATAAAATGCTTAGCTTTTAAAAAAGTAATACATCCTTCATTCTAAAATTTAAGCCCTTAAAATATCACAGAGTTACCCTCTTAGGCCTTATGAAAGATAGTTACCTTAAATATTCTAAACAAAAATGTTCTTCTTCTTGGTTACCGTGGTGGTTTCTATGGAAGGGATCATATGACTGGCATTCATCTCTTCAAAATGTTTTCCATACATTCTGGTAAAAAGTACTTATCTAGGCATTCTTTCTGACATCAACAAGTTTCAATAAACCTTAAATGTTACTACATATAAAATGATCTCTTGCAGTTGTATTTCCTATTATAGACCCATAAACAAATGTCCTCAAAGATGTAGATTCTCACTGGAACAGAAAAAGGCCTTTGTATCATTTCATATTAAACTCTGGTCAGGCACCTTTACAAAATATTTGGGCAGTTGGCAACTAACTATACGTGTTTTCACGGTATACTCAAATCTTTCACAAAGGCTGGCTACAAGATTTGTCATCAGCAATGAAAGTTCACAGTGAGGAGTGTCCTTAACAGGAGGCTGCCAGGGACATCCTAACTCAAGAATTCTTAGGATAGGGTAGACTAAAACACGTTCAACCAAAAAAGCTGAAAAGAATTCAAAAGTTCGCCTCTAATTTATTCTTCCTTCTTTTTTTTGACTCTTAACAAAATAATAAAACTTGGAACCAAAAACATAATTCTTGATAGCAATTTAACACATCTTTGCCATTTTAAAATAGGATTTTGAGTTTTAGAATTTACTTATTAGTAGGTACAGTTTTAGAGGATCATATATGACAGTAAAGTAAAAATTATTGACTTTCATAATTTTTTCTGAAAGTCATATACCTATGCTTGGGAGCAAGTGAGTCAGATGAAAAACTGGAAATAAAGGCCTAGGGTTGTGTCTCAGTCAAAGATCATGTGCTTATGCTGTCCAAGGTCCCGGGTCCAATTCTCAATATTAAGAAGAAAAAGTAGAAGTAAGGTAGCAGAATATGGACAAGGAGGAAGAAACTAAATTATAGAATTAATAAATTTTAAAGAAATAGGCTACTATAATGTAAAAAGTAAGGAAGGTTTGGCATTGGAACAAAATTCAGATTATGTGTTTGACTAAGAAGCTAGTTTCCTCTGGGTGTGGTGACAAGTGTCTATTATAATGCTAGAAAGAGTTGTGAGGGAACTGAGGCAAGAGGACCATGAGTTCTCGGCCAGGCTATCATATGGCGACTTATGATCCTGTCACAAAACAGAAGTATTCAATGTCAAATAACGAACATATGTTGTTTCTATTTTCTGACCTATCAGGTGCTATCATAATGATGAACCTTGGGGTGATTTTCTATACAGAAAAATTACTCAAAAGTTCATTATTCATGGACTCATAAATATTTTGAGATCAAAGAGGCTTTAATGGCACCAGATTAAAAAAAAAAGTATATCCCAATCTAGGGTATCATATAAATGTCACCATCTGAGTAGCAAAGTTTTTAGATTTTAGTCTTTAACAACCCCCAATTTCTGAGTCACAGATGATCATTTTACAACCTCTTCTTATCTCTCACATTATTGCTTACATCCTGTGAAACTATAACCACTTTTAACAAACTTGGCAATACCTCAAACCATTATAGAATAAGGATAATGTATTGTTGTCGTATGTGATCTTGTAAACAATCTTAATTGGGTTAAGAATGTAGCCTCAAAACAGAATTCTTTTATTTTGTCCAAAACAGCACAGCATAAACATCCCCAACAATACATAAACCTATATATAAAATATAGAATATCTTCAATATTTTTCTTTTATATGGCAGCACAATAGTATATGCAAGTGAAAGAACTGTTGATGGGACAATAGGACACTTCTCTGGGCAATGTCCTAGCTAGCCAGGTATCAGCATTCAAAGGCCAGGTAAACATTCATTCTAGTAAGAAAAACAGTATTAAAACAATTCCTATAAAGCTGGGGTATACATACCTCATTCTGTACCCTGGCCATTCCATGCACAGCCTGACTTCTCTCAATCACACCTCTTAGCCTTTGGAGTGGTACTATAAAGGTACAGGAAATGCCTGCCCGATACCATTTTTTTACCATGAAAATTCATAATGGCTTAAAAAAAGAATATGCTGGATTTCAAAAGTTATTTACCTTCATTTGAAAAAAATCACCATAAATACTTCCAAAACTACAGGGTTTATAACACCCTGCATCTAGGAGTAAACATTTACTTAGGCATTGTCAAATTCTGTTTACTAACTTCCCATGAGCCCTCTCATCTTAGGAAGGTCAACAATAACCAGGTTTCTTCTGATCTGCTGCTGCCCACTTTTAACAATGGGAAGAATTGCCATGTTTGAAATCAGCTGCTTCTCCTTAACTCTCAAGAGTTTATGTTCTGTTTCAATGTTATCTTACTGTATACATACAGAAGCAATCTCTCAGCTATGAAAAAAAAAAACAAAACAAAGCAACCCTCCAATTTCAGGGCTTACAAAGGGTACCCTTCTCTGTTTAAAAAGTTAACTTTAAACATTAAAGACCAAGCACAGGCACTTTCCAAAAACCAAAACCAAGGCCAAATCACAAAACTACTCGATAGTTATAGAAGACAGCTCTGACTTTGGGGGGTCATCTTGGGTGGCCTCAGCATGAGCA
Source organism: Myodes glareolus (assembly GCF_982192425.1). Taxonomy (NCBI): domain Eukaryota; kingdom Metazoa; phylum Chordata; class Mammalia; order Rodentia; family Cricetidae; genus Myodes; species Myodes glareolus. Next base: position 94,967,574 of record NC_142029.1, read on the forward strand.
CTGGTCTTTGGCTGCTCTTGCACATCCTCCTCCTTCTCTGCAAGCCCACCAAGAGACCCCAAAGGGAAAGAACTTTCACAATTCTGGGTTGAGGAGACCTGTGAAATCACAGGCATTTGAACAGAAGAGTTGCTTTCAAAAGTGTTTTCTCCAAGATCATACTGAACAAGAGTCTCTTCTTGCTCCTGGTTTAAGTAGTCCGGCACTAAGAAATCACTAAACGGAAGGCAAAGAATAAAATACAGAATTAATTTTCAAACTACAATAAAGAAATGTCATTTGTATAACAAGAGTAGAACTTTTTGTTTCACTAATTCTTCAATGAAATTGTTAATAAGCTTTCCTGAATATGAACTGAAGTCATCAGTAGATGCATCACAGCTCCCTATGAGCAATAAAAAAAGATTAATGATCACTTCCAGTGGTTCTTTGGAAACTTCAATGGTCTTTCTGAATCTACGCACAGGAGTCTGTATATAACGTAAGTGGCACTTCACTAAAGCAAAACTCATGTGACTAATGTAAATGTTTAACTTCTCTTGGAACACACACTGAGTAGGAGGTATATATAAACCTCCCTCTATATTACCAACTGGATAGAGGTTAGCTAAGAAGCTAAGCCCTTATGCATAGATGATGTTACATATATTCTACAGTGTGAAGCTGAAAAATGGAGAAAACAGTGCTCATTTTACTAGCAAATTTAGTATATGCAAACAGTAACAAATTACCTTTCAATAATAAGGATTTAGAAAGAATCTCTTATTAAAAATAAGTAAGATATTTTATTTAAACTTTCACTGCTGTGTTGGGTGGTGGTGGTACTTGCTTTAACCCCAGCACACAGAAGGCAGAGGTAGGTGGATCTTTGTGAGTTCAACACCAGTTCAACACTCTGGTCTACAGAACTAGTTCTAAAACAACAAAGGCTACACAGAGAAACCCTGTATTGAAGAACAAAAAACAACAAAAAAACCTTCACTGCTGAACTTAAGAGGATATTATGATAGATCTGTCAATAACACATTTGAAGTAACCACTTAATAATTTGAGAATTCAGTATTAATAAAATCTGTTTGTCTGCAAAGAAATTTCTAATGTCTTGTGATGTATTTCCTAAATAGTCTTCAGGGGTTAGACAAGAGCAGTATAAGATACAGGGCCCTATATGGGAAATATACACATAGGAGTAGTGAAACTGAACAATTTTATTCCTAAACAATTATTTTTATTAAGTATATAATCTAGCTTTAGTAACAATAACCACATATTCAGAATCAGAAGTGATTAAATAAAATGAATGCCTGGTTTGAAGGGGAAAAACAAAATCTATTCATGAATAATTTGGAACTGAAAAGATTTTTTTTTAAAAAAAAGAAGATAAATTAAAAACTAAGGATTTAGAAGGATTTTTTTTTCAGTTCAAACTCATTTCCCTTTATTAAAGTCCAAGTTACTATTACATGGTTTGATACTCAAAGGAAAATTTGTTCAAATAAAATTTCCAGGCAACTGTTTTAATCAAGTAGCAATAGCAGTGAGTCCTTGGGAAGCCCATAGAGGGGAGTTTACACTTTGTCAAGGCCCAGTTCCTCTGGAGTGGAAATTCCCAGTTCATTTAAAGTCGGTCTAAGTTCCTGGATGACATAGGGATAGAAAAATATGGAACGCTTCACGAATTTGCGTGTCATCCTTGCGCAGGGGCCATGCTAATCTTCTCTGTATCGTTCCAATTTTAGTATATGTGCTGCCGAAGCGAGCACTAGAAGGATTTTTATATTTGAGAAACTAAGAGGTAGAATTCCTAGGAAGTATTAAAAAACACACATAATAGAGTTTTATATCTACAGGAGGATTTAGATATCATCTTATTAAAACTTGTGTTTTATCTTCAGCTAAATTTTAAATGATACCTGACATGCTCAATCAACAGCAGAGCTAGAAATAGAACCATATTTACTTGGATAACCTATAAATCAGAAAGATAATATCATAATAAATTATTAATGCTAAAAGCCAGAGCACTAAACCAAGTAAAACAGGAGACTTACTGGATCTAATCATATCCATGGTAATAGCTGTCAAACAATGCTTTTTATTGATCAATGGATATTCCTTCATATAAGATTTCAATTTTTCTTTTCCCTTTTTCAAGACAGGTTTTCTCTGCATAACACTGGCTGTCCTGGAACCAAACTCTATGAACCAGACAAGATCTGCCTGAGTCTGCCTCCTGAGTGCAGGACTAAAGTTATGCCTCACCATCACCACCCAGCAATATAAGATATTAAATAGGGGGGTGGTGCTGAGGAACTTTGCTAGCGGCTAGTCTGAACTGCATATTACTAAGATATTCCTAGTAAAATTTAGTTAAGATCCAATATAGAAATTTATTTAACCTCATTAAAAAAATATTCAAGAGCCTTCTGTGGGGATATTTTTACTATTTGTTTTGTAGTAAATATCTTTTTAATACTATACAACTATACAACATATATGACTTTGTCACTTAGGAGATTTAGTAAAAGCTTATCAGATCAGGAGATCAGAGTTTATATGCACAGTGGCAATTGAAAATGGATGAGACTAATTAGCTGGCCACCTGCTAATAGAATAGAGGCTGCCCTAAAGTAGGAGATTTAGAAAGCAGTTTTCCTGGTTGGGTTTTCACTGTGCACCTCACCTGCTCTGGAAGTAGTTTGCTAGCTCTGATGCTTCATGGTTCAGACTCCTCAGGTGCACGATTAAATTTCCAGAGTTGGTGAACATGGCGCCACATGTTTTGCACTCGTAAATCCGAGGCTTGCGGATAATGTGCCGGGAAACCCTCATATGGTGTTTATATTCCCCGAAGGAAGTGAAAGTGGCACTACATATCTGGCACCGGAAACAGCGTTTACCTTCATGCTTTAGGCGATGCATCTTTAGCGAGTAAGCCCTGGTGAACTTTTTTCCACAGCGGTCACACTGAAATGGTTTAATTCCTATAAAACAAAACAGCAAAATACCATCTGAAAACTAAAATAAACTAAAAGGTCCTAAGACCTCACGTCTGAATAACAATTTTATAATAATTGAAAAAAAAAAGTGAATAAAACAAACGTTTTTCAGAGGTGTTCCATAATATTTAAAGTCACTAGTGCTTAAAAAAGGGCAAAATGGGGAGGAAACAACTGGGTACTATCCATTGAATTGTTTTCTGAATCATGCATTTAAAAATGAATTAATCAAAAATGAATTAATCGTCCTGTTAGCTTTAACTGTCAGCATGACAACAGGTTAGAGTCATATCAGAATGAAATCTCAATTTAGGAATTCCATGATCAGATTAGCCTGCATCTCTCTGTGGGACTGTCTAGATGGCTGACTGATGTAGAGAAGCCCAGCCCACTGTGGGTAGCAGCACTCGGTAGAGTGCATGGTTCTAGGCTGTGTAAGAAAACTAGCTAAGTATGAGCTTGTGAGCAAGCAGCAATTCCTCCAGCATGGAGTCAAACCTCTAGCCACAAAACACACTTAAACTATACCACTTAGACACCCCAACTCCCCAATAAGAAAATATATTTCATTAGAGAGGTTTACACTGAAACCTATCTGTTAGGATTCATGTAGGGTATGTCATGATTCATGGGCCTCTGGGCATGTCTTTGAGGATTTATCTTTAGTAAGTTAATTGGTGTGGGAAGATCTAGCTTAATTGCCAGTGAGATCTTTTCCTGAGCAGGGAATCTGGACTGTATTAGCAAACAGGGCAAGATGGATACTCCCATGCATACATTATTCACTGCTCTCTGAGCGTCACTGGATCAAGACTGTTCTCTCAAGTCCTGGCTGTTATGACTTCCTTGCCATGATGGACTTATTGTAGCCTGGAACTGTAAGCCAAATAAACCTATTCTCCTTTAAGTTGCTTTTCTCAGGGTATTTTATCACAGCAACAAGAAAACTAAGATACTACTTTAGATAGAAATAAGAGATTACATACATCTCTGTATGTTATGATCATGATAGGCTCACTTTATGGTAAATAAGCTTTTGAGTATTTAATATTGTTAGATATTAATAAAGGGAGTTTTGTTCTCTGTATAACAGCCTTAGTTGTCCTGGAACTCACTTTGTAGACTAGGCTGGCCCTCGAACTCAGAAATCCATCTGCCGTCTGTCTTCTGAGTGCTGGGATTACAGGTGTGCACCACTATGCCCAGCTTAATAAGGGAGTTATAAAGTATACTAACAGTATCATCATAGTCACTATCACAATTTGGGGGCAGGGGAAGATCAGAGCTAGTCAACCTAGTGTCATCTGACTTCTCTGGACTTTTAACTTTTTTTCCCTGTTCTCTAATACACCTCCCTCATTCCACTAAGCCTCCACTTCCTTTCTTGGATGGAGGCTTTCTATTATGTAGTCCAAGCTGATCTCAAATTCTAGATCTTTCTGCCTCTGTCTCTTGAGTGGTAGGATTACAGGCATGGGCCAGTATGCCCAACACAAACTCTATTTTAATTGGGAAATGTTTTGGTATGCCCCTTATGCAACAACATCAAAGGTGACATTACCTGAGTGGATAAGCATGTGCTGTTTTAGGTTCTGAATACGGGTGAATCGAACCCCACAGGTTGGACATTGAAAAGGTCTGTCTGGACCATTTGGACTTGGTCGTTCTGTACTGCTGGTAGAAGGAGCAATGTAGAGTTGGTAGGGATACTGAACATTTTCCAATCTAAAAAAATAAACCAAAGAAGGAAACCAGGCTCTGATTTTTAAGTTGAACACACATCTCTGCTAAGCGAAAAGAGGAAAAACAAAGACTTTTACAAAGACTTTCACTTAGAAATATTTGTTAAGCAATATTACTGTGCAAAATGCCTGTGTCTTTCAGTATGAACATAAACCCCTCAGAACATATCACAAGTTATTTTACCTTAGATACCCTTTAATCTCTTGAATTCCCTCTTTTCTGCTCCTGTTTTAATTTAGGCCATTATCATTCCCCACCCCCCTTTAAATCTTGCTAAAAGTGTCCTTTCAGAATAAATTCTCAACCCCCACCAAGGGTCTAAATCTACTCATATATGAACTCTTATCTTCCCATATCTAGCCTCGTTTTTTGGTTACTCTCCCACTCCCCAAAATATACTTGATGCAAAATAATTCCTCTAATGTACCATACGCTGTGTTTTCCTACAGTGAATTTTCTCTACAAGTCTACCTTCTTTGCTTAAGTCGTATTCACTCATTTTATAAAATGTAGTTGAGTCAGTACCTTCTCTTCCTGAAAACCTACACTGGTTTACTGCTTCAGTAGGTAATCTCCTAAACACAGTACAAACTCCCTGCAGATTATTGTTGATGATCTGCTTCCCTACATCTTCTACCTCTTTCCTTCCCTGAAAACTCAATGGAGCTCAAGAGAAAATGCTATTTCACCTCCATATTCCCATGACTTGGCAAAGAACAGACAGCTTGATTACTATTTAAAATTAAGGAATAAGGACAATTAAATAATTTTAATTCATAATCTTCCAGGTTGAACTACCTGAGGATAATACATCTTTGAATTCTTCAAGTTTTCAGCAAATGTAGGTATTAAGACTGTTCTGCTCTCTATATATGAGGAATTATTCATTCAGTAGAATCTATATTCAGTGGTGAGAAATAAGTAATAATCATAGAAAAGGACCAGAAGGTAGAGAATTGAATCAGAAAGATCCAACAGTGATTGGGTATTGGTTTAAGCTGGTAGTCAGAAGGTCTGAGAACTGACAAATCATTGATCTGAAAGCCACAGTCAAAGAAGGGGCTGGAGAGACGGCTCAGTTATTAAAAGCACTGGCTGCTCTGCCAGAACCAGGGTTTGAATTCCTGTATCCACATGGTGCCTTACAACCATCTGAAACCCCAGTTCCAGGGAATCTAATGCCCTCTTCTGGCTTCTGCAGGTATCAGGCAGAGATATAGTACACAAACATATATGCTGGCCAAACACCCATATATATAAAATTATTAAAATTAAGAGTGAGTAGAAATCAGGGGAGGAGAAATTATTTTAAGCAAAGGTTATGAGATAAAAAGGATCAAAGGCAGGAACAATATGGACAGTTTTAAGAACTGATGAGGGTCATGTAAATTTGAATCATGCAGGACTTTATAAACAGCAAAGAATTTAGATTTATTTTTGTTTTTAGAGACAGGGTTGTAGCCCTGGCTGTCCCAGAAACTCATTCTGCAGACAAGGCTGGCCTTGAACTCAGAGATCTGCCTGCTCTGCCTTTAATACCTGCTGGGATTAAAGGTATGTGCCACCATCACCCAGCAAGAATTTAGAATTTAAATAAAAACCATGGCATCTTAGTTAAAAATGAAATGCTCTGGTAATACATGGAGAATGGACTTAAGAAGAGAAGAATGTAATCAAGGGCCAATTTCAAGAAAACTATGGTAGTAAGATTATTTAAACCAACGTGACTGTAATACAGAGGAAAAGTGAACTTAAAGATTAAATACAGGAAGACGAAGTGAGAAGCGATGAGATGGAAACAGGATAATACACAGTTCTCGGAAGCTGAATGAAGACAATTCCTCGGGAATTATGGATGATATGTAGAACAGGACTAGGGAAACTGTAGCAGGCAAGAGAGCAAACATTATATATAAGGGGGGGCTAGACAAATTTGGAGATGTGCAAAATTGTAATAAAGTCTCAATAAATTTCTTATACAAGTCTGAATTTAGAGCTGTAAGCCCAACCTTCATGAGAAAAAGACACACTATGTTGGTACTAACCTGTCGTCATCGTCTGCATGAGCATTGGTGCTAGAAGTGCTTTGAAGTGTAGGCAACCCCTCTGTAACTCCTTCATCTACTGAGCCTGTGAAAGGGTTTTTAAGAGGGACAGTTGTTAATGCATGATGCAAATAAGCCAAAACGTTAACTGCACGCCACAAACACAATCCTCTAACTTATCCAGTGTTCACATTCTATTAAAAAGTAGTATTTATATTTTATTTTTGATTAAATGTTGTTTTAAAGCCAGCAAGATAATTTAATAAATGTAGCTTAGCTTTAATATTTAAATTCTTTCAGGTATATTTCTTTAATAGAAATTATGAAAAAACACAACAATTTAAATGCAAATTGAAATCCATATAAAATTAAAACGATACTTAACCATATTTTTAAGAAAGCATTTGACAATTTAGATCTTTTAAGAGTTGCTACAGAAAATGTAAAGGACAGGGGTCTACATTGAGAGATGGCATAAGCATTAAGAGCACTGGCTGCTCTTCCAGAAACCTGGGTTCAATTCCCAACACTCACATGGTAGCTCACAACTGTCTTTAACTCCAGTTCCGGGGCATAAGACCACCTTTTCTGACCTCTAAGGGCATCAGAATACAGGTGGTGCACGGAGACACATGCTGGCAAAACACCCACACATAAAACAAATAATGGAAAAAATTAAAAGGACAAAAAGTGAACACTTAAGGGGCCTCCATACAAGCCACAATGAAGTAGTATCCACATCCTACAAGTCCTCACTGATCAGTAATCTCCCTTACTCCAATAGCCCATTTTTATGTTTATTATCTGGTCCCCCCCTTGACTTTAAAAGTAATCTTTTTATCAAATATATGTACCAAACATGCTACCACTGACAGTCAGTGTCAGTTTTAATCCCACTAAATACAGTGACAGGGCTGGCTGTGGTTGTGCTAGCGACTATATGGCATCTATGTCTGAGTTATTTATTATTTGATATTTATGAGAAAGCTTATCAACCCACTAAAAACAATACAATTTAGTATCTTGGTTTATTTACAACCCCCCCAAAATCCCACAAAAAAGTTCAGTGATGTCTAGTTATAAACTTTATATGTAAAGTTGAATTACATATTCATACATATTCATGGGGTTTGCTTCCTCAGACACTGTAGACATTCATGTTATATATAATTAGGTTATTTTCATTGTTATGGAATATTAATAACACATCCCCTTGTAAGGGCAGTATGAACTATGCTTGTGTAAATGCTCTTGCAGAAGTAACTTAACGCACATATGTATGATCCAAATTTCCCTTCCCTATTGGATTATAAATTTTATACCTTCCCTACTGTTTCTACTGGTTGGTTATCTTAGTCATTACATATATGCTGGGCTGGGGTGTGCATGGACAAAGACCTGGGTTCTGTCCCTAACAACTCCTTCTTCTAGAACCTGGGGCAGGGTATAACTTACCAAGTCTAACCAAAACCTTTACTACTTCCTACACAATACAAAGATGGTCAACAGCTTCAACTCCCTTTCCTACTTGTTTCAATTCTATAACAAATTTTCTGGTACTTTGTATGATTAGGCCTACAGATATCACTGTGTTGTATAAGTAATACTTATATTTCTGCATGAATTTGTCTGGATTTTTTTGGGGGGGGGGGCGGGTAGAGTCAGTTTCTCTGTGTAGTCCCAGCTGTCCTGGAACGCACTCTGTAGACCAGGTTGGCTTTGAAATTAAGAGATTCACCTTCTTCTGCCTCCCAAGTGCTAGTATTAAAGGTGTGTGCCACCACTGCTGGCCTGGTCCCTTACATTCATAAAAGACAGAAAACAAGTCCACAAACAACCGGGTTAAGCAAGGAAGCAAGGCAACAGAGAGACACACCTACAAAGAGAAGATGACAGAAACTTATCATTTTAATGTTTTGTTGAGAAGAGACAAAATAGAGACTATTAGAGAAAGAGGGTTTGATAAAACATGCAAATATAAGGGAGAGGATATTGCAGAGTTTACTGGCCTGTCCACATGTTGCATACCCAAAATGACTGACTATGTGTGAGTGATCTAGTGGGTGACCACTTTTCAGGGAAGTGGTTTTTTTTTCTCTTTCTTTCATATGCATGTAGTCATGTGTGTAGGCCAAATGTACACACCTGGCTCTTTCTTGAATACACTGAATTCAGTAAAGTCTCTCACCAAACTCACCAATACAGCTAGTGTAGTGTAGCCAGCTCTGGGGGAGTAGTGGGGGGTGGTCCTATCTTCTAAACAATTATAAATCCTATGCTTGCCTGGTTTTATGTGGTTGCTAGGAGATTTGAACTCTGGCAAATGTTTTACCCAATAAACTACCTCCCCACTTTCCTCCTCCCTCTTCTAATCTGCCAACAGTCATAGATGACTGCTACAGACTAGTCCTAGAGTTTGAAGGACAAGGAGCAGGTTTAGTTCTAGTGATCCAGTCTTTTAAAGTGAGCAACCTAAGACTGAAAAAAACCTGCACTTGCTCATATAGAAACCTGGTTTCCATACTCTTCCCTCTGGGTCTAGCAAAGCCCTCAACACTCTCTTCTCAACTAGAGAGTCTATGACTAGTTAGTTCTGTATTCTTCTTAAAAAATATAAGGCCCATAGGTAGGTGGTGGAGCATGCCTGTAATTCTAGCACCTGGGAGGCAGAGGCAGGCAAATCTCTGTGTTCAAAAACAGCCTGGTTCAGAGAGAGTTCCAGGACAGTCAGGGCTACACAGTGAAACCCTGCCTTGAAAAACCAACAAAACCAAAACCCTTAAAAAAAAAAAAAATAAGGCCCTTTCAGTGTGGGTTTTTCTGAAACAGGGTTCTCATGTGGCTCCTGTGGGTCTCAAATTCCTTACAAAGCAGAGGCTGGCTTTTAACTTCTAATCCTCCTGTCTCACTTAAGTGCTGGGAGTACAGGCACACTATCGTGCCCAGCTGAAAATCTACAAGTTTTGATTACACAACAGAAGACCTCATTTATTCTTTCAGAGAAAGGGAAAAAAGGAGGAGCAGCAAGGATACAGAAGAGCTTCTAAAGAGCTAGAAAAAACTATTTAAAAATTACAAAAAATAGGGCTAGAGAGATGGCTCAATGGTTAAGAGCACTGGATGCTCTTTCAGAGGTCCTGAGTTCAATTTCCAGCTCACAGCCATCTGTGATGAAATCTAGTGCTCTCTTCTAACATGCAGGCAAAATACTGTATAGATAGATAGATAGATAGATAGCTATAAAAATAACCTCTCCCAGAAAAGAACAAACAAGCATGATGTCTAACTTGATGGTTCACAATCAAAACTCAAATAATGGCAAACCTGAAAGTGGAGCTCCTTCAAACTTTCTGTTTCCCATTCAGGATTCTAAACCTTTTCAGAATTACCACAGACCAATGTACAGCTACTATAAAGAATACAATGGTGTGAGTACAGCAAAGAAGGTTCTGTCATGGCTGATACCAGACTTTTTTGGTTCTTGCACAGCAGGGTCTTATGTCCAGATATTCTTTCATGATCAATAGTAGGTTATTTGGAAGACTGCTGTTGATAGTTAAAAATAAGAAGTCATTTGGGTCACCGTGAAAAAGCCTAGAGTAGATACTGCAGCAGACAGGCAAAGTCAGGGTTCACAAGATAGTAGCTGAGACACAAAACCTGTGATACTCAAACAGTCTCCAGAGGTAGAATTCAGGCTTTCGAGGAGTTCTGGACATCAGTACTTCTAACTGGTCACATACACTTCTTGCTATCACAGATGGTTGTTTTCTTGCCAAGAGGCTTCTTAGGAACAAAAAGTATATTACCCTTGGATCTTCTGGTTTTCCCTGGAGTCTATCACCACACAACTATCATTCTTCAGAACCAACAGTGTGTTAGCTCATCTGTGAGAAACACTACTCCTGACATACCTGCTTGATAGTATTTGAGTCCCATCTTACTAACCTGAAAGTCGAGGGAATTGGAATAAAGATATAAGGCTGGTTATTGTTCTTGAAATGCAAGTACATACGGTTGGTGGTAAGGTTCACAATCGTGGCCTTCATGATCTTGACTATCACATAGCTCAGGCCAAGGCACCAATGTGAGTACTTTATGAACAGTGAGGCCAAATGCCCATGTGGGATATTATCAGGGTCCTATTCCATTTTGGCTAGGGTCCTCAACTTCAACACTGTAAGAAAGTTGGGCCAGAAAACCATATCTGAAAATGTATTTCACCTGGCAGTTTTCATAAGGCAGAGAAGGTGGCAGTGTTCCGTGTTTAACAGGTTGCCTGGCTAAGCACTGCATGATGGCAAATGGAGCATTTCTGATTGCAGAGCCAGAAGACGTTGCCCAACACAAGCAATATTTTGCAACACGGAATTGGACAAAGGTCTTAACTAAAAATAATCGGCTCTAGTGATCTGTAAGCCATTTTGAGTTGGGGTCCTTCCGGTAACTTTATTTGGTATCTCTTCGATCATCTTAAAGAAAAAAAACCCCAAAGCCCTAAAAGCCTTGTGGTGTGATCATCCTTGTAAAGGAGTGATGAAGTAAACTGTTCATTATAGTCTTTGGTGACAGGATTTGACAGAAATGGTAGCCTAGGAGATTGCCTAGCTGCCATGCATTAAAGCTCTTTAATTAACACTGAAGACTAGAATGTGTAATTTTAGAATATGTAATTTTATTATGTTAAAATTAAAACCTTCCTTTTTGTTTAAACAGAAAATGGGAAATGGTGTAGGAGGTTCTTCTGTTCATGTGTTGCTTTCACTGGTTAATGAATAAAGAAACTGCTTTGGGCCTGATAGGGCAGAACTTAGGAAGGTGGAGAAGACAGAACTGAATGCTGGGAAGAAGGGCAGAGTGAGAGACGCTAAGGATCTTCTGTCTGAGACGGACGCTGGTTAGAATCCTGCTGGTAAGCCACAGTCACATAGTGATACACAGATTAATAGAAATGGGTTAAATTAAGATGTAAGAATTAGTCAATAAGAAACTAGAGCTTCTAGTTTCAAGCAGTGTTTTAATGAATACAGTTTCTGTGTGGTTATTTAGGATGTAAGCTAGCCGGGCAAATCCTTTGAGATGCAAACTGCTCTTGCCTGGTAGGTAAATTCATGAACCAAGCTCAAATACTTCAGTGACTGCTCTTTGCTGCTGGGTTTGTTTCTTCTTCATTGTCTTGTTTTTGTTTTTTTTAGACAGGGTTTCTCAGTGTAGTCCTGGCTGTCCTAAAACTCAATTTGTAAACCAAGCTGGCCTTGAATTCAGAGATCACCTGCGTCTGCCTCCCAAATCCTGGGATTAGAGTGTGTGCCACCTCTCAGCTTATTTGGTGCCTCTTTTTTCTTTTTTGAGACAGGGTTTCTCTGTGGTTTTGGAGCCTGTTCTGGAACTTGCTCTGTAGAGCTGGCTGGCCTCGAACTCACAAAGATCTGCTTGCCTCTGCCTCTTGAGTGCTGGGATTAAAGGTGTGCGCCACCACATTCCAGCTATTTTGCTTCTTATAAGTACGGTTTTTTTAGGAGTATTTTGGCATTTAACCAGATATAAATTGTTCCCTGGTGAAACAAATTGTTTTATTGTCTTCTATAAGACATGTAAGAGAATAGACAGTCTTTTACATTTGGGAATTTTACTTTGATTCTTATGATTTACTCTTAAAGTGGGCATGCTGCCTCCAACTCTATGGCAAACAGTGAGGGGCTGCTTTCAATAACACTAAGAGTTGCTCCTGACAATCTCATAAAGTTGAGTTTTGGTCTTCTGGAAAAGGTGACTGAGCAAACTTTAGTCACTTTATTTTTAATGGTAGAATTCTAGAGTTCAGAATTCCTTTGCTAGCTTATCTAAAGTCATTTATATTTGTCCTTGGTGAATACAGATAACTGAATACTTTAAATATCGTAATGAAGACATTACATCTAAGAGTAATGTTCTACAAATTGTTCTGTTTTTTTAAAAAAATTATTTTTAATTACCTGTGTGTGCATTGAGCGTGCATGTGAATGTACTACCTGCAAGGGCCATAAGAGGGCACTGCATCTCCTGGAGCTAGAGTTAGTAGGCAGTTGTGAGCTACCTGGTGGGTGCTGGAAACTGAATCTATTCCTTTAGAAGAGCAGGAAGCATTCTTAACCCCTGAACCATCTCTCCAGCTCCAGCCATATCTTTCTGGATAATAAGATACATCTCAGCAACACTTTTTCCCTTTCAGATTTGTTTTAACAAATGCTTTTACTTACCCTATATTCAAGGTGTTAAATTTTACTCTTACTGGGCAATCGGTGAAAATAAGGACTTAAAATATAAGTAAAATTCCATTTGAATACAATTTATTGGTAGTCAAATTTTTACTACTTCAGAATTTCAAAATAAATGTATTAGGTATCAAATTTATCAGTCGGTGGAATGTTAAGGTATCACTTTGGTTTCTTTAATGAATTAGTAAGTAAAATGAACTATTCACATTAATGCTCTTCTGAAATACAGAATGACTAACCAGAGTATCCTAGGAATTTATTTATTTATTTTTGTTCTTTACACTTTTGCTTTAATGTAGAAATCTGTTGATGTAAGATAGATTAAAGCAATTAGTGCACTTGATATGAAAGCAGGAAAAAATCCATTTAAGAGTATGTGATTACATGATATCTAGGACAGATATTCCTATGTTCATGGTATAGAATCCACAATACAGGCCAAAACTGTGCTTATATAACTTAAAGGTTTTGTCTACTCATATTTATTTCTTTATATACCAATGCTTAATAAGATTGTAAAGGCAAAATATAAACTGACTAGATATACCTGGAAGTAATGAATGAATATTTCACATGTAGTTACCAAGATATTTAAATATTTGGATTTCTAAATTTTCAGATAAGTAAATAGTAATTATTTACTATTTAGAAGACACTAAGATAGTTTTAAGACTAAAGACTCAAAATGGCTCTGATCTGTATACATTGAACATTTTATCAATGTTATATTTATTCAAAGTCTTCAAAAATTTCTTGACTCAAATTCAGTATAAGACAGTATAAAACTGTCTCCCAAAAGTTGATGTCCTACCTTGGTACTAAAAATAAGACCTTATTTGCTCATGAGGCTCTTGTGGATAGAATCAAGTTGGAATGTGGTTACATAGGACCAAGTGAGGTCCTATGTACCATGACTGGCATCTTCGTAAGGACAGAGATTCAGAGACAGATCTGGATACACAAGGAAAGTCGAGATTTTAATGATAAAACTGTAATTTATAGGAATGTAAATGATGACTGGCAACTGTGAGACCTTTAAGAGGCAAGAAAGGGTTCTTCCCAGGGAGCCTTTAAAAAGGAACAGAGATATTCTACACCTTATTTTGGAGTTTGAGCCTTCTGAACTTTGAGAAAATAAATTTGTACTGTTTCAAAGTTATCAAGTTTGTGACACTGTGTTGTAGCAGTCCTGGAAACTCAACAGTGTGTCAAACAAGAAATTAACAAAATTAATATGTTCTTAGTGTTTTAACCTTTTAAAGAGATCATTACTAATTATTATTAGTTTTATCACTTCCCAACCTTGAGTATAAGAATCTCTCAAGAGTTTTGGTTCTTCCATAGTTTCTTAAAGTCAAATTTGTAAATTATTATCAATCCCACCTTTTGATTTCTTTGTGGCCTGACACTGCTTGGTCATATTCAAGCAAAATTCACACACAACTGATCTCGTTGATTATTCTTAAAAGTGAGGTTCCAACCTTCTCCTACCAATGTTCATACTGTAGTTACTGCGTTTAGATGACAAAAATTCTATCCATCTTATAATTATCAATTTTTGTGTCCTTAAGAAAGAAAAAAATAATGGCAAAGATTATCAATAGTAAGATACATCTGAATTCAGACAATAAACTAAACTTGTTACTTAGAATCAATTAATATAATAGAAAAAAATTTAATCCTGAGTACTTTGACTTCTTTGTCTCACTGTACACACTCAACATTACTAGGTTGTGTTATTTATAAAATATTGTAATTAAAAGATTTTAGGGGCTGGAGAGATGGCTCAGCAGTTAAGAACATTAGCCACTCTTCCAGAGGTCCTGAGTTCAATTTCCAGAAATCACATGGTGCCTTTACAACCATCTTATAAAAAGCTCCTCTTCTGGCATGCAGGCCAGGCAGACAGAACACTCATACATTTAAAAAAAAATCATTAAGTAAATAAAATAAGCAAACTAACTAGTTTTCCTTAAGTATATGCATACTTTAAAAATTCTTTTAAAGATAAACTAGGGTAAAATATAAGCTTACTTAGCCTATCTATGGGGGGGCAATGCTTGTGCATATTCAATATCCTCTGTGCTATTTATTGCTGTTGTTATTTTTGAGATAAGCTCTTACTATATAGCACTCTGGCTGTCCTCAAGATCCATCTACTTCCCTAATACTGTAGTTAAGGCATGCATTGCTACAATCAGCTCTACTCTGCTCTAATTCTGTTCAAAGTAGTCATTTACTCAACAAATAATCTCTTTCTCAGATTCTCTGTGGCTAAGAAAGATCATGCAGCACAAACTAGCACTAGTATCTTAAGAAGAGCTTCTAGGAAACCTTCATTAGTGCATTTCTGACTACAAGTGCTATCTATCCCTTTCTAGAAGACAAATCAAGACGAAGTCATCACCACAAAGCAAATAAGCCTACATCTAAACTGGTAACTAAAGATGGTTAAGTTATAAATATACAATTAGCCTGGAACACTGATTACACTGTAGATCTACATTACAAGTTCTAGACTTCCTATTCTAGAACATACCATGCAATAAAAATAAAATCTTGTTTGGTAAAGTCACTGAAGAAGGGCTCTGTTACATGCAGTTGAATGCAACCCTTAACTGGAACTAGTGTTCAAGGCTCTCCACAATTTGTTCTTACAGTTCCTTTGGGCTTTCCACTCATTCCTCAAAGATTCAAGTATCCATGCTTCCTTTATATATAACTTTGCATTAAATCTGCTGCTTACTGGATGTTCTAAACCATCAAGCTCTCCTACTAGATGCTTTGTTTCTTAACATCTTCACTTTGTGGGCTTATTTGGGCAAATTCTTGTTATTTAAGATTCCATTCAAATATATGTGGTTAATTTGCTCTTTCTATTGCTACACTAATAATGCCTTTAATTTGCCTAACACAGGATCTTCATTAGTCTGTTGTAGTCACTTACTGACATCTTTATCTCTTTTGTTGTAAGAGTGATGTCTTCTCCTTACATAGTACCATGCATTGCACACGGTTTAAATTTTCAATAAATATTTTTATTTTTTACATTTATGTATTGTGTGTGTATGTGTGTGTGTGTGTTGGGGAGAGGGGAGAGGGAAAAGAGGAAAAGGGAGAAAGGGAAGGGAGATCTGTCTTTTATCAGAGAGGTTCCAGGGCTCAAACTTAGGTCCTCTGGCAGCAAATGCCTTCACCTATTTTTAATAAAGAACAAAACAGTAAGTGGATCCCCACAACACACAGGACCTCTCACAGCCATCTCGATTATGTAGCTGAGGACAGTTGTGAGGTACTGCCCTCCTGCTTGTGTTTTCTTAGTGTCTGCATCACTGTGCCTAGATTCTTTATCTAGATTTCAAAAATCTGGGTTTTTTAATATTGAAAGTGATTAGCAGCAGGTGCAGTGGTATATATACCTGTCATCCCAGCACCCAGGACTGAGGTTAAGAGAAACAGCAATTCAAGGCCAACCTGGACTACAAAGTAAGACTGTCTCTTTAAAAAAACAGTAACTCACAATTTTTATCTCTGCCTTTCTCCCTTATATCCCCTGTTGACCTTATATCCCCCATTGACCCTCTTCCTCAATGTGTAACTTGTTTAACACACACACAAAACTTATAGTGCTAATAATAATTTTAAAAATCCAAACATCAGACTTTAATCATGGTGGCACACACCTTCAATCCTAGCACTTTGCAAGCAGAGACAGGTGGATCTCTATGAGTTTCAGGCCAGCCAGGGCTATATATTGAGACCCGGACCCAAAACAAACAAACAAACAAACAATTAAATTCAATTATCATGTTTTAACCTCCCCCTTTTATGATTTTTTATAAGACTGAGCACAGAAAATAAAAAGTTTGAACTATTAAAAAATGAAAAATATAGGAAGCATTTATACCTATAGAGGAAGACTGTGGACTAATCAGAAGGTCCTCTTGAACTGGTTCACTTCCCGGCACTGTCTGTTGATCACTCAGTGAGCTCTGAGATGCACTGACAGGCTGGGACACTTCCTCATGGACTTCCTCATCACTTAATCTTTCTACTTTGACCTGAACATCTTCTTCTGTACCTAGAGGCAAGGTGGTTTTCGTGCTCTCACAAGTTACATAGTCAGTCACTCTTCTACCTGCCTCAGATGGGCCAGGCAACTCTAAAGTCCGGGTATTTTCTGTCTGCTTTGCTTTCTCTGGCTGAATCCTTCGATCAATTCCAAAAGGGAAAGTCCATGGAAAAGCTAAAGAAGAGTCAACTGGCTGATTTCTATTTTCTGCATAGGAAGTTGAGGAATTCAATACCTGGGGTGAACTTGTTTGTGTGCTACATTTTACGGGACTCTCAGGAGACATAACAATGTAGCTTTTGCGTTTTCTCCGGGATTCTCGGCAGACAGGAATGGTCCTTTCCACAACACTGCACTCTGAAGACACTGGAGAAATACTTCCATCTCGAGAAGTAAAATTGCAATTAGAACTATTTTCTTGCCCAGCATCTAGACCCTTTTCTGGTTGGCTATTGGGTGTATTCCACAAAATACTTGATTTCATGAACTCTGAACAGGTACTAGCAACACTAAACATTTGCATATAGCTGGCTGCTGCTAGAACATCAATAATATTTTCTGTATTAATTGACAGAGTGGCTGTGTAAGCGTATTCTAAAAGAGGTATAAAGCCAGTCACTGTAACATGATGCAGATCCAACACATTTTTGTTCTCATCCTCTGCTTGGCCCACAAGTTTTGTGCGAAAGAAATCACTGCAAGCTGCTAGTACCACCTTATGAGCCCGGAAGATTTTATCCTGGACACGAATAGTGATATCACAAAAGTGTCCATCATTTCGTAACATATTTAGTTTTCCCAGCATTTCCTGGCTGTGGGAAGAGGAGCTGTGAGTAAATGTTTTCACACCCATCTTTTTTTTCCTCTTCTATTGATGCTCTTCAAGGACGCAATAAATCAGAAATGTCCTAAAAAATATAGAAAACAAAACATAAAATGACTATTTATACTATTTTCATGTAACCACTGTGTCAAATAAAAAGCCTAAAATAAGACAGTGAAAGAGAAAAATTTCAGGTATGGGATGTATTAAAATATATTTTATGGCCTGTTGTGGTATCAAATTCCTATAATCCTAGTAAGGAGACTGCCATAAGCTCAAGACCAACCTGTGCTACACAGTACGTTTGATGCCAGTTTGGACTATAGGATAAGATCCTATATCAAATAAATACAATGAATGCACAAATAATAAAAATATATTCTCTACACCATTAACCAGTGGTCTTAGTAATGAACAGCATTTTAAAATGATAGTTAGGTGACAATTATAGCGTGCTTTTATGTGCTAGAAACTGCTGTAAATACTTAATACATGACAATCTTTTGACTGGCAAAGACACCTTGCTCAGAAGGTATATAATTACCCCTGCTTCTAAATATGAACATGCAGTAAATAATGTCAGGCAAGTATTATATAATGATTCTGTCAAATGTTTTATTCAGATAAAGGTATGGGAGAAAGGGAGAAGGGACAAAGAAAGATTTCAAGATTTTTTAAAAGTCTGAATAATCTAATGACAAGAGACAAAACTGTTCCCCACTTGACATCATCATAAAAGATAACATAAAATGAATCTTAAGAAGGTAGAGAGCTGACACTGTAGAAATAATGCCTTGACCAAATTCAAACCTACAGAAGCACTTATTATACAGAATGAAGTGTTGCTCAATCCTCCAAAGGAGAAGAAAATCAAGGAAGATCATTAAAGATAACCTCAAAACAAGTCCTACTCCATATATTTTTCCTAAATACAAGTAATCACAGGCAGACATAGTATTGCAGCACATTTGTAATCCTAGCACTGTAGGGGCAGTACATTAGGAAAATAACCACAAGTTCAAGGCCAACCTGACCTACATGGTTAGTTAGTTCCAGGCCAACCAGCGACACATTGATTCTGTCTCAAAAAACTCAAAACAACAAAACAAAACACAAACACCCAAACCCCAAACTTAAACAAACCAACAAAAACCCCAATGTAATCACAAAGAGATAATACAATTAGGATTGATCTAGGCAGAAAATAACTTAATGAATCTGATAATCTTTTCTCTTATTTGTATAACAGGAAGTTGTATACATGTGTTGTTCATTGACTGTATGTCAGTAAATATACTTTGATTCCCATCATGTGGTTGATAGCAGAAGCATGCCTTCAGAGCAAATGATGCTCAAGGCCTAGGGACCATTTGCATGAACTCAGGTATTAAAAAAAAACCTAGAAATTAAGCATGATAGTTAGAAAATGTTCAACAGAATCCCAAAATCAGACCACTTCAAACTTGATTTGGGTGGACATCCTAAGATACTGTACCTGCCTTCAAGAAAGTTCAAGGCTATCCAGACAAGAAAGTAATGAAAACCTTTTTCAATCTGGTGTTACCTCCATCTTCTACAATTAAAGAGCTAGAAATTAAAAGAGGAGTTTTGCCAATAATCAGTGAGTCCTGAATTCCAAACACTATTCAACTCTCTTCTTTCCTGAAAGGAAAAAAATAATGACTGCCCTCAACTACATGGTGCCAATTAAAGTAATCACTTTAATGGCCTAACTTTAAAAGCAGAGGCATGTTTTCTCTTTATCTCAGGCCTATTATACTTGGGTAAGTTCTGAAGGATATGAGTCTGATTTAAAGAACAGCCAAGATGGGAAATATACTATTATTTTCTAACAATATATAAAAGCCAAGAGTGAAGTGGTTAAAAGCATAGAATGGAACCAGAATACTGGATTATCATCTTGATCACGTCATGTATGATATGAAGTTTAACCTTTGTACTTTAATTTCTGCAGCAGTAAAACAGCGATAACAGAACCTACATCAGAGATTGGAGGCTAATCGAATACATAGTCAACAAGCAACAGAGAAATTCAGTAGTTGGAAGAGTAGTAGTCTCTTTCAATCCTAAAAGAACCAAAAACTACAATTAGGTCCCTGGGATCTTTCTGTCTGTGTCCCCAGCTCTGGGATCACAGCTCCGTAACACCATGCCCAACATTTTATGAGTGTTGGGGAGCTGAACTCAGATCCTCATGCTTATACAACAAGTACCTGAGCCACTGAGTTCTCTCTTCCGCCTGTTTCTATCTTTTGATTTATGAATACTGAAGTTATAGACAATCTCATACATATTGCGTGGGGGCAGATTCTTAGTTATAAAAACTATACATACCCCTAAACAACATCTACCCTCAAGACATATAACTTACTGCCTTTACCAGAGCTCTCATTCTGGAAAAAGTACAAGACTTAACATACATACTGACTCCTAACATGCCTTCCACATCCTGCATTCACATGCAGCAATCTAGAAGAGGACTTTTAACTGGGGCTGCCCAAAACCCAAGCCAGGCTGCAGTTATCTACTGCACAGGACACAAAAGACTCAAGCTTCAGAAACACTGCAAAAATATCAGGATGGATTAAAAAAAAGCAAGGAAAGCTGTCCTTCCCAGTCACTGCAGCCCTGGCTATTCATTTCCTCAATCATTCCTGAGTATGGCTAAAAGATAGGAGGAACCAATAAAGGAAGAAGCTAACAAAGAATGATTCTGGCTTTCCTACAAGAAAAAAAAATAATCCTTCCTCTGTCAACAAGGCAACATCTCTCACAATCTCCATATTCCCCTTTATCTACTTCTCAAACCAGGAATTAAATTATAATTTTAATTCAGTAAAAACTGCTCTATCTGCAGGCCTGTAAGTCCTCAAGGACATCTCAGGCTAACCTCTTTCTTTCCCACTTAGTTGAGGGAAAACATATCTAGATAGGATTGGCAAATGGATTTCACGCATATCTAAATACAGATAATTAAGTGGTTTATTCAATGTTATTGACACCTTTTGGGGCTACCTAGAAGTGTTTCCCCCCAAAACAAAATGCCTCAGAAGTCAACCAAGTATTCTTACAAGAGAAAATCCACAGATCTGTCCTCTAACCATTATCTCCAAAATAAACAAACCAAACCCTTAGTACCATAAGCTGCTTTTGTACCAGTAGTCTGTCAGGAAAAGAAAGATAACAAGCATTTTTATGCTTAAGCCCTTTCAAGAGAAGATTCAAATGGATGGACTCATGAAACCAAAATGAGAAAGACAAATTCAAGACTAGTAAATGACTGAAGAAGTAATTAAAAACCTCTTGAGGCTGGAAATACGGCTCATCCTTCAAGAGCACTTGCTACTTAAAGTTTACTCTGAGATAGGTCTACACTTCAGTGGCATTAAGTATATTTACACTTCTGGGAGACAGTAATCCAAAACTGTTTTCACCAATTTGAACTGGAACTCAGTTCCCAAAAAACAGCAACTCTTCAGCCTTCCCTGTCCCTGGCTCCTAGAAGACACTTTCCTACTTTCTGTCTCAGTTCACAATTCAAGGTTTTCAAGTAGTCACTTGCACAATTCTCTCCTAACTGATCTACACCACAGCTCATCAACCTTTCCCTGCTCTCTAAGACTCAGTAATATTACAACACTGTGTGAACGTATCGCACTTGTTTTACCCGTTGAGATGTGCTCAAATTCAAACTCTTTAGAAAGGTGTTTTGAATGACCATGCATCCCTACAGCCTTCTAATATACTTGACTGAAGACCTCTCAAACATCAAATCCTAGCATTTTACTGTATTTTCAGAACAGTGGCTACTTTAAATGGTTCACATTTCTTTCTTTTCCAAGTTAACAGTCTCATCTGTTACCATATCTGGCAGCAAATTTTTCCTTAAAACAATGTATTTATCATACGTGTGCATGTTATGTGTGGGAAGGCATGATAACAGAGAGGTAAGAGGACAACTTTGTACAGTCAGTTCTCTCTGGCTATGTTTACATAGTTTCCAGAGATGGCATGGAAGCTGTTGGACTTGTAATAGTGCAGCCATCTTAACAGCACAAAATTGTTGCTTTTATATAATTAATATATTCCACCTCATTTTAAAAAACAATTTTGACCATATGAAATCTTTGTTTTTTACTTCCAGATATCAAAGATAAATACATGTATTATATATAAATAAAAATTTTCACAAATTTAATATTAGAACTCATATAATCTACACAAGGTATTATTGGAATTTTTTTCATTATTATCTTAGATGCCTGTAAGTAATATGGATGACAACAATTATCATACTCTTTCTTCCCTTAAAAAAATTATTAATGTTCTGGGTGGTGGTGGCACACACCCTTAATGCTAGTCCTTGGGAGGTAGAGTCAGAGACTTCAAGGTCAGTCTGATCTACAGACTAAGTTCCAGGACAGTCAAGGATACACAAAGAAATCCTGTCTCGACCTAATAATAATGACGATGATGATAATGATTGCTGGGGGGAAGGAAGATATGACTCAGAGGTTAAGACCATTTGTTGCTCTTGCAGAAAACCTGGGTTTGATTCCCAACATCCACATGGTGAAGGATAACTGCAGTTCTAGGGAATCCAACATCCTTTTCGAAATGGCCTCCATGAGCACCAGACATATACTTGGTGCACAAGCTTACATATGCAAAACACCATACACATAAAATAATATATATATATATACATACATATTAAATTCAGGATAGGTATGGTGATGTATGCCTTTAATTCCAGTACTCAGGAGTCAGAGACAGCTGATTCACATAGCAAGAGCTGGGATGTAGCCCAATGAAAACACACAGTGCTTCCCCAATATGTGCATGACCTTGAATTGAATCCCCTGAACTGCAAAGTAGTGATAATGATAAGCAAACACCAAATACTACAATTCTAATAATCAAAATCACTCCAATAACTGATAACTACCACACTATTAATAATACTATACATTAGTAACGGTTCTTTTAAAAAATTAAGATTAAAAAAAAATGAAAAGCTGGGTAGTGGTAGCACACGCCTTTAATCCCAGCACTCGGGAGACAGAGGCAAGCGGATCTCTGTGAGTTCGAAACCAGCCTGGTCTACAGAGTGAGTTCTGGGACAGCCAGGACTGTTACACAGAGAAACCTTGTCTTGAAAAACCAAAAGACTAAAAATAAAAAAAAATTAAAGGTCACTATTATTGACTGAAACAACAAAACAAAAGATTGAAAAAAGTTATTGTTGGGCTAGAATAATGATTGTCACTTTTGAAGTGATAGGGATCAAGTCACACACCACAGAACACTAGGCAAGTACCTCTGAGCCACAGCCACAGCCTGGGCTAGAATTCTAAAAGCTCTCTCATGTAGCGCTGCTGCTTGAAAACCAAGCAAGGAAAAGTGATTATGAAGACCCAGACAGTAGCATATAAGACTGTCTTGTCTGAGTGTCTCAGAGAAATACTTTTCAATCTGCAAGTGAAAATGAAAACTACAAAAAAAGCCTCTTGAAAACATTTATTTATTTTGTCATGCAGTAGTGGTGCACCGAGGCAGAGGCAAGTAGATCTGAGTGAGGCCAGCCTAGTTTACAGAGTGAGTTTCTGGACAACAAAGGCTACACAGAGAAACTCTGTCTTGAAATACAAAACAAAACTATTTTTAAACTTTTTTTTTTTAGATTTTTTTTTCTTGTTAGGTGCATGAGTGTTTTGCTTGCATGTCTGGTGCCCACAGAGGTCTGAAGAGGGTGTTAGATTCCCTGAAGTTATAGACTGCCCTGCACTGCCATGAGGATACTAGGAATTGAACCTGGGTTCTCTGTAAGAACAAATGCTTTTAACTACTGAGCCAACTCGCCAGTCCCTTTAATTTTATTTTAAATATTGGATCTTGTTTATTGCTAAATCTGGCCTTGAACTCCTGGGCTCAGTCTAGCATAGTAGTGTACGCCTATAATCCCTGCACTTGTGAGGCTGAGCAGGACTGAGAAATGGTTACATAGCTAGACCCTGTCTCAAAAACAAAACTAAAACTAAAGTGACTCAAGAGATTATGCTGCTTTAGCAACCCTAGTAGCTGGACAAGAACAGGCTCATGCCTTTGGAGAGTAAGTTTACTCCTGTGTAAATGAGTATTCATGATTGGAGCATGGCCAAGTTAGTAACTCCAATGCCTCAGACTCATGGAATGATAAGGTCTTCTCCTGGTCCAAGCAGGAATATTGACAAAAGGTTAACATTTTGCTAAGCAGTACATACAAAAAGTACGTTCTACAGTCATCTGGTCCCTTCTCCCATGCTGCATCCCCGCTCTTACTGTTCCCCTACAGAGATGAACTAGCTGGCCTGCCTTCTCAACCATTTGACATATTATGAATGCACTGTTTATCCGGCTGCTGACATGTCTCCATCAAATTACACAACTCATCTGATTCCTGCTTTACAGTACTATGTCTATCTTAACCATCAGAGCTCCAGGCAGGTTTACAGAACCTAGCTCCGAGGGTCAAGAAACAAGCCATGGGATCTAACTTCAGTTATTTTCTTAGAAACCTATTACTTCAAGTCTTCCCAATAAACTGTATGTATCTTAAATCATAGCTATTCAATTCCAATTAAGGTTTCTAATTCAAAATCTGCCGTGACAGACATTTCCGTTATCTGTCCATCTAATAATCCACCAAGCCTTTAGTACATTACTGTAATTTAAAAATACAGTCTTTTTGTAGTGCCCCAAATGTAGCAAGACTCCTTCACTTCCTATAAAATTAGTAGGAAAAGACAGATCACATGTTTAAGGCCTATTTGAGTTAACAGAATGTTCAAAGACAACCTGGGCAATTTAATGAGACCCTGTCTTAAAATAAAAGTAAAACTGGTTTGAGGTCATAGCTCAACGATACAGTGTTTGCTGTGTATGAATCCCTAGATTCAATGCCTAGTTTAATAAAACAAAAACAGAAAGAGTTTTGTGGTTGGAGAACCCTGAATCATCACTGTATTACCAAAGAAGCTGGATGACCTAAGTTAGGTATAGGAATGAAATGAAGATATGTAAAGTATCCCAGTGTTAGCACACAGTACACACACAGATGTGGTACCGCACTGAGTAAACAATGGTTTATTTGACTACTATGTCTGATTAAATCAATCTCAAGTCTCCAACATCCTTCCTGAACTTCAATTTCAGGCTTCTAGTGACCAGTGAGAGTGCTTGATAATTCCACTTGGATGTGTTTGCCACATTTCAAATTCAGTATCTAAAACTGAGCTAACATTCTGCTACACAATTTCTCTTCATACCCCTCTTTTTTTGAGACAGGACTTACTGAGTCCCAGACTGACTTCAGATTTATGGTTTTTTCTATGTGAGCCTCTTCTAGTATTACAGGCATGGGCTTCTCTAATGATGGATGTCTTCAACTGACCAGCCACTCAGCTTAAAATCTAAGAGTAATAGTTCCCTCTTATTTGAGGCTACAAAAGCCTCTGTGAATGCCTGAAGCTATGTGTAGTAATAGTACTGACCCCTATTATTCAGACCTAACTGGAAAGAGATGAACAACAAAAACCACATAGTACAATTTTAACAATATACATACCGAAAGTTATGTAGACCTCATCTTTTTCTTAAAAATTTTTTTTTACATTTCTTATAGTTTATTTAACTTTTATTTTATGTGCATTGGTATGAAGGTGTCAGATCCCCTGGAACTGGATCTTCAGACAGTTGTGAGCTGCCATGTGGGTGCTGGGAATTGAACCCTGGTCCTCTGGAAGAGGAGTCAGTGCTCTTAACCACTGAGCCATCTCTCCAGCCCCCTTAAAAATTTTTAAGGCATTTACAACTTATCATGAGTAGCTCAAAGGGCAAAAGTCAAGCCGCGGACAAAGGAAACTGTTCATTTATAATTCTCCAACCCAACCTACCAAAACCTGGAAATCACCCTTCAGGTATTTTCCTTTATAGCCAAAATTTCAGATTAAGGACTATCTTCTACTTACGTTTAATGATAAAGCCATTTTCCAGAGCAAGAATATTAACTGTGTCTACTACTAAGAAATAACAAAATTTTGTTGTTGTTTGACCAGTCTTGTTATGCAGCCCCCCTCTAGCTTGGTACTTACTATATAGTCCAGGCTTGCCTTGAACATCTATCTGGTAGACCTTCAGTCTCATTCTGAGAGTTTATATTATATGTATGTGTTAACATGTACAGTCAATAATAATGAACTTATAATGTCATCTATTTCTTGGATTTCTGATCTTTATTGCTTTGTTCTGTGCTTAGTTTTAAAATCTTACCAAAAAAAATCCATCATGCTTTGTGGGTACAAACCCAGTAAAAATGCTAAAAAATGCTAAGAAACAAAAATAGGACATTCTGATTGAAATAAGTACAGAAATAGCTAGATTAACAAAGAATGGGGGGAATTAAGCACACTGCCCTATCAATGGGACAAATACTAAATAGCAGGAATGACTGAAATACCCTCAAGAACCCTTACAGCATATGAAGCCATGGTATGTACATTGATAATCAAGAAAAGAGACAGAAAAATAACAAGAAACAAACTCTGATGTACGCTGCTAGGATGACATTAACCCTAGCAGTCAGATTTCAGACTCTGTTGTCTCTTTATACTCTTAAGTGTATGTAAAATGCATATTTCTAACACCTCCCATATTATAAATTAAAACCTGCAAATTAAAAAAAAAAAAGCCTCAGGGCTGGTGTGAGGGCCCAGCATGTAAGGTGCTTGCTGCCACCCCTGAAAACATCTCGAGTTCCATCCCCAGGAGACACCGTGTAGATGAAGACAAGTGACTCCTGCAAGCTAATCTGTCGAGCACACACACCTACACTCACACAATAGAAATATGGAAAAAATCATTCCGTTAAAAACAAGTCTATCACACGTAAACACAAAAGAACTTCGTTGTTGTTTGGTTTAAGGCTAGTTTCTGTGTAGACCTGGCTGCCCTGGAATGTCTGTAGACCACACCGGCCTTGAATTTGCAGAGGCCCGCCTCTGTGCTGGGATTGAAGGTGAGCACCACCACCGCCCACCTCATAAAATAGTTTTTTTTTTTTTTTTTAATGTTTTTGGGCTGAAGAGATGGCTCAGTGGTTAAGAGCACACACTGGCTGCTCTTCCAGAGACCCTGAGTTCAATTCCCAGCAACCACATGATGGCTCACAACCATTTGTAACGAGATCTGGCGCCCTCTTCTAACCTGCAGGCATACATGGGAGACAGAATACTGTATACATAATGAATAAATAAATCTTAAAAAAAATAAAAGAGCAGCCAGTGCTCAAGAAAGAAAAAAAAAAACTTCTCAGACAAAAGAAGGGGAGGCAGAAAGTGTGATGTTGATTCTGGTTACTGGAAATCAACAGAATTCTTCCATTGCACTTGCACGCTGCTGTTTCACAGAATTTTCTATTGTTGGTTGATTTTGTTCTGGAAGGCAGGTCTCACTCTAGCCGAGGCTGTCCTAGAGCTTACACTGTAGCTCTGACTAAGCTAGTAATTCTGCCTCAGGCTCCCAAATGTTGTAATTACCAGTATGTACTACCTACCATGCCTAGTTCTGGAAATCTCTACTGTACATCAGAGAAAGGAAAAGAAAAAGAAAGCCATAAAGAGCATTTAAATCCTGTTAAATGCTCTTTACAGCTTTCTCACCACACACATATCTTTGAGGCAAGCTAATCTGAGTTTGAGGCTCTAGCCTTGTCTACAAAGCAAGTTCCAGAATAGCCAGTCAGTGCTACACAGAAAAACCCTGTCTTGAAAACCAAAACCAAAATCAAATAATAATAATAATAAAAAAAAACTATTATGAAATTGCTTTGACCTCAGTGAGTCTTAAAAGTTCTAGGGATCCCCACAAGAGTCCCCAGACAACACTAACCACTAACCAGTGCCTGAAAAACAATAAATCAGTGTCTCATGACAAGTGATCAAATAGTTTGTTCTGTCATTTAACACTTAAAATGTCATAAAGGAAGGACATGTTTGTATTATTGGGCAGAGGTACAGACCTCAACAGATTCTCAGTGTAGCTGTAAAAAATATGTTTATCTGGCCAAGAAAACTAGAAACTGCTAAGGAACTTCAGTTAAATCTCTTGGTTTAAAAAAAGGGGGGGGGGTACAGCACAAAACAAGTCCTTTCAGTGTTTTCATCTCTGAATTTAAGACTGGGAATCAGAAGTCTCTTGTAATCATCAATGAGCTAATGTAAGAATGGCAAAATGAAAATGTGAGAATGTAAGTGTATGATGTCATTGAGTTGTTAAATAAAACAACCCCATAGCTGCACTCCTGTAGTGTTTATGTCTTATTTGAAATGACAGATGCTTTTATTGCTTTAGCTACTCAAATCAAGATTGCTATTACTTTATATAAAACTAGTATCCTCATATAGCTATCTCATAGATACTTCAAATGGTCAGTGATGGTTTATCTTTGCTAAGATTTGTTTTTAAGTTTTATTTTATATGTGTGTACCCAAGTGTATGCATGTGCAATGTATGTGTGCAGGTGCTCTGGATTCCAGAAGAGGCCTCAGATCCCCTATTAACTAGAGTTAGAGATGGCTGTAAGCCTTCTGATGTAGGTGCTGGAACAGAGCTTGGGTCTTCTCCAAAAAGGATGTACTGGTTAGTTTTTTAATTAACCTAAGACAAGATAGTCATCTGAGAAGAACCACAAATGAGATAATGCCTCCACAAGGTTGCCTATAGGCAAGTTTGTGTGGGCCATTTTCTTGATTAGTAATTGATATGGAAGCCACAGCTCAGACAGTGATGCCATTCCTGGACAGATGGCTATGGCTGAGCAAATTATGAGGAACAGCCAATAAACATTATGCTTCCATGTATATCTGTTTCAGTTCCTGCCTTTAGATTCCTGCCTGAGTTTCTGCTCTGTTTTCCCTTAATGGTAGACTGTGAGCTAGGGTTGTAAGAAGAAATGAACCCTTTCCTCCCCAGGCTGGTTTTTGGGCTTGGTGTTATTACAATAATAGAAACCTAACTAGTACAAGCTACAAGTGCTCTTGACTAGGAATCATCGTTCCAGCCCTATGATGGCTGATCTTGACTGTCAACTTGCTAAGCTTGGGAAGAACCTAGGAGACTGAAAAAGCTTAACTCTATCTCTGTAAGGATGTTTCTAGAGAGTAGTAACTAGAGAAAAAGTAGAACCTGAATGTGGGGAGTATGCCACCATAGGCTGGGTCCTGGGTGAAACAAAAAGAGAAAACCAGTTAAGAATTCTCTCTTAGCTGGGCAGTGGTAGCATATGCTCATAATCACGGAGGCATAGGCAGGTGGATCTCTGTGAGTTTGAGGTCAGCTGGTCTACAAAGCGAGTTCCGGGACAGCTACAACTGCTACACATAAAAATCCTGTCTCAAAACAAAAAACAAACAAACAAAAATCTCTCTTGTTTTAAGGCTTTCATGAGTTGAACTCCCCATGCCCACCTGACAGAAACAGTTTAAAAATTTCTCAAACCTTGATACATCTTCTTTTTTCCCCCCTCCCCTTCCTTCCTTCTCCCCTTCCAAATACATTTTCCCACCTTTAAAGTGTTCCTATCAGATATTTGATCAGTTACAAAAGCCTGACTAATACAAAGTCCAACTTCTATTCTCATGCCTTACAAAAGTACGTTTTAAGTTTCAATGCCTCCAGGAAGCAATAACAAAAACAAAAATAGAAATACTTTCCCCACAATGTCCTGATCCTACCTAATCTGTATTTACTAGTGTCACCTTTATGGAAAAGTATTAGATATGATTGTAAATTACATAATTTGTGATAATCTAGAAATTAATACAATTCTTTTTATTTTCCTTTCAACATAGACCTGTTCATTAAGACCAAATTCCTTTTTGAAAAAATATTTATTTATTATGTATACAATATTTTGTCTGTGTGTATGCCTGCAGGCCAGAAGAGGGCACCAGACCTCATTTCAGGTGGTTGTGAGCCACCATGTGGTTGCTGGAAATTAAACTCAGGACCTTTGGAAGAGCAGGCAATGCTCTTAACCTCTGAGCCATCTCTCCAGCCCCGACCAAATTCCTTTCTATATTGCAAGTATGTTAAGACTACTTAAAACAGTATCTAGCAGAGAATGATGGTACAGGCCTTTAATTTCAGGACTTAGGAGGCAGAAGCATAAGGATCTCTGTGATTTCGAGACCAGCCTGGTCTACAATAACAAGTTTCAGAACAGCCAGAGTTACACAGAGAGAAACTGTCTCACACACAAAAACACAACAACCACCAAACAAAAACCCCCAAACCAGTATCCTGACTATTGAGTTTACCCAAACTTAAATTCTCTACTGTTACTTAAATAAGACAATCACTGAAGTTCAGATATTAGCTCATGTTTTAGCACATTAAACAACTATTAACCCTTGGTGCTTTGTAGCATTTTTCATAGGCTAGAACATTTAATACTGATTTTAAGATACAAGATTATTAACCTAAGAATCATTATTTCCTATACTAACAAGGATATGGAGACTCAGAAGAAATGTGGGCTGGCAAGATGGCTCAATGGATAAAGGCACCTGTCATTAAGCCTGATGACCTGAGATCAATTCCCAGAATCCATATGGTAAAAGGGAAAACCAACTTCTGTCACATTGTCCTCAGACCTCCATATGCATACCTATATGTACAGAACACACACACACACACACACACACACACACACACACACACACACACCACACACATAAAGTAAAAAAGGAAGGGAGGGAGGGAGGGAGGGAGTAAAGAAAGAAGGGAGGGGAAACATCACAAGGCCAGAATATGAACTTTAAGCCTGCTAGGTTTTCTCACTCATATATACATACTATCTTCTCCACTCTTTTAGATGCTTTAGGCTCCCATTTATCTCTCCACAGATTCTAATATGAATTCTACTTCAGCAAAACCTACTCTAGTTCCTCATTCTTTAAATACAACATATGCATTTCTAGTTTTCAACCTCTGGTGCCCTTTTGGGAAGTTGTACTTGAATGCTCTCAACAGGTTAAATTCTACTCTTTTGCTCCCTCTACCCCAGATGTTAGCAATCCCTATTTCTATGACACTTTCCATTTACAGTGTGTCTTATTTACTGTTCTACTGCTGTGAAAAAAAAAATTCCAAGCAAGGTAGCTTATAAAAGGGTGGTACATTGGGGGCTTGCTTACAGTTTCAGAGTGTTACTCCATGATCATCATTGAAGGAAGCATAGTGGTAAGTAGGCAGGTAGGCATGATTGATGGTGGAGCAGTAGCTAAGTGCTCACATCTGATTTGAAAGTTGCAGGCGGATGGGGTAACTGGTCCTGGGCATCCAATGCCCTCTTCTGATTTTCACTTGTACCAGGCACACATGTGGTATAGACACACTTTCAAGCAAAACAGACATACATGCAAGTGCCTGTAATCCCACATTTTGGGAGGCTCAAGCAGGAGGAGTGCTGCACAGGCCAGCATGCACACTACAGCGAGACTGTCCCAAACCAACCAACCAACCAACCAACCAACCAACCAACCAACCAAGCCAAACCAGAAGGACTGCAAGGAGCCACTGACAACTCAATTTAAATCAGAGAGCCAACATCGGTAGCAGGAATGACCCAAGGCTTTTTGAGTTACATTTAAGCTGTATCTCATAAACTTAAAAAAAATTCTCTTTTATTGAAAACAGTAACAATAATCATTAATAACAAGTGCCTAGCAATGTTTAAAGTATTTTTTCATAGTACATGATTTCATTTTCACATAACCATTTGAGATAGACATTTAGAATCTCAATTTTATCAGTGAAGAAAATGAAATGTAAGGAAAAAAATTTTAAAAATTCAGAGTGGTTGAAGAGATGGTTCAGTGGTTAAGAACACCTTTTTGCTCTTTCGGAGTCCAAGTTCAGTTCTTAGTCTCACATGACTCACAAGTGCCTATAATTCCAGTTTTAGGGGATTCGACACCTACTTTTGGCCTCTTGGGAACCAGGATTTACTCCAGAATAAGGAATAAGTAAAACTGCTGGCCAAGAAAGAACATCTAAGACAGCAATGTTAAATGAAGATATTAATGTAGCATTCAGGCAAGAGTATAATGCGAACCTACGGTTTCTTTGTAGTTTTAAAGGCAAACATACATGCAGTCACTATTGAGTAAACTGAAGCATAGATAGTGGTATAATACCTTCAATTCCCAACACTGGGGAAAGTGAACTGTCAGGAGTTCGTGGATAGCCTAGCATACATACTGAGTTACGAAACAGTCTACATAATAAAACCCAATCTCAGCAAACATCGCTAATACCAAAAACCTACTGTGACTAAGTCTAAAGATTTTCAGCTTATAATGTAAAACAAAGTATTTTTAATACAAAGAACAACAAACAACTTCCCCAAGACTTTCAGTTTAACCCAATTATTAACCAATCCTTATTTAGTGGGAGAACTATTTGTTTCATAATGAAGAGGCATTTAAAACAAAACTACCCCATAAAATTATATGAATTGCATTCTACAAAATATCAAGAAACCACAGGGAGAAATTATTTTTGACATATGTAATAATTATAAGGGCACTAAAAATTATTGTTAGGAACTTAATTAAGAGCCTCTTAAGCAATGAGGAAACTCCCTTTATAAGTCTAAAAAGGGGCTGGAACGATAGCTCAGCAGATAGGAGCCCTCTTAACCCTTGATGCTTGAGAACTGGAGTTTAGCTCCTATCATTTATGTCAGGACGCTCACAACTACTTATAACTAACTACACTCACCTAAGCTTACATGCTCATCTCCCCCAATATAATTTCTTAAAAATCTTTTTAAAAAACTATAAAGATTCACTAGAAGTTTCAGGGGATTACTGTACACAAAGACACGGGGGATACTGTATTTTACTGATTTTTAAGTAGTTGTCAATACTGAGATAAAAACAGTATTTTAATTCTTTGAGAACTTCACATATTTTGATCATATTTATCCCAACTCCTTTCAAAGCCACCTCAACTCCCTTGCCCACCTAACTTTCAATTTTCCTTTTCTCCTCCTTTTTCCATGAATCCAATTTATGTTGCCCAACTTACTCTTGCATGTGGGTCTGCCCTATAGTGTGGTCAATTTACCAGGAGTCTTAACATTATAGAAAATCAACTTTGTCTCTTTCAACAACTATCAAATATCAATGGTTCCTCGGCTTATCATAGGATTTTTGTGCCCCTCTCCACTGCCCATTTGTTGCAAAATATTTGATTAGACTGTGTAAACATATGTCATTGTGATTCATTGAATAAAAAGCTAAATGGTCACTAGCTAGGCAGCAGGTATAAGTGGGACTTCCGGACAGAGAGAGCTCTGGTAAGAAGAAAGAGAAAGTCACCATTTAGACACAGAGGAAGCAGGACATACAGGAGAGTTAAAATCCACACACATCATGGCTGCATGTAGATTAGTAGCAATGGGTTTATTTAAGCTTTAAGAGTTAGAAACAAGCCTAAGTTAAGGCTGAGCTTTCATAATTAATAACTCTCCATGTTGCTATTTGGGAGTTGGCTGTCAGGACAAAGACTTGTTACACCCATTCCCACAATGCAGGGATTTTGTCTGGCCTGATCTTGTGCAGGTCTTGCTCATGCTGTCACAATCACTGAGTTTATGTGAACAGCAACCCTGTTGTGTCCAGAAAGTACTATTTCCTTGAAGTCAGCCACCACCTTTGACTTGCTCTTGCAATTTTTCTGCCCATCTTCCTAGGAGATCCTAAGCCTTGGAAGTAATATGTCTCATTTAAGGCTAAGTACATCACATCTCCTAGTCTCTGTACAGCAGTGACTGGGTGTGTAGGCCTTGTGTGTAGAGGGGTGGTGTGTGTCTCTGTGTTAACTGCCATAATATTGGAGGTAAAGAGTGGTTGTTTATTTTGTCTTGACGAACTCTTGACGAACTTTATTGTAGCTTTGAGATTTTGAGACAGGATCACATGTAACAATCCAGGGTGACCTAAACTGGCTTAGGTCTAGAATGATCCTCTTGCTTCCTCCACCTCTGGAGTGCTGGCATTACAGGCTCATCATGTCTGTTACTACCTTCAGTTTACACGATGCCAGAACCCCACCTGCTGGGCTACAGTCCTGGATTCTAATAAGAATTGACATTAGTTGGGTGGTGGTGGAGCATCCCTTTAACCCAGCACTCAGGAGGAAAAGACAAGCGGCTGAGAGAGTGAGTTCCAGGACAGGCTCCAAAGCTACAGAAACCTTGTCTCAAAAAAAAAAAAAAAAAAAAAAAAAGGAAAAAGGAGGAGGAGGGAAAAAAAAAGGATGTTTAATCACTCCCCCAACTGTAATTTCCCGCTTTTTTTTTTTTAAACAAACCTATCCACTTAACAATTCATCTTGATTTCTGACACTTTTAAATAAAATCTTATCTTACAGACAATTCTTGA
The DNA here is from genome assembly GCF_982192425.1 of Myodes glareolus. Taxonomy (NCBI): domain Eukaryota; kingdom Metazoa; phylum Chordata; class Mammalia; order Rodentia; family Cricetidae; genus Myodes; species Myodes glareolus. The sequence goes on from NC_142029.1 coordinate 95,002,024, forward strand.
CACAGGGTCAGGACTCCCAAGTTTCTTAGAAGGAAAATCTAAGGACTTATAATAGATAATGACAAATACTTGTGACTTCTGGTCTACAATTTCAGTGTTCCTACCCTATAATGTAAAGTCATGTGGTTCCTTACATATAGTTCCGGAAATAAGTTCATTGTCTTAACTTGTTATACTCAGTTGTGAGGTACAGCAACTAGATGAGTGCTAACTCTGAAAATACACTTGAATTTGAAACCTGGGTCTGCCACTCACTAGCTGTGACATCTTAGACATGTCATTTAATTCTTCTAGCTATCAGTTTCTTTACTTGCAAAATAAAATACTAGTAAAAATATCTAAGTGTTAAACTGAGCCTTAACTGAGATAATTCACAAAATATTTAGCACAGGAAAGGTACAGCAATGGCTAGTAATTACAATCAGATTAGCCCACACAGCATACTACAAAAACTATAGCTGCTGCATGGTTACACTTTAGCCAACCACTGCTTCCTCTGAAAACTATGGACACAGGATTTCATTCCACATAATTATGAGTTTTAACACAATTTATCTAATCCAAACAAAAAGTGTTATCTTCATTGATCATGTGTCCAAACGACCTTTACATCTGCAGACAGCATATGCATGCCAATTTTGTTGTATAGTATAAAAGCAAATATTCACAAACATTTATCAAATATATTCAGCTTTAAGGATGATTTGAGTGGGGAACAAGGAAGGTACAAGGTTAGTCTCCTGTCTTCCTCTATTACTTTCCTGAGATCGTCTACCGGCTCGACTGGCTGTCTAGCAAATCTCAGGATCCTGCTACTTCTACACACACCTCAAATCCTAGGCTTCCACTTCTCCACACACTGGTGCTAGGGATTTGAACCCAGGTCTACACACTTGCTATAGCAGGTACTTTATCCACAGAGCTACTCCCATTCCCCAGAACAAGGTTTTTCCAAGTAATAATTGCAGTTTTTCTTTCATGAATATATGACACCTGCAATAGCAGGCTTCAAATCTACTCTGCAAATTTCTGAAGATTAGCCAAAGGCATCTGAATGCAACTGTAAAACTGTAGTACTATGTGGCTTCAGCCTACCCTACTGCTAACCCTCTGGCACTTGAGCCAAGGTTTTGATTTTGATTTCTGATAGTACTATAGTCTCTACCTATGCCCTTGAGTGGAGTTTTCTGAAGGTTTTTTTTTTTTTGGTCTGTTTTTCAAGACAGGGTTTGGAGCATGTCCTGCAACTTGCTCCGTACACCAGGCGGGCCTAGAACTCACAGAGATTGGCCTGCCTCTGCCTCCCGAGTACTGGGATTAAACACTCAGCTTTAAGTGTAGGTTCTAAAGGTATTGTTTTTTTGATTGTTTTTCAAGACAGGGTTTCTCTGTGACTTTGGAACCTGTCCTGGAATCAGCTCTTGTTGACCAGGCTGGCCTCAAACTCACAGACATCCGCCTGCCTGTTTCCTGCCTGGGATTAAAAGCGTGTGCTACCACCGCCTGACTAAAGGCATAATTTTTACAGTATTATTTTAGAACTATGTATGTATTTTATACATTCAAAACTAAAAGCCTGAGGCTAGAGAGATGGCTTAGCAATTAAGTACTTGCTTCCACGCAGAGGACCCAGGCTCAGTTCCTGATACCCATACGGCAGCTCACAACCAACTGTAACTCTAGTTCCAGGGGTTCTAACACCCTCTTCCAGACTTTGAGGGCAACAGGTACATATGTGGTACACAGACACATAAGTATGCAAAACACCCCCACACAAAAAATGGTAAATATTAAAAAACATAACCTAAAATAAATCTCCAATTTTAGTAAAAATCGGTAGTACTGGTATTGCAATTTTTAAATGATTTAAATAGAGCAGAAAACAAACATACTTTTGTTAGCAAGATCTTCATTTTTAGACAGGGCGATGGTGGTGCACACCTTTAATCCCAGAACTCGGGAGGCAGAGGCAGGCGGATCTCTGTGAGTTTGAGGCCAGTCTGGTCTACAAGACCTAATTCCAGGACAGGCTCCAAAAGCTACAGAGAAACCCTGTCTCAAAAAAAAGATTAAAAAAAATTAAAAAAAACTTCATTTTTGATAAAGTAGAATCAAAGATGACAAAAGTGTATCTTGCTAATTTGAATTGGCTATATCACTATGAACTCAGGATTAAACAAATGCAAAATGGCTAGGTGTGGCAGCCTAGCACCTGAGGGCAGAGGTAGAAGGATGTGAGTTCCAGAGTGAGACCTTGTCTAAATAAATTCTTAGTTCTATCCTTTCAAACAAGTCTAGAAACAGTAATATTCAGGCAGCAATGACTATGCCAAACTTTCGGATCTTTATATATATATATACATACATACATGTATACATATATCATTTCTCATTGAAAAGACCAAGACTCCTTGGATAAACAGTCCTTTCCAGATGGCACAGCAAAAGCAGCCAAGGGAACCTTTTACAAGAAAGTGCTCCAAGATAAAGAGGTGAGCCTAAAGTATCAAAAGACACTGTAGTCAGTTTGAAAGGGTTCTTATGTCCAAACTGGTGACAATGTGGCCCTCAGAAAGGATTCTAATTGGTTATAAAATTAATAAATTCCCTGGTGATATTACTCCCTCAAATCCCAAGTCCGTAATGGTTTAATAACCCCCGTAAAACGAAGAAAAAAAATATATATGCTCATTAGGATAACAATTTCCCTAGCTCTTTACTCTAAAATTAACCAACAATTAAGGTGATAAAATCAAGCATTTAATCTGCACTTTTAGGAAGTAATTTAGTTCATACTTAAAAAAGAAAATTTAGAGTTTCTTCAATAAAGCAATTAAGAGCTAAAAATCACTAAGGAAAGAAAGTATGGTCAGAAATAAGTTACTTGCTTCCTGTCAGTTATTATCTTAAGGCCACATATAATCAGACTGTCAAACCACACCTTTACAAAAGACCTGGCAGTCACCCCTTTAATCAAGTGGTTCTATTTAACACCATCAAGTGTGTGGTGTTCCAACACGATCAACTCCTAACATACAATCGGAGCATAGGGCATCACCTATTTAAGCATTCTTGCCGCACAAAGCCTCACTTTAAACCAATGAAATCTGTTCCAGAGATGTCCAATCTCCTGACAAGATACTATCATTACTATCTGCAGTTCTCAAAGGTCCACATAATCATGTTATCCACACAAAAACCTAATATTTTCAGTTTACAACTCTGTGTTGGGTTGTATTCATAGATATCCTTGGCCTTATGCAAACATAGTTGGGCAGGTCTGGAACCAAACTTTCACTTAAAAAGAAAGAGCAGTAAATAAAAAGACACTCAAGAGGACAAGGTCAAGGCTCAAATGTTTTACAAAACAACAGGTTTGGTCAGTCAAGTGCACCCCCCCCCCCCAAGGATAGTCTGGGTACTACCCTTTTGAACAATAGGCATGACTAAATACACATAATCACCAAATGCAGTACAGGAATCTCGATTGACTACAGCTGTGGAGATATCTACTTTGGGACTACTGAGGAAACTTGAATACAAAAAATTTTGATGGGCACTGTTACTGACTTGGTATTTTTAGGAAATATTTAAGAATCAAACAGGAGGAGGCACACTGTCTCAACAAGAACAAAACATGCAACAATACAGGAAGAGACATTGAATACTGAATCTGTACTAATACAGTCACTGTATTTTCCAGACAACTTGTGTAAAACTGAAAACTTTCAGGCCATAAATGAAATATCACTGCTGAGAAGACCAGCAGAAAGACACCTGGGTTCAATTGTCAGCTTACTACTTGCATAACCTAGGACAAGTTACAAGTAATGTTACTAAGTTTCTGTCTCTTCTATAAAACTCAAAAGTTACCTACATCATAGGGTTCTGAGACTAAGACTACACATATAAAAAGCAAAACACTGTTGCACAAAGTCTGGTTCTCCTTATTAAATCAAATCAGAAAATATTGAGAAAACACTCATTTTTACATTCCACGTGGAAAACTACAGAAGACAAACATTGTAAGTCAACTGGAAATCAATGTGAATGAGAAAAAGATTAAGATCTATATAGTATTTTTTAAACCAAGAATTATCAAAAGAGCAAAAGCAATATCAACGCTTTATCCAGCCTCTGGTATCTATTATACTGTAGTTTGCTTTGGGTATTAACTTATCTCCGCATAAAATGATACTAAGCGGAAGTTAAGAATTTTTTCGATAAACATTCAACAGATTAGTAAGCTTACATATTAAAAAAATAAGTTTTGGTCTTAAATTCTGCAAGTTACCAGAAAGTACACGAACATCGCAGTTTACAATAGATTCTGGTTCCAAAAAAAAAAAAAAATCCAACATGCAATTTCCTTTAATCGGTTATAACTTAGTCGTCATTTCACTTGCAGGTACCTCTTTCTTTTTGTTAGGCCGACAGTAAAATGACCAGATAGAGAGAGATCCTCAGGTAGGTGTGTGTGTGTGCGGTGTGTGTCTGCATCCTCTTCCTCTTTTCTTTTAAAAGAAAAGTGTCGTTCAAAAACGGGTTGGGGGGGGGGGGGGCTGGAGGAAGCAGCCGGGAAGGGAGGGAATAAACAGGTCTAGGGCTCGCGGGGCGACCAGGTGAGCGCGTACAAACACCCCGCCAGCAGCGCCTTTGCTGCTGGGCGGATTGTCTTGCAAATCTGCTCCCTCGGAAGATCCGGGTGACTACTTCAGGTCCGCAGGGACCCAGGCCAGCCCCCCCAGCTCCCCGATTAAATGCCAATGAGGGGGCCCTGTGGGGTGTTTCCCGGTACGAACCGGGGTGACAAACCAGGCTTCCTCCCTCCCGCCCCCCTCATCCAGGTGGGCGACGCGTGGTGTCGGTCCCGGGGCGGGCCCGCCGCCTCCCCCCTTCCTCCCGCCGGCCCTCCCCTCCCCGTTACCTGCGGGCGGCGGTGCGGGGGTCCGGAGGCCTGCTCCTGCTCCTCCTCCTCCCCGCCTGGCTGAGGCGGCGAGGTGGCGGCGGCGGCGGCGCCGGCAACCCCGGGGGGAGGGGGCGGAGCGCGCGGCTGGCTCCTCTCCTCCCCCGGGAGGCTCAGGGGACCCTATCTCGGGCTGCCGCGCCTAGGCCAGTGTGCAGCCTGGAACCGGGCGCGCATGGCGGCGCCGCTCGCTCGCGTGCCCGCGAGGTGTGAGAGTACGAGGCGCGGGGAGGAGAGCGCCCGGCGCCCGTGGGGCCTGAGAGGAGGAGCGAGGGGCCCAGCCCGCGGCGCGCGGGCGGCCGTTGGGGGCGGTTGCCGAGGGCGGGCGACGGCTTGCGCTGGCCCGGCGGGGCGGGGTGGGGAAGGGGGAAAGGGACTGAGGGGAGGGGAGGGGAGGCTGGGAGGGAGCCGCCGCAGCGCGCGTGCGGGCCGGCGCCGCCGTAGCCGCTCGTTTCACTCCAGCCTGTTTGGGGGCACTTTGTTTGTGTCCCACAATGCTCCGCGCGGACGGCCGGGCTCGGGAAGGGGAGGGGCGGGGCTGGGCTGAAGGCGGGGCGCGGCTATTGCGCAAGCGCAGAGCGAGCTGTCCTTAGCCTGTCGAGCCAGCCAGACACAGAAGCACCGTGGGGCCTTGACCCGGTCTGTGCACTTGTTTGTGTGCTTCTACACGTGCCTAAGCGCCATGAGGCTTGTCCAGTTTGTCCTTCTGTAGCCGTGCTCTGAGCTGCACCACCAAGGGAAACGTTCGAACGGTTTGGTTTTCCTTGAAGCTAAAAGCCTAAAGAAACTGTTTTTCTCTAGTAGTTGTAGCTGCAAAGCACCCCAGTCCTTCTCTGTCGGGAAAGGAGTTCAGGTGATGTGGCCTTTTTCCGCACGTGGAAACTGAGGCCTACCAAGGCGAGGCCACGAGGGCCGCTGAGAACCTGGCGAGTCCTCCTGCTTTCTCCATGATGGATAGGGATCGCTTACAAGTGGTACCACAGAGCGTCTTGACGCGCCTGACATCCTAGTAGTGCTGTGAGGTGGCCCTAGCATTTTTCTGATTACCGTGGCAGGAAGTGCAGTTCTGAGATGACTAGAAAAAAAAATCGGCTCCCATGCCTCTTTCGTTTCCCCAACACAGAGTGGCGTCTATAACCTAAAGTGACTGTGAACTATTCCTTCCCCAACCGTGAATGGCAGGCATCCTCGTACACCGACTCTTCTCTGCTCTTGGGGGAGGGAATGTGCGGGTCACTTGACAGTTACAGTCTAAAGGGCTTTTCAAGTTTTGGTCGCCTGCAAAATCAGTGCTTAGGTATTAAAACTCCCAAAGTCGTGACTTCCTCAGACCTCAGAGAACCCGACGTGGTGATTTAGCCGGGGGTGGGGGTGGTGGGGGTGGGGGGTGTACTCCTGGAGTACCCCCGGAGACAAGTGGCATTGTGCCCAAGGAAGAGTGGAGGAGGGCAGGATGCCAGTCAAGGCTCTGCACCTTGGGCGCTGTGCATTTGTATATGTATACTATGTACCCACACCTCCAGCTTTTAAACCGAAAGACTTCTTCATGCGAGGTAGGTTGATCTCCCGGTTGCATTGGACACTTGACCTCCGACTTTAATCCACCCTCCACGAGGCAGACCTCCAAGCATCGGAGCTCCCTACCCAAAGAAAGGTTCTTTCAAATAAAGGTAACGAAATCAAGGTCTGCGGTAGTCCTTCACAGTTTCCAAAAAATTTTCAAGTATATAGAAGGTATTCAATCCTCGACAACCTAATCTATAGATTTCTTAGTATTACTCTATCATGTTTTTAAAATACTTTGGGCCTGTCTTTGCACTGAGAATTGAAGAATCTCGCTGTCTAGGGTGGTGCCTGAGTTTAAAGCCCTTGATGGCGTATGTGCCGAAAACATGTGTCATGGAAACAACTGGTGAAGAATCTAGTGGGAATAAAGTAGACAGAGTCTTAGGATAGTTAATAGACAGTCAATAAAAGAGCATTCAATTGGACTGTTCTAATTGTGACTCAAGGGACTGAGGTGGTAGCTAATGTTGACAGACTGGGCAGAAAACACACGCATATGCACGCCCGCACGCACACACGCACACAGCTTTAATTCTCTCATCTCATTTCCTTTTCTCTCTTAAGCTTTGTCTACTTCTCATTTGGCTTCGAAAACGTTATCATCCTCTCATCCCATTCCCACCTGATGTCTGAAGAATTTATTGACAAATGACTTTTGGTCTCTTAAAGGGGGAGTTCTAGATGCTTGGAGAAGGTGTTGTGAAAAAAAAATGCTAAGAAGATTGACTGTTGCTGGAAGCCTCTTCTGTATTTTGGTTCTGGGCAGGATCAGCTTCTGTGGCTTCTTGAGCCTCCCACCTCTTTTCTTCCCGAGCTAGCAGAGACTTGCCCTTGGGTTGCTAGACTAGGTAGACCTTTCTTTGACACCAGGTTGAATAATTCTGTTGGGAGGATTTTGTGAAATCGGAATCCTGTACACAGGTGAGACAAACAAACTAGACAGTGTGAGGGACTTTTAATTATTAACCCAGTGTGGATGATTCTGAGGAATTCAAATTCCAGGCAAATTCCGGGGAGGGGGGTATTATTTTATCCATGAGTTGCTTGGGAGACTCATTTCTTGCAAAAACGGTACTTTCTTGTGGTAGATCATTACTGTTGAATGGGAACTCAGTTATTTAAATCAAAACATATTTCAGAGATAGAATGCTTTATACTCACCAGAAAGATTTCTAGTCTGACTGGAATTATTTCAGCAAGAGTCCACTACTTACTTACAACACAATTCAAGTTTCTTCCTCTTAGATTCTTCCAACTATATAAACAAAAACTCTTTTCCTTACCCTGAAACGTGCCTCTCTCTAATGTTCCCATTTCATCATCCGCTCAGTTGGGTAGGTCATCTTGGTCATTTTCCCACCCTACTGCAAGTCAGTCCAATTGAACAACTCCTGTTAAGTATGCTCATTCCCACTGCCACCATCCTGAAACAGAACAGATGGCACCTAGAAAATAGTAACATGGCTTACCTGGTTCCAAAATTGACTCCCTCTTCTCTGCACTAACCAAACGGTAGCCAGAATTGTAATGCTTGGAAACCTTGTCAATCAACAGCCAACAATTTTTCTTGTTCTCAGGTAAAGTCCCAAGCTCTTACTGTGGTTTTCATAACACTACTGTCAGGGTCCTTCCTTGTCTTCTTCAAAGAAACATGACAATCACAGAGTGATTTTTCTTTTAATCTCTAAAATACCATGCTTTTTCTTGATTACATTATTTTCCCTAAATTGTAATATTCCATTCTTTGGATATTTTCCTCCATTTTCAGAACTCTTCTTTTACATATTTGATAGTTCTATGTGATACACTTTGAATAATGTGAAATATATTTGTTACATAAACTACTGTACATAATATTGGTAAATGCTCATGTGCTGTTTGATCTCACTGAGAAGTTGTCTCTGGAAATGGGGTTGCCTCCTTGCTCCCCATTTAAGAGGGAAGCCTGTTTTTCTCATAGTCTCTTCCAAGGCTTCTTTGTCTGTGAATGAGCTGCCATCCTAGCACACACACACTTCTGGAACAGCAAGAGGATGAAAATAGTCCAACAAGCCAAGAGTAAAAACAGCGAGTCTTCGAAAACAGCCCTGAGGCAAACCGTTTCTAGCAGAGGTTACTGTTGTTTATCCCATGCTACTAAAATGCCGCCTGCAGAAGTCAGAGGAAACTGGAGGTTCAGCTGACTGCTTCGACTTGATCAGTCGGTTTCTGCCAGATGGTTTTAAAAATCCAATTTGATGATGTTACCTTTCTGCTGCTATTTATTCTTTCCCTTAGAAGCGTCCCCTGAGGAGACTCTTCGCTCTCTCAGTCAGGAACTCTAGCTGGCTGCCTCAGTGGGGCTTCCCCAGTCAATTCCTGCTAGATATTTTAAGTACCCAATTGGATAATGTTTTGCTTTCTATCTGCTCCTTATTATCTTATTTATTCCTTCTTTTTTTTTTTTCCTTTTGGCTTTGAAAGACAGAGTTTCTCTGTGTAGCCCTGGATATCCTGGAATTGGCTCTGTAGATTAGGCTGGCCTCGAACTCAGAGATCTGCCTGCCTCTGCCTCCCAAGTGGATTAAAGGCGTGCGCCACCACTGCCCAGCTATTTATTCTTTCTTTTTTTTTTTAAAGATTTATTTATTTATTTTGTATGCAACATTCCATGTATGCCCGCATGCCAGAGGAGGGAGACAGATTTCATTATAGATAGTTGTGAGCCACCATGTGGTTGCTGGGAATTGAACTCAGGACCTCTGGAAGAGCAGCCAGTGTGCTCCTAACCACTGAGCCATCTCTTCAGCCCCTATTTATTCTTTCTTTTGCATGCTATGTTCTTCTAAACTTGCTCATTCAAACCTGGAAGTCCAGCTACTGTTTATCATCTTCAGACCCATGCAGACCAACAATAATTCATACCATATGTAGCATATGTATCTGTAATGTATGTAATATATGTGTACAGTTTTTATTAAAATGAAACTCACATACTACACAATCCACTCATTGAAGGTGTGCCATTCAGAGATTCTTAATATTTCAGAGTTGTACAACTATCACCACAGTCAATCTGTAAACTTTCTCATTACCCAAAAGGAAACCCAGACCTACTAGCTATTACTCTCCTTATCTCAGCCCTCCAGTCCTGAGCAACCACTACCGTAGCTTCTCTGGGCCCATACACATTTGCATATAATATAATATTTTTCCCAGTTTGTTGAGTTATTTTGTGTTTGGTTGATACCTTTTTTTTAATTTATTTATTTATCTTTTGAGACAGGGTTTCTCTGTGTAATAGCCCTGGTTGTCCTGGAACTCTCTTTGTAGACCAGGCTTGGTCCAACTCACAGAGATTCATCTGCCTCTGTCTCCTGAGTGCTGGGATCAAAGGCGTGCACCACCACTCCTGGCTTGGTTGGTATCTCTTTGGGGATAAAGGATTATATTATGTTATTTGCCACAGTGTAGATTTTGACACTTGATATGTATAACATGTTCCCTTCCCTTCTGCATTTTTGTGTGAATCAGTAATGGGCTCTAGATGTCTTATCAGATTCAATTTTTATTTAGGACAGATGACTTCATAGGTGGCTGTGTGTTTTTCCATTAGGCAATACAAAAATGTATGCTAGCCTTTTTCTTTTTGCAATGCTAACAGCCGCTGATGAGTAATGTTTATATCAACTAATTGATTAGGAGTTTTTATGTGGTGATATAATAATTCTTGGTGTGGGGTATTTGTACACTGTGTGAAGATGCATTGCTGTGATTGGTGTAATAAGAAGCTGAACTCTTATAGCTTGGCAAAGTATAGGTGGGATTTCTGAGCAGAGAGAGAACTCTTGGAGAAGAAGGTGAAGTTGCTAGCCGAAATGGGAGGAAACAGAGTGGGCAGAAGGAGATTTGGTAATACCACGTGGCAGAACACAAATTAGTATAAGTGGGTTAATTTAAGTCATAAGAACCAGTAGGACAAGCCTAACCTAAGACTGCGCTTTCATTATTAATAGTAAGTCTCTGTGTCATTGTCTGTGAGCTGGGGGCCCAAAGAAAAATCCACCTACAAATTCTATTCATCTTATTTTATTAGTTACAAAGGAAATTAATCCTCTTTTGTTATTTGATTATCTAATGGTATAGTATAAGAAGGAACGCCGGACAAAGACTTGATATGCATGCGTGTTCATACATGGGTAGAAGATGCTCTTTTATGCTCTGTTCACTGTACATATATGAAACAAATACTCTGGTTATCAGTCTGACAAATGAGGTAACTGAAGAGAGGTGAAGACATTTGCCCATGGGTTGGAGAGATGACACAGTCGTTAAAGGCTAGGCTCACAATCAAAACTATAAGACATTTACCCAAGATCATATGATATTAAATATCAAAATCAGGATTTAACTAGAAGTAATTTGTCTCCAGAACCCAAGGTATCAGTACATAACCCTAATATACTGTAATCCACAGGAATATACCATACAAATGTGTATGATCTTAAATTCATACTCCCAGGTTTCCTGGTTTAGTCCATTTGGATTCATTTCTCAGTCAGTCAACTTGAATTAAGGCAGCTGAGGCCCCACAAAACCATGCAGCTTCCAAGCCAGACATGAGGCTATGAAATGCCTCTTCTAGAAGGAGGCACAGACCAAGCAGATGATGTCATAAAGAGCACAACACACATCCCTCCTTCTTTCCTTCATTTCATTCTCTTCCTTTTTTTTTCTTTTTTCTTTTTTTCTCCTGAAATGGGGTATTACTTTGCTGTCCAGGCTAATCTTAAACCCTGAGCTAAAGTGATTTGTTTTCTTGGCCTCCATAGGCTGTGACTATAGATGTGTGCCGCCTATGCTGACTGCATATACATTTTTGTCTGTTTCTCATTTCGTAAACTCATGGTGCAGTTGTTCCACGTAAAACAGAAACTTCACATCCTCTTTGTGAAACAAGGAAGAGACCCGGCCAACTATTGTACTTAATACTGATGTCCTAAATCTCTGTTCATGAGTTCTGTTTGTTTTCTTTCTTTTTTTTTTTTTTTTTTTTGTTTTCTATTTTTTGAGACAGGGTTTCTCTGTGGCTTTGGAGCCTGTCCTGGAACTAGCTCTTGTAGATCAAGCTGGCCTCGAACTCACAGAAATCCGCCTGCCTCTGTCTCCCGAGTGCTGGGATTAAAGGCGTGCACTACCACTGCCCGGTGTTTTGTTCGTTTTCTGAGATAGGATTTCTCTGCATAGCACTGGCTGTCCTGAAACTTGATCTGTAGACCAGGTGACCCTCAAATTCAGAGATCCACTGACTATTGATGAGATCTGAATGTGATTGCATGTAATTGTTCAACCTATGTTCTAATAGACATATTTAATGACCGATGAAACTGTAAAAACCACAGGTTTGTTTTTTGTTTTTCTTTTCAAAGTTTCTGAAGTGAGCTTGTGTTATACAAGAAGTTAGCCTGGGGCAACGCTTGCTTCCAAAAGCCTTAGGAAAAGTAGTCGTGAAAACAACAGCAGAGTTCTACATCTGTTTCCTCTAGATTGTGACCATCTCCATCTTGTATCAGAGTAGCCATGATTTAGTACGGGCAGCCCTCAAGAGTTTGGACAGATTAGTGTTCTCTTTTGGAAAGAGGGGGGAAACTCCTGGAGTTCGTTTAATGGGGCTCATGAATCTGCATGAAATCTTCACAGAGTCCCTCTACTTTCCAAGGTTACATAGGAGGTTGAAGGTTGATTGGGGGTTGGGAACTCCTCAGTAGGACAGTTTCTCAGAAATTGGTCAAGGGACTCTAAAGTGGTGCTTCTTTCATGGATGATATTGTAGAGGTGGGATTCCTCAGTGATGGAGCTGCCCACATTTGCCCAGGGGTCTTCCTGGTGGCAGAGTTGCCTGTGTCACCTATACTTCTGCAGCAATCTCAATATAGTCCCTGTTTCCCCAATCTGGACTTGGGTGGAACCTATCTTGAGTCTGCTAGTGCTACTCTATATAGATGAATAGTTCCCCCAGGAAGATTATCATGATACCTCGCATGTGAGGTTCCTCCTCCACAACAGTATGTTCAGTATCTCTCCTTTGATGGGACAAATGACACAAGTGTTGGGACAGGTCTTTTTAGGCTATACTGGACCCTCCTAAGTAACAACCCCTTAGCTATTAGGTCCCAAGACCAAACTGTATTTGCTTGGAAATGATGGCACCAAAGCTTCCTAGATCCTGTCCACACACACTGCAAAGGTTTCATTATATAATGCTGATTCAAAAGTATTCTGGACTTGGAACAACATCCAGGAGAACAGTGAAAACAATAGCTAATGAGTTTGAACAAAGGCTCCCTGTGTGAGTGTGACAGAGCATTCTGAAAGCCCGAAGGTTATTGGTTAAAATTGCCAGTGACAGAGTGGGCTGCTTCTTTATATGTTGCTGTCCAGGGAAGCTCCTGTTCTCCACCAGCGTCCCCTACAAGCTCTTCTCACTGCTCTTGCTTACACACTAGAACTAAGTGGAAAGTTCCTATGTCTGACGACACTATATAGTATGATTGTGGGACACAGAAAAGTCAAACTTGGACTGTGCTGTAAGTTTCCTTCCTATTGGCTAGCATTTATATGCCTGATACACATGTGGGCTGCTGGGATACAATTATTACTAAAGGTCCTGCTCAGCTATGCTCTCGGCATGTTATGCTGTCACCATTCCTGGCAAGATGTGCCTATTGGTACAACATTGGCATGACTGTTGTGGGTGCACCCTGCTATCTTCTGCTTGGATTTAAACCCCATGACCTAAGCAAACTGGGGGAGGAAAGGATTTATTTGGATTATACTTCTATATTGCTGTTCATCATCAAAGAAAGTCAGGACAGGAACTTAAACAGGGCAGGAACCTGGCAGCAGGAGCAGATGCAGAAGCCTTGAAGAGGAGAGGATTCATATTTCATATTGTAACCACAGATAGAAAACTATTGCTAGGAAGATGGTGCAGGAGCGGAGGGGCTGCTGCTATTGCTCTGTTAAACAGATGTAATGTATCTATAAATTTCCTTTCTAAATATCTGTATTTATACCCGTAGATTGCTCCTCATGACAGCTGCCGGTAATAGAAACTTCTTACCATAATTATTGTGGAAACTCATAATTTGTCAAACTTCTGGAATAATACCTATATAATTTTTATATCATTACCTCCAATGCTCAAGAAGATGAGGTGGGAAGAAACAAAAGAAAAACTGTAGTATTGTATACCTGTTTCCTCTGGGTTGGATATGATCATCTTGAATCAGAGTAGTATGATTGTCCACAGGGGACTTTCATGACATTAGGCCCATTGACATTCCCTCCTGGAGGGAGGGGGAGTACACAAAATTTGTGTGGCTCATGGGGCTACATGAGGTTCACAAAATGCATTAGCCTTCCTCAGAACTTCATGAGGATCCTTCCCTCCTTGTGATAAGAGTATAGGGGTCTTAATTGTTTTGTTTTGTTCTTTTCTCAATTAAAGAATTAAAAGGCAGGAAAAATCTGGAGCAGGACAGATAGCAGTAGAGAAATCTTAGACACCACCATTAGCAGCAGACAGAATCAAGCTGAAGAAAGGCATTTATTGGGAAAAAGGAAACACACAGCTGACCCTAAACACTTGTTGGTTTATCAAGCTTTACTTGGATGTAATCCTTTCTTTGGCTTGCTGATGTCTTCTTTGTCTGGTATGAATAAATTTCTTTGCCTTCCCAGAAAAAGTTAAGCAACAAAAAACAACAACAGAACCACTGACTAAAATAAGAAACTTGAATTGTATTTGATTGTAAAATTTAAGAGACCGCAGTGAAAGATATGAGGAAAGAGATAAGGTAGATCAACATAGTTGATAAGGTATAGTGGAGTGGAAGACCATGCCACCTGACTGTGGATTCTGCAATGTTCATATTTCTGTTCGTCTCTTTCCATGTCAGCTTTCTGTAGTGATGTTTCATTTGTATTTTAATCAATAAAACTTGCTTGAAGATCAGAGCGTAAAACAGCTGCACTGGTCAGCCGTATAGACCAGGCAGTGGTGACACACACCTTTAATCTTAGTAGCCACACTAGTTTGGCACAGAAACCGGGTAGTTAGTGGTGCATGCCTTTAATCTCAGATCTAGAGAGGACTATAAGACAGGAGCAGGCAGCTTTCAGTCACTCTTCTTTCTGAGGATTACTGGGGGCAGGATCGCCATTTCAGAATGAGGTAGAGGTTAAGAGCCAGTGGCTGGCTGTTTTGCTTTTCTGACCTTCAGGTTGAATTCCAGTATCTGTCTCTGGGTTTTTATTTATCATGCTACTGCTTTCCTCTTTTATGATGTGGATCTGAGGATCAGAGTTCATATTTGAGCATAGGCGTCCAATAGATTGAAGATACATGGAGCTTATGTAATTTTATATTTGAAAGATAGCAGAGGTTGCAGGGCAGCTCTGCTGGCCAATAGCTGAATCTTACCAACCAACTTGATGGGGTAGTTCTACGTCCGTTTACGTTAGGAAGGTAGACAAAGGACTAGCAACGTCAACCGTGAGTGGCTCATTTAAGACATAAATGCTGAAAGTTTAATGTGTCTCATGTATTGTTAGTGTGTTGGTTAGTTTTATGTTAACTTGACCCAACTAAATTCAATTGAGAGGAAAGAGCCTCAATTGAGAAAATGCCTCTATAAGATCTGGTTGTAGGCAAGCCTGTAGGGCATTTTCTTAGTTAGTGATTGATAGGGGAGGTACTCAGCCCTTTGTGGGTGGTGCCATCCATGAACTTTGTGGTCCTGGTGAAAGAGAACAGGCTGAGCAAGCCATGAAAAGCAAGCCAGTAAGCAACACCCTCCATGGCTTCTGCATCAGCTCCTGCCTCCAGGTTCCACCCGTTCTTGAGTTCTGTCCTGACTTCTTTTGATGATAAACAATGATGTGGAAGTGTAAGCCAAAAAACTCCTTTCCTCCCCAATTTGCTTCTAGTTATGATGGTTCATTGCAGCAGTAATAACCCTAGCTAAGACAAATCATGAATATTTGCTACACTTTGGTCCCCTCTTCCCTGTCTATGTAGGTTAGAGCATGGAGTCTGTTTATTTTTATCTCTCTCTAACATGCTCCATATGCCATTTGCTTCTCTACTCAGTTTCTGCTGGTCTCTTCATTTTTATGATTTTCCAGTCAAATGAAAAGTTTTACATAATACAGCAAATATGTTACAAGTAATTATGTATAGTCAAAATAACATTTAAAATCTCTTAAATCACTTATAAAGCAAGTCATATTGTGTTTATGAGCCACGAGAGACTGCCATGTCTCTCTCAATTAGCCCAGCCCTGTGAGTTCTCTTCTCTGCCCAAGC
Organism: Myodes glareolus; assembly: GCF_982192425.1. Lineage (NCBI taxonomy): Eukaryota > Metazoa > Chordata > Mammalia > Rodentia > Cricetidae > Myodes > Myodes glareolus. Next base: position 95,017,905 of record NC_142029.1, read on the forward strand.
AGATAATTCGTTCCTTCATTGAACAGGAGAGGAAGGCAGTGGCTTGACTTCAGAAACTCTAGACTCCAGTTTTCATTGCTAGCTACTCACCCCATGAGCCATGAGCGGCACCCAGAAACAGAGACCAGCGGAAGGAATGACAGATTTGTGTTTTCCATTGTCTTAGTCAGGGTTACTGCTATTGTGACAAAAAACCATGACCTAAGCAAATTGGGGGAGGAAAGGATTTATTTGGATTATACTTCTATATTGCTGTTCATCATCAAAGAAAGTCAGAACAGGAGCTTAAACAGGGCAGGAACCTGGCAGCAGGAGCAGATGCAGAAGCCTTGAAGAGGTGCTGTTACCTGGCTTGCTTCTCATGGCTTGTTCAACCTGCTTTATTATAGAACTCGGAACCGCCAGCCCACAGATGGCACCACTCGCCATGGGCTGGGCCCTCCCCCATCAATCACTAACTAAGAAAATGCATTTTCTCAGTTGAGGCTCTCTCATCTCAGATGGCTTTAGTTTGTGTCAAGTTGTCACAAAACTAGCCAGCAGAGGCGGCTTCTGCTTGTTCTGGGTGCTCACTCACTAGGTAACTCGACCCTAAAGCTGTCTTCTCCCAAGCCCATCTGCAATCAATGAATGAAATGTGCGTATACTGCACCACTTCTCGAGTACAACATATATAAAAAATGAAAGACAAATAGACGAGCAGAATATCCATTCCTTTTTGTTTATTTTGTTATTGTGCTGGGAATCAAACTCAGGCCCTTGTGCTAACATAGATTAGGTAGAGTGTTTACATAGCATGCTTGAGGCCAACTAAGCCATATGTCTCAAAAAGAGGTTGAGGGGGCAGATTAGAAAAAGAAATACATGGGCTGGCGAGATGGTTCAGCAGTTAAGAGCACTGACTGCTCTTCTAGAGGTCCTGAGTTCAATTCCTAGCAACCACATGGTGGCTCACAGCCATCTGTAATGAGATCTTGTGCCCCCTTCTGGTGTGCAGGTGAACATGGAAGGAATGTTGTACACATAATAAATAAATCGAAAAAAAAGAGAGAAAAAGAAAAAGGAATACAAAACACAGAGGTCATTGTTCTAGAACTTGTGTCTTCTGGAGGAGGATGATTAAGTTCAGGGCAGGACATTCATTAGCACCTATTTTCCTCATTCACTTTCTTAAGAATGGATATTTGCCGAGTAGGGTGGCACATGCCTTTAATTCCAGTACTTGGCAGATAGAGGAGAGAGATCTCTGTGAGTTCAGGGTCAGTCTGGTCTACATATTGTTCAGACCAGCCTGAGCTATTTGATGAGACCCTGAAAAAGAGTGGATTATGTTTTATATGTTTGTCCCAGGATTCTGCCAGGAGAATCTTCCTTGATACCTGATTCTCCCAATGTTTTCACTGACATAGGAAGCAAAGTTTCCTGCTGAGAGCAAGATCAGAGTTGTGGGTTGTGGCTTGACCTTGATGAGCAGAGACAGGGAATTGGAAAGGTAGAGCCTGATATATCCTCAAACCTCACACACATCTTGCAGAGGTTGAGAACAGTCTATTTATGAAGCATCAATCTGGAGAATTTTGAGCAGAATCTTACCATGGCCACTATCTATTGATGGCATCAGGAACTCTGCTAAGCTCCTTACATTCACTATTTTATTAATTCTGATAACACTTAGATAAATATTATTATGTGTTTATTGTATATAATGCAATATGTAGAAATAGTTATTGAGGTAAAATGAAGGCTTAAGATAGGTTGCCCATGTCTATTTACTTAGTAACTGGCAGACCTGAGATGCAACTTGAGCTGTGTTTTGTTGGGAGCTGTGAACCCCCAGATCCTGAATTTCTTGTAAACAACTTGTTTTCCCCTGATCTGAGTGCCTACAGCTGCTCTGAGCCCGAGACCCTCAGGAGTTCCTGGTGGCAGGGGAATGGTTTCTGGTGTGTTTGGCTGGAGCGTGGCTATCCCTATATAAGCTGCCTCTGACTACAATAAAGGGGGCATTCTGGCTTCAAGGATGACCCATGTCCCCATCTCTCTCTGTTTCTGTGTCTTTGTGTGTTTCAATCTCCAGTCCCTTACCCAGCTCGGGAACTGTACGGCGACGCATAGAGCGCAGATGGGCCTTGTGCACCGTGGTGTTTTACTCAAAAGTTCCTATTTGCTTCTGTCGTGGCTATGTATTAGAAAGACAGTGTCTGGTTATATCCAATCTTGAGTGTTTGCAGAGGTGGGTAACGCAAAATAAAGGAAGTCCACAATGCTGGATTCAAGAGGTAGAGTGTTTAAATGTGTACTGTGGATTCCAGACACCAGAGAGATGGCCTGAGTTGAGGAAGGTTCCTGAAAACAAGTGGGGAAACAGAAGAATGCACATATGAGTGAAGAGGTAGCTGTGCAAGGGACTGACCAGTGTTTGGGGTTTTTGTTTGTTTGTTCTTGCTGTTTTGTTTGGTGCTCTGGTGTGAATCCAGGGCTTCAGACATAATGAACGTGTATGCTGTCCTTGAAATAGGCCTCAACTTTTCCTTCTCTTTTTTCTTCTTTTCCATCCTTTTAAAGTGTGTGTGTGTGTGTGTGTGTGTGTGTGTGTGTGTGTGTGTGTGTGTATCTGTAGAAGCCAGAAGAGGACATCAGGTTCCCTGGAAAAGAGTTACAGATGGTTATGAGTCAACTCACGTTGCTGCTGGAATCCAAGCCCGGGTCCTAGGCAAGAACAATACATCTCTTAACTGCTGAACTATCTAGCCAGTTCTTCTTTATCTTCAAGATTTTTTAAAAATTTTATTTATCACATGTATGGTGTTTGGCATGCAGGCATCCCTGCATGCCAGAAGAGAGCACCAGATCTCATTATAGATGACTGTGAACCACTATGTGGTGGCTGGAAATTGAACTCAGAACCTCTGGAAAAGCAGGCAGAGCTCTTTGTCGCTGAACCATCTCTCCAGCCCCTCTTTTAAAATTTTTATTTTGAAACAGAATCTGCTAAGTTGCCCAAGCTGGCTTAAACTTGTGATCTTCCTTAGATTGAGTAGCTGGTTAAGTAGTTACGGGATAATCTTTTTGTATTCTATGAAAATGTGTCTTTGCCAAGGCATCTTCTGGTTGGTTTAATAAGGATGAATGGCCAATAGCTAGGCAGAAGAGGATGGGCAGGATTTTCAGGCAGAGATAAGAACTCTGGGAAGAAGAATTTGCCAGCAAGACACGGAGAAATTGGACATACAATGTGGAGGAGAGCTAAAAAGCCAGGTGACAGAAAGTAGATTAATATAAATGGGATAATTTAAGTTATAAGAGATGGGAGCAAGTCTAAGCTAAGGCCAAGATTTTATAAGAAGTCTCTGTGTCATTATTTGGGAGCTGGCAGTCCAGGGAAAGTCCTACAACAAGCTGGGGTTACAGGCACATGACCTGGTTCAGTTAGTGTCAGAAGCTGAGCATCATAGCTGAGTGAGCTGTTGAGCATGTAAGCTAACCTGCTTCTACTTCAGGGACATAGAAATGAAGCTCTTAAGGGCAAGAAGAGAAAGAGGAATAAAACCAGGTCTTGTAAACTTGCTGCATTAGCCATGGACAGTAAGTGAGAGAAAAGAATCGGAGTGTTTCTTCCACACTCGCTCAGCTTCAGCTCTGCCTCTGTAGTAAGTCGCTGTACTTCCTTATGACTGTTCCTTACTGGGTGGCCTTTTCTCCAGGCCCCATATGTCGTTGGGCTCAGATAACTTCTTTTTCTTGCCATTCTAATCCTGGCTCTATGAATGGTAACAGATTTCTTTCTTTTTTTTTTTTTTATTAAATTATAAAAGTTTCCATTTCAGCCCCTCCTCCCAACACCCTCTCACTCCCCCCACTCCCTCTCCTCCTCCCTCTCCATCCCCTAGAGCAGTCAGGGTTTCCTGCCCTGTGGGAAGTTCAAGTTCCTCCCCCCCCCTCCAGGTCCAGGGAAGGTGAGAGTCCAAACAGACTGGAGTGCCAAAATCCAGTATATGCAGAGGAAGCAAGTCCCAGTGTCATTGTCAATGGCTTTTCAAAAAGGCTCCGGGCCAGCCACATTCAGAGAATCTGGTTGGATCACGTCCTCGTTCAGTCCCAGTCCAACAGGCCTTGGTGAACTCTCATTATATCAGTCCCCTTGTATCAGTGGGTGCTCGCATCCCTCGCAGTCCTGATTACTTTTTTTATTTTCTTCATCCTTCTGCTCCTCATTTGGACCGTGGATTGCTCAGTTCGGTGTTCCAATATGGGTCTCCATCTGTATCGCCATCCAACGTCGGATGAAGGTTTCCTCTGCCCTTGCCTTCTTTGCTCACGTTCTCTTTCCTTCTGCTTCTCATTTGGACCTAGGGAGCTAGGTCCAGTGATCCAACGTGGTTCTCCGCCTCCATCTCCATCCATCACCAGATGAGGGTTCTGGATAAAGGCTGGGACGGGATTCAGGAGAGCTCCGCAGGGAGGAGTCGCCTCTGCCTGGTGACCAGATTGTCGAGCGGTAACAGATTTCTAATACCTTTTGTTAATAGGAATTGCTGAGATAGAATTCTTAAGCCAGGACTGCTGGCACATGCCTGTGATTCTTAGACTTAGACTGAGGCAGGAGGATTGCAAGGTCAAGGAGTGGTTAGTGAGTTATAGGCTACTCTTGGCTACACAGTAAGGAGAGAGAGAGAGAGAGAGAGAGAGAATTCTGCACAGCATGGATCTCATGTTTCTACCATCTCCCTTCAGAGCAAGAGGCTTAGTGTCCTTTATCAGGGATTAAGTTCTCTAAACTCAAGGTCTTGTTGGCATAACTTAGTCCCTCTGCTTGTGAACATTTTACATGTTTCTCTCCATGTCATTCTGAGCTTTGGCAAAGTAGAACAAAAGTGCTGGCGCACTGCTCAAAGTGCGTCATATCCATGTACAGAAATGTCACATTGAAACCCAGTTGTTTTCCACAATTAATGAACACTAATGATTTTTTAAAGTGCTCATGCCCTGGTTACTATTGTTATTATGCGATACAATGTTCTTCATCTCAGATGGAGGAGTGCCATGTCTCCCACCAGCACCCATGAAACACGAATAGGTTACTTAGTTATCTTTCAAGTTAGTAAAATCTCAGATCCTTCCCAGCCTTTGCTAGGTAGCTTGGCCTTTCTTGTGTGTTTGCTTACATGAGATAACTGCTCTAAAAATAGCCCTTTCATCAAAACCATTTTGGTGAATTCTGCTTCCAGTTGGGCCTTGACCGAGATTCTTACCCAGTCCAGGACCATCTGCCTGTGGATGGCACCACCAACAGTGAGCCTCGCCACTTACATCAATTAACAATCCAGAGGATACCTCATGCCCACAGGCCAACCAGATCTAGGCAATTCCTCAACCCAAGGCTTTTCTCTCAGACCAGCAAGATTTAGGCAATTTCTCAACCAAGGCTTTCCCCTCAGACAACTCCAGGCTGTCAAGTTGAGAATTAAAACTAACTAGGACACGCAACAAATGCTTTTGTCCACTGAACCACCACATAGTCTTTTTATTTTATTCACATTTTCTGTGTGTGTGTGTGTGTGTGTATGTGTGTGTGTGTACGTGTGTGTACTTGTGTGAATGCACCTGTAAGCTAGAAGTTAATGTCAGGTGCCTTTCTCTGTTGTTCTCCACCTTTATTAACTTTCTGGGGTGTGTGTGCGTGTGTGTGTGTGTGTAAACATGCACCCCTATGCATACTCCTATGTGGAGGCTACAGCAGAACATCGACTGTCTTCCTCTATTGTCCTCCACCTTATTGCCTGGAGATACAGTTTCTTACTGAGGTGGAAACTTGTTTCAGCAGGAATGTTGGGTAACCAGTGAGCTCTCAGGATCCTCCTGTCTGTGTCCTCCATTGCTAGTACTCACAGCCATGGCCAGCGTTTACAAGGGTGCTGGAACTTTGAACTCAGGTCTTCATGAAGAGCAAGTGCTCTTACCCATTGAGCTGTCTCCCAGCCCTCTACCTTTTTTTTTTTTTTAGACAGGGTTTCCCACTGAACCTCGGTTTCAGATTGACTAGAATAGAATTGCTGACTTGCCATGGCTTTTCAGGGCTCTACCTGTCTCTGCCCTTCTCCCAGCACTAGGGTTATAGACATATGCCACTGTGCTGGGCTTTTATGTAGAATTCAAACTCAGGTCCTCATGCTTGTACAACATTTTACTGCCTCGGCCATCTCACCAGCTCCTCTATTTGTATCCAGACTGAGCTCCTGATGGATGTGGGCTTTTCTGTTAGTTGATACTCTAGTTTGCTTTCTGCTGCTGTGATAATCACCACAGCCAAAATCACCTTGGGGAGGAAAGGGTTCATTTCAGCTAACACTTCTTCCCATGTGTGGGATTTCAAGGCAGGGATGCAAGCAGGAGCTGAAACAAAAACTATGGAAGAAAGCTACTTGCTGGTTCCTCCTTAGCTCCCACCAGCTAGCATTTTTTTTTTTTATAGTTCGCGACCCCTTGCCTAGGGATGGTACCACCCACAATGGGTTGGGCCTTTCTGTATCAGTTAGCAATCAAGAAACTGCCTCACAGATATGTCCGCAGGCCAGTATAATCCAGGCTCTCCCTCAGTTGAGACTTGCTCAGATAACTCTGGGCTGTGTCAAGATGACAGCTGAAGCTAACTAGGAAGAAGAACTCCAGGAATAAAACAGGTTTCCCGAAGAGGAAGAAATTCTTCCCCAAGACTGCAATGTAGAAATCCTGCCTGCTGGTCTGCCCAACAGATTTCAGACTTGACAGCCTCCACACTTACATGAGCTGACTCCTTAACATAAACGTCTCTCTGGCTGCACATATATCCTATGGGTTCTGTCTCCCTGCAGAGCCCTGGCTCATTTAGGCTGCTGCAGAATTTAGAGAGGATCCTGTGAACACAGTGTCAAAGTCTCCAAATGAACAGGAGAGAGCCCTTGGCAGCAATGACATTGAAAAGGTATAGTCAGGCTGGAGAATTGTCTCAGTGGTTAAGACCACTGGCTGCTCTTCCAGAAGACCCAGGGTCAATTTTGAGCACCCACATGACAGTTCACACCTCTCTGTGACCCCAGTTCCAGGAGATCTGACACCTTCACACCAGTGCACATAAAATAAAGTCAAATAAAAAAAAATCAATCAATAAGAAGGTACAGTCATCTGTTGCATGAGGATTCTTTACCTCCACACTCCCTTCTCTTTCTTTGAGACAGGGTCTCTCTTTGTAATCCTGGATAACTTGGAACTCACTATGTATCCTAGACTGGCCTTAGACTCACAGAGATCCACTTGCTTCTGCCTACTGAGTGCTGGGCTTAAAGGTGTGAGCAACCACACCCTGCATGAGCACATGTTCTAAGAAATGGAATATGATTTCAGTTTAGCGTTTTCTTCATCTAAAGGCCAGTCTTCTTCCTTTGTGTGTGGGTGTGGGGTTGGAGGCAGGGTTTCTCTGTGTTACAGCTCTGGTTGTACTTGAACTCACTCTGTAGACGAGGCAGGCCTTGAACTCACAAAGATCCACTGCCTCTGCCTCCCCAGTGCCGCCACCACCACGACCACCACCCTGCTCAGTCTTCCTTTCTGTTTGATCTGATCCAGTTCTTCGGGAATTATTCAGATAGAACTGACTGGTTAGGAAGGGTTCCTGTCATCCGTAGGAAAAACTGATGATGCTTTACTCTTTGATACAAGAACAGAACATGACAGCATTTGTTTCGTTTTTGTTTTTGTTTGTTGGTTCTTTTCTGCAAACAAGAGCCCTAAAAGATTGGTTTCAAATATAAAGAATTTAGGATTTTGATTTGCCACAGAAAACATCTTTTTGCTTCAAGATGAAAACCAGTTGGAAAGTGTCCACGTTTATCTTTAGTTGATTTATTCTCATAAGCTTATTATATGTAAAGCTGAGTGGGCAATGGCCCATATGGTTTGATCTTGATGTCATATAGAGAAGTTGTTCTCTTGCTTAAATTACCCACTGGCAAGATTATATTTATTTCTAATTATGGAAATTTGCATTTAGACATTAATTCCCTTAAACTTCAGGCCATGTCTCCTTTATGTCCAGTGGGCTTTTCAATCTCTGCACACCATGCGTTTCCCAGACTCCACTCCTGAAAACCATCTGTTCTCCCTACCCCTCATCCTGCTGTCAATACATTCTAAACAGAGCTCTTTCCTCCCTTCCACTAGACCTATTTTTCCTCTGGGTTTCTCATTTCAGTGAATTATCCCACCATTGGCCAAATATTCTTCTTTCTTCTCTCTCTCTCTCTCTCTCTCTCTCTCTCTCTCTCTGTCTCTCTCTCTCTCTCTCATTTTTGTAGACAGGGTTTCTCTGTCTAGAAAACTATAAAACTCACTTCGTAGACCAAGCTAGCCTCAAACTCAAAGAGCCACCTGCTTTTGCTTCCTGAATGCTGGGATTAAAGTTTTTTGCCACCACTGTCCGTGCCAAATTCTCCTAGCTAGAAACCCAAGCATTCCCATCACTTACATCTAACTACTAACTGAGTCTTTTCCATCAACAATCCTTGACTCTATTTATCTTCGCGATCATCCCTTATCATGAGCATGCCTTTTATCAGTTCTATAGACTGTAAGGTTGGAGAGTTGGTCTCCTCTTCTGTCTTTTCTCACCAGACAATCAGGGAGGCCTGTTTTAGGGACATGACTGACTCCTTTTTCCCAACTCTATGAACTATGCAGTGGGTACTCATTGCCCTTAGGCTAACACATGAGCTCTCATTAGTGTATAAGGTTACTTTTATGAATCTTGTCCATCTCTTCACTCTTCGTTTCATCACCCATCTCTACCAATTTCATATAAGTTTTCTAATTTCCTTGTGCTCTCTTTTCTGCCTGTGCCTTCACATGATGTATCTTTTATCTTCGAACCCCTTTTTATTTTGTCTGACTACTTCACACTCACTATGACTCAGGTCAATGACCAACTCCTACTGATCCATGCTTGGTCCCCAGCTCATGGTACTATTTTGAAAAGTGGTGCAACTTTAGGAGGTGGGGTCAAATGGGAGGAAGAAGATCACGTGGGGACATATTTTGGAAAGTTTTGCTTGGTTTCTGGTCCCTTCTCACTCTGTGATTTTTATCTACTGTGAGGTAAAGAATCTACTTTACTGGAGTCAGTGGGTAAGGGTCTTGCCATGCAAATCTGAGACCCTGAGGTCAATCCCCAGAAATGACATAAAGGTAGATGTAGAGAACCAACTCCACAGAGTTGTCCTCTGAACTCCACATGTAGGCCATGGTACATGTGTACCCCCAACACACATCATGCACACAATATATACATTATACATTGAAAATCTATTTTAACATTTCACATCTTCCAACTGCCATGATGATTAATAGAAATTGTGAACCAAATAAACCCTTCCTCTCTTTAAGATGGCTTTGTCAGACATTCTGTCATAATGACAAGAAAGTCAACTGCCTTTGTTAGGGTTTCTATTGCTGTGAGGAGACACCATGACCACGACAACTCTTATAAAGGAAAACATTTAATTGGGATGCCTTGCTTACAGTTCAGAGGGTTAGTCCATTATCATCATGGTGGGACATGGCAGCATGCAGGCAGACATGGTCCTGGAGGAACTGAGAATTCTTTGTTTCCAAGACAGGGTCTTTCTGTGTAGCTCTGGCTGTCTTGGAACTCTGTAGACCAAACTTACCTCAAACTCACAGAGATCTGCCTGCCTCTGCCTCCTGAGTGCTAGGATGAAAGGCCTGTGCCACCACTGGCCAGCGAGAATTCTACATTTTAATCCAAAGGCAATAGGAACTGAACTGAAACTCTGGGCATGGCTTGAGCATATATGAGACCTCAAAGCCGGCCTCCACAGTGACACACTTCCTGCAACATATATACCTATATCAACAAAGCTACACTTTCTAATAGGGCCACTCCCTACAAGCTTACGGGGCCAATTACGTTCAAACTACCACGGCAGCTAATTTATCTCTGTCCTCCCATAAGTGTTTCAAGACGTTTCTTGCCTGAGCTAAGTGCTCCTACTTCTCTGTTTCCTAACCTCCCTATTCTTACCGCTGTGGCATTCCTCATCACATGGGATGTTTTCTAGTTTTACTCCCTTGATTTTCCAAGCAGACAGGTTCTCTTGTAGCTCATGCTGGCCTTGTACTCTCTATGTAGCCAAAGCTGGACTTGAACTGATCTTCCTTCCTCATCCTTGAATGCTGGTATTATAGGCATGTTCTACTATAGGGAACTCACAGTTAAGTCTTTTATAGTAGAGACTTATTTTAGTTGTCTTTGGAAGCTGGGAAATGGCAAGAGAACTACTATTTTGATGGTATTAAATACATTTTGGCTGAGTAAGGGAAAATCAAGTTAATTGATCTGCTAATGGGTGGCCTTTGAGAATTGTGAAATAAATTTTTAATGTGAACTAGTTAAATTTTGTGATATTATATATGTACAGGTATATATCTCATAATTTTTTTTATTTTAGCCAGTTTTTAATAACACAATTCTTTATTGATTCTTTGGGAATTTCACATCATGCACCCCAATCCCACTCACCTCCCAGTCCCTCGAGATCCTCCCCTCACCCTTGCAGCATCCTCCTCAAAGAACCCCTCCCCAATCAATTAAAAACAAAACAAAAAAAACCTCACTTCGTTCCCCATCTTTCCACACCTCTTCATTCATCCTAGTGGAACTGGGGGCTCTGGTGTATCAAGCAGTTTAACCTTTTGCCCAATAGGCCCATCCACAGAATGTTCATTGCATTGAGTCACTGATCTGGTTCAAGGCCTCTGGCACACCATCATCCCTCGACCCTCACTGAAACTCCTCTCGGATACCCGGCTGTTACCCAGAGTCATAGAGATCCTGCGGTTATTGTTATGCAAGACCAATCCCTTCTAGAAGAGAACAGATATGGACAACCCTGGGCCCAGGATGTGGGTCTGGGTGGTAGTTGAGCATATTGGTCAGGCCACTATGATGGGCCCATCAGGTGAAGGGCAGAACCAGCTCTCCTAGGCCCATGCCATGCCATCCGGGTCAGCTCTCCCAGGTTTAGCCAGGCTTTTGTTTTGTTTTGTTTTGTTTTGTTTTAGATTCTAATGGCACTTAGATATATCAAATCATTGTCCAACTATAACTGCTAACCCTTTCCAGAACTTTTCAATATTTCACACAGAAATTCTGTATCCCTTAAACAAACAGCAATTCCCTTTCTCTCCTCTTGGCTCATGGCAACCATTTTTTTTTCTGTTTCTATCAATTTACCAGTTTTTGTTTGGTTTGACTTTGGCCTGGTTTTGGTTTCTCAAGACACGGTTTCTCTGTATAACCTTGGCTGTTCTGGAACTCACTCTCTAGACCAAACTGGCCTTGACTCAGTAATTCACCTGCCTCTGCTCCTGAGTGATGGAATTAGAGTGTGCTACTATATACTCATATAAGTATAATTATACACTCTTAGTCTTTATGTGTTTGATTTAATTCAGTCAATATATTTTCCTCACATATACATGTCAAGCTATCGCTTGTATCAGAACTTCATTGTTAGGTATGAATGTGTATGTATGAATGCATATGTGTATACTACATTTTATTTACCCACTCATTTGAGATAGTGAGTAGTGTTGCTATGAACGCTGATGTGTAAGTGTGTGCTTGAAGCTCTGCTTTCGATCATTTGGCATACACAAGGAGACCTGCTAGATAACGTGGCCAGTGTGTAGCTTTCGTTTACCCTCCGCACTGTTTTCTAGAGTCACCGACCACAGCACTAGCAAGTCTTCCAATCGATGAACATCAGAATTTTTTCAGTTTTTCTCTGTCTCCATTTTTGTTCAGCAATCTCTCTCTCTCTCTCTCTCTTTCTCTCTCTCTCTCTCTCTCTCTCTCTCTCTCTCTCTCTCTCTCTCTGGTTTTTCTCTGTAGCTTTGGAGACTGTCCTGGAACTAGCTCTGGTAGACCAGGCTGGTCTCGAAGTCACAGAGATCCTCCTGCCTCTGCCTCCCGAGTGCTGGGATTAAAGGCGTGCGTCACCACCGCCCGGCTGAACTTCTCTCCTTCTTACGTTGGGACAGTCTCACATCTCAACAAGCAGCCTCACCGAGCTTATTCTCTCCTGTCCTTCACCCAGTGCTCTTTGGCAGCATAGTTTTATTTTTATTATTATAATTATTTTTGTTTGTTTGCAAAGAAGATCTGGCTATTGGCCATAGGCTGTCAAAATTATGATTCTTGTGCTTCAGCCTCCCAGAAGCTAAGATTGCGGGCATGACTTGGTTCCACTCTTGAGATTTGATTATATATGCAAAAACTTCCCTCCGCACTGTCTGTTCTGCTTCACTGGTCTACAGCCCTGTCCTTCTGCTAGTGTTGTACTGGCCTGATACTGTGACACCTAACCACAAAGTATGGGTCCACCTCACTCCCTATTTTGCAAGATTGTTTCACTCGTCAGGGCCCCTTGAGTTTCTATTTAAACTTTAGGGTAGATTTTATTATTTCTACAAATAAAAAAATATTTGGAATTCTGATAGGGATTGCATTGAAACTGTATATTAATTTGTGTAGTACTGACATCTTTACAATAGTAAATCTTGCAATCCAAGAAAGTTAGAATTTTCCCTCATTTTTCCATCTTTATTTTTTCCAGCAATTTAAAATAAATAATTTAAAAATTACTTATTTATATTTATTTTGTATGCACTGGTGTTTTTGCCTCTGTGTATGTCTGTGTGAGGGTGTCAGATCCCCTGGAACAGGAGTCACAGACAGTTATGAGCTGCCATGTGGGTGCTGGACATTGAACCCGTGTCCCCTGGAAGAGCAGCCAGTGCTCTTAACCACTGAGCCATCTCTCCCACCAGGATTCTTTTTTTTCAAAAGATATTCTCATGTATTTCAAGTGGGCCTTAAGTTCACTATGAAGCTGAAGATAACCTTAAATATCTGATCCTCTAATCTCCTCCTCTCAAATCATGGGATTATAGATGTGTGCTGCCTTTACATGTATGTGGTATTGGGCATAGAACTCAGGACTGCACGTGTACTAGTCTTCAGTGTATAAATATTTTATTTCCTCTTAAATTTTCTCATAAGCATCTTATTCTTTTTGATGCCATTGTATCTTAGTTAGGATTTCTATTGTTGTAAAGAGACAATGTAACCATGGTAACTCTTATAAAGGAAAACATTTAATTGAGTGGTGGCTTACAGTTCAGTCCATTATCATCACTGAGGAGCATGATGGCATGCAGGCAGACACGCTGGCTACATTTTAATCAGCAGGCAACAGGAAACTGACTGTCTCACTGAGCAGTATCTTGAGCATAGGAAACCTCAAAGCCCGCCCCCACACGGATACACTTCCTCTAGCAAGGCAATACCTACTCCACCTCCTAATAGTGCCTGTCCCTATGAGCTTACAGGGGCTCATACATTCAAACTACCACACGTTGTAAATAGAATTATTTTCTTAATTTCCCTTTGATATTGTCAATTGTCTGTATATAGAAATGACTGTGTTGATTTTTACATTCTGCAAGTTTTTAGTTCTGATAGATGTTTAGTGGATTTTCTAAGATTTTCTAATATAAAATCATGTTACCTAAAGCATGGATAATTTTATTTCTTATTTTCAAGTGTGGTGCAGTTTTATTTCATTTCCTTGCATAGTTGCTCTGGCTAGCATTTTCAGTACTATTATGAACAGAAGTAGCTGAAGAAGATACTGTCTATAGTGATATTTTATTTGTATTTTAATAAATAAAGCTTGCCTGAAGATCAGAGTGTAAACCCAAGCTTTTTTGTTGTTTTGTTTTTTTGTTTTTCGAGAGAGGTTTTCTCTGTGGCTTTGGAGCCTGTCCTGGAACTACTTTTTTTTTTGACAAGGTTTCTCTGTAGCTTTGGAGCCTGTCCTGGAACTAGCTCTTGTAGACCAGGCTGGCCTCCATCTTACAGAGATCCGCCTGCCTCTGCCTCCCGAGTGCTGGGATTAAAGGTGTGTGCTACTACCGCCTGGCTGTGTAAATCCAGGGAGTGATGGTACACACCTTGAAACCCAGGATTTGGGAGACAGAGGCATATGTGAGTTTAAGGCTACATCTTAAACTGGGCTACACAAGATTGGTCCAGAAACAGATCTGGGTGGTGGTGACTCACACCTTTAATCTCAGTGTTTGGGAGTCACACACCTTTAATCCCAGCACTAGGGAGGTAGAGACAGGAGTGAGACTGGGCAGAGAGAGAAATATTAAGGGGAAAAGACAGGAGCTCACTGGAGTGTGGAGTCTGAGAGTTCACGGGAACAGGATCTCACCCTTTTGGTCTGAAGATTTAGTAGAGATAAAAGGTCTCTCTAGTGGTTGGCTCCTTTGCTTTTCTGTTCTTCAGCTTGAACCCCAATATCTGTCTCTGGGTTTTTATTATTCATGCCACAGCCTTCCTCTTGTGCTTCATCTTAGAAAAAAGAAGTAATTAGCTCTGAAACTAGTTAGCTGTGGGATTTTCATCTTTGGCACTTATTATTTTGAGGAAGTGTATTAATTTGAGTTCTACTTTATTAATATCTTTTGAATCATGAAAAGGTGTTGGCTTACTTTTCAAGTGTTTTTCTGCATTGACTGATGTGGTACTGCCTTCCATAAACACACGTGGTGTACTTAAGTGCATGTAGGCAAAATATCCATGTACATAAAATTTAAAATACCTTTAAAAATGTATATGCATCTGTATGTGTATATGCCATGTGTGCACATGGGCTCATGGAGGCCAAAGGGGGCAACAGACAGCCTGAAGCAGGAGTTACAGGTGGTTGTGGGCTGCAGGTTCTCTAGAAGAACAGCAAGTGCTCTTAGCTGTGGAATATCTCTACAGCTCCATTAATAAAGAATATTTGAAGGGGAGGGGAAGGAGAGGAAACTAGGATTGGTATGTAAAATGAAAAAAGATTGTCTTTTAAAAAATAAAAATAAAATTAATTAAAAAATAAAGACTAATTGTAGAGTTTTTCTGTCTTGACCACCCAGTCCCAAACAAACACACAGAGGTTTAATATTAGTTTAAAATGCTTGGCCTATTGCTCAGGCTTGTTACTAGCTAACCCTTACATCTAAATCAACCCATTTCTATTAATCTATGTATTGTGATAGGACTCATCACTTGTTACCTCATTTTGTACCTGTCCTGCTCCCTGTGCATCTGGCTGCTGACTGCTCTGGCTAGGGCCTTCCTCATTTCCTCAGTTTCGCTTTCCTGCCTAACTTTATCTTATTCCACTATTGGCCACTCAGCTTGTTTATTAAACCAATCATAGCGACATATCTTCATACACTATGCAGGATCATTCCACACCAACTAATACTTGTCATTTTGTTATTTTTATATAGAGGGGAGCGTTCTCATTTCTATTTTTGTTTATTTGCTTGTTTGTTTTGATAGAGGGTTTTTCTGTATAGTCTGGCTGTCCTAGAAATCACTTTGTAGACCAGGCTAACCTCTAACTCAGAGACTGGCCTGTCTCGGCATGCACCACCATACCCAGGTGCTTTTTTGTTTCTAATTTACTTCTTTACTGCCTTCTTTTTTATTTACTTGATTGTTTTGAAGTTACATCTTTTTATTCCATTTTCATTTCCTTCTGTATCTATTCTACCACAATATTTTATGGCTACTATAGTTATATTATATAGCATCCCCAAATTATAATAATAATGTGATTTTAATTAATGGCGACTTAATTCCAACCATATACAAAAGTCCTGTGCAGATATGTCCTCCCGTCTCACTCTCTGTGACTGATGTTATAAACTGCTTGTATTGCATTGTGTGCTTATATTAGTTACCAACGGGTGCTATAGCAAAATAGCACAAACTGGCTGGTTTATATGTGGGAGATTTTTTTGTCTCCCAGTTGGGAGACTAGGAGGTCTGCTTCCTCACAGTGATGCTGTGAGAGGAAAACTGTCCCATAATCCCCTGGCACCTATCTTCATTATGATCCTTGTTCTTCACATGGCATCCTTCCTGTGTGCTTGTCTCCAGTGTTTTCCTGTTTCTTGTTAGACTCAGGGATACCCGTTTGCATTGTCACCTCATCTTAACTATGGCATCTATAATGATGTTAGGCCTAACGACAGACACATTTTGATATATTGAACGTTGGGACTTCAACATATGGATATGTGAAGAGCACAGTTCAAACCCAAGTACTCAATAATATAGTTTTATTAAAAATGTTTAACACATGTATCTTCAAAGTTCTTTGCAAGAGATCTTTACTCCGTGCTGGGGACTGCCTGCCTACTAGACACAAAACCATGCCATCCTATTAGGTCTATTTCATCATGCAATTGAGTGTCTACCTAACATCTTATATTTTAATGCCTTAGACTCCATTTAGCAATTTTCACAGGGCCTGTTTAGGTGACAATGAATTTGTCAGCTTCTGTTTGTTTGACAATACAACGTCCTGGTTCTTCATTTTTGAGGAAACAATTTGTAAGTGGGTTGACAGTTTTTAATCTTTGACTGCTTTAAATGTCAGTCTGCATCCTCTGGCCAAGAATTTTGATGTGGGGTCCGGTGATATTTTCTTGAAAGCCCTTCCCACGTGTTGAGCCATTCTCTTGCTGCCGTCAATGTATTTTGTCTTGAAAGTTTGACTTACAGAGTGTCTTGATGCAGCCTTTCCAGTTTGTCATACTTCATGTTCATTTGGCTTCTTTGGAGTTACTAGATGATGCACTTCATCAAACTTGTGAAGCTTTCCTTGACCAGGATTTCGTGAAATAATCTTTCCTCTCCCAGGCCCCCAGCCCCTCATCCTCTGTTGAGATGTCTGTAAACTCCCTTAGGCTCTGCTCATTTTACTCCATTTCCCTTTGTTTTGCAAAATGTGCAGTTTCAGCTTGCCTGGACCACACATCTGCACATCCTTTCTTCTGACTGCTCAGTCAGGCTCTGCTGATTCCTTCTAGTGAGATTTTCACTTCAGTTGTTGTACTTCCTAGCTCCAGAATTTGTTTTGTTTTGTTTTATATTTTCCCATTGAAAAGTTTCTACACCCCATAAGACTCTCTGTTGACATAGCAATCCAAATCAGACCAAATCAAACTAAATTAGAAAAAGCGCAAGTTTAATGGGTAAAACGCTCCTGGATGATTTTCTGGCCCCCAGAGAGGAGATGGGGAAGAGAGACCAAAATACCACATGTCTGTTTTCTGGGGGGCAGTGTAACTACCCTGTGGGAGTGGTCTTCAGCATCTCTTGGGGTGGAGCTGTGTTTGGTGGGCTTTCTGAGATGAGACTGTGTGTGTGTGTGTGTGTGTGTGTGTGTGTGTGTGTGTGTGTGGTGAGGGGGGGGAGGGTTGGGGGAAGATGGGGGAGGGGGATTGAAGTGGACCTTTTGCCAGAACACCTATCTTTTTGTTAATATTAAATCTTCAGTAGTGCATCATATGCTTTCATCTGCTTAGGGTACGTTCACAAAATAATATAGAAGTCAGAGACCCAAATTTCTTAGAGAAAATATTTGTGGTCATGGTATGTGGTGTGTTTTCTGGTGCATGGCTACCATTTTTATTTGTCTTTAAAGGTAAGAAAGGGTGAGGGGCCTCTCATGAGCCTCTTCTTGAAGGCCACTCACGGTCTAATTAGCTCCCAAAGGCCCACTTCCTGTATCAAAACCTGAGGTCTTCGGAATTCAGCCTTGAGACTTGGATACACATAAACTTGCAAATAGTGATTTTCTTCATTTCTTGATTCACATTTTCTTTTCACCCTTGGATCATATTTTGATTTTTGTGTAGTGCATCTGATGTCGGGGCTTCCTCACAGACATCATTTTCTTTTAAAGGTTTTCCTACTTTGCTGAAGATCAAGTCCCAAAGAGGAGGTGTGAAGTCATGGGTGTGGGTGAGTGTGGTTGGGATGGACACTCTCTGAGGGTAAATCAGGATGACTGCCAACAGTGTTTAAATGAAAAAAGAATACACTAATCTATGTTAGTACACAGGATTAAATTGTAGAAAAGGGAGGGGGAGGAGCTCAGACTCCGTTTGAAATGGGGGGGGGGCGTTGAGGAATTGACCTTGACAATAGGCGCTAGTCATTTGTTAATGAAGGGGCCACAAGTTCCTCTTTCCAGAGATTAGGGGAATGACTATTTTGGCAAGAAGAAACTTTCCTCAAGCCCCCGAGGGAATAGAGATTCTTATCCGAAAGTCTGACCTTGGAAAAAAGACTTCTTCTGGGGACTAGACACTTTACTACTATTTCTTAGTCCTACTACGTGGGCCCATCATGAAGCTCTCAAATGGAAGGTCCTGATGTCTTTCTTACTCTTTTCCCATCATACCGTATCATTCTGATTTCTCTATATTTATTAACTGAACTCCTGCCCTTAATGGTCTCAGGTTCTGGATCTGAACTGTAGGCATTTCGTCCTTGGGATCAGGTGTGTCTTGCAAATCTCTAACTTTTCTGACTTGGTGTAATTAGGAGGACACAATGGGATTCCCGGTTCCCTGGAGCACAGTTTCGTCCTTTACCAAAGCCTGCACAAAATTTCCCCAAGGAGAAGGCATTAAGGTGAGAATCGTTAACAATGAAAGTTAAAAGGTGCCGGAGAACTTTGTCAAGCGCAATGGTTGCCATGCAGCCCAGGTCACTACTTCTTTGTATGTCTTGGGCCTTTCGTTGTTGTTGAAAACTAAAGTACGGAAACTCTGAAAATCAAATGTGTTCACTTTTTCCCCCTCACCCGTTGAAGGCTATGTTAGCATTCAGATACACCTGTCCCTGCCCCTGCCCCTGGATCAGGCAGAGTGAGTCATCTCTGCATACAGAGATGTGTGGTCTCTTTGTACACGTGTGTGTCCTGTCCCTTTAAAAGGTGGAACTCTGCCTACTCCTCTCTCTTTTTCCTCTTTCTTTTCCACTCTCTCTTACCCACCTCTCTCTATTTGTCTCTTTGCCTCCCTCTCTCACTCTCTCTTACTCTCTCCTTCTCTCTTCCTTTCCCTCTCTTTCTTTCTCTTTTCACAAGGCCCTTTCTTCTCTCTCTCCCCCCCCCCTTTCTTTCCCTTACTCCCTTCCCTTTCCTCAATAAAACTCCCCATGTAAACTCTGTCTAAATAGCATCTCTGTCCCTCACCCGCCTTGGTTTGGACCCAACCAAGGTCTATCTCCTGCCTTATCATCATTACATTGGTGTTGTGAAAGACTCGGCAGGCCCTCCTGGCTGTTCCTCCTACCACCGGTAGTTTGAGGTTTGAGGTGCACTCTGATCCTGCAACCTTCAACTTCGCCCTTTTTCCACCTGAAGGATCTCTAGACCCACCCACCCAACACCGGCGTAATTGGTAAGCTACTCCTTCCTCACTTCCGGCTTGCTCCCCGTGACTGAAGCCTTTCTCGCCTCGGACCTAAGCATCCCTCTGGCTCAGCTCTTCAGCCTCCGTGCCTTCTGACCTCTCAGACTCTAGTCCTTCAGGCTTACTGCCCCTGCCTCTGCCTCTGTTTCTTCTTCTTTTAGTTGAGGATCCACTGGACAGCTTGACCCATTAGTTCGATCCTTGCTTGATAAAAGGCTATTGGATCTCCTCCTCCTCCTCCTCTTCTTCCATTTTAATCATTTGTTTTTATTTTAGGTACATTAGTGTTTTGCTTGCGCATATGTCTGTGTGTGGATATCAGATCCCCTGGAACAAGAGATACGAGAAGTTATGAGCTGCCATGTGGGTGCTGAGAAATGAACCCAGGTCCTCTGGAAGAGCAGTCAATGCTCTTAACCACTGAGCCATCTCTCCAGCCCCCCCTTATTCTTTTGTTAACCTCACTCGTGGGAACTGTGTCTTATCCCCTAGATATCAATCCAAATGGTGACTTACTGGCATTCTAAATCCTAATATTTCATGGGACCTTCACAACTTCCTCCAGTGATCCAACAGTTGGAAAGGAGTGCCCATTGTCCCAAGCTCTCTCTGTTTTTTCTCCCTATTCTCTTTGCTTATCTGTCTGCTTCTTGTTTCCCATGTGTGATCCAGCCACACTGAGATCCTGTATCCCATGACCACATTGGCCTCCCGCTGCTTCCCACCACGGCTAAGGCTTAGCCTGTCTAGGGCAGGATCCTCCCTCCACCTGGGAGCGTCTACCCGCCCCCCCCCGCCCCAAAGTTTTGTTTCATATGTGTGAAAAAATATGTATGAATGGTGTGGTCACACATGGGTGCTTCTGATTGTTTTGAACACCTGAGTTTACCTGCCCTATACGTAGGACCCAGTCATGATAAGCTTAATAGAGGCCTGGGTCTCAGTAGTTTTCCCTAAGGCAATACCTGGCTGCAAGAAAGACCTTAAACGGAGACACTCAGGCACCACCCAGGAACAGACCATCCAAAGGAAATTCCTAACGTTCCAACTGTAGATAGGATCACCTGCCAGCACACATTCACCAGGGCACCCCCTAGACAAATGTCAGCCAATCAGGGATCCTGAACCTTAGAAATCCCTTACCCCTGCCTTTACTACTATAAAAATACAACTCTAACTGAGCTCGGGACTCTGAGATCATTCCAAAATGTTGGACACGTGGAGAGATCAAGTTTACAAACTTTTTTTTAAAATAAAGGCTCTTTGCTTTTACATATAGGACTCAGTCTCCTTGTTGGTTTTTGGGGAATTTTGCGGATCTGGGCCTAACACTGTATGTGTGTCTTGCTAATTGGGTATGGTTTAAAATCTGTAAGATTTCTGACTCCAAATTAAAACTGCTCTAAAAAACAGCACGTGGTCTGTCAAAACCTTACAACACGTGAGCATGCGCCATCTTGGCCAAGGGCAAAAACAGACAGGTCAGATGACCTAACTACCATGTGGACAGCCACCAATTTGTTTGAGGTTAAAAGAGATACTTCAATCGCATTTTTAGTGAGGGCAAACTTAAGCCTAAATAACATGTCTGATTTAGATATACCTAATGGATTTTATTCAACTCATATTTAATATATATATATATATATATATTTATATATATGTAGCCAGCAAGTAGGTCTCTCGTCTCTCGTTTTAATTGCTAGCTTGGGTAGAATTTATCCTTCTTAGAACTCTGATGCTGTTTGACGACGAGGCTAATGATAGCTTTGCCAGTTTGGCAGCAGCAGACAGGGTCTCAGTTGCCTAGAGCCAATACTACTAGGTCGAGACACAATTTGCCTCATTACCAGACTCGAAAAAGAGAAAGAGAGATAGACTCTCAAGACAAACTTCAGTGCAACTTCTTACCATTCCTTCCTTTAAAGGAACTTCCTTGGCAGTGACTTAGCAATCAATCACCTGTGTCTCCGGAGCGTCAAGGTAAGGACGGGAAAGGAGCAGCCGCATTAAGGTGCACTTACGTAAAGATGGAAAGCGTAAGATATGAGGATCTACGAGCGTTTTCGGGTCTAAGAAGGTGTTTTAAGGTCTGCAAATGCAAGTTATTAAGGTGTGCACATGCAAGTTATAGAGGTCTGAGGATAAAAAGACTTAAGTGTTGCTATTGAGAAAGTGATTCGAGACATCAGAAAGACTGAAACCTGTTCCAGATTTCTCCCTCTCTTTATGTTACTGTTCTAGTAAGACTCCAAAAGTTCATAGTCTTAACATTAATTGTGCAGAGAGCCATAGAGCTGAGAGAGAGAGAGAGAGAGAGAGAGAGAGAGAGAGAGAGAGATGCAGAGGGAGACAGAGAGCCAGAGAGAGAGAGAGAGGAGGTGGGAGAGAGAAGATTCCATCTTTTAAAGGGATGGGGTGCAGCACGTGTGCAGAGAGCGCACAGCAGGGAGCGCACAGCAGGCCAGGGTACTACCTGCTGTGCGTGCAGGGCTCCCAAGGGGCGGGGCCAGGTGTGCCTGGCCTATAACACTAACAGAGCCATTCAAGTAGTTCCCTGCCCCTCTATGTTTCTCCAGGAGAGAGTTGAAACTTTCTAGTCTGCTTTTTGTTGATGTATTTCTTCTCAACATAATTTTAGTTTCACTTGTAACATCACCAAAGGGCACTGGAGGACCCGACAAGTAACGGAAATGTTCAGTTGTAAAATAACTGTGATGACCAGGTCAGTCTTAGCACATTAGAGCCACTCAGAAGGAGCTTGATGGGGACTTAAAACTGTGTAGCTGAAGAATCGACAAAGACACTGGTGGCAGTTGAGAGCAGATAAGGCTCTCCCGTGAGTTCTGTCCAGGTAGTAAATCGCAGAGGGGCTGGTGCTTGCTGACAGTGTGGGACAGCTGCAGTCTCATGCTGTGAATGGTTGGGTCTGATTTCTGGATGCGACTCTAATTCGAGCTCATGAATGGTCTTATGCAATGCCAGAAGTGACCCAGTAGAGGAGCATGTGCAGAGAATGAGAGCTTGTTCTGGAACCACATTAGAGCCGCGCTTCAGGGCGCAGAGCCCTTGTCCGGCCCACTTGATTCTTCAGGACGCTTCCCATCAGCACGTCCTAGCATGCCTATCGGTTTGCAGTTCTCCCTCAGAAGTAACTTTTGAAAGGAAGCTTTTGAACCGTCACCATCTTTCCAGCTCCGTACTAATTTCTCTTTTGTATCACCTCCTGCTTTTCCTTTTGAATTTCGGCTTCAACTTCTCCTCTTTTGCTTTCCCTCTCTCCTTGAAAATATGCTCTACGGCCTGACCTGCCAAGTAAATTCATGCTAGGTTGGACACGGGTCATAAGCACAAATATGAACATTTTAAGAAAGTATTTACATTTTAACAGAAGTTTATACTTCAGTCTAAAGCAAGGAACATTCTCATTGTAAAACTACATAGCAAATATGCCAGAGGAAACAGAATTTTTAAGAAGACCTGGTCGAAATTCAGAATTTCCTCTGTTTTCCAAGGATAATATAGTCTAGATGGTAAGTATGAGGGAATCCCAAGTCAAAATCGGTTTCAGAAAAACACATTCCTCCTCCTGGCACGAGAAGAAATCCAGGATGCAGTCCAGTTATGACCTCACTGGAATCATGGCCCTTCCTACCTTATGGTCAAAAGCACAGAGGACAGCCACTTTGCTTTAGGGAAAGAAAGGCTGAAGAGTAGAAATCAGACAGATCTCATCTAGGGTCTGGTCTCTTCGACAAAGTAACAACCGGCCTCGTGACTTAATGTGACCTTTCCTCACATTAAGAGAGTCCTGTGAGGAAGCGCTGCAGAGTAGGGAGGTGTCGAGGCTGGGAGGCTGAGTACGGTAAAACAAAAGCTGTGGGAACTGAGTGTAAATATCTTATCACCTGGGATTGATTTCTGTAATGCCCGTGGTTCTCCTTCCGGTACAGGGCCTGGAAGTTAAAAAGAACACACACAAGAGACCTAGGTCTTTGAAGAGGAGATAAGCCAAATGCCATTTATTCGAGTTTAGGAAATCCCTTATATACCTAACTGCTGCACAGTGGAATTCCCCTCAGGTGGGGAAATTACCACGCCCAAGATGGAGTAAACAATGGCCCTATAGCTAATCACCAGTGGGGCCAAGGGAGCACAGGAAGAAGCAGGATGTTTAGTGCAACAAGATATCTGGCCAGAAACTGTCCTCAAGATGAACCCCGGGAGGAGGTGTAGACCCATGGGCCCTACAGATTTTTACTTCCTTAGCCCATCTCTTTAATATTAGCGTGGGAGTGTAGTAACTATTAAAGAGACTCAGAACTCTTTCACTGCAGATAACAAGATGGTTTCATTAAACTCCAGTTGTTGTGTTTTGTTTTTCAATCCATTGACGGGAGGACTTAGAAATGCATTTCTCTGAACTCCTGTCTTAGTCAGGGTTTCTGTTGCTGCGATGAAACACCATGACCAAAAATCAAGTTGGGGAGGAAAGGGTTTATTTTCTTATACTTCATATTGCTGTTCATCACTGAAGGAAGTCAGGACAGGAACTCAGACCGGGCAGAAACCTGGAGGCAGGAGCTGCTGCACAGGTCATGGAGGGTGCTGCTTACTGGCTTGCTCCTCATGGTTTGCTCAGCCTGCTTTCTTATAGATCCCAGAACCACCCAGAGTGGGCCGGACCCTCCCCTATAAACCGCTGATTAAGAAAATGTCCTACAGGCTTGCTCACAGCCAGGCCTTAGGGAGGCATTTTCTCTATTGAAGTTCCCTTCTCTCAGAGGTCCTTAACTTACATCAAGTTGACGGAAAACCTATACAGTACAACTCCCAGGAACTGCAGTGACCTGTATTGGGCTCACACAAGACCTGTCCTATCACTGATTGATTAAGAAACAGGGAGAAGCCAGGTGGTGGTGGCACTCGCCTTTAATCACAGTACCCTGGAAGCAGAAGCAGGTGGATCTCTGTGAGTTTGAGGCCAGTCTGGCATACAAGAGCTAGTTCCAGGATAAGGCTCCAAAGTTACAGAGAAACCCTGTCTCGAAAAGCAAAGAAACAAAGCAAAAAACAAACACACAAAAAACAGGGAGGGACTCAGGGGCCTTACTCTTTACTTCTGAACTATTAGCTATGGGTCGTTTTGGGGAGAGGTGAAACACTGACTTTAGTTGTGTACCCAGTGCTGAGCCCACTCAGATCCAGCTGATAGCTCCAAATCCATAGTCACACGGATGACCCTGGTTAATCTTGGTGGCTCACAAAACAAGATTAGTAGATGCAAACATGAAAGAAACAGAAAGTGAGATTGGCCAGCATACATTGCATCCATACACAAAATGATCTACATGCAAGTATATATACATATTCAAAAGCACACACATAGTGGTTTTCAAAACATGGTTTCTCTGCGTAGCCCTGGCTGTCCTGGAACTAACTCACTCTGTAGACCACCTAGGCTAACCTCAAGCTCAGAGATCTGCCTGCCTGTGCCTCCTGAGTGCTGGGATTAAAGGTGTGTGCCACTATTGCATAGCCAAATTTTTATTATTTAGTCAATAATAATGAAAAAATTCAAGCAATCAAACAAGAATGACCATTATAAACCTTTTTTGTCGCCTTGTGAGCAAGGCTGAATATACTCAGAGGACTCTGTACCTTTTCATTTCCTGGCCCTGCTTGTTTGTTTGTTTATTTTCACACCATTTTAAGTAAGCCATGTGTTAGTTAGGAGGATTCACCAAAATCTTTTCTCTCAGTTTAACAGTTCCAATAGGAAGCACCTCTTTTTCATTCAGAGATCCTTCTGCGGGAAGAGTGTGTTGCCTCATCCCGATCACATGCCTAACTCCTATCCAGTTACTGACTAGGAGCAGAGACTGTTCCGGGACTATGCCCTGAAATAGGCACCAAAACGCATAAGTCATGATCTGAAGCTGAGGAGTTAGATTTTTAATCGCATAAACCACCCTTCCCCCCCTGCATTTTCCACTGAGCCCAACTCAACAGCTTCCTCTCATCGGCTGTGCACGACCTCACCTGGTAACAGTAGCCCCCACAGCCATGCAGGGCTCGCAATAACTCAACGTCTGAGCTCTGGTTATATTTCACACCTTGGTTGTCTTCCTTTGGGTGTGCTGTTGAAGCTAGTTGGTGGAAGATGAGAGTGAAAGGTCAGGACATTACTTCCCGGAACGGTTTAGCTTCATTTGGAATGAGAATAAAGCTCCCATGACTGGGGCTTCTTTCCTCACCCATCTGAGCCAGAGGCTTAGCAAATGTCTGCTCTGTTTGTGGTTGTTGGAGGTCAGATCAAGAGCCCGTGGATAGTTCACTCTGTTCAAACCCCTTACCATTACCTAAACTACTCCGTGGCAGCATCCTATTTAAAAGCAAAGGCTGCTATGGGTTAGCGTGCACATATGTAATGTTTTAGAATGTGCAGACATGCTTGGTAGCTAGCTACAAGCATCGTCCTACATACATGCCCCCCCCATTCCCATCTTTCACTATTGTGCTTGTTTCATTTTTCCAGAAAACTTCTCCCTACACCACTAGGATGTAAACTCCCTAGGACTTTTGTCTGTTTTGTTTGACCTTGTGTTTTCTTTCTACCCTGTTCTTACAACACTACATTGGAAACTGTTCACTAGATGTTTGCTTCTCCAGGGAAATACTACGTCTTCTTCCTCCATCACTCCAGCACCTAGCAGAGCTGATGGCATTTGGAAGGCTCTTAGTATTTGCGGAGAGACTAGCAGGGCATGTCCCCATGCAGCGAGGAACTGGGTAACACAGTTATCACTTGGGTTTGGGGGGCTTTGGAGTCCAGAGAGCATGTACTGTTTTCCAGTCTGTAGAGCTGGAGCATTGCCGCGTGTTCGGGGTGACTGCTAAGGCTCCCTCCTGCGCAGTTAGCCTGTGCTCTGTACACCAAGGGCAGCTGGCTCACTCCAGTGGGCCGTGCCAGTTCTTAGTTCTCTGCCAGGCGCGTAGATTCTTCCACAAGTCTGACCCGGAGTCTCTCACACACTCTCTGATCTGACAGTAACTTAATCCCCTTCCTTGGATTTCTCTGATCATCTGTCCTCCGTTCTCCTCTCCGCTGTCGCTTGCTGTCTGAGCTGCTCAGCCTTCCGCCACCATGTGGGACTGAAGGAAGAGTGAGTTCATCCACAGAGCATGTGCTTGGGCAGCCAAGTCCTCCAGGTTTGAATAAAATGACCCAATCCATTTGGTATTCACTGGGTAAGTCACACAGGGACATGTCCATTCTGGGATGTCCCTCACAAGGGCCAGATGCTGCCTCAGCTAGTTTACCTGAGGTCCTTGACTGGGACTCTGAGTGGGAGTCTCTCGAGGTCAAACTCCAGTTTGCCTCTCCCTCACCACCCAGCCTGTCCTTCTACGAGTCACTGGTTTGGGCTTGATGGATGTCTACCGGAAGTCCTCTTTCTAACCCCAATTGGCTTCTTCCCAAATTGGAATCCTCACCGGGCCTATAGCTGCAAATTTGACAGACTTAAAATAAAGCTCTGACAGGCAATGGAATTGAAATTTCATTTCAAGGGGTAAGGAACTGACACTGGCTAATGAGTTATATTCCGACGTACAAAGCCCTCTGATTGTGTATTATGTATTAGCTCTCTGAACTTGAAAGAGACAATTGTGTAATGTCTGCTCATTAATTGAGATTAATCTCAGTGACACAGTACTGCATACCAACCAAGCTTGTCATTCTCGTACCCCACAGCTTTCCATTGTTGTGCCCTTGCATGGCAACCTTTCTCATAGCCTGGAGAACAGCGCAGAGACTTACCTCAGTCTCACCAGCTTCCTATTCTGAAAGAAAGGACCCATTTAGATGGAGCAGGTTTGAATTTCTGCTCCCCGGAGATGGTTGATGCCTCAGCAGTTTCTACTACCTAGTGGCCAAATTTTAGGGGAATGTATCAGACCAAAAAAAAAAAAAGAAAGAAAAAAAGGGAAAAAAAAAGCTTGTATGACCCCACAGTGAGCTAGAGACAAAAATAGAAAAAATGTCATAAGTAAGAATTATTGTCAAGATCTATCTTAGTTCAAGTTACAGAAAGTCTTACTTAAACTGTTTAAGGAAAGATGTTTAATAACTTATACAACTTCAAAGTCCTGGAATAGGATCTCTCTCGCATATCTAGATTCCATTGCTCAAGAAATGAAGCTTCAAGATTTGCTCCTCTGCACCCTTCATCTCCTTCATCTCCTGTGGCTATGGGAGCTTCAGATTGTGGGGAATTTATTCTCCTTCATTCCCCCTTGTAGCAGCTTAGTAGAAAACAGAGCCTTAGTAGACATTCCAAAGCGGAATCTCAACTGACAGTGTATGTCACAGTCCTCTTCTGAACCGACCCTGACAGCCAGAGAGGATGCAGTTTGCTGACTGGGTAGGCTGAGACATTCTCATCTTTGGAGTGGGAAGACGCGATTGAATCTTTCACCAGAATTGTATAGACTAAGAAAATCCAGACACCGTGGTTGTAAAACTGGGGAGCAGATACTGAACAAATGACAAAAAGCTGAGGTCCTGTTCTTCCCTCTCAACTTCAGAATTAGTTTTGTAGCCTGGTGCTTGATGTTTCATGATTTTGTCTAGAACCTTTCCATAGTAAAGACGACGCCTGACTGAGTGCCAGCCTTGTGTTGTACCCTCCCATTGAGTCTTGGAGATTACTTTACCTGAGAGGAATGGTTTGTCTCCTTTCTGAACAAGGAATGGAAGCACAGGGAGGTTAAGTGACATGCTCAAAGCCACACAAGAACTAAAAGTGAGTCCCCTGCCTAATTCCACAGCACATGTTTATTCTCCTCATGTGTATTTCCCGCATTTGCCCATGCGAAGATTCTTTACCATACTTATTAAAAGTGCAGATTTTCAGGCGCTCTTCCCAGAACACTTTGATTCAGTAATCAGGGTTAACCATGGGAATCTTTTTTGTTATTAAGTGTGTGCGGTAGATCTTATTCCTGAACAAGGTGGAAATGCACAATATCCAACAGCCTCTTTGTGGAGGGCCGCAACCACATTCTCCATTGCTTCAAGGAACAAAGGTAGAGATTGACCTCTGTGACCTCAAGGTGTGGTGGTACACGCCTTTAGTCCTGATGCCTGGGAGGCAGAGGCAGATTGACCTCTGTGACCTCAAGGTGTGGTAGTACACGCCTTTGGTCCCAATGCCTGGGAGGCAGAGACAGGCAGATCTCTGTGAGTTCAAGGTATTGTAGCACATGCCTTTAATCCCAGCGCATGTGCTTGGTAACTCTCTACTGCTGCGTCCCTGCCTACTCCCGAGGCATCACCTGGGATAATGGGCAGCGGACCAATCCAAGAGTGACACGTCAGAAGCGAGGACTGTTTCCTTTATAAGGGCTGGGTTCCCCTCATTCTGGGTCTCCGCTTTGGAAGCTGATGCTCTCCCTCTCAAGACGCATTAAAGCTTTGCTGCAGAAGGATCCTAAGTGCCCCGTGTCGTTCTTGCTGGCGAGGCCGAGCGCGGGACACCTCTTGAAGGTTAAACTTTCCAGAAGTGGTCACTGCCCTTACTTCCTCTTCCTTTCTCCATGGAGAAAATTGCTTTGGCTTCAGAGCCTGCTTAGTTTGTTCTCCAGGACACTATTCAAACCTTATTCCGAAAAAAAGGAATGAAGTGGGCTGAGGGATTGGTTGGTTGCTTAAGAGAGCTTGCAGCACAATCATGAAGACCAGAGTTTGGATCCCAATACCTGGGTGACAAGTGGTGCATCCCAAGCACACCTGCAGCCTGCCCCTGAGAGGGAGGAGTCGGGAGGATTGCTGGGGCCTGCTGGCTTTCAGCCCGTTTGAGAAAATGAGAGCACCAGGTTCAAGGAGAGGCCCTGCTCAAAATGAACAGGAGGAATGTGCTGGAGGAGGGCATCAAACACCCTCTTCTGCCCTCCACACCTTTGCACAGGTGTGTGCACCCACGCACACCAGTGCACATACACTCACACAGGCATTTAGAAATGCACAGATAAATAATATACTTTTTTAAATGAAAGAAATGTAACTTTGCTAACAATTTAATATCTAAATCAACACTAACATTCTTATTCAGTCTTGGGCCTGGTGCCACAGATGGCAAATGAGGTGTCTTGAGAGTAGTGTCCCACATAAGAGGGGGCTAGTGATTATCCCAGTCTTCACTAGCTTCTGGGCAATGAGACTTTACTTGTACCAAAGTAGAAGCATGGATCATATTATCAGCCTGCTGCCTTTGACATCACTTGGTGGTGGTTTTAGAGGCCACCATCAACAAACATAAGATCCTTATATTATGCAACTTGTTTGTATAAAAGCCAAGGAGGGAAGCTACTTAAATCTCTTTTTGTGTGTGACATTAGTATAACTTGGGTTCTGAAGATGACAAGGAAAAAAATAAAAGAAAATTATGTATAAATCCTACTTAAGAGTGTACATGTAGACATGTAAGCCAGGACAAAAACCTTTAGCTAGGGAAGTCACAGACCCAGTGGAGAAACAACTTCTATTATTTTGCTAATAGATATGTTTTGATAATTAAGCTGTGCACTAAAAACTATAGATTAAATATTTAAATAAATAGGACTCATGCGATGTGACTGATCATAAATCACCATACTTTTCTCTTGCTATTGATCTAGAAAACGAAATTGTAAGGCTAATTCTTTGTTGCTTTTTAATGAAATCTCTGGCAGATGTCATTGATTTTTCTGGCTACAGCAACCATGAAAAGCCATTCTAGTTTATGGATTAAAATATCTAATTAAAAAAAAAAGATATCTAGCTCCAAGTAATAGTCCAAGCTTCCAACCTCACTGTGCTGGCAAGTCTACTGTCAGCTTGACATAGCTTGAGTTATCTGAAAAGAGGGAACCATGACTGGAAAATACCTCCATAAGATTCAGCTGTAGGAATCTTAATTAGTGATTGATGGGGGAGGACCCAGCCCTTGGTGGGTGGTGCCATCCCTGGGCTGGTGGTTCTAGGTTCTAGAAAAAGCAGGCTGAGCAAGCCATGGGGAGTAAGCCAAAAAGCAGCACCCCTCCATGGCCTCTGCATCAGCTTCTGTCTCCAGGTTCCTTCCCTGTTTGAGTTCTTGTCCTGACTTCCTTCAATGATGAACAGTATTGTGGAAGTGTGAGCCTAATAAACTGCTTCCTCCCCAACTTTCTTTGGCCATGGCAGTTCATCACGGCACTAGTAATGCTAAGTCACTCACAAACTTGGAGTTCTGTCTGGCCAAGCTGAGCCTGTAGCAGGTGGAGAAACATAATGGGAATGAGGGTGCAGAGTGTCTCACCCGCTTTCCCTGACTGAGCCCTTTTCACCTCTCACGAGTTCATGGTGTGTAACCTCTGATTCCTTCAGAGAAAGTTCAAGCAGGGGCTGGAAGAGGAACAATGGGAAGGTTCTGTTTGTCCATCTCTGTTACCAACTGGTATCTAAACATCCTGTGCTAAAGAAAATTTAAAACTGGACTTGTTCTAGCACTGAGCTCGTTTGTAGGCCTTTTGTTTTTGACATCTCTTTTCCATTTCTGAGATTCTTTCACCTGCTATTTTATTCAAAGCAGGATAATACATTTCCCCTATCCAGTCACCTGGGATCCACCTTTAGAAATCAGTATTTCATGCATATTCCTTTTTCTTTCTTTCTTTCTTTCTTTCTTTCTTTCTTTCTTTCTTTCTTTCTTTCTTTCTTTCTTTCTTTCTTTCTAGAAGTAAGTTCTCTTTGCTAGATCCAAGGTAATTCCATAGCGGCAAATATTCTATTATGGCTCTCAAGTGGCCTTTGAGACAGTCCCTTCCTACTTAATACAGATAGATTTTGAGTGTGTGGGAAATCCCCAGTACCTTTCTACATCCAGGGAAGAGGGAGGATATGATTCTGGGTGCCATGTTTTAAGGAAGATGATGCTTGTTCAAGGAGCATCTTGGTCATCTTTCTCTTGTGATAAAATACCCTGGCCCAAGCCATTTAAGGAAGCGTTTGCTTTGGCTCACAATTTGAGGTATTTCCAATCACAGCAGGAAAGTCAAGGAAGGAGGGACTTGAAGCGACTGGTCACATGGTGTTAAAAATAAACACACAGAGAGAAAGGGATGAGTTTAGGTATGCTGCATAACTCACTTTCTCCGCTACACCATCCAAAATCTATCCGGAGAACAGGGGATTCCACAATGAAGGTGGTGCTCCCACATCCAGTTAACTTAATCAAGATAACTATATCAAGATAACCCCTTCAGTTGTGCCCAACGGCCCATCTCCCAGCTCTTTCTAGATCCTGTCAAATTCACTAACACAAGGAAACATTCAGAGTCATTTTAAAGCTACAGAAACTAGGACATAGTGAAACAGTGCAAGGATTGGAAAAATAAATCAATGGAACAGAGATCAAGCCCAGAAACAAACTCATATATGAGCACTCAATGTGTTATAAAGTTAGAATTACATATCAATGGGAAAATAGCTATTAAAACATATTGCTAGGAAAATTGGTTTTTCTTTTCTTTTCTTTTTTGATTTTCGAGACAGGGGTTCGCTGTAGTTTTAGAGCCTGTCCTGGAACTAGTTCTTATAGATCAGGCTGGCCTTGAACTCACAGAGTTCCGCCTGCCTCTGCCTCCCAAATTCTGGGATTAAAGGCGTGCGCCACCACCACCTGGCTGGTTTTTCTTTTCTTAGACATATTTTTTATTGATTCTTTGGGAATTTCACATCATGTCCACCAATCCCACTCACCCCCAGTCCCTTCATATCTTCCCTTCATTCTTGTATCATCTGCCTCAAAATAAAACAAAATATTAATTTAAAAAAGAAAAAGAAACAAATGAAAAACTACTTCACCACTCCATCTTTCCAGCCTCTTCAGCACCTCTTCATCATCATAGTGGCACTGGGAGCTGCTGTGTATCATGCAGCATACTATTTTATATTCTGTGTATGCAGTATGCCCAGACAGCTTTACTTGCAAATGTTTATTGTGTAATGTCTTATTGGTCTGGTCCAAGGCCTCTGGCTTCTGCTACATCATCAATACTGGATCCTCACTGAAACTCCTTTTGGATATCCTGTTGTTGTCCTGATTCATGGAGATCCTGTGGCTATGGTTCTGCAAGGTCAGTCCCTTCACACACTACAGGATGTCATAGATGGGGGAGATGTTGGGATGGGCCAACTCAAAGCCCTGGATGTGTGGCTTGGGTGGTAGCTGAGTTGGTTAGTCTTGGAAAAAATTGTTTTTTATTAAAAGTTTTATATCCATATCTTAATCACAGGTGGACTAATAGTTCTACAAATGAAAGAGAAAAGTTAAGTGTCTGAAGAAAATCTGTCATCAAGACAAAAAATGGAATATATTTGACATGAGAGTACTGGGGATGGAAGGGTCCAGGGTGGGAAGAATGGGTCAAATTACATATGAAAAGGCCATAATAAAAGTTATTATTTTATATATTCAATTACATTAATAAGGAAATTCAACAAAAACAAATTAAGTTTGAAACACCAAAATAAAGTCTTTTACTTTGTATACTAATTAAATATTTAATTTGTTTTATAAAGAAATTCAAATTAGATACAAAAAACCCTTTTGCTATAAAAATATCTCTTAGGCCATATACCAAAAACTTAAATGTAAAGAAAATAAAAGATGAAGATTGTATTACATTAGGCCAGGCATGGTGGCACACGCCTTTAATCCTAGCACTCAGAAGACAGAGGCAGGCAGATCTCTTAGTTTAAGGGCAGTCTGATCTACAGAGTGAGTTGCAGGATAGCCAGGGCTACACAGAAAATCTCTGTCTTGAGGAGAAAAGACAAAGATAGTATTACATTAAATTAAGGGCTTTGTTTGTTTTTTATTTTATTTATATATTTTTCTTTTTAGCAGTAATAAAAAGTATCATAAGCAGGGGTGGGAAGGTTGCTTGGTCAATAAAATACTTGCCTTGCAAACTGGAGAATCTGAGTTCCAGGTGAACCCAGGGACAAATTGGGCATGGTGGTGTGTGCTGGTAATATGGTGACCAAGGCAACTTACAGAAGAAAGAGTTTCTTTTGGCTCATGGTTCCAGAGGGATGAATCCATCACCGTGAAGGCATCGTAGCAGGCAGGCACAGTGGTGGAGCCAGAAGCCGAGAGAGAACTGGAAGTGACCTGAGACTTTATCATCGAAACCTGCCCCAGTGATGTAT
The DNA here is from genome assembly GCF_982192425.1 of Myodes glareolus. Taxonomy (NCBI): domain Eukaryota; kingdom Metazoa; phylum Chordata; class Mammalia; order Rodentia; family Cricetidae; genus Myodes; species Myodes glareolus. The sequence continues at coordinate 95,051,530 of NC_142029.1, forward strand.
TTCCCCCAGCAAGGTAGTACCACCGATACCTCCCCAAACTGAGCCTCCTGCTGGGAGCCAAGTGTTCAAATGCTCAAGACTATGGTGGACATTTCTCCTTTAAAGCACCACAGCTATCTATTTTGGTGTTTTTCTAACCTAGTCAGTTAATTAACAGAGACTTCAGAATACATAAGTATATGGAAGGATTTGAAAAAAATGATAATATAGTCATAGTAGGACTACTGTCATCAGTCAAAGGGAAGGGGGATATGATCAGGGAGATATCAACACAACACGTCTCAATAACACTTGCAATGTTTAATTAAACAACATCCTGAAGAAAATCTCTAAAAATCATTTGGTGAAATGGTTGACTCTGGTTCTGGGAAATTAGTGCACACAATGGGAGTCACTGTTACAAAATACCTCAGGCAGTAAATAAGTGTATTAAGTAAAAGGTCTATTTTGGCTCAAGGTTTCAGTCCACAGTAGGCATCTGTCCCTGTGGCTCTGGGTTGTGTCAGCATAGTGTGTCTGGTGGGAAGGCCCAGCAGAGGAGACCTGTTTATCTTACAGTTTTCGGGAAGCAAGGAGGGACAGAAAAAGGGACAGGGTTTAAATATCCCTTCAAGGCCATGCCAGGCCTAATTTCCTTCATGAGGTTCTGACTCATCAAATACCCAATAGCGTAATGAACTGTGGTCCAAGCCATTAATGTATGGTCTTAACATTAATTTTAGTTTTATGCATGTGAATGTTTGTCTTACATGTCTTGTCTGTGCACCCCATGTATGGTTTGTGTCCACAAAGACCAGAAGAGGGCATCAGAACCTCTGGAACTAGAATTGTGAACAGATGGTTGTGAACTGTCATATGGGTGCTGGATGATGTGGGATACCCCTCTGTATGCTGTAAATATATTTTATTACCTTTGGTTAATAGAGAAGCTGCTTTGGCCTATGACAGGGCAGAGTAGAGCTAGGTGGGAACTCCAAACAAAGATAGAGAGAAGGCAGAGAGTCAGGGAGATGCCACGTAGCTGCCGAAGGAGAAAGATGCTGGAACCTTACTGGTAGGCCACAACCTCGTAGTGATACACAGATTAATAGGAATGTGTTAATTTAAGATGTAAGAGCTAGGTAGGAATATGCCTAAGCTATTGACCAAGCAGTGTTGTAATTAATATAGTTTCTATGTGATTATTCGGGTATGGGTGGCCAGGAAATGAATGAGCAGTCTCCTTTTACATGGAAAGGGGATGGAACTTGTGTTCTCTGTAAGAGCAACAAGTGTTCTTAATGCTTAGCTCTCTCTACAACCCCAACACATGGGATTGTGGGGTTACATTTCAAATACAAACAAAATTAATGAGCTTTGAACAACTAGTGTGGCTAAAAGCTCTCTCATAGAGTCATGTTAGATGACGCAGGGACCACTTTGAAGGAGCTCCCATGAGTCAACATGAGACCATCTGTGCCTCAAAAGCACAGCAATACAATGTGTCAGACCCCCTCACATACTTGAAAGAGTAAACTCATATCAATACAAAAAGACAGCCAAGTAGAATGCCCAACTCCAGACAGCCAAGTGCTCGTTGCTGGAGATTGATAGGATGATAATGTTTTATTCTGAAAATAAATAACAAATGAGAAAACATTTATTTTTATTTTTTTGTCATATATGTTTCAGAAGAACAGCTGTCTATATAGAAGAATTACAACTGATAAATTAGAAGAAATGATGGAATGCTTTAAGTTCAGGTTTCAACTTGTAGTGATGTAATTGATTGACAATAATTGACAGGCAGTACTCGCTAAAGAGTCGAAAGCTATTAGCTGTAGTGGTAGAGGAAAGCATCATTACGAAAGGATCAGGCTGGTCTTAGATATATGTACTTCATCTCTGCCTCTTTAGAAGTAGCTCATCCCAAATATCAGATGCCTTTTGGTGTGATGCAATAAGAATTGTTTCTTGTGATGTTTTCTTGGCCAAACATTTGCACCTGATTGTTTAAATTCCTTAGGACTTGGAGTTATCTTACACAAAATTTGAGGGATAAAAGAATAATTTAGATGGCAAAGATACAATCAGCTAAATCCAAATGTGAGGCATTCTCTATGAATGACCCAGTTTCTTTACTCTATATCTATTATACACCAACCAAAATGACACCAGGGAAAAATGAGGGCTATCAGTCCAGTATAAAGTAGGCAGAGAGAAGGTAACCGCTAAAGGCTGTGTGAGAACCTTACTTAGATCCTGATTTGAGTAAATCAACAATAAGTGGTCCTATTTAGGGAAATCAAGGAAATGTACAAAGGGATTTGTGTTGAAGGAAACTAATGCTATTTTTGTTAACAAGATGAATGTGTGGCATCTTCTTAAAAGTGTTCTTCACCATCAAGCTCAGGACACAGTAGAGCGTAACGTGAAATGCCTTAAAACGGTGTTGAATTAGCATACAGAGAAACAGGCTTTGTTTTCATACATATATAATATTATGCTTTGTTCTTATGTGCTCTCTCGGTCCTCTCTGTGTCCTCCTCCTCTCTCTTACTGGTCCGTTCTTCTTCCCTTGACTTTCATGACGTGCATGTTCCATGACCTTCTCTCGTTGCTCTCCTATTTCTTTCTTTCTCTCTCTCTCTCTCTCTCTCTCTCTCTCTCTCTCTCTCTCTCTCTCTCTGTATTGTGTATGAAGATCAGAGGACAATCTTTGGGAGTTCATTTTCATTCTCCACCTTGTTGAGCCCCATGAGCTTCTGGGTGAATCTCTCTCCAGCCATCACCTTGCCATATGGGTTAGCTGGGATTGCCTTCAGGTTTTTAGCTGTAGGGATTAAACTCAGATCGTCAGGCTTGTGTGGCAAGAACTGTGACCTCAGAACCATCTCGTTGCTCTTTTTCCTCCTGTAGACTTCTTCCTCCAATTTCCTAGTTCTGTTTCTACTGTACAGTACCTTTGCATATTCCTTGTTCTTTTTCCAGATAATTGGCCCACTGGTCCATGTAATATGAATGCATGAATGCCCAAGTCGATGTTGCCCAGTGACCTGAAAAGTGAATATTGGCTGTCATTATCTGTGGGTTCTGTACCTCTGGATTCAACTGAGGACTGAAGGTGTTTTCTAAAGAATTGTCCTCACTAGGACAGGAGAGATGGTCCAGTGGTTAAAAGCACTGGTTATTCTCCTGGAGGACCTGTTTCTATTCCCAGAACTCACATGGTGGCTTCAAACTGTAACTCCAGTTCCAGGGGATCCAAAGCTGCCTTCTGGCCTCCATTGGCACCAGGCATGCATGTTCTGTACAGAAATACCCACAAATAAAATAAAATAAATAAATAATAAATAAATCTTTATTTTAAAAAAGATTGTCTGTGCTATAGGAAAAACTTCTTTGTTAGTATCTCTTAAGTATTTTCTTAAGAGGCCAAACCACTTGGCAAATAATTCCAATCAAACCAAATTAAACCAAATTAAAATATGCCCATGTTTAATGGAGTGCTTCCAGGTGGCCCCAGGAAAACATGGAGAGGGGAAGACCATGCGGAATCCAGAGACCACATGTTCACTCTCTGGGGGGGCAGTTTAAATAGCCTGTGAGAGTGGTCCTGACCTTCCCTGGGAAGGGGTTACTTGTTGGCAGGCTTTCTCAGAGGTGGAGTTTGGATTGAGGCAACTCCCAGGGGAGGGAGCTTATGCCAGGAGCTGGGGTGAAGACCCTAGGCAAACAGTGTCCTCTGAGAAATACCTGTAAAAACTTTGTGTACTAATGACATTGCATTGGGTGTGAAAGATAATCTAGAGATGACTTGAATCACATGGGAGGAGCAGTGTAGGCTATATGTAAACATTATGCCATTTTACATACGAATCTGAAGCATTGGTAGATTCTGGTATCTGGGGGGATTTCTGGAATTCATTCGCTACCAAATGATTGAGAGGAGTTGCTTGTTAAGAGAAATTCACGTGTGTCCGTTAAGGGGTATCAATGATTTATTAAGATATAAAAGGGGAAAATACACTTATGAATACAGAATATGGTAAATCCAGTTGCAGAATCCTTGGAAAGCTGGGGATTGATCACATGCTGCTTCACGCCACCAGACTCAGTCTTCACCCAAGAGAGCCTGACTCACTCTCTCCCTTCCTTTCACAAAGGTAGACAGGACACAGCCTCTCTTGGGCCAGACAGCCAAGGTCATGGGCGGAGAATATCCACTACAGTTGATTTACCTGCTTGTCAGTAAGTAAAGTGCTGTGCAGAGCACTGGATCACTACAGCGTGTTTGTAGTTAACCCATAGTGGAGGCACCAGTGAAGTAGGGTCAGCCAGGAACCCACAATGTTCTGGGATCAGTTGTGGAGGAAGTACTCCCAGATGCCAGAGGCTCCTGGTAGAAGGTTCCTATTCATGAGGGAACCATAGGATTTTTTTTTTTGTCAGAGTGCCCAATCAGGTTGATGCAGCTTGGGGAATTTTGGATCACCTAACTCTGAAGCATTTGGGAGCCAAGGTGCAAAGTCACTTAGCTTGTTATCTCTTGAAAAGGCTGGGCAGGAAATACTTTGTACTCTAGGTTGATCTCTGTCATTGCCCTCCCCTAAAGTTTTTTTTCCCCTAACAGGCAGAAAGACTGCCAAAGGAGTTGCAGGGCCTGCCCCAGAGGTGCTAATACCTCCTATCTGTTTCCTGAGCTCTTATCGGGAACCGCTGTTCACACAAATCAAGTTGTGAGAACATTTGCCAGAAGTTTCCTTGGATCAGTCTTAAATAGCATGCTTAGCAGTGGTCATCCCAATGCTTGTGGCCTAGAGACACTCCGAAGCCCTGGTCCACTCTCTCCCTGAGGCTGAGCCTCTGATCTTTTAGATATAAGGCTGCCTCATGGTAGGGCCTTGAGGGTTGTATATTTTCTCTGGTCATTTGTCAGAGGGAAAAAGTTGAAGCCTGACCTCAGAGTATCCTATGGGAGGCTCTGAACCAAGTCTAGGCAGCTACTTACCAAAGACATCCTGGTGTTGTGTCCAGAAGAGAGGGAGACTCTTCCATGAAGTTATTTGCCTTCTACTTCTCTAAAATAATTTTTTGAGAATTTAAAATAGTTTTTGAAAAAGAATTTTATACATGAGTATTGCATTTGTATAAATTCCACTCCTCTCTTTCCCACATCCAACTAGTCTAATATCCCTCTCCACCCTCCCTCTCTCTCACCCCTACTCAAGTTCATGACCTCTTTAGGGTTGCACACATACTTGGAATTGGATAATTGATCAGTGAAGACCCTGGAGAAGACTGGTTTTCCATCTCTCAGTAGCCATTGATAACCTGTAGCTTTTTTATCTAGAAGCAGGGCCTTGTGATATTTCCCCTATTTGTCTCCTTATTGGTTTATTTACTTATTTTTGTTTGGGGGGGTAGTGTTTCTCTGTGTGACAGCCTTTGCTGCCCTGGAACTAGCTGTGTAAACAAGGCTGACATCGCACTCACAGAGATCCACCTGCCTCTGCCTCCTGAGTGCTGGATTAGAGGAGTGCACCACCATTGCCTGGCCATGTCCCCTATTTGAATTGGCATGTCAACTCTGTTGTCATTATACAGGCCTTGTTTATGAAGGCATATCTTGAGGCAACTATGACTATTGCTTAGGTTCCCCCATTATGTGGTTCTTTCTTCCTCTCTTCTCTCTCTTTCTTTATTCTGTCAGGGTCTTTCTATTTAATGCAAGCTGGCCTCAAACTTGTGATCCTTGGCCTTGGTCTATCAAATGCTGAGAGTACAGGCATGCATCCCTGTGCCTGGTTCTGCTTCTTTTGATATTAACTACCTCCTTGCCATGCCCATAGACCCTATTATGGGGATGTCTTTGGATCTTGCCAGGCAAGCTTTTTGGATTGGTTTAGACCACATCTGCCTTGTTTATCATGAGCAGGACATCTTCCTGTTAGAGCAAACATTCCTTTGTGATTTCCAGGAAGGCATAGAACTAAGAAAATGCTAATAAGAGGGGTACAAAAAGAAGTAGGGTACTTTTTTGGGGAGATTTCCTGAAGTTAATTCCATTATATGTGCAGGCACTGAAAAGTAAGAGACCAATATTGAGCAGAATGGGTTAGAATTAAGATGTTTAAACTGGGAACAAACAGTGTGACTCTTAGGAGGAATTTAGTCTACCTTAACCTCAGTTGTCTCACCTGAAGGACAAAGCTAAGAATAAAGAATCAAAGTGAAGCCAAGCTGTCTGGCCAGATAACTGTCTGGTAGGATTTCACTTTTCTTAAATCTGGGCAACACTGGCAAACCAGTGTTGATGAATTCACTTAGCCATTCATCGTTGCTGCATACATTCATTAATACATGAGCTCTTTCACTGCACAAACATCTACTGAAATCATATTCCATAAAACCAACAATGCAACATAGCATGAGGAATAAGATGAAAGCTTCTGGGGCTAAAGACATGGCTCAGTTAACAGCATGCCCCACTCTTGCAGAGGACCTGAGTTCAGTTCCCAGCACCTTTTCTGAGTGGTTCATAACTGCCTGCAACTCCAGCTCAAAGGTCACTCAATGCTTTTAGTCTCCCAGGGCATCCGCATATAAACACACACTCCTAAAAATAATAAAAAGACTTCTAAAAAGCACATTAAAAGAATAGAATTTTTTGTCCTTCAGAATTTCCTTTTATTTTTTATTTTATTTTTAATGCTTCACAAATTTGCGTGTCATCCTGGCACAGGGGCCATGCTAATCTTCTCTGTATCACCCCAGCTCCAGTATATGTGCTGCCAAAGTGCGCACCAAAATTCCATTTTAAATGGAGAAGAGAAAGACAACCTAAGAAGAAGCTGTCATGGGGTGTGACACACAGTAAGAAAGGCACCAAGTGTAACAGGAGTTCAGAAAAGGAGACCTTGGCTCCAGAGGGGGTTTTGGGGTGGGTGGGGGAGGGGGGACTCATTAGGGGTGAACTAGTTGAACTGAGTTATAAAGAACTAGAGTTTAGATAGGCAGATGTGGGTAAACAGCCTGCAGGCTGTTAAAAGGGTGAGCAAGAGACCTGGAGGTGGGGATGGACGACCTGTGTCTGGGAAACTACAAACCATCTAAACAAAAGATAGCAACCGGGAAGTGGGAAGTGCTGCGGTTGCGGGAGTATCTTCGGCTGCTTCAGTCAATAGTTGCTGAAGCACGAGCCCACGGTGCTGCGGGAGGGCCTTCCGCTCTGTCAGCCAATAGCCGCTGAAATACCAGCCCACTGGGGCGTGGTATATTTCTCTTTTAAAGAGAGCCACAAGTCTCGGCTCGGGCCTCTTGGTTCCTGTGCTTGGTGCTCCGGCTCCAGCGACTAGGCTCCCTTCCTGATGGTTTATGGTGTATGTAAGTTTTACCCCCTTTGAGTGGAAGAATAACGAGACATAGCCACAGTCCCAGAGACAGTAGATGAATATCTGAACCCGAGGGGTGGGAACAAGAGAGACTAGGAAACTGGTGAGGAACTAGGACTATGGGGGTGAAGGGAAGTGGTGAGGCAAGGACACTGGGGCAGATGACTCCCCTGATGGATGTTCTGAAGGCTGAATGGCTACCCTACTTTTTGAGCAGCACTTGTTTCCACATCCGGCCATCTGTCCAGAGCAAGTCAGGTTGACTAAACGGTACCCCAGCGAAGTATGGTGACCTACCCAAACCCTCAAGTCCAGTTTCACTTTCTGCAATTTCAGTTACCCATGACAACTAGGCTCCTAAAATATTAAACGGAAGATTTCAAAAATAAAGAATTGGAAAGTTTTAAATTGTGTATTGTTACACTTTAGGTCACCATTGTGTGTTGAAACACATGACCAAAGCAGCTTGGGGAGGAGAGGGCTTGTTTAGCATAGACTTCCACATCACTGCTCATCCTCAGAGGGAGTCAGGACAAGAATTCAAACATGGCAGGAACCTGGAGGCAGGAGTTGGTGCAGAGATCATGTAGGAATGCTGGTCACTGGCTTACCCCTCATGGCTTTCTTAGCTTGCTGTTTGTAGAACACAGGACCACCATCCTAAGGGTGGCCCTACCCACAGTGGCCTGAGCCCTCCCACATCAATCACTTGTTAAGAAAATGCCCTGCAGGCTTACCTACCGCCCAGTCTTATATAGGCATTTTTTCAATTGAAGTTCCCTCCTCTTAAAGGACTTTCACTTGTGTCAAGTTGACATAAAACTTTCCTGCACATGTACCATATGAGTAATGTGATAAAATCTCTGCTGTGCTCTGTCCTGTTTGGGACAGGTACCATTCCATTTGTCCAGGAAATCCACACTATATGACCAATCATCCCTTTATACCTAGTAGCCACCTCAGGTATCAGATCGCAATGCTGGATCGTGACGTGATGTCACAGTGTCTACACCACTCGTCTCACCTGGTGGCAGTGTAGAATCTCACATCATCACAAGAAGAAGGGTGGTGCACACTGGTAATTCTGTCATTTGAGTGGCTGAGGCCGTAGATTGTGAATACCAGGCTGGAATACACAGCTAAGGGCCATTTGAAGGAACATGTAGAAACCTACTATAGTAAAAGCTTCTTTGATGTAGGAGGGTCATCTGTCTATGTGTTACTTTCATTGGTTAATAAAGAAACTGCCTTGGCTTTTGATAGGACAGCAGCCTAGCTAGGCGGAGTAGACAGAACAAAATGCTGGGAGAAAGAAGCAGAGTCAGGCAGAGACTGAGAGCCGCCCGTCATGAAGCTGCCAGGTCAGACATGCTGAATCTTTCCTGGTAAGCCACGACCTCGTGGTGCTACACAGATTATTAGAAATGGGTTGAGTCAAGATGTGAGAGTTAGCCAATAAGAGGCTAGAACTAATGGGCCAGGCAGTGTTTAAAAGAATACAGTTTCTGTGTAATTATTTCAGGGGTAAGCTAGTCAGGATGTGGGCAGGAACACAGCCCGCTGTTCCTTCAACACTTCTTAAAATCTATACATATATAAAAGAAATCTTAAAGGAGTCAATAATGGGGGAGACAAAACTGTGTTTATTTTTCTCGCACCAACAAATGAGACCTCAAGTGCTAGGAATGGGTTACATCTAATTGACTCTTTGGCCAAAGGAGCACCATGGAAATCCCTAAATAACTCAGGCTATTGATTTTTCTCTGTAAAGTGATGGTAAGTCCTGTTGCTGCAATAGGACAACTCATCGAACATGGAGAAGTTTAGCTGGTGTCTACCTAGGGCCTTCGCTCGTACTAACTGGTGTTCACACTACTGGAGGGTAATATGTGTGCTGGAAAAGGAGAAAGGTCCACACCAACCCAGCTAAAAACTCTTGTACTGACAATGACGTCCGGCTCACAGAATATGCTGGTGAAATAGTGGCAATAAAAGCTGTGGGAACAAATTACCATCTGGTTCATTTAAGGCCCACTCCAAGAGCTGAAATCCATGCCCGACACTGTTCTGGTGACCTGGGACTAGATACTCAGGGACCTGGGTGTCTTAGTTAAGGTTTCTATTGCTGTGAAAAGACACCGTGACCATGTCAACTCTTATAAGGAAAACATTTAATTGGGGTGACTTAATTACAATTTCAGAGGGTCAGTCCATTATCATCATGGTGGGAAGCATGCCACCTTGCAGTAGATGTGTCACTGGCTACATCCTGACTTTCAGGGGACAGGAAGTTGACTGAGACACTGGGAAGTATCCTGAGGATAGGAAACCTTAAGCCTGCCCCCACAGTGACACACTCCCTCCAACAAAGCCATACCCACTCCAGTAAAGTCACACCTCCTAATAGTGCCACTCCCTGTGAGATTATGAACGTCAATTACACTCAAACTACCACATTCTACTTCTTGGCCCCCATAAGCTTATAACAATATCATAATACAAAGTTTATTTAGTTCAACTTCAAAAGTCCCCATAGTCTATCACAGTCTCTACAATGTTTTAAAGTCCAAAGTTCAAAATCTCTTCTGAGATTCATGAAATCTCTTAACTGTAATCACCTGTACAAATCAAAATCAAGCATATCACATACTTTCCACATATAATGACACAGGATATAGTTTATCATTCCAAAATGAAGGGAAGGGAGCATAGCAAGGAAATGGAGAACCAAAGCAAGACTGAAAACCAACTGGGCAAACTCCAAACTCTGCATCTCCATGTCTGATGCCAAAACACATTATAACTCCAACTTGGCTCAACTTTGTTGACTGAAACACATTTCATTCTCTTGGTCTGGTTCCACTTCCTGTTAGCAGCTCTCCTCAGCAGGTACCCCATGACTCTGGCATCTCTGACATCCTTGGGTTCTGTAAGGCAATTCAGGCTTCAACTTCACAGCTTCATGAAATGGCCTCTCTGCTAGGACTCCATATTCAGGGACACCTCTGACACATGACTGTTCTCAACAGCTTTATTCCATAACTCTTTTCTTCTATCCTTAACTTTAAGGCCAGAACCACATGGTCAAACCTGACAAGTTCTGCAGGTTGCTAGGCCTGGAATATGGCCTACTCACTCAATTACATCTTTACCAATTTTCTGTCTTTTACTATTTGTTTGGCTATCCTGAAACTTGATCTGTAGTGTAAGCAGAGGCAGAGTTTTTCTTTTGTCCCAGCCATCCAGTCTCAAATAATCATAGAAATGCTTATGCTAATTAATGTAATTACAGAATTATAGTTATACTATCTAGTCTGTTTGTATTTGACAAAATTAGGTAAGATATTTAATTATTTATCTTATCTAGGTGAGTTTAACGTTTTATAACTAATTTATCTTTTATTACAACTAAGGAAAACTATAGCTATAATTATCTAGTCTTTAACTACATCAAAGACCTGAGGAAAACAATAATAATACCCGAGTGAGCAGGAAGTGCAGGCAAGTGACTTTCAAAAAGTGTGAGAAATGGCAGAAACAACTGTTAGGATGGGGATAGCCAAGAATTTATGTTTGAGGGGGCTGGAGAGATAGCTCAGTGCTTAAATATACTTACTGCGCTACTGTGGGACAACAGTCTTGTACCCTGTAAAGATTTGTCACTTGTATTAGTTTAATAAAACACTGATTAGTCAGTAGCCAGGCAGGAAGTATCGGCTGGGCCACCAGAGTATGAGAATGCTGGAAAGAAGAAAGGCTCAGTCTACAGTCATCACTCAGACCAAGAAGAAGCAAGATGAGAATACCTCGCTGATAAAAGGTACCAAGCCACACGACTAACACAGACAAGAATTATGGGCTAATTTAAGATGTAAGAATTAGATAATAAGAAGCCTGAACTAATATGCCAACCAGTTTATAATTAATGTAGGCCTCTGTGTGTTTCTTTGGGGCTGGGTGGGACAGAAACCTCTGTCAACCCTGCTCTTTCAGAGGACCCAAGCTTGGTTCCCAATACACACAAGATGACTCATAACCACTTTTAACTTCAGTTTCTTAGGTTCTCATGACCTCTTCTGGCTTCTTGGGTACTGTAAGCACAGGCAAAAGACTCATACACATAAACATGAAAAAAATAAACACAATTAAAATATGCATATGTCTATAGATGCTCAAGGCTGGGAATAGTAAGAACAAGGGGAGCGTGTGGTGTGGAATGAGGGTCTGGGTAGTAGAACACTCTGCCAGTGAAAGCAGTCTACCGGTTGTCTCCATACAGGTTCTCCAATTCTGCCTTGCAATTTCCCATACGACCTGCCATGTTTGCTTCTGTTGACTGCCTTCCTTCGGGTTGAAACCGTATCACACTGTGGGAAAGGACTGCGGAAGGATGTGCTGGTGACTCGGCAATGAAGTTGGTGTCTGCCTGACAGTCTCCTAAGGGTGAGATTTTGACAAGTTTGACAATGCACTTGATGCAAAGGCAGGCAGGTGGCTCCCGGAGCCTTTTGCATTGCCATCCCCCATTTCAAGCCTGAGATGGCTTATTCTAAATCCCACCCACTACTTTACCAAACCCAGCTCTCGACACTCTCAAGATGAATTTCTCTCTGTGGTCAGTTAGGCCACTGTGTGGTTTCCTCTACTGGATTCCCTTTTGTGGTTGGAGGGCAAAACATTTTCTTGCCTGCTGCTTCCAGGAATGTGCATGCTACACAGGAGGGTTTTATTTTACCTCCTTTGAATGGAATGGCAGCCATCCAGCAGGCCTGGGAGCATGTATAAATAGAGGGACACGTAAGCCCGCATTTAATATCCAGAACATAAACCAGCCACCCTGCGTGCTACACCGTCATGTTTTGATTAAAGGCTGCTGACAGCTCCACAGACCATACCGTGGGGCCCAGAAAACCACCTAATCCCACTACTTTAGTCCAGGCTTCGATGGGCACGCTTCACTGCCAGGAACAGCTTCTCTCCAGCGACTAGTCACTCAGAGCTATTTTATCTGTTCTGTTTCAGCTTCTCCTTACCTCTGGCCATGGTCAAAGAGGCCAGCTGAACATGGAAGATTGAACTGTACAACTAATCCCAAACCATTATCTTCTTTGATTGTTCTCCTCTTTTTAGGGCTGAAAAGTTGGACTCACTCCCCAGTGTCTCTTGGACTACAGGGTGATTTTAAAAGGGCCCATTGAAAAGTCCATTTTTTTATTTCTTTCCCAGTTTCCACACAAGAACATTATTTCCTGATGGATATAGCACAGAGTAGGAACTTTTACTTCTGCTAGTTAGGTTCTTTATCACATGGACCCCAAAACCACCTTTCTTATGTTTATAACCATTACACTTCTAGTTTTAGTGTAAAGACTGGTCTGTTTCCTGAGATCATATGTTAATGTAGTCATCTCTTCCCCTAGGTGAATTCCCATTTTCTCTGCTAGGGAAAGCATTGCTATCCACAAAGGCTGAGATTAATCTCAGACCTTCCTGCCTATTCCCATTCATGGGTGTCTTTCTTCAAGATAGCATGAACTGTTTCCTAGTATTTGTTCAATGGCTGATTTATTAGATACGGTATTTTCTTTAACACCTTGTCCACGTATTGTCACGGACAAACTTTAGATTGGAATATAGGTATCTTCTAGACTAGGAACTCTTCAAGAAAAGGGAGTCTGTGCATTTTTGTAACAAGTACAGAGATGGCTGGGTGGTGGTGGGGCATGCGTTTAATCCCAGCACTTGGGAGACAGAGGCAGGCAGATCTCTGTGAGTTCAAGACCAACCTGGTCTACAGAGTGGGTTCCAGGACAGCCAGGGCTACACAGAGAAACCCTGTCTTGAAAAACCAACCAGTCATCCAACTAACCATCCATCCAACCAACCAACCAACCAACCAACCAATCAACCAACCAACCAACCAACCAACCAACCAACCAACCAACCAACCACACACCCACACACCCACCCACCCACCCAACCAACCAACCAATTAACCAACCAAATAACCAACCAACCAAACCAACCAACCAACCAACCAAACAAACAAACAAAGCAAGCCCAGTGATGAGCAGTTATTTTTGTTGATTGAATAACAATCCACTCTTGAAAAAGCAGCATTCCCAGCACTCACTAGTGAACCCAGTGGATTTTCAGCGACTTTCACTGTCTAAATCCTGGGAAGTTGGCATATGAAACAGTAATTAAGTTATTCTCAGGTGTTGAAGGGAGCCTATAGAACACTACACCCCTGCGGTCATGGAGCCATCCAGCAGGTCAGCATAGACCTGAACTTCCAGGTTGGATAGCTTCCAGCGTTTTAGGTCTCCTGGGATTCCATTTTATGAACTTAGAAGAATTCATTCTTTTTGGTTTTTTTTTGTTTTGTTGTTTGTTTGTTTTACAAGACAGGGTTTCTCTGTGTAACTCTGGTTGTCCTGGAAAACACTCCATAGACCAGGCTAGCCTTGAACTCAGACATTCACCTGCTTCTGCCTCCCAAGTGCTGGGATTAAAGGCTTGTGCCAGCACCACCTGGCCCAGAAGAATTAATTTTTATAATTGCTATCCTTTAATAGCCTTAATAGTTAATACAACTCCATTAGAATTAAAAGGCTATATGGGCTATTATTTTATTAGATATTAAAAAGAATGTTTGTGATATTTGTATAAGACATAAATTCTTTTTATAGCCAATTTAGGGATTTGTGTGTGTGTGTGAGACGCTAAGGGTTGACTTCATACGTGCTAGATAAGTGCTCTATTACTGAGCCAAACCCCCAAATCCCTAAATTTAGTCTTTTAGCAATGCCTAAAATATACCATTCCTGATTGTGAAAGTTTTTCTTTAAAGAGTTGATTTGACTTGTCAGGCAATAGTGATGCACTTCTTTATTCCAGCACTTGGGAGGCAGAGGAAGCAGATCTCTGTGAGTTCGAGGCCAGTCTGGTCTACAGAGCTAGTTCCAGGACACGCTCCAAAGCTACACAGAGAAACTCTGTCTCAAAAACAAAAACAACAACAATACAGCAACAGAAAGAGTTGCTTTGACTTTGTTTTTATTATTTTTAAGTATGTGTCTATATCTGTGTGTGGATATGTTTGCATGTGAGTAGACGCTTATGGAGGCAAGAAGCATTAAATCCCCTGGAAGCTGGAGTTACAAGCAGTTGGGAAATGCCTGATATGGGTGCTGGAAACCAAACTTGAACACCTTTGAGGGAAATAAATGCACATAACTCCTGGACCACTTCTCCAGGACCTGAATTTGATTTTTGTAAGCACCTTAACATAACTTTTTGCTAATTTTGACTAATATTTCGATGGAGATTTACATATCATATTTCTATTTAGTGTGAGCATGTGTGCACGCACAGAATACAAAAAAAGAGATACATATGCAAACAACAGCAACCCACCATGAATTTTGTACATGTTTACATGTTTATAAAATGACTTTAAACATAAGCCCAAAAGAGAGCTATCTTCAGAAATGCATCACATCTGAGAATCATTCTGCTAGGAATAGCTCCCATTCATTGAATATTTGCTGTGGGTCATCTTTAAAAAAAATCTTACTTGGGGGGCTGGAGAGATGGCTCAGAGGTTAAGAGCATTGCCTGCTCTTCCAAAGGTCCTGAGTTCAATTACCAGCAACCACATGGTGGCTCACAACCATCTGTAATGGGGTCTGGTTCCCTCTTCTGGCCTGCAGGCATACACACAGACGGAATGAATATTGTATACATAATAAATAAATAAATATTTTTAAAAAAATCTTACTTGAAGATAAAAACATTCCTGTGAAGAGACTTTTTACTTTCTTTTCTTTTCTTTCTTTCTTTCTTTCTTTCTTTCTTTCTTTCTTTCTTTCTTTCTTTCTTTCTTGTCTTTTTTTTTTCCAAGACAGGGTTTCTCTGTAGCTTTAGAGCCTGTCCTGGAACTAGCTCTTGTAGACCAGGCTGGCCTCAAACTCACAGAGATCCACCTGCCTCTGCCTCCCGAGTGCTGGGATTAAAGGTGTGTGCCACCACTGCCTGGCTATTTTCTTATTTTTTTTCTTTTCTTTTTTTTTAAAATGAGTTCCAAGTTCCATTTAAGAGGTAAGAAAGTTGAAGGCTATAACAGTTAGCCACGACAGAAACGTGAACTTCTCAGACTCTGAAGTCACATTCTACCATAAGCCCCGTCATGAAGGACAGATCCTGACTGGATATGGAACTTGGTACAAGTGTAAGGTGACCCAGGGCTGCTTACTGTCTGACTCTGGGGGTGCCTCCTGTCAACTCAGAACATTTGGTGAGTTCGTGGTAGATTTCCAGAGTTTGGAGAAGTAGTTTATAGGAAGGAAAGGGTTATAATTCATAGTTGCTCAAAAATTGGTCTCCTTACTCCTTAGTCACATACATAAGAAATGCCCCTGAATTAAAAGCATTTAAATGTTGAGAAACTTCTAGATAACCTTCGTAGAAACAGATAAGTCCAAATTCATATCACTTAGGATGGGATGCATTTCTTCCTTCCTTCCTTCCTTTCTTCCTTCCTTCCTTCCTTTTTTTTTGAGGCAGGGTCTCACTGTGTAACCCTGGTTGGCTTGCACCTCACAGAGATCCACCTATCTCTGCCTCCTGAGTGCTGGGATTAATGGTGTGTGCCATCATGCCCAGTGGATGCCCAGTCTTTCTTGTACTTATATACCGATGTCCTGTCTCTTTGGAGTGACTATATTTTACAGTAGTTTTCAGTGCTAATTTAGTGTCATGGAGTGAACAATGAATCTCATACCCAGGAGATGCTATGACAGGCCTCTCATAGGAAGCTTGATTGTGGGAACAGAGGATGAAAGACAGAGGGCCACATAAGGCATGGACTTCAAGGAAGGGTGCAATGATGACTTCACATCACACGCCGGAGAAGGTTGAATTACAATGGTGGCATCTGGGAGGTAGACCAAAAAAAGTTTCCGGTATGTGGGAATGAGAAGAATTCATTCTGATGGAGCTAGAGAAACCTCCAGGGAAGAGATGGCCTCTGAGCTAATGCTTGAAGTATGGGCAAGACCCTGCCAAAAGAGAAAAAAGGAAGACTAGTGGGAAAACACGAAGTAAGAGTGGATTAGTTGTTAGGATGAAAGAGGACACAAGGGTTAGGACTAGGAGAGGGGTGGATTGTGGCAGGAGAGGGAAAGAACTCTGAATGCCCTCTTAAAGACTTTGGACCTTGGCTGGGGATAGGGCTCAGTGCACAGAGCGCTTGCCTAGCATGCAGAAAGCCCTGGGTTCTGTCCCCAGCACCACGTAAAACTGGGTGTGGTGTCGTACAACTCTAACCCTAGGGGGAGGCGAGAGGATCAGAGATTCAAGGCCATCATCATCTTCGGCTACTTATGGAGTTTGAGGCTAGAGAGATGGCCTATTAGTTAAGAGCACGGACTGCTCTTCCAGGGAACCCTGGTTCAATTCTCAGCACCCACATAGTGGTTCATAAAAATCCATAACTACAGTTTCAGGGGATCCAACACCCTCTTCTGGCCTCCAAGGGTATCAGACATACATGTGGTACACAGACATACGCACACTTAAACAAATCTAAAAATGATATTATTGATGATGCGCGAGTGCTCTCTAGGTGTGTGTGACGGCAAGAGAACAGTCTTTGGGATCGTTCCTCAGATACCGTCAACAATCTTTTTTGAGACAGGTCTGGAGTTCACCAAGTAGGTCAGGCTGGCAAGCTCTGGGATTACAAGCATACCACATCCAACTCTTAAAAACATGAGTTTTGGGGATCAAACTCAAGTCCTCATGCTTGCCAGGCAAACTGACTGAGCCATCTTCTTAGCCCAATACTTTAGATGTATTAGGGATAGTGGGCACTGTTGAAGGAAGGCTTTTGAGCAAGGGGATTGTGGGTTCTTATATTTTTTTTTTTTCCTGAAGGTGGCTTCTTTTGTATACGCAGTCTTGGCTGCATGACATGATGGGAGATTGCGTGTTTATTTTTCCCTTTCCAAAGCAGCTCTCTCAAGGAAAATGAATTTATGCTGCTATTCCTTCTTGCCGCAACTTCTGTTTGGTCCTTCGCCATTCCCATGTCTTTCCTCAGACATCTTTGGCAAGAGAAGAAACGTGGTCTATTGTTTGTTCTTTTTGCTGAGGTTTATGTCAAGTATTTGCTTTAACAGTCACTATCAAGGGACTGGTTTTTTTTTTTTTCTGGTGAATCAGAAGGCTCACACACTCAGTAGTTATTGTTAATGAGCTGGAAACCCAGGTGAGTCTAGGAATAAAAGAGTTGGGAAAAAGAAGCACACAGGCAGAGGTGGGGTATGAGTCAGAGCATAGATCAGTACACAGTGGATTGAGAGAGATCTCAAAATAGAAGGTGCTTCTCTTAGGATTCACAGTCTAGATCTTGGCAGGCAGCCCACCCTTATCGTTATTAATTTCCAGAGTTTGTATTAGGCACCATACTCTGGTGTTAAGCTGTTAACCTCCAGAATCAAGGCCACAGCCCCTGGAGAGAATTTCTCTCTTTCAAGCTGTGGCTTTGTCAAAATCTTTCATCTAGACATGCCACAGAGGGTGAGTGTCCCGTCTAATCCCATGACTCTGAGAGTCTATAAATACTTGGTGCCTCCTACTCATTTATATCAGGACACACACACATATACACACGAGAGAGAGAGAGAGAGAGAGAGAGAGAGAGAGAGAGAGAGAGAGAGAGAGAGAGAGAAAGAGAGAGAGAGAGAGAGAGAGGACACAGCAAGCAGAAAGCAGATTCTTTCTTTGGTAGTGAGTAGTGATGCCATAACTGTAGAGTGTGTGTGCATGCGTGTGTGTGTTTTTGTGGGCCTACTTTCTTCTACTACTTGAAAGCATAAACCTAAAATAATTTGGACAAATCAAAGCATTTCTAGAGCAAGTTTTTCATAATAAACGTCTGCTCTAGGTCCCGAGACAGATTACAGTTCCCAGAGCCAGGAGATCTTTAGAGTTCACCCAGTTTCCCCTGTTCCATGCTCTGAAGTTAGTCAAGTCATCAGCAGAGGGCTCCCTCAGCCATGGAAGCTGGTAGGACACTCGGAGGACTAACCAAAGCAAGAGCGTGAAGCTCCGACTGTGGACTTTAAACTTAATGTACCAAGCAAAGCTTAGGAGCGTTCTCTCTATTTCTGTGAAATGCAGCATTGATATTTTGATAGGGGTTGTATTAAATATGCAGATCACTGTGGGTTAACATAACATGGACACTAACAATATTAATTCTTCTGACCCATGATTATAAAATAGTTGTTTTCGTTTGTTTGTGTCCTCTTTAATTTCTTTTGGCAATATTTGATGATTTTCATTGTAGAGATCTTTCACCTCCTTGGTTATATAAAATATGTTTTTCTAGAATAAGAATGATTAGAAATAAATATCTTAAACTTTTTTTGCTAAGTTTATTTATTTATATATTATGTGTGTGCATAAATGTCATAGCATGTATGTGGAGGCATTTTGGGTTCTGGGAATTGAACTTGAGTCCTCCCGGACAGCAGCAAGTGCTCTTCACCACTGAATCATCTTTCTAGTCCTTTTGGTTTCTGTTTCCTCCTCTCCCTCCCTCCCTCCCTCCCTCCCTCCCTCCCTCCCTCCCTCCCTCCCTCCCTTCCTTCCTTCCTTCCTTTCTTAAGGTAGTTTGAAATATTAGCATAATTCTTGATTTTGAATATTGGCTTTGTATCCTGTAACTTTATACTTATTAATGCTAACAGCTTTTTTTCCCCAGAGTTGCTAGAATGCTCTTTCTATTTGACCAAGCCATCTATAAACAAGGACCATTTGATTTCCTCCATCCCAACCTACAAGCTCTTTGATTCTTTCTCTTGTTTAATTTCTCCGGCTAGCACTTTCAGCATGCTGCTAAATAGAAGCAGTGAAAGTGGGTCTCCTTGCTTGTTCCTGATCTTGGAGATCATAATTAAGTGAAATAAGCCTGGCACACAAAGACAAATGCCACATGGTTTCACTCATATGTGGAATCTGAAGAAGCCGACCTCAGAGAAATATAGAGAACAGTGGTTACCAGAGGCTGAAAATGCGGCAAGTGAGAGATAGTGATTAAAAGTACCAATTGTGGCCAGATAGGAAGGTTAAGTTTTGGTGTAGAATTACACAGAAGGGCAACTGTGGTCAACAACATTGTATCATGTAATTCAAAATAGCTAAAAGGGAATTTTAAATGTTCTCATTGTAAAGAAATGACAAATGGTTGAAATGAAAGTTAGCTTTAATATCCCGAGTTATCCATTACACAATGTATAGAGTACCGAAAATTGCTTTCTATTCCTTAAAGATGTGCAATAATGATGCCATTTAAAAAATCCAAAGTACTTTTATAGAGAGGGAGCCCTAACCATCCTGAAAACAGAGCACTTCAGCAAGAAGATATTTGTTAGTGTTTACGTTAAATGACACTGTTTAAATTCCTGGATCAAGGTCAGCACAGTGTTTATGCTCAGTGCAATACACAGCTAAGTTATCCTTCAAAGAAACGAAGAAGCAGGGCAACTCCTTGACCAACCGTTTAAACGTCTCTGGATGGGCCATTTGGCAGCTCCTAATTATCAAATCACAGAACCATCAATCACTGTCCCGTGTCTGGACCAAAGCTCTGTGGATGCCAGACCTCTCATTGGCACTAGCTCAGATCCACCCAGCTAACTGTAGAGCACTTGATGGATAAGGCTCCTGTCAGTGTACCCAATGCCTGTTCTCTGCTGAGCGAGGACAGAGGGCCAACTGCCCTGAATGAAAATTGAAAGCCTACATAGTAAAAATACAGGCAGGGAAAAGAAATTGGGTACAGACGAACTAAGATCTATCTAAAGGTAGTCTCTTAGGGGATATTCTGAGTTTTCCTTCTGAAGTCTACACTAGTCCAAGATCCAATTTGGTTCTAATTCCTTGGGATTTTTAGATTGCAGATGTCCAGGTTTTCTGTTCTAATTCTCCCTCTCTCCGACCAACTTGAGGATGATAATAACAGTCCTTAGTGATGACATTATCTGAAATGTGTTACCGTGAATTAAGTCCGTCCTTGTTTGACATCAGGTATGCTTTTCTGAGAAAACAGTGAGAAAAATATTCCAAATTTCTTGACCACGTTGGAGAGGTCCCTTGGTTTTATGTTGTGGACTTTTATTATGATCAGAAGGACATATCTGGTTAGCACAGGAGACTTTCGACCTTTTCGAAAAGAAGGAAAAGAAGGAACCACACACTATGACCAAATGCTTACTTCTGTCAAACAATACCAAACACAGCAATAAGGCCCAATGGCCATGGGAAGACTGGCACAGACACGCAGGAGGAAGTGGCGGGAAAACAGGGTTTGTGAGGTCAGGGTTCATCAGCATGACCTGGGCAGGTTTCCAGCAAGGAGTAGGACTTCCTCAGGATGGGAAGGTCAATGCATAGGAACAGAATCTGAGAAAGCCAGAGCAGCCCAGAGCAGTAGGAAACTCCATGACTCCTGTTTGTCCTGGCTTCTTTCATTCAGATGGTTCTCATCAACCGCATTCAGATTGATTCCATTTGCAAAGCTCTCCTGGCAGTCTCTGTGGATGAGGCTTGGTGGCAAAATTTCTGGCACTTTCTGATCCTGTCCAGGCCTTGTCTTCTTGTGTAGTTTCTTGGCACTTGGGCTGTGCGGCAGAAGTTGGCTAAGTGGAGGCTGCTGCGGAACGGAGCCAAATGTAAAACAGAACACTGGAAAGTCAAACCAAGGGAGTTTTCTAAATGTGGGGGGAGGGAGTGCAGTAGGTAGGAGAGCGAGGGGTGTCCTCAGAACCCTGTGGAATCAGGCTTTGGTGGAGGTTTATCATTGTACACCGCCTTATCAGTATCCTTGCTAATTATGCAAGACTAAAGGTCCTATCTCCTTTATGCTGTGGTCCACTAGTGGGCACTCTATAAAATGTTGGGTCCCACCCGGGGCTATCTTCTTGTTTTCTGGTCGTCATGAGGGCATAGCATTCCTAAAACTCTGACACCACCCACCCCTCCTTATAAGTCTTGAGTTCTACAAGCTCTCTCGGCTGCTTCCTGCTCCCTCCACCACCTTCCAGCCCCACTGTTTGCCATGTGTGCTCCAGCTCTTAGTCTGCTCCTGGAGCTCTATTGTCTGCAGTCTCCCACTCTTCACAGTGTTGCTGCATGGAGAGGGTGCTGGCTAAAGACACGGCAGTTCCTTTCTTTCTACCAAAAAGACTAGAAAGGGGCTACTGCCACCAGATCTCATTTTCTGTGTTTCTCCAAGCCAGACAGCAGGAGTTTTATTGCTCAGATCCCTCAACTTGTAGCATGGAACTTATTTTATTGCTCCACAGTCCAAGAAACACACACTCTCTCTCTCTCTCTCTCTCTCTCTCTCTCTCTCTCTCTCTCTCACACACACACACACACACACACACACATGCATTCAACTCAGTCTTACAGTAACATAGTTCATTATCCAAAAGATACAAGATGACATGCATAAGACATTTCCCTGCTTTTATCTCTCATCTTTCTAGTGTTTCTCTTCAGAGGCAGCCCATGCTGAAACAAATCCACTATCATTCCCAACATATATGCACAAAGGAAATAAAAAGTGTATATATACATATATATACGCACATAGGCTCATGTTTCTAACACTAGTAGCACATTGCTTTATTATATGCATGTGTGCATATTTATTTGCTTTACTATATTTAAAAATAGTTTTTACTTTTGAAATTGAAATACAATTGCATCATTTTCCCCTTTGCTTTCCTCTCTCTAGTCCTTCTGATGCAACCACTTGTTCTCGCTCAAATTCATGGACTCTGTTTCTTTAAATGTTGTTCCACACACACATGTGTATATATTCTCAAATGTATAAGTATAACCTGCTCAGTCCATATGATGTTACTTGTTTGTGTGCATATGATTTCAAGGCTGACCCCTAGGCATTGGACCACATGGTATTAGGTAACTGTGTTGGCTAGCTTTATGTCAACTTGACCTGTATAATTATCTGAGAGGAGGGAACCCAGACTCCATAAGGTTGGGCCGTAGGCAAGCTGTAGAGAATTTTATTAATTAGTGAATGATGAGAGACGACCCAGCCCATTTCGGGTGGTGCCACCCCTAGTTGGTGGTCCTGGGTTCTATAAGTGGGTTAAGCAAACCAAGGGGAGTGAGCCAGTAAACAGAGCTCCTCCATGTCCTCTGTACCAGCTCCTGCCTCCAGGTTCTTGCCCTGTTTTGAGTTCTTGTCCTGACTTTCTCTGACGGGGCACAGTGATGTGGCAGCATGAACCACACAACCCTTCCTCCCTCACTTGCTTTTGGCCCTGGCGTTTCATTACAACAACAGTAACCCTAACTAAGACAATCACCAGTTTGTGATTTTTAAAGTTAATTTCTTCTTTTTAAAAACATTGTTTGATAATTTCATACCTGCATGCAATATGTTTGGATCAAATCTATACTACAATCCCCCCCCCCCCCCGCAACTTCTCTCATTGTCCCCTAACCACTTTGGTGTTAAATGGTTTTATGTCAACTTGCCATAAGCTAAGGTCATCTGAGAGGAGGGAACATTAATTAAGAAAAATGCCTTTATATGATCAGGCTGTTAACAAGCCCGTAGGGTGCTTTTTTAAATTTATGATTGGTATGGGAGGGTTCACCCCGTTGTGAGTGGTCCTTGGTTCTATAAGAAAGTGGGCTGAGCAAGCTCTGATGAGTAAGCCAATAAGCAGCACCCCTCTGTGGCCTCTACCTGAGCTCCTGTCTCCAGGTTCCTGTCCTGTTTGAGTTTCTGTCCTGATTTCCTTCAATGATGATCTGTACCTTGGAAGTGTAAGCCAAGTAAACCCTTTCCTGCCCAGCTTGCTTCTTGGTTATGGTGTTTCATTGCAACACTAGAAACCGTAGCTAAGACAGCTTTTCTCTCTCAACTTAAGGAGCGCCTTTTTAAACCCACCAAGTCCGCTCAGGACTGCCAGTAGAGGTATGGGGTCATCCTCTTAGATGTTAAAACCTTGGCGCACGCCTTTATCTCAGCAGCTGGGAGGCAGAGGCAGGCGGATCTCTGTGAGTTTGAGGCCAGCCTGCCCTAGAAGAGCTAGTTCCAGGATAGGCTCCAAAGCTACAGAGAAACCCTGTCTCAAAAAACCAAAAAACAAAACAAAGCAAACCTTGAAGAAAACAGAAACTCTCCCTTTCTCAACAGCTGTCCTAGTTATTGTTCTATTGCTGTGAAAAGACACCGTAATCAAGGCAACTTTGAGAGAAAACCACTTAATTAGTCTTACTTATAGTTTCAGAGGGTTAATCTGTTTCCATCATGGTGGGAGGCAGGCAGGCAGATGAGCAGGCAGGCATGGCACTAGAGCTGTAGGAGAGAGCTCACATCTGGTCCTCATGCAGGAGGCAGAGATAGAATGAGACTGTGCCTAGCATGGGGCTTTTGAAACCCCAAAACCCACTCCCAGTGACACACCTCCTCTAACAAGGTCACACCCTTTAATCCTTCCCGAACAGTTCCAATAACTGGTGACTAAGCATTCAACCATATGAACCTATGGGGGCTATTCTCATTCAAACAACCATAGCAATTATCAATTGTCAAAAGCTCTTTGGCTAGTGGTGGGACTTTGTAAGCTCTTCCTTAACCATGGTGGGGTGTGTCCGGCTTGATACTGTGCAGGCCTTGCACAGGCAGTCCCAGTCCCTGTCAGTTCATGGCAAACTGTTTGTTTTGTTCAGGACCTTGTCTTCGCCCTTTGAAATGACTGCGTAGTATTTCATTAAATAAATGTCTATAAATTTATAATGCAATTAGTCATATTCAGAAGGGCAGCAAGTTGTTTCTAACGGGCTATAACAAACATTATTGGTCAAATAGTCCCTCTAACTTACATTGATTTTCCAGAGCCTCCGTTCTCCCAGGAAGAAGGAAAGTGGCAGAGAGCCATCACCCTGCCAAGCCCAACATTAGAATAGAGAGCGGCACTGGAGAGCCAGACATGTGCAGCTTTGCCTTTTGCTTTTTTCAGACTTTTCTTTCTTTCACCAAAAACCTTATTAACACATCTTAATTGTGGGTATCATTGATGCTGGATCTCCTTATAACATTTTCATGTTATATAATAGGCATTATTCATCATCAGCTTCTTCTTCCTGCTGTCTTTTCTCCAACAGGCTGTGATACCCAGCATTGATGCTGCAGATTCTGCTGTTCGCTGGGTTATGTAACTCTTGTGAGTTATTGCTCCTCCTGCCCACATGCAGGGGTGTTGTTGCAGCTGGAATGCTGTTCCGACAAGTCACCTCAGGTCATGCGGTGCTGAACTGTATACACTCATGCTGTGATTTGCAGGTCACCTTCACATCCCATCACTTTATTTATTTATTATACTACTTTTTTAAAAAAAAAATCAATGGGGGTATTATCTGGGTGAGGAAACTAAGGTTTACAGAGTCGTAGTTCGTAGCTTTTCCAAATTCCACTTGATAATGGCAGAGATGAAACTTGAAACCAACCAACTCACTTTACCTTCCTTTTCTTCGTCCTCTTTTTTTTCTTATATTTGTGAAATCAAAGTAAGATTTTTTGGAATACGGTAGAGACTAGAATGCTAGCGGAGTCTTCCCAAGATTTACTTCCATGAACAATTAGAGTGAAGTCTTCAAACAAGAGGAATTAAGGATCAGTTTATTCATCAGTCACATTAATCTCCTAGGATAGTGCACAATGCCATCTGTCCAGAGAGTAGGACCAGACTAGAAGCCTCTGACTGGGAGCTTGTGTCTAATGTGAAGGTCAGGATACAGGCCTGCAATTTGGGGAACCAGGACAGAGGAAAGAGCATGCATTGCACATGCTTGCCAGCTCTTTCAGAGCCAAGGACTCTAACCTGAAAAACCTATGAAACTCGCCTCTCAAGGCAGCTTGACCAGGCCAACTCCATGGTTCCCCACAGAAGGGGAAAAATTCCAGCAAGAGATTGGGAGGAGGCGTGAAGGAGAGGAGTGTGGGGGAAATGAATAAGAACAAAGAAGAAGGATTTATATGCCTGAAAATATTACAATGAAAACCACTACTTTGTATGCTTACAAAATCATTAATAAAATAAAAGTATGCTAAAGTTAAAAAAGGTTTAACTTCAAAATGAAGAGAATGAAACTGTTGAAGGAGAAAAAAATCAGCAGGAAAAAACCCAAGATTCCTGCAGGCGTCTGGTTCTTGAGCTTCCAGCCTTCAGAGCGGTGAGATGAGTTCCTGGCGTTGAGGCTGATTGTCAAGGGCAATAGTCAGAGCTTGAGTCGAATCTATGGTCCTATGACCACCGCTAGGTTGGTTTTAAATAATCCAGGGGCGGATTGAGTGTCCTGCCCTCACAGAGCTTGTAGTCTACTGGGAAGCAAGGGGGCACTAAATAAACAATTGAGTCAAGAGGTGGAGTGATTGATTAATTATGAAAGATTGACAGGTGTCTTATAGGGCTTGGGGAGTCCTCTGAGGACATCCCCCAAGGACATGGCCATCAGCCTTGTATCAAAATGATAATTTGAGGTGAGATAGTTCATGAACAGTTGAGAGGGGCTCTTAGGCTTCAGACAGCATCCATGAAGTACTGAGGCGAGAAGGGTTTTGGCAAGAAGCAGACAGGAGAAATTGTCACAGAGAAAGAGAGTGATGGGAAGTGAGACTGTCAGCTAGCAGACAGCAGTCCCATGGGAACTGTCAAGGAGTGGGGATTTTATTCTTAGCATATCAGGAAGCTATTGAAGGGTTTAGCAGAGAAGTGAAATTATCTGGTCTTTATGCTTAGACAATCAGGGTGAACAGAGGGAAGGTAGATAGGTTCCAAGGGCGGTCACATGGACCAGGGGAGGTTTAGGTGGATGCCCTGGGGTCCAGAACTTCCGAAGAGGTGGTAGTGATGAGGAATGCAGAGGTATTGGTGGGCTGGGTAGCTGAGAAAGGAGGGGGAAACAGAAGAGAGACCACAGGTGCAAGAGCTGGGAAGAAGAGCATGTTGAGTCTGCGGAAAAGGAGACAAACCTAGTCACTGCAGAGGGGCATTGAATGCAGCAGGCCTGACTGTGCTTCTCCACATCACCTGGCTTCAGGGATGCTCTTAGGCCAACATTTGGGAACTTTACTCTTAGATTGACTCCCACATAGTTAACTGATAAAGCAATTAGACTGTACAAGCCATAAGATTTACACTGAAGGTCCATTAGACTTTTGACAAGATAAAGCAGAAGGGGCCAACATGAATGCTCAACCTCAGTCAAGCTCTCTGCCGTCAGGTTTCCAATGGACTTCCTACTGTCCATTAGCAATATCACCCCTGTGCCGCTGGGTTTTTGAGGTCTGGGGAGAGTGAATGAAGTTCAGCCTTCTCAGAAGGGAACTGGTACAGGCAGGCTGCGTATGGGGTTCTTCAGATCCTGCCTGTGTGTGAATCACCCTTACAATCCAGCTGGGAATCCTTGCTGCACCACTATGACAAACCTTAGGCAGAGTTCACCTACAGGCTGGGTCCTGAATCCTGGAGAATCTCCAAGAGCTGCAGAGTTCTTGGGGGACCCTTGACACGAAGTTTCAGGGTTTTCATTAACAAGTGAATCACAACCTACAAGAAACCAAAACCCAGAGGAACAGATGACATCAGCCAGGAAGGGTGAGGTAGAAGCCTGAGGAATTCCACAACTGAGGGATAAACAAAAGGAGACAACATACGCAGGGGGGGCCAGAACTCAGGCATCTCACTGAGGAATGTCGGCTGGATGTATCCCAAGATCATTAATGACTTTGGCCAGACAGTCCCTGTGGGCAGTTGTAGGGAGAACTAGCTCATTAGGGGTCACAAGAGGGAAGCCATCCTTTCAAGGGTGGGAGGGGCAGAGGCATGTGAAGGAAGGGCACGCATATTTTGGAAGATAGAAGACAAAGTGACAGGTATGAAGTTAGAGTTAGTAATACAAGTGAATGCGAGATGCACTGTGTGGGTCACAGAGTGTGTGGCCTAGCGCCAACGGCAGGAAGGTATCTGGAAAGCAAAGTGCACACATGATGGAGTGTTTAGCCCACCCTGAGGATGACGCTGACCTTTAATTTGGCACTTGAATAATGAGCAGAAGTGCGTAGGAGTGTAGAGAAGCAACATTCTGGAAAGGGAAGAGTATATGCAAATGTCCGGAAGGAGAGTGAGTACGTGCTTCAGGGGGAGCATAGGGAGCACTGGGGAATGGGAAGAGACGACGGTAAAAAGGCCAGCGCGGGTAGACTCAGCCTGCAGACACTCTAGGCGGTGGAATGATCAGCAGAGGGAGGGATGGGTAGGTGGACCGAGGACCTTGAGGAGGTTGAGACCTGAGTTTCCAGTTTTGATAGGAGGAATATATTCTACCCTCCCATGTAACAAGAACAGAGGCAAAAGAAAAAGAAAGACTTTTAGACCTGATATTTATTTAAAAGGATTGGCAGAACTTATAATCTGCTTCTTTATTCCACAGTAATGTAGAAATGTTCTTCTAGATTTGTCTCTGCCAGATCTGTTGACAGTGGCTGGTCCTTCCCTGTCTACTGTGAAAAGAGATGCACCGTTGGCTTCTAATGAGTAGAAGAGTCTAATGCTTCTTATCATAGTGAGATGTGGCAGCGTCATGAACTTGAGGAGAGTGGAGAAAGCCCAACATTATTTCCCTGAGGATCTAGAACTAGAGCTGTGTGCTTGGGTTGCTGGACAGTTTCTACTGGACACCATAGTTTTATAGCGGCACATCAGTGCTCCACAGGGTAATTTCTCCACTTGTATGAATTCTGCTTGACTCCATAATGAAAGTGAAGAGAGGGCTGGATGAGTCGAGTGGGCCTCTGCTGTGGAGGACAAGAGAAAATCCATGAAGCAGGTACCCTGGGAGAGGAACCTGTGTCTTGGAAAGCATCAGGGGTCCAGTCAGATCTGCTGTGTTCTTGTTGGCTCTTGATGAGCTGGAGTAGACATAAATCTCATCCTGGGTTATACATATATCTGTGGCAGGTCTCCAAAGTGAATAGCCTCTTGTATATTAGAAGAAGGTAGGTAAGGGAATTTGGCAGATTTGGGAGTGGCTGGACCTACCAATCTGAGCCTGGGGTATTGGGAAGAAGAAAGTCAATGGGTTAAGGTTGTTGAGATGTTCAACATCCCTGAGGTGCCCAAACAAGGAGCTTAAATAACCCAGGAAAAGATGCAGCGAATATAGGAGAAGTAAAGACAGATGAAGAAAGTCCATACATGGGAGTGATCAAGGACGTGGGAACC
The DNA here is from genome assembly GCF_982192425.1 of Myodes glareolus. NCBI lineage: Eukaryota > Metazoa > Chordata > Mammalia > Rodentia > Cricetidae > Myodes > Myodes glareolus. Next base: position 95,080,241 of record NC_142029.1, read on the forward strand.
CTGAGGATGAAGGATGTAGGATGTTTGGGAGTGGTCAATGATGTGGGAATCCTGAAGATGAAGGATGTAGGATGTTTAGTGGGACTAGAGAAAGATCTGGAAACATGGCAAGTTGTGGTCAGGGAGCAGGATATTTGGATTTATGACTTCAGAGGTGGAGAAGCTCTGAGTAATCTGTAAGTCAGGAAGTGGTCTTGGGAGGGGCACTGCTGGCCCTTGTCATCACGGGGACCACCTCTTTGATCTGACACTCACATGGCTCTTCTCGCTCCCTTCAGCATCTGATGCACCTCCCTTCCCAACTCCCCTTTCTCCTTTTTCTGGTCCAGCAAGAGGAACTCACAGCATCTTTTCTTATTTCTGGGGAAATGCATTCCACATGTGTCTGATTCACTTGCGTTTACAGAAACTCGAAATCTCTAGTGTCCAAATACCCTGTCAACTATTTCTTTCCCTTCCCTTTCTTAGAAACAGGAAGTTGTGTTTGGCTGAGGACAACTCTGTCAGTGCTCCTGAGACTTAAAAGATGTTTGGAATGAGGAACGGTGAGGTCTGGGGAAGGCTTCTTTACTTTCTGCTTTGCTGGGGTAATTGGACATCATCTACTGGGATGATTCAATCTCTCCTCACTGAGCCCACGCCTGGGAGGAAAATGTTCCAAACAGGACAGGTGTCTTTATCCCTCTCTGCCTTGGCTTGCAGTTTCAGACTGTGCTTCCATATTGATGTGTTCTCTCTCTTCCCTATAGTTTTCTGATAGGACCCCTTTCTCTCTTCTATGGGGTTTCTTCTGGGTTGGAAGGCAATGTTAAACAAGGATGGCTACTTCTTTAATGGAATGTCAGAGAATCTTCCCATTTGAAGAGCAAACCATGGAAACGTGTCGCAGGTTATAACAGGGCACACCTATCTTGCTAAGTCTGACAAGGTCATTACAGTTTTTGTTGGTCTAGAAAGCCGACAGGTGCCAGGGAGGCGTCCCAATCCCACCAAGGAAGCAGCTCACTCACAGTCTATGCGAAAATTCAACTTAGTTAGTTCCTTTGGTGTGTTAGCTGGTATTGTTTAGAATATTACATCTCAGTCAGGTGGTGGTGACGTATGCCTTTAGTCTCAGCCCTCGGGAGGCAGAGACAGGTGGATCTTCCTGAGATGGAGGCCAGTCAGTTCTATAAAGTGAGTTTGAGGACAGGACCCAAAGCTGCAGAGAAACCTTATCTCGAAAAAAAACAAAAGATTAAAAAAGAATATTGTATTTCTGTCTTACCCAGCCTATGTTGTTGCCCCTCCCCCCTTTCTTTTCCTGTGCTGGGGATGAAAACCCAGGATTTCAGTCACGCTAGACACACATTCAGCCACAGAGTACACTTCCAGACCACTACATTATTTTCCTATGCTAAAGCACATAAGGCCATGGTATTTATTCTTTTAATGATTCCCACAATGAGCCAGCAAAAATGACAGCTTCCATGGGTGACTTTCTCTTTTATGCTTCATGGAAAAGATATTTCCTCATAAAGACATGTTGTCCTCCTGCCATAGGCCACCAAAGGACAGTAAGCCCCAGCTGATCTGCCTCAATCACAGGATAGCTGTTTTCCATTTCTCTAATTTGAATGACCTTGAGATGGCAAGCGATTTGACTGATGATGAGACTAGGGATGGATGATGAAACTCGCGGATTGCTGGCAGGGGCATACTCCTTCTCAATTTGCAGTCTCTGGTTGGCTACTTGGGAATGAAGGGCAGAGAAGAAACCCCAGGCAAGGATTCAGTTATCTTTTATTTTTGAGACAGGCTCTAATTAAGTAGCCTAGACTGGCATTGAACTTAATCTCAAGCCTCAGCTTCCTGAGTGTTGGAATTGCATAGGTGTGCTACTGTGCCTAATTTTGGATTTACTTATTTCAAGGATGAAAAGTTGGGCAGGAGTGGGGGGGGGGGCACTTGGTGCTAATGCATCACCTTTGGAATATCCAGATTAATGGCTGAATTACCTGCCGAGTTAGGGCCTTTAGGCCTCCTTCAAGCACTGGCTAGACAATGGAACAATGGCTAGAAAAGACAAACTCTCAGCAGAGGAAATACAGCCTTCCCTCCTGTGAGCTTAAGGGTGGCCGTGGCTGGCCAGGGCTAACCATGGTGTGGTCTCCCTCTGTAGCTCTGTTTGCTGAGTACTGAGCCGCAGCTGTTGAATTTCCAGACACAAACAAGTATGTATTCTGTGAGCCTTGCTGAGCCCACACGTCAAGGGAGAGCCAAGCCGGATTCCATTCTGCTTTGCACATCGGCAGCTCTGCTGCCAGCTGAACTCCGGGGCAAGAGCTGTGTCTGGTAATGATGCATGCAGCCGGGATGGCACAGCTGGCCTGACAGGGGAGTTAGTGAGGGCGACACACTTGCCTTTGATTTTCCGGGGGAGGATGAGGAGCGGAAGGGCATGAAGACTTGCAGAAACACACATCGGGCTCAGCAAACTGGGGCACACCAAAGCGGGAGGGACACCGTGTTTATCACTCATCAACAACATGCCTGTGTGTGCACGCGTGTTTATATTTAGGTAAGCTCAGCCTCCTACTCACCTAAAAACTAGACAGACAAGAAAAAGTAGATGTCAACTGCCACTGTCTGGGGACCAGTTAAGGGGACAGTCGTAGCTGCAATCCTACTGGCCTTACCTTGTGCCCCAAAGGTCTAAGTCCTCTTTTTTTTCTGTTTTTGTTTTTTTCTGTTTTTATTTTCTTAAGACAGGGTTTCTCTGTGTAGCCCTGGCTGTCCTGGAACTAGCTCTGTAGATTGGGCTGGCTTCGAACTCACAGAGATATACCAGCCTCTGCCTCCCAAAGTGCTGGGGTTAAAGGCATGTGCCTCAGGGCTCAGTTTAGCAGCATGTCTGCCCATGTCTCATGTCTTGAGAGAAACTTGGAAGAAAAAAGGGTAATGCAAAATAGGACGATGTAAATTGAGGTATTTCCCTTCTATTGCTATAATGTCATTTCTTTCTTCTTTTTTCTTTCTTTTTTCATGTTTTTGTCTTTGTGGTGTGTGTGTGGTTGCGTGAGGAGGTCAGAGGTTGATATCAGCTGTCTTTCTTGATTACCTTCCACTTTCTTTATTGAGGTGTCCTGCTGAACCTGGAGCTTGATGATTGGTTTGTTCTAGCCAATCTACTACTAATCTACAGTAATCTAGCTCCTCTAGTTACTCTTAAAGTTTGCTTGTCGTTCCTGTCACTGCTTCCCGAGCTTTGGAATTACAGGCAGGCTGCCAATGCCACTTAGTTTGTTCCGTGGGTGCAGGAGATCTGGCTTCACACCTGTACGTCAAGCACTTTATCCACCGAGAACCATCTCTTTGGCTTCTAGGATGCCACCTTTTTCTTAAATGTCCATTTCTTCTCATCCATTTGTGCCCAAGGACTGAGTTCCGTATGTGGAAGATTGATCTTCTGAGCCTTGAGAAAAATGAGCTCTGAAGACAGGATTTTAGAAGCTCTTGGGGTTTCCAGTGGGTAACACATAGGCACTGTTATCCCAGGTTAATAAGTTCTCATTGAGAAGTTGGACTAAAGGAGTTGTGAGATATGGATGAAATGTGGTGGAGGTCAGGTGTTAAGCAGGTGCAGATATCATTGGAGTGGTGGTCCCTAGGCAGAAGGTGAGAGGCTTGTGTGTGTGTGTGTGTGTGTGTGTGTGTTTTACCTTAAATGAGCAGGCCAGCATATAAGAGCGTTGAAGGGCAGCTTGCTGAATAGAATGATACTCTTTCTCAAGAATAGCAAGCTCCTGCCTCAAAATAAATAAAAAGCAATTAGAAACCACTCATGGCGGTGCATCCCTGCAATTTCAGCCCTGGGAAGGTGGAAAGAGGAGGGCCAGAAGTTCAAGACCTCCCTTGACTACATAGAGAGTTTGAGGTCAGTCTGGGCTACATGAGACCTCTCTCAAAAACAAACAAACAAAAATTAAAACGAACAGCAATGAAAAAAATAGGGATCCCAGAGGGACTGAAAGCTATCATAACTTAAAGGTTGGAATTTTCTCTAATGCAGGGTTCTTGAAATGTGGTCTCTAAAGCAGGAGCCTTCATATTCCCCGGGTGGTTGTAGAAGCCCAGACACCCTCATGCTGGATTGAACCCTCTGAGGGCACTGGTCTGAGAATCACGGGTGTGGCTCACACAGACGAACAGCTGCCTGCATGAGATGGGTGTAGTAGGCGTGTGAGAACCTGAGGCAGCTGCCTTCTTACTCAGAGTTGAAGAGACCCAGGGAGGATGATCATTGCCCTGTGTGTGCTCCAGGTAAGCTTGTTTTAGCCTTTGCTCTGGGATGCTGGGTTTCTGCCCTTTCCAAAGAAGTAATAAACTGGACTAGACAATTTCATTGGCATACGATCACGCTTTAGTTCAGAGACATGTTTGCATAAATAGTTGAAATGGGTCCGCCCCAGCAGGTGGCAGCCTGAGGACAAGTGGCTCTCTATAACCCTGTGTTGGACACCACCCCCCTTTAGACACTGGATTTTAACACGAAAGCTATCCATGGCCATTTCTGAAGATAGCTGGGAGAAAGCCATGGAGCTTGCTTTGACATTTACAACAACGCCTGCCCTCATACCTCTCACGTACTGATTTCCCCCCCACTGTGAGGTAGATTGATGATTGAGGAAACCGGACAGAAAACAAACTCTTCTTTTTCATTCAACGTTGCTAGTCCTTTGCAAAAAGGCTGGCTCTGAAGTCTCCCATGTGAATCAGTAAGTGCACTTTTACCTTTTAACTTACACCCTCTACTTGAACCTAAGCAAGTTCCAGTCCACCGGACAGTCAACTTTGGGATCTGTTACCTTCGTACCCTCTTCTCCTCTCCCTTATGAATTAGGCAGTACCCAAAGGGCTGCAGTAACAGGAGGCCGGGAAGGGCCAAGCCATCTTGATATGTAGTATCACCTCAGAGGGGACCCTTGTCTATACACCCCGGTAGCCCCAAGTCCAGGAGCCTGTGACATTTCCACCAAGGGGATCATAAGGGACATGGCTGGCCTCCACAGGGCTTAGCATCTTCAGGTTTCAGAGCCTCATCGCAGGTGTCAGAGGCCTGACCTGAGGGGTCCCTGCACTCCACAGTCCGCCGATGCCAGCTGCCGCCACAAGTGCTGGGACATTCAGACCAGTCCCCGAGCACCCACTCCGCATGGGGCAGCGACTGGATGATGTTGGTGGTTACTCTCTCTTTGCTATTCTGTGCACTGAAGTCCATGTCGTTGGGAACAAAGAAGGTGTATTTCACTTTGGGGGGAAAGACCTCGCCAGACACCGTCAGGAGTTGTATGGTGAGTGGCTCCGGCAGGGCCTGGAAGCTCTGCAGTCTCTCCAGGGTAGCCATGGAACCACTGTACTTTAGGATGGTCCCCTTCATCAAGATGTCCTGCTCTATGGCAGAGATGGCCAGGTTGCCATTGAGCAGGTACTGCCCATTGGCTGTCTTCAGTGCCAGGTAGCTGCCGTCATTCCGGACCCCTGGGTGACTCCGTTGTTTCACATCAATGTTCGTGGCGCCAGCTGGGATGGTGACAATGTCATTGTAGCCGTAACTGTGACAGAGACGGAAACACCGTTAGGGCTGGTGGCCTCCCAGCCTGGAAATTAAAATGGGTTCCCCCAGTTGGCTGGGAGTGAACAGACAGAACGACTAACAAATACTAAAGTGATTGTCTCAGAGTTCTAAACAGATTAGTTGCCAAGGCAGACAGAATTGTCTCAGGCATTGGGCTTTCCATGGGTTTTTGCTTCATTTGGCAAATCTACCGGGGATATTGAGGCAGTTAGATGTGTAGATCTTGACCGCAACACCGGAGAGTCTAGGAGAAAAGTGCCGGCAACCTGACCTCTCCTTGGTTCAGGTGAGAATTCAGATACAAATTTGCTACATTGCAGTGGTAAAAGTAGGCATGGATCTGGGCGGTGGTGGTGCGTGCCTTTAATCACAGCACTCAAAAGGCAGAGGCAGGCAGATCTCTGTGAGTTCAAGGCCAGCCTGGTCTACAGGGTGAATTCCAGGATAGCCAAGGCTACACAGAGAAACCCTATCTCACACACACACACAAAAGGTAGACATGGCTACCTCCAGACCCAGAGCTCAAATTCATGTGGAAAAATATGTGGCCCTCATTCATGCCAGAACCCAACCAGGGCAGAGGATTAAGTGCCTCTTTGAGTCAACCATTATACATTATTTGGTTACTATGGACTTGGGAAGGGATAAAGCTTGCTGCTTTGGAGTCATCTCTTGAGTGTGTCCAGACAACATGAGCACCATCTTTTTGGTGATGGGATACTATTGGGGAAAATGCTTCCAGTTCACTGTAGTTTATGTAGCATGTCAGAACTTAGTCCCTTGTCCTCCTCTGGGAATTTGGGTTACACAGGGTTGAGATAAGCCATTGAGGAGGGCCACCAGGTGGATTTCTTGTTATTCTTTCTCAATGTCCAGCCGGGGCCAGTCTAAGGCTAGGGAGAGTATCCAAGGCCATATGTCTAATGGACCCAGGAACTGAATAGTTCATGCTTTTTTCCCCTACTTATTTTGAGCTTAAATTTGAAAATACTTCCAAGTTGGCTGCAACGAAGTGGTTCTATTTTTTGAGCTAGGCACTACTATAACATATGTGCGTGGAAAGGAGAAGATGGAAGAGGAGGGAGGGAGAGGGGTAAGGACGAGGGAAGGAAAAGAGAGAGGGAGAAGCACAGAGAAAGACAGAGCAGACTTCACTAGGTAGAACACTAGTTAGTAAAGTGGCAAAACCTCCGTGGTACTGGGGCTGGACTGGAAGGAAGCTTGAATGCTAGAAAGTCGCATGAATGCACAGAGATGCTCTAGGTCTAATCTTTGTACAGCAGAAGGAAGAAAAGAAGAATTCCAAGTTTTCTTTCTATCTATCATTAGCTCTCAGTGTGACCTTAGAAAAGTCAATTGATCTTTTCATGTGTAAGTTCCCCGACCCTAAGGTAGGGAATAACAGCATTGGCCTTGCCCAGCAGAATGAAAGCACTTTGGGACACCCCAGGTGCTCTAATGCATGTGGGGTGCTTGGATGTGAGAAGCTCTAAGTCCTTAGATTCCCAAGGCTACTGAGGCACTGGTTTGCTCTCTCTTCTCTGATGATGAGCCCGTCACAGAAGCACAGGGCTCACTGGCTTTAAGATTAGATGTTCTTTCCATAACCGGCCTGGGGGAGTCCTGTGCTACTCAGCGCTGCTCTCCTCCAACTCAGAGCAGACCCATTCCTGACTGTGTGGTCTCCACCACTAAGAAAACAGCAACTGCCCTGGTACCATCCTCTCCACAGCCAGATCCTATACCACGTGTTCTACACCTCCTACCTCAGGAGTTCCCTGACTATGACTGTGAGGAGAGATGATGACTGACATTCTGCAGAGAACCAGGGTCTTGAAGCCCTTCCACGGTCTCCCACCTCCCATCTACACATCTATTAACTAGCAACCACAATTTCCATTTGAGGCCAGCAGTGCCCAAAGCCCTTTATGTCCCTCTGCCTAGGTACAGCCACTTCGGAAACCCACCTGTAGGGGGTGAACGACCCGGAGACCTTCCTACAGGTAATGCCTTTGCCTCCACACACCCCACATTTGTCCAGCTTCTTAGGTGAGTTCACCACATGGTCGCAGCCAGCCTTAACACACTGCCCCCGGACACAGATGGACAGAGTGTCCGGCCCACACAGAGTGCCGTCGATCACCTGGGAAAGGAAAGATGGAACACGTTGCATGCAGAAGCAGTCTGAGGCAGGGGTGGCACTATGTGCCTGTGCCCCCATCCACGTCGGAATCCAGGAGAGTCTTACCTTGGCTTCAAACACTTTGAACTCACTCCTCCCCCGGGCTCTGCAAAACAGCTTGCATCGGTCCCGGGGGGATACTCCTGAGTATTTGGGGACCCACTGCAGGAAATTCCCATCCAAATCAGTGTGGTTGTAGGCATTGTATTTCTCGCACTGCTGCTCCCTGAAGCTTTTGCCTGAGAAGAGCAAGGAATGGCACGGGAGTAATGCAGCTGCCGAAGGACTCTGGCAGAGAAAGCTCTGGATGTAGTGCACCTTTCTTTCTCTAGGCTTTGGACACAGACATAGTCCATTATTTCTAGACATACCAGGGTGCTGGTGTGGGACCCTCCCTCAAAGATCCAAGGGGAGGTGCCGTCCAACCTCACCCTGGGCTTTCTGGTACAAGTGTCCTTTCCATTGGGGCACGTGCGAGTAGAGAGCTATATTTTCAGGACTTTGCTAACTATGCTTTGTGTTGATTTCCCCAGTAACAAGGGACGTGTGGCAAAGACGCCCTGACGTTTCTGGTCTTGCCTCTACATCTCATTTTCTGTAATTCCGAATATCTATGGGAGAGCTCCATCTACAGGTACTATAATTACACCCCCCCCAACAGCATTATCTTATTCTTCTGGTAACTGGTTTGATTTGGCATTTTTATGCTCCAGAATGAGACTGGCACCCTGGCATCTTGAACATTCAAGCACTCTCGGTGCTGTTTCTAATGTGCCACGACACCCTCTGCCAAATTCAGGAAATTGGTGATTTCAAATGCGTGCATATGACTTTCATAATCCCAGGCCCAGGCCTCATGCCACCCTCTGGGGCCCCCGTGCTTAGGCTCCAGGGAGCCTCACTGGTGCTCATACATGAAGGCGTATGTGCACTGCCTTCAGACAAATCTACCCTTCTGATGTGAGTGATTCCCTTGAACAATCATGAAATAAGCCTGCCTGCTCTTCCCCCACACCTCTCCACCCTGGCTGTGCATCCAAATGGCCCCTGGAGACTTCTAAACACAGATGTACAGTGCTGAGTTTGTGAGTCCATACTGCTGAAGGGGTCCTGGCTGTATCTGCAAAAGCTTCAAAGTGATAGGACAGCTGCCATGGGCAACTCACAGATTCTGTTTGAGGCTTTAAGGACCTTTGTGGTCTGGCTTCATTGCGCTGCTACCTCTTGCTTGGCTTCACTTGAGCAAATGATAGTACATCTCATACCTGCCTTATCCCTGGTACATCCCTCCTGGCTCACCAATATATCATCCTCTGGGCCTTCCTTGACCTAAATTCTTTGAGCTTCTTTCCCTGAATTCCTCATAAGCCCAGGGTGGCTGCCTCACAGACGAAGCCATAATTACTATGTAAAAGAATTTGCCACTAATCACATTGCAAAGTCCTTGAGGACAGAGACCATGCCTTGTATACTTCTAGCTTCTGTCTCTGTTATAGTTATGGGCACAGAGAGCCACTGGCTGATCTCAGGGCATGTGAAGTCATACTGTCACCTGCCCTCCATGCCTACTCTGCAGACTCTCAATACCAGAGAGAAATGTTGAAAGCCTCATGCCATTGCTGAACCTCCCTGCTTAGCAAAAGTCCAGAGCCTACAGGTTTCCCTACTAGACACCCTGTCCAATGCCAGAGCATCTTGGCACTTGGGAGAAGTTCTCCTAAAGCTCCCCTTGTCTTTTCCCACTGCTAAAACTTTCTGGAGTTGCCCAGACTGGTGCTGGAAGGGATGGGGCAAAAAAAATTCCTGATTCCCTTTCCTAAGTTGGCAACTGCACATTTCCATGTCCAAGTTCACATGTGTGCTTTCTAGCATGACCTAGGGGATGGGCCTGAGCGGGGTGGGGGTGGGGGCGGCAGAGGTGGTACTCTTTCCTGGAAAGGCTCTGGCAGGCAGTCGCCATGGCCCCACAGGTAGATGGGCAGCTCTTTGCAGAAGGAACGTGCCCAGGAATCACACTCAGATGCTCTCTCCTGCCTGAGCTGGTTGTTGACTGGAGAGGCCTTGGAGGTTTGACTCTGACACTTGCTTTGGAAATGTCTTCCATCTGCTCATAAAGAAGGATTCAGATGCCTCTAAGATGATGATTACCCTCCGCATGACCCTCTCCAAAGGTCACTTCTGGGCAGATCTGGTCGGGAGTGGCATGCTTTGTCTTTCTACAGCTCAGAGATCAGGACAGGAGTAATCTCCTTTCTTTGTTATTACCAGCCTCTTTTTAAAGGAAGAGCTGCCCTGGGTGCTTGAAGACTGTTCCCAAGCTTGGCATCTTGCAGAATCTATGTAAATTTGGATCAGGACTCAACTCTACTCCTGGGAAGACTCCCCTTTCCCTCCTCTTGGGATCTGTTGCACTTACACCACCGGCTATTCTGGCAGGTAATTACCATTTGGTGGACACTCCTCTGTGTTGCAGGACTGGTACTTGACTCTCTCACCCAGGCAAAACCTTCCTCCGTTCTGAGGCACCGGACTGTCACACTCACGGTTGGAAAACTGTATTCCTCCTCCACAGGTGCGAGAACATTCTCCCCAGGGTCCCCAAGGACCCCAGTCTCCATCTACCACGGCCTGCAACACACAATGCCACTGAATCAGGACCAAAGCGGAGCAGACTTCAGTGTCTATGCCCCTTGTTGACTGCGGACCTGACTTCCTCATTTAGTTACTCTCATCTGAATGTATGGAGGTCTGTAAATGATTTCAACTGCTTGTTCAATGATAGTGTGGCTTTCTTGGGTGTAGCTCAGTAAAAACAGAGGCTGTGGTGGGTCTGTTTGCTGTGACTTCCCAGTGTATATAAAACAGCACCTTACCCTAGTCAAGTGCTCAATACAATAGCTGCTGAATGAGTATGAGGGAGAGTCTTCTATGGATAAATTTGGATCTGGTGCAGTAGGTGTCCATTGGGGCCTATGCTGTTCTTTATGGGAGGAGTAAAGAGTCACTGTGGTTGCTTCACCAAGGGAGGATAATATGCCACTAGTACCTAGTGGATTAAGACAAAGATTCTTCTAAATAACCAGCAGTGCACAATCCCCACAAAGTCTTTCCCAGCTCCAGATATAACAAGCGGCAAGGCTGAGAACCCTTGGTCTAAAGACATGGCCAATGAGAGGTCTTGCCACGATTCTATCAGCTGCTGGGTCCAGGGATAGGACAGTGCTGGGCAACAAACAGAATGGCTTCCAAGTTGACAACTGACTTACAAGAACAAAGCCTTTTCTTTGAAAGCTCCATAGAGAGTTCTAGATTAATTTTTGTTCTACCACTAAATCAACGCTTTGCTCATATAAAAATGAAAGCAGAAGATTTAAAAAAAATAAACATAGGAAGAAAGAAAAAGAAAGCAAACTTTCAAAGCGCACCACTGCCCTGAAAGAAGCCACTCCCATGATTTTCATAGCATCCTCCTGTTCTCATGCTCTGAATATAAAATCCCACAGCCGTGGAGCCTTCATTTGACAGGCAGACACCGCATACAAAAGTTAGTTTCCAATCCTGTCTTTTCACTTTAAGGACAGAGAATCCTGTAGCTGTTTTATGTCACCCTGTCTCTGAGATGGGTGGTTGGACCCCCCTCCTCTTCTCTCAACACCATGGAAGAGAATGAATGGGGGAGAACAGGAGCTGGCTGAGCTGGAATCCATGAAGGCGGCGCCAGCACAGGCTTCGGATCAGAGTGTGTGGCTTCCACAGCCCAGGAAGGCTCCCAAACTCAGCACAAGAGCATGCCACGAAGGACAGCCCTTGGAACGTGCTTGGGCCACCGTGGCGATTCAGTGCTGGGCAGGGCCCAGGCTATGAAACTCATCGGATGGTATTTCATCATGAAGGCTCCATGACTTGCAGTAGGAGAAATGTGATCAGCCTTGCTGTTCGGATGTATTAAGAGCAGGGCGAAGAAGTGAACCACTTAAAACCCTCACTGGCATTGCCTTGGTTTTTCATGTAAGTTTCCTCTGTACTGGGCCAAGTTTTCTCTTTTCTGGACACAGGGCCACTCGGATCCCTTCTCTCCTCCTTTGGGAGTATGACATTCTTACTATTACACTTATTCTCTGATTTCTGCTAAGGGACTCAGCTTAAACAAGGTAGGCTATGAATACCCAGACCCTGATGAAATGTTCCTGTCCCATGTCACCCTCTATTTATAGCGGATTCCTCCAGGCTATCCTTTGCTTAGTGCCCACCTTCTGGTCTTCACACCTTCACCAGTCTTCATCCTCTCAAATTAGCTCTAAAACAGCCCCCAGGAGGAGATGCTAAACTTGGACAGCCTGGCAACAGCCCGTTGACCCTGAGCAAGCCTCCAAGCTCCTCACCCATGGGGGTAATTAGTGTTTGTTTTGTTGAAAGACAAAACAAGTGATTTCCTGATAACAGAAGACACTGGCAGCTTGGCCTGAAGGGTCTTAGCTTGACTCTCAAATATGGTGCCTCAGCCTCCCTCTCCAGCCTTTCCTCCCTGCCCTTTAACCACTCCACCTTCCTCACCTTGGGATTCTCCACTTCCTCCCTGAGCACACAGCTGCCGTGCAGACACAGGTGCTCAGGACCACAGGGAGTACCGTCTGCCCAGAGCAGGCTGCCGTTCTTTGTGTGGCAAACGGGCTCATCACTATCCCGATGGCGGCACCAGAGCTGCACACAGATGTCCTCCACAGAGGTGTTGGGGCAGTGGCGGAAATCAGGCCCAAAGATCTGCTTGCACTGTTGGTCCAGCTGATAGAGGGTGCTGTGGCCTGGGAGGCCTGTGGGGAGGGGCAGGACCGAGGTGGGGGCATCCAGGAGACAATCTCCTGAGAACAGAGGAAAGAAAGAAGTCAGAACAAAGGCAGGGCCTTGCTCTCAGCTCCTCATGGTCTCCTGCACGAAGCTCCAATTCTGAATGATGTACTTCAGTGTCTAGGCATTCCGGATTCTTCAACCTTGATCTAAACATCACCAACATCCAACCCTGTGCGTGGAGCTCATTTAATTCTGGGTAGCTGTAGCAAAGGTTTCTGTAGGGTGAGTTTTCTTTTACTGTCCAGAACATGTTAGACACTTCCCCAACGATGCTCATGCATCGAGTGATGGCCAGCCACTTGCTCTATTAAACCACATCCCACTTAAGAACCCTGATATGCAAATAAATCCTGAGTATTGACATCTGTACAATCTACTTTTTTTTACGTCAGCTATAGCCCTGCCTCCTCCAGAAGAATCCAGCACACTCGCTTCACTGTTTCGTTCCACAAGCCAAACTTCTCGAACCCGGCACTCCTGCCCTAGATTCTTGCTCGCCTGTGACCTGCCCACAGTCTTTCTGCCATTCCTCAGCTGCCATCCTCAGTCTATGACTCCAGCCGGGAACATTCTCTTCCCTGCTCTTTCAAACTACAAAGTGCCTTCCATTCCTCTATGTTCTGCTCAGACTCACCACTTCCAGCCAACCTTCTCAGACTAATTCCTTCTGCTTTGAAATGAATAAACCTGCTAGCCCGGAGCTGGGGCTATGGGAAGATGGGGGCAAGGAAGAACATTTCTGAGAGGATGCTTAGCATGCCTTTCTAGAATGATATGCCTCTGAAGTCTCTCCCCACCCTATGGGCTTTGTGAGAAAGCACAGCTGCAGGGAGTCCCCAGGGCAGAGCAGGTGCCAGTAGGCATGAAAGAGGCTCTACAGCCGATGGGTGGGGAGAAGCCAGGGGGAGCCGAGTGGGGCCTACCGTGACCGTCATCCAGGAGTTCCGTGAGGTACACAGCACTGCAGGGAGACCAGGGCAGCGTCTTGTTCACGTGGATGAAGAACGGCGCCATCATGTGGTACTTGCCCATGGGCCCAAACAGTCTCACACAGGGCTTTGAATCGTCATGGGGCATGCTGAGAACGTGCCCTGGGTGGGGGTGGGGGTGGGAGGGAGCAGAGAACTATGGTCCATTCCAGCTGCCCACACCTCCAGGTGCCCTGTCCTGTCCGTATGTTCCCTATGTGGCCAGCAGTGCTGAGGGGCCTTTCCTGTCACCATCTCCCCACTGGTATGGCCACCCAGATTCCCTGGACAGTTTTGTTTTGGGTCTTTCTCTCAGGTCTTGAGATTCCTTTATATTTTGGGAGATTTCTCTGGCTCTCTTGTTCATTTTTACTGTAGGTCATCTAACACGGCTCTCTCTCTTTTTTAAACATTTATTTATTTATTAGGTACACAGTGTTCAGCCTCCATGTATGCCTGCAGACCAGAAGAGGGCACCAGATCTCATTAAAGGTGGTTGTGAGCTACCATGTGGTTGTTGGGAATTGAACTCAGGACCTCTAGAAGAGCAATCAGTCAGTGCTCTTAACCTCTGAGCCATCTCTCCAGCCCATGACTCTCTCTTCATAACCCATCTCCCCATGAAGTCTAACTACTTAGCTTACTTACATCATCATGGTAACCTAACACTTCTTCCACCTGTTGGCATTCTCTGGGTAATGGTACTGATGGTCCAGGACACCAGTTTAGCATTTTGGTCTTATGCTCAGAGTAGGGGCGGAGTCACTGATATCAAGTACAATGTCTATCTCTATAGAACCATGTTGTTATTGGCTACCTGTGAGGTTGCTTTCTCCTCAGAATCCAGGCAGTTGTGGACGTGAAAGAGGCAGTTTCTTCTGATGTGTGAGGCAAGCTCTGGTGTGACAAGTCTTACCTAGCTCATGGGCCAGAGTGTAGGCTGCCTGCAGTCCCTCGTCCTTGATGACGGAGCAGCTCTTGTTGGGGTCACAGATGGTGCCGACGTCTGCCATCCCCAGGGTATCACATTGCTCACCCTTCCCACAGAAGTTCTGTTTGGTGAAGAGAGCATGTTAGGTTGTAGAGACAAGCGTGGAGGACAGAAGTGCGTGCCTAGTGTTCCACTCAGCCTTCTGAGAAACACTGCCTGATGGGATACACATTACGGCGCCGTCTAAAGCTTTTTAAAAAGAATGGGATCATCAGGGGAGCTCAGCTTCTAGACATCTAGACATCCCGCCTAGGTATCCTGCATTCTTGATTTTTCTGTCTTGGTTGTGACAGCTAGTTCACCTAGCCTTGTTTTTCTAACCTGAAGATGGACCCAAGAAACACATTATTGCTAAAACAATACCAACATCAACACCAACACTACACACACACACACACACACACACACACACACACACACACAGGAGGAGGGGGCACCGAGTGACAACTGGCTTGGCTGGGATTTCAAAGACTTGCTTCGGGAGGCAGAGCTTCATAATTGCTTGGAGTCTGCCCCTTCTGTAAGACTGCCTGGCTTTAACTGTGGGCACTTCTGCTGTATGGTCTCTTGGTGCCTCAGTTACCTCAACTGCAAAATGGGTCCACCACCACCTCACTTCCACTTGTGACTCATGTGAGGACTAATGCAGTAGGCAGGGCCTTTTATATGTGGCTGTGCCCAGTGGCCTTCAGGAAAGCGGGTTAATTAAGTCACCATAGCCATCCTACGTGAAAACCCCAGGGATCCCAAGGTTATCATCCCTTTGCCCAACCAGACTGAAAACAGAACCCCTTTCCCATTTCCATTTCCAGACCTCCCCCAGGGCAGCTTGAGTCGGTTTCCTTTTGGTATGACCTCAGCAGACAGCTGGTCACAAACTTTTGGAAAAGAGCCCTTCTGAGATTCTTCTCCCCTCGCAATGGCCTCCCACTTGTCCTCATGACCTCCTTCTCATCATTCCAGCGAGAGGCCTCCAACGTCCAGCTGGGGCCAGCAGGGAGACCATTCCCACGTTTGGACCGGCCTCGAAGCTCTCCCGGTTCTGCCCAACCCCTCTCCCATCTCCCCCGGGCTTTCAGCCCACACACCTGTCTGGTGAACAAAATGGCGGTGTCATAATGCTCCGGGTGGCGGTCGCTGGGCTTGTTGAAGCGCCGCTGCCAGCTGCAGAAGTTGCGCAGTGTGAGCCCGCCGTTGTCCGACACCTCTGGGCCCCAGCCTTCCTCTTCCACTATCAGCACTTTTACCACCACGAGGTTGATGGAGTTTCTGATGCTTGGGTGCTTGTAGATTCGGGCTGCCATTGCCATCACTGTGAGAATGTGGTTCTGCCAGGGTGGGGGAACAGTGGGAGAACACTGTTCTAATCATGCTCCCGTCCTCGATGACCCAATGCTACCGCCTCCTATTAGGAGACACTTATCTCACACATGTCAGACGCTGGGCTGAGTCTTAGACGTGCAGCAGCTCGTGAGGATTAGGCAAACATTCGAGGACTTGGTGTTATTTCCCCAGAGAAGAAGTACAAGCCTCAGTGGCTAGTCCAAGATCACAAAGCTAATAAACCAATCATCTGAACCCAGAACTGCTTAATCACAAAACTTAAGCATTTAACGTCCAGACCCACTCATGGGGTCACTTGCTTCCTAGTAATTCATTAAAATTCAATGTAGTCTGTTCTACCGTTGCACTAGCAACGTTTCGAGCACATCAGCAGCTGTACACAGAGCATGGATGTTGTGTTGGAACTGTAAATAAAAAGTTCTCTTGGGTCGGATGGCTCATTCTGACTGCCCAGCACACCAGGTGGCTCCTGGTCAAACACCCCCATCTTCCTGGTTTCCCTCCAGAAGCAACAGTCTAGAGATTCACAGTCAGTGGAATTTCCCTCTTAGGGTCTGTCCGAGCATTCTCCTGTGTTCACTGGGATAATTTCTACTTTTTAGCATGGAAACTGCTAACTCTGAAGACTTTGCTCTAACAATTACCCTTAGCGGCAGCTACTCTATAGTAGTTCTTGGCCACAGTTGACACACTACCTCATTAGCTTTTCCCGGTAACTACAGATCAGGCATTGCCATTCTGCTTATGGATGAGAGAGGCATTCAAGTTCAAAAAGTCCTTATGGATCACACTACCTTTAAAGTCAAGCTACCAGCCCAGGTGTGTGTCTGAGGTCCACACTCCCCCTTAGAGATCCCTAGAGTTCAGATTTCTGCCTTCTGCCTGGACAGTTTCTGCACCCTCCTCCAGTATTTATTCCCTTCCATATAGGGCTTGAGAGAAGCCAGAGGGCCTAATGAGACCCACATGCTGAGACTCCCACCTGCTTTCAGTTCCACCCAGGCGAACTGAAGGGCCTGCCGTCCTACGTCATTAGCTGGCCTCCGGCCTATCCTTGAGCTGCCAACTGCTTTCTTGCTGCATTCTGAGACTTTGAGGGGAGGCCAGATGGGAGCTTATTGTCCTACCTCGGGGACCTCATGGATTATTTTTCAGAGGCAGAGACAAAGGTTGACAAGCTGGCATGCCTTGAGCCCACGGTGTGGCCAGCTGAGCAGTCGCTTGCCTGCTTTGCCCTTTTAGCTCCCTGGAGTCTCACCCCCTCAGCTCCCTTTCTCTGTTCTCCTGTGGTCTAAACGGTGAGAGCAGGACAGAAAAGGCTATGCAGGGGACAGTCCATCGAGGAAGGTCTTGTGTGGGGGGTTCCAGATGCATTCCATTATTTGTGAATGGGATCTGTCTGTGCATCCTGCAGGCAACAGGCCAGATGTTTCCTTAGTCCTACAAACCGGTTGGCAGGTTTCTGAGCTCAGGTTATTCGGCATGCCATGCGCCCCAGCTTGTTTAGGCTGATGTAAACACCTTATCAGCGAAGCTGCAACTTGGCATTTGCTCCCTGAGTTGGATGGCTGAGGGGAAAAATGCAACCACATCATTATGCAACTCGGGGTGAGTCCTGAGGAATGGTAGCTTGTGAGACAAGTTCCTGGCCAGATCCTCACTGCTTCTTGAGAAAGGACAGACAGTTTCCTGGTCTACCTAGCGAGGCTAGGATCTGACTGGACCAATCCCTGAGCTGGACCAATCCCTGGGAATCTCTTCTGGAGCTATCTGCAACTACGCTTTCAGGATTTCTTTCTGCTGAGTCCAAGCTCCGAATCAGGAAACTAGGGAGGGTGAGGTCTTTTCAGAACAGTGTGATGCCTAGATGCTGGCTTCTAGGTACTCAACCAAGGAGGTCTAATGGAAGATTTGGAGGTCCAAGAATGGTCTGGACCAAACCAGATTTAGAATGAGAGATGAAGTGCTAGCCCTTCAGGGAATGGGCAGATGGCTATGTGGAGGGAGTGCAGTATAGGGAGTCCATGAGATCCTTTCCTCCAGACACTGAGCATCTGTCAGGCTGAGATGGCCAGGGAATCGCGGCGTCCACGCAACAGCTGGCCATGAAGACATCTTAAGTCCTTCCTTGTCACCAACTATCTCAGAAGACAATTCGCACAGTGGAGGGTCACAAAGACCCCGTGGTCCATTGCTCCTTTCAGAACCTGCAGTCCTAGTCTCACAGAGGAGCAAACCATCTCTGCCGTCTCCCAGATCCAGCTGGGTCTTCCAGTGGCAGGACTCTGCATCATAGATCACGGCGTAGCTTGCCAGGGACAAGGATTACAGAGCTTGGGCGAGGCATGTCACCTGGATGGAGCCTGTGAGCTTCTGATCCCCCATCTGTTCTCTGGGTCCTGAAGGACAGACCTGACTTACAGATACAGGGAGCAGGCCCAGGTGCCAGTCAAAGAAAAGGTCAGATGGCTTGCTTTGCTCTGCCACCTGGTGTCTATTTATACCTCCCTGCTTACTACACAAGTACAAACTGTGAGCTAAAGAGGAGGAATGAGATTCTTCCCCTATTGACTGAGGCCCCTGGTGTTTGGCAGGCAACCCTCAGAACTATCCCAGAGTGGTAGAAGCCCACAACCACTACGCTCAAGGTAAGTCAAACAACTTAATTTCCCCTAGGTAAAGGTAGCACTTCTGTGGGAGTCTTCTCTGTCACCACCCCCAAAATTCTTTGAGCTACAAGCAAGACCGTTCCTTCCCCAGGTTCTTGGATGCTCCTATGGCAGTCAAAGTCTGCCTTTGGGATCCTTGGAGAGACTAAGCCTCGGCAAAGTGTGCTATCTCATCCTGGCTACAGCGTCACCTGTAGCACTTCGCTTCTTTGCTCGCACGTGACGGATGCTAAACTAAATCCCGTGTGGCATGCCTGGGGATGTGGCAATGTATGTCCGTCCATACATGGCATCCTTACTCTTACTTCTAGGTGTGATGCTAGTCTCTGGGATAGTCCTTTAAGGAGGAAAGGGGGAAGCAGAGGGAGAGAAAAGAATGAGGCTCACATAGCCTTCCTTCATCTCACCTTACTCCCCAACCAGCAAAACCTGCCCTTATTCAGAACCGCCAGAAACCGACCTTGAACACTCAGAGCTGGGGCAATCACAAAGATGTTCTTTCTGCCCTGTGGGACAGCGAGGCTGCAAAGCAGTGGCTAAGCACATTCTAGTATGTGTGGCCACAAATGGATTTTATCACCAAAGACAACTCTAGGAATAGCTGTGCCTTGCTGAGCACCAGCTATCTACCAGGCCCTGGCTCAGATGGGTTCCACGCTTTGCTGCATTCTGGAGACAGTCTCAGCGCTTGGCTATGCCTGCTCCCTTTTCCCTGGTGAAGAAATCAAGGTACAGAGAGATAGATATTTGCTTAGAAACTCTCAGTGACTTCATCTTTCCTAAGTCTATGTTCCTGGCCACCACACTACCATCAGTCTTGGCTGCTACAAGGAAAACCAAACCCAAAGTTTGCAAGCAAATAAGAAAGCCAGGCTACCCTGCCATGATCTACATCCCACCCCCAACATTAGGATATTGGACGTTTTCTTTGGGAAACACTGTCTTTGGTCGCTCTGACTGCAGTAGATGTGAGGGATGGAAAGGACTCATTGTTGAGAAGGAGGGCTGAACATAATGTAATATAACAGTCTTCCACCCAAGAAGACAGACAGAGCTACAGAGCTGATGGAGCCTATACCTGTTTATCACCCAAACTACCACACTGCTGACGTCAAGGGATGACACTGTTTCTTATTTAGGCTACCAGGCAGGGATCCTCGTGGCAATCCATTGTATAGGATAGCTATAGTCCTAGGGCTGGTAGGAAGCGTTCACTCTGGAAGGTAGAGTAAATGAGACGGTTGCAACAGCCTATTCCTGGAATCATCTCCCAGGACTCTGACATCTGGGCGTGCTCCAGTCTGCGTTGGGGAAGAAGAGCACCACTCCTAGACCCTCCCTGCTGAAGGGAAGGCTCAGGAGGTCTGCTCACTGCCGGAACTTTGTTCGGCTCCAAGGTTACCCAGGGGACACTTAGTAGCACCTGAGATGTAGACCAAGTTAATGGACGCTCCCGAGGTGGTCCCTCTTTTCAGTAAGCCCCATTTGTCCCACAGCTGTCCAGGCTCCAGAATTCCTGAGCTACTGAGACAGGACATCTGGTTCTGTCCAGGTTATGCTGACTTTTGCTTGAGGTCCAGGTGGGTTGCTCAGACGAGTTGACTTTTTCTGAGAAAACCAAGTCTTGATACTTTAAGACCTGGCTTATTCAACTGCCCCTTCCAACCTCCCTACAGAAGCCAGTCCTTAACATGTAACCTGCAGGGATCCCCTGGGTGATTCATCCACACAGACAGAAGGCACTTTGGGGAGGTCTTTGGGTCATGGGGCAGGTGTTGGTGATGACAAGGGTCCCTGATCCGCTAAGGGACAACAAGACACTTGGACAAGGTAATGGATTCTGGCCTATGCTTCTCTGAGACTGCTTTACGATGAGCCCTTAACTCTGAAGCCAGATAAAAAGATGGGAGGCAGGGGCCCTTCTCATGAAGGGATTAAGTGAACTCAGTTGCAGAGCCCTGTTAAATGTCATTGTCACCAGCAGGGACAGCAGTCTGGATCATAGCTGACTCTTTCTTGAAGCTTTGAAGACAAAGGTGGTTTCTTCTCAGAATGGGGCTTGGCACCTTGGTGGGACATCCTGAGACTGCCAGATTTAAGGAGCCATGCCACAAAGTGGGCAACCCAGAGAGTGTGGCTAGAACCACAGATCTTCCTCATGAGAAGACGCAGCATGGTAGGTACAGCAGCAGAGAATGCGAGACTTTGGCTCAGGAAATCTGGGAGGTGTGGCAAGCCAGATTTGCCACACCTACCAGTGTGACCTTAGGAAAGTAGTCACAAGTCCTCTTTGAGCTGCATATCCGTCCTCTGCCTCTCTCACAAGCATTTCCATTGATGTCATGCATGTAAAACCATCCTGTAAATGAAGCATGGTCAGGGAATGACTGAATCTTCCAGAAGTTGGCTCCTCATGAAGCAGTCTCACAGATGCATAGGCTAGACACTTGTCCAAGTGTCTTGTTGTTCCTTGGAAAACCAGGGGCTCTTATCATCACCATTGCCCGCCTATGACCCAAAGACCCTCCAAAGTGCCATCTGTCTGTGTGAAAGAATCACTCAGAGGCTCCCTGTAGAGGTTACATGTTAAGGACTGGCTTCTATAGGGAGGCTGGGGTGGGAGTTGAATAAGCCGGGTCTTAAAATATCAGGACTTGGTGGTTTACACAGAGAAAGTCAACTCGTCTGAGCAACAAACCTGGACCTCAAGCAGAAATCAGCATAACCTGGGACAGAACCAGATGTCCTGCTTCAGTAGCTCGGGAATTCTGGAGGCTGGACAGCTGTGGTTTCTGGAGATGCCAAGTACATCCTTGAAGGAAATATTTAACATCTCAGCGTTTAAATGAGGAGCTGAGAGAGGTGCTAGGGAGGACATTTTGGCTCTGAGTTCTGAAAAACTGACTTTCCTGCAGTTTCTCTGTGTTCTTGTTGGTCATTCTACATTTTGACTGTCAAGTAGATGTCAGAGACTGGTCTAATTTGGGCATAGATGTAAGTTTTAGCTCTGGGTTTGTTCCTGAAGGAGCCTGGAGCCAGGTGTACGTGTCTTGGTGAATTGGGAAGTCCTCTCTTCACCCTTTTCTGTATTTCCAATACTCACTGGGGGAAAGGAGTCAGAAGAAGTGGCTGGTGCCTCCTCTTTGGGTAGGCAGAGAATCAAATATGACATCAGCACAGATTAAACCTCAAGGATCCGATGGCTCAGAGCTGTCTTGCAATGCTCTGAGCAGAGCCAATACCACAAAAGCACACAGGAAGCCTGCCCCAGGTTTAACTGGTCTGTGCAGTAGATAGACGAGCAATCACACAGACTTCTACCCACAGCCCTTCCTGCCCTCTCCTCCTGGTTTTCACCGGAACTATCTCAACGAGCACATCTTCACAGCAGAAAGGTGGATCTGATGAAAAGCAGAAGGCTGGCTGTCCCCTTGTCTGGCCATTCTGCAAAGGTAATGCCCACGTCCTTGGCACCCCCAACAGTCAGGCACAGTTTGAGTCTAGGATGAGGACCCTAATCAAGGACACCACCACAAACTGGGCTGCTATAGTTCTTGGATCCCTGACTGGGGGAACTGGGATCTCTGAGCAGGTCAACTTCTTCTAGCTGAGCTAACATTTCTGTTTCTGTATGTTCCAGGAGATGCGACCCTTCTCGCTTCTCCTTCTGGTAAGGATTTTTGTTTTGTCTTGGGAGGGAGGTATTGGGGGGCACATCTTGCTGAGTCAGCACCAACTGCATGTAGTTAAGAATGCTCAGCTACTGCTTGGATTCAGTTTTTCTGCCCAGGCCGTTTGAAAGCTGATTCTGAGCAGAGGGTGGCTGAGTGGACCAAGCTCAGCTCTGGTTCCTTTAGACACAGACAGAAAAAGTTCATCCTTCAGCCCAGCTCCCTCCCCTTTCACTGAAACTTCAGTTTTCTGGGCTGAGCCCCGGAGGGAGAAATTCTGTTCTCCTCCCTTCTTGTACTGGATGCAGGCATTGCCAAGTTCTGCCAGGGCCGAGTGCCAGGTTGGCAAGGTAGCCCGTGCCCCTTGATCAGAACCAGCTGGGCATACAGAAGTTGGACAGCTTGCTTCCAGGTTCCTCTAACGTCTTTCACTTACAGGAACCTCAGTTCTGTACCCAACACAATCACGGCCACCTTGTCCCAGCCCAGCTTCCTGTCCTAGGGCGCCCCAGAGAGTCACGGACAGTAGAGAGTTGCGGGAAGCAGGGCTAGGAGGAGCAGCGTTCTTAAAAAAAAAAAAAGAAAAAAAAAAGCTGCAGTTTTCATCTCCATTGGGAGAAGCAAGTGCCCGGGGACTGTGGAAGATTCAGGATGCCGCTCGGGAGAGTCAGAGTCAGCACCTCTACTGTAAATTGGAAGGGATTTAGGGGCTGGGAAGTAGGAAGTCGGGATAGCAGAAGTTAATGGAGTTGCTGCTATTTCTCAGAAAGAAGAAAGTCCCCTCTGGGGTTGGGCTTGGGAGCTAGAAGATCCCCCCACCCCCAGTGGGAAGGGAAGAATTGAAAGTCATTTGAGAAGAGAAGGATGTTATGGATTGTTAGTGTCCGTGGAAGTCTCTCCTACCTGCAGGTCGGTTCCATAGAAGGCAGCCATGGACGCATCAGCCACCAGCAGTGTTTCCACGAAGCGAGCCTCGGACACAAACCGTTTGCTCCTAGTTTTGAATCTTAAGGGTGGTGGCAGTTCGCTGGAGTCTTCTGTCTCTTTGCGCAACCCCTCTTTATCTTGCTTCCTATCCTCTTCGTTGTCACTTCTCTCCGGTCCCTGTCCCTTACCCGTCTCCACCTCCCACTCGAGTCCTTGAGGGAGGGGAAAAACTTCGGCGGCAGCGAGCCCGGGGTCCTCCCTGCGCTGCCCCGGTTCCCAGCGCTGTAGGCGGTGAGGCTGGTCCAGGGAGTCCCCAGCGCCTTGTGGCTGGATGGTGAACTCCTCGCCTGCCAGCAAGAATGAGCCGCTCAGCCCGCGACACAGGCTCACCGCAGCCAGCGAATCTCGCTCCCCATTCACGGTGCCAGAGAAGAAGCAACCGCGCAACCCCGGTTCGCCCCCGGTCGCAGCGCCGGAGCCCCCGAGACGCTCGATCTTGAACTCAGGCGCTAGAAAGCTGGCGTCAGGCGCCAGGCGCAGCACGAAGCCCTGGCCGAAGGCGGACAGGTGGAAGGCGAGCTCGCTCGTGCTGCCCGGCAACCGCGTGGGCACCAGTAACTCCGAGGCCTGCGACCCGCTTCCCGGCTCTGCCGGGGCGCCGCAGACAAGTGGCGGCGGCGGCAGCTGCAGGAGCAGCAGCAGCAGGAGGGGCGGCCACCGGACGGCGGTGGGGTCGCGGAGCATGAGGGCAGAGGGCTGCGGAGCGCGGGAGAGGGAAGAAGGTAGCCGCGCAGAGGCAGGTGCTGGTGGCCCAAGGCGGCCGGGCCGCTCTCTCCAGGAAAAATGATCAATCAGATGGGGAGGCCGACTCGGCCAGCAGCAGCAGGCGCGGCAGTCCCCTGGCGGCCCCTCTGGTTCGCACAGCCCGCTCCTCCTGCGCCCGCCAGCCAACCTAGCAGAGCTCCAGCAGCTGGCGCCCCGGGGCGTGAGCGCTCTCCTCCGCGCTGTCCCGTGCAGTCGCCTCCTTCCTCGGGAAGCACCGAGTGGGCTGTTGAGCCCTTCGTATTTATATTCCTTCCCGGCTTTGACATAAGAGGTTTATTTTTGATCTCTCACTATTCCCGTTTCCCCTCCCCTGGGGTCAGAGACAGGAACAGAAAAGAGGGAGAGGAGGGGAAAAAAAAAGGTTGAAATGTAAAACCAATCAGGAGTCAGTGAGCCCCTCCCCATAGTTAAGTAGTTAAGTGTCAACTTCAGCGTTTGTTTTCTTTCTTTCTACATGAAGGACCAAGGCAATTTCTCTAATGTTGGGCAGCCCCTGAAGGCAAGTCCTGGGGTGGGGGTGTGTGTGGGAGAGACTCTAGCCTCTTTCTGTGCTGGAGTCAGGTACTGGGGACAGATGCACTCTCTCGAAGAGGCCTCTGCCTTGGTTTCAGTGACAGTATTCAGATTCCTGCACAGACCTGGCAGTGTTAAACGAGGTTTTTGGAGACGATTCCAGAGCCTTTAATGGTAAAACACAAGTGAGAGGTAGAAAGTCACACTGAAATCATGCTGATCACTAAGACCAGTGGAGATCTTTAAAAAAAAAAAAAAAGCCCTGTCAAGGCTAGCAAGGACTCTCTCAATTGCTTGCTTCTGAGGAGGGTGGGGCAGCGAGAGGTAAGCCATCAGAGAGGCAAAGTGGGCTCAATACCATTCAGTTCCCCCTTCGCCTGTGAGAAAGCCCTTCTCCTGTCTGTCCTATGTCATACGGTTCTGCCAGCTGCCTTGGTGACACAAAGTAGGGTGGTCAGGTCCCCTTTACTGCATTGCCCACAGCTCCAAATACATATAAATATGTGGGAAACTAATTCACTCTGCCATACGCCATCTTCCGGTCGAAGAGTGGGACCCAGGAAAAGCGATGGCACAAAACTCAACATTTGTATCCACTCTGGGCTTAAGGGTGCGGGGCTAGACTGGACTCAGAAGCCTGTTCTCTCAGTACCACTCCAAGGCTTAGCCCCACCCCGTGCCGGTTCTGAGCGGTCAGCAAGGAGGACACACTATTTGCCAGCTTACCTACCCCCCAACTATGCGGCTGAGGGTGCCCACAGCTGAGAGAAGCCCTGACACCTCAAGTTCTGTCTGCTTTTATAGCAATACAAATGGGCAGCTGAGAACCTTCAAGGTTGCAGAGTCTCCAGTACAGAGAACTGGAAGTTTGGGGGATGCTCTCCTGGAGGCAGGGGGATGAAAGCATCACTGCTTCAACTCTTTACCAAAAATGAACAAATTGCGTATCCCACAAAAGTCTACTACCCCTGGGACAGTGTGGCCTGTACGGATAAACGAGGAATCCCATTCGCCTCAGGACTCTGGTGACTTTTCAATTACTGGTCTTTGCCGTTGAGCTCCTTGCTCATCATTTTCCAGTGTGGAACTCTTTTTATTTTTTATTTTTTCCTCCTTTCTCGAGGCAAGGTCTTGACTACACAACCCAGGCTGGCCTCAAACTTTTTAGTCTCTCACCTTAGCCTTCTGCGCGCTGAAGTCATGTGCTGGAATCTCAGGCCTGGCTTTCAACTTTTGATTTTCAATAGTAGTTAGGTCCTTCACCTGTGGCTGCTTTCTCCTTTGTGACCATTTGAGAAGAGTGCCCTGCTCCTCTTTTCCCCTTTGACATTAATGCTTAATACCAAGTTAGGGGAACTAGAGGTTGTTGGTGCTTTCTGTCAGGAGGGTTTTGGAAACTGCAGCTGCCACTGTTTTAAAATAGGAAGAAGAATCGCCTTTGGATGCCGTCTTTGGAGACAGTCAGCTGCTGAACTTTGGACTTTATCTTGCCCCATTTCATCAACAACTGCAACTATAATAACACAACAATTGTGGGCTGGCAAACTTGATCAGGAGCCAGCCGGGCCTCCCTCTGCTTGCTTGGTTCATCTTTTTGAGAGGGTGCATGCACCTCCATGGTAACTTCCAGGGAAGTGCCTGCCATTTGCAGTGCAACCACAAGGTGTCTCCCGCACTTTAGCTATGCTTAATCCTTGCTTTGCAGGGGTGGTGGATGGCTTGGATCAGAACAGCAAAAATGAACACTCTCACACCCCACCACTGAAAATCTCAAATGGGCCAATTATGGAGTTTCTCTATTATCATTTTTGTCCCCCCCCAAAAGAATATAATTGCCAGAAGGGTCAGCAAACTGTGATGCATGGGCTAAGTCTGTTTTTGTACACCCCACATAATAAATAAAATTGCTTTGTATATTTTAAGCAGTAAATTAAAATAAAAGACGATTAATATTTCATGACCCTTGAAGATGCCATGAAACTCAAACTTCAGTGTTTGTAAGACAGTTTACTGGCAACAGACATTCATGGACTCTTTGTAGAAAGGAGACTGCCTGGCTGTAGAAAGTCTCATACTCGGCTGCTCAGTATCAGCACGAGACTCTTAATCTCAGGGTCATGGGTTCATGTACCATGTTGGCTGCCATTTGTAGAAAGGAGGCTGCTTGTTCATTTTCTGCCCACCCAGACCTGAATAATCACACAGAAACTTTATTAATTACTTGGCCAACAGCTTAAGTGTATTCCTAGCTAGCTCTTACATCTTAAATTAGCCCATTTCTATTAATCTGTGTATCATCACGAGGCTGTGGCCTACTGGTAAGGTTCTGGTGGGCATCTTTCTCTTTCGGCAGCTACATGGTGTCTCTCTGACTCTATCTACTCTCCCTCTATGTTTCTGTTCAGATTTCCTGCCTGGCTTTACTGTGCTAAGCCATTGGCCAAAACAGCTTTATTTATCAACTAATAAAAGCAACACATATACAGAAGAACATCCAACATCAGGTGCCACATATGTGATTCTTAGGGGTAAGAAGACTCAAAATAATTTTTTGCTCTGAATATGAAGTTATATTTAGCAGCCATTCATCATTTAATTAGCATTTAAATAATTAATTAGTTTATACCAGTTTTTATTATAAGGCTATTGCAAATGTTAAATTGTCTTTGGTTATCTTTCTTTTTTTTAAAATATTTATTTATTTATTCATTATGGATACAATATTCTGTGAGTATGTCTGCAGGCCAGAAGAGGGCACCAGACCTCATTACAGATGGTTGTGAGCCACCATGTGGTTGCCGGGAATTGAACTCAGGACCTTTGGAAGAGCAGGCAATGTTCTTAACCACTGAGCCATCTCTCCAGCCCCTGTCTTTGGTTTTCTTAAAACTTATTTAGATTTATTTATTTTATAGGTATGAGTGTTTTGCCCACATGCATGTATATGGACCACGTGTGCCCATGGAGGTCAGAAGAGGGCATAAGAACCCCCGGAACTGGAGTTACAGACAGTTGTGAGCTGCCACGTGGCTACTGGGAATCACACGGAGGTCCTCTGGAAAAGCAGCTAGTGCTCTTAACCACTGCTCTATCTCTCTGGCCTCTTCAGTTTCCTAAAAATATTCATTTATTATGTGTGTGTTTGTGTGAGTGCGTGTGTGTGTGTGTGTGTGTGTGTGTGTGCATATTCTGCACATGTGTGGAGGTCAGAAGAAGGCGCTGAGTATTCTACCTTACCACCCTGTACCCACTGTTTTGAGGTAGGGTCTCTTCCTCAGTCTGGGACTTACCTTTTCTTGGCTAGGCTGGAAGCCAGCAAGCCCCAGAGATTTTCCTGTCTCCATTTCCCTTGGAACTGGTTATGAGGGATGTTGGGCTTTTGTGGCTGCTCATGACTATGCAGCAGGCTTTCTTAACTGGTGAGCCATCTTTGTAGTCCTGAAGTTTTTAATTAGTTCATACCATTTCTCCATTAATCACTAGAGTTTTACACAGTGCTTACTCCACAAATCTGTAGTGTGTGCTAAATTCTGGTAGCCTCTAGGCGTCCAGATTCTTTCAAAACTGGAAGTAATGCTGGTGGTCAAAATCCACTTCTGTTTGCATTTTGAGGAGGAAGGCGAATGCAGGTTTCAGCGATTTGCCCAAAGTTGTGTAAATGGTGACAGCTTTCCTACCACGAATGCTTTGGTACCTTCTGCAGGGAGATTAAAGCCTGCTTTGCCCCAAAGTTTCCTTCACAATTTGTACTTTTTCACTAACACTCACTGCAAACCGTGGGCGAGGCACTGTCTTACACTGCTTCATTTGCTCCGCATAGTGGTAGCTGTCGTCCTTAGAGTGCTTCCTGTGTGCTGAGCACGCAGCAGAAGAGAAAACCGCACAGGTGAAAAAGCAGGCTTGGAGCCCTTAAGAAATGCGCCCAAAGTTACTTGGCTAACATGTGGTAGACACAGGCTTCCTCACCAAAGCTAAGTGCTAACTAAATAGAATATTTTTGGGGAAGAATGTCTCTCGCAGCAGCGTTGACCATGTTGACCATGGTACTAGGGAGCTAGAGAGGAATGTTGGGGGTACACTGGGTCAGTGTCCTTCTTCGGGAGGATGCTTCGAAGTCTCTTTTTCTGGAGCCTGGCCATTTCAAGGTTTCAAAGAAAGAAATAAAATGACTTCTCTCAAAGTCCAGCTACAACCCTTAAACATAAGGAAAGATCATTCCTTCCAAACCTTTCCATGCCACAAGTCATATCCACTTTCTGGCATCTTAGCTATGCTACGATGTCCGCAACTCCACCCAGCAGTCACTGGGGAAAGGACTTCACAGTCCCTCTCTGCTCTGCCATTGAACACACACCCCAGGCTTGCCATATTCCATTTACCAATTTCGTGTTGGTTCATGCCTGTTTTCTCCAGCACTCTGGCTCTGGTGTTAGCACTCGCGTGTGAGAGGGCTCCATGTGCATCTCTATGTGCTCAGTTCTTTCTCAGTCCTAAATGAAACTGCTGGCATAGAGTTCGGTATTCGCAAAAGCATTTGTTCCCTTTCTCAAGGTTACCCTGGCAAAGAATCAGTCTGATCAGTTCCTGCTTTCACCTGGCTTCTGTGTTATTCTCAGACAGTGTCCACAGGCAAGCTTTCAATTGCGTTGTCAGTACCAGTGAGAAGCAGACCAGTACAGACATTATGGTGATACTGACATTTTCTTCCTAACAAGAGTTTAAATACACCAAGAAGCAAACACCAATAACTTCGATATTGACGTTTTCAGTGTCTGTTAATGCATGCACCAAATTGCTTAAGAGATGATCCCTGCCTTCCAAGTTAGTCTCATGAAAGTGTGTTTCAACACACACACACACACACACACACACACACACACACACACACACACACAAAAGGTACCCAGGATTCCAGATAGAATGAATTCATGGTTACAGTTTGTGAATACTAGGAAACTGGTTTGTAAGATTTGGACATTGGAGCAATACAGGCAATGACTATGGGCACAGGGAGACTACTCTTGGGCCGCATATGGCCAGAAGGTGGCACTGCTGGAACTTGGTGTTTCTAGAGCAACTATCTTGTGAAAGAGTAGAAGGAGCGGTCCTTCCCACTTTTACACATCTGGGAGCTAAGTGCTCACCGGATTCCCGACAGCCATTCGTTGAGGGAAGCAAACTGCCCATCTTAGTCAGTGCGGCCAGAGTGCTCTCTCCCCGACTATCTTTCTTCACCTCAGTCTGTGGTCTTCATTAAGACCTCTCAACTCAAAAGGGAGTCTAGGAGGGCAGAAAAAGTTGAGATATTCTCAGTGCCTGAGGCCCCCTCAATCTCAAGAATGCCTTGGCTCCTGTACAGGCAATTAGTTACTCATGCACGCAATACATTTCCCCAAATTGTCACGATTTGTTGCAGCCGCCAGATGGCAGTCTTGTTACATTTGCCTTTGTAGCTGCTCTAAAATTTAGCCTTGTTTTCAAAGGAAAGGGGAGATGAATGGAAGGAGTTAGACACCTCAGGATAGAGAATGATTTTTTTTTTCAGATATGGCAAGGTCCCTAGTCAAGATTATGAAGGGAATTGATGTAAACACTATTATATATATATATATATTCACAAGTGAATATATTTACAATAAGTTAGATTGTGAAGTGGCATGCACATGTAAGCATATATAAATCGCCAGCAGCATCCCTACCACCACTACCACCTCCATCACCATCACCAACATCATGGTCATCCTCTGTCCTTCCATCATCTGGCCTGGGAGAGCGGTTGTAAAACATCTGGAATAAATCTCACCACCTTTCCAGCCAGCTCTCAACTCTAGAGTTGCCTGGAGCCTCTTCTGACCTCATCTGCTTTGAGGACCAGCAGAGGGTCCAGTAAGTGAGGAACACTTAGGCATGAGAGGAACAAGTACTAGGGATGCTCACATTGTAAGAGAGCTGAGAAAAGAGAGCCAGGAGGAATAAACCACGAAGAGGCTCTCAGGCTTTCACGTCTGTCACTGTGGCTGGGGGGAGGCCAGGGTCATATGCCATGTCCCCAGCCGTTGCGTTGCCTTTTGGTTTTTGCATCTAGGCAGACCTCTGTCATTTTAATATGCCAGTGGAAGTATTCAGGCAATACCAAGAGATGTTTGTAAGAGCTTTCAAAAGGAGGATTCCTGAAGTGTATAGGAGATGCTATTGTAGGATACACCTGTTGGAATTAGCAAGTATTATTGAGTAGTGGGACATTCTTTCCAGTTGGAATTTTAAAAAAATCTAGTTTCTATTGTTTGTTGTGTCTTGAGACATCTATTCTTACTGGAAATTCTTCACCTGTCTGCCAGTCTTACTTCCTTACTTTACAAGGATGACTTTTTCCCCAAATATTTTTCCAGACAGCCCAGTCTGTTTGGGACTCATCCTACTTGCTGGCATTAAGGAATTTCAAAGAGAAGCATGGACAGCATAGGGAGAGAGGCCCTGAGGGATCCCTCTGCTGACAGAGAGGGAATGCAACTCATGAGGCGGTCATCTGAACAGAGTCACGCAGCTGGTTGACTTTGGGTTCTCTGGGTTCTCTGGGTTCCATCTGGGCGTAGTGTAACCCAGAACCGTGGGGCTGCTGCCAGAACTGGCTCCTCAAGGTTCAGGTGCTGTGCTGATGGGTTCCAGCATCTCCCTGTCACAGTGACTGTGCACCTTCATCCTGACCTCTTCCTTTTATGATTGCCTTCTTTTAAAAACAAGACTCATTCTCTAATTTTGTTTATGTGTATGTGTGTGTGCCTGCACGCATTTATGTGTACCTCATGCTTGCAGGTTCTCGTAGAGGCCATAGGATGTTGAATCTCCTGGAACTGAAGCTATTAGTAGCTGTGGGTCTTTTGATACTATGTTAACAAATGAACCTGGCTCTTCTATGGGAGCTGCGTTTTTAACTGCAGAGCCATCTCTCTAGCTTTTTATGTTTGTTTCATTAAAAGAATCTCCCATACATTAGAATTTAAGGTCTTCTGGTTTTAGTCATATTTAGTGACCTACAAAGAAGTGCTTTAGTTCATTGAGAATGTGAAACTACTTTTGTGTGCCTTAAAGATTATTGGGAAAGAAGCCAGGCCTGAAGACACAGGAGGAGAATGGTGTTTACAGCCTCAATGCAGCAGGGGAGGAAAGAGGAGGTGGGGACAGACATGGCTTCTTGTGTAATCAATACAAACATTTCAATAATGTTGAAGCTTCAAACGCTGAAGGTTTTTCTTGGAATATTGCATTATGTGTGTGTATAGATGCTCACTTAAACTCAACCCACATACCCATCCACCTACACGCACACGTACATAAACTCACACGCACATGCACATGAGTGCACATGTGTGGACACACACATTTGAGTGGCGATAGGAGACAAAGCTCACTTTTCTATTTCTC
Source organism: Myodes glareolus (assembly GCF_982192425.1). Lineage (NCBI taxonomy): Eukaryota > Metazoa > Chordata > Mammalia > Rodentia > Cricetidae > Myodes > Myodes glareolus. Next base: position 95,112,218 of record NC_142029.1, read on the forward strand.
CTTTCCTCTCCCAACTGCTTATCACCTTTATCTTCATTTTCAGTCGCTCCACAAATTTACTGTGTGCCAGGACTGGTCCTGAAGTTTATTTCATCAAGCCTTCCCATGGTCTGCCTCAAGATAGCCTAGTACCTGTCATGTGATATTACAAGTGCAAGAATAAAGTTGTGTCTGGTCAGTGGGAGCGTATGCCTTTAATACTAGCACTCAGGAGGCAGAGACAGGCAGATGTCTAAGAGTTCGAGGCCAGCCTGTTCTACAGAGCTAGTTCCGGGACAGGAACTACACAGAGAAACCCTGTCTCAAAAAACAAAAAGAAAATTTAGAGAATAAAGCTGTGTGAAAGCCTGAAACAGAGATTGGGAATCCAGTGAACACTCCTGGGGTGGACTTAATCAATAAGTTATAGGATCATAGAGATAGCTGTACTTTGATGCGCAGAGAGCAGGTTGTGAAAGATTCCATAAGGGTTTTTTTCTTCTTAACTTTAATGAACGAACAGGAGTTTACTAGGTACTAGAAGGAGAAAATCACTTAGAAAGGTGTAGGAGCATGCTTGCAAGTACATGCTCTTTCACACAAAGACATTAAAGTGCCTGGCGTGTCTGGTAAAATAGAATTAGAAGGATGTAGTGTAGCAAGCCTGTATACCAGTGTTAAGGGGTCGGAGGCAGGAGGATTGCAAGTTTGAGGCTAGGCTTCAAGATGGAGGGAGATCCTGATTGAAAACTAAGGGCTGGAAATGTAGCCCTGGGATAGAGCACTTGCTTGTCACACTCTGGTGCCTAAACCCTTAGCCCTAGATCAAGAAAGCAGCCTCACAGGTCTGCAGCGCAAAGGATCACAGAGGGACGTGGTTGGAGGCGCTGGGTGGGCATGGCCAGTGTGTGAAAGGATGTGTTTCTTGCTCCGGGTACTGTGAACTCTCTTCCTGATGGCAACATAGATGCACCAAGGACTTTTAAGCAGGAAAATGGCACGGCTGTCTGGCAGTACTTGGTGATTAGCCTGAAGACCTTTCCTGGCTAAGGTGGCGAGAATAGGAGACTTTAGAATTCTCAGCCCTAAAAGAGACGTCTGTATCACATGTCCTCCTCCCAAGGCACAATGATCGTTGAGGAAGAATGGATGAAAAGACTGCAAGAGCCAGAGGTTGTGGGTGACTACAAGAAAGTGTCCTGCAGACAGCACAACTGGCTGCACATATGAAACCTTGGCAATCATAAACTGTGCATAAGTCCCGTGCAAGGTGAAGCCAGAACACATCCCAGCACAGAGAGGGAAGTCAGCATGGATGTTTGCCTGCATGTGTGCCTGTGCACAGTTCATCGGCCTGGTGCCTGTGGAGGCCAGAAGAGGGCATCTGATCCCTTGGAACTGGAGTTACAGGTAGTTGTGAGCCGTTGTGTGGATGCTGGGAATCAAGCCTGGGTCCCCTGGAAGAGCAGCCTGCGCTATTAACTGCCAGCCCATCTCTCTAGTGCCAGTTTTCAGCCCCTTGATTCCCAGTGTCTCTGAAGATGAGAGAATTCGTACCCACAGGGCTCATCTGTATGGGGCTGTGGGTGCTCAGTAGTAACTTTTTACTCCACTTTGGGCTGTGCTTTTACCTCGGCCGTGCACGAGGCTTGCTCCCATGGTTTACATTCTTTTCCACTTCCAGAGTGAAATGGAGAGGCATGAAGCCTAGAGGAAAGCAATGTGCATCAGTCAGGTTAGTGCCCAAAATGGAATGCTGAAAGATAAGCAGCCGGTGATTCAGTTCAACATGAGCGGCTCGACAAAAAAGCCTCGAGGGCCTGCATATGTGTGACAGCTGTGTAGCATGGTCTGTTTGTGGGTTCCTAGCAGTGGGATCAGGACCTGTCCCCGCCTAAGCTGACTGGTGGGAACCTATTCCCCATTCTGGGTTGCCTTGCCCAGCCTTATGCAGGGGGAGGAGTTTGATTCTGCCTCAAGTTGGTGTGCCATGCAGCGTTGATGCCCACGGGAGGCCTTTCCCTTTCAGAATGGAGGTGGGGGAGGAGAGATGGAAGTGGAGGTAGAGGGAAGGAGCGGGTGGATGGGGACCAGAGGAGAGGAGGGAGGGGAAACTGTGACTGGGATGTAAAATGTTAATTAATAAAAAATATTCATATCATTAAAAAGCAACTTGAGGGCAGTAACTTACTTACTGGGAGCCTCCCTGTCACAGCCCTGTTGGTGTCAGGGAAATGTTGGAGGGATGGAACACAGCCAGTGGACTCAGCTGTTGCTGTATGCGTTTGCTGGTCTTCACTGATGAATCGTGCCCCCTAGAGTTGTGTACGGCCTGTGAATCTGCTGGCAGCGACTCTTGCTGGGAAGGTCTTTCTTTCTCCTTCCCTCCCTGGGTACTATCTGGAGTCTTACCCTCAGAACTTGGCTTCGAAAAACAATTTGATTCTTTTACGCTGCAAATAAACGCACACTCACGGGAGCCATTTTCAAGCTGTTTCCAGGACTTTCACATCAGCGTGAAGGAAATGCTGGCAGCAGGATTTGGAGAAAAAGGAGGGAAGGTGTGCGGGGAGTGAGAGAGCCACAGAAAGCATAGTGGTGGAGAGGCCAGCCAGGGAACGTGTGCACAGCGGGGAGGCAGGCCTTTTCTGAGAAGATGGGAATGGAGGAGCCAGGAAGGGTTTGCCGCTTCTGGGTTTTGCACAGGCTATAGGCCTTACCCTCTAACTTTACCTAAATGAAGTGAGCAAGAATCCGTGACTCATCTCAGGTTGTCTTGGCATAGCAAATAAATTTCAAACTCCTGAAGTGAGAACTGTATCATACGTCCTGATTACGAGGCCCCAATGGCGCTACTCACTCTGCGGATCCGATGTGTCTGTGCTTGTGATAATAAGAATGTCGTCTCTAAGGGGATAGAATTAGGAATTCAAAACACCAGGAGACTGGAGCACGGAGCAAGGTGCTTCCAAATGGAACAGCATCAAATAACTAACTGCCTGGGCCCTGGCTTGCCGAACTGCAGTTGGCCTGTGAGTTAGCCTGTTCCGTGCCCTTCTCTCTCCATCACAGATGGGCTGGCTCATTGAGCTTAGGCCTAGAACAAACCCTTCTGATTTTTCAAACATCTGATCAACTTACCTGCTGTGGGAGAAGAGATTTTTTTTTTTTCTACTTTTTGGACAAGGACAGGACTGGCTATCCTTCTAGAAGTCAAAGACTGGGCTTCTGAGGGGCTGCACATTCCCCAAACTATGGGTAATATCTATGTGTGTGTGTGTGCTTGGGTGGTCTTTCGGGGGAGGTTATGACCTCTGAGGTTACCAGATCATTAAGAATCTTTGCCGTGGTGCCCTGGCGAGCCATGGTGACTTCCAGGAAGTTGAGTCCTCTCTGTGGGACTGAGCAGGGAGGGAATGAATACCATGGACAATACGCTCTGGGTTCCAACTTGAACGGTGCCATTCTATCCTGAGGGTTCATTGTAGATTGCTGTAGATGGTCAAAGAAGATAGACTAAGCCACTTTAGGACTTTCATGCCAATCGTTGACCCAGGCAACTCATTGGATTCTTAAGAACACCATTGAAGCCAGTTTGTATGTGATAAGGGTGTGAGAAGGAATATGTGAGGGAGGGAAATCTGATCATGATGGATACTGTAGACAGAAAACAGGAAACACTGTGGGCTGAGGAGTCCTCTCGGTGGATTTAATGTAAAATAAGTGCCTTGGTCTTAATTCTGCCACTCCTCAACAAGGAGATTTCTGTCAGTCATTCAAATGCTATGAATCTTATTTCTTCTCTGCCTAAATTATTATTTAAAACTTTTTATTATTTTTGTTTATTATTAGTGAATGAGAATTAGTGAATGTGATGTGTGTATCTGATACGTGTAGAACACCCCAGCTACATGGGGGTCTAGGCAAGGCCTGGCAATGGCGCCACGTTGGGTGCCAATTTGTTGATGTACAAAAGAGTTCCACAATCGCCAGAAATGGAGTATAACAAAGGTTTATTTATTTGGGAGTAAACTCACAGAAAAGGTAGTGATTCACAATCCTCTGAGTGCACTGGGAAATGGAACTGAATCCAGCAGCCAAGAGGCCTGTGCAGGCTTTTTGTCTGCATTTATAGTGCATGAGACCATGCCCAAAGTGGGCCGGTGTCTTAAAGGCTATTGGTTCCCACAGCAGATATGATGTGTGTGTGTGTGTGTGTGTGTGTGTGTGTGTGTGTGTGTGTGTGTGTGAGAGAGAGAGAGAGAGAGAGAGAGAGAGAGAGAGAGAGCAAACAAGAGCATGTGTGTGCCGTGTGTGCTGTGGTATGGCTGTGGAGGTCAGAGGACAATTTTGGGCTTCTTGGAGTGGTTTTCTCCTTCCAATATGGGTTCCAGGATGCATTGTACCTGATTAGAAATTTCTTTATCCACTGAGCCATCTTGCTAGCCCAAGGTTAAATGTATTTTACCCAAAGTAGAAGTATCAATAACTCCTATCAGTCCTTTCCCCAAAGTTATTTATAAGGGTAAAGTGAGATAATATGAATGAATTCTAAATTGCATGGAATTTTGTATGTTCCTAGTGTCTTATTAGAAAGAAGAATTGGTTGGTGGAAGAAATTAATTTACTTCTGGAGAATGATAAAAAAATTTAAAAATTATTTTTTTTTTAAAAATAATTTCACATATGTATACAATATATCTTGATTGTATCCCCTTCAACTTCCCATTCTCCACTCCCACTCCCCAGTATGTTCCTTTTCCACCATCTCATCCTCTGGAATGGTGGATTTTATCTTGGAGTTTCATCTAAAGTCTAAAGGTTGCCCTTCATCACTATCAGGATGGAGCCTGAGGTGCTAGGTCAAGTCGGGTCTCAAAGGTTCTACTGTAAATGCCGGTTAGGAAAAGGAGCACAGTGGATGAGCAGCGGAGATGGAGGTTTGCCTGGCAGGCAGGACTGAATTGCTTTCGAAGTCTCTAGATAGGAGTTGAGAACTTACGTTTCAGTTTGTCTCCACTGAAGGCATCCATCCAGCAGAAAGCAAAGGTGTGGCTGTGTAGTGCATAGCCAAGAAGTCCAAAGTAATTGACACTGGGGTGTGGACATGCAAAGCTATCAGATAAATGACTGAATTGGGAAGCCTGAGCTACGGGGTGGTGGCTGGCATTTCAAACTACTCGAGTAGAATTTAGGTCAGAAGAAGGATACAGTCTGGAATTACTTGTGGAGTTTGTTTAAGCCAAGTCAAGACCCTTTCTTTGTTCTGATCTAGCATTCAAAGGAACTAGTACTGGAAGTGCCAGAAGAGCTTCTACTTCAGCTCTAAAACCCAGAGAAAAGAACAAGAGTGGGTGGTTCAGAGAAAAAAAAAATAGAGTTAAAAATTTCCTTGAGCAATGAAGAATAGAACCAGGCCCAGAGCTGTAATTCATAGGGCCTTAGATGAACCTCCAGCAGCCTCAGCTGTCCCCACATCTGGAGAGCTCAAGTAGTAGTGGGAAACAATGGGAAATCTCATTCCTTTGGTCCCCCAAGGCGCTCTCCAAGGTTGTGCCCATTGACATTCTGTTTGCTTTGCTTTTCCCTGGAGTGTAGATTCCATGATGAGAAGATGAGACACCCATGACTTTTAGGGATCTTTGACAAAGAGTGATAAAGACACGAGGGGACAAGGGATGAATTGGTAAGTTCATAAGTTTATTTTCATGTTAAGGTATAAAACATGGTTTGAATTCCAAGGTGGTGAGCCAATGATTCATAATCTCTCATCTGAGAAATCAAATGCTTCCAATCATTTTCCTCCCCAGAAAAATCTTGCCTAACCAACACAGTGCTTATTCCCCTGGTCTCTGCAGGGTTCATCTTGGTATTTTGGGAAGAACTCCCAGGATACCCTAGGCCAACAGAGTCATCTCTGGTCTTGATGTTAGGAAATCACCAGCCTCACCTCTGAAGGAAGGAAAATCGAACCTGACTGTGGCTGCCGTCTCTGGCCTCAGCACTCCCCTTACTGGGCGGATCTTCTGCCTGGAACCCTCTGGATGAACCTGGCCCAGCCACAGGGTCAACACCTGTGCTGGAGACCATCACACAGACTGACCCAGGAGGAAAGGGAACCCTGATTTTGATGAGCTTTCTGAGGCACGACGACTGTAGCCCTGTCTCAGGATGTGGCTCCACACAATTAGAAAAAGTCAAGCAAATGGAACCTTTCTGCATGAGTGCAATAAATGAGGGGCGTCTGCCATCTTTACACAGGCATAGGCGAGATTAGGATGATATCCTAGGCAGGAGAAATGGCTTCCACAGAGCTCCTCATGCGTTAAGAGCTGCATGAAGCAGCTAAGCTGGTCGATTAGGTTGGAGCAGGTGTTCAGTGTTCAGGGAGGGTAAAGACAGGTGAGTTCATGAGCTGAGTGAGGAAGCTGGCTGGCCGGCTGACTTCATATAAACCAATTGACTCATTTAAACTCGAGACATCTCAACCCTGAAACACTGGGTTAGGTGATGAGGTAGTGGACTTCGGCTTGTTTCAGAGTTGTGGGGGGGGGGCATGAAGAATGGCAAGAGCAGTTGGGGAGTCTACTTCATGGGGCAGGCTTACTCCATTTTGGAAGTGAAACTGTTTGCCAAATATTTAATAGACTAAGATAATTAAACTGAGCCTAGAATAGGTTTAATCATTCGGTCAGGATCTATGGAGAGTCTGGTGTGCCCAGTACTATGCTAGGTCCCGAGAGAAAGAACAGTGGACAAGACACATGGGGTTCCACTCTTACTCTATCGGGGCACAGGGAATCAATAAATAAAGAAGACCCAGGGCCAAAGAGATGGCTCAGTGGGTAGAGGTGCTTCTGCATAGGCCTGATGACCCGAGTTCCTTCCTCAGACCCCACAAGGTGGCAGGAGAGAACAGATTCCTGAGAGGTGTTTTGTGACGTCCACACGTATGCTGTGACACACACACACAGACACACACACACAGACACACACACACACATCTATATACTCACAAATAAATGTAATAAGAAAATTAATTTTTAAAAAAAATAAAGATAAATTCTAGGATCTAAACAAAGTATACCATTGTAGTTACTTTGTGACAACGGGTGATTTGGAGACAGCCCTCGGAGACGCTGCATGTCGGCTGAGACTTCCAGGGTATTGAAGACCAAGCAGACACAGTCAGGCTTCCAGTCTCTCTCTGGGGGTGGTGGCACCTTTTACTTTCCAAGGACAACTGCATAACAGAGGACAGAGAAAAGCAGGAGGGTGGTAGCTGTGAGGTCCCAGCATAGACATTGGCAGCAGAGGCCACGAAGGAAACCCTTCCCAGAGCTGGGGAGGATGTTTCCATAAGCTTCCTTCCTTCACCTGTTGGGAATATGGAAAACTTCAGGAGTCTGTGATGCCGATCAGAGGACTTAGGAAAGCCTGGTAGTGGTGACGTTGATGATGATAGCAGATATCTCTAGTACTAATATGTACTGTTGTAAGAAACAATTTTTATGTGTTCCAAACACTGTTGTACTCTTTGGAAGTATTGTTTATTTAATCTTCATGACTATTGGAGCTAAGGTATTATCCTTACCCTCTTCCCCATTTTAGCAGTGGGGAAACTGAAGCTTAGGAAAATACTGTGCAGCCGGCATCTGATGAAGGATTTGTGATTCTGGTCTCTGTTTCTCTGTCCCTGTCTCTCTCTCTCTCTGTACCTGTCTGTCTATCTGTCTCCTCTCTCAGTTATCATACATATAAAGGGTTCCATCCCATCAATCCCATCAAGTTTTCATCTATCTACATCTATTGATCGATGTGTCATTACACTGATCCTGTGCTCTTACCCTTACGCTCTGCGCCTTTTGTAGGCCTCAGTCAGACAGTCATCAATATCTGATATAGTGGTGTCTTTAGAGACCAGAGCATCCAATGTGACGCTCTGACAGAGGACCCCTTATCTAGATTGGTCCCTGCTCATTTGACAGACAAGGAAACCCAGAGTCTGAGAATCAGATCAGTAATAAGAGCAGGGTGGATTCTGAGTTCTCCTAATTTCCACTCGCGTGTGTTTTACACCATCATGTTCCTCTGCCTTGATTTCCTCACTAGAGACCCCTGGCAAAAGTGATTGAATAGCATTGTCTTCCCAAGATGGGAGAGACAAGTAGTAAATAAGATAATGCACATAAAGCTTTTTGTGTAGTGACTGGTCGGTAGTAAGTGTGCAGCATCGCTAGTGTCTTTGCATAAGTCCACAAGGCAAGGTTCCGTGCTCAGGGGTGAGCTCTTTGGGCTGTGACGGGAGAAGGGAGATTGGAAGTTCTTGGGTGGGGAGCAGGTTTCCTCTCCCTGGGCTTGCCATGTTGACTGACAGGCAGCAAGACCTTGTTCAAACCCATCATAGCGAGAGTAAAATGTGGTTGGAAGTCTTGTAATCCACCATCAAAACTGTCGGGTGTAGGAAAGGAACTGCTTGCTCTAAATAAGTGGCTTTTCCTTGCTGAGTTGCTCTTTAATTATAGGCCTCCTTTGAATACTCAAACACAAGGCCTTTGTAAACTATAACTCCCTCTTACACACATTCCTCTCCTAGGCCTACTTTCCCTTTCATTTATAGAGTACAAACACCCATCTCTTACTCATTCACGTAATGAATTTCAGATCTTTTGTCTCAGTTAAGGAGGGGCCTCAGTAGAATTACGGGCCTCTATCAGTCTTCCCATTCCAGGGCCCTAGAGGGGAGAAGATAATGGGCAAAAGGTACTCTTTGTTGATGGACCTCTCCCACCTTTTTCTCTCCTCTGACAATGGAATCTGTTTGCTTGAGCAGCACTTCTCTAACACAGCCCCCCCCCCCCACCCCAGCCTTTCCTCACCACCTTCTTCATCCTTAAAACTGCCGCCATTCCCCTCTGGTGTTTTCTTCTTTCAGCTTATCAAGAGAGACTAGATAGGAAAGCCCCCCCCCCCCCACCCCTTTGGTTTCTTCCTTGTTAGAGAAAAAAGAGATTCTGCCGGGATTTATTTATTTCATGCATGTGCACATGAGTGTTTTGCCTGCATGCATGCCTGTGTCTGAAGAGGTTCGAATGCTTCGGATCCGCTTGCTCTGGAGTTCCAGATGACGGTGAGCCGTTATGTGGGTGATAGGAACTGAACCTGGGTCCTCAGCAGGAACAAGTGTTCTTAACCACTGAACCACCGCTTCTAGTCCAGATTCTGCAAATACATGAGAATCCTGAAGTCTAGTGCCACGCACAGGTCCCCAGCTTATCTCCAAGGTGGGTGGGAGCAGCTGTGCTTTCTCCAGCGGCGGAGCCATACTCTCCCACCCCAGTGCCCTGCTCTCTACTCAGACTAGGATCAAATGACATACAGAAGATGCCTGGTCTACTTTTCTACCGCCCACCAGTCCCTTGGCTCTCCCTGGTAGAAGACAATCAATATTTGCTGGTCTATCTCCTTCAGGCACTAGGGTATTGGTAAATGTTTATTAAAGGCTAATATTAACAGTACCCCCACCGAGACCTATTTTGAAGGCCTATTGCTATGCCCCTGTAGGAGAAATGGAGACACTATGTGGCAGGCGATTTGTATTTCCACCTTCCCCTAATCTCTTCTCTGGGTGCTCTGGGTTGTGGGGAAGGGTTGAAGGTCTCAGCGGCTCAAGGCCAGAGACCACAATCAGATAATTAGGAAGTGATGGAGTTTTGAGAGTTCATCATCTTTGTTTTAAAATACAATTTATTTAATTGTAAGTTTACTTAATTTAATTTTAAACAATAGTTGCATTTAACAGCTGCCTGGCAGAATTCCTGAAAAATCTGACTGCCTGTCTGGGCTCATACAGTACAGCACTGACCCCACAGGGGTCAGTGAGCCATGGTGACTCTGGATTCAAGAAGAGCTGGTTTTGTTCCCTGGAGGTTGCTCTCACAACACTAAGACATTTAAAGGGACCTCCTTGGTTTGAGGTCTTTTAGGAGACTTGATGTTTAAGAAGCAGGGGTGGGGACTGGGAAAAAGAGGTGGCCCTGGGAAGGGGGTGCAGTACTGCCTTGGTTCCAGATTCCAGACTGCAACCGCCTTGAGTGTAAGGCTAAGACTTAGGGAGCTCACAGATGTGCATCCAGGCGGTAGTGACTGATGCATCTCAGTACTGGGGTCCTAGGGCAAAAGGCAAACAGACTCCAGCGTTGGTTTTCTTAGGTCGGTCCACGCCTCCTTCCTCTGCACAACGCCACTCCCTCCCGCCAAGTGGCTCTTGTTCTGGAGGCGGGACCGAGTTCTCCGGTGGCCCCTGGAGGCTCCAAGCTCTGGGAGGCTGGGAGGGGAGTGAGGGGAGGGGCGCTGACTGGGCAGTCCAAAAGAGAAGGGGGCCTTTAATAGGCTCGCCCAGCGCCTGGTTTGCTGCACCGCGAGTGGCTGCGGTTAGCGAAGCAGCCCGCTACCTCGCGCCACTTCTCCACGACAAATTTTCGCCAGTGCACTTGACAGCAATCGTACTTAGGGCTCCCAGAGCGCGTTTTGCTTAGGGAGGAACAGGTAGGAGGCGCGGGCTGCCCTGTGCACGCTTGCAGCTCTGGGAGGAGTCTCCACGAGTTGGTTGGCTGTGCTTTCTGGTAGCTGCCCGTTGTCCCGGGCGTTGGTTTGTGGGCTGCAAGGGGACAGTGCCTGCCGTGGGAGCCGGTCTAAGTCTCATCCCAAAGTGCGGCTGTTCGCAGCCCGGCGCCATGCTTCTGCTGGGCATCTCAATCCTGGCTCTCGCCTGGCGACCTGCTGGCAGCTCCGAGCCAGAGTGGGAGGTGGTCGTTCCAATCCGACGGGACCCGGACATCAATGGCCGCCACTACTACAGGAGGGGTACGGAGGACTCCGGGGATCAGGGTCTCATTTTTCAGATCACAGCTTTCCAGCAGGACTTTTACCTACACCTGACGCCCGATACCCAGTTCCTGGCTCCCGCCTTCGCTACTGAGTATCTAGGTGTCCCCCTCCAGAGGCTCACCGGCAGCTCTCTAGACCTGCGACGGTGCTTCTATTCCGGGTACGTGAACGCGGAGCCAGATTCCTTTGCTGCTGTGAGCTTGTGCGGGGGTCTCCGCGGAGCCTTCGGCTACCGAGGCGCGGAGTACGTTATTAGCCCTCTGCCCAACGCCAGCGCGCCGGCGGCGCAGCGTCACAGCCAGGGCGCACACCTTCTCCAGCGCCGGGGTGCTCCGGTAGGGCCTTCGGGAGACCCCACCTCTCGCTGCGGGGTGGCCTCGGGCTGGAACCCCGCCATTCTGAGGGCCCTGGACCCTTACAAGCCACGGCGGACGGGCGTGGGGGAGAGTCACAGCCGGCTCAGGTCCGGGCGCGCCAAGCGTTTCGTGTCTATCCCACGGTACGTGGAGACACTGGTGGTGGCGGACGAGTCAATGGTCAAGTTTCACGGCGCGGACTTGGAACATTATTTGCTGACGCTGCTGGCCACGGCGGCACGACTCTACCGCCACCCCAGCATCCTCAACCCCATCAACATTGTTGTGGTCAAGGTGTTACTCCTAGGAGATCGTGACACCGGGCCCAAGGTCACAGGCAACGCAGCCCTGACTCTACGCAACTTCTGTGCCTGGCAGAAAAAACTGAACAAAGTGAGCGACAAGCACCCTGAGTACTGGGACACAGCCATCCTCTTCACCAGACAGGTGAGTTGGTCTGTCACCTCTTAGGACTCAACCCCATTTTCTTAGGGTCATTGTGTTTAGCTCTCTAAAGCCCCCTTGTACCACTCAATACCTCCTTTAAATTGGTTTCTCCCGAATTCTAGCGTTGGAAGTTCTAATTAGAGCCCTCTCCTAAACTCACCAAAGCTCCACCTCACGTGCTTCTGAGAGGTTTGGAGGAGAGTCTCCTTCTTCCGAAGGTGTTGTCCTGATGTGGCCAATCAGAGCCTTCTGGATCAGGCGCTGAGGGGCTGGAACCCGGGAAGTTGCCGCCCCCAAGCTGCAGTTCGTCTTCATGGTCGATAGGAAGCGCTATGAGGATGGTGTTGTAAATGGTGGGAGTGGGAACCTCCGCCTCTCCTATGTGGGTGGCTAGGTTTTCTTTGACATCTCCTAGCTGGCTTACTTTGCTGGGTGTAGTACTGGAAGGTGATTCAAGGTCAGTGCCTGCTACATTTCTAGCGGACAACATGCCATCCTTTCTCCGTCTTGGGTCTTGGATCCTGGATTGAGATGGAGAGGTTTGCTAGAATAGTTTGTGGGATATTGTGAAAGGCCAGACTTACACAGCAGCTACTCCATTGCTGCTTCTCCTGACATCCTTCTCTGTTAGGCCTTGCCCAGTGACTTCCATACTATTCTGAACATGCAGTCTAGTAACCTGTTTGCAACTGGGACTATTCATGTGGAGTTTCACTTAGAATCGAGCTGGGGAAACTGCCTTCCAATTTCCTCCGATCCTTGTTAGTAGGCGATGAGGACCTGTTTACCCAGTTGTATTCTAAGGGACAGAGCAGGCAAGACAGCTCATGTTCCAGTCCTCAGACCCTCTCTTGAGGGCAGGGTTCCTGCTCTGCCCTTGCTCTGCAGGATGGTGTGTGTAAGTAAAGTTGAGAGCGTTTGGACATTCCAGCTGCAGGGCTGGCAAGACACTAAGATGGGACTAGAGAGATGAACCCAGATGGGGGATTATAGCCCTGCCTTCCTCACGTCTTTACCTGGCCTTCAATCTCAAGAAGCTGTCAATCGGGTAACGTTTAGGGCCCTAAGTGTTGACTTAAAAGTTGGGCACGGTGACGATCTGGAGTCCTGAAATTCTTCAGACACTGGAAGAAAGAGTCATCCAAGTGCCCCGCTTCCTTTGATTTCGGGGGCTGTGGCTTGACTCCCTTCAGTGCTCTTGTTTTTTTCATTATCATACCCGCAGCATTATGGTCACAATTGAGGGTTCTTGGTTACCTCCATGCCGCTAACTCTCATTGTTACTGAATGGCCACTTAGAGTTGGTCTGGCGCCCACGAGCTGGAGCCAGAGTCTTCCACAGTAACCCATTTGGCACAGCTAATCCCTTCCTGCAATGGAACTTCCTCCTTTCCCAGCCTCTTCTCCTCCCACCACCTGGTTTCTCTAGGGAGGTCTTTGGCCTGAGCCTTGTTTCCTTGTCCTCATTCTTCCAACTGAGGCTCTGTTGAGCAGCCACAGCCCAGCCCGACCAGCCCTGCTTGAGTCATGGGGGAAACTGCAGCAGAAGCCTCAATTTCTGCACCTAGACCAGCTCTGCTGTCAGATTTCTGGGAGAGAAAGCAAAGGCCAAGAACAGGATCTCTTAATGGGGAAAGCAGCTGTTGTTCCATCTGCTACCTGAGATGCCCCTGTGGAGGTCGCTCCCTGGCTCTAGAATAACAGACCTCAGTCCAGTTGTTCAGGCTGAGTTTTGGACCCGGCCCCTGATAAGAAGAACCCCCGCTGGGAAAGTAGGCCATGCCATCGGAAGGAGATGGCCTTTTTGAAGAAGCAATCAAACAGCGTGGAGAATGACAGCTTCTGTTTCTCAGTGGTGTGCTAGACCCTCAGGGGGCCGTGTCATCTGTGTATAATGGGTACAAGCTGCGTGACCACTTGGGTCAGAAGCGGTGGTGTACAAGCTGTGACTGTTAGGAGCCGCTTTTCTCTTAGGCATTAGAGGGCAAAGACAGAGAGAGCAGGGAGTCTGTGTTGGCAGGCCCGCCATCAAGGTACGTGTGTCATGCTTGTATGGACAGCTCCTCCCCCACCTCCTTGCCAGCACAGATTTTGGGGCCTGCTGTACTCTCAGAGTCTTAGGAACTTCTCATTCCTGAGGCAGCCCCCACCCCCAGTCTCCCCAGGGAAGGTACAGTATTGGATGAGAACACGGGCAGACAGCTGTTCTTTCTAGACCAAGACAAATGGGATCTCCAGGAACCTTAGCTGTCCGGAAGAGAGAATACATTGATCATACAACAAGTGTTTTGACAATTGGAAGAGTATCTGTAAAGATTCAGACTAAGTTCATGGACAAAGAGTGCACATCTGATTTTGCAAAGCAGCCAGCCTCTGGGCTCATAACAGCAGGGTGAGGTCAGCCCAGGGAAGGAGCGAGGAGCTGCCGGGATCAGAGCCAGAGTCATCCTCACTTATTTCTATGAGGAGCACAACATCTCTGGCTTCTCACTGCACCGGCTGCAAACGCCAGGTATTTACTGCTGTGACTCAGTCGATCCCGAGTTCCTGTGTCCTCCTTGATTTTCGGTCCAGTGCCTCTGTTGCTTTAGTATCCCTTTGTGGTAACATGGCTTTTGCCCATCCTCTCAGACATTCTCTTGGTACTTGGGCATCTATGACTTCTAGGTACTATTCTGACTGGAGTTGTACGTAGGAATAAGGTATGGCCCAGCCCCCAGCCCCCCTCACCCCTTTGTGTGTGTGTGTGTGTGTGTGTGTGTGTGTGTGTGTGTGCATGCGTGTGCACGTGTTCTCTTTCCAGGAGCAGAGGATGCTCTCTAAGAGCCTGGGTGCAGTATGGGCTCCCGGCCCCGAGGAGCACCAGAGTAGGGAGAGAAGTCTGTCTCTGTGTTGTAAATGACCTTCACGCCTTCCGCCATCTGCTTCACTATTTGTGACATTTCCTCTCTTGACATGACTTCATTTTCATTTTTATGGCTTGTAGTTTATGTTTTCCTCCTGCTTTCGTTCATTTTATTTTTCTTTGCTTAGAGTCATTTCACGGAATCCTCCATCCCTTCTTTAACCTCTTCTCCTTCCTCTTCTGGGGTTATCCAAGGGCACTCAACAGACTTTTTTTTTTTTATTCAGACTCTGAACATTCCCCTCTTCCAACCCCCAAAGTCTGGCACTGATTTTGTTTTCAGTCTAGAGCAGTATCATGGTGTGTGTGTGTGTGTGTGTGTGTGTGTGTGTGTGTGTGTGTGTTTGCGTGTGTGTATGTGTGCATGTGTATGCACACGTGCATACGTGAGTGTAGGTGCCAGTAGAGGTTAGACATGTGAGATGCCCCCCCTCCCCCCCAGAGCTGGAGTCGCAGGTGATTTGGAGCAGTTTGTCTTGGGGCCTGGGGACTGAACTCAGGTCCTCTGCAAAAGTAGTATGTGCTCTTAACTGCTAAGTCATCTTCCCAGAGTCTATGTGGGGCACCAGAAGGGGTGTTTTCTACACGGTGGAACGTAGCCTCTTTCAGGGAACAGACTCTAAGGTTTTCTGTAGAGCCAATGCTTGCAGTGGGGTAAGGCCTTCAGCGTTCAGATGAAAAGCCGCGACTAGTAAGATGGGTTTGTGTGTGATATCCTCCTCCCAGCATGACAAGAAGGAATCTTCATTTCATCAGGCTGTGTTTTGAAGTCAGACTTTGGAAGACATTAGGAGAGAGGGGACGTTTGAAGATGTGGTATTGTCATTTCTTGGTCGCAACATGACAGTGCACTGCTGTTTTTGAAACGAGAAAAGGGAGGTGGGGAAAGAGAGGAACAGTGGAACGTCGTTGTTCCGTGTCTCATAGAGTGAGTACTCCCCTTGTTCTTTCCTACTCCAAATAAGTAAGCCTAATATTAGTGGCAGAAGATGAAGTGGTGGTGGGGAATCCTTCCCTTTGTGTGGCATCTTTCTGTGTATCCAAGGCTAGCTTGAGTGCATGGGCTCATGGGGTCCAACTGCCTCAGCTTTAGCCTGCCTTCCATCAGACCCTCCCTCCCTCCCTCCCTCCCTCCCTCCCTCCCTCCCTCCCTCCCTTCCTCCCTCCTTCCCTCCCTCTCTCCCTCCCTCTTTCCCTTCTTTTTCCCCTTCCTCCCTCCCTCCTGCTTTCCTTCCCCTCCCCTCCCTCCCTCCTTCCCCCTTTCTCCCTCCCTCCCTCCTTCCCCCTTTCTCCCTCCCTCCCTCCCTCTCTCCCTCCCTCTCTCCCTTCTTTCTCCCCTTCCTCCCTCCCTCCCTCCTGCTTTCCTTCCCCTCCCCTCCCTCCCTCCTTCCCCCTTTCTCCCTCCCTCCCTCCCTTGCTCCCTCCCATTCTCCTTCCTTCCCTCCCTCCCTCCCTCCCTCCCTCCCTCCCTCCCTCCCTCCCTCCTCCCTTCTTGTTCTCCCTCCCTTCTTTTCGTTCTGTCTTAACTTTCTCCCCCTCCCCTTTCTGATAAATTCTTACTAAACAGCTCAGGTTGGCCTCAAAGCTCCTGCTCTTCCTGCCTCAGCCACCAGAGTGATGGCTTCCTTTCATCCATCCCTTTAATTAACGGAAAAAAAACCCTGCTGATTTATTCATTTTTATTTTATGTGTATAAGTGTTCTGTCTGCGTGTATTCATGTGCATCACATGTGTGCCTGGTGCCCTTGTAGGTCAGAAGAAGCTTTCGATCCCCTAAAACTGGATTTGTGCATGGTTGTGAGTCACCCATGGGTGCTGGGAACTGAACCTAGGTCATCTGCAGGAGCCATAAGTAAGAGCAGTAGCCACCTGCAAGCCATCTCTCCAGTTCCGTGCCTCCTTTTCCACCACCGAGTTAGTTAACTAAGACCGTTTCTCCTGCCTTAGGGCTTGCTCTCTACCTTCCTTTGAACTTGACTGTGGTTGTGTCCTTCCCTCCACACCTCAACACTCTTCCCACTGTGTCTTGATTCCTTGACTTGGACACATGGTACAGTGGAAAGAATAACTGGCTTGGAGTCAGACAGAGCTGCGTTTCAATCTCAGCACTTGAACTGCCTATCAGTGAGTCAGCCACTTGAACTACGCTGTCCTCATCTTTGGAAGGCGTAGCATCATATTCAACGTGTGTGACTATTTTGAGGATGAGCTGCCTTGTCCTTTAACATAGGTATCCAAAGGTGGCAGCCATCATTTTCGCTACTTTAGCAGTTCCTTTGGCTCTGCTTCTTGTTCTTGGATGAGTAGATTCAGGTCCCTTGCCAAAATGTAAATTTGGGATAGCCTTGATTTAAGGCATCTTGTACCATTGTTCTTGCAAGCCTATCATACTTGCCTGATTCATGCTCTTGTGTATGTGTGGGGATTGTGGGTGCCAGCACTTGCGAATCCCTTCAAGACAGGCATCACCTCCTGTCTTGGTAGCCCCTGCACAGGCCCATCCGTCGAATGGTTCATCAAGTACACGGAGGGAAGGTTCAGGGGAAAATGCGGGCTGCCTGAAGCGATTGGGTGCTTGGGTACTTTGCCTTTGCCCGGGGACCATTAATTCAGCTTTCAGGCTGTCAGGCTGCAGTGTCAATTTCTTCTGGCATTTCTTCTTGGCACTCTGCCGCCAGGCTTTGCCCTAGAGAAAGGTGGGGCCCCATCAAGGAGCATGTTAATCCACCCTGGAGTCAGCAGACAGGGTGCACAGCCGGGCCAGGGTCAGTGTGTCAGTGCAGGTGTGCGGCAAGGAGCCAGCAGCTTGCTCAACCAGCATGGCCTCAGCAGATGCTGCTGTTAGCACTTAGTCTAGCCAGTCCCCTCTCCCTGGGGGCTCTCCTCACCTATGGTCACCAGCACTGCCTTGACCTGGTGGTCTGGGGGTGGGTGTGGGTGATCATTTCCCTTTTGAGTATCTTCTACACCTTCATTCTTGGAGTAAGCTCACTACAGAAACAATAAGTTGTTCTGTTAGAACTCAGCCCAGGGGCTACACTCCCTACCTTTGAAGCTCTGCTCTGCCTAAGTTGGGGCTCTCGGCAACCCTGGAATAATTACATACTTTATGTGGGTCTCTTCTGTAAAACAGAACTTAGTAATGGTATCTCTCCCAAAAGGGGATTCATTGAGTAATCCAGGTAAAACTCTTGCTGCAGTGTCTGGGACTCTGCAGTGACTCAATAACTGCTGGCTGTCATCATATAGTTGACAAGTAGCCTCTCTTGAAGCACAGTTTCTGGAGAGGATCAGCCTTCCTGCAAGTGTTGGCTTCTCTTCTTCCTCAGTGAGGCAATTTCTGTCCTTTGGACTCTACTAGTCTCTTGTGGTAATACCATTTTCTATTTCTGAAAGAATTTATATGATGGTTATATCCATTTTCTACTTTTGAAAGGATTTAGATGATGTGATACCACATTTGTTAATAGGAATAGCCCACCTTCCAGGCTTCACTGCCTACCTATTTTTCTTAGTTGCATAAGCTCTGAATTGCTAGATTTCACTTCTGGAAAAGCCAAGCCATCATTAGAAATTATAAACTAATTGGTTTTGTGATGGACAAAATATATGGTGAGATTCATGTGGGAAAAAAATCAGGGGTCCAGTTAATGCTTTCTGTTGGTGATCGTGGTATCATTCTTAGCAGGATCCAATTTAGAGCAAAGCACACTGTTGGTCTGAATGTCAAAATCTGTGAATTCAAGACCTCGAGCTTCACTTAACAGAACATGACCTTGGGTGTGTAACTTCAGTTTGTCTGCAAAGTGAGAGGCTGGTTCTGAGGTTCTGTGATGGTTTTGGACACTGGAATGTGGTTCTGACAATGAGCTCTGCTCAGGGGTTGGTTACATAAGAAAAGATAGATACTTTTTCCACTGCCAAATTGAAAAAAAAAAAAACTAATGTGCTTGAATTTTGTGGCTCCCCTTCCCTTTTTCTCTGTGCTGTTGGGAAACGGTGTCTCAGTACCCGTGTGTGCAGCAGAGGAGGTGAGGAAGAGGAGCAAGGGAGGCAGCGAGGGATCTTGGCAGCAGTTATGCATGGTGAACGGCATTGTTAAAGAGGTATCTGGTCACCACAAAGTGTAGCCTTATTTACATAAAGCTCCAAACTTAACTAGGAAAAGTTAGGAAAGAAGAGTCCAGGAAGATCAAGTTCTTGGCTAAGAAGATTCTTGGATCCTCTGGAGAAGCTGCTGTGACTATAAGTGAAATGGCCAATTGCCGGAAATAGTGAATCAGGTAGGGACTGGGCTGAGAGATGCCTGCATCTTCTGGGCAGATAGAAACTGGGCAGTGTCTATATTTTAGAGACGGGTGCTAGAACTGACGAGGTTAAAGCAATTCAAGTGGGTCTGAGTTCATTCATGAAGGGTGGAGACATTCCGTGCCATAAATGAGGTACGCCTGGGCCCTGTGTGAATACTGCGGGCGGTCTAAGCTCTAAATCCCAGAAGGGTCATTTGCTCCCTTGAATGGGTGAAGGGGGACAGAACTTCTGACCTCAGTAGCACGTCTTTCCACCCTGAAGGTGCTGGTGATAGGGGGTCTTCTGTTCCTCGCAGCATCCTTCCCCACAGGGACTGTGCTGGCTTTACTTGTTCCCCTTGTTTAATCCATGGAGCTGAGGTTTCCTGATACAAAACCAGGTTGCTCCTGCTCAGGAAGGGCCTACAGCTGCTTGTCTACAGTAGGGAGGATCTACTGTCTAAAGAGGCAAGATGCCTTGCTGCAGAGACCTTCCAGCTGTAGACACTGCTTCAGGAAAGTCAGGATCCATGTCAGCTCTTCCTCTGGTTCCGTCACTTTGAAGGGACAGTGTGGGAATAGGCAGGGGAATGGAGCCTGTGTCTCCCCGAGTTACACTGCTCAGCATGCATCGGTAGATTAGAGGCCCCTCACAGTTCTTTCCGTTCTAAAAGTAGGTCACGCTGTGTGTTCCTGTCATAACCAACAGGGCCAGAAGGGGCTGAGCACTTAGGACTGGACAAGGGAGGAGAAGAGGCTTAAGTCGTTGGATGGTTCAAGTTCTAGTTGAGAACTGGCTCTTCCCCAGAGCCGTAAGGAAAAGAGGCAGTTGGCCAAAGACACACAGCCACTTAGCAATGGGACCTAGATCTCTTGGTTCTTATCCCTGTGTGCCCGCTCTCTTGCTTGAGGTCAGCCTGAGTGTGTGGGTGGCCTGGAAGCCACAGAATGTGCTTGCCCTAGGCACTGTGGGCTTCAACCGCAGGGCTGAAATCTTCAGATCACCACCTCCACCAACAGGGATCTGTGTGTTAGTGTCTATAGACATATGGCCCTGGTCTGAAGGGATTAAGTTATATATTAAGAAATAAATAAATTACTATGCATTTCTTTCCTATCTTCCACATTCCTTCCTGTCCCAAGCTTGTCTGTGATCTTTCGACAGGGGTTGTTTCTTAGGTTTTTAGGGATCTAGGGAGGAACTCTCTGGGAGAGGAAGTCTTTGAAAAGGGAAGGGCGGGAATTTGAGGTCTCTTGTGAAGTTCCTGGAAGTGCGACATCATTCACACAGGCAGTAAAACAAAGATAGAGTTTGCACAGCACCCGTCACTGACTCTGGCACCTCAGGTTCAGGCTGGTCACCCTCACGGTTTTCTCTGGCCAGAAAAACTGTTAACTCATTAGGTGTGATTATCACCTGACTGTGGGAAGCCAAGTTTGACTGCTCGGCTGGTAAACTTCTGAGTGCTTTGGATTAATTTTTGCTGATTCTCTCTGTACTATGACCACTTTCCTCCCAGGCCTTCTGGCCCCACTAACCCTGTTGCTTCCCACCACCCCCAAGGTCAGCGTATATACGCACACACACAGACAGAGACAGAGAGACAAAGACAGAGAGACGCACAAAGGCAGCAGAAAAAAAGAGGGACCCTCCCACTTCGGTGATGATCGCTTTCTTTTATCCCTAGCAACCCTTCAGCCTGTGTTCCCCTTGAGTTTTGGTAGCTCATTAAACTGTGTGTAGACAGTGTCCCAGGTCCACTTCTCTCTGCTTCCTGTCAGTTCAAGGAAGCCAAGTCTCTGACTGGGGTAGATCCTTGGCTGGCCAGCCTATGACTGAGAATCTGAACTTAATTCATAGTTGTCCAAAAGGCAGTCACCCAACAAAGACAGGGACTGCTCAAAGCTGCCAGTGGATGGGGAACGTGGTTGCTTTCTACCCCCACATGGCTCAGGGAACTGTGATCAGAACCCCACCCTACTGTGGGAGTCACTGTTTTCCTGACCTTCTCTCTATATAAAGTTGTGGCCCTTGTGGTCTAATTTTGTACCTCCTAATTTCCTCCCACAGTACTTCCCTGTGTAGGGTACAGTCTTCTCAGTGAGCCACAGAACTTTCTTCTTGGGGCCACTTCCTTCAGCCTAGGTGGGTTCCATGAATAGCCCCACGAGACTTTAGCAAGGAAGATCTGGCTGAAAGACCTGGGGCTGGATGGCAGCGGCAGGGCCCGTAGGATGCCCTTTCTTTTCTTCGGGCCGCTTCTGTTATTATCTTTAACTTTAGCCTGGCTTTGCTTCTCCTCCACCTGGCAGGACCTATGCGGGGCTACCACCTGTGACACCCTGGGCATGGCTGATGTGGGGACCATGTGTGACCCCAAGAGAAGCTGCTCTGTCATCGAGGACGATGGGCTTCCCTCAGCCTTCACCACTGCCCATGAGCTGGGTAAGACTTCAGTGGAGAGAAGGTGCCTCTGGGGTGGATCTAGACTTGTGCTGGGTGCTTTGGTGGGAGAGGGAACGCTTATATTTGATTTATCATATTTTGGAGCTTTAGGAATCCTTTCTTGGGGCCAGCATCTGCCTTGACATTGGCTTTAATTTCTTCTGCTTGCTGTAGCCCCATTGACACTTGGACACTTTGGTGAGGAATACCTTAAGGACATGGTGACACTGCTGTCCTTAGCTGGCTCACAGCCTGATGGAGGAGATAAGAGATACAAGCTTGTGTCCTACAAGATACAAGTTAGGCTGTAGGACATCTACAAAGAAGACAATGGATAGGTGACAGTAGCCAACTTAAAAACCATCGCAGGGTTTTCTTGCTTCTCTCACCTCCTCTTGCAGCCGCTCCTACCTGTTCTCGGGCCTTTACTCTTGTCTCCTGAGTCCTCTTGTTTCATCCCACAGGTCATGTGTTCAACATGCCTCACGACAACGTGAAGGTGTGCGAGGAGGTGTTCGGGAAGCTCAGAGCCAACCACATGATGTCTCCAACGCTCATCCAGATTGATCGTGCCAACCCCTGGTCAGCCTGCAGTGCTGCCATCATCACTGACTTCCTGGACAGTGGGCATGGTAAGCTAGGAGACAGAAAGGAGGAGGGCTGAGTGGGAAATCCTTCACTGCTGTCCTTGGTGACAGTGTTCTGCCACCTCTTTAGATGGTCTCTGTACCTGAAAGATCACAAAGAACTGGGCTCTGATTTGGGTTTGTTCTGTTTGTCCTGTATGTCACTTCCCCCTACCATTTAGATTCAAAGCCAGTCAGGCCTCACTTTCTCCGGCTTGTCCTAATACATGTCCTTGGATCTATGCAGGTGACTGCCTCCTGGACCAGCCCAGCAAGCCCATCTCCCTGCCTGAGGACCTGCCGGGCACAAGCTACAGTTTGAGCCAGCAGTGCGAGCTGGCCTTTGGGGTGGGCTCTAAACCCTGCCCGTATATGCAGTACTGTACAAAGTTGTGGTGCACTGGCAAGGCCAAGGGGCAGATGGTGTGCCAGACCCGCCACTTCCCCTGGGCAGATGGCACCAGCTGTGGTGAAGGAAAGTTCTGCCTCAAGGGGGCCTGTGTGGAGCGACACAATCCAAACAAGTACCGGGTGAGCGCTTATGTCAGGGAATGCTGGGAGAGGGATGGGCCGGTGTCTCCACTGCCTTGGTCTTCTATGGAAGTTGCTGGTCACACTATGACTTATGCCATATTGCCTTACAGTACCTCCAGTTCTGTCTGTGGTCTCTCTCATGTGGTGTGTGTGTGTGTGTGTGTGTATGTGTGTGTGTGTGTGTGTGTGTGTGGTGTGTATATGCATGTGCATGTGTGTGCTTTTCCAAGTGCATTTGCCAGAGATTTATGTCAGGTAGTTTTCCTCAATTGAACTTCCACTTTATTTTATCTTATTTTGTTTGTGAAAGGGTCTTTCATTGAATCTAGAACTTTCTAGTGAGCCCATGGGTTACACCTATTTCTGTTCTGTAACACTGAAGACACAGGCACCCAGTACACCCAACTTTTATGTGGGTGCTGGAGGTCCGAACTTAGGCCCTCAACTGCATAGCAAGCTCTTTATCCACCGAACCACCTCCCAAGTCCCCTGTCCTTTTTTTGACACAAAGACAGAGAAACACTATAGTAAGCCAAATAAGGTCAAGAGACTTTGCATGCATGAGATAAAGCCTTCGGTAGGACTGGGGATTCTCAGATCCAAGCCTTGGGCTTTCTTGCATAGGGAGATGCTCTGGGATAAGACTGAAAGTCTTAACATGAGTCTAAGCTCGCTCTGTCTTTCTTCCCTCATCAACCACTTCCACATCCAGGGAGGTGGATCCCACAGATGAACCAGGTGTAGGAATGAAATGAGTGAACCCCTGGGTGTGCTTCAGTCACCTGACACACCCCGAGCTCAGCTACAGTTGTGCTTTTTCTTTCTTTTTTTCTTTTTTAGCTGAAATATAATTGAACAAAGTTTTCCCCGAGGTAAACAAGATTATCAATTAAGCTGGACCAATAGCACCAAAATATTCTCTGACTGTATAATCTGTAGGTCTCATGTTAGGAAAGCAAAGAAACCTGTCCTTTCCCAGTCAGGAACAAGAAGTCCATCCTTGACCCTGGAGATGATGTCCTTTCTCTTACTCTTGTTCATAGCTAGGAGAAAACAAAGTACAGTGTTTCAAAGAAACAGCGTTACTAATAAGCATTTACCAAGAACCCAATCCATCCATTTCTGGAAATGGGTGTGGTACAGAATTACTTTTTTAGAATCCTTTTCTGTGACCTGAGAATATATATATTTAACTAAGCCTTCAGCTACTTACTAGGCCAAATCCATTGAGTTCAAGGGTTTAGGAAACATTTGAGGTAGAAAACAAAATGCCACACAGGCTGTCAGAGAGACCATGGTCTAGTGTGGGTTGTCATTAGAGTTCAAGACGGAGTCATGTGTTCCTTGTTGGAAAAGATGGGCATGCGTGCTTTACGGAAGAACTGAGGGTGAGAGACTAAGAGCAATTGGATGCCACTGAGGAACCTTTGAGGAGGAGGAAAGCTTGGAGGGGCAGCAGGATGTCGATCGGATGGGTAGGCAGGAGCAAGGCCAGAAGTGATCTGAGTGAAAGATGGCGGTGGCAGGCTCGTTTGCTATGCATTTAGGTAGACAGTTTGGGAGGAAGGTTGTCTTGACTTGATGGTCAAGCTGATGAGCTCAGACCGGAAGATTCTGAGGACAGGTGAGTCATGACTGGCTTCTTCTCTCGTGAAGAGAAATCCAGAGCATGTTGGATGCAGGCAACATTGCCAGGATACAGTCTTTCCACTATAGTCACACCTCCTATACTGAGCGGCCACTTCACCACCCCATGAGCCCGTCCCTTCATGGGGGACATTACCTTGATCAGCCAAAACCCAATGACTTATCCTATAAATGCCTGCAGCCTTGAGAGAGTTCTTTAGCTCTCCCTCTCATAGCATCCATCCGACCACGGTGTCCCGTCCTGGCACTTACTTCTGTCTAGGATTTGGATTCCAGAAACTCTTCGGTCTGGACCTATAGTCGCTCATACAACGGCATTTCTCTGTTTTCCTTCTCATGCCCCCCCCCCCCCATTCTTCCCTGTGCTGCTGAGGGACTGCAACCCATTGCTAAAAATCCCTTTGATCCCCTTGCCCCATCTCTCTGCGTCACAATCTCTTAGATTAGTCACCACCTTGGTTCAGTCCCGTTCAGTCTCCTCATGTGCGCCTGCCTTGATGAACGTGGCTGGAGTCAAACTGACAATTGTGCTCATTGGTCTCAGTTTAAATAAAAACTCTGGAAACTCCAATGGGCCAATAATGCATGTAGAGGACCGAGGTCAACCTTGGGTGACGTTCTTTGTCCACACCAGATTAAGTTGTGTGCCACTGAGCCGCTTCTCTAGCTCCGAACTACTTCTATGTTTAAGTGAATCTTGGCAAGTCAGCGTGGACACCTGATAAACATTTTAAACATGGCAGCCATAAAACTGGGCTCCTCACCACATCCCCTAAACCTGCCTTGGCAACCGCACCTTCCACTTGTTTATGCCAAAACCCATTTGCTTATACACTTAACATCTGATAGCTCAGCAATTCCCATTGACCCTGCATTCAAAATCGACCCAGAACCTCATTTCTCTCTACTTCCTTGCTGTCAAACCGTTCCAGGCCACATTCCCTCTTCCCTGGAATTTGGCAGTTTCTCCACATCTGCTCTCTGCATTTCTGATCTTTCAGACTGTGACGAACAGAGCAGCCGGTGGGATCCCTTTTAAAACAGGAGTTAGGTTTTGCCGCTTTTCTGCTTGTACCCTACAGGACCTTCATACTTAGCCTGGAAGGAGACAGCGTAGTGTCTGCCTCCATTACCCACTTCTGGTTTTCTGCTCACTCTGCTGTGATGACACTGGGCCCTCCATGTACCCTTTCTTGGCCACGTCTCTTGCTCTCCATGCTTGGAATGCTCTTTCCGTAATACCCACCTGACTCATACCCATAATTCATTGAGGCAGATGCATATCTGAGAACCCAGCAGCCTCTTCCATGGAGCAGTCTACCTCACAAAGGCTCCTGTTAGCACTCCTGCCTCTTCAAATCACAGAAACTCCAGCTCCTTTTTATTGTCTGTCTTCCCCTGACTGGGCTGTCACGGCTTTCAGGGCAGGGACTTGCTGCACCTAATGCCAGGTATACAGTAGGAAGTCAGCAAATCTTTAGTGAATGAATGGATGAATGGCAGGGGCACAGTGAAAGTTTTTGTACAAGTAGGTAGGAAAAAAATTCTATCAAGTAGATTTTGTCTACGGTGCTGGGCACTGAAGAGAAGCTGAGACACGAAGGCCTGGGTGTAGTAACTCGTTCTTTAGATGGTCACTGCTCACTTTAGAGAGAGCATCCTAGTGAGGGGCTACTCACATGTAGAAGGCTATCACATGCAGACTTCAGAGAAGCTCAGGTGAGAGAAGGGCAGGCACAGAGATGACTCTCAGAACACGAAGGATGGAATGTTTGAACTTCATGCAAGTAGTTTCTGCGTAGGGCCACGTAGTCCAGCATCTATGGATGCGCTGTGAGTGACAGCTGTGCACCCAGCTCAGCTGCTTCTCTATGCCCACCTGACATGTGTGCAGGGAGTGAGAAGCCTTTCTGCTATCCTCCTACAAATAACACCATACAGATCAGGAATCTTCTATCCTCTTAAAGAAACTAACGACAACAACAAACTCACTGTAATTTATCCCAAAGCTGAACAGTGGCTTAGGGTTGTTTCATTCCCTCTAACCCATGTTGTCTCTGGGCACAAATGTTAGCATTGCTGATACACGTGGTGCCTTGAACTTTCTCAAAGGCAGTCCTAATGGAGGACGAAATCATTCTGGTTAGAATGATAGACCATTTACACCTAAAAATGTTCCAACACCCGTGGCAACATTGTGTATTGACTTGGCTGTTGGCTACACCTGCCCAAGGTTTGGAGACTATAGACACACTAATGCAGGCAGGGAAGACTTTGAAATCCTTCATGGAGGTAGGCCAGGGGCTTTCATACATGCCACCCAATTTGAATCTTCCATGCAACCTCAGATTGGAGTATTTCTGGCCTCATTTCATGCAGGTGAATTGTGAAACCCAAGAAGGTTTGGTTACCAGCTAAGCCCACTCCTGTGGCGCGGGCCCAGGCACTGTAACGCTCAGTCGACTGGCTTCACAGCCAACGATGCCTCTTCCCAGAACTTGTTTCTAACTGGGAGCAGTTGGTGTTTGCTGATGAATCAGTTTAAGTGTTGGGTGGGTCTTGAACATACAGATTGTTTGCTTATCTTTTTTTGTAATCTCATGATACAAAGTGGACTTCATTCTAGTGAGGTGGGCTGGGAACTGATAGGTTTTACTGGGAGCTTCTGTGGGTGAGGGGCTGGGTGTGGCACCCGAGCCTGCTGGAGTTTAACCTGCCCTTCCACACAGGTGGACGGCTCTTGGGCCAAGTGGGAGCCTTATGGCCCCTGCTCTCGCACCTGCGGCGGGGGCGTGCAGCTGGCCCGGAGGCAGTGCAGCAACCCTACCCCTGCCAACGGCGGAAAGTACTGCGAGGGAGTGAGAGTGAAATACCGATCTTGCAACCTGGAGCCCTGCCCCAGCTCAGGTGAGACACAAGACAGCAGCAGCCTGGGCCTCTGGGCCCTGTGCCTGGAGGTCACTGGTGGTCAGAAATCTTGCAATCAAGACCTCAGTTTCTGGGAATGAGTTCAGAATGAGTCAAGTGCAGACTCCCCTTGGCATCATTCTTTAGCTGTCCAACTCTGGCAAGGGTGTTTTCTTCTTTTCTGCTTAGATGGAGGCTAACTGACTCCGGGGGTGGGCTTTTAGAAGTCTTCATACTTTATCACTCACAAGCCTGTCTTGTAAGCAGGAATCCAGGGTCCATGAACTCAGTGGGAAAAATTTATTCTAATTTCCAATGAGGCTTCTATCGAAAGCTTGGTCTCTCTTCGAATTAGAAATTTAGCCCTTTTCTTTTTTTGAGACAGGGTCTTATTATGTATCCCTGGCTGGTCTTGAACCCACAGAGATCTGCCTAAAGAGATCTGAGATTAAAGGCACGCACCACCATGCCCAACTCAGTGCTTTTAAATTCACCTTTCCATCTAAAATTCACTATTTCCTTCCCTTGGGCAGTAAAGGACAACAGCAGCATATGTACCTGTGCCTTTGTCATTAGTTGGCACTCTGAATATTTTTACAGGGTACTTGAATTGTGGAAGAATTCTCAAGATGCCATTATGTTCATCCTGACCTCAAAATCATAACAGTTATTTCAGTCATCACTGATCATTTTTTTGAGCATTTTTTTTGGTGCATTACAAAGAGCACACATGCCAGAAGTATGTTTCAAAGGATATTGGTAGTTGCTTATCAATAGAATTGGTAAATGTTGTGATTTGTATAATGCATTTAACGAAGTAATGAGAAGAGATTTAATAGGCTGCTGAAGGGTTTCATCATCCAAAACATGTTTGGGACACCCGTTATAGAGGGAATTTGAGGCTAGATGCTGGAGAAGGCGGTCCATTGCTTATGGGATGTCTTATTGTGCACGGTACCTTTTGATTCCAGGTGCTTTACCATTTGGAGGTAGGAATGAAATCACATGGCAGAGGGATTTTATTTGGGCTCCCCGGGAGGGATGCCGTCTTCTGTACCTTCCTTGGCTCCTCCTTTTAGCTTCCTTTATGTGCTTTCTTCCTGTTCAGCCTCTGGCAAGAGCTTCCGGGAGGAGCAATGTGAAGCTTTCAATGGCTACAATCATAGCACCAACCGGCTCACCTTAGCTGTCGCATGGGTACCCAAGTACTCGGGCGTGTCACCACGTGACAAATGCAAGCTCATCTGCCGAGCCAATGGCACTGGCTACTTCTATGTGTTAGCACCTAAGGTGAGTGTACAGGGACAAGAGACAGAGGCAGAGTCCGGTCTTCAGGGGAGCACCACACTGAGTAACTGGCCCTGTCTTCTTTCTCTGGGGATGCCGCAGGTGGTGGATGGCACCCTGTGTACTCCCGACTCCACCTCGGTCTGTGTCCAAGGCAAGTGCATCAAGGCTGGCTGCGACGGGAACCTGGGCTCCAAGAAGAAGTTTGACAAATGCGGGGTGTGTGGTGGGGACAACAAGAGCTGCAAGAGGGTCACGGGACTTTTCACCAAGCCCATGTAAGTTCTGAGCCCTGGAGGGTATGGGTAAGGAGAATGGGAGCTGTGGCGGTGGAGGTGGAATTAAGTAACCCTAGGCGTTGAAAGCTTGGGTTAGAGCAGAGTGAATGTTAGGATGGGCGTATTACTTCTCATTTTGGGCTGATAATCCATCTATGTATCCGTCCATGTGTCCATGTATCATTCAGCCAGCAAACAAAGATGAATTCCAAGGTGAATGCATGAAGACATACCCCAACAGGAGTTGAGATTCAGGGAGATGGAAATGTGGTTAGGTTCCATATAGCATTCTAGAGCTGGATTGTGCAGGCTTGCTTTGTGTCAACTTGACTCAGGTTAGGGTTATCAGAGAGGAGGGAGCCTCAGCTGCGAAAATGCTCCCATAAGATCAGGTTGTAGGCAAGTCTCTATGACATTTTCTTAAGATTGATAGGGGCGAGCCCAGCCCACGTGGGGGATTCCACACCTGGGCTGATGGGCCTGGTTTCTAAGAGAGCAAGGTGAGCAGGTCAGTAAGCAGCATCCTCTGTTCCTCTGCATCAACTCCTGCCTCCAGGTTCCTGTCCCATTTGAGTTCCTGTCCTGAATTCCTTCAATGATGAACAGTGATGTGGAAGCCTAAGCCAAAAATCCCCTGACCTCCCTTAACTGATTTTGCTCAGGGTGCTTCATCACAGCAATAATAACCCTAACCAAGATGACAGAACTGCTTTCAAATCTCAGTTCCTTGATTTCTACCTGACCTTGGACAAGGGATTTATTCTTCAGATTTCCCGACACCTATTTGTAGATGAATTTCATATGCAGTCTCATGAGGACTAAGGAACTTAATTTTAAAAAGTTAGTGCAGTACCTGGCATATAATAAATGCTTACGACATGTTCACTAGGGAAAAGAGGTGGCATGTGAGAGCCCCCCTGCTCTTGTGGACTTGGAGTCCTGGCCCGGGGTGGCATTGAGAATGAGTGGAGTTTCTGTTTCCAGGGAAATGTGCCCCATAATTAGTTTCTTTTAGTCCAAACTCCAGTGTCTGCAGCTCCGCAGCTGGAGCTTTATGAGGCTGACCACACCCTCCTGTGGAAGTCCCAACCTATGTTCTGGGAGAAACAGGGTGAGCGGTGTCCTGGAGAGCTCAGTTGGGAGCAGTATGTGTGGTTAGCCTAAAAGTTCATGGGTCCGAACACTGAAGATAGAAAGACCAGATGGCCTTCCTTGAGTTGGACTGTCCCCTCTGGACATGGCATCCTCTATGGAGCCCCTAGGGGTGGTGCACAGGGAAGCCCCCAGCTCCATTTCTCAGAGCTCAGTTGTTGCTAATGCAGGGTTTCTGAAGCTGCTTTTCTGCAGGACGTGCAGCAGGGTGGTTCCATGAGGCGTAGGAGGAACTGGGTGGAGCCCGAGATAGCATCTACCTTAACTCAACCTGTGCGGATGTGGATGCAGGAACCCAGAGTAACTAACTGTCTCACTTAAAGGGAGTTAGTATCTGAATCAAGGCCCAATTCCTAACCCTGACTCCAACGTCTTTACTCTGACTGCATCCAATAACCAACCTTGGACTTGAGCACTGTACACTAACATCCTCTCCGTTCCTCCTCCAAGTAACCAATGCCTAGGGAGTCCTCTGTGTCAGGTGCTCTGCTCTGTGGTTTATGTTCTGTGGGCTTCTTTATCCCGGGACAGTTCTGTGGTAGATGTGGTTACGAGCTCTATTTTTCACGGATGAGGAAGCATACTTAGAGATGCTGAGACATATCCAAGATCAACAGTAACACAAGGCCGGGTGGTTCTTTCTAAGCCTCAAACTTGTGTTTTTATTATACTTTGAATCTACCCCAAAGACAAGTTTATTGAAGGACAAAAAGGTCGCTAGGTCTTACAGCCTAGACATTCAGCTTAACTGAGTCTGACTTTCAGCTTTCTGACTCCTTGAGCCCTGGATGGTGGTGGTTAAGCAAGCTTACCCTCTGCCACCATTTTTGTGATGTATCTCAAACCCACAATTGGTTATTACTTTGAAGGGGGATAAAGGGTATTAATTGGTTCAAGCATCTGTGTAATTTATAATCTCTTTACTCTAGGCATGGCTACAATTTTGTAGTGGCCATCCCTGCAGGTGCCTCCAGCATTGACATCCGCCAGCGTGGCTACAAGGGGCTCATTGGGGATGACAACTACCTGGCCCTGAAGAACAGCCAAGGCAAATACCTGCTCAATGGACACTTCGTGGTGTCGGCTGTAGAACGGGACCTGGCGGTAAAGGGCAGCCTTCTGCGGTACAGTGGCACTGGCACCGCGGTAGAGAGCCTACAGGCTTCTCGACCCATCCTGGAGCCGCTGACCGTGGAGGTCCTGTCCGTGGGGAAGATGACACCACCCCGGGTGCGCTATTCCTTCTATCTGCCCAAAGAACCTCGGGAGGACAAGTTCCCTCGCCCCGAGGACCCTCGGAGTTCCCCAGTGCTGCGCAACAGTGTTCTCAGTCTTTCCAACCAAGTGGAGCAGCCAGACAACAGGCCTCCTGCACGCTGGGTGGCAGGCAGCTGGGGGCCTTGCTCGGTGAGCTGTGGCAGTGGCCTACAGAAGCGAGCAGTGGACTGTCTGGGCTCTCCAGGGCAGCGAGGAGCCTCTGCTTGCGATGCAGCCCATCGACCAGTGGAGAAACGAGCCTGTGGGGAACCCTGCCCAACCTGGGAGCTCGGCAACTGGTCGCCCTGTTCTAAGAGCTGTGGCCGTGGATTTAAGAGGCGTCCGCTCAAGTGCGTGGGCCACGGAGGCAGGCTGCTGGCTCGGGATCAGTGTGACCTGCGCCGTAAGCCCCAAGAATTGGACTTCTGTGTCTTGAGACCCTGCTGAGGGGGGACTGTCCCTTCTCCTCCTTTATTCTTCACCCGCTGTTGTGCTGGTGCTGCGGTCAGCTGGAGCAGAGGACGGTGGCCAGTGGCCTGTGTCACAGTGTCACTCACAGAACGAGGACCATGGGTCTGGGCGAGAGGTTCCTTCTTCCTTGGACTGGGCAGGGGGACGCTAACTAATGCACAGTCTACCTCATGCCCTGCTTCTCGGGGCCCAGTTGTGGCTCGGAGAGGCTTCGACAAATGGGTGCTGGGCAGAAGGTGCTGAAGCCCAGCTTCCAAGGAACCTGGAAGTTGGGTGCCTTCTAGGCAGAACTTCAGGGACCTTGCTCCCCCCCCCACCCATGGAGGCCACAGGCTGCTGGAAGAGCCGTGGCCTGCAGCTTGGCACCCTCAGGTGATCCCAGGAGCTCTGAGCTATCCCTGGACATGGCAGGGGTCTCATGGTGCTTTCGGCCTTCTTTCTTTTTGACTGATGTGGACCTAACAGTAAAATCGTTCAGGAGTTACTAGAAGCCAAAGGGACAGTGAGGTTGGGTTCATTTGGGTGCAGCTTTCCTGTTTGGGAAAAGGTGGGCATACAGGGAGTTCCATGCTTGTTCTTCCATCGTGACACTCCGTGAAAGACTAGGATGTGCAGCCTGGATGGCCAGCGCATTAGATCAGCAGGAGGTAGCACTGATATGGCCCCTGATGCTTTGTGGGCAGCCAGAGAAACTGCAGGACCCTCTTCTTGGTCAAGAGAGCATGCATTGCAAACAGATGCCTGCCATTTAAAAGGGGAAATGATTTGGTGGCTGAAGCAGGGAACACGAGAGCTCTAGAAGGTTCTGCTCTCACTGGGGTGAGGATGGGTAGGTGCTGAGCTTTGGGATCTGACTTTAGGGATGACATCACTCTGGGATGGGGAAAAGGAGTTCTGATGCTTTTGTCATCTTGAGAGGAATATGCAAGTAAGGCCAATGACGAAGACACTTCATGGCCCCAGGAAACTTCCACCGTGACCATAGCCCTTTACCCATTGAGAGAGGAGTGAGTGTGCTTGGGTGGGTGAGATGCTGGCAAGTGAGCCTTCTTCCCCAGCAGC
This sequence comes from Myodes glareolus, assembly GCF_982192425.1. Classification (NCBI taxonomy): domain Eukaryota; kingdom Metazoa; phylum Chordata; class Mammalia; order Rodentia; family Cricetidae; genus Myodes; species Myodes glareolus. The sequence continues at coordinate 95,144,751 of NC_142029.1, forward strand.
TCCTGCTGTCTCCTGTGGGTATGCTACATTGCATCTCCAAGCCTTTACTTTTCTTGTAGGTCAATGGGGCTCATCATGTGCTACCTCAGATCATTCTCTGTAGGAGAGAAGTAACTCCATGCTTCTACCACACTCAGCTACCATCCTCATAGCTGGATCTTCCCATAGAGATGAGTATGGGCCCGACTTCTGGGTTCCTACAGCCTGGCTATCTGCTGGGGCTCTAAATACGAAGACAGAGTGAGGCAGAGTGTCTTTTTCCTCAGGTTCCTTGGGATCAGTTTTTTGGAAACACTAAGAATCAAAGCCCTGACCCAGGGACACTGGGAGCCCTCAGCGGAACTACTGGAGACCCATCTGTCATTCTTGTGGACATGTCAGGGAAATAGGAATCCAGGTGTTTCTTATAGCAGGGTACTTCTGGAAGATCTGGGAGCTCCAGTGTATATAGGGTACCTTCAAAAAATAGGCAGTGTGTCCAGGACCTTAGCGGAGGAACTGATGGAGATAAGACCAAAACCCTTGTTTTCACCGCAGGAGACGGGGGTCCCATGTCAGTTCTTTGACATGTTCCCTAGTAGTTGAAATCTACATCCTGGTCAGCGGCCAGTTTAGCCTCTAGGGCAGCGGTTCTCAACTTGCAGGTTGCAAACCCTTTGGGGATGGAGTGACCTTTTCACAGGGGTCTCATATTAGATATCCCGCATAGCAGATATTTACATTACGATTCATAACACTAGCAAAATTACAGCTATGAAGTAACAACGGAAATAATTTTATGGTTGGGGGGATCACAACATGTACTGTATTAAAAAGTCCCAACCTTAGGAAGGTTGAGAACCACTGCTCTAGGGTGCTATTCTAACTCTGGTCAATTTCTAGGCTGGAGACCTCGGATAACGCTCCTACAGTGGGTGAAGAACATGCGACCCTCTGAGATTGGGCTACAGTCACCACTGAAGGACAGCGTGAGGGGAAGCAATGAGTGCCTAAGAGCTATAGTGACAAAAGGACCCCGGGGCCCGAGGCTGGAGGGGAGCCTTGCTAGCTGGAGATAGTATGGTGCCCTGTGCTTGGTGCAGTCTATCCCGATGAGTAGAGGTGGTGCTGGGCTGTGCAGAAAGGGTTAGGGGTAGGGGTTGGCGGGAAATGAGGTGCCCTCCTTGAGGTGACCGGCCTCTAGTGGAGCAGTATTGCTGCCAGCTATTTTACAAATTATTCCAAGGAGGGAGGGCTGCTCTTGTTCCTGACACATGCCAGGTGTCCACACTCTTTTCTGTCACAAGAATTTTTATTTTCGTTTTAAAACTTCTTCTTTTTAAAAGAAGTATGACGGAGACAACTTGGGAAGGTTGTCTTGCCTTTGAACATTTTCTGTCAACCCGTGCTGAGCAGAGATGAGGTCAAGGCACAGGTTTCTTGTGGAGGAATAAAAAGTCAAAATGATGTCCCGTGCCTAGAAGAGAAGAACATTCTGGGGGGCTCCAGGAACTTCTTCCCTGGGATATGGACCAGTAAGACTTTGGGTTTGGGATCCCCCTACCCTCCTTTGCCTATTGTGTGCACTGATTGGAGGATTTAGACCCAAACACCCTCTTATGGACCTCATCATGTTGGGGAGGGGCTGGAAGGAGTCCGGCTTGGAAGTCAGTCCCTGGAGACTCTAGGGTCTGTTGTTGGGAGAGTTCCCCCCTCTTTGGGCTTGTTTCTTTTGCATTTTGTGTACTGCAGAAGGATGAGAGGGTCTGGGGGACTGGTTGAGTGTGTATACTGTGTATACATGGGAGCTGGCTGCTGAGGTGACAGCAACCTACCCCTAATAAAGTTGGATGTATTTAAAACTTGCATCTAGTCTCTGTCACTGTAGCTCATCCGTGGATACATTCTTCAGGCTATGGCGGGTGATGGAGAAAGCATTGAGTAGCAGGAGGTGGAGCCCAGGCCAAAAAGCAAAGAGACTGTGTCATGAGAGGCTGCAGTGTGAAGAAGAAACCCAACCATCTTAAGAAACATCCAGAAACTCATTGGCCCAGAATCTCAGATCATCTCTCAGAATTGTATTTCCTATCTATAGAGTGAGAAGTGAAGATTGAACCCTGCTTTATGATGCCCGGGGCTTCAGCCTTTTGACTTCTAGGGACAACAATAGTTGAGATGTTGGTGGCGATCTAATTTTAGTTTGGGATCAGAAATAGATGGCTTTTTTCTTTTTGACTTTCTGGTTGAGCAAGACCATGGGGAATAATTTCGCCATTAGTTTGGCAGCCCCTTTAGGTTTTCTGGTGAGGAGGACAGAGAGGTTTACACAGAGCTTCAGCACTTAGGGATTCTGGGAAAGGCCGGATGAAGCTACAAGAATCTATGAAGTACCAGAGGCCTGGAAAGGGCATTGAGGGGCTTGGGTCAATGCCTAAGCTTAACGGATCACTGTAACAACTTGGTAAAATTGCTCATAACATGTTTATCTTCCTGAGGGTAATTTTTGTTTGCCCTCTGGTTTTCATTGTAGCAATTGCTGGTAGGATTTATCTAAGGTAAAGGTCCCGTGGGCTGGTTTTAGGGAGAGGGGTCAGAAAATGGAGAAAACAAAAGGAACTGGGTTCTACTGGGCAACCAGGCCTGGAGCCTCAGAAGAACAGCCAAGGTAACACAGAGGCCAGTACCCATGCAAGCTGCCTCCCGGAGCAGACAGACCTGCTTGTGCATGTGTCTACGCTTTCTAGAGAAGGAAACAGAACTTTCCTAACTTTTCTGGCTTTTGATGAGGGGCAAGGAAGGTTTGGTTTGTGATACATCTGTAGGAAGAAAATGCATCCTTGTCCCAGTAAGGAAAAAAAAAAAGCCTGGGTAACTTTGTAAAATATTCTTGATTCCCTGAGCTGAGCTCTGCCTGCCTAGTGAGTCCTGGCAGGTCCCCAGCAGGCTGAGCTGGCAGAGCCAAGGGCAGCGTGTATGACCCTAGAGTCTTTCCATTGATCCTTGGCTTGTACCCAGCCCTCCCTGGGTGAGTCAGCCCTCAAGTTGCAGCCCTGGCAACAAATCCCAGAAGAACGAGTCTCCCTTCGGGCCCTTCAGACGCCACCGTGTCACCTCCCAGCCCACACAGCCCCGAGAAGGTTGCCATGAAATGTTCGCCGCTTTCAAGCAGGGGAGGCTGCTAAGCAGCGTGCCGCGGCACAGAGCAAACCCATTTCTCGCCCTGCCCTTCTCCGTCCACCCCAAGCCCCTGAGGGTTCGCCCCACCCGGTCTGCTCTTGGAGTTCCAGTGTCTTGTCTGGGCGACGACCAGTACTGAAAACTAAGTTCCAAGAATTGACAGGAATGTGGTTAAGGAGATAGGCGACGTTCTAAAGGAAGAAACAGGCCATTTGGAAGGGAAGGACAAAGCCAAGGGAGGTGGTGAGATAGGGACAGCTGAGAAAAAAGCTGTATTATGGGGAAAATAGAGAGAACACGGTCCTGGTAAATGGTTGGAGGCAGATGAGGTCAGAGTTGCATCTCAAGTCCCACTTTTGCTTCCTTGTCCCCTCCCCACCCCTCCCCATCCTGCTATAATCTCAGACAAAATACAGGGCTTTGAACACTCTGTCCTTGACACTGACCAACTGTTCTGATGGCAGCGAGACCTCTCTTGAAGCTGGAGAGTGAGCAAACATGGCAGGGTTTGCCTATGGGAAGACCATGAGAGCACAGCCTTTGGGTCTCCCAGGGAAATGTGACCAAGAAGTTGACCTCTTGGAGGGCCCGCTTTGGGTGAGGTGCGGTGAGCTTCCTTCTAGGTGTTTCCCATGTACCTGAGGAGTATTTGTCAGTCACTTAGAGAGGCAGGGAGACAGCTGCCTGACCCTTTGTTTTTCCCTAAAGGATTTCTGGTATGGGGCACGTTCCTGATACAAGCCTCTGTGGCCCCTGAAGGGGCCATCAACACACCTGGAACTTGCCCAAGATCCCTGTAATATCGCCTAGTAGGAAACCTATTCTCTTAATTGCTTTCTTGGCACGATTCCCAGTGGAGCTTCTGACATCTCAGGGTTGGGAACTGACACGTGGAAACCACTTTACCACCGAATGAACCCTAACTTCAGAGAAGCCCCGGAAGCTGGATTAGTCTGAACTGCTCTGAGTGATGACCAAGGATGAGAAAAATGTGAGAAGTGAACACATTCTGGGCCCAGGGCCCCTGATTTTCCCTGAAAGATCTAGAACGGTTGCCCCCTCCTTCCTTTAAAACAATTATAAAATATTTGGGATATACAGAAGGTACACAGAATAAGAAAATGAAACCTAGGTACCAATCACACAGTGCAAAATATAAAAACGCTGATGGTTGCATGGTTTGTAACTGTAATTTTAGTACTTAGGAGGCTGAGGTAGGAGGATTGTGAGCCAGACACCAGCCAGTGTTGCATAATGAGATCCTGTCTCGACCAAACCAAACCAAACCCAAAACAGACAAACAAACAAAGCATCAATCAATCACTCAATCTATTAGTTGGATGCAGTGAATAGTTAAGACCTTCATAGACTCCTCTTGAGTTCTGCCCTTCTCCTGTCAAGGTAAAGATTATCTTCAGTTTGGTGTTTATCTCTTCCTACCGTCGTCTTCTGCTGCACATATGTATTCCTAAGCCATGGATGGCCTGCTTTGCATGTTTCTAGCCTGTGGACAGACAAGGTAGCATGTTACATGCTCTTTTTTTCCAAATTACTATAGTAATACTAATCACAATAGCGAAAGCATATAATTTGGGCTTGTGGTTTCAGAGAGTTAGAGTTCTTGAGGGCAGAGCAAAGGCATGGCAGTAGGAACTGCTGAGAGCTTACATTTTGATCCACAAGTTGGAGGCAGAGAAAGACAGACTGAGAATGGCCCCAGTCTTTTGGAACCTCAAAGCCTATCTACAGTGACACACCTCCTCCAATAAAGCCACACCTCCTAATTTTCCCCAAACAGTTCCACCAACTGGGGACCAAATATCCAAATACATGAGTCGACAAGGGTCATTCTCATCTGAACCACCATATCTACTGTCTTCTATAAGTACCCTTACCGGTATCTTTTAGTTTTTTCCCCAACAAAATATTTTTATTGGTTATTGATTATTTGGGAATTTCACATCGTGCACTCTGATCATACTCACTCACTTCCCAATCCTCCCAAGTCTGCTCCCCACTCTTGCGACTTCTCCCCCAACTCCAAATAAGGAAAAAAAACCTCCCTATGTCTGATTTGTGTTGCCATATACTTACTGGGGAATGGTCAAATGCCCAGTGGCCAGTCTCTTAAATAAAACCGAGTCCTTTCCCACCCCCAGAAGAGGTCAGTTGTGAAGAGCTACACTTCAGCATCCTTATCACAATTTTAAAGAGTTTTCTTCTATGGCTTTCTGTCTAGGCTGTTACTTTTGGGAAGTGGGAGTGGGGCTAGGGATGTTGCAGAAGCCTTCTATGGCCCTCTTTCTCCGCCGTGAGTGTGCAGTCACCATGACCACTGCAAAGGTTTACAGTCAGCAGAAACAAGGATCATAGATTTCACATGGTTTCTGGCAACAGCACACGATCTACAGCTTCACCATGTGCTGCGGACCTCAGCATGGTCTCTGATGACAGTACAGACCATGGACCATGGACATCAACACAGCTCTTTGCTTCAGTGTGGGCCCAGATACCACCATAGCCCTCAGAGGCAGCACGGGGCAACAGGGTCCACAGACACCAATATGGTTCCAGGTGCAGCTGGACTCATGGACATCAAGATGGCTTCAGGTAACAGCACAGGCCATGGGCGGCCTTTGGTGGCAGCATGGATCATGGACATCAGCATGGCCTTAGGCAGCAGTTCAGGCCACTCACATCAACATGGCTCCCAGTGGCAACATAGACCATGGACACTAATATGGCCTCCCGAAGTAGCACAGACTACAGATGTTCACCTGGTCTCCGGTGTAGCATGGGTCACGGACATTCACACGGCCTTCAGTGACCACCCAGACCAGGGACATCCACATGAACACTGGGCTTCAACACAGCCTGGGGCAGTAGACCATGGATACCAACATGGCCTTCAGGAGCATCACGGACCCCAGAGTTCTTTTGAGGGGGATCCAATCCAGAAAATGAACTGCTCTTCCTCTTGGACATCCTGTCATTGCTCAGAGCCAGGGTGCTCATGAGCCCAGTGGATTGAGTTTGCACAAGGTCCAGTCTGCTGCACACCACCCTGCTGATCCGACCCCTCGACCGTTCCCCAGTTAACTGTAGCCTTCTCTCACCCCCGCCTCTTGTCGCCATGCGTGCACCATTCCCTCCTCCATCTCTCCATCTAATATTCCTTTGTCATAGTAGCATTGCAAACTGCGGGGTGCCACACAGTAAATTTTTTTGTTCAAGCAGCTTTACATGTAAATGTTCACTGCAATGGTTTGTTCTAGTTCAAGGTTTTCGGTTTCTGACACACCATAATTACTGGACCATCACAGAAGCTCATCTTGGGTATCTTGCTGTTGCCCAGAGTCAGGGTGATCTTGTGGCTAGGTAGGGCTTCTTGGGGGTAGGCTGTGTGCGAGACACAGGCTGCTGTAAACCTCCCCATCCGCAGTGTAGGGCATCCCGAGGCTTGTGAAGCTTGACCTTTGTTCTTGTAGCCTGCAGGCAGCACCACTGTGTTCTCTGTCTCCCAGCAGGGCAAGCCGTGTGGGCTGCAGCCACAGTGGTTCCATGCTGGCGGCTGGCCTGCTTGCTAGGACCTGCCTTATTCATTAGTGACATCTGGTTCTGCAGGACATCGCCCCAGCAGCACTTAGATAGAGTAGATGTTTGACCACAGCTTTTTATTTTCCAGGTCTTTCAACCCATATTTCTGTCTCTTTCTTCTTCATCCTTCCTCTTCCTCCTCTTTCTCTCCCATCTCCCCCACCCCCTGCCCCACCTTTTCTACTGTCAGCCAGGCTTCCAGGACACATGCAACATGCTATTTAAGAGTGGGCTGAGGAGAGAGTTGAATAAAGAACAATTTATGGACCTGGGCAGAGAGCATGGTCAGTAAAGTGCTGACTGTACTATACAAACATGAAGATGTGAGTCTAGTCTTCAAAACCCATGGTTTCTTTTTTTTTTTAATTTTTTAAAGCTGGACTTGGTAACACATGCTTATACTCCTACAGTTGAGGAGGCAGAGATAGGCGGAGCCCTGGAGCTTGCAGGCTGGCCAGCCTTGTGAGTTTCTGGATACTGAAAAACTGTCTCTCAAAAAACAGGATGATATTTCCTGAGGAATGACAGCTGAGGTTGACCTATGGCTTCTACACACACAAGTGCATGTATGTGTAGCATCACAAACACATACACTGACATATATATATATATATATATATATATATTTATATGTAAACACATACATACACACACACATACAGAGAGAGAGAGAGAGAGAGAGAGAGAGAGAGAGAGAGAGAGAGAGAGCAATTCACAAGAAATGCAGGAGGCAGGGATAAGAACATTCCATGGCTTAAAGTAGCACCCTAGACTGGTAACTGAATGGCCCAGGATGCTGAAGGGATAGGTGGTTATGATGACAGAGTTAGAGAAGTCTCTAGATAGGGCTGCCACACAGGAGCTGTATTAGGTCTGTTTACACTATCGTAACAGAATCCTGGAGCGTGAACCACTTAGGAAGAAAAGAAGCTTATTTTGCTTGTGATTTTGGAGACAGCACTGAAACAGCCTTGCTAGCTCTGGTGATGGTGCCGTTGGCTTCTTTCCATTGTGATAGATGACATCATGGTGGTGAACACATGAGAAGGTTCACATAGCAAGACAAGACAGGAAGCAAGATAGTGGTAAGGGGCCAGTGAAAACTAACCCGGGTCTCTGGAGAATTAGGCTGACTTCTTTTGAGGGTGACGCCCCCAAGGGCCTCCCACTAGACCCCAGCTATTAAAGGCCTCACTATTTTTCACGTGACCACATTGGAACCCGTGCTTCCTACACACGGACTTGGAGAACATGCTCAAGCCATAGCAGAAAGCGAGGCTTTGGACTAGAAGACAGTTTCAGGAAACCTCAACCCGATAGTGTGCAAAGCCAGAGGGATTAGAGATTCAGTGTGGGCTTGTCATAAAGTGAGTGTTCAGTTTGCCCAGGCTAGACACTGCTCCAGACAGAAAATTTCTCAGGGAAAGAATTTCCATAGTTGCTACTTTCCGTCTGTGCTCTGTGTTAAATTAGTAGATAAAGACAGGTTTGAAAGCATATATTTTTAGTCCCTGTACTCGGGAGGCAGAAACAGGTAGATCCCTGAGTTTGAGGCCAACCTGAAACTACAGAGTGAGTTCCAAGACCGCCAGGGTTACACAGAGAAACCTTGTCTAAAAAAAAAAAAAATCAACCAACTAATCAATCAATCAACCAACCAACCAACCAATCAACTAACCAAAAAGACCGTCACTGAAGTTAGTCTTATAGCTGTTTCCCTAACCTGTCTGGGGCTCTGCTTGCTCTGGTCCCCGGCTCTCATGTGTTACCAGGAAGCCTGCCTCCTGGACACTGCTGATCTGATTTGGGAAGGCGCCTCTCCAAAGTTATGTAGACTAAATTTCTCACACTTTCCTCACATATTTAATTACAAAAAAATAGCAGATTTTGTAAACTGAAAGGATAGTCTCTAAAGAACAATCTTGATGGAATAGCAGCCACATGTCTCTCCCTCACAGCTTGTAATTTTATCATATCTGATCCATCCCTTTCATAGAGAGATTTAGACAAGCAGGAACGTTGCAGGCTGACACTGTGCTAAGCCTGTATTTCCTGAGCACAAAGTCTTAGAGATGTAGAAGATTAAGGTCTGTCTCTCCTTGATGTTGAAGAGTCAAAGACAAGCAAAGTGAAATAATAGGTGTATCCTGCTCTTGTGAAGGGTCTTTTCTACACTTTTGGATTTAAGTGGACATTTAAATCCAACTATTTTTAAGATTGCGTCTTTATTTATCTTGGATGAGTGTGTGTATGTGTGATGTCACACTGCATGGGGAGGTCAGAGGTGATAGGAGTGGTTTTCTCCTACTGCCATGTGGATCCTGAGGCTCAAACTCAGGTTGTTATGTGTAACAAGAAGCCACAAGAGTCTGTTAAGAGTGCTCAAGGATTTATTTAGGTATAGAATAGGGGTAAACACTGATACAGAATGATCTAGATGCCGCTGCTGATCCTGCTGCCTTTGTCCTGCTTGTTCTGTCCAGGTATAAAGAACAAGCCGCCTGTTCTGTTTCAACCACTCAAAAGAGTGCGGGAGCCAGAGAGCATAAGGCCCTCCCTCTAAGCTAACTTAGACCCTCCCTCCAACTGTCATGTCTGCAGACAAGACCATGCCCTAGGATTTGTAATCCCCAAAAGCCATTGGCTAAAGGGATCGAAATCCTACAACAGTTTGCTTAGTGGTAAGTTCTTGTACCGGTTGAGCCACTTTGCTGGCTTCCAATTCAGACATTTTTAGAGCACATGCTTAACATCCATAAAGCCCCAAGTTTAATCTCTAGCACCAAAAGAAGAAAAAAGTTACCCCTTCATATATCCTATAAATATCACCTATGCATCTACCAGGTGCCAAACACAGAGACTATGAATAATGTTCCTCTTGCTTCTTTGCTGCCTCTGAGCCGGAGTTATTTTTTTCTGTGGACTTTTTAAGTTCAGTTTCCCACGAGGTCTTCTTTCTCTATTGACCTTTACTTTCCAGTGTTCTGGGCACCATGTGCACTTCAGGAACCAAGACAGGAAGATCCTGATATGTACCCTGGGCTACAATGTTTCCAAAAAGGGGGAAAGGGTGAAACAGAATTACAAAGCACAGCAAAAGGTAAAAAATATATATTTTGAGACAGATCAGCATCAGAATCAAATTTAGCTTGCCGCACACACTTTCTTAGAAGGTTCCTATGCTCACTCATGGCTTGAGGTAAAACCAGTCTATCAGTAGCTCCTGAAATATGCATACTTAGTTTTCTTCAGACCCCCATGGTCAGCACCTCAGGTTTTCAGTTGATCTGTGTGGGCAGCTGGAGGTTATGAGAACAGAGTTAGAGATACTCATAGGTTTGGGGACTGAGCACTGAAACAGTCTGCACCGGCTCTGGTGATGGCTTCCCTTGACTACATTACATCATGGCATCGTGGTGGAGAACACCACATCTGCCCTCACAGCATGATATTATCTGCAGAGTGTCTTTAAACTTGGTCCATTCCTTTCCTCTCCATTGTTACAGTAATACAGGCCAGTATACCTTGTCTGGAATATGTCATATTTGCCTCTGTCTTAGGGTTTCTACTGCTGTGAAGAGATATCATGATCATGAAAAACATTTAACCGAGGTGGCAGCTTACAGTTTAGAGGTTTAGCCAGTTATCATCATGGTGGGAAGCATGTTGTCAGGGAGTAAGGCAGCCTGCAGACCGATAAGGTGTTGGATAATTCTCCATCTTGATCCAAAGGCAACAGGAAGTTAACTGAGACAGTGGGTGGTATCTTGAGCATATATGAGACCTCAAAGCCCACCTCTGTAGTGACATACTTCCTTTGACAGGAGCACACCTACTTCAAGAAGTCCACACCTCCATACAATGTCACTCCCTTTGGGGGCCATTAGTTTTCAAACCACTGCAGCCTCCTTTCAACCCTCCCCCTAGGAAGGTCTTATAGCCTCAGCAGTACGAGTTCCATCCTGGGCTCTCCTGGTCCCCTCTCCATCCTCTGTCCCTGATCTGTCCCTGATATTGAATGCATTGCTTGTCTTAGCTTATACTCTGAGAAGCTGAGACTTAATTCCATTGTACTAAGTAAGTGTTTGACACACAGAAGTCATATTGTTTTAGTTAGGGCTCTCTAAAGGAACAGAGCTTCTGGAATGAATCTGTATATAGAAAGGGATTTATTAGAGGGACTCACAGGCTGTGGTCTTTCTAGTCCAACTGTGACTGTCTACCAACAGAAAGCCCAAGAATCCCATGGTTGTTCAGTCTACAGGACTGAATGTCTCAGCTGGTCTTCAGTAGAAAGCTGATTCCTGTAGAAGGAAGCTGTGATGCCAGTAAAGGAATGGATGCGCCAGGGAGAATGAGAGCAAATCGGTGAAGAGCAAGGACTTCCTTCTCCCACGTCCTTTACGTAGGTTGCCACCAGAAGGTGAGACGCAAGGGTGGATCTTCCTACATCAAAAGATCTGGATTAAAAGTGAGTCTTTCCACTTCAAATTATTATTATTATTATTATTTTACTTTTTTATTTTTTTTTTGTTTTTTTGAGACAGGATTTCTCTGCAGCTTTGGAACTAGCTCTTTTAGACTTGGCTGGCCTCGAGCTCACAAAGATCTGCCTGCCTCTGTCTCCCAAGTGTTGGGATTAAAGGCGTGTACCACCACTAACCTGCTATGCTTCAAATTATGTAATTAAGAAAAATATTCCTCAACAGAATGCGGTGGTGAATGCCTTTAATCCCATCACTTGGGAGGCAGAGGCAGGTGGATCCTCAGGTTTGAGGCCAGTGTGGTCTTCTCACTATGTGTGAGTTCCAGGACAGAGAAACCCTGTCTCAGAAAACCAAATTAAAAAGAAAAGATCCCTAGCAGGTATACTCGATCATTTGAATTTTAGTTAATTTTAGATGTAGTCAAGCTGAGAATGAAGAATAGACATCACGGTAACAATAAAGGTCAGCCCCTAATGCCAACAGTATATTAAGGGCTATTTTAGTTTGAGTTTCTATTGCTATGATAAACCACCATGACCAAAAACAACTTGAAGAGGAAGGAGTTTGTTTAGCTTATAGTTTCAACAAAGGAAGTCAGGGGAGAACTCAAGGCAGGAACCTGGAGGCAGGAATTGAAGCAGAGACCAAGGAGGAAAGCTGCTTACAGGCTTGCTTCCCATGGCTTCCGTGCCTGCTTTGTTATACACTCCAAGACCTCTTGCCCAGAGGTGGCAGCACCCACAGCGACTGGGCCCTCCCATATCAATCACTGTGTTCCCCAGGCTTACCTCGAGGTCAATATTTAGAGGCATTTCCTCAGTTGTGGTTTTCTCTTCTCAAACGACTTTAGCTTACGTAAAACTGACAAAGAAAACAAAACAAAAAAACAAAACAAACAACAACAACAACAACAAACAACCCAACCAACCAACATAAACACCCTTGGTTTATAACATTGCTTTGAATTATGTTCTATCATTGCCCCTTTTTATACATGAAGAAGCGTACAACCAAAGATGTTAGGGACATTGTTTCTGCAGTTTGAAACTGCAGTTAAGTGGCAGAGTTAGAAATATGAGCTGGTAGTTATGGAATGAGTTGTAGGACGAATTCCTTTCTTCTGTTCCTCAAAAGACATCTGGACGGGAAGGCAGGTACAAGCAAGGCCTAGGCAGCAGTGTGATGGGGTCTAGAGTAAGGCTTGTGGGTTGAGTATATGGCACCAGCAGAAGTCACTGCAGGACTGTTGAGGTGATCTGGAAAGATCTCCCAGAGGAACTCATACTTCAGCTGAGCCTTTGACAGTGGATAGAAGTTGTGAGGATTAGCAGGCTTCCAAGCTTGCCAAATGTCATGGGAAGGCTGGTTTTCAAAGAACTTGCTATGGCGAGACAAATGCAACAGACAAGAGACATGTGGATAGGCTTGAGCGCTGGGCTAGAGTCTGATCAGGAAGAGCTCATGTGGTATATTGGGAACTCTTGCTTCGTTTGGTATGCAACAGAGACCCACAAAAGTATTTTACATCTCTTCCTCCAATCAGATCAGAATTTAATCAGCCTGTCAACTGGTGAGCTGGTAGGAGCCTGGTTTGGGATAAGAAAAGATGGAGTGGAAAGACCAAGTAAGAGACCCAAGACTGAGTTAACACTGTGTGTGATAAAACTTTCTCTGGGGAGACACAACACACATCTATTTACCCTAGACAGGAATCCCATGACAGACCAAAGTACAGATACCACCAAAGTCCAACTTGGTAAACCAATGAGTTTTATTGGGGTTATTACAGGAGTATGGGTAAGGGGTTACTTATAGGAGCAGAAATGACTCAAAGACAGCTGCATCACCAAAGCTCACCTAGCATAGGTGACAGCTCACAAAAGCTAGAAATCTGGAGCACACCCCGCAGCCTGCAGGCAACTATACAGGTTATAAAGTGTCCTTTCCAGCTGATTCAGTTGGTCTACACCTCTCTTCCCGGTGGCTCAGCTGGCTTCTGCTCCTTCGAGGTAGCTTGGCTGGTCTTTCTTTGCAACTCCGTTCATCTGAGAATCTTTGTAGCCTGATTTCTTTACCCTGGGGGGGGGGAGTGTCTAATGAATCTAGTCAGTTTCAGGGACTTTCTGAAGCTGTTTTGAATTGTTTACCTTACTGCTTTAAGGAGCTTTCCCTACAGGATGGAAAGCGCCAATCTCCGAGGAAACTGTTACAAAATAGCACTGCAGATGATTTTTCCCCCCATCTCAATAATTTCTCCTCTTTATGAAAGAGACACACAATCCCGGAGACTCTTTAACTGTGAACATGGCTGTGTAATGAGAGGAGAATAGCTGGCGTGCTTAATAACCTCTTGGGACGAAGCTTCTAAAACCCGATACTGCCAGAATTCAGAGGGAGGGGATGACTGACTTTTCTGCTGTTCCCGGCTCCCACCCTACCTCTTTACACATTGTTTCAATTTCCTCGATCACACCTCCCAGAGCTCTAGTCTTAGTATTCTGTGCTTAGCTTGACTCTGGGAAAATGTACAAGAAGTCATGGGAAATTGAAAGAAAGGAGGATAGAGAGATCAGAGAAAATGTCAGAGAGCCTCTACGTATATTTTTGCAAAGGCAACTGGATGATATTTCAAATGTATTTCATCACAGGTCATACAAACATATTTATTTTTTAATATACCCCCTGTATCTTTCATTTAACTATATGCTGTACATAATCTATTTCAATGTTCATCTCTTAGGATGGGAATAGCAGAAGCATATGTTAGCCGAGTTCTATTAACTCTGGAGACAATATCACAGAGTTACGAGATATTATGGCTACAAGTTTCAGTAACATATGTTACCCATAAGGAACTCTGGGATTTAATGTGGAATATAGTCCGGACTGGACTGCTTAAGTGGGTTGGAGTCAGGCTGAAAAAATAAAGATCTTCGGAATGAGAAGTGCTACATATTATATTTGGGTCAGAAGACCTTCCTTATGTAACTTGGCTCCCTGCTGCCCAACCTCTGTATAAAATGGAGATTCCCATTGGTTTGGGACACTGCCCTTTTGTTCCACCATCTTGAGAAAACTTGACCCACATATACTGCCCTGGGGATCATCAGATAAATACTTCATTGCTGAACGGAAATTTCTCATAGCGCCCATGAGTCCTGGGTACTATGTTTGCTTTATTTTTATTTGTTCATAACCCACCTGTTTGGAGATGGGTCTAGTGGCTTGGACAACTACTCTGATGGTTAATCTTGATTATTGATTAGATTGGATTAAGAGATTCTCCAGAGATTAGTAGGGTACATTCCTGGGTGCATCTGGGAAGGCATTTCAGAGGCAGTTATGTAACGGTGTGTGTGTGTGTGTGTGTGTGTGTGTGTGTGTTTGTGTGTGAGTGACTTGGGTGGACTATAAGAAGGGTAATTAGAAAGTTCCACTGCTTGTGTAACAGGAGGAGCGGGCTGCTTGTCTTCTGACCACCCGCCTGAATAGCTTACACCCAAAATAATCACACAGAAACTGTATTCATTTAAACACTGCTTAGCCCATTAGCTCTAACTTCTTATTGGCTAATTCTTACATCTTAATTTAACCCATTTCTATTAATCTGTGTATAGCCACATGACTGTGGCTTACTGGCAAGATTCTACCCAGCGTCCGTCTCAGGCAGGAGATCCATGGCATCTGCCACTCTGCCCTTCTTCCCAGCATTCAGTTCTGTCTACTCTGCCTACTTAAGTTCTGCCCTATCAAAAGGCCAAGGCAGTTTCTTTATTCTCAATGAAAGCAACACATAAACTGAAGGACCTCCTACACCATGCTTGTGTTCCCTCTGCCTCTCTGTCTATCTCTGTGTCTTTGTATCTGTTTTTTTTCTCCCTCCTTTCTTCCTAGCTGCCATGATGTGAATAATCTCCTCTCACATGCCCACCATCATGTTTTGTTTTATTAAGACCCAGAGCATCAGCTGACCATGGATGAAACCCTTTAAAACTATGTGCCCCAGATGCCTTGTCCTTTAGATGAATTCTCTTGGACATGCTTTCCCAGGGGTCCAAATCATAGCTCTGGCAGCCAGTGACCTTGTGGAAAGTACTTGTTCTTTGAGGGCTCTACTAACCTCAGTGATTAGATGAGGCTCAGGCTTTGATCATCCTCACAGTCTCCCTTCCAAGTGAAGACTCATTGACTCCGTAACCTGCAAGGGGATTTTCAGGAGCTTTGGTCTGCAGCTTCCCAGACCAAAGGAGATGCGTCATTTTGATGTTGTACTTTGGAAACTTCCATGTCTTTCCACTCCTTTTGGGATGTTCCTTGCCCAAGGCATGTCTACCTGTTTTTCCATCTGTAGGCTGTCCTTCTGTGGGAGAACAAACCATTGGGAAATCTCAGAAGAAAGGCTTGCAACTGTCTCTGGGGTTTCCTCAGTTCTCTCAATGCTAAAAGAAGTTTTTGAGGTCAGGGACCAGGAAAATGATACTTGAATGTTTCCTTTTTTTTTCTTCTTGTGCTAATTTATTTACCATGCTCTCCCCACCATATTTAGCAAAGGGGTCTACTTTGAACTCTGTGTTGTGGCCTAGTGGGTAGCTCTCTCTGTTCCAGGCCTTGAGGAGGGACATCTAGACGCCTTTAGGAAGGTGGTGTCATAATGCGGCTGTTGTCTCAGCTAACAGCAGGTTTTCTTTTTCTTTCTCTTTTTCATTTTGTTCTTTTTTGAAAATTGATTTTATTGAGCTATACATTTTCTCTGCTTCCATCCCTGCCTTTCCCCTCCCCTTCAACCCCTTCCTATGGCCCCTGTTCTCCCAATTTTCTCAGGAGATCTTGTCTTTTTCTACTTCCCATGTCGATTTGTTTCTAGGTTCTAACAGAGGTTTTCTATATGCACATGTTAACTGTGTTTATAGATTGCAAGTGTGTGTAAAGTGCACATGGTTTGCCTTCATAGCAACTCAAGAAAGTGCACTGTAGTATTAACCCCATTTTGCATATAAGAAAACTGACTCTTGCAAGAGTTGGTAAGTGACCGAAGCTTGGTAGGACTCAGGGCTAGCGACAGTGGGCTGGCTGCTCCTGGACTTCAGAGCCCACAGAGAACCTCAACAGTCGGGCTTCTGACCCAGCTGCTTGGGTGGATCAGTGGTAGCCACTATTTTCAGTTCGGTGTCTAACCGCCTGTGTTAGCATGCTCTCAGAGGCGAAGCATGGTCCTCATCCTTCAGTTCAGGGGTAGAGTTTAAGTTTGCTAGAAAGTAAATAAACACTACAGGGCTGTCCAGCAGTTTTCCTGGAGGAAGAGGGAGAGACAGTTATAGGTTGAGTTTGGAGGCTTCAGAAGAGAGGGTAGATGTCCAGTGGCTGGGGGACTTACAAGGATGATCTTGAGGCAGGGACTGTGTCCTTTACGGTCCCTTTCCTCCTCCTACTGTTCGATGTTTATGTCTTTACTGTATTCCAGGAGTATGGAATCCAGACGGTTCAATGGTGAGACTATGTGCAGAAGTGCAAGACAGGTGTTTTCTGAAGCTTCTTTGTGGGTGATAAGGAAGGTGTCTATCAGTGCGCCACGTGCCTTACAGGATTGCGTGGAAAGGGAGCAGAGTGAGATTGTGATATGCCCCAAACGGAGTCTTGATGCTGAACCATAGCCATGGAGAGTCTGGTTTCTAAACAAGGGAATAGCATTCGGAAACCATGTGGCAATGACTTTTTTAGGTAAGAGAAATTAGGGGAGGAGAGAGGAATATGGTTTGTGCCAGAAACAAGTCTGTGTTAGACGTGTGGAACTTTTTGAAACCAACTTTGGAGAACTCTCCCCCTCCCCACTGTCATGCCACGGCCTTGCTCCGCCCAGAACTATTCCTGGAGGCATTCAACAGTGACATATTTAGCACTGGCAGCCATATCGACTGCTGGGGTTGCATTGCTGCCTAGGTCCCTTTAACGTCTCCATGAGTTTAAGAAATTTCTCAGGAACCTGACAAGATGATGATCCACCCACCGTGAATCTAGAGACCCACTGTAATCTCTAGAACAGCACTCCTTGGTGGCCATGGAGTTGGAGGGTCTGCCATTTTCTAGGGTTAAGTATGTGAATGACTTTTTCCACCCTCCTTTTCAAAAACTGATTCTCTCTAGGAAGGCCAAGTTCAGTCTAAGAAATAAAGGGCCACCTAAAAAGGAAAGTAGGAAGATATTTAACTGCTGGGAAAGAACTGGGGTGGATTATATTTAACAAAATTATGCGAGTGGAAGTCAAAGATTCCAGGAAACATGTATAAGATAGGTTTCTTACTCAACATGAGAACTTTTTGCTGCTGAACCTGAAACACAAAAATATTCAGAAAAACAATCACTTCTTTTTTAAAAAGTAATTTTCGTAATTGAAAATGAAGAGAGAGATTAGATACCTAACAAAAACGAGAATTATTTAAATAATTATGGTTCATTCATAAAATAGAACCCTATGCAGCAGTTAAAAAGAAACTCAGCAGAGCTGCGTGTGGTTTTTACTGGACCTGCCAGGGAGATTAACAGCAGGAGTTGGGCTTCTCACCACTCTGGACACTACAAGACTGAGAGCGAGGTGTCAGCAGGTTGCTTCTGAGCCACAGCTGACAAGGTCTGCAGTCTGTGAGTCTCTATCTCATTGATTTCCTTCTCCCTCTCTCATTGCACTGCTTTCCCTGGACGGATATATGCTGCCATGGCTTGATCTGGGCCTTTAGAAACTTAAGCAGACTAGGATGTTTAGAGGTAGGGGCTTTTGGGAGGCCATTTGGTTAGATAAATTTACCAGAGTAGAGCATATTATTGAATCCCAATTGTTATATAAGAAGAGAGAGACTAGAGGACACCACACACACACACACACACACACACACACACACACCATTCTTCTTGGCAATGAGTTCTCTAAACATCTGAGTCACATTTGCACTTGGGAAAATAATAAAATTTTGTGTGACGGTCAATTAGACCATGAAAGCAATACATTAGGCACAATGCTTGGTACCTGTACTAGCTAGTTTTATGTCAACTTGACACAAGCTAGAGTCATCAGAAGAGGGAGCCTCAGTCAGGACAATGCTTCCATAAGATCAGGCTATAGGGACCTGTAGGGCATTTTCTTAATTAGTGATTGATGGCAGAGAGTCCAGCTCATTATGCATGGTGCCATCCCTAGGCTGGTGGGCCGGGTTCTGTAAGAAAACAGGTTGAGCCAACTATGAGAAACAAGCCAGTGAGCAGCACCCTTCCATGGTGTTTGCATCAGCTCCTGCTTCCAGGTTCCTGCCCTGCAAATCCTGTCGTGGTTTCCTTTGATGATAAACAGTGCTGAGGAATTCTGGGCCAAATAAACCCTTTCCTCCCCAAGTTGCTTTGGTCATGGTGTTCTGTCATAGCAATCGTAACCATAAGACAGCAACCAGCAAGACTAACAATTGGTAATTATTTTTATTACAATGATAACAAAGGAGAAAAACTCTCATTCACAAGGTTGGGGCAACAGTTATGGTATTCTTTTTTTTTAAAAAAAAGATTTATTTATTTATTTGTTATATATACAACATTCCATGTATGCCTACATACCAGAAGAAGGCACCAGATCTCATTTCGGATGGTTGACGAGCTACCATGTGGTTGCTGGGAATTGAACTCAGGACCTCTGGAAGAGCAGTCAGTGCTTTTAACCTCTGAGCCATCTCTCCAGCCCCAGTCATGGTATTCTTAATCCCAGGATGCTATCAATGAAATACTGAGCAATTTAACTGCTCAAAAAACGGAGAGTCTATCATACATGCAATGCACACTGCTAAAATCTGCAGAGGAAAAAGGGATTAGACCAAAGTCTGCTTATCCACAGCTTGACAATAGCCAGCTATGAACTCATCTATACAATCACATCTTTATAATCTCAGTGGTATTATGACTGTCTCAGGAGGAAATAAATTACTTAGAATTCAACACTTGGCAATAATAATTGGTTTTTGCTTGCTTGTTTGTCTTTTCTAGTAAAGCATACCTGGAAAGTAAATTTAGAAGGATGATCAGATGTTTTAACTTTGGCACAGGGGCTGTGCCTTATTCTACTGCTATCTCAGCCAGCAATTGCAGCTTCACAATTACCAGCCTGCTTCTCTAGCGGTGACCTGGCCACGCAGATCGCAGCCTGGAGGGCATTCTGCTCCTTCACGACTGGCCCTGTTGCTGTTGCTAAAGGAAGCTTTAACAAAGTCTCTATCATTCTATTTATGAATAAGACTCGAGATTCAAAGGCTGGGGTGAAAACTTGCTAGCTCAGAGAAGCTAGGTTCCCATTAGCTAGCCTCTAGCAAAGACACCACCTCTTTGCTGGTGTCTCAGAAAGACCTGTGCTACTGCTCTGGCTTTTGGCTTCTTTTCCTCCCTCACTTCCCTACACAGTAAAATATTTCCGAATTCTGCAGATTCCCATCCCCGAGTCTTGAAATGTGGTTTGTTTGTGGGCCCCAATCACCTAGTCCTTGGTCCTCTCTCTAGCATGGCCATCCTCGGGAGGGATGATAGTGGGGTTCTGCTCCCGAGCCTCGTTGGGTCATAAATTGGCCTAGGTTCGTAACTGCATGCCAGGAGTGCATGTCTGACCACATGTACTCACTGCATGAATCACAACCCGTGTACTGTGCTGGAGTCTGATCAAGTGCAGCTGGACAAGCTAAAGAGTACCTGGGTGAGACTTAGGGAACTACTTTATTTGTGTCTCCATTTTTCCTTTGGGGAAGTTCTGTGGGATTGAGTCTCTAATTGAATGAGATGTGGAAGGAGGAATAACTACATGTCTGCACGTGTCACTGTTGGTGGCTCTTCTGTGAAGGATGTCAAGCGTGTTTGTAGTTGTGCAAACATCATAGTGTGCACTTACACAAGCCTACATGCTTAGCCTCCTACACACCTGGGCTGTATGTTGTGTATCTGTGGTGCAGCTGGTCACCTCCAAAGTGTGTGCACAGCCTGGGGGAAGGCGATGCCGGGTAGACAGCAGAGGCTTCACTAGTCACACTGTGCTTTATAGTAAAGTGCTTTATAGTAAAATTTGTTTAAATAAATGGAGGAAATATTCTAGAATGGCAAAACTATAGAACCGTGAATAGTGACTGCATAGGTCCTCTGTTATCGCTACTGAGTCTTAAGGACCATGCAAAACCACAGGTGCTAGCTACATGTTTGTTCCTCTGGGGTTGTAATATCACGAAGGTGTGACTAATGTGTGTTGCCGTGGTGTTAGGACAGCTATGACCTCACTAGGTGATTAAGAGTTTTCAGCACCATTCTAATCTTACAGGACCTCTGCTGTAGCTATTGACCGAATTGTCCCCTCTATGGAAAAAGACTGTGCTTACAGGTATTGGGGTTGGGCAGAGTATGGTGAAAGGCAACTCAGGTGAGAGCCTGGGGGCAGGAACAGCCAGGCTGGGTGTGTGGTGGGTCTGTGGGAAGGAAGGCAGCTGCAAGGGAGAGGGTGGAGGCTCAGGGACTCAGTTCTGAACTTCGGGTGACCTTGGGGGATCCTTGCCCCGCCCTGTGTTTGGTTTCCTTATCTGTAAACAGAGTTAAAGGGTTGTTCCCACCTCTTAGGCTTGCGGAGGGGATTAAATGTGATCACCTGGGAAAGGTGCTAGGCACACAGAGGGCCTGACTGGAACTGCTTTGCCCCTGGTACTCATCACAGCTCAGCAATGGGGAGCAGGGCACCAGTGGGGAGGTAACGGGGCGGGACCTCCTGCAACTCCCAAGCCTCTCCCTTCCGGCCTTCCAGATCTAACTCTACGTGGGAAGAGTCTTTAAGGAAAAGGTTCATTTCCCAGGAAGGTCACTTTCTCAAGGCTTTAGTTAGCGCTGGAGGTGCCACCTCCCTGACCGACGGAGTCCCTTCTGTATAGAGCGGACTCTTCCTCTGTCAGTTTTCTCAGCCCTGGACATGCGCGGCACAGCTGCACCCGTCCCTGGGCAGGCTGCTTCCTGGAACAGAGGGCCTGCAGCTCCTCCAGCCTTCAGTGGTGAACTAAGCCTGGCCCTTTTTGGACATTCATGTTGGAAATATGAAGTGTGACTTCCCTTGCCCAGTGAAGCCTGAGCCAACGCCGGGCTGGCCTTATCTCGCAACTCAGCCCAGTGTTTGTTTTAAGAAAATCAAAGCATGTTCTTTTTCTGCTCTCATCAAAGGAAAGAAGAGAAAGATGCTGGCCATGGCAACAGGAGAGGGTACTGCAACTTGGGGGTGGAGTGGTTGCCTCAGAGCTTCCTTCTCAGCCTCTTTGTTTCTGGTTAAGTCTTATTTCTTCCCCAGGCTATCTATACGGAATTGTTAGACTGCATTAATGGCCCCAAACTCAAGGTTTTGCATGGTGCCTCCTCTGAGTTCAGCTCTGAATGGTCATCTTGCCTGGAGTTCACCCACGTATGTGGCTCCCCTCATTCCTAAGTCACCATCCTTCACCTCCAGCACCCCTGAAGTGTAGGGAGCTGAGGAAGCCCCAAGTGAGTGAAAGTCTTTTGTTGTCAGGAGCATGATGACTATGTCAAGGGCTCCAAGGCCTTGGACACGTGAGAAATTGGTAAAGTTCTTACCCATATAGGCCAGGCTCAAGAGGGGGGACAAAGTTTTCTTTGGGGGTCCCAGTATGAGTGTTTATGAATGAGTGACCACTGTGTGTAAAAGCTAACAACTGCAGCTTCGTCCTCCTGGATGTTTGTTACACCCAAAGTCTGGATCCCAAAACATCATCACAAGATCGTATCCAATGCAAGAGCGAAGGGTCTTTATTGCGAGTTAACTCGGGTCCCTCCTTTTGTCCTAAGCAGCAGTAGCAGCAGCAGCAGCAACAACAACAACAACTATGGCAGCAACAGAAAGAGTGCAGGAGAGACCCCCCACCCCAGTGGCTAAAAGAAGGGGTTTATATAAGTGAAGAGACTTGGGGCATGCCAAGCCTCTGGGCTTGTGATTGGCTGTTCTCGAGTGGAATGAGGGGAATTCCAGACTTCCAGGAGTGGGATTGGCTGCCTAATGTAAGAAGATTTCTAGAGTCCAACTGCCAGTAACTGTCTGAGGGGCAGTCCAAGCCTCTAGGGGACTCAGTGATTGGTTTGTTTTCCTTGCTCAGGGATTGGCTGGTTTTGTGTCAGGGGCAGAGATGGTTCTGATTCTGGGACAAAACTGTGTTTCTGTCTTTGGTTCTTTTTACTTTTTTGACTCTAATTTTGGGACCAAGGAGAATATCTCTGGTATTCTCTGAATCTAGGGCCTTAGTGCATTCTTTTGATTCTGGCTTCAGGGTCTGGGGACTTTTCTACAACTTTAGGTATGGGGACAAAGTGTCTCTTCCCCTGACTTTGATCCCATTTTCAGGGTGTTTCTTTCCCTGGCTCTGAACCTGCAGCCAGGCTGCTCAGGGGTTGTACTAGGGCTACAGACTCGCTGAATCTGTTGGGACCTGGGCCTCTCAGTTTGTAGCCCAAGACTGCATGCCTTCAGAGATCTCCTACCAAGACTAATTAACCCCTCCTCCTATGCTTAATAAACACCCGAGTTCAAGGCTATAGAATGGCTGATCCTTCTGACCCCAGATTTCTTATACATGTGTTTGAATGTCTGTCCTTTGTAGCAGGCCTTTTTCTTTTAGGCCACCAACCAGCTCCCAAATAATGACATGGAGACTTATGATTAGTTATGAATGTTTAGCTTTGTCTTATGCTGGTTTCTTGTTAGCCCTTATAACTTACTCTGTTTCTCTTTATCTACATTTTTTCTTTGGAGCTTTTTATCTTTCTTTCTTAATGTTCTACTCTGTGTCTGGCCCCAGGCATCTCCCTCTCTTCCTCCCTCTTTCTCTCTCTTTTCTCTCTTTCTAGATTTCTCCTCCTACTTATTCTCTCTGCCTCCCAGCCTCACCTATCCCTTTCCTGTTTAGGGATTGGCTGTCAGCTTTTTATTAGGCCAATCAGATGCTGTAGGCAGGAAAGGTAGAACAAACGCAATACATCTTTACATATTTAAACAAATGCAGCAAAAACAAATGTAACACATTTCTACATAGTTAATATTCCACAACAGTCTTTTCTTCATTCACTCGATGCCCCTAGTTAACATTCCAGGGACCAAACTGTGAGGCTTTTCAAACACCTTTGGTTACTACTTCTGTTCTATAGTGTTTGAAGGTGGCAGTCTTGACCTTCCTGGAATGCCACTATACATGCCTGCCTGTTTAAGCCTTTTTTCTTCTCTGTCTCTCTTCACATCCCTGGGGCCAGTACCACATTCCTCCATTCCCTTTCTAGGGAGGGTCTTAATCCTGAACTGTCTTCTCTGTCTCTACTGAGGATCAGTTTTTTAATCTTTGTTTTTGCTTTTTTTTTTGAGACATTTGCCAGAGCTGAGTTCAGCCACTGGAATAGAAACAATCTATTAATTGAAGTGCTTCTAGAAGCACTTAGACACTACTAGGTTCCTAGGTGGACTCAGTCATGAACTGAGTAGGGCAAAGCTTATGTGTGAACTCTTCAAAGCTGTTTTGAATGTTGTGATCTGTTGTATCAGAGCATCAATGACCACGTATTAGTCCCTGAATGGTGCTTTATGACACTCACATTGCTTTTCATATCTAGAATATTGCTTATATTGTTTATAAAATGCTTAAAGTATTTTTATTCATTTTTATTTCATGTATTAGTTGTATCCATTAATTGGACCCAATGTCATATTTTTATATATGCTTTATGACTTACATTGATCAAATCCAACCCCCACCATCACACTCTCTAATCTCTTATAATCATGATTCCTTATTCTACTTCCTGCTTGATTTCTTCTTTCCCCCATCCTCCCCTCCCCGCTTCCCTCCCTTCACTTTTCTTCCACACCGAGAACATGATACTTCTGATCATTGGTGTCTGATTTATTTCATTTACCATAATGTTCTCCAGTTCCGTCCATTTTTCTGCAAATGGCAGCACTTTATTTTTTACTGACAGATTCTACTCCTTTGTGTATATTGTGTATATTTGCTATACTTTCATTATCCATTCATCTGCTGACTGCTACCTCGTGGTTCTGTGTTTAACTGGTGAGAATACTGTTGCAATAAAGTTGGGGGTACAGATGTCTCCTTGAATGCCAAATTCATTTCCTTTGGGCATACACCTCAAAGAAGGATATCTGAATCACATATATGGTAAATCTGTTTTTAGCTTTTCTAAAAAAAAAAAAAAAAAAACCCTTACTGTTCTCCATAATGGTTGTGCTGAGTTAGATTCCAAACCATGTTTAAGAGTCTTGCCCTCACCACTCTATCTTGTCAGAGTTGGTTGGTTTTGCTTTTGTGATAATTGCTGTTTTACCTGGAGTTAGATGGCATCTCATAGTAGATATAACTTGTATAAAAAATTTTTACTGTTGAATATGATGAATGCCCTGTAACCTTAGGCCCCGGGTGGTGGAGTTAGTACAATCACGGATTTGAGGTCAGCCTGGGCTGCATAATGTGACCCTGTCTCAAAATTTTTTTCTATTATGGGTATTTAAACATATACAAAAACAGAGATGCTGTACTGAGAGTTTAAGTACTTGCTACCAGGATTCAGTCTTAGGCTCCCTCCCCACTTACCCATCCCTTTTCAGCGCTGAGTGATAGGTTCTCTTACAAACAAATAGTCACGACTTTTTGGATGAATTTGGCATATCCCTTTTTGCCACCGTAAACAGGAAACCAATGCTATTATTATGATTCATTATGTTGGCTCATTTTTTCACACTCAAGAGTCACAGTCTATGTTTTACTAAGGATCTAAATCTGATGGCCAGTCACTGTCAGGAAGAACAGCCCCACCTAATGACAAGTTGAGAAGGTCTGTTCCAGCCAGAGTTTTGCCTACATCCAATCAGACAACATCAAAGGATGATGTGACCCGCCAATTTAGGCAGCTGCTTGGTGTTGGATATCAGCTGAGGACTAGTTCATTACTGCCAGCTCTCTCCAATCCTCCACCAAAGCAGAACCCCTGTAGATTCGGAGCCTTTCCCCAGCCTTGCTAATTTGCCAATGGTTTATCTAATGATGCCGTTCACAAGTTACCCGCTGGCCCTCTTGAAGAAATGACACCACAATTCCTCCTAGCAGGCAGCGCCAGGAAAGGCTTGTGTTCCTTAATAACTGGCATGTTCTTTTTTCTTTCTATAATAACATCGCTGTGTTTTGTTTCTTGCCTTGACTACCAGGAAGCTTTCTGCTGAATTTAGGGCTTAATGAGAGTGGCGATTTCACCTATGACTGCAGTGAACTTATCTCAGCACATTCCCTCTATATGATTTCCGATTTCTCTCTTATCTTTATAAGCCTAGGGTACAGAGGTTTTATTGTATCTGAGTTTCATTTCCATCTCTTTAAAATTAGGAGTGGTAGAAAGGAAAAATAAAAGCAAACAGAATTGAGCTGCACCTTTTCTGCAGACTCTACCCGTAGAGTCTTGTTTGCTGGAAACTCAAAGAGTCTAAAGTACTAGTTCAAGATTAATGGTGGGTAAATGCGGGATCATCAGAGCTCTCAGGCGTGCAGGGTGTTTGTGCTTTATCATGTAAGATTTAAGCCTTTAAAAGAGCTTCCTTGAGCCCTGATTCAATTTTTTCTTGATTTGTTATTTCAACATACATTCACTTCCACTTTATATACTAGGTGCTATAGGTGGACCAATAAAGATAAACAAACATTTATCTGTAGAGACTTTATAGTTTACTGTTGAATACCATACAAGTTCATCTGATTAGAACAAAGATAAGAAGTGTGGGAGTGTTTAGACAAAATTTAATGACAGGAGGGAGAACTTACCGTATTTGGAAATGAGGAATGAGAATGGGTTTTGGATAGATAGTTGGCATGTAAGTTGCTTTATTTTTATGTATGTATTTATTTTTCTGCTGAAAATGGGTTCTTTTCTCATACAAGACATCCCAACCATAGTTTCCTCTCCTTCTCCCTCCATGCCTTCCAGCTTCCTCTGACCTCCTTCTCCCCCAGAACCTACTCCCTCCTCCCTCCTACCTCTCCATTTTCTCTTCAGAAAAGAACAGGCTCCCAAGAGATGACAGCCATTCTTAAAAGGAGAGGAGATATAGATATATGGACTACTTTGTCTACTATTTTCTTCATTCTACAGAGGATAAAATCGGTTCAGAGAAAGTTTTCTGCACTCCCCAGTTAGAAGTTATTTTATTCTAACTGTATATTACAGCCTGCGTTGAAGGTTGATTTTACAGCATCTGAAGGCTGAGCTCATTTATTCATAAGTGACCAGTGTGGTTGGTCACTCAAATTTGTAGGTTCTGTGGCTCTGGACTTAATGAATGATGAACTGAGAATAGCTACCTTGGGTAACTCCTACTCGGTTGTGGTATATAATCTTTTTAAAATACAATGTTGGATTGGATTTGTTGACAATTTTTACATGTATAAGTATTGACCTATAATTTTCTCTTCTTTTCAGTGTTTGTCTTTCATCATAAATAAATTGGGAAATATTTCTTACTTCTGCTTATGTCTCCTGAAAAAGATGTTACAGAATTGGCATAATTTTTTCATTAAATGTTTGATAAAATTTATCAGTGAACTCAGGGAACTTACCTCATGGTTTGAAAGGTGATTCACTTTTAATCCATTTATTTATTAAAATTATTTGTTTCTTCCTATACAAGTTTTGGCAGATTGCATGCCTTTAAAGGAGCTGATTCTCTTCATTTAGGGAACACATGGGCATAGAGTTGGGTATATTATTATTTTTAAAAAGTTATTCTTTTGAGGAGGCTGAGGAGATATTTCAGTAGTTAAGAGAACTTGCTACTCTTCCAGAGGACCCAGGTTTGATTCCTGATGCCCACAGGGTGGCTCACAGCTATCTGTAACTCAAATGCTATGGGGATTCAATACCCTTTTCTGGCCTCTGTGGGTACCTGGCACACAAGTGAAACACATACATATATGGAGACAAACATTCATAAACATAAAATATAAATAAATAAATCTTAAAAAATTTAAAAATTTTTCTTTTGAGGTCATAGTTTTGTTATGTGCTTCATGCTGGCCTTGACCTCAAGCTCTTTCTGCCTTAGGATTCTGAGTGATGGATGGGCACATGTTAACAGATGGGCACTGTAACTGGAGGTTTCTCTCCTGCCTGTCAGTTCCCAAATAACCACTCTGAGGCTTAATATTAATTACAATCTGTTTGGCCTATTAGCTCAGGCTTATTATTAACTAGCTCTTACAACTTAAATTAATCCATTTCTGTTATTCTATATTTTACTCTAAGGTTCCTGGCTTGATACCTCATATCTTGCTTTCCTGGCGACTGCTGGCATCTCCCAGACTCTGCTGTCTTTTACCCTTTATCTTTGCTTGGATTGCCCACCTGGCTCTATACTGCATGACTATTGGTCAAATCAGATTCTTTGTTAACTAATGGTAATAAAACATATTCACAGCATACAAAGGGCATCCCACATCAGTGCATCACCTTGTCTGGCTCAGGATTATTATCATTTGAATGTTCATGGGATCTGTAGTGATGTTTCTTTTTTCAGTCTTGATACTGTAAAGTGTGTAATCTCTCTTCTTTCCCCTCAGGGAGTCTAACTGTAATTATTAACTTTCTTGACTTTTTTTTTTTAAAGAACTAGCCCTTTCTAAAAAAAAAATTCTCTACTAATTTTGTTTTCAGTTGCCTTTATTTTTGTCTCTAATTTTTATTACTTCTCTTTGTGTACTCTTGTTTTTCAAGTCTTCCAGGCATAAACTTAAATTACTGAATTTATTATACTTCCATTTTTATATGCTTCTTATTTATTAAAAATGATTGTTTTTTCATACAATATATTCTGATTATGGTTCCCTTTCCTCATCTCTTCCCAGATCTTCCCCACTTTCCCACCCACCCAACTCTATGCCTTCTTTCTCTCTGTCTTCAGAAAACAAACAGAAAAAAAAAGAGTAGAAAAAAAAAACAAAAAGAAATCTTGAGAACCTCACCCCCCCCCTTGGCCACACACACAAACAAGAACAACAAAAAACCAAAACCAAATCTCCATAAAAACACAAAATCAGAAACCATTATAAACAAGCAAATGATCAGGGTAAAACAAAAAAAGTCAAATACAACAATATGAAACCAAAAGAGTTTATTTTGTGTTGGCCATCTACTGCTGGGCATGAGGCTTTCCCCTAAGTTTCTTCATTAGAGAAAACTAGTTTTTCCTTTACAAGCAGTTGTCAGCTGCAGATAACTTCTTGGTTAGGCAGATAGGGGTGGGAGCTTGTGTTACTTCCTCTCTCAGTGCTGGGCTCCTGTCTGACTTGAACCTGTGCAGACTCTGTGTGTGCTGCCACAGTCTCTGTGAGTTCAGATGTGGAGAGATATTTGAGTCTTTGATAACAGGATTGATAACCATTTATTACTGAATTCTATCAGATTTTGCCTTATAGGTTTGGCATATTTGAATATATTAGGACACTGATGGGAGGTTAACATGGTATGTATTTCTTCATCTTTTTGTTTATCACATCATCTCTTACTCTTTATTTTTATTTCCTTCGTGGTCCTGAGGATTGAACCCAGGGCCTCATATATACTAAGTTTTACAACTGAGCTACGTGCCAAGTTCATTGATTCTTTTATTTTTAATGTGCATGAATCATTATCTCTCAAGTGGGTTTCTTGTAAACAGTATGTAGTTGGGTCTTGAATGACAATCCTTGCCTTTTAATTGATGTCTGGAGGCCATTCATTCATTGATGGATAAAGTAATTCTTGGTATGGCTGGATTTAAGTCTACTGTAGTTTCTACTGTTTTATATTTACTACCCTTAGTGTTTTTTTTTAATTGATTATATTTTTGTTTTTCATTCATTTTTTTTTGCTTTTTGTGGTTTTTTTTCAAGATTTATTTTTAAGCATTCTTGTGTGTGTGTATGTGTGTGCTTATGTGGTTGTGGGTGTGTGCTTGTGCGTGCACGTGTGTATATGTGTGCATATGTGAGTGCAGGTGCCTGTGGAGGAGGGGGCACCAGATCCTTTGGAACTAGAGTTACAGGTTACTGCGAGCTTCTGCCATGGGTGTTGGGACTGGAACTCCGGCCCTCGGCAAGAACAGTACTCACTCTTAACCACTGATCTATCTATCTAGATCCTATTTGTGTTTTTTCTGTGTTCTTCTTTTGTGGTTTTAGTTGAACATTTCGTATTATTCTTTCTCTCCTTTCTTCACAGTTACTGTTTTTTTTTGTTTTTTTTGTTTTTTTTTTTAAAGATTTATTTATTTACTATGTATACAGTATTCTGCCTGCATATATCCCTATAGGCCAGAAGAGGGCACCATTTCTCATTATAGATGGTTGTGAGCCACCATGTGGTTGCTGGGAATTGAACTCAGGACCTCTGGAAGAACAGTCAGTGAGTGCTCTTAACCTCTGAGCCATCTCTCCAGCCCCCCTTTTTTTTTAAAGTGTTTTTTTTTTAAAATAAAAGTTGCCTACTAGTTATGCCACACTTTGTAATGTACATTCACAATCAATTCAAGTTCTCTTTCAGATAACTCTGTATTACTCTAGAAGGAGGACACCCTCCTCCTCCTTGAATCATTGCTGTTATCCATTGCACTTCCACACACATGTTACTTATAATGCTTTAAAATGTATACAATAGAATAAATAATCAAACACATTGTTGTATTGTTATTTTAGAAAATTTATGTGCTGCATTAACAACACCAAGCAAGAGAGAAGCATTTTTTGTCCTTTTTCTTTCTTGATGCTGATCTGAGTTTCTGATGTTTTTAATTTTTCCTCTTTTGAGAGATTTTTGAAAACATTCCCTGCAAGCATGTCTGTTGGGAAGAGAGTCTCTCTCTCTCTGTCTCTCTGTCTCTGTCTGTCTGTCTCTCTCTTTTGGTTTTTTGAGACAGGGTTTCTCTGTGGCTTTGGAGCCTGTCCTGGAACTAGCTCTTGTAGACCAGGCTGGCCTCAAACTCACAGAGATCCGCCTGCCTCTGCCTCCCGAGTGCTGGGATTAAAGGCTTTCGCCACCACCGCCCGGCTTGTGAAGAGATTCTTTCAATTTTTGTCTGCCTGAGGAAGTCTTAATTCTTCTTACACTTTTGAAGGATAATTTCACAGAAGTTGTTTAAAGAACTTGCTACTAGTTCCTTTTCTGTTGCTGTGATGAAACACCATGACCAAGGCAACTTAGGGAAGACACAGTTGATTTTGGCTTAAGCTTCTGGAGAGATAAGAGTCCATCATGGTGGAGAGACATGGCAGCCAGAACCCGAAGCTGAGAGCTCACACGCTCAACCACACAGGTAAAGCAGAAAGGGTGAACTGGAAGCAGAGTGAGGTGATACACCCTGAAAGCTGCCCCCATGATGCACTTCCTGCATCAAGGCCACACCTCTTAAGCTTCCCCAAACAGCACCACCAGCAGAGCCTATGGGAAACGTTCCACATTCAAGTTACCACAGAATTCCAGGTATGGTTTTTCTTCTCTGCTCTCTAAAGTGTCTCTGTTACCCCAGTGGTTTTTAAGTAGTTAGATATAACTCTTACCTTTGTTTCATGTAGATAAGGTATTTTCTCCTCCTGGATTCTTTGAAGATATTTTTCTTGTCTTTGATTTATCTGCAGTTTGAAAATAATTAATCAAGAAGCAGAGGCTTATTTATTTATTTATTTATTTATTTATTTATTTATTTATTTTTTAATTGAGATCGGATCTTGGCATGTAACCTGGGCAGGCCTCCAACTTGCTGTCTTTCTGCCTTCACCTTCTTAGGGCTGGAATCATGGAAACTTGCTACCATGCTCGGCCTGTGTTGCTTAATTCTCTTTGCTAATATTCCACTAAGTATTTTTATTTGACATTAATATTCACGGAGCATATTAGTGTATAGTTTGAATTTTTTCTTACTGATTTCTTTTTAGGGACGGTGAGATGACACAGCAGGTGGGGCCTCTTACCACCTGAATGTGACCCCTCTGTCTCTGCCTCCCAGCTGCTGGGACTGGAGGTCTGGACCACTGTGCTCATATCAGGTTCCATTTGTTTTTCTGTACTGCACCTCTCTGGTTTGGTTTGCAGGAGATGCTGACCTCGTGAAGTGGGCTGAGCAGCAGCCAGACTTTCTGGATTACAATGGCTATACTCAGTGTGACCTCTTCTTTAAATGTCTGGCAGAGTTCTAATCATCTAGCTATGGAAATTTGTCTTTCCGGAATTTTAAAATCACAAATAATATTTTCTTAGGAGTAATAAAATTATTTACCTTAAATTTTTGTATCGAGTAAGTTATGACAGATTGGCGCCTCTTCTTTATTGATTCTTTGGGGATGTCACATCATGCACCCCAATCCCACTCACCTCCCAGTCCCTCCAAATCCTCCCCTCACCCGTGCAGCATCCTCCCCAAGAACCTCCCAAAATCAATGAAAAGCAAAACAATGCACACACAAAAACCCCACCTTGCTCCTCTGTCTTTCCAACACCTCCTTGTTCATCGTAGCAGCACTTGGTGCGGCAGCGTGTCACACAGTACACCCTTCTGTCCAGTCAGCTCTACCCACAGAATGTTCATTGCATTGAGTCACTGATCTGGGTCAAGGCCTCTGGCACACCATCATCCCTGGACCCTCACTGAAACTCCCCTCGGATACCCTGCTGCTGCCCTGAGTCGTGGAGACTCTGTGGTTATTGGTTGCAGGACCAGTCCCTGCACACATGCAGGTCATAGATATGGTAGATGTTACGGTGGGCCAGTCAAGGGCCCAGTATATGGGTATAGGTGGTAGTTGAGCTGGTCAGTTTGGGCCACTGCAACTGACCCCTCAAGTGAGATGTGGAGCTAGCTCTCCCAGGCCCATGACATGGGAACCAGCTCTCCCAATCCTGTGGTGTGAAGTGGAGTCATCTCTCCTGGGTGTAGGGGCCAACTCTCTTTTGGGGCTGGAGCCAGTTCTCCTGCTGCAGTGTCCAATGAGGGGCGGGGCCAGTCATCCCAGAGACAGTGAGGGGTGGGACTGGATCAGCATGGCTCTCAGATTTTAACATTCATGGTTTCTATGACCCTCCCCCCACTCCTGCGGCAAGACGGAGTCCATGGACATCATCACATATGGACCCTGGTCACAGATCAAGCCCAGATGACTCCATGGTCCTGTGTGACAGCCCAGGCCAATCAGATCGGGAGAATCCCTGCTCTGGCATGGCCCTTGAGTCCTTATGTGGCCACATGTAGCAGCCCTGATTATGGGTCAGTCTTAAACGTTTGCCTGCTTTGTTGATTTGCTGAAGAACTGAATTTTTTGCTTCATTAATTTTACCAGTTCCATGATTTTATGCTCTTGTCCTTATTTTTTTCCTTCCCGTAGCTTGGATCTGCACTGTTCTTGAGTGGCCGTCATTGTTGAAGCATATCTTGATACTGTTGAGAAGTGGTGAAACTTTAAATGTGATCTCCTTGGACATTTCAGGTCACATCAGGGGTGTCCCCTTCAAAGGCATTGTGGGATACCAGTCTCTTGTTCTCTCTGTACTTTCTCCCCACTGTTGCCGAATGAGTGGCTTGCTTTCCCATGTGCTCCCTGTCATTGTGTGCCGACTTACCACAGGTTCAGAGCAATTATTGCCCTGCCATAACCTCTAAGGCAGTGCTTCTCAACCTTCCTAATGCTGTGATCCTTTAATTTAATAGTTTCTTACGTTGTGGTGACTCACAACCATAAAATTATTTTTGTTGCTATTTCATAACTGTAATTTTGCCACTGTTATGAATTGTAATGCAAACATTTTTTGGAGGTAGAGATTTGCCAAAGGAGTCATGACCCACAGGTTGAGAACCACCAAGATTTTTTCTTTCTTTCTTTCTTTCTTTCTTTCTTTCTTTCTTTCTTTCTTTCTTTCTTTCTTTCTTTCTTCCTTCCTTCCTTCCTTCCTTCCTTCCTTCCTTCCTTTCTTTCTTTCTTTCCTTCCTCCCCTCTCCTTCCCTCCCCTCCCCTCCCTCCTCCTCCTCCTTCTCCTCCTCCTCTTCTTCTTAGATTTTTAAACAGCCTAGATTATCAATTCCAGTTATTCCAGATAATTCCAATTATCAATACACACACACACACACACACACACACAAACACACAGCCCAGGCTCATCTTGACCTTTTTTTGGTTTTTCAAGACAGGGTTTCTCTGTGTAGCTTTGGTGCCTGTCCTGTAGACCAGGTTGGCCTCAAACTCACAGAGATACACCTGCCTCTGCCTCCCAAGTGCTGGATTAAAGGCATGCGCTACCACCACGCAGTTTTAACCTTCCTTTTTCAGTCTCTCAAGTGCTGGAGTTATAAATGTGTGCCACATCCCAAAGAGACATTAAGAAAAATAATGTATCATTTAGTTTTACAAATTTCCCTTGGAGCACTGCTTTAATGGGCCTAACAAATCCATATTTTCATTCCCTAAAATATATTTTCATTTTTTCTGTCTTTAGAATTTCCTGTTTGAACTATAGATTGTTTGTAGGTGTTTGTTTTTCCACACCTTTCTGCTATTGATTTCCAGTTTGATTCCATTGTTGTTGAAAAATCCAGTCTGTGTGATTTCAGTTAACATTTTCTGAGGTTTGTTCTGCAGCCCAGAACATGGTCTAACTTATGGCTGAATGCTCTGTGGTCACCGAAGAAAACACGCATTCTCCAGTGTGAGGGGGATATTCCGTAAATGTCAGCCAGATTCTATTGGTTTATAATGGTATTGAATTGTTCCATATTCTTTCTTATTTTTAATCATTTTCTTCTGTTTAAAAATTATTTATTAATTTATTATAGTGAGGGTGGACATGCCATGCGAGGGCGTGCCACAGTGTACATGTGAAACTCAGGGACGGCACTTAGGAATTGGTTCCCTCTTTCTAACTCATGAGGCAAGGTCTCTCTTGTATGGCCACACAGCAAGTTCAAGAAGAGCCAACTGTCCCAGGCCTTTCTTTTAGGCCACCAATGAGCTCCTGAATCATGATATAGTAACTTACTAGTTTTGAAACTAGCTTAAGCCTGTTTCTGGCTATCTCTTTTTAACTTAAATTAACCTGTTTCTTATTATCTACCTTTTGCCTCAGGGCTTTTTACTTTTCTTTCCTTCTGTATATCTTACTTTCACTGCTTTTTGTGTATGTCTCTCTGACAGCTGCCTGGCTTCTTCGTGTCCTGTAACATGAGGAGCCGGGCTCATTGGGGTTTCTGTCTCGCCCGGTCCCCCAGCTGTTTAGTCCCAGAGAAAATCACACAGAGATCTCCACAAGTTATAAAATTGATTGGCCCATTAGCTCAGGCTGCTTATTAGCTTTTGTAGCCTATATTAACCCATTATTGTTATCTATGTTAGCCACATGGCTCGGTACTTTTCTCAGTGGGGCAGCTCTTAT
Organism: Myodes glareolus; assembly: GCF_982192425.1. Lineage (NCBI taxonomy): Eukaryota > Metazoa > Chordata > Mammalia > Rodentia > Cricetidae > Myodes > Myodes glareolus. The sequence goes on from NC_142029.1 coordinate 95,179,478, forward strand.
TTTGCTTCTTTGGTGGTCTGGGAAGAACTGTGGAGGGAGCTTCCTGCTTCCCAGAAAACTCCTGTTCTCATCGCCCTGCCTCTACTTCCTGTCTGATTGACCCACCTATACTTCCTGCCTGGCCAATCAGCATTTATTTAAAACATGATTGACAGAATATAGACAATTCTCCCACACCAGTGTTCCTTATTCTCTCCTCTCTTTTCTTCTTTTTTCTCCTCTCTCCAGCCTAGATTTCTCCTTTTATTTATTCTCTCTGCTCACCAGCCCCACCTATCCTTTCTCCTGCCTAGCTATTGGCTGTCCGGCTTTTTATTAGACCAGTCAGGTACCTTAGGCAGGCAAGGTGAAACAAATGCAATATAAACAAATGTAGCACACCGTTTCACAGTTAAAGTAATATTCTGTGGCATAAACAAATGTAACCCATCTTTGCCTAGTTAAAATAATATTCCCCAACACCAGACTCTCAAGTTTACAGGTGCTTCTCTTGTAGGGAGTCTCTGTCTCCCATCTTGGTGCTCGGAATGCTGGGATTGCAGATGCATGCCTCCACATCTGGCTGTTTACAAATCTGCTGCTGTGGTCATTTTTCCAGTTTTGAATGAAATCTTGACAGGTGCTTCTTTTCACACTTTAGCTCTCTTCTGACACAGCCGCATTAAATGTTTGCTTTGTAGACATTAACCTCCCTACCCCCACTGGGTTTCCCAGATTCTCCCCCTTACTAGTCTTTCCTGTCTAGAGCGCTTCTATTGGCTGTTCCTTAGGGTCTGTTGGTGACTAGCTCTCCGCTCTCATCGTGTGACATTGTGACATCCTTCCAGAGGATGTTCCTGTTAGACACAGAATCAGGAGTCAACAGTTTATTTCCTTTCAACACTTGACAAATATTATCCCACTTACTGATGTCCTTTCTGGTGTCTGGAGAGAGAGAGAGCCACCACTATCACCCTCTGGCCCCTCCACAGAGTACTGCTTCCTCCAGCAGGGTCTTGCCTTGTGTGTCTTGTGTGTAGTTGTCCTCCAATATGGCACAGCATGGTTGCTCTGTGTTCATCCTTTTAAGCTTGCTCAGGTTCTCACATCTATATTTACATTTTTTTTTACTAAGTTTTGGAAAATTTTAGCCAATATTTCTTATTTCTTCAAGTGTTTCTCAGCTCTGCTCTTTTTCCTCTCCTTTCAGGACTCTGATAGCAAGAATGTTCCCTAACATTTTTGTTTTGTTACTATTTCTCACATCCTTGGATCCTGGTGCGCTTTTCAGTCTACTTCCTTTCCATCATTAATATTGTTTTAAATGGCTCTGTCTTCAGACTTACAGGTTTTTCTTTATCTTTTTTGTTTGATTCTTTGTGTCTTTATTAAATTGACTTAGACTTTCAATTTCTCTAGATATTCAAGAGTGCTCAGGAAGTGCTCACTGAAGCATTTTAATGCTGGTTACTTTGTCAGACAGCTTTGTCTAAAAACGCCATGACACTGGTGCTGGTGTCTGCTATGGTTGGAGTCTGAAATGTCCCCCATGGGCGCTTGTATTTGAAGAGTGGGTTCACAGCTGGAGGTGCTGTTTTGGGGTAGGGGTGGGTTGTGGAATCTTTGGGACATTGTTAGCTAGGAGAGATGAATCAATGAGCATGGGCCTTGAAGTTTATGCTCACTTGTGGTACAAGACACAGCTTGCAGCTTCTTGATTGGCTAGAATGTGAGCAAGCTTTCCTGCATGCTCCCAACGCCAGGCCTTTCGATTACAGTGGATTGCATTCCTTGGAATCTTGAACCAAAATAAATCCTCCCATTCTGAAGCTGCATCTGTCAGGTTTTTTTTTTTTTTTGTCACAGTGAGGGAGAAAGTAACTAACACACTACCACTTGATGCTATCTGTCTTCTCTCCAGCCCTCAGGGCATGCGCTTTATATATAAAACACATTAGTCAGGGTTCTTGAGAGGAACAGAACTGAGAGGAAAACAAAATGCATAAAGAATTTACTAAATCAGCTTATATTAAAATAGTACCAACAGTTGTCCCATGCCTGAGAGGCTGAGGACTCAGTAGTCACTTGGTCCCGGGGGCTGCGTTTCTCTCAGCAGTTGGACCAGTCCCACAGTGGCTGCTTCACACTAGAGAAGCTGACAACCCTGGAGCTGCTCAGTCCCTGGTGTTTGGTGCCTCAGCAGTCTCAATCTGCTGTGGGAAGCCTGGAAGGTTCCTGGAGAGCTGCTGGTACTTAGTCAGGGATGGAAGCCTGGGAGCGCTGCTTTTATATCATTGAAGGGACATTATCAACAGCAGCAGGGAAGGCTGAGCAGGCAAGAGGGTATGCCATGCTAAAAGAGGTGAACAATCTTCCCTTTGCCATGTTCTTTAAAACAAAACTCTAGGCTACTATTAGAAGGCCCAGTGCACACTTTGAGTAGGGTCTTCTCAATCAATCAATCAGTCAAGACAATCTGAACAATTCTTCAGGTGAGGCTCCCTAAATGGGTGACTCTAACTTGTGACAAGTGGACATTAAAGTCAACAGTCACATCTAGGATGTTCAGTGGAAAAGAGTGGAAAGAATAGAGAAAGCATGTCTGTTTATACTCTCCCTGAAGCCCAAACTCAGCATTCCTCTTTTTTGCATGTGTATATGTATAGCACATGTGTGTGTATGTGTGTGTGTGTGTGTGTATGTATGTATTTGTTCAGGTGTGTCCATGTGTGCTTGTGTGCGTTTTTGTTCACAGAGGCCAGACATTGGGGGTTTTCTTCATCTACTTTCCATCACTTTTTAAGATAGGGTCTCCCACTGAATGGAGGTGGGGGTCACTGATTCCGATAGACTGGCTGGCCAGAGAGCTCTGGGGTCTGCCTGCCTCTGTCCTCCCAGTGCTGAAGTTACAGCGGTGTGATTCCCTGCATAGCTTTTTATGAAATTACTGGGGATCCAAATTAAGATCTCCATGCACGCATGGCAAGTGTTTCTCTGATGGTCCCATCTCTCCAGTCCACCAGTGTTACCCTTGAACCCTCACGAACGTGATCATAATGATTTAAATTGGTGCTTCAGATCCTGGAGAAGGGCAGCTTTAATAAAGTTGAAATTTAATTAAAAATTATTTTTATTTTATATGCATGAGTGTTTGCCTTCATGCAGGTATGTATGCCACATGTGTACCTGGTACCATCAGGGTCAGAATATAGAACCGGATCCCCTGGGACTGGAGTTATAGGTGACTATGAGTCACCATGTGGGTGTTGGAAACCAAACCCAGGTTGTCAGGTTGTCTGCAAGAACAACAAGCTCTCTTAACCACTGAGTAATCTCTCCAACCCCAAATTTAATTGCTGTACTTTAAGTGTACGTGTATTTAACATTTACTATTGATACTCAATAGCCTAATGTTGTAAGCTGATTTACCAGTGTTGTCCCATGCAGCCCTCACAATCACTGTTTACGTAGGCACTGCTTTGATCGGAATCCATAGATATGGAACTGGGCCTCAGAAAGTAAGGGCAAGTCTGGACCTTGAGATCCTGAGACCAACTCTCATTCTCTATAAACTGTCTCGAAATCCCTTCCTGATCTAGTAGGACCCTGACAAATGCTAGTGACCATAGTGTTTTCTGTCTGGGAGACCTGACAGACCACTGATGTCTGGAGGGCTTTGGGTAAAACCTTACTTGCTGTGGTCACTGGCACCTGTCATGATCTCACTGAAACAGGAACGTACTTGGGGCTTATTTGTAGAGAAGCTGAGTCGGACCCGGGACCTCAGGGCCACCTTTCCTTTGTTTCCAGTCTACAGAACTAAATGAGTCATTTCCCCTAGGAAGGATCTGTTCTACTCACAGTTTTGCAGGACTTGGAGGTGATTAAAAGTTGGACTACCTTATTCAAAGTCGACTGGGCTTACGCTCTTATCGTATGTCTCCTTACTCCCAACCCCTCACTCCTGAGTTTGAACCCAGGACCTTGGAATTTAATCTTGATTTTTTTCTCTTAAGACAGGGTCTTACTCAATGCAAGGCATCCTCAAACTCACTATGTAGCTGAGGATGATCTTGAATATCTGATCCTCCTGTCTCTGTTTCCAGAGTGCTGGGATCGTAGGCTTGTGCCTCTGTGTGTGGTTTTGTGTGATGCTGGAGAGCCAGCCCAGAGCTTTGTGTGAGCTAGGGAAGCTGTTTACTGACTGGTCTACATCCCTAGTCCTTAGGCTCGGGTCCTTAAACAACAGATGAAGAAAGTCTTCCTCCATTCCAAGTAGCTCTGTGACTGTGCCCAGGAATGCCTGTGAAAGTTGGTTTCCCTGTGTGGAGTCTTTGGTGCAGGAGGCCAGGCTTAAAAACAAACACCAAACATTTGTCTTGGACCTGGACCAACTCCACCAATCTGATGTTCTCCTTGAAGCACAGTTATGACTCTAAAGTATGTGGGAACGGAGAAAAGGAGCTCCCTTCAGACTTCACATCCTCGTCCCCAGTAGGAACTGAGAGTCCATTTCTGAGTGGTCTGCGAGGGGCTTGTTCTTTTTGAGAAGGTGACTTGGCCTATAGGGAATGCGGGGAGGCCATTTCTTCTTATTGTCATACCCGAAACCTGAACCAGGACACAGGTCAGAAGTTAAACTGATAAATTCCCCAGAAAGTTAGTTAACATGCGAACAAATGTGGGAGTACTTACTTCCTGGTTCTTGTGTGTTGGAATCATTGATGACAGATTGCACTGAATTTGAGATGATGAACACCTAGGCGCTGGTATCAGAGCATACTGGTTCAGTCTCAGCTCTTCCATTTGAAATCGCGTGTCATCTGGAAGGTTCTTTGGCCCTTTTAGTTCCAGCTTCTGCAGTGAAGGGGTGAGAGCAGCCTGTGGCTCAGGGATGCTGTCCCGAGGATTATTCTAGGCAGTGAAAGAGTAGTGCTTGGTTCCAGTAAGCGCTTAGCCAATAGCCTCTGTGTTAGTTAGGGCTCTCCAGGACAGCAGAGCCAAGAAGAGGTGTCCACGTCTATTTATCCATTGATGCGTAGTGGATTTGTTGTAAGAATTATTTCATACAATTGTGGAGGCCAAGCAGTCCTATAATCTGCCTTGTGTGAGTCAGGGAACTGGAAACCTGGCAGGGTAATCCAGTCTCAGTTTGAAAGCTTGAGAACTCGGTTGGTGTGTGTGTGTGTGTGTGTGTGTGTGTGTGTGTGTGTGTGTGTGTGTGAAAGAGAGAGAGAGAGAAAGAGAGAGAGAGATTGATTTGTATACTTGTTCCAGAGAAAAGAGAGAATAAAGTTGTTCTTCCTTAGCTCTTGATGGGTTTGGTAATGCCCACTCACATGGCGAGAGTATATCTACCTTTCTCAGTCTATTGACTCAATGGCTAATCTCTACTAGAAACATCTGTACGAACACAACCAGGAGTGACATTTAATCAGCCACCTGGGCACCTCTTAGCCTAGTTACACTGGCACATACGATTCTCCATCATAGCCTTTATACTAGACATTTGTTAGTACATGGCATGATCAAAATGCAACTTAAGCATTTTTTCTGTGTCTCATTGTTACTTTGAGGCTATCCTATGGGTGTAATATTGATGAATTGAAGGAGACTCTATAAGGTACATACTGTCAACGCGTCAGAAACCCCAATGTCCAGAGACAAATACTCACCAAAATTCTGAACTAGACTTGATATCAATCTCCCTTTATTTCGGGATGGAACCTTAGGAGGGATGCTCCAGCACCATCAGGGACGGAGAGAGAGGTGGGAGAATCAGAAGCAGAGATGGGAAAACAGCATGGGAATGGTCCTAAGTGACTTCAAGCCTCGTGTGCACAGAGCTCTCTCCTCTGTGGACAGCGAGTTGATGTGGAATTTCCCTCTGTGTGCTGTGATTACCACTGATAAATAAAGGAACTGCTTTGGGCCTATAGCAGAGCTATAGGGGAAGAGATCTAGGCAGGGGAAACTAAGCTGAATGCTGGGAGAAAGAAGGGCGGAGTCAGAGAAAGCCATGTAGCCCCACCAGAGATAGATGCTGGAACTTTAGCCGGTAAGCCACAGCCACATAGCAATACACAGATTACTAGAGATGGGTTAAATTAACATGTAAGAGTTAGCCAATAAGAAGCTAGAACTAATGGGTCAAACAGTGATTTAATTAATACAGTTTCTGTGTGATTATTTCAGTTCTGGGCAGCTCCCCTCCCTGACAGTGAGTTCATCAGAGATTCCCACTAACTTCCTTTCTGTAGATCCCTTGAACCAGTGGCTGTATTTCTAATTGACAAGAACCTTAATAAAGGACTCCTGTATGATACTGTTTTTTGTTTGTTATAAACATTGCATTCTTCTGATGATGTATTTCAGAGCACAGATATAGTCAGTGAAAGTCAAAACCACGAATAACCTGAGGCAGGTCAGCACCATGAGGTGGTGAATGGAGCTGGAAAACGTTATGTTTATAACCACACTGGTTAAATTTGGTGCGTGGTTTTGGCTTGAGCATAATGAACGATGGGCAGCCTGTGGCAGGTACGGTACAGTACCACTGGACATGCCGGATACTATAAGGCAATATTTGTCATGATTCTTTGCCTGTGTCTGTATTCTTATGACCACAATTGGTGGCTACTTTTAGTTCTTGCTGCAGGTTCCAATAGTTTTATATCATTTCTGTCCTATTGTGTCTGTATAGTCCTTCAACCTTAGGTGAACTCCACTGATAAGTTGCAAGAAACCCAGTTCTGGTGCTTTCTTCCAGGATAATATTTAATACCTGGGGACTCTATGCACTCTTGACTACTTTCCATCCATCTGCCTCCCCAAGGCCATGCATACCTTTACTTTCTCACAAGTGAATTATATACTCCCCCCCCCCCCCCGATGGTGAGTGGGAGCATGTGCCTGAGTGAGTGAGATTCTGGCTTTCCATCTTGCTGAGTGAGAACCTTGCTTGGTTTTGTAGCTGCCGCCGAGTATCTTCAGGTTATCTGATGAGCTTCGGTTGCTTGGACTGTTTCTGCCTTCCACCCTACCTTCGGGTGTTGGGAGGGTCATCTTGTTTCTACACGGATGTAGGCACAGGACTCCCATTGCGGGACTGGCAGGGCTTGCGCCCTTACTTGGTGTCATCTCCTCCCAACCCTCAGTTAAGGTTTTTGAAATCCTCTAGATATCCCTTCTCACTAGGATGGGGTTAGGAGGGGGCCCCCAGCGGGTGGTGGTGATAGGATTTGTATTTCAGCCCCTGCTCCTTTATACAACCTTCCTTCTAATCTTTCCTCATAACTCTTGTGGCCTCCTACATCCTAGCCTGGCTCAAAAGTCCATAAATGATGACGGTGCATTTCTTTTTCTGGGAAATACCCTGTGTGAAGTCTGCTGACAGGAGTCCATTCCTCATCCACAGTGCTATCGATCTGTATTATACAAACAAGCTCTTCTGCCAAAACTTTAATTCCCGTGTCCTTTTAAATATTTAATAAGATCAACATTTGAATATTTTCAAAAATTTAGGCCCCTTCACTGCCAGATCCTGGCTAATTTCTTTCTTGTTGCCTTTCTCTTAAAAAGCTGAGTTTGCTCCCCCGCCCCCTGCCTTGTTGTTTGCTGAGATTCGTTGTCAAGGTCTAGCTAGAATTTTGGAGAACTGGACCGTAATGGACACATTGGTCTTTAGTGGCGCTTTCTTAGAGGTCAAGATGTTGCTTCAGTTGGACACCTGCCAAGGAAACAAGTGGGCGTGGCGGGTGTAGCTAAAGCATGTGGGGAGCGCCAGTGAACTGCTAGGTGGTACAGTTTGAGACCTGCAGTAGGTCTGGTGGTCAGGACAGAGACCGTGGCCGAGTTTCCACACAGAGAATGGTAAGCTATCTGGTGTTCAGTCCAAGTGAGAACTGGAGAGGGGGCTGTCACTGGGAGGTGGAGGACAAGATGCCAGAGGAGGCTCTTTTCCAGGTGGCTGGATCCCCTGAAGTAATCAAGTTTAGTTTCTATACACGTGTACACGTGTCCCTCCTTTTTGCTTTTCTTAATGAACATAGAGCTTTAACGGGGATGAACTTCAGAACTTGAGAGGACAGGAGGGATGGGAAGGAATAGGTATGGTGTTCTTTCTAGACTTTTTTGTTGTTGTTGTTGTTAAAGTAGCTGCATAAGCCAGGGCCAGTTCCCTTGCTCCTAGCTCAGGACCTCTTCGCTGGTAAAAGCTGGTTGTAGTCTGAACTGTGAGCAGGCCAAGGGAGGAGCCCTGTGCGTCCTTCCTGACCTGGGCTGGTGCCTGCATGCTGGCTCAGATGGAGCACACACCTAGTTCTCATGCTGGGGTCCAGGCCAAGTGGCCTCATCTCTCCTGCAGCCTCCGCATGGTTCCAGCTGACAGTTTATGGCTGCCCATTAACTCTGTTAGAACGGCTCAGCTCTTAGGAACATCTGCTCTGTGGTAGGCAAGCTGTGATCTTTGCAGGGACACGTGGGTAGGCTCTTCATGAGGACAGACCAGGCTCGTGGAGGGACAGATGTATGGGGAAGTCCAGGCTCTCTTCCATATTTTTTTTTTCAAGACAGGGTTTCTCTGTAGCTTTGGAGCCTGTCCTGGAACTAGCTCTTGTAGACCAGGCTGGCCTTGAACTCACAGAGATCTGCCTGCCTCTTTGTCCTGAGAGCTGGGATTAAAGGTGTGCTCTACCACCGCTCAGTGGCTCTCTTTCATCTTAAACAATTACAAAGGGCCTTTAAAAAAAACAACAACAAAAAACCCGAGTGATTGTCTTGCAGTGTGGCAGGGCCCCTGAGATCTTCCTGGCTCTCCTGCTCCCTGTGTTTGCCCTCCTATTCTGTTTCTGATGGAAGGAAGAAAGGTCTATAATAAATCTAAACCAGAGATTTTTAAACCTGAAGGGTGTATGAAAACACCACTGAGTCCCGTCCTGAGAGTTTCTAATTGGCTGTGTCTAGGGTACAGGCCACCACCTGTATTTCTAACAAGTTCCCCGGTGTTGGTGTGCTGGTGGTCTGGGAGCTACTCTTTGGGAAGCATAGTCTTGAACAGCCTGGAACTGGGCATCTCTTTGCAAAGGTCTGAGGTTTCTGTCGCTAAGTAGAGAATTGGTTGACTTCAGGCTTAGACAGAGGAAGGGTAGACTTGGGTGAGAAGATTTTGAGAGCGTTCGTAAGCAGAGATTAAGTGATTCAGAGTGCCAAATTCCAAGCTGTTCTGGAGTATAGATTGCTCAAGATCCAGAGAGTGCCAGGGGGTAAATCACCCTTATTAAATTAAGTACAAACCAGTCCCGGATCAGCTCAGGAAGCCAGCAGCAGAATCTGGCCCAAGAGTGCCAAGCATGGCCCACGGGCAGATGGCTGTGCCTGTTGTGCTGTCTGGGTTTCCATCGATGAGTGTGCTTGCTCAATGATTTTCAGGAACGAGTCCATATTGCAGACGGTGAAGCATCTGATCCACAGGCTGCCTTCTGGAGATGTCGAGGGACTCCAGTATTGGCATCCAGTGCTCTTTTGGGGATGCTTAGCTATTGGATATCTTCCCCCCACCCCGGCCACCTCCTCTCACCGCCCAATCCTTAGAATGAATGGAAGTGCTGCCTCTCCATTGCTACCTGCTTCAGAAACAAGTCGGGGCTACGCTCCTGAACCGGACCGAGGGCTTGGCAAAGCGAGTCTGTCTGCTGCACAAGTGTCTGATAGCGGGTAAACAAGCTGGCATTGTCTTGAGACATGCTTATCAGAGTGAAGGGCACAGCGCCGGCTGGGGCTGAGAGAATGATGCAGGGATCTGAGGCATCTGCGCTCATGGGAAGGGGAGCAAGGAAAACCTGGGCTGAGCAGCGACTAATCTTTCATCAGAGCTGAAGGAGCAGGACGAGCTTGGGCTTGGTCGGGGACTGTGAGTCAGATTGCCGACACCGGGAGAGCACACAGAAGGTTGTCCCTGAGAGAGATGGCCATCTTGAAAAGCGACACTCTGTTCTGAAATGCACCCTTGGAAGCTGGCTGGCCAGGTAGCTTGAGAAGGCCGTGTGAGGACACTTCCTCCTTGGAGCAGCAGCCTCTGGCCTCCCTTGCTCTGCCGGGTGCTTCTCTGCATTTATCCTTGAAGGCTGAGGTCTGGAGGTAGATTTTGTGACTGGCATGAAGTTGCCTGGTGGGAGAGAATGACACCCACGTCCTGTGTGTTTTCCTGGGGTACAGCTGAAAATTGCAGAGTGAGATAGAACAAGGCAGGAACTCTACCTGGAAGAACCCTACTGATTTGCCTAAGGTAGCTGTGACGTGGCAGGATTGGGGTTTGGTTTGAGGAATCTGGACTCCACTCCTACCCGCAGGCGCACCTTGCCTGAGATGCCCCAGGCTTCCTTACAGATCCCAGGGTGAGTGGGAGTAGGGAGGGTGCTGTAGTTTTGTGCACAGCTCACCTACACCTATGCTGGTGTTTAAACAGGTGGCTCACTTCATATGCCACCAGGGTTAGCAAGAGCAGCAGACTCACTGTGAGTTATGGAACAAGAGTTCCTTTATGCAGGATGGCCAGAGTCGGTGAGTAGTCAGTTGGGGAAGACACATAGTTGAAGCAGCTTGGAAAAATGGGAGCTGGTGGGAATGTAGGCAAGAGGCCAGACCTGTGTCTATGTCCTGGAGCCTTCAGTGCAGGGAATGGCCCAGACTCAGAAGAGATAGGAGAGGATGAGGATGGTGAGGACATGCCAGGACCCATCAGACATCTCTGTACCTCTTGTTAGCACATGGGACCGTCTAGGCAGAGGTGATAGGCCCTCTGCCTTACTTCTGCCTGCTCCATTTCTAGGCAACTAATTGGAATCCACTCAGGGAAACAGTGACAATAAAGCCACAGTAAATTTGTGGATTTTAAGGTTGATAGTGTTTCCCTCTGCTACCTGTTTTCATTTGCTTATAAGGCCTCCTGCCAAAGAAGAGAGAGAGAAAACCCTGGAGGGTTCCAAAAAGTTCTCTGAAAGAAGTCTTTCTGTAATGAAAATTAACTTATTTTTCTTTAAAAAGCAAAGTCCCCATAGCTATCCTTGGGAAGACATCCTGAGCTCCACAACTAGGGGCATCAAATACCCTGGGTCAGGCCAGTGCTAATGGTCACCGGTTGTCTTAGCGTGGTTATTATCAGTGTCCCTTTGCCGCCTCAAGAGTCTACCAGCTTGAATATCAAATTTCATCTAGCCACATGGCCCTCAACTCCACACTGAGCTTGCAGTTGGAGGTAGATGAGAAGGGTGGGGAAGCTAAGGGTCGAGGAACCAGGACTCCTAGCGATTTCCCTCTTGCTCTCGCCATCCTGTCTCTCTGACTCCAGGTGCCATGCGTGAAGCAGTCATTATTTACTAATGGTTTTGTATGATATGAGGAAGCAATCAAGAGGAGTTTGCCCCTGGGGACCTTCTAGACTTAGTACAAGAAAGATTCTTCTAATTACCATAAAAGCCATAAAGGTTGGGTCCAAATAAGATGGCTAATTATCAAGGAGGAAGTGAGGACCTATTTGAGGGGAAGGCACTGGGGATGGGGCCTTAGCAAATGTCACTGCCCACTTCCTAAAGTGATTTTAACTATGGAGACATTATCTAAACAGGGCAAGATCAAGAGGACCTTGAACCTAAGCAGCCACCCAGTGACAGCTTTTGGATCCCTGGCATGTGCTCTGGGCCGTGGCCCGGGTGTAGTTCTGTGATTCTCAGGATTTCCTAAGCACCTCTTGCTCATTGCTGGGTCTGTTCTTCTCTAGTTATTTGGTTATGTCCCCTGGCCTCATTTCTGTCCATGCCTGTTCCTACTGGAGTCTCATCTCCCCACGAGGGTTCTCGAGTTCTTCACCATCTCCACAGTTAATACAGACCTGTGAGAACAGATGTCTTCTCTCTTTAGGGGATGATTGGATGTAATATATAGGGGATCTTTATTATCAGTTCCTTTCTGGTACTCAACGCATGAGTGGTACCATGCAGTGGTATCTGGTGACATCTTACAGAATGTTCGATGCAGCCTCCTTCCTAGTAGCAAGAGTCTGTGGGAAGACACATTTGAGGACAACTGAGAGTTTAGTATGCGCTCCTTTGTTTTCCCGCAGCATTCTCAGGATGGCATCTGTCCAGGCCTCTATATCGTATTTTCCAGCATGGAGTCAGGGGTTGCAGAACCCCGACGGTGAGAGGTCTGAAGAAGCAGCGGCAGCTGCATTTCAGCCTTTGGGGACTTGAGGCTAAAAGGGTAACTGTCCTTTGCTGGGCACAATGCTGGCTTTAAAGACTGGTGGCCCCATGCCTTTCTCGGCCATTGACACTTTGCTTTGTACTCACAAGTGGCACACTTGTGACCAAGAACAACGAACTGTGCCCAGTGGGGACAACAATCATGAACATGTGCATGGTGTGTGCAAGCATGCAGAGGGGCGGAGGGGAAAGGGAGGAAGAAGGTAGGGCCAGACACCATTCTGGGTGATGGGTATAGAACTGTGGAAGTTGTAAGAGTGTTGGGATTGAGCTGTGACATTTTCTCGGCCAACTAAAGCTTCCTAGAAGTCTGCGTATCATAGACAGGAAAGCCCGGAGGGAGGTGGAGAGGCCTGTGGAGTCTCCATTGGGTGCAGAGTCAAATGTGGGATCCTAGACCTCCTTCTTCTTGCCTTGATCTAAAGAAGGAATACTAATTTCTCTCTCTCCTCTCTCTCCCCATCCCCAGTACTGCCTCCACAACTCACCCCCAACCAAGGTCTCACTCTGTATCCTAGGCTTGCCTAAATCTCTATATATTCAGGTTGGGCTTAAATTCTCTATCGTCCTGCCCTTAACCCTGTCTCTTGAGTGTTGGTGTTATAGAAGTAAGCTACATGCTTAGTAAGTATCTTGAATGGATGGGAGCTTGGGTCGGAATCTCTTTCTCTCTCTCTGTCTCTCTCTCTCTGTCTCTCTCTCTCTCCTATGAGGTTATGTAGCCCATAGGCTATGTTTTTGCTTTAGGTTCCTACACCTCTTTTCCGCTGTAGTTCAAGGTGTTGTTTGCTATGGGTCAGACAGGAGGCTCTGAGGATTCTGGGAGTGTTTTGCGCAGTGTACTCAATGGTCTTTGGCTGGGGTGGAGGGAGCAGATACCCTGAGAGGGTCTGCTGTTTATAGCAGCATGGTGTGTGAGGTATGACTGTGTGGGTGTCTGTGTGGGGTCTGGGTGGGGAGGAGGCCACGGGTGGGGTGTGCACATCCTGTGTGTGGTCCTTCTGGCCTTGAAGCCCCCAGGAGGCTCTGGTTTGGAGTCACTGGGCGTTGGAGGCTCTTGGGTTGCTTCCAGCATGGCTGGTTGGTGTTGAAGGGACTGTCTGATGGCTGTGGGAATGGCACCAGTCTGCCTGGTCTCTGAGGTGGCTGGTTTCCTCTGTGTCTCTGGGAGTGGACAGTCATGTCACAAATTGTGTGGGAAAGAGGGCTGCCTGGGGTGGGGCCCGGGACAGCAGGGGTGTAGACTGGGAGGGGTTGGGAAGGGAGGTGGATGCCTGAGTCTTTGGAGAATGAGAAAAGGATTTGAAAGCCAGGATAAAGCATTTCCCTAGCAGTTGGCTGTCTTTATCTCTTAAAATTAAAGCCAGGCCTTTTCTGGAACGTTCCATCTGAGAGTCTGCTGGGAAATTCAAAAGATGGAGGAGGAGTGGGTTGAGAGTTGGGCTTTTCTGCCTTAGTTGATAGTGTACATGCAGGGTTGGGCAACACAGCTGTTTGGTATTTGTTTTAGTTTGGAGTACTCATGGAGTCCTAGGCCATGACTTAAGGGATATGTAAAATAGAAGTCACAGTCCAATGGAGAATGCAGATAAATAAACAGATGGTGATATGATAACTAGTGCTGGAGAATGTCAATAGTAAATATGCATGCACTGTTGATATGCCGTGCTTGTGTGTGTGTTTATGTGTGTGCGCACATTCATGTGTATGCTATTACAGGATTTCCATAAAGATAGATCCAGATCTACTTATTGATCAGTCACCTATCTATAAAAATGCCTATCCCCCCATACACATGCCAAGTCATGCATTGCTTAATAACTGGTATCTGTTCTAAGAAGTACATCGTTAAGCAATTGCGCTGTGGGCTGAAGATCACAAACAGCCTAAGTGATATGGATTGATTGCTCTATGAGGACTCAATGCCATCCAAAGGCACAATAAACCCAAGGTGTATGAGGCTGTTGATGTCACGCCACACTCTGTTTTATAGTAAAGTTAGGTCAACAATTGAAAGCATTATACAGTTATACACAAACCAACAACATAGTTGTTTATCATTGCAAGTACTGTGGATTGATAGACTTACCTGCTCTGTGCCCTTGCACCATAGTGGAGCAGTAGGTTTGTTTATGCCAGCATCACCACAGACGTGAGTAATTTGCATCCACACAACATCACAATGGCTAGAGTGTCACTAGGCAAGGGAGAAGTTTGTGCTCCATTGCTGTTTTAATTGGACCACTGCTGTACGTGTTTGCCATTGCGTGAGACCTTGTTGGTAGTGCATGGCGCCGTTTGCAGGCACTTTAAGCTGTAGATGAGCCTGAAGCACTTTGCCCCTCTCCTTCAGCTGAAATCAGATATTTCTCGCAGGAATTCCTACTAGCAAATGGTGTGACTGGAACTCAGGTAGTCTTCCTCCAGGATCGCTCTTAATCTGTCACTTGGGAGCAGTGAAGCCAAGGTGCAAGAGGAGATTTGCAATGAGGACATTCAGCTCTGCTCCTGGGGCCCAAGAAAGCCTCCGCTGAGGAGGAACTGAGTTGGAAAGACTAGAGCTTCCTGGTTGGATTGCATCTGTGTGTGGGCGTGCCAAGGTGCAGGTGTTCTGAGGGAGGATTCGCAACTGTCCAGGGCAAGAGTGTGAAAGAAATAAGGCGCCCCTTTTCTGGCCAACCAAGAGCGGGTCAGTGCGGCCCGAGCTCTTTCATCCTGGAAGGCAGGGCCCAGGCCTCAAACACGTGCAGGGCTCCTATCAGCTGACGGTAATCCAGGCTTCAGTCTCTCCTCATGATGACAGCAGTGCAGATGTAGCCAGCGTGGGGAGGGAGGGAGGGAGCACACCAGGGAGAGGGAGGGGAGGGGGGTTGGAGCCAGTCTATTTCCCAGCAGCGATACCACCCCAGCCATCCGCTCCTTGCCAGCAGGGTCAGCGCAGGCATGGTGAGAGGGAGGTGGAGGAGCTGTCTGCGCTGTTGCTCAACCTCCGGCACGTGGAGCCCCACGGCCTGGGTCAGCTGCTATCTGGGTCTTGTTTAACATCCCTCCTCCTGTGAGCCCTGCTCTCTGGCCCATCTGTCCTGCTGATGGGGAGGTTTGCAGGCAAGGAATGTTGTTCTCCCAGGTCTAGCCATGTTTCTCTAGCCAAACAGATGCGCAGAACAAATAAACAGGCCAGCAAGTCTTAGAGGGGTTGTGTTAGGCTTAGTTGAGACATGCTGTTCTTTTTGAAAGCTGTTGATGTGCTTAACAGAGACTAACATCCGAGGCTAGAGCATATCTGGCCGTATATTACGCTCACAGCTCTCAGCCCGTCCACAGTGACATTGCCTAACGTCTTACTGTTTGTGGAGTCACAAGATCGCCACCCAGAACAGAGTTAACTGAGTCCTGCCTCCTTGGACTCTTAAACATCAGTTCCTCCCCTGCCTCTGGACTCATAACCGTGGCAGGTTAGACTAGGTGATGGAAGTCCCCTGGGGAACTACAAGCTGTGCTTTGCCGTAGTCTATGAATATGTTTATCATCCCTCCCGTCCCTGTTTAGCAGGGAAAGCTTTTGGATATCATTCCAGGGATTTGCTGGGCTTGGGAGGACCTAGGGGGCTACTATATAGTCAGAAGTTTACTATTTTGGGGTGAGGAACGAGTCAGGCTCAGCAGTGGAACAGACCTAGGTTTGTGAACAGTACCTGTCTTTGGCAGGTCCTTGGACAAATTCTTTGACATATTTGACCTTGGTCTTCTCTTTGGTAGAAGGAAAATAGAAAGTCCAACAGCTCTTGAGATTTTGTGGTGATCACCAGGGTGACTCAACTGATGTGGGATGTCCTTCTGTATATGTGTTGCTTTTATTGGTTGATGAATAAAGTTTTTTGGGCCAGTGGCTTAGCAGAGTAAAGCCAGGTGGGAAATATGAACAGAGATATAAAGAGAGTAGGTGAAGTCAAGGAGACGCCATGTAGCTGCTGAAGGAGAAAGTAGCTGGAACCTTACCAGGTAAGCCACAGCCTCATTTAAGATAGAAGAGCTGGCTAGAAATAAGCTAGAGTCATTGGCCAAACAGTGTTGTCCTATTAATACAGTTTCTTGTAGGAGGGAGGCCGCTTGTTTGTCCTGGCTGCTCAGAACCAAAATGATCACATAGAAACTGTATTAATTAAATCACTGCTTGGACCATTAGCTCTAACTTCTTATTGGCTAACTCTTACATATTAATTTAATCCATTTTTAATAATCTGTGTATTGCTATGTGGCTGTGGTTTACCAGCTAAAGTTCTAACTGGCCCCGGTAGGGCTACAAGGCTTCTCTCTGACTCTGCCACCTTTCTCCCAGCATTCAGCTTAGTTTTCTCTGCCTAGCTCTGTTTCCCTATAGCTCTGCTACAGGACAAAAGCAGTTTCTTTATTCATTAACCAATAAAAGCAACACATAGACAGAAGGACCTCCCACACCAGTTTCTGTGTGATTTTTCGGGCCTCGGGGGGCCAGGAAATGAACAAGCAGTCTCTGTCTGCAGCTCAACCCCTCATTTCTCATTTCTTCCATAGTTTGATCTCAAGTTTCTTCTTTTAGGGAAACCACGCCCAGCTTGCCTGGCCCTTCCCTTCTCTCTTTCCTTGGAAGTCTCATCTTTCCCAGCCAACTTGTCTATTCACCCAACTCCCTGGGAATTTCTTTCCAACCTAGGAAGGAGGAGCAAATTAATGCTTGAAAAGCTGAAACTGTTTCCCTCGCTCCATGCTCAGCTTTGCAGAGTGGCTGGCTTGTAGCTGGGTCAGAAACATTAGAATCAATTCCTGACTGGTCACCGCTCACTGAACCTCTGCTGCCTCAGGATGAAATGCCGCGTCTGTGCAAGTCTCTTGTTGGCCATGCTCAGATCACACACACCTGTTCTTGTGCTGCCAGGGAAGAAGGGAAGAGAAACTGTGTGCTCCTTTGGGTCCTGTGACTTGGGACTCCCAGCACTCAACTTATCTGGTATATCTCTTACTACTAAACCTGTTTGAATGCCGAGCAGCCCTCAGGGGCAGTTGCTCACATATCCCTTGAGTTTCCAGCATGGCTCTCTTAGATAGAGAGTTTGCAACCTAAAGTTGCACACCTTTTGCTTCACAGCAGTTCCAAGGCCTGAGGACCAAGGTGTTTTCTTGACTACTTTTGGAGAAGCAATCTATAATTCTTCTGGTTTTATTTATTTTGGGGGTACAGGGTCTCATGTATCCCAGTTTGGCATTGAAGTCACCATGTAGTGAGAGGAACTTCTGATCCTCCTGTAGCTACATCCCGAGTGCTGGGATTACTGACATCCACCACACTCAGTGTATTTGGTGCTAGGGGTGGAACCCAGGGCTTCATGCATTCTAGTCAAGCATTCTTCTAGCAAAGCCCTGTTTCCAGTTCATTATCTGTAAAGCCAAAATTGCTCTTAACCAATCCTTTCCTAACTAATGGTTACCATTTCTCATTGATTTAAAATACCTACAAATGCCTGTTGTCAATATTGTCCCATCTGAGCCACTTCTGTCCAACCTTTTTTTTTTTGATGATTTTTATTTCTTTTTGTTTTATTGAGCTATACATTTTTCTCCACTCCCCTCCCTTCCTCCCATTTCCTTCTGCCTTCCCCCATGACCCCCACATTCCCCATTATTCAGGAGATCTTGTCCTTTTTTCCTTCCTATGTAGATCCATGTATATCTCTTTTAGGGTCCCTTTGTTGTCTAGGTTGTCTGGGGTTGTAGACTGTAGGTTGGTTTTTCTTTGCCTTATGTCTAGAAGCAACTTATGAGTGAGTACATATTATATTTTTCTTTCTGGGTCTGGGTTACCTCACGCAATGTGTTTTTTTTTCTAGTTCCATTCATTTGCCTGCAAATTTCAAGACGTAATTATTGTTTTTACTGCTATATAGTACTCCATTGTGTAAATGTACCACATTCTCTTTATCCATTCCTCTGTTGAGGGGAATCTAGATTGTTTCCAGGTTCTGGCTATTAAAAATAATGTTGCTATAAACACAATTGAGCACATATCCTTGTGGTATGACTGAGCATCCCTTGGGTATATACCCAACAGTGTAATTGCTTAGTGTTGAGGTAAATTGTTTCCTAATTTTCTGAGAAATCACCATGCTGATTTCCAAAACAGCTTACAAGTTTGCATTCCCACCAGCAATGGAAGAGTGTTCCCTTTACTTCACATCCTCTCCAGCATAAGCTGGCATCAATGTTTTTGATCTTGGCCATTCTTATAGGCATAAAATGGAATCTCAGAGCTGTTTTGATTTGCATTTCTCTGATATCTAAGGATGTTAAGCATTTCCTTAAGTGTTTTTCAGCCATTTTGGATTCCTATGTTGAGAATTCTCTGTTTAGGTCTGTAGCCCATTTTTTTGATTATTTGTTCTTTTTATGTCAAGTTTCTTGAGTTCTTTGTATATTTTGGAGAACAGTCCTTTGTCCGATGTGAGGTTAGTAAAAATCTTTCCCAGTCTGTAGGCAACCATTTTGTCTTGTTGATCATGTCTTTTGCTTTACAGAAACTTCTCAGTGTCAGGAGGTCCCATTTATTAATTGTTTCTCTCAGTGTCTGTGCTACTTGCCAACCTTTTTCTTATCCCATGCATTGTGCACCAGAGTCAGTGAATGGAGTCAGGGGAGAGTAAGTCGCACAGCGTGTCCTTTTCAGATTTTCCTTCCTTTAGTAAATTAGTTGACATATTCTTTCAATGATCAGAGCACAAGTTTAAATATTCAACCATTCTAAGACTATCTTTTTCATTTTGTATTTTAAAAAACCTGCCAGAAGTAGTCATACATGCTTATAATTCTAGTATTTGGGAAGCCGAGGCAGAAAATTACAATGAGTTTGAGGCCAACTTAATGACACAGGTAAGTTCTAGATCCTCCAGGGCTATGTGAGAGATGCTGCCTTAAAAATAAAACAAATTGGTTTTGTTGAAGAAAAATGATATATAAAAAATTTAAATTTTTTTTTTTTTGCCATGAGTATGTATGCTCAGTGCATGTGCATTTGGAGGGCAGAGGACAATCTTAGGCATCATTTTCAGGTGCCAGTCACCTGTTTATGTATTTATTCAGTCATTCCTTCATTCTTAAGACAGTTTTTTACTTGTCTGCACTTTAGCAAGAAGGCTAGTTTAGCTGGCCAAGCACTGGGGATCCACCTGTCTCTGTTTGTTTCCCCAAGCACTCACCAATACATCCAGCTTTAAACAAACAAACAGACAAACAAACAAACAAACAACCACCTAGGGTTCTGGGACTTGAAGTCAGGTTCTCATATTTATGTTAACTGATTGAGATATCTCCCTTGATGTGTACAGTTGGATGCAGATGCTTGGATCTATGAACACTCTTGACACTTTAGCTCAATTAAGGGAAGAGTGAGGTGCACTGTCTCTCAACTTTCTCCATGTCTCCCTTTGCCTTTCTTTTTTATGGCAGGAACACTTAATAAAAGATTCTAACAAAATTCTAAGTGCATAATTCAATATTTTGACTGCATCACAGTGCTGAGGAACAGATCTCTGCCTCAGTTCATCCAATGGCTGTCAGCTGATGTTCACTGGGCAAGGATTCTCCGTTTTGCTTTCCCCTTGTTCTTGGCAACTGCCATTCTTTTTTTGCTTCTAGAACTTTGACTGTTTTAAATAACATGTATAAATTATATGTATGTATATATATGTGAATACATGCTGTATATCAATGTATAAATGGAATCATAGAACATTTTTCTTTCTTGGACTAGCATATTTTACTTAACGTAATAACATAGCATTCGCCAGGCTCATCTTCCTAATGAAAGATGGTAGACTTTCCTTCTCTGTTTTTTTTTTTTTTAAAGGCAGGGTCTCAGGTAGCCCAGGCTAGCCTCTGACACTCTATGTATTCAACGATGACCTTGATTCCTGATCCTCCTGACTTCACTTTCTGAGTGCTGGCATTGTCGGTGTGTGTCACCGTGTCCAGTTTTAGGAGTTCTTTCTTTCTGAAGGTGCAGTAACTTTCTGCCATTTTTTGTGTACATATGTATTACAGAATACCCTGGTTTGTTGATGCATCCACGGGGCAGACTTGCTTAGGGGTTTATGTTATGGAATCAGAGGAGATGATTCTGTGTGGAGACACTGTTTTCAGCTTCTTTGGAATTCAAAAAGTTCCTACCTCGAAAATCCGGCTTTAGTCAAGGTGCTGGAAAGATCTGCTAGGGGCTCATAGATCATTTGCTTCTTCTTCTTCTCGCCTCCTGACTTTGGGCCAGTGTTCGGCTTCTGACCCCTAATGCTGGAGGATGAAAGAAAGGAGAGTAGAGATTTATTCTACTGCTTTAATGTTTTGAGAATTCCCCAGACAAAGGTTTTGTGGGGAGGCTAAAGGCATAGTGAGGGGATGTGTCGTTCTTTGTAGCTGTCCTCCATCTGATCTCTTCAGCTGCGTGCAGGATCTTGACAGACCTTGTATGACTCTGGTGCTCTGAGGTTTCATGGGCAGAAGGATATCTGTCCCAGACAGAAAGCAAAACGTCTAGAGTGCCTGGCATTTCTGAAAAGGTCAGAGTTTACACTAAGAAAACTGGGGGAGTAGCATTTGTGGAGGCGCTTAATTTAGTAATTATATTAGCATTATAGGGACCAGCCCTTAGCCCTGAAGACAAGAACTGTTGTTAACTTTCTGCTCTAGAGTTTGGGTTCTGTGGAGCACACTGTTCAAAGGCCCATTGGTATGTGTGACGTCGATGTCGCAGGCCGAAGGCATTATTCCTGACATATAGTTCTCCTCCTGGCTCCGCTTCCCTGGGACAGTGACTGGAGCGGCATTCCTTCACTATCACACTTCCTTCCAGGGACTGACACCAATCTGTGAGAAAGCTCTCCCTGGTGGGAACAGCACTCCCAGAAGGAACCTGACTTGATTCAGAAGCTTATCTTCTGGCATTTGTTCCTCCAACATAAAAGACCTCGGCAAGAGGGTAAAGAGGCGATCTGAGTGTGTGGAACCAGTCACATACAGACTCAGCCCATTTAGGAAGCCAGAAAAGAGGTGCTGTCTCCCCTACAGTTTGTGAGAAGAACAGACATGTCTGGCTTCCCCAGGGTCACTTGTTACAGATGAATCTACTGTCACTCAGGCAGAGTTATCTGGTAGTCACGTCCCGTGACTCTGTAGACAGGAGAGTACACAGGTGTGCGGGAAGCTGGGCATTATGGCTGACACTTCTGTTAAATAAGATGCCACTTAATAAAGGATACTGGCAGCTCTCTCTTTCTGTGCACATGTGTGCACGTGCGTGTGTGTCTATGTGCATTCAGATTTAAGTGAGAGAGAGAAAGTGTGCATGCTTAGACCATCACATTTGTTTCATGTGGATGTGTGATTTGAGGTGAGAGGGAAGGACAGCAGATGGGGGTCCTACGGGGTGGAGGTGAGCTGGAGGCATAGAATGGCTGCCACAAAAAACCATGTAGAATGCAGGTGACAAGGAAACTGATTTTGGGCTGAGGGGAGTTTGAAAATTCTTTTTTTTTGCATTTGTATGTGTGCGTATATATGCATGTACATGTATAAGCATATATGTGTAGGCATGACAGTGATGTTGGTTGTATTTCTTAATTACGCTTTATTTTTTTTAGTAGCACTTCTTACTGAACCAAGAGTACTCCAATTCTAGTCTAGGTAGTCAGTTTACCCTCGACCTCTTGTCTGAGTTCTGGGATCACAGTGGCTACCACACTTGCTTGGCATTTCCATGGGTTCTGGGGATCTGAACTCTACTTCTAACAGTTACATGGTGAGGGTTTTATCCACTGAGCTAGATTTTCAGCCTTTGGTGAAAATTCTTTGTCTAAATTAAAAGGATAAAACCTTTTTATTCTTTTAATGCTGAGGGAATGAATTATTTTTCTTTTTTCTTTTGTTTGGTTCCTTTGATGCAGTGATTTGCCAAAATTCCTAAATGAAAAAGTCCTTCAAGTGGGTTCAGGATGCAGGAAGACAGTTGAGCCTGTGGGAAGAGGTGGTAACAGGGAGGAGTGGCTGTAGGTGGCCCTGGGGTCTGTCCCCCGCTCTGCTGGCCCTCACTCCTGCCAAGGGTGCCAGATTCCTGCCCACCCATTTGGAATAAGTGCTCTTTCCCTTCATTTTCTGTCTTGGGTTCTATCAGAATGTTCTTTCCGGCCTTTTGACTATGTCCAATCAAACTGGCATGCTTGAGGCTTGGGTACATGGCTTGCTGCCACCCCACTGCGTCTCGCCAAGTGAATGCTGAAAATTTTACTTCTACCTCATCCTGTATTCTCTCTCCAAGTCACTGTACTCTGCTGCCTTCAGGCTGCCATCAATGTACCGTGTGTGTACGTGCATGTATGCATGTGTGCAAGTGTGATGGGCCTGTTTTGATAGTAGGCAGGGCCAGGACATTTCGTGAGAGGTGTAGTGAGACTTCTGAGAGAAGGACCTTTTGCAGCATCATAGCTGCAAAGTATTTACTTTTGTGGCCTCTGTCTTTCCCTCTTTGCTGATAACGAAGTACTTGGTTACACGGAGAGAAACCACACTTAACGATTTTCTCACCAGCAGTAAGTGTGACCTTTTGACTCTCCACTTAGCACTTTGAATATTTGTTTCCTCTTCTTGCTCACTTTTGGCTACTGAAGGGACAGTTAAATTGTAAATTTTTGTAGTAGGAAGGGTCCTTAAAAAAATCTTGGCACACTAGGGCTTCTAGTGTTTGGGAAAAGCCTGTTTAAGGTATTCATCACTTGGAGTGGTTCCGTGGTTACTGAGTGCATATGTTGAGTTTTGCTCAGCTGGGAACTTCTGTGTATTTAGAGGCGAGGAAGGTAAACCAGGGAGCAAAGGAGAAAGGTGACATTTATGAAGACAAGGATCGGAAAGGCTTCACGTACCTTGGAGGGAAACAATATGAAGATTTTATTCAAATGGTTTTTATTAGAAGGATAAGAGAAGTTGTTGACACTGTTGTGGCCAAAAAGTGTGGGATAAGGTTCATTTTGTACATCTTTTTTTTTAAAAATTTAAACTTTTTTGCATTTTGTTTATTTTAAACATATTATTTCCCCTTCCCAACTCCTCCTAGCTCCTTACTCTTTGTTTTGCCCACCCAGTGTTATGTTTTCTTTCTCTAGTTCTCAAAACTACAATGCACCTGTACAAACATGCACTCCCCCCCCCCAACAGGAAACTAAAGCAAATAAGCAAACAAAAAAACATCATGGAGATGGAGGAAGAATGGATGGATGATGTAGAAGGGTCATCTGTCTATGTGTTACTTTCATTGGTTAATAAAGAAACTGCCTTGGATTTTGATAGGACGGAGTAGACAGAACAGGATGCTGGGAGAAAGAAGCAGAGTCAGGCAGATGCCATGCTTCTCCTGCCCAAGATGGACATGGGTTAGATTCCTCCCCATAAGCCACGACCTCGTGGTGTTACACAGATTATTAGAAATGGGTTAGTCAAGATGTGAGAGTTAGCCAATAAGAGGCTGGAGATAATGGGCCAGGTAGTGTTTAAATGAATACAGTTTCCGTGTAATTATTTCGGGTAAAGCTAGCCAGGAGGCCAGGAGCTGGGCAGGACGAAAAGCAGCCCACCGCTCCTTTTACAGATGGGGGTGGGGTTATATGGAAAAGGGGAGGGGACAGGACAGGAAGAGAGGAAGGAGGAGAGACTGGTTAGTATGAAAAGCTAATTTTAAAAAATTTATTTAAAATGTTATTTAAATAAAAATATATATAAAAAATAAAAAGAAGTTGTGAGAGCAACAACAACAAAAACCAAAATGGAACAAAAATCCTATATAAAAAGACATGGAGTTCATTTTGTGTTGGCCAACTACTCCAGGATGGAGGGCTATCTTGGAGTGTGGTTGACAGACCCAGTGACATTTCACTGGAAAAAATCCTGATTTTCTCTTCTCCACCAGGTATCACTGCAAATAACTTCTTGGCTGGGGTAGGATTTTGTGTCCACTTCCCTTTTTTAGGAACATCTCTTAAGATGATAAGATGCCAATGATAAGAATGTTGGATGCCAAAATCAGAGCTGCCTGGTTAAGCTTCTTGACTAGGGACATGAGAAATATTTTAAAGACATTGTGAAGTTGTATTTTTTAATCAAAAAGAGCTACAGCCTCTCGAGAATCAAACAGGGATGATGGACCAGGCAGACTGGGGTCATCAGATGACGGGGAATTGTCTGTCTATGATGATGTTAATATTGAAAGGGATGAGGAGTAACAGCAAGACAAGGAAACCAACAGAATGTGGCTGGAGAGATGCTGTAGCGGTTAAGAGCACCGGCTGGTAGGCCAAATACCCATACATATACAATAAAAACATAAATCTTTAAAAAATTGGAAAAAAACTAGACATAATCTCAACTCTCTGCCAAGGATTAATTTGATCAAACCCCAGGGAAGGGAGTCCTGGTTTATATGTGGCATGAGAAGCCCCAGGTCACGGCAATACCTTCATCGGCCCTTTTTCTAACTCTAAGTTTGATGATTTGTTCACGTTACCACTGACTTCTGCTCTGGATTCTCCCAGTGTTCTATGCTGCTCCAGCCTTGGCAGCAGGTCTAGCTTCCCTCAGCTACCCAGACCCTACTGCTGGAGCGGTTCTGGCGTCCTTGGCCTTGCTTGTCAATTCTATGCATAGACAGGAGTCAGGGAGTGAGTGGAACTTAGGCACAGGGAAGAGATGTACAGGAAAATGGGGGCATCCAGAAGGAAATGTAAGAAGGGTTTCATTCAGGCTGTGAACTAGTGATTAATGAGGTTATCATTAAAAAAAAAACCCCAACCATAAGGTTTTCCTAAAACTGCCTGGAGAGGCTTCATGGATAAGACTATTGTGACTTTTTATTCCAGGGAAGTCTTGAGACACCTTGACCATGGCTGTGTCTGCATGACAAGAGAAACCTTCATAAGATTCTAGTGCTTCTCTTAGGGTTCTCCTAGTAATTTAGCTTCTTTGGGGTTTGGGCTATAGGCTCCTTATCCTTTGCTTTACAGCTAGTGTTCACCTATGAATGGGTATACACTATGTTCTTCTCTCTGGGTCTGGGTTACTTCACTCAGGATGATTTTTTTTCTAGTTTCATCCATTTGCATGCAAATTTCAAGATGTCATTGTTTTTTCCTGCTGAGTAGTACTCCATTGTGTAAATGTACCACATTTTCTTCATCCATTCTTCATTTGAAGGACATCTAGGTTGTTTATGAATAATGCTGCTATGAACATATTTAAGCAAATGTCCTTGTAGTATGGTTGAATATCTTTTGGGTATATGCCCAAGAGTGGTACTACTGGGTCTTGTGGTCTGTTGATTCCCAATTTTCTAAGAAACTGTCCTACTGATTTCCAGAGTGCTTGTTAAGTTTGCTTTCCCACTAGCAATGGAGGAGTGTTCCCCTTATTCTGCATCCTTTCCAGCATAGGCTATCATTGGTGTTTTTGATCATAGTCATTCTGACAGGTGTAAGATGGTATCTCAGAGTCATTTTGATTCGATTTTCCCTGATGGCTAAATATGTTGAACATTTTCTTAAGTGTCTTTCAGCCATTTGAAATTCTTTTGTTGAGAATTCTCTGTTTAGATAAGTACTCCATTTTTAATTGAATTATTTGATATTTTTATGTCTAATTTCTTGAGTTCTTTATATATTTTGGAGATCAGCCCTCTGTCTGATGTGGGGTTGATGACGATCTTTTCCCATGCCTTTGTGTCTTATTGACTGTATTCTTTGATTTACAGAAGCTACACAGTTTCTGGTGATCCCATTTATTTACCATAAGAGGAACATAGAAAGGGAAAATAGACAAGATCTTCTGAGAAAATTAGAAGCGTGGGGGTGGGGGGAGAAGGGAAGAAGGAGGGGAGAAAGGGAGGGGAGGAGAACTAGAGAGAACGGGATGATTGAGATGGGGAAGGAAAGGGATACCTTGATTGAGGGAGCCATTATGGGGCTAGCAAGAAACCTAGCACTAGAGAAATTCCCAGGAATCCACAAGGATGACCTCAGCTAAGACCTGAAGCAATAGTGGAGAGGGTGCCTGAACTGGCCTTGCTCTATAGTCAGATTGATGGCTACCTTAAATGTCATCAGAGAACCTACATCTAGCAACTGGTGAAAGCAGATGTAGAGAACCACAGTAGAGCATTGGATTGAGCTCCCAAAGTCCAGTTGAAGAGAGGGAGGAATGAAAATATGAGCAAAGAGGTCAAGACCATGATAGGAATACCCACTGAAACAGCTTACCCGAGCTAATGAAAGTCTTCCAACTCTGGCCTGTCAGTGAGCAAACCAGCATAGGAGCAAACTAGGCCCTCTGAATGTGGGTGACAGTTGTATGGCTGGGGCAGACTGTGGGACCACTGGCAGTGAGACCAGAATTTATCCTCATTACTTGTTCTAGCTTTTTGGAACCCATCCTCTCTGGAGGAACACCTTGCTCAGCCTAAATATAGTGGGGAGGGCCTTGGTCCTTCCTCAAAGCAATGTGCTACACTTTGTTGACTCTGCTTGGGAAACCTTACCCTCCATGAGGAGTGGATAGGAGGGTGTAAGGGGGCCAAGGTGGAGGGAACAAGAGGAGGGGAGGGAGTGGGAAATGGATTTGGCATGTAAAATGAGAAAGGATAGTTTGTTTTTTTTTTTTTAAATAAATTAGCTGGGCAGTGGTGGCGCACACTTTTAATCCCAGCACTCGGGAGGCAGAGGCATCTTTGTGAGTTTGAGGCCAGCCTGGTTTACAAGAGCTAGCTCCAGGACAGGCTCCAAAGCTACAGAGAAACCATGCCAAAATAAATAAATAAATAGAAGAAACCAAAATAAATAAATAAATAAACAGTAGAAACAGCAGTAACAACAAAAAACAACAAAAAAAGATTCTAGTACAAATTCACACATTTGCTCTAAACCATCTGTTTTCTTGGTGGGGGCTTTCTCAGTATAATTCACTTGTGGCTTTTTCAGACACTTGCTTTTGTGTGGCCAAAAGGATGAAGTTTAAGAATAGATATATTTTTCTTTCTCTGTGAGAAACCGAAAGGCTTGTAATGCATTGATTCTTGGTCTTAGTAATGATACTTTATCACGGTTAATTGAGGACAAATATTTATTGTGCATAGACATACCAGCAGTGATCTAATGGACTGAGATGATCCGATATGGTAATAAGGGAAGGGTCTGAGAAATGATACTTTATCACGGTTAATTGAGGACAAATATTTGTTGTGCATAGACATACCAGCAGTGACCTAATGGACTGAGATGATCCGATATGGTAATAAGGGAAGGGTCTGAGAAATGAATAATTAAAAAATGTTAGTTAGGAACCAACGTTTTCAGAGGGACAATGGCAGGCATTATCCTTGCATTAAAATTGTTCATAGTATGGAGTAACTGGCCCACGATGTCTGCATTAGCTGTTGGCCTGTTCCACTGTTGAGGGAGGGGCCAGGCTTGGCCTTCCGCCAGTGTTTGTCATCCCCATAACAGGCTCCCATGTCTTCTGGGTGGGCCTCTGTCTTTTGTTGCTTATTTGCCCCTGCATCTAGACCATTTCTGAACTCTCCTCAGAGAACGCACCGGGAGCTGTTCAGTGGGATAAAAGGCCGTGGAAGGCCTCGGGCCCAATTTGTTCCGCTTTCCTTCAGCCCTTCAGCACTAATTCATTTGTTTGTGTTTGGGGGGTCGGAGGAAGAGTCAGTGACAGGCCTCTCATGATAGTCTATGCAGTTCCTGGAACTGGACATGAAAGTTGCCATTGTTGCAGCTAGTGGCCTCCAAAGGCACACACCGTTTGAGCCACAACAAGAACAACAGCAATGAGTCTCCCTGGTATGGACTTCAAACGGCTTGACTCGAGCCGGGGTGTCCATTTTGTTAGAATTGAATGTGCGCTGAAGTTGAGGTGGGTGTATTTATTTTTAAACTTCTATGGCTGTAATGAAAGCCAGCTGTCTCAGCAACAAGCATACTGCTTTCCCATAGAAAGCCCCGTCGTCGGGCTCCGGGGGTTCCGTGGGTCCTGTTTCCTGCTTTAACCTGGCTGTGTTTTACCCTTTATCTTTCCGTCCTGCAGCTCTTGATGGTAGACCTAAGAACAATTTCTCTCTTGTACCTGTGGCTCCTACTGCCACTTTGGTGGGCACATGTGTGGAGCCTCTCCTGCACTCACTGATGAAGGTGTGTGTGTGTGTGTGTGTGTGTGTGTGTGTGTGTGTGTAATTCCCCTTATGATAAAGGCGGTTTCCATTCAATTTTAGTCTGGGGCCGTGAGACCAACTTTCCACCTGCTACATATGTTCAACTCCTGTTCCAAACTGGAAACATTATTATAATCGCCAGGACAACACCCCCTCCGATGTCACGACGTCTGTCCGTCCGCAGTTGCCTTTTCTTCACAGGAGGGGCGCTGAATTAAAACCCTTGCTTGAGGCCTTGATCATAGCACAGTAGCAGAATGCTAGCTCTGGGTTCGATCTCCAGCACCCCCTCCCCCGCCGATCCTTTCTTGAGGAGGCTGATGAGTAGGGGGCAGTGGGAGCGCAGGAAATACAGCGGAGCAGAGAGGGGCCAGCAGACGGTGTTGGACTGGCCGCCATGGTTGGCTTGGCCGAGGCGTATGCGGAGGAATGATTTACTAGGTGCCTCCTTCAGCCCGCACGGATGGTGCAGGGAGGCTACGGAATGCACTTCTTGTCTGTAATAGAAGGCTCTTGGCTGGGACACTTCCCAGTTATTAAAAAGGGGGCAATGAGGTGAGCTCGAAGTGCAGACTCCCACACAGGAAAACTCAGAAGAAATCACAAGGGACAGGAAGATGCGGTAGATGCTGCTGGGGAGAAAGAAAAGATTCAGCGTAGGTGAAGAGAAGAACGGGGAAGCGAGTGGACATCCCAAGGAGTAGATAGACTGTCAGAGACACCCAAGGAGAGCTCACGTGCGCTTCTTGACCCTCTGTGTGTGTGTATGTGTGTGTGTGTGTGTGTGTGTGTTCTTTGGGACCAGGGATGTCACAGGTGAGTTCCCACAATCGTGTTCACCTCATGTAGTCTTTTTTCTTCTAGTTCCCAGAACACTTGTTCTCCTCAAACGCCTGTCATCGGTTCTGCTCAGTGTGATGAATGACTTCTATTATTGTTCCATTCTGTTTAGTGTATTTTCTCATTACTCACAAGACTGTGAGATTCTTGGGGACAAAGAACATTCTGTATTTCTTTTGTGCCATTTACAGCCTTTAGGCTGGTGTGCAAATGGTAGATGTGGAGGGATGTGGGGCAACAGATGACTTCATAAAAGCCTTCTCTTCTGTCCTCTCTCTCTTGTCCCCTCCCCTCCAGTTCCTCTCCTCTTCACTCCTTCTTTCTCTTCCCCCTCTTCCCTCTCCTCTCTTTCTGTATTAGTTTCTTTTCTGTGACTGTGATAAACACCTTGACAAAGTCCACTCCAGGAAGAAAAGGTTTATTCTGGCCTGTGGTCACAAAGGAATGGAGTCCATCCTGGTAGGGAGGTGTGACAACAATCAGGAAAATCATGGCCGCAGGAAAGGAAGCTGACTGATAATGTTTTCATGCACAAACAGGAAACAGAGAAAATAGGAAGTGGGCCAGGATACAAACCCCCAAAGTCCACCTCCAATGACCTACTTCTGCAAGCAAGGACTGCCTCCTAAAGGTTCTAGAAGCTTCCCAAATAGCACCACCAACTGGTGATCAAGTGTTCAAATACATGAGCTTAAGTTGGGTGGCATTTCTCTTTCAAACCATGACCCGTCTCCTCTCCCCACCCCTACCGAGGATCAGTCTGAACTGAGTCTGGGTCTCTGCTTCCTCAATGACTTGTCTTGATTGACACATGCCTGTGCAATGGTTGTCAAATGGTGCTTCTGATTCGAAGGAGGGGGATACAGGCGACAGGCCCAGGGTGAAAGGTTCATTCACTTTATGGGTTTTTGTACAGTGTCTGCTATGATGGCATGGTTGTAACTGGTGTTTTAGATATTTTGCCTTTTTTTATACAAAATGTTTCATATGGGGATGAATTTAAAAGAAATAAAATTCAATTCTGCTTCAGTATAAAGGCAGACTGTAAGTATCTTTTAAATAAACTTTACTTTTTAGAGCAACATTAGGCTCACAACAAAATTAAGAAGTTACAGAGATTTGCTATACACACCCTTCCCATTTTACATATCAAAGTCTCCCCTACTGTGGTATCTTTTTATTTATTCTTTGTGTGTGTGTGTGTGTGTGTGTGTGTGTGTGTGTGTGTGTGTGTGTATGTGTGTGCTTGTGTGTATGGTGTTTGGGCATATGTATGTTCGCAAGTTTATGGATATATATGTATGCATATGATGTGGAGGCCAGAGAGTGTTAGTGAGTATGATTTTTGATATTTTTTTCACTTTAATCTACTATGGCAGGGTAGCTAGCTGAACTCAGAGCTCATCAATTGGGCCCATCTAGCTATCCAGCTACTGCATGCTAGGATCATTATATGCTGGCTGCCATATCTGTCTGGCTTTTGCTTGGATGCTGGGGATTCAAACTCCTGTTCTCACACTTGTGTAGCAACTGCTCTAGCTACCAACCCATCTCTCCAGTACCACAAGTGAACCTATATCAGTACCTGATTATCACCCAAAGCCCATAGGTTACCGTGAGGTTGGTGTTGAACATTCCAAGCAGTTAGACAAATCTTTGATGATATGTATTGCTGTGGAATAATTGTTTTGTACACTGTGAAAGTGTGTTGTTCTCATTGTAAATAAAAAGCTGATTGGCCAATAGCTAAGCAGGATTTTCAGGGCAGAGAGAGAATGCTGGGAAGGAGGGTGGAGTCAGGGCAGTCTTGAGTTAGACATACAAGAAGCAGCAAGGGAGGTTCATAGATGAGGTCAATGAGCCTCAGGGCAGCTCATAGATGAATAGAAATGGGTTAGCTAAAAAATGAGCCTAAGCTGTCAGCTGAGCATTTGTAATTAATATTAAGACTCTTCATTGTTATTTGGGAACTAATTGACAGGATAGAAGAGTTACCTACAAATGGCGCCCAATGTGGGGTACCAGATGTAGCTGCCAAATGAAATAATTACCTAATTTATTCTAGTATAATAAAAACTCGGAAGTCAGAAGTTGAAATAAAGACCTGAAGAATCTAAGGAAAGTGGAGTGATTGCTGACCCTCTTTCCAAGTTCTCTGGAGCTTCAGCCTCAACAATTCCCGTAGAACTCCTCCAGAGCCTCTTCCTGCTCTCTCTAGTCTACCTATAAAGTCCTCCAAGAACTTTATGGCTAGTCCCTGTCAACAGTGATCTAACAATCCTCTGTGTTCAGTCTTTTCAACTCTTCCTCCCCCAACTCTAAGAAGCCACTGTCTCCATAGTTTTGTCTTTTCCAGAGTGCTGTAGAATTCGAGTCATGTAGCACATACATTTTCCAGGTTGGCAGAGTCTTCTCCTTCTCCTCCTTCTTTTCTTCCTCCTCCTCCTTCTCTATAATGTTCACGAAAGTTCCTCCATGTCTTTTCATGGTTTGGTAGCTCATTATGTGAACTACTATTCCATTGTCAGTTACTGAGGGTCACCTTGGTAGTTTCACAATGTGGGAAATTGTCACTAAAACCGCTATTAACTCTTATATGCTGGTTTCTGTGTGGACAGAGTTTTCAAGTCGGTTCTGTTCACACCACTAAGTGTAACTGGTGTATCACATGATGAAAGGTTTGAGTTTTTACAGGAGCTGCCAAGCAGTCTTCCATAGTGGTTCTGTGAAGGAGAGTCACCATTGCTTCACACCATGGTGGTTCTCTGAAGGAGAGTCACCATTGCTTCACACCATGGTGGTTCTGTGAAGGAGAGTCACCATTGCTTCACACCTTGCTGGTTGTTCTGAATTTTTGGCTATTCTGAAATGTGTATCATTGTTTCTCATTTTAATTTGTTACTTCCTAGCAGCATAATTTTGAGTTTCTTTTCATATACTTGTTTATCGTTGGCTTACGTTTTTTTTGGTGAGGTGCATGTTTAGTGTTTTTTGTCTATTTTAAATTGGGTTGTTGGTTTTCCTTCCGTTGAATGTGTTTAAAAAGTCGTTCTAAGCCCTGCAGATAGACCTGGGGCTGTAGTTCAGTGGTATAGCACTCAGTGTGCACAGGGCATCTAGGCTTTCTTCTCTGATAGCTTCTAGGAGTTTTAGAGGTTTGTATTGGTCAGTGAATTCAGACACCTTTCTGTGGCCCCTGAAACTCCCGATTCTCTTCCAAATATCCTCTCCTTTAAGATGCCCCTCCCTTTGGTTTTGAGATATGTTTTGTAATGTAACTCAGGCTGGGCCTTGATCTTCCTGTTACAGCTTCTGCACTGCTGGGATCACAAGTAAACACTACCAGTCCAAATTCACCTCCTCTTTAACACCCCTTCTCACTCATGGGAAAGAAAGAAAACACATTATATCCAGCTTGCAATGCATGTAGGTTATTCTATTCAGTAGAACTGAAAGGAAAATAATAACTCCAAGTCTTCCCCAGGCCAGTCCCCAATTTCTTGGTTATTTTCCTCAGGGATGTATTTCAGTAGATGTATCTCAGTATCGCTTTGCTTGCTCCTTTCTTCCCCATTCTATGTATTCCTGCATCACTGTGTTTGCTCCCACCCTCCCCCACTCTAAGGATCTCTGTACCACTGTGCTGGCAACCCATCCTCTTCCAGTCTATGCATCCCTGTATCAATGTGCTGGTCCCCCATCCTCTACCAGCCTACATATTCCTGTATCAATGTGCTGGTCCCCTATCCTCCTCCCAGTCTATGTATCCCTGTATCACTGTGCTGGCCACCCATCCTCTCCCAGTCTATGCATCCCTGTATCACTGTGCTGGTCCCCTATCCTCTACCAGCCTACATATCCCTGTATCAATGTGCTGGTCCCCTATCCTCCTCCCAGTCTATGTATCCCTGTATCACTGTGCTGGCCACCCATCCTCTCCCAGTCTATGCATCCCTGTATCAATGTGCTGGTCCCCTATCCTCCTCCCAGCCTATGTATCCCTGTATCACTGTGCTGGCCACCCATCCTCCCCCATCCTTACCCTTGGCTTCTCTCCTGCTCTGTCTGACTGAAGGATAAACTGAGATGGAACTGCCTTTGGAAACCTTTTGGTCAAGACTTCTTGTCCAGTACTTCTAAAATGTTGACACAGTTCTGGAAGTGACTGCGGTTGTTTTCCCGGCATGTTATGTACCAGCAAGACACTGTGAAGAAACCGAACACAACAGTTTTGTGAAACTCTGTGACCCATCTGCACCCACATGGAAGTTCTGCCTCAGCGACCTTAGCAGTATTCAGATCCAGTTTGCATTTAGGGACCGATGGCCAATTTCTCTCAAAACCTTATGCTGACTTCATACATGTGGGAAATTTGGCTTTCACTCCCAGTTGCCTTTATTTTTGGCTTTGCTTTTGATATGTGCTGTACTTTAGATGCTTTCTTTTAAGATCTCAAAGATTTAATTTTGGTTATTGTGGGTTAGCTGCCTGTTTTATGTACCATGACCCCGAGGAGCCAGGAATCCATTATTGCAACATAGAGACCTTCTGAAAAACAGGACGTTTATCCTCCAGATATCTGCTCACTGCTGTCCCCGTCAGCGCAGAGTTATGAGTGTCTTGTGCCTGTTGTCTGCTCAGCCTGAAGGATGGGGTTGAGGAAGGAGCTGTGGTGCCAGCCAAGATGGGGTCATGGAGACAGCAGTTAGCAACAACAGTTTAGACTGGAGACCTGGCGCAGCGGGCAAGAGTGCTTTCTGCGCAGAGAAGAGGCCCTGAGTTTAGATTCCAGCAGGTCAGGTGTGGCTATGTTGTTTGAGTGAAACCCTGCTGCCGTGGAGGGAAGTCATAGGGTCATTTCTGGGGCTCGCTGGTCATCAGTCCAGCTAATTTCACTGAGAGGCCTTGTCTCAAAAGCAGGGCACCTAACATCTTTCTCTGGTCACTGAATGTGCACACACAGGCTCATGTACATATATGTGCATACACAATACATAAACATATACCATCACCCCCACCACCAATAACAACAGCAGCAATAAAAACAAACCAAAACTCCCAATTTTCATCGGAAGCCACTAGGCCATGATGGTGGCGGAGCTGTGGGTTTCTAGATAAACAAATCGAAGCCCACTGGTCTCAGAAAATAGCAAAAGAAGAATGTCACCGATCGCAAACTGCCTATCTCTGACTAGAGTTAACCAATCACAGTTCACCATCTAACCTCCACTAGGAATAGAGTGGGTCAAATGCTTAGCTACAGTCAACGAAGCAATCACTTCACTTTTGCATTCTGCTGTGCAAACCACTCTCCATTCTACTAAAGCTAAGCTCCCAGCCCCTCCTCCAGTTCTGAGTGCTGGTGCACAAGTGGTTCTTTGCTCAGATAAATGATGCTGCATTTAACTAATTTGCCTATGGTTTTTCTTTGGACAGAGGCAACACTGTTTCCTCCAACAAGCTGTATAGGGAAGTGGCTGTTAATAAAATGATATAAGGTGCTATTAGGAAGAGTTATTAAATCATAAGTGACGTGACATTAGTTTACGAGCAGATAGATGGAACTATACGAGGAGGGTGAGGGTTTGGATAGGTGTACCCGTCTGGCCTATGTGTGGAAGGCTTGGTCATCATCCTGAAGTATTACTGGGAGATCATAGAATCTGTAAGAATAGGGCTTAATGGGAGGAGGTCAGGTCATTGGGAGAGTGCCCTTGGAAAGGGTCTTGGGGACCCTGGCTCTTTTTCTCTCTCTTCTTTGCTTCCTGGCAACCATGAGGTGACACATTCCTCTACTGCAATCCCCAATTGTGCTGCACTGCCTCCTCACAGACCCCAAAGCCATGCAGTAATTGACCATGAGCTGAAACCTTAGAAATTGTGAGTCAAAATACGCACTTTCCTCCTTAGCCCCCTTCCTTCTCCTGTCTCCCTCCTTTCATTTCCTTCATTCCTGAATCCTTAAGTTGGTTTATCTCAGGTATTTGCTACAGTAGCAGGCAGAGGACTAACGTACGACAGATGGGGGCTATAGCATGACAGAAGTTGCTCCACAATAGCCTCAGAGCTGGCTGGAGAGTCGCAGGGGGGTTGGAGTATAGCACAAGCTGGAGAGGGGATGTGTCTGCCTCGCGGACAGCCTCAGCAGTCAGCAGTGTACTTGTTCTAGCATAATTGCCAGGGAGCTTGGGAACTGACCTCAGAAAGTCCAGTCCAGTGTGTTGCATTAAGGCCCAGAAATGTATTTCCAAACCATTCTCCCACTCCCAGGTTTATTAACATGAAGTCATTGGTGAAGGGTCTGCAAACTATAGCCCCTGGACCAAATCCAGTCTGGGACTTTGTTTGTTTTTAATAGCTTATGGCTAAGTGTGTGTGTGTGCGTGTGTGTGTGTGTGTGTGTGTGTGTGTGTGTGTGTATAAAGTTTTAAAGCCTTATAAATAAGATGAAACAAAAAAATAAGAAAAAGAAAATGTGATAATGATACAAGTAGCCCACAGAACTTAAAGCACATAGTACCCAGCTTAATTCTTACAAAGATTAATTTTATTTTTATTTATTTGTGTGGATGTATGGATGTGGGTGGATGTGGGGCTGTGTGTGGGGGTGCCCTTAGAGGCCATAAGAGGGTGTTGAATCCACTGGAGCTGGAGTTCCAGACAGTTCTAAGCTGCCTAGTATGGATTCTAAGAACAGAAATCAGATCCTCTGAAGAGTGGTAAGTGCCTTTAACCACTGAGTCATCTCCCCAGCCCCTACCTGACCCTTTGTTTAAGTCTGGCTTAGGTAGGGAATAAATGAGTATCTGAGCTTACTTCTTGTGCTGTGCTAAAGCACCATGACAAAATGCAGCCATATACACATGTGTACTGACATGAACATGTTTATATATATACATATATATATACATATATATATATAATATATATGTGATATCTCTCTCTCTATAATATATTATATGGAATATATATATGAGAGACAGACACAAAGAGAGAAAGATAGATCGCTAAATAGATGGAGAGAAAGAGAGGAGAATCTGTAATGTTGGTGTTCATTAATGGTAATTTGGAAATCCATTACGATGGCTGTAGGATGAGTCATGAGACCAGCATCCTGTAAAAGCTGTGGAGCATCTTGGTGAGGGTAGGATGCCTGTGAGTTGAGCAAACTCTCTACTTCCAGGAAAACTCAGACACTTTGACCTTAACAGGGAGATAGCAAGTTTTCTGCAGAAATATCACAGAGTTTAGAGAATTTACTAAAACAAACAGACAACAGCAACAACCCCCCTCTATCTCAAAGCAATGTTTGTGCTCTGTGTTTACGTAGATTGGTCAGACACATGCGTTAAGTTGTTTCTGTAGAGATATGGGAAGGGAGGTGTGGCGTGAAGTAAGTTCCCGGAGTCATGCAATGGGAGTCCAAACGAGTGGCATTTGACCCTGCAGCTTGTCCTTGTCTACTCTACCCAGCCACTTCTTGTAGAGTCCTGGGCTCTGAGGGAGGCTTGCAGGCCATTAACCCTTTCAGGGAGAAAATAAAGACTGTGGAGAAGCGAAGGAGCTTGTCCAAGTTCATTTGGCTGATTAACAGAACTCTTAAGGTCCTGCTCCTGGATTAGAGGATCCAAGTGGCCATGTACTTCTTATCAGAGGAGCTGAAGATGTCAAGCGGAGTGAATTGAAACCCTCTGGGACAAAGAAACACTGCAGGGGAGGGAGTTTGTAGAGCCAGCATATTGGCCTTCTGTATTGACCTCTCAGATGGGGTCCTCTTTGGAAGAGCTTTAAGAAAGCCTACGGACTACCTGTTTATTTACCTCTTAGAACACTGACTTGTCTGGGAGTTCATAAACATAGGCCGGATATAGAAAACATCATCCCCGCCTACCCTGCACAGGTCTACGTGGAGCCTCAGCTGCAGGTGCACTTGCAACCTGTCTTCCACTTTCCCAGCGAACTCCTCTAGGAACGGCAGTGGACAAACTGCTCAACAAGGGGTTCAAAGCCAACCACATCTTTGAGTCCCTGGCCTAGTGCCTATCTGGGAAGCTGCCGCTGCCCCCAGGGAAGAGCTAAAGCAAAGTCCTTTGTAATGTGCCAGTTTTCAGAGCACCGAAGGCATACTCGGTTTGCTTTCTTTGTGCGGCTTCTGGACATATTTCATCGTGAACCTCCACTGTCATTCAGCTTCTGAAGACCGTGTGGTGCAGCGAGTCCCTGGTCTACGGAAGTCACCAAACATTCTCTGATGATACTCAAGGGCAGGGACTAATTATCAATCTGGATAATTTGAGTCCAGTTCTTCGACATAGGGATGAATTAATTCTTTAATCTCATGTCTTTTTCAGTTTCCAGTCTTTCCTTAAAGAACACAGAAGAATGAAGATTTGGGGAGTTGTCACACGAAGTCAGTTAGTATGAGCAGTTTGCTTATGTGAGATAGATAGGTTGGTGAGGGTCTGGTCCTTAGATTGCTGTTGGGAATGGAAGGCCATGAGGGCCAGTTTATGTCTGGACCACACGGTGCTGATATGGATATCTGGTGTGAGTTAGCTAAAACATGGGTGGCCCCAGATATCCACTATGAACCAGCCCAAAATGGCTGACGCCCAGATATGGTGTTTTGAGTGAGAAACGTCCCCCTTAGGTTCGTGCATTTGAAAACTTGGTCTTTAGTTAGTGGTGCCATTTGAGAGGTGGTGGAACTTTTGGCGTTGGAGCCTTACTGGAGGGAGTGAGTGCATCACTGGGGGTGGGATTTGGGTGTTTATTGTCTCGTCCCACTTGTTGTTCATTCTCGGCCTGCTGCTTGTGTTTGAAGAGGTGAGTTTTTGGCTTCCTGTTGTTACTATGCCTGCTGTTGCTGCTGTGCCTCCTCACCATAAGAGATAGTTACCCATCCAGAGCTGTTAGATAAGTACATTTTTCTTTCTAGAAGTTGCTTCTCTGGATGGTGTTTTATTATAGCAACAGCAAAGTAACTCATACACAGGATGTCTGGAGAACCCCAAAGTAAACAGTGATGTAATCCCTTACATAACTATTTTTGGCAGAGTGCCTCCTTTGTGTAATTCTGTATAAATATGGCCTTAGGTTAAAGGCTTGAGTCTTTGCTCTCTCCTGGCTGCTTGTGTCTGTCTGTCTGTAGCCTGCGTGCCTGCGTCAGTGCGGCCAGTGTGCTGTTCTATGTGCTTATCTATGTCTATCTGGATGTAGCCTGCATGGGCTTTGGTGCCTGGTGATGACTGCATGCTTAGTGGCCTGTGTGACAGTAAATAAAATATGTCTTATTAGTCTGTGACTCCTCGCATCTCTGCCACCTCCTTTCCTGATCCCAGAGCTTGAACCTCACACTTGTCCAGATAATTGATTTTATTTCTGATTTCACTTTCTTTCCCAATCCACAATGCTGGGTAAGAGGCAGACACAATCACACTCTTTCATTTTTTTCTCTGGCTTGACCCATTCCTGTAGTCAGCAAAGATAAAGAGCTTGTGCCTAGCTCATTAATCCACAGAGGAAGATGGCTATTTCTTTGCAGGCTCACTAATGAAAGCCTTCAAGAAGGCAAGGGCCATGAAGAGGCATTGAGGAAGCCCGCTCAATGCCCCGTTTCCAAGGGAGGCAAGTCCAGAGCAGAAAGCAGACGTGACTGATTAACTCAAGGCCCTCACAGCACAGCAGGGGCGGGGGGAGCTGACCTCTGGCCTTCAGATTCTCAGGCCAATAAGTTTACGGTGTGTTGTACTGTGTCTTGAGGCCTCTCTGAAACAGGGGCTTCAAATTAAAACATGCAGTCCTTCAGTGAAGGCAGAAAGGACACTCATTTGTTCCAAATTTTTGTTGTTGTTGTTGTTGTGCTCCTTGGGCATAACAAACCACAAGGCTGATAAGGCTGATGCTTCTCCCTTGTCTCAGGCGCTTACAGAACCAGGTGTTTCCAGAGGGCGCATGAGGCCTTGGTTCTCTTTGCTCTTTCTGTCTCGGTAGATGGTGGGAACAGACAGACAGAAAAGGAGATTTTATGAGGTGGCATGAGAGAGGGTGTAGGTAGAGAAGAGAGAATGAGGTGCAGGAGGTAAGAGGGACCGGTCATCTCTCAGATATCCTCAGAGAAAGAACTACTTGGCTGCCTTTTCTTCGGGTTTTCTCCCCCCAAATAACTGCGGTCCGCTGAGCTCTATCAGACCCTGTTCACTCTCTCAAACACAGCCTTCTGCACTCTCTAGTAAACTTGAGTTGCCATGGTGAGAGGCGGCCTGGGACAAGTCAAATGTAAAACACTGGAAACAACACCCCGACCCAGGGCAACAGACTGAAGAGTTAATTAGAAAGACCTGCCATGTGTTTCCCATTCCCTGCCCCAGGTTCGATTGCTTTATGATTTATCACCTGTTTCTCTAAGGAAAGCATGAGCCCTTGTTCTCAGCCCCTCCCCACGAATGTGTACAGAATGGTTGGGGACCGAGGAGGCAAGGAAAGAGGACAGAATGAGCAATTTCTCTGTCGTTCCTTTCGAAAGCATTCTTAGACCATCTCATGGCCCTTTCGTGTCTGTGGTTCTGATCTCCACCATCCGTCCTGTGCATCCACCTGAGGACCTCTCAGTTCCACATAACTAGACAAGTTGTGCCATACACAGCAGAACCACTCTGTTCACATGGCACTGCATCACTCAGAAAGTACCTTGTTGTTTTATTTTTGATCCATCTGTATCATAAGCCTGAGCAGAAGAAATGGCCAGAGTTACCAAACTGTTTCTTGTTTCCATGAATGGGAATATAGACCTGGTGAGAAGTCACAGCTTAACCATGCTCACCCAGTGGAGTCAGGCTTGAGGTTGAGTGTTCTGAGTTCACATCCATGGCTCAGCTGTTCTCTTTGTGGGCCTGGTGATGACAGTGGTTTGTGTACATAGAGGTCTCAGTGGGATGAATGTCTGACCGTGGATAGAAAGCTTGGGCCCCAGTCTTCTCAGTGAGAGGATAGGGGGAATGGAGAGAGGAGCTTA
This sequence comes from Myodes glareolus, assembly GCF_982192425.1. Lineage (NCBI taxonomy): Eukaryota > Metazoa > Chordata > Mammalia > Rodentia > Cricetidae > Myodes > Myodes glareolus. The sequence goes on from NC_142029.1 coordinate 95,219,837, forward strand.
GACAGAGTGTAACACACAGCATAGTTAACAATACTGGGAATTGCACTTGAAGTTTGCCAAGGGTAGATCTACACATGGATAACCATGGGAGGTAATAGGTATGCTAACATATATATCAAAATACCAGGTTGAATATCTGAAATCTATAAATTCCTATTGGCCAGTTTTACTCCGATAAAGTTAAAAATTGATATAAAGAAAGAGCTTGCCTTTTTGGTCCTAACTGGGTCGACTTTTTCCCTGTTACATGCTTCACTATAGGAAAACAGACTGGGCCTGAGTTCCCAACAGGTAGATGAGGATTATCCTGCTATGGGTTAGGTGTTGACATCATCTTACAGCATGTATGTTGTGTATCTTTACCTGGGTAAATTATAAACAATAAAATTTATTGATTAGCATTGTAGAAGCTGGATGATTTAAGATAAAAGTGCCCACAGGTTAGGAGTCTGACAAGGGCTGTTGTCTGACTCATGGATGATGTCTTCTAGCTGGGTTCTTAATGGTAGGAGGGGTAGGCAGCTCCCTCCAACCTTCTACAAAAGCATTTATCTCATACATGAAGACTGAGCCTTTGAGTGCTAATCAATTTCCCCAAACACCTTTGTCTCTTAATATCATCTCATAGGCTGTTTTGGTATTAGCAACCCAAGACGGAGACATCTTTATAACATTTTATTTTACATAGTAATGTGTATTTAGAAATTATTATTTATTCTCAAGTGTGCGTGGTCACTCGGCATTAATTTTGTCGCTAACAGTTCTAAAGAAGTGGCTGTTTAAGGTGAGATAAGGATGGAGTCACTGGAGATGCAGGTGCATGGCCAGATTTTCACAGAGAGATGTTGATGAGTCAGAATTTAAGCCGACAAAATGCCAATGCCATTGCACACTTAAAAAAGTAAAACATTTCCCCCGACCTCATTCTGTTTTAGTCTTCTCCAACCACCCTCGAAGTAAGTACTAATATTATCCCTTTGATGGTGAGGAACTGTGACCAAAAGATATTAAATGATTTGTTTCATGGTTTAGCCTGTAAAGTTCAGATGCACCCAAGCTTAATCCTAAGTGATCCTGCACCATTGGCTCATTTACTGACTGAAGTGCAGAAAACTAATATGCTAATTTCTGGTGGGAGGGACTGTGGATACAGAGCTCAGGGCGGACTCTCATCTTTGCCAGGCCTTTATTTCTGCTTAGTGTCTCTATTGGTGACACCAAGCGACAGATAGAATTTTCCTTGGAACCACAGGACTGATGGTCTAGGAGCTGAGCCCTGTGTGGTGGTAGGGACACTCTGGGAGTCTTATTGCATGACTTCCTCTTTCCAGACTCCTGAGGACCCCTGCCCTCTGTTATGACAACATAACATTACCTCACACGCATGGCAATTCAACGGAGTAGGTTACCATAAACCGCATTCCAACGTGTTTTACTGGAGAGGCACCCTGGGGTCACCGTGATTGGACTTGGGGGAGATTCTGGTGTCCTTAATTGAATTTGTACAGCATCCTGTTCTCCTTGACAGAAAATGGGGGCGGGAATCCCATTCCCATCAATGGCACATTTACAGCCATCTCTGGAGTGGTTCATTTTTGCAGATGGAGAAGCTCAGACATTTTATGTTCTTATTGTTTTCAGTTTACTGACTGAATTTCTGGGACTGGACCCAATTTGAGGTTTGTAACCTCTTGTGTGTTATTATGGGGAGAGAAGTAGGGCATAATGAATGAATTTCTTGTTTTTGCCTCCGACTTAGAGTCTGGTTTCTATGCAGGATGTCTAGGTGCCACATATTTGTGCATGTGTGTCTAAGCATATATGTGTATATAAGCATACATACATTCTGAAATATGCACATTTAAAGTTAGTATACCTGAGAGCCAGAGAGCCAGACACAGGATAGGTAGCTTGCTTTGAACTCCTCTTTTTCCATACCTCATTGATCATGATAGATTCATCTTCTGCCAGTTACTTTGCTTTTGATACAGCTTCCCTGTGCCATAACAGAGATCGGATATAACAGGGCTTATATGCTAATTTATTTAACCACTATCATATACACAGAAATGAATGACAGGCACATTGCACATACTGGCTGATACAAGGCCATTTATAACTTTTTGAAGTGGACACTGTTAGTGTCCTCCTTCTATGAACCATGAAACAGGCAGATTGCCTTGTTCTGGGGGCACTGGGTCTGAATGGGGTCGGAATGGGAGGTGTGATGTGTAACCTCACTGCTTTGTTTGGGAAATTTGGGTTTTGTTTTCTATGTGCAAGAATGATTAAAAAGGAAAAGCTGTGGTATGAGAGTATCAGGGGTGGTAGAGAGATAGCAATCATTCTCCTGTGACCTAAAAACTGGAGCCATCAAAAGCTGGGTTTTGCTAACTAATATACTGGTTTTATGGGCACACACTTACAGGTATTAAAAACACTTTTATTATTAAAATTCCTGCAGGAAACATAACTTTGTAATTGTGATATTCCAGCCCTCCAGCTTCAGCTTCCCCCTCCTATGAAACAGTTACGTGCATAATGTGCTTTTTAATGACCTGTGGTTTCTTTGGAATGCATGTATCATGCCGAACTATTGCACACGGCCCTTCCTAAGTTTTGGGGGCCTCTGTCTATGCACAGAGGATGTCTGTTGCTAAGGATCCTAGGACCTGCTGTTATACCAGGCCTTGCTTGGTGGCAAATGATGGCAGATGTGTACTTACCTTGATTCAGCATGGGTGATGGACTCACTCACAGCCAGAGACAGCCTGTGAATAGCTCATGTCCTTGAGTTGTAGTTGTGACGAAGATGGCAGTGGCAGAGCTCTGAGAGGTGAAGGCTGCAAGCCATGCGTTGGAGGAAATCTAGGCTGGGTCAGTGATCAGTCACAGGCAATGAGAAAGAGGAATCGTCAATAGATATGAAGCTGTCTGCATGTTGGACTGTAAACTCCTATGGCTCAGGAATATCTGTAGCCTCAGCACTTCCCACATGGTAAGCATCTGATAACGACTTTGTCAGTTGGCAGCTGAATAAGTGATCAATGAAGAAGTGATTCAACAAAGGCCTGTGTTTTGTCTATGATCACCTGACTATTCACTAGAGAAAAAAAAAAAAACCAAGTCTAAACTCTGGCTTACCTGAATGTGAAAACTTTTGGCCTCATCTCCTATTTGTAGTATCTTTTCTAGATCTTTAACTCTTTTTTGGTAGGGATTATAAAATTAAACATAGCTGACGTTGTCATTTAGTATTAAGACAGAAGGACATGTATCTGAGTGCGTTTGTCTCCTAGTGTCTTAGTCAGGGTTTCTATTGCTGTGATAAAACACCATGATCTAAAAGCACGTTGGGGAGGAAAGGGTTTGTTAGGCTTACACTTCAGCATTGCTGGTCATCACTGAAGGAAGTCAGGACAGGAACTTACACAGGGCAGGATTCTGGAGGCAGGAGCTGATGTTGCAGGGGCCATGGAGGGGAGCTGCTTACTCACTTGCTTCCCATGACTTGCTTAGCCCACCTTCTTACAGAACCAAGGACCAGTAGCTCAGGCATGGCACCGCCCACCCTGGACCCTACCTCATTGACCACTAAAGGAGAAAATGCCTTATAGCTGGATCTCAAGGAGGCATTTCCTAGCTGAGGCTCCTTCCTCTCTGATGACTCCAACTTGTGTCCAGTTGACACACAAAACCACCCAGTACACCTAGTGTCAATGCATTTTCCCCTTGTGGATCGAGTTGGGGAAAGATTGTTAAAAATTATCAGATCCTCTCGGGCTCTCAGTCTCTTCCATTGTCAAAGTGTCACGTACTGCATTCACCCATTTTTGTGCCACTGTAAGATATTTGAGACCAGATAATGTAAGATATTTGAGACCAGATAATTTATAAGGAATAGACTTATTCTTTCATGTCTAGAGAGTCCAAGGATGAGTTAGAACTGTTGTTCTGTATCATCCCACGGTAAAGGATGGAAGGATGGGAGAGAGGAGAGAAGAAGAAAGGAGAAAGGGGTGAGGTGGGGAGGGAGGACTTCTCTAAACACTCTTGCGTGAAGGAGACAGTGGTTAGCATGTACACATGGGGAGGCATGCTCTCTCCACTGCGTTCACTGTCTGGTGTCCATGCTTTCTATCCCATCTCCTAACTGGTGCCTCTACTTACCCTGCATCTGGACCAATGCAATAGTGTTCCTTGTTACCTGTGTTCTATCAGCCCCCTGAAGCAGCTTTTCTGTGTTAGCAGGGTAACCCTCGCCAAAGCATCTGTCTTTTCAGAGCCTGAGTTATTTATTTGTCAAAAGTAGATAATGTAAAACAAAAAAATGCCCTACTAATAGTGTGCAAATTTGTTGAAAATATCCGTGTGAGCCAGGCCAAACCACAGAGGCCGGGCCAGGGCAGAGGACTAGAGTGACAGAAGAGCCACACTCGGCCAAGACGACTTCCTTTTTGCACTGAGGTTGCCTCAGCTTGCAAGCAACAAGGAATGGAGGACAGGGTGAGCGCTTGCCCAAGAGCAAGTGCAAAAGCAGCAGTTCTAGCTGGGTTCAGAGAACAGAGCGGCCGAGGTTAAAGCTGACCTTGGGTAAAACTGGTCCACGGTTCCTAAGAAGTCTCCTGATGCTGGACTTCCTTCTACTTCTGGTTTCCCACTGTGCTATCTTATTTAACCAACATGATGAAGGTAGGTATAATTCTCTCCATGTTTTACAGAAATGGTAACCAATTCAAAGGTTAAGTAACAAAATCATAAAGGTTTTAAAAATTATAAAACATTGAATTTAGGATTTAGACTCAGTTTTATCTACAAGTCCACCAACTTTGAGTTGATGATATCAGACTACATACATTCTCTCTCCATGAGGCACTGGTTCCAGGACTCCCCACCGATTTCCACAACTGCCACAGTCTTAAATATCTCCTGTGGAATGGGTTGGCATTTGTATATCTGTGCATCCTCCCGTGACTTCACAGTCTCTCTAGACTGCTTACGACACCTAACACAAAGTTGGTGCTAGATGAATTGTTGTATGGTATTCCTCAGGGACACTGACAAAAGCAAAGGACTCTCCGGATGGTCAGTGTTAGGCTGTGACCAGCGGTTGACAGATAAGAACCCACAGGCAGAGGGCACTTACTGTAGCTCTTCAGGCATGATCTGTGTCTTTTCATTTTCTCTTCACACAGTGCTCTGCATATAAGAAGTTACTTAGTAATATTCTCTGATAAATGGTATCAGGTAAATAACCAATTCCTGTTTTATAGGTTATGACTTAATAAAATCAAGAGTTTGGAATGTTCTTGGCAAGTAATTATGGCCCCTGGAAAGAATATGGATGATAATGTCTTAGAGGCCTAATTCTAAGTTCAAATTCCAAGTGGGTATGCAGAAACAAAGGGGATGAGTCAGGTGGCTGATACAGGAGGATCATGAATTTAAGGCCAGCCTGGGCCACCTTTAATCATACTCTATAATACTATAATAATACTCTGTCTCAAAAAGAAAAGAAAGGAAGAGAGGGAGAGGGAGGAGAGAGAGAGAGAGAACATACGTATTTCTGTATATCTTCTGGTTTGTATTGGCATAAGCAATGCCATAAGAGGATTGAACACAAGTCTTTGTCTTAGGGGCATGTGGCTTCCACTTGAAGCACCAGCATATGTTAATAGCTGCTGTAATTTGAATGAACTTAATCCTCAAATTTGCATTATTGGTGTTTCCGAGGTAGGGCCCTTAGGAAGTAGCTAAGATTAGGTGAGGTCCTAAATGTGTGGGGTTCCAAAATAGCATTAGTGTCTTTAACATTCTTTTTCATTTTATGTAAGGATGATTTTGCCTACATGTATGTATACCGTGTGATGCCTGGTGCTTGCAGAGGTCAGAAGAAGACATTGGATCTCCTGGAACTGGAGTTAAGGATGGTTGTGAGCCATCATGTGGGTGCTGGGAACTAAATCTGGGTCTTCTGCAAGAGGGTGAAGCTCTCTTAACTGCTGAGCCAGCGCTCCAGCCCTACCCATTGGCGCCTTATTTGGCATATTTGCTTTCTCACCATGTGATGCCCTCTGCCATATTATGTGGCAAGGAGTCCCTCACCAGTAGCTGGCACCAAGCTCTTGAACCTTCTAATTTCCAGTACTATGAACTAAGTAAATATCCCTTAGGATTTACCCTGCCTATGATATTCAGTTATAGTAACAGGAGATGGACTAAGACACTATCCAGAAGGAAAACAAGTAAGGTTAATTGTGTTTATCAAAGCATCTTCTAAAAAACCAGATGCCTAAGAAATGCTGTTCTGAAAGATAGTCTTTTTTAAAAGGTCATGATTTAACAGAGATGGAAGCATTATGTAGTATAAAGTCTTAGGATGTGCATAAGACATTAAAAGCTAAGAATTCCTATAATGAAAGAGCCCCTAACAATAACAGAACTCTCTTTATCTAACCAGTGTCTCCAAATGTGTTTCATACTCATCTTTCCTCATCTCCTCTCCAGCTATGCCACTGCTCCTTCACATACCTAGGAGTGGTGGTGCCAGAGCCCACTGGGGACGTAGAAAGGAAATCAAGTACTGGCTTGAAATAAAAACTGTTCTCCTCTCCCTTTTCATGTATTCTGTTCAGAAGTCAAATGATTAGGTGTTTGTTGATTGGGTTAGCCTATTTATCTATCTCCATAAATGTTTATCAAAGGCCTGTAAAATCTAAGGCACAGTGGTACATGTACTAACTCTTGGCTTCATAAGAAAGAAAAGAGAAAAGACCCAAGCAAAGGCATGGAGTATTAGGGATCACGGCTGATTGTATCGCCAGATTCTCTAGCTCTGGGATGTTACTGATGCCCAAATGACAACAATATGTGTCTAGTCTATGATTGTTTTATAGTTCAGTATTTTATTAGAGTTTTCTTTTCATATAATTTTTTTGGGGGAATTCCAAAGAATGCTGTGAATCTGTAATGTCCTCCACAGGCTCATAGTTTCATGGTGTGTCACTGTTTTGAAAGGTCTACAGGCTTTAGGGAGTCTGGCTAGTAGAAGTAGAAGTAGGTCACTAGGTGAGGGCTTCTGAAGGTCATACCCATCCTTAGTCTGGCCTGTATTCGCTCCTTCCTGTCTTCCACACTGTGAACAGGTCAGTGTTTGATGTTCCTGCTGCCATAGAGGCCAGAGTGGCCCTTGGCACCAAGCTTCCCCATCACGGTGAACTAAAATCTCTCTGAAACCATGAGCTCAAGTAAACCTTTTTTCCATTTTTTCCATTCTGTTAAAAAAGTTCTTATCCATAACTGCTTAGTCCTCCCAATCTAACTGGACAACTCTGGTGATTTGCCAGACTCTTGGTCACTCTGACATCTGTTGGTCACTTCTCCAGGCTGTTGTCCTGCATTTTGCCCAGAACAAATAAAGTTCAGTTATACCACAGCTAAAATAATTAGGAAAAGGGAAAAATAAGTTTTAGGTCAACAATTCCACAGTTATAGTCCTGCCACATATCCCAGCAGAGGAAGGTTGGTACCTTAAAACACAGAAGTTGATTGTAACCTTCAAATGACAGTTTTTCACTGGAGAACATCTGTGCTCTGACCTCTAGCAGGTGGTCTGTTAAGTACAGAGAAGACACTGCAGGCATTTGGAATTGAAGAGTTTTTTTTTTTTTTTGTAGTAAGTAAGCAACACACTTCCTGGGCTCTGCTGGTGTTTACAGAAGCAGCCATGATCAGCATGGCCGCGCTGATGCAGAGTATATGCTGAAAGAGCATTTCCAGAGGTTCTTGGCGAGAAATAATAATTTCTGTTGCTTGAAACTTCCTAACTTTCAGGGCACATGGAGAAGAGTGATTGTGGATAGTTATGGACATAGTCATATATAAACATGCCATATTGGGGCAAGATCTAAAAGGAAAGCCTAGTTTGTAAATAGTATGGCTGTCAGTTCAATTCTTCCAAAATCAAGAGCTGGTCTTGAAGATAACTATTTTGAGAGTGATTCCAATGAATAAGAGTTTGCTGTGGGAGCTCCTTCCGCTCCTTCAGCCAATAGCCGCTGAGATTGCAGCCTACTGGGGCGTGATCTCTTTCTCTTTAAAAGCAGCAGCAGCCCTCTGCTAGCTCTCTTGCTCCAGTGACTAGACTCCTTTTCTGGCTGTCGTGTAGGACAGTGTTCTGCAAGTTTTTTTCCCCTTAAATAAATAATCCTTTGAATCCAAACTGGTGTGGAATTGTTTCGCGCCTTAGGAGTTGGGAGGGGAGACTGGCGGAGGAAGAAAGACAGGATGTGCTATGGAGTTTGATCACCTTGAGGGGGGACCGAGGCTCAGTCCTGCAGATGGTGCCCATAGGATGAGCAAGAATCTTCTGCAGCAGTCCAGAAGAACGCTATGCTTATCTGTTGGCTGCAGGACCTATGGATCAGGGGCATCTCATAGCATCTCAGCTTTATCCCTGCCAGGCTGGCCTACAGGCCAGATGACTAGGGAGACAGTTGGGAGAGAAAGAGCCCTAAGAGAGTGAGGGATACCAGCTACCATCAGGCTAAACCTGCATTCCCCTGAGGACCCTGCCAATTATTTATCCTGTCAGTTTTAGGGAAGATCTTTATCTGGAATAGCTTCTCGGTTCAAAGGTCAGCTGTTCACTAAACTCCAGGCTGTCTGAAGAAAAGTACCAACTTAAAACAGAGCGCGGGAGGTGGCCTTTGCCAGGCGTGGCTCTCTCTGACTCCCATTTTGTTGAGTATGCTTTATGAACTGACATATCACAAGGATCACACATTTGTCTAATTGTGGAGGACACGGAAACTGCCCTTGTCCCTGTTTAAGGGTTGGTGACGGAAGGAGGTGATGTGGATCATTACCAACGCCATTGTCTGGGGCACAGGAGTCAATGTAAAGACAGGTGACTTTCTGCCAGTCTGGTGTCGGAATGGGCTTCCCTATGCCGTCAGTCTGCGCCGTCTCTCTGTTCGTTTCCTTTCCACATTTGTATTGCTCTCTCTTTGCTCTTGATCTCCCATGCCAAGGGCACAACTGTGGGGGTTGGACTTGATTTATTAAAAACAATGTCTGAATTATGGGTGGTGCTCAACAAACACTGATTGAAAAGTCAGTCATGAGATTCCATGGTGTGGGTGCAGTGAGAGTGTGCCGTTCCGATTCTCCTGCTCACGGGCTGGAATTTCAGATGTGAGCTGCTCTACCCAGTTCTTCAATGTTCAACAAGCATTCTACCAGTCAAATTATAGTCCCAGCCCCAAGAACTTTTAATTAATTATTTTATTTTACTGTATGGGTGAGCATGCATGTATGCACATACCCAAGTATACATATGTCGTGGTGTGTGTAGAGGTCAGAGCACAACTCTCAGGGGTCAGTCTTTGTGAGAGCTTGGGATTAAACTCAGGTTGTCAGGCCAGTATTCAAGAACCTCTACCTTCTGATTTATCTTGCTGACCTTTCTAAGAACTTTATGATAAGGAGATGGTGGACCTAGGTATGGGTCTAGTCTCAGGGAGCAGGGATAGACCGCAATTGGTGGCCCATATAATACGGTCGTCATTGACAGTAAGATGCAAAGAGGAATGAGAATTGAGAGGGATGGGGAAGAAATTCATCCACAGTGGTCCCACTTACTAAATGTTGATTGGATATTTCGTCTATCCCCTCCTCACATGATAGAGGACACATTGTTGGCTATCCAGGATAAGATGTAGAGGAAACAATAAAGAGAATAGAGAGATTGACAGGAAGAAGGAGTCCAGAGGAAGCCTCTGTGTCAGTGCTAAGACTAGGTCTTCTTGCCAAAGCGCTGAAGCTCCCATGCGAGTGACTTGGAGGATGTGCTGGGGGAAAGATTGCCAATAAATTTCACATCATCGAAACCTAGACAGAATGTGATGGTGTTGCCAAGCTTCAGAGAAAAAGCCAGCCAGCCAAATGCTGTCTCCTGACAAAAGGACAGCAACTTTGACCAAGATGAAACAGAACACATTGAGAGTCATGTAAGAATTAGCTCCCTGTGGGTGAATTCCTGCAATTGGCAAATTATTTTGGGCTAGGGATGGCGGAACTGTTGCTATTTGTTCAATGAATCACTGTTCCCCCTCCAGAGGTTGACCTTCAGAGAGCTGGGGATGCCAAGAGAGCCAGGATGAGTGTGGGCTCTGTTTCTTCTGGTCCATAGCTCCCTTCATTTTGTCTTCTCACACGGCCTATCCTTATCTGCAGGGCAGTGAGTGTATTGGGACTGGACACCCGAAGCAGAAGCCATACTGAGGTCCTGCCAGGGGCTTCTTCCTTCACTCTCTGTGTTGTATTCAGGGGGCACTAATTTCAGGCTGGCATTTCTGGCTTCCCTGAAACTCCCTGGGAAGCTGTAATAAATCACATCACAAGTGATATAAGTCAAGCCAGGAACACACAGGCCAGGGAATAAGGATGCTCAATGTTTTAATTTCTTTCTTTTTTTCTTTGCTTTTGGCAAAACGTGTTGTTCCCACACCTGTTGGGGGCAAAATAAAGCCCACTAGGTGTGGAGATCATAAGGGTCAGTTTTTGACCAACAGGAGTATTGTTTTGTACACTGCATGGATGTTATAAGTGCCACCGTGGGAAAGTGCAGAGTGGCTTAGTCTAGGGCCTAGAGAAGCAAGTAAGACCAGACCATCCTCCCTCTGTTGGCTCCTTGGCAGTGTAGCCATGCCTGGGTCAGCTGAGTGTTGGTACCTCACTGGATTACAAAATGCATAAAGCCTTCCTTGAGCCAGGGGTCAGTCTGAACTGACAGATCTTTTCCGTCTGGCAGAGGTTACTGAGCAGATTATGAACTCAGTACTATTTGTGAAATCTTCCTCTCCTGGCCATCCAGACTGGAAAAACTGTAAGCTTTTCTTCCTCTCTTTCCTTTTGTGCTTGTGTCTTGGTTAGGGTTTCTATTGCTGAGGTGAAACACCATGAACATGCAACTTGGGGAGGAAAGGATTATTTCGCTTACAATTTCGCATCATTGTTCATCACTGAAGGATTTCAGGGCAGGCACTCAAGCAGGCCAGGAACCTGGAGGCAGGAGCTGTTGCATAGGCCGTGGAAGGGTGCTGCTTACTAGCTTGCTCAGTCTGCTTTCTAGACGGTGGGGCTGATCTAATGGGAGCTCACCAAGGCCAGCTGGAATGGGACTGAACGAGCATGTGATCAAACTGGACTCTCTGAATGTGGTTGACAATGAAGGCTGACTGAGAAGCCAATGATAATGACACCGGATTTTGATTCTACTGCATGTACTGGCTTTTTGGGAGCCTAGTCTGTTTGGATGCGCACCTTCCTAGACCTGGATGGAGCGGGGGAGCGCTTGGATTTTTCACAGGGCAGGGCACCCTGACTTCTCTTAGGACTGGAGAATGAAGGGGAGGGGTAGTGGGGGGAGGAGAAGGGAAATGGGAGGATGGGAGGAGGTGGAAATTTTTAATAATAAAAAAAATATAGATTTAAAAAAAAAAAAAGAACCCCAGATCACCAGCCCAGGGAAGGCACCATTCACAATGGGCTGAGCCCTCCCTCATCAATCACTAATTAAGAAAATGTCCTACAGACTTGCCTACAGCCTGACCTTATGGAGACATGTTCTCAATTAAAGCTCCCTCCTCTCATATGACTCTAGCTGTATCAAATTGACATACAATTTAACCAGCACAGGTAGTTTGAATGATAACATTTCCTACAGGCTCATGTATTTGAAATCTTGATCCTTGGTTGCTGTTAAAGTTTGGGGAGATTTAGGAGATGTGGTCTTGTTGGAGGAAGTATATCACCGGAATGGGTTATGAGAATTTGAAAAGAATCTTCCTTCATTTCCAGTTGCTTTCTCTTCTTCACGCTTGCATTCTGAGATGTGAGTCCTCAACTTCCTGCTCCTGTTGCCATTCCTCCCCATCATTATGGACTCTATCCCTCTGGAATCATAAGCCCAATAAACGATTTCTTTTGTAAGTTACTTAGATCATGGTGTTTTATCACAGCAACAGCTATATCCTAATATATCATTATTTCCTTGGCAAAGGAGTCACCAAATCTAACATTAAAGACAACCCTTCTCTGCATAGCATAGTGAACCATGCTTGTAATACCAGCCCTGGGGAGGCAGGGCCTGGAGAATTCCTGACTTAAGGCCAGCCAGGACTTGGTTTCAGAAACTCAAGGACAGGGGATGCGACTTAGCAGCAGAGGATTGACCTACTATGCACAGGGCCCTGGGCTCCACAAAGAAGCAACCAACAAAACAATGCTTCCCAGTCATTGTTTTCCTTGCCATGCCCTGCAGGTCTTGTCTCTAGTTAGAGATAGTACATGCGTGCGTGTATGTATGTGTGTGTCTATGTGTGTGTGTGTGTGTGTATGGTGGCGCCAGAGTGTACGTTCTAGAGACCTCCTAGATACTCCTTTGCCCTGTCCTGTGTCAGGCAAGCTAATCTTTCTGTCCCCAAGGTTATGGTTTTCAAGTGAGTTGATGAGGCTTTTTACACTGGAGGTTGTTGTGAAAAACTTAAATGACATAAAAACACTGGTGACCAAACAGAGCAGTAGCATTAAAAAAAAAAAGATGGGATGCATAGTTGAAAAGCCTGTAAAGATACACAACAAAATGCTAATGGCCTCTTAACATTAGATGAGTGGGATTTATGAGCTTTAAAAAATGAACTCCCTTTGTGCTTTTCTTTATGTTTAAAATTTCCACAATGAGCATACATCATTTTTATAACCCCCAATTACAAATGCGAATTAAAATTCCACCAAACATAAAATTCCAGCTGAAATGATACTTTTATTAAAACTTTCCAGTTTTCTCATTGGCAGGGATCCCTCTCTGAGAAAGTTAGGGAGTCATGCTGAGACCTAGTTTGGTTTCCTGTACAAGGAGGGCTAATAACATTGGAATAAAAAATATGCACACTGTTGTACATGCATATCAAATATAACGAAGGCCCTGGACTTAGTAATGGCTCAGTTTATCATTTTTGGACTTCATGTTAATGCAGAAACAATACTCAGCCAGTGGAATCTGCACTTCAGATTTTGCATTTTGACTTTTCCCCTGGGTCAGCCGTTCTTTGATGGACACCCTCTCATAACACTGGAGAGAGGCAAGAAGCCAGAACTTTTAACCACTTCCAAGACCTCAAAGGTGAAAAACAGATACTCTGGAGTACTATGTTGCCAGCTTGTTTGGGTTGTTCTATTTTGTATTTTCCCTCCTCCTCCCCCTCCTCTGCTTCCTGCCTTTCCTCATCCTCCTCTTCCTCTTCTTTTCTTCTGAGTTTTGGGACAAGATCTTAGTGTATAGCTCAGGCTGGCCTCAAACACACTGTCCTTGTTTGCCTCTCGTTGCTGTGATAAACACCATGACCAAGAGCAACTTAGGAGGAAAAGGTTTATTTCATCATACACTTTGCAATGACAGCTTGTCACTGAGCGAAGTCAAGGCAGGAGATCAAGGCAGGAACCTGAACGTAGGAACGGAGGCGGAGACTATGGAAGAACACTCTTTACTGAATTGCTTCCCCTGGGCCATTTACTTAGCTTATTTAGACACATCCAGTCCACCTGCCCAGGGATGGCACTGACCAAAGTGAGCTTGACCCTCCTCCACCAGTTAGCAGTCAAGATAATGCCTTAAAGATACACCCAAAGGCCAACATGGTCAAGACTGTGGCCTTTCTCTCAGTGTGATTCTCTCTTTCCAAGTATGTCTAGGTTTGTGTCAAGTGAAAAAAATTAACCATCCTACTCACTATGTAGCTCAAGCTGGCCTCGAACTTGTAGCAGTTCTTCTGCCTCAGCCTCTTAAATGCTGGGATCACATGCAAACATGATCCATGATTTTATCCTACCATTTCTACAAAATGCCTGTCTCTGTACATGAGAGATTCAACACCTTATTGCACAATAGATTTTGTCTTAGACAAGTTTGCCCAGACACATGGTCTGATAGAAATGTTCTTGAGCTTGTTGAGGCTAATAGGCGGTTCCATAGGTTAGATAAATTAGGTGCATTTTGGCTTAATATTTCTTTCTTTTTTTCCCCTTGCACCGTATATATTTATTTATTTTCTTGTTTTTACATCCTAACCAAAGCTTCCCCTCCCTTCTCTCTCCCCAGTCCCTCTATATTTCCCCCACTCCCATTCATTTCTTCTCTACTGTTTCTCTTCAGATACAGGCAAGAATCCCTTAAATAGCAGCCAGCCATTGTATACCAAACTGCACTGAGACCAGGCACCCTCTCCTCCACCAACTTTGAAAGAGGCACTTTGGCAGAGGAAGGGTTCCAAAATCAGGCAACAGAGTCAGAGACATCTGCTGCTCTAGTTGCTAGGAGTCCCACAAGAAGAACAAGTGACACAACTGTAACATATATGCAGAGGTCTTAGGTTGGTCCCATGTGGGCTTCCTGATTGTTGGTTTGGTCTCTGTGAGCTTCTGTGAGCCCAGGTTAGTTGGTTCTGTGGGTTTTCTTGTGGTGCCCTTGACACCACTGGGTCCTATGTTCCTTCTTCCTCCTCTTCTGCAGAATTCCCTGAGTTTCACTAATGTTTGGCCTTAGGTCTCTGTATCCATTTCTATCAGTTGCTGGGTGAAGCCTCTCTGACGCCAGTTGGGCTAGGCACCAGTCTATGAGTACAGCGAATATCATCAGGAGTAGCTCCACTGCCTTTTTCATGCTGCTATTTGTGCTTGGTTCTGTCCTAGGTCTTTGGTGGGGGGGTTCCCACTTCTGAGTCCTGGCCCTCAGTGGGGAGCTCCCTCTCAAGGTGCCAGACTTCAGCTGTGATTAATATTTCAACTTATGATGGGTTTGTTTTGATATCACAGTTGCTGCTTGCATCATAATGGTTCATTTTACCATTTAAGCACTTCATGTCATTAGCTAACTATAGCTATCTGTAATATATCATTTATCTATCTGTCTGTCCATCCATCCACCATCCATTCACCATCCATTCACCATCCATTTACCATCCATCCATTTACCATCCATCCATCCATCTATCCATCTTTTGTCAAAATCCTGGGCTATGGAAAGCATTTTGTTATTTGATATCTTTTGAAATGGTTCTCATTGGTTGATTTTGAATTTCTAACCTCCTTGCCTCAGCATTCTGAACGCTGATAGTATAGCTGTGCACCACCATTCTTGGGAAGTGGGCTCTTTCTTTCTAATATCCAGAAACATTTATTATCTTTCTTGCTTATCACTTGTTCTTGATACTATGATTACCTGTGCACTTTCTAAGTAACTCTGCTAGATTATAAACTCTCTGTGGGTCACAACTATGTTGTAATTTTTTTTTGGCCATGCAGGGCTTAATGCCATATATTGAATGACTGGGGAAGTAAGTAAAGGGAGAGACCCCAGAAATGGTACAGGGGTCAAGCTGTGCACCCGCAGATTGCTGATAGGTGCCCCTGATGCTGGACCTGCCTGTGTAGCTGTTCCAAGGCCATTGTTTCCTGGATACACCTGACAACAGGATCTAAAGGCTTTGTGAGGGAGGCAGGAACTAGACAAACAAGCATGACTATGACTTCATTCCTATTCCCAGAGAGGAGACTGCTCCTTAGAATCAAATGGGGTTTGAAATGTAGAGCCTTCAGGCTAGTCTCCCCATCCTCAGGATCTGCCTCAAAGACATAAGGATATTGGAGGACAATAGGAAGAATATTTTGTATGAGAGTCCTAAGGAGCTTGTGGAGCAGTTACTGTCTGTGGCATCAGCGGATAGGGAAGGCCCTCTGACCCTGGGTGTCCTGAATTGCTAGCATCTGCCCCAAGTTGGTGGCACTGCTTTCCTCAAGGCGTCTGTGAACTGAGTCGAGCCTCTGTCACAGCACTTTAGGAAAGAGATGGCAGCTGCAAGAACTGTGGACGATGGACATAGGAGCACTTCCTATGCGCGTCTGTCGTCAGTGCTGGATGCTGCTCAGGAAAATGGGTGATTCTGAGTGTGTAGCACTTGTGTCATATTGGTCGTCCTGTCACTTGACACCCTTCATCCTTAGATAATTGTAACATGATGGGGCCTGCTTGTTGGGGTTTATATCTCGCCCAGTTCCCACAGCTGTTTAGCCCCAAAGAAAATCACACAGAGTCTACATTAGTTATAAAGCTGATTGGCCCATTAGGTCAGGCTTCTTACTGGCTAACTTTCATATCTTGATTAACCCATTTTTCTGATCTATTTTAGTCATATGGCTCAGTACCTTTTTCAGCTGGCAGGTCACATCCTGCTTCCTCGGTGATCTGGGCAGGAGTGGGAGGAATCAACTTCTTCCTTCCCAGAATTCTCCTGTTCTCATTGCATCATTTCTACTTCCTGTCTGTTTTTCCCACCTATACTTCCTGCCTGGCCAATCAGCATTTATTTAAAACATGATTGACAGAATACAGACAATTCTCCCGCACCACATAATTAAGATGAAGACATAAACACACATGTACATACACACACCCAAACATGTATTTCTGTATGATGCATACACATGCACATTTATATGATGTATATACACACATGGTGCTTGTCCTGTGGAGAACAGAAATTCCAACAAGCAAAGATGAGGATTTGTTCTTTCCCTAACAGAAACACTCAGTATAATGCATTGAGAACTGATATCCAAGTCACCTCAATGTTTTTCAGTCTTCATCAACAGAACCCTGCTACTTCATTTTTTCCAGGATTTTAGTAAAAAGAAATTTGTGTTTTCACTGACACAGAACAAGGAGCCTTTCAAACAGCCACCTCCCAGTGGGCCTGGGTATCCTGCCCACCTAAGAAACAAGAAAGTGGCCCGCTGATCCCTTGCCTGCTCTTATTGTACCACACCTGGTCAGACAGCTCAGGAAGTAGGGTGAGGACAGAACCCCAGAGGTAAAGGCCAGGCAGCAGCTCTCGGGGCTGGTTAGACCTTGTGGGCTGTAAGAAGGCTGGACTGGGAGGAGATGGGGCTTGGCTGTTTTTGCCTTTCCCACAACTTTCTTTGTCAATAGTCTCCTGTCTGCTCCCTGGGATCTTTGTCTCTGGGAGCTAATAGCGAACATGGCAGATACACGCGCATGCTTGCATGTATATAGTTGCATATATAGATAGAGCAGAAACAAATTAAGAACATCTGAATTTTGCATGTCTAACTGGTAACAGTGAAGGGCTGAAAATATTAAACCTTTGGGTAGAATTAAAGAGGGCAATGAGAGCAATATTTATAAAATACACAAGAAATAACACTTTCTTTGAGCACCCAGTAGGTTTCACCACTGTTTCACCCTATCATTCTGCCCTCACGAAGTAGGCACAAAGTTCACAGTCCAGAGGAGTGAATAGGCTGGGAGAGTGTCTGAGTCTGCTTGGGTTGTTATAATAAAAACCTGGGTAAATGGGCTGACTTCTAAACATTATCATTTGGAAAGATGGAAGCCCAAAGTCCAGGCCAGTGGTTCTCAACTTGTGGGTTGCAACCCCTTTGGGGGCCAAGTGATCATTTCACAGGGTTTGCCTAAGACAATCCTGCATAGCACATATTTATATTATGATTTATAACAGTAACAAAATCACAGTTATGAAGTAACAATGAAAATAATTTTATGATTGGGGGGTCACCACAACATGAGGAAGTGTATTAAAGGGTCGTAGAATTAGGAAGACTGAGAACCGCTGCTGTAGACAGTGCCACTCAGAGTCTGGTGAACATTTTCTTCCTCATTGACTGATGGTACATTCTCTCTGTCATCATGTGGGACCAGGCAACTCCCAGGGGCATCTTTTAGAGGTCTGTATTTTTGTTCATGAGGGCTCCACCTTTCTGGCCCAACCATCTCCTCGAAAATCCCTTAACGGATTAGGGTTTGACCGAAATTTTCAGTGACCATGGACGTTTAGAACATGGCGCAGGACAAAGAGGTTTGTAAGGTTGAGAAAAATGATGTGAATCAGAACTTCAAGCTCCAAACCCATTGCTGTTGCTACTGCATAGCAATGAAATATTCTACATCTTAGTCTCCTTTTATATCATTTCTGTAAAATACTTCATATTTTATAAATGCTGCATATCTTAGAACTGCCCAATCACGTTATCAACAAAAAAAATCAGAGTGTAATTCTAACAAAAACACATAGCCTGCTTTCCTAAGAACTGGCATTTGTGAAATCCATAACTCATGTAGCTATTTGAGTTGTCACAGTTGAATTTAGGTCTGCCTTCTTTTGGAGCAGGAATGTTTACTTTTTTCTTCTTTTTTTGCGAAAGACCCAGAGAGCACATATTTTAGACCCTGTAGTCAGTTTGCCTTTGCGGTGTGAGCCGCCACAGGTGACGCACAAGTGACGAGCTTCGCGTGTTTCCGCGAAGCCAAAGTAGGTGGCTCTGGGTTTGACTCCTGGGTGCAGTTTGCCAGTTACTGGTCCCTGAGAATTACCAGTCAGTCTCAGAGAATGGGGGAATCTGAACAATTCCTGCTTACTGCTTCAATGCCCAACATTGCAGAGGTTACCAGGCAGCTCACTCTTGCATGTAGCGAGTGATGAATGCTGGACAGAGCCGGTAAGACATTCCTAATGGAGCAAACAGCTCACAAGTGTGGTTTCAACACGAGGCAAATTTATGATTTAAGGCAGGAAGGTAGCTTTAGAAGCTGTCTTCTGCCCTGGGCAGGGTTAGTTCCCTTTCGCCACTTTGGCTTCTCTTCCTTGGATCCGTGGAGATGGAGAAAGACAACTCCCAAGGGAAGAATGAAGGAGAGAAGTAAGCATTGAGCAATGCAGAGTCGAGCTCTCTGCCAGGACTTTTGCAAGTACTGCTTCCTTGGTTCTCGCACCTGTGGGTATCATCACCCGCATCTAGAGCCCGACAGCCTTTGGCACAGGTGCTGGATCCTGGGCCTGCTCCCAGGGCTATGTTCCTGGGGGTCACTGGAGGTTGAGTTTCCACATTCCTGCCCACAGCCAGCTCTGGACTGGGCGTCTGATGAGCTGAGTGCTTTTGATCTCCATACCTGGCTAAGCATCACTGGCCATGGTGCTCTCAACTTTCCAGCTCTTGGTCCGCATGGGAATGTTGTTTTCATCCTTGCGGGGATGAGCCTGGTGGGGGCTCAGCACCAAACTCGGTCACATTCCTTCTGTCAGGCAGCTGCCGTCACTCCCACCTCCCACCCCAGGCTTTCTCTTTCTAGCCTGTGGTCAGGAGGCTGGCCTGCTCCTTGGGAAGGTGAGAGAGAAAACTGGGAGGCTGGGGGGTTGGAGGGAGCCATCACAGCTCTCTGACTCTGCATCTAATGGAAATAACACTTCTCTGGCACAAGGGAGCTGGTGTCAGCCCAGGCTCAGCTGCACATTCTCGAGTGGTACTGGGCCAGTGTGTGTCCCCTCCTCTGCCCCCCACCCACCAGACTCCTTAAAGTGTCTCTTCTCACCTGTGTGAGGAAGCGATGTTCTTGCTGGTCTGACTATCTCATGGTACAGTAATTAAGAACTGGCTCAGTGCCACCTGAGAACAACCTCTCCCCTCCTGGAAGAAACAGTGTCCAATGCGTGTCTGCTGTGTAGCTCCAAATTTCCCAGCTTCTGGAAATACAGACTTCTGGGCCCACCCTGGGAGTTTCTAATTTGGTCATCTGGGGTGGGCCTGGTGTAGTTGCATTACAAATATTAAGCTGTATTAAATAAGCCTCTGAAAGAATTTCTGCTGTGTGATTGCACAGCAGGGTGACTGCGGAGGAACAATAAGGTATTGTATATTTCAGATTTAGATGGAAGGATGTTGAGTGTTTCTACTCCAGACAAATGGTACATATTTAAGGAGGGAAATGCATTTCCCTTGATTTGCACGTTGTACAGTATACACACAGTCTGAGTTTGATCCCTGGGACTCACATAGTAAAAAGAGAGGGCCAGCTCCTACACGTCATTTCTGACTTCCACACATATGCTGTGGCACGCGTTCATGTATGTGTACAAGCACATAAAAATAAGTAAAGGCTGAAAAAAGTTAAGTTGAAAGTTAAAGACATTTGACTTACTGAGGTACAATTGGCTTTCAAAAATAGTCTGCAGATACTTACTGTCATGATTTGAGTCTATGCATGCAGATACGATATCACTACAGTCAATGTGATAACAAAAGCACCCCTCCCCATGGAAGGGGCTGCCCTATTCCATGGTGGCATCCTAAACCGAATAAAAAGGACAAACCAAGCTGAGCTCTGGGATTCATTGCTCTATGCCTCCTAACTGCAGGTAGCATGTGACCAGCTGCCTCAAGTTCCTACATCATGACTTCTCCAACACAGTGGACTGAGCCCTGGAAGTATGAACCAAAATGAGCTCTTCCATCTTACACTGCTTTAGTTAGACATTTTATCACAGACAGTGAGACAAGTCACTAATACAATTACCGAAAGACTGCACTGTGAGTGTGAAAACATCGTAATGAAACCTCTCATTTTGTGAATTAATACATGCTCATAAACCCTTTCTTTGCAGAAGTAGACAATTTAACTGTAAAGACAAATCCAGCGTGTGTCAGAAATAGCAGAGAGTGGAGTCTCCACGGGAAGAGTGGCCAACATCTGTTCTGCACACCTTACCCACGTCTGTCCATCCACATGTGCCTTAGAATTAGGGATCACACATGTACATGAAATAGCTTAGCATCCTTGGTGTAGGAGGGTTCTTCTTTTTATGTGTTGCTTTCATTGGTCAATTAAAGAAACTGCCTTGGTGTTTTGATAGGCCAGCCCTTAGGTGGGTGGAGTAGACAGAACAGAATTCTGGGAGAAAGAAAGCAGAGTCAGAGAGCTGCCCTCCATGAAGCTGCCAGATCAGACATGCTGAATCTTTCCCGGTAAGCCACGACCTCGTAGTGAGATACAGATTATTAGAAATGGGTTGAATCAATATGTGAGAGTTAGCCAATAAGAGGCTAGAACTAATGGTCCAGGCAGAGTTTAAATGAATACAGTTTCCATGTAATTATTTCGGGTGTAAACTAGCTGGGGAGCCGGGATCCTGGCGAGAACATGACACATCCTTTTATGACACATCCTGCCCAAAGCAGCACTGAGATAGCCTCTGCCTTGCCCCTCCATAGTAGTATACACTGGCACTCTCCACTTTTGGGAAGCAAAGTCAGGAGGACTGTAAGTTTCAAAACAGCCCTGGTTGCATGACAAGACTCTGTCTCAAATTAATGGCAAAAATAAAACACTGCACTAGTCAGAGGAGAAAGAGCTACAGTGCTTTCACGGGTCTTTAAAGAAAATGTGAACTCTGCAAACAATAGGATAAGACTGAAGCTCTACAAGGGGCAAAAGCCTATAGTTCAGAACAACGGAGATCAGCTCAGAGAACACTGTGCTGAGTGAAATAAGCCACGAAAGCAAATGTTATGTGATTGTACTTATCAGAGGTCTCTAAAGCGACCAGGCTCAGAGAAACTGAGAGAACAGTGGTTGGCAGGGGTCAGGAATGGGAAAATGTGGCTTTGGTGCTCAGTGGGCTCACACTTTATGTTGCAAGACGAAAAGTTACTAGAGATCTACTGCACAGCACCATGCCCATAGACAGCACTGCTCACTCTTGGACATCCCAAGACACTGGGCCTATGTAGGGCGTGTCTTCACACTTCAAAGAACCTAATGTAGATAATTCCTCTCAGGCATGTCAAGAGGTTCACCGTCTAGGTGATTCTAGAACCTACCATATTAGCCATCAAGATGGCTTATTTTCACAATCATGTCTACCCTTTATCACCCTCTATGCTGGGTAGTTTTATGTCAGCCTGGCACAAGCTGGAGTCATCTGAGAAGAGGGGGCTTCAATTTTAAAAATGCCTCCATAAGATTGATTAGTATGCAAGCCTGTAATTGATTAGTAAGACAAGATGGTACCAGGAGTGGGGTCTTTCTGTGACAGACCTGACCATGTTGCTTTGGGAAGGATTATGGAAAAGACTTTTGAACTTTGTGCAAGAAAAGCCATTGAGTGTTCAATGCTTGGTGAGCTGTTCTGTAGGATTTGGAAGATAAGAATGTTAAAAACAGCACAGATGATAGAGGCTTGGATTGTGAAGTTTCAGAGGGAAACAAAGACTCTACCTGGACTTGTTTTGTGAATAATCTTTGTTTCTGGTTAGATGGGGCTGCAATCAGTAAGATACCAGATTTACTAAAGTGAAACCTTTGCTTTCTTGGGATAGTTGATGCTGATCATCTGGAGATGAGAAATTTGTGGTGATTAAGAAGAGACTAGCATCGTTGAGGTGAAGTCTCTGGAAAGTGCTTCCTGAGAGTCATCCCACAGAGGCTGTGTTCCAGGCATGGTACCTTGTGCTGGCAGCTGAACTTGGTAGTGTAAAAGTCACCCAGGTTGTGCTGGCTTTTGAAGGTATGAGGGGGTTACAGAGTGGCTGAGGCTTGGTACTGTGTGGCAGGGCTGTAGTCCCTGAAAAGAACCTATGAGAGGCTACTGGTAAAAGTGCCGCTCAGCTGCAACAGAAGACTCCAGCATTTTGAGGTTGTTAGTACCATGGAGTGACCACCAGCAGCAGTAGAGTGAAGATTACCCAGGCATAGAAAACCTATATGTGCTGCAGAGGGTGGAGCTGGAGAAGTGACCCAAGCCCTTTGGAGGAGCATAGAGGATTGTGAATGAATCCCAGACATTGGATGTAAAGATATTATACTTTTAGAGTTTGGTTTTGCTATGTGATTTGATTGTGATTGTGCCTTGGTCCTTGAAGTAAGAAAGTATTTAATTTATTTTTGGTTTTAGAAAAGCCCACAGTTGATAGATTTTAATTTTTTTCAATTGGTAAATAATTTTTTAAATATATTATTATTATTAAAAAAATTTCACCTCCTCCCCTCCTCCCATTTTCCTCCACCTCCCCCTATTCCCCTTCTCCCTCCCTCTCCAAAGGAGATTGACTATTTTGAAGAGACTGAACTTTGAATGCGTTTGAATTTGTAGAGACCAGGGTTTTTAAAAGTTATTTATATTTTTAATATGAGATACTGGGGATGAATGGGAAAGGAGAGGTTGTAGCTTAACAGTGATGTGTTTGTGTGTCAAACTTCAAAGGAGTCAGTTGTGCTGGATAGTTTTTTATCAACTTGACACAATATGGAGTTATTTGAGAGGAGGGAACCTCCATTAAGAAAATGCCCCCATAAGTTTGGGTTGTAGGCAAGCCTGCAGGGCATTTTATTAATTGGTGATTAATGGGGAGAGGTCCTAGCCCATGGCTGATGGTAAGATCCCTGGGTTAGTGGTCCTGTGTTCTATAAGAAAGCAGGCTGAGCAAGCCATGGGGAGCAAGCCGGTGAGCAGCACTCCCCTATGGCTTCTGCATCAGCTCCTGTATCCAGGTCCCTGTCCTGGTTGAGCTTCTGTTCAGACTTCTTGGATGATGAACAGTGATATGGAAGTTCAAGCCAAGTAAATCTTTTCCTCCCCAACTTGCTTTTTGGTCATGGTGTTTCGTCACAGCCATGGAAACTCTAACTAAGACACACTCTTTTCTCCCACTTCCACTTCCAGTTCCACTGAGCATCTCTCTCTTTGTAACTAGCTCCCCTGCTACTTGTATGCCTTTTCTCTTTCTTCCTTTGTGTCTTGATGGGTTTTACTGGTGTTGCTTGTCAAAGCACAGGTCAGGCATTATTTATTGAGACATGGCCAACTTACCAGAGTCTAAACTACTGAAGAGAATCTCTGTCCTTCCACAAGCACTCATTAACTGTTTATCAATCAAACCTTCTTGATGTTGTCATCAAATATCTTTTCCGCTGTATCTTCTAATGACACTTGACCTTGAGCTAATGACTGAGCTCCCCCGCCAGAGTTCTGTTCACTCTTAGTTCTCAGAACTAGCACAATGGCGCATGCCATAGCAGTAATCAGTCTTTGCTCAGTAATAATAACTTTGAAATGCCAGAAGAACATCACCTCAGGATATTAATTGGCCACAATGTAATAAACATAGACATGGTACAGGTTAAAACTTTATCTGTATACTAAATTTTATCTGTCACTTTCTTAAGTCTAGGCCTTAATTTGTCCTGTTTGCCAATTTCTCTGGTGTCGACACCTCTGCTGAGTGGATAAGCAGCATGATGCAGCTCAATATAGAGCTGGGAGGAGAGGCCTAGTGTCTCAGACAGACTATGTAGTGTTCCCACCACGCTGCCGGAATAGACATAAATAATCTCACAGCACAAGTCATTGTAACCTAGTTACTAAGGGCCAGATTTTGAGGCTTTGCTACTTTTGTTTTTAGTATGCCACTGGTCATATCCTGATGAAGCCTGCATTAGCAGAAGACATCATTAGGAACATCATCAATAGTATAATATATTTAGTATCCCTAAACTGCTAACCATTACAGCTTAACCCAGCCTACATCTAAGAAAGTGTTCAGAAAACGTCCATTAGCCTACATGGGCAAACACCAAGCTCTCTCTCTCTCTCTCTCTCTCTCTCTCTCTCTCTCTTTCTCTCTCTTTCTCTTTCCCTCTCTTCCTCCCTTCCTCTCCTGTTTCTTTTTTCATGACAGGGTTTCTCTGTAACTTTGGAGCTTGTCCTGGAACTTTCTCTGGAGATCAGG
The DNA here is from genome assembly GCF_982192425.1 of Myodes glareolus. Taxonomy (NCBI): domain Eukaryota; kingdom Metazoa; phylum Chordata; class Mammalia; order Rodentia; family Cricetidae; genus Myodes; species Myodes glareolus. The sequence goes on from NC_142029.1 coordinate 95,244,494, forward strand.
CTGCCTCCCGAGTGATGAGATTAAAGTCATGTGCCAACACCACCTCTCTTTTTTTGTTTTTTATTTCTTGTAGTCAGGCTATTCTGGAACTCACTTTGTAGATCAGGCTGGCATTGAACTCAGAGATCCACCTGCCTCTGCCTCCCAAGTCTAGGATTAAAGGCATGCATTACCATTGCCTGGCCCAAGCAAAACAAACACAAACAAACCAAAAACCAAAACACATGTGAAAAGTCCTCCAAAGAATAGATGTCTGAACATGATTTCATATATCATTATGAAGTAAAATATATCTTTAGTTAGGGCCCTGGAAATTTATCTGACTGAAAGTTTACAGAATTTATGTGCTAAACAAACGTTTTGTTTAACACATGACTTGCATAATTACTCAACTTTTAGCAAGCGCCTCTCAAGAACTCTCTGAAGTAGATTGCTGGAATCAGAATAGTCCAATAGAAGGTATCACTTAAAAATTACATGTATGTATGTATGCATGTGTGTGAGTGTGCATGTGCCATGGCATGTGTGTGGAGGCCAGTTGGTTCTCTCTTTCTACCATGTGGGTGTTTTGGGTAAAACTCAGGGCATCAAGTTTAGTGACAAGTGCCTTTACCTGCTGAGCCATCTCTTCAGCTCAAGAAGTTAGGGCCTTTCTGTTGCAAATAATGAGTTCAATCTAAACAGGCCCAAGTCAAGGGGGATTATTTTTGTGTCATAATGTTTTAAAACTGGAAGGAACATGGGGTAGGTGTGACTTAAGGCCATCTGTCCTTAGGACATTTTCCCTATGCATTTCTCTCCTCTGTCGGGTGTCAGAGTGCCTGTCTCCATCTAAGGCCTCCTCCTTCTGGGTTTCAGATTAGTAGCGAAAGTTTAGGTGCTTGCCTGTAGTAGATCATGTTCTATGATGTAGGCATAGTGGTCAGGGCAGTGTGCAGGCAACATGGGATCCTTGTTCCCCAAAGTGCCTGTAACTGAGAGTGGGAAGAACTGATTCTTCTGAGGAAATCCTAGTCACTGGAAGAGTGCAGAGTTGTAGACGTTGAAGCAATAGCCACTGGAGGATCTCCAGCCTTTTATTAAAAAATAGATTCTTTTCTATCATACACTATATCCTGATGACAGTTTCCCTTTCCTCTAGTCCTCTGATACAGATCAGTTTCTCATCAGAAAAGCACAGGTTTCTAAGCGATAACAACAAACACAACAGCATAACATGCAACAAGTCAAAACAAAAAAACATTGAAATCGGACAAGGCAAACCAACAGAAGGAAAAGAGCCCCAAGAGAAGGAACAAGAATCAGAGATGAATTCATCTACACACTCAAGAGTCCCATAAAGATACTAAATTGAAAGATTTAATATATATGCACATATTTCTCTAGCCAGAAGGCCTATTTCTGGAATAGACAGCTCTGGTGTTACGAAAGCCGTCATGGGGATTCAACAGGGCAGTTAGTTCATCTGTGCGAAAGAGGAAGAAGAGGTGGGAACCAAGCGGGATGAGCAAGGCAGCAACATTCTCAACAGCTCTGTGACTTGGGTCTGGCCTTAATCAAGGAGGGGGTGATAAGGTGTTTGTGAGAATTTTAAATCTCAGGATTCACAATGTGGGAATCCTGTTTGGGTAGGAAGCTCTTAAGGATGGAGGCTCTAAGAAGAAATGACTTTTCTGGAGGGCGTTTTGCTGGTCTAGCTTCTAGGGAGTCAGTTTGTGTCCTTGTCTTACCAGCCATCACTCCTCTCTGAGGGTGCCTTATCTTCAGGCCAAGAGAAGGCCCTTAAAGTTAATGTCTACAGAGGTACCAGGTGCCCAGAGAAATGAAGGGCAAATTGAGGGACCCCAGGCTAATCTCTCCACCAAGAAACTCTGAAAGAAGAGAAAAGAAGCTTGTGTTGGCAGTGGGCAAGTATTGCTGCAGTGTTTTGGATGCAGTTTTGAGGAGGTGAAAGGGAGAAGGTTTGAATAGAACCAGATGTGCTTTGTCCATTCCAGGGTAATGACTGGTTCATTGGGGTCAGTCGGGGCCATGGGTGAAGGCGAGAAGGCCAGGCTTCTTGTGTAGGGGTGTTCCAAAGCTCTCCTTATCTGCATTGATCAGAAGTTGGCCTGGGGTTATCTGTCTACTTTCAGCAGCGTAGGGCTGAGAACCTGCCGTATGCTTGTAGACCATATATATGGAGACGATCTTCTGCACATGCTGGTCATAATACCAGACGTTTCCACACTGCCCCTCAACTACTCATTATAGTAGGTTAGTGGTTCTTAGTTCCTTGGCCTATAATTCCCTGAGATAGCATGGGGGCAGAGCTGGACTCCATGCCAATTTTTTTGAACTGTGCATTGCTGGCATATCTGGCATTGACGGTGCATGAATCACATATGCAGTCACAACTGGCTCTACCTGGGTGGGGTTGCGTCTTGTTCCCAGCCTGTCCCTGGTGGCTCCTGGCAAAAGTTGAAAGTATGTAATTATATGTACATTTTTCTCCACCCTCAGAGTAGGTATTAAGAATTTTTTTTTTTGCTGTATCACAGAGCAGTTAGATACTTTTTCTGAGTTTTGATAGATTATCATTTAAAGTCAAGTCTGCACAAATTGAAAGCTGGGAGGCATCCCATTATGTGGTACATTGTCCCCCTTGTCCTGACCTGGTGCTGTTCATCTTCTCTCTATGTTGGGTAGAGTGAACTGGGTATAGATGATGGGGGGAGAGCTACACTGGGGCCATTGGCATCACTGCCTCATTGAAAGAGAAGCCACATGTAGGCCAGCGAACTGAATTCAGGCTCCACCCCTGTGGCAAATGGATACTTCTCCTTTATTTACTTAAAATTTTACCTTTAAGATTTCATTCCTCCTTCCAAACAGTGGATTTTTATCACTTAAAGTGATAGTGCCATTCAGAGGTTTCTTTCGTTTAGAAAATTTTGCATGTAGTTCTTTAAAGTTTTATCTGAGGTTCAGTATACAAATCTGTGTTGGGTAAACACTTGGTCCATTTATAGACTTATATTTCTCTAAACTTTTAAAGCTGTGTTTGTAAATTGAATATTTTGTCTTATTTTAAAGCATTACCAAAGCCATACTTCTTAGGCAACTCATAAATAAGATAATTTAAGTTTAAGTATGCAACTATTATAAGGCTGTATATAAACTTAGGAAAGTTCCCGTTAAATGCATACATTGAAAACTCAATCAAGCGCTTCTAGGCAAACATCCTACACCACCGAGCTAGTTCAGCCCTTTAACCATGTGTTTCTAATAGGGATTTTTCAATGCAGGTATATTTTATTATACTCAAAGTTCTCTTAAATATTATAAATATCCAGCTACTGAATGTACAGGCTCATTACTGATGTATGCACATAACACTCTGTTTTTGTCTGCTAGGCATTTTGTTATCAATTCTCAATGTTCCCAGAGTTAAGAAGATCATACTGCAATCTTGTGTAATTTGGAGAGAATTCACGAGGCTAGCCAGAATTCTTGTCATCCTTATTTATAGTCTGCGCCAGGAGCTTCATGCTGTTGTGAATATTCGTTCTTGTATACAGTCTGCACAGCCCGGAATGGCTTCACAGCCGTGGACCACTGGCACTTGCTCTCTTGGCTAGGAGCTGCAGTGTGCAGACGGTTAGGAACTCGGGGTATCCTTCTTACTTGTTTCCACCCAGTTAGCCTTATTTAGTCTGGCTATGGGATTGTGCCTCTAACTGAGGCTGCTATGTGACTTGATTTTACTTTTCTTTGCCTAGGCTGTATTCTTATTTCTTTTCTGTGTAGCTCCAGTGACCTTTGACCTTGGTGGAATGACACCTTCTTTCCACATTCTTCCTGACCAGTAGGACCACACAGCTCAGCTCAGGCAGTTATTAAAATGATATCCAGTTGCATTCTGCACATCTCACAGCTTCTAAGGGAAAACTCCCGACGATTTCACAAAGGCTTCTATTGTTTAAAAGTATGTTTTTAAATCTAGCACTGGCTGGTGGAATCTTCAAGCCTTAGAAGACAGAACAAATATTTGGGGGGCACCTGCTATGAGCCAAGTGCTTTGTGTACATTATTTCATCTTGTTCTCTAACACGCTGTCAAAGTGTTTATTTTAATCCCCGAATTCAAATGAGGAAGCTGAGGCCACATGGCACACAAATGGTGGAGAGCTGGGACGACATTTTAGATTAGTCTACAACAGGCACACTCCTCTCTTGTGCCAGTTCCTCTGGTTTTGAAGGTTTTATCACCCGGCTCTCTAGTCTCTTTATTACTTTTAACTTTGGCCACTATAACTTCCTCTTGTCAACCCAGTGTTCCCAGGTGACTGCCAGGCTCAAAGTAATACCCTTCTCTCAGTTCCTGCCCCTCATGTTCCTTAGTTAATACTTCCAGAGATTTTCATGGTGGCAGCATATCCAGGGCAAGCCATAGCCCTGGGTAAATATCCCACGCTCCTTTGAGGCTGGCAGAGTTTATGTCTTCGACCCTCAGATGTTCAGGCCTTCTTCCCTCTCTCGGAAGCTTTTGAATGGCTTGAGACTGAGCCCCATCTGCATCCCTCTCTGCCTTTTATTCCGTCTGCTAATGCTATATCTGCTTTCTGTGCAATCCTAGTGTGGCTCAGCACACACGCTCCTTTGAGAAGAGGATGGGAGCTAGGGACCTTCTGTGCTAGAGGTTGGCCAAGTGGTGAGTTTTTGTTGCCAGTCTGCATAGGCAGGACAGGATGGTAGCTCCCTGGTCCCCATTTTCCCGTTTTCATATATGAAGGAAGAAGGAGACTGTTTGACTCTGGACACGGAGGCGTCCACACATTCATCGTCCCCTTTGCTGGGAAGCGGGTAAGGTTCGATGGAAGCAGAGCGGTGGGGAAGCTGCTGGCTGAGTTCTAAGCTGATGGGAAGATTTGAAGCATCTCTGATGCAAGGACTCTCTGTCACTCACAGGGATTGGAGTCAAGACCAAAACAGTTTTGGGACTGGGATCCATATTTTGATTTCTATCTTAGGGTGTGGCCAAAATATTGTCTTGATCCATTTGGGTTATTATAAAGTACCGTATAGGTTCAGTAATCACAGACAACATAAATCTATTCTTTTAATTCTAGAAGTTGGGAAATCTAGTTAGTATTGGATCCTCACAAATTCAGCATCTGTTGAGGACTCGGTCTTTGCTTCATAGATTAATTCTTCTCTCTGCATCTCCGTATATTGTAATAGTAAACAGCCCTCTGGATCCTCTTTTTGGAAGGACATTACCTTCTTTCATGAAGGTTCTGCCTTCTCAAAGGCCCCACCTTTTTTTCCAATGAGTCTTCTAGGGCTATTAAATGCATCGATTATTGATTTGACATATCCACAACCCATTGTTTCTTCCTCTGACTTTCCTTGGAACTCTTTCTTATCCACTCCCAACTTCATGCCCCCACCCCCTTTAGAATCTGTTGAGTGCAATTTGTACCTTGCATGAGTGTGGAAGTCCCCCCATTTTAGTACTACATCATTGGGAATTAGGCTTCAATATGTGGGCTTTTGGGAGGTGCATAAACATTCAAATGAAAGTTACTATGAACTAAGGTATTTTTTCTCCTATCAGAATGTTTATTTTATTTTCTATAAAAAAATCTTTCAGACTTATTTTGGAATAAAAAAATTATAAATCAGGGCTAGAGAGATGTCTCAGGGTTAAGAGCACTTGTTGCTCTTGCAGAGGACCCAGGTTTGTTTCCTGGCACCCACCTGGTGTTTCACAACCATCTGTAATTGCAGTTCCAGGGGACCTGACACCCTTTTCTGGACTCCATGGGGATCGGGCATGCATGGTGTGCTCAGACATACATGCAGGAAAACACTTATACACAGAAAATAAAATAAATCTAAGAATGTATAAATTATAGCTCATTCTTGTACACACACTGAAGAGGAAAGTTATGAGTGATGCAGATTGAAAAAGTTTCCCCTAAATGGTCTCATATTCAGAGACCTACTTTTCTCGATAGCTTTTCAACGTAGGCATTAAAAACTACATTTTCCGCATTCAGCGTGGTCCCGGGTGCTCCATAAGATGATAGCATGCAGCTGTTAGCACAGCCAGGAGTCCCCAGGGATGCTCAGGCCCTAACCCACTAACCATCTTCTAATCTAGTTTCTGAAATTGTTTAGACACTATATTTGGGTAGGAGTTGTTGACAGCTCAGAGTCCTCAGCACCCATTTTATGGGATGTCTAAAGAGAGACTTATTTGTGCTTTATGCCTCAGTTTGGGACCACCTTACTCAGGTGGCCCTGGGCTTCACAGGTACCTGTGAGGCAGACCTTCCATTCTGATCCAGGAGATGCTATGGTACCAGATGAGGAAGCCCTGCTTCTTTTCTGGTTTGTTCATCAAAGGGTGTGTTTGGAGCACCGTAGGTAGCCACAAGCTGCTGGACCTGATCCATCCTTTGGGTTGGCATAGGTGTCAGCCACACAGCCAAGGACAACAGCTTGAACCTCAATTATGTGGCTGGGTCAGATAGCCAAAAGGAGATGGTTGAGAGGGACTCCGAGAAAAGGTGGAACACCTTTGTTTTCTGAGAGATGAAGGTGTTCGCATTAATGGCTACATGTGTCTTGCGAATAAAAGAGTGTTTGGTGAGAAGATTCACTCCCTCCTTCCAGCCACACCTTCTCTTATCACTTGAAAGGATGCTGAGCAGACAGGAAGCACGTCAACCTGTTGGCATGGGACCAACTCATCCGCTCACAGATACTCAGTGTTCCCTCTCTTCATTTTGGAACCCAGGCAGGCAGGGGGATCTAGATAGGTATTAGTGTTGGGAAGAACTCTTTCCTCTCAGCTCCGGAAAAGAACTAGAGTTCACACTGCTAAGTGGCCTTGGAAAACCTTGGCTAAGTTTCTTGCTAAGTTCTGAGGAATAGAAAATTCTCCTAAGAAAATACTTCCAACAATCTTAGGAGGAGACTTGCCATCTGTCTTTAGCCAAGCGAATGAAATGGCCTGGGGCATGTTGTAAGGCCAAAAAGATATGACTATGGCAGCATTTCAAAGGGAATTTGACCACGGGTTCTGGAGCCACAGCTATCTGGGCTTTATGTCTGGCTTTGTTACTTATTCTGTGACTCTGGGGACTTAGCTTTTTCTGACCCTCAGTTTCTATCCCTGTAAGTAGACGATAACAGTACCCATCTCTCATGAGGGCAACTGGGAAATGTTTGGGTTGAGGGGGGTTTTCAGCCCAGTGCCCAGAGGCTCATAAGCACACAGAAAATGATAGTTCTTATTATTGCTTGGAGAGGGCGGGGGCAAATAACTCAGCACAAAAGCAGACATTTACCATAGAAATTCTTATTCGATTCTATTGCCTTTCCCCCACAGCACATTTGACTGATGCCTACAAATTTTTGACATAGTTAAAAGTCTTGCTTAAGATGATATAATAAAGAAACCACCAATGGGATGTGGTGAGGTGTGTGTATGTGTGTGTGTGTGTGTGTGAACATGGAACCAAGTAAGAGAGTAAGGATAATTTTATTTGGTCTTTGGACATATTGTGATAGTCCTACCTGCAGGTGAAATGTGTTATTGTGATGGTCCATTTTTTCCCTTTTCTGGATAACTATATAAGTGTTGGGATCTACAAAGCTTACCAGCCTCTCCATACATCACATTGAAACCAATAATAACAGAGGTCATTATGGTTCTGAAAACACCCAAAGCAACTGAATGGTGGTTTCTGTCTAGGCCCTGTGATTTCTACTTGGTTACTAGCCCATCTGCTGAGGGGAATGTTCTGGGACTCTATTAAACCCATGTCATTTGGATGCTGGCAACACAGTTGTGGGAACAGGAGATCACGTTAGGGGAGAGAACGCAATGAGAGCCCTCCTGTGCCAAAAGCTCATCTTCCCCGGGTAAACAGAGCCTTCTACTGAGGCCAGCTGAGGGAATGTGGAAGTCTACAGTGGAGCTTCCACTGCAGTTAAATTCCGGTTTGTTCCAGAGGTAGCCCAGGATGGATGAGAGACGGGTGCACCTTATTTGAAAGTTTCAACTTCTATTACTCAGCCCCAAACAGATACAGAAATCATTAAAACATTCTAAACAAACCAGGGCGATCAAGAAGGCAGAAACATTCTTTATCAGGAAGAAACTTCAGAGGTGAGCTAATGTTCTGACATTTACTTTCAAATGAGAAAGCTAAGAAACACCAAGTTTTCCTGACTCAGTTCTCTCCACAGACACTGCTCACAACCTATCCGTGGGTTGCTGGTATATGCAGGAGTATGGGAGATGGAAGATTTCCCCCTTTATAGCATGAAGCTGACTGTAATTGGACCAATAAAACACACACACACACACACACACACACACACGCACACACACACAGCAATATCAGTGTCTGAGGAAAATGTAGCATGTACCATGGGTGTGATGGGAGTTGAAGCAGAAGAAATAGCTTTTCTTCCTTGATGGGCCAAAGAATCTCTACACAGAAAATGGACCATGAGAGATGTGTGTGATTTGGTTAGGAAGAATGGAAGGCCATTCTAGTTAAGACAAAGATGTGTTCATGAGACAAAGCCAGGCAAGTAGGGGACGGTTGTTGGGACAGTGACTTAGGTAGGTCTTCTGTGATTATACAGTGCTGGCATTGGAGGACGCTGCAAGAGGTAATCTCAACATCTTCATTTTATGGTTGAGAATATTAGGTCCAGAAAGTGGTTTGCCCAATGTTACCTAAGAGTGGCCAGCATAATCAGACACTTAGCTCACAGTATCTCCCCAGTGCCTTTCTCCTCTATGCTGCTGACCTTAGGGAAGGTGTGATAGAACAGGAAGACCACAGAAAAGCTTGCGGGAGTGACAAGATGTTTATTAGGACACTGAAAGCCTGCAACCCTTTGAAGTGGGCCATGGTCAGAGTAAGACTCTACCACCAGGGAGCTCTGGTGATGGTGTCTAGGATGTGCAGACTAGATGAAAAGCGTAGATCTGGCAAAGAGGGCTCCCCCCAGGCTAGGTAGCTGTGAGATAATTATTAGGCTTGGGCCAGGATCTGCTCAGGGCATGCTCACCTGCAGCAGCCATCCTGAGATCAAGACATACCCTTCTCTGAATTGCTCCATGTTGCGTAAAAGCGTGGTCGTTTCCACTTTTACAAGCAACTCTTGATTCCACTTTGAGGATGGAAGATGATTGTGCCTCTGAGGGTACCCATAAACACATCTGTCTGGTACCACCTATGTAGCCCAGACTTATAAATAAATGGCTTAGTCCCTGGGGGCAGAGAGGCCACTGCCCTGTAAATTTATCAGGTGTGTTGAGACTATCGGGTCAATGGGCACATTAAAGTTATTTTGGGGAAACAAGGCTCAAGAACTTAACAGATATGGCAGGTAAAGAAAAGAGTGTAGTTCTCTTGTTTGGACCCCCCACAAAGTGGTGGGCATTTAGCACTGTAGAGGGAAATGACATCATACCCACCTATTTTTTGATACCTAGTGATTGCATCAAAGACCGATGACACACAAAGAACTCCTGGCTATCCATGAGGCTTCAGCTAGGTTTGCTCCCCTGCTGTTGACCCGGCCTGCTTGACTGCCCCCTATTCATCCACCTGCTCACCATCTGGGCATGAATCTGCCATTCTTGGTGGTACCCAGTTCTTCCTTTTCACCTTATATTTAGACTCAACTCTGCATCTTTGTTTTCAGTCCTGATTCATAAAGCCACAGCAGCAGTTTCTTCCCTATGACTGGTTTTCATTCCTCTCATCTCATTTCAGTAATCTTTATAACTCTGCTGTAACTTCTTTAACTTGTGTTCATTTGGTAACTCATACACACACACACACACACACACACACACACACACAGAGACAGAGAGAGAGAGAGAGAGAGAGAGAGAGAGAGAGAGAGAGTGCTGTGTGATATAAGAGTTAATATTAGTGTTAGGAACTTTCCTAACGTGAGCTTTCTGCTGATGCAAAAATCCCAATCAAGCCAAATCACAACAAGCCAAATTAAAAAATATCCAGATTTAATGGGATTCCTGCGCTCTTGGGTGGCCGGGGAACCGGGAAGCTGCGAATGCCACCACTGCAGGAGAGAGGAAAGAGACCATGAGGAAGCAGTTTAAACAGACTGGAGGCGTGGTCAAGATTTTGGTGGGCTGTCTTGACCCTCCTCCGGGGAGGGGTCAAGGCTTGGTGGGCACAGGGACAAGGCCTCCAAAGATAGAGGCCAGAGACCCGGCCTTACAATTAGTAATTAGATCAGAATAAAAGAACCTGCATTCCCCTTGGCCCAATTACCAAGGCAGGTGGGATAACCTAGCAAATTGTTGCCCTTGAAACCACTACATCTTGTGAATCTATTGTTACTCAATAAATTTGAACGCTGTGGAAACACACAAACATGTTGGTCTATGTTTCTTACACAGACAGTACCATGATGAAAATCCTTTATCTTTCCCTCCTGATACTCTTACAGATGCTGTAAAAGAAATGGCAGACACCACACCGTGATTATTTGTGAGCCTATAATCATCACTTGCCCAAGCACCCTAAACTAGAAGAGACTACAGGTGACATTGCCCATATAAGCGACATACATTCTCCAAGGGCTGAACCTGTCCCTCAGGCAGCCTGAGGGCAAACAAACACCGTGGGCTATGCATCAGCTACAAGATGGAGGACCTCCACACTCCCTGTGAAACTTATAAAAGGAGAGTGCCTTGTGGGTTGGAACTCTCTTTGTATGACTGTCTGTGTATGCCAATACTAGCTCTTCCAGTAAATCTCTCTTACCCCCCAAACAATCTGTCTTCGTGTCTTTCTGGAACCCCAAATCTGAGACCTTAAAATAGCACAGACTAGGGATGAATCTGAGAAAGTGGAGAGGAAATGATAAGTGTAACGGCCTTAACCGTTGACTACAGAGGAGTAAGGGCGCTGCAAAGCTAAAGATAATGCTGGAGACAGACTTGTCTAAGTGCCCATGGGAAAGAAAACCAGCTTTCGTGATGTCTTAGGCCACTTTATATTTCCCCTTAACTTCTGCTGCTATTTCCTATGGCTCTATTACTCATCCAGTCTCTCATCCAGTTAATGTTTTTGGAGTCCCATGAAAGCTATTCTGTAGCCACTCCCCAATCAGCATGGTGTTTCTGTTGTCCTCTTCGGTTCTGTCTCCCTGAACTCATCCTGGACAGAGTTGTTGGAGGGAACAGAGAGGTGAAATACGAACAGCTTGGTTATTGAAAAGAAAAGAAACTGATTGTCTGGGAGGGTGTTGAAAAGTCAGCAAGATTTGAAACGGGAGGAGGATCAAAGTGTCTTGGGGAGAGAGAAGTGGGGAGACTGTGCACACAGAAGGTGCTGGTTTTAGGGGAAGACAAGGTCTCACTGTAATGATAACAAAGGGCCTCTTGTCCATTCACAGTCAGGGGCCTAAAGGGCGAGCAGCCTTGGCCCTGGGGCTGGACAGAGGTGGCTCTAGGCTCAGGCTTCTGCCCCTCAAGGGAGTGCAAAGTCCTAGAGATTAGCCATCAGAACTGCTAGACACCGAGACTCACAGTGTTAGAAGACTGAGGGCTGATGAAGGGCCTCCATGTGGCCTTTACACAGTTAACCTTATGACAGTGTCCTTCCATGGAATCCCATTGTCTATTTTTATTCCAGATGTCTTACCATAAACTAGAATTTTTAGGGTAAAAACCCAGGCTTTGGTAACCCCAACAGGCTAGGATCAGCACCCATCTCAACATGCCAGTTAAAGACATAAGTGATGCTGAGAGACAGACAGAGAAGGTTCATTAAGCGTGGCCACACTGGGAAAAGGAATAGAGAGAGGGGGTTTGGTAATTTCAAGTTTGTCTTCAGGGAATTGATACAAACTTTAGGTGTAAATAGGAGAAGAACTTGGGCAGTGGGATAGAGGTGAAGTAGTCTGGTCAAGGTGTGGTTCTGCCCATTATTGTCTTGGCTCCTGCAAAGTGGTTTGCTAAGTTATTAGTCATAGCTGGAGACCAGTTTGAATTCTACAAGATTGTCTGCTCCAAGGTGAAGCTGTTTGTCACAGATAAATTGCTCTTATCTTGTAATGTTGATTCCTTCAGGCTCATTGGTACTCAGGGGCTGGAGAGGGGGGTTAATTTCAGTTCCGTGTCACATAGACGGGTATCCTATTGTTCCTGGAATTCAAGGTAACTCAAGAAAATAGAGAAAGAATGATGACTTATCTTTGTGCCTTTAGCCTAGGGATGGGAGGAATGAGACACTTGGCCGGTAGCCAACATGCCCATGCAGAGGCAAGTAAGAGTCCAAGCCAGAGGAAAGAAGACAGACACAAAATGATGGCAGAGACGCTAGGCCTATGTCTTGCTTCTGTAGTCTTAGTGTGTTCACACGAGCAGGCAGTGTTCTATAGCAAAAACAGCTTTTAAGCATCTGTTATTTGTTACTGTCAACTGAACTCTTACATCAGTGTGATGAGTACATTAAGTCACACAGACTAAAGCTCTTCTAGACCTGTACCTGTGTTTCTAGGAAGAGCACGATGATTCTGGACTTACAGGTTTCAAGAGGAACTTTTGGGGGCCCGGGAAGATGGCCCAGAAGTTAAGAGCATTGGCTACCTTTCCAGAGGACCTGGGTTTGGTTCTTAGTATCCACATGGCTGCTCACAACCATCTGTATCTTCAGTCTCAGGGGACCTGATGCTCTCTCCCTGACCTCCGTGGGTACCAGGCACACATGTGAGGCACAGACACATGCAAGCAGACTACCACTACACATAGACAGAAGTAATAATAATTAAAAAAGATTAACTTTTTTTTTTACCTTAGTCCCTAAGGGGCTTCATAGAAGATCTCTGACAGAGACCAAAATTCTCAGGTGTTCATTCTTTTTCTCTTTTTTCTTTCCCTTCTTTTTCTCCCTCCCTGCTTTTCTTGCCTGACTTTTTTTCCCTTTTTTTGTTTTGAGACAGGGTTTCTCTGTGTAGCTCTGGCCATCCTAGAACTTACTATGTAGATCAGCCTGGACCCTAACTCACAGAGATCCTTCTTCCTCTGCCTTCTGAGTGCCAACATTAAATGCATGCTCCACCCCATCCAACTCTCAAGTTCTTATAAAATGGCACAGTGTTTGTTGGTAGCCTACATATATCTTTATACATACTTTATGTCATCTCTAGATGACATATAATGCCTAATATGACAATGAACACGTAGAAATCGCTTTTGCTAAAAAAGCAATGACTCTGCTTGGGTCCATGGAGCTAACAGCAAGATGAAAGCCTTTGAGATGTCTTCATTTCATGTCTATTTTCTTTACTTTAGGCCGGATTCTTACTCCATGCTGAAGGGGTGTGTCCATCACTCAAGATATATCTTCCTAACATATGTCTTATTTCCCTTCAAGGCACAGAGGTACATCATTGTCCTAAACCTGCAGCCACCTTGGATTCTAAAAAGCGCAAAGCCTCCGAGAATAATTCTTGATGATAAACAGACCCCAGAGTGGAAGCAATCTACCTCAAGTGAGATTGCTACCCTCAAGCAGACTTCTTCAGACCACCACAGAGAACAGCAAGTGAGAAAATGGTCACCCCGACTAGTCTTAACCAGGATTGATTAGTGGTGCAGACCTTCTGGTTCTTACCTCTATTGAAACCTGAAGCTCATGTCAGTTCCCTGCAGTCGAAACTGGGGGTCAATGGACTGATTAACTCTCCACTTTCTGCTTCTTATCATCACTTTCTAGTGTTTGTGGATCAGAAGCTGAACCTAGCCTATTTGAACTCCTAGAAGTGGGGTGTTTGTCTGGAACAGTTCTGGTTGCAACATGATATAATTACTAAATCAATAGTGTTGTACTATATGGTTTTTAGGACTAATTGGAAAATATCTACAGTGTTATGCACATACATAGTTCCTTTCCCAAACATCTTCAGTCAGGGGTTGGTAGAAACCTCAGATGAAGAACCAGTAGATATAGAACCCCTGGATGTGGAGGTCTGACTACTTTCACTATAGAGTGTAAGGTCTATGAAGAGAATTAAAGAAACATGGTCACCAAGCACAAGCAAATAGCTTTCTATTCACCTTCCAAAATGCTTAACTAAGTGTCTGCTTGCTTCCTGCTGTATTCTCTGAAGTTAGAGTGGTTTGGGGGTGCATAGTTTTGTTCTGGAGACCTTGTTATGCTACTTTCTAGTCAGAGACCAGGCAAATCATTGAGTATCTGTAGACTTTTTCTTCATCTGCTAGAGAGATCTAATATTTACTTGGCAGTTTTACTAGATTTTAGCACATTTCTGGCATGTATGCTAACTGTAAGTCATTGTTTGGATCAACAAATGAGATAGATTGGAGTTTAGGACTTGGTAGCTGATGTTTGCAGTTGTCTCATAGCTGTTCCCTGCAGGGGATTCTGAAAAGAGAGACTAAATAACTGAAAGAAATGGGATCCTCCCAATGACAATGGTGGCATTGCCATCTACAGAGTCATTCTAGAGGTCAGGTTTCTCATCATGCTGTCTTAGGGTTTTATTGCTGTGAAGATACCATGGCCATGGCAACTCTTATAAGGAAAGCATTTAAGTGGGGCTGGCTTAGAGTTTCAGAGGTTCAGTCCATTATCAATATGGCAAGAAGCATGGTAGCATGCAGGCAGACATGGTGCTGGAGAAGGAGCTGAGAGTTCCACATCTTCATCCACAGGTAGCAGAAGGAGACTGCTACACTGGGCAAAGCTTGAACATATACGACCTCAAAGCCTGTCCCCCACAGGGACACACGCTTACTCCAACAAGGCCACACCTACTCCCACAAAGTCACACCTCCTAATAGTGCCACTCCTTGTAGCCTTAAAACACACGAATCTATAGGGGCCATACCTATTCAAACTACCACAGCAGAGATGGACATATCTGAAAGTTTAGTATAGGAAACATGAGAGCTGGGTTCTATCTGGTTAGGAAAGCCAGGTCCCAGTACAAAAGAATCAGTGGCTTGTGCAAAGCCACTCAAAGCTCACATTGAGCCACAACTATAACCTAAGTGCCCTGACTTCCTGACTCATACCCAATGGTAAGAACCCATTCTGCTCCCTGTATCTGGGTTTGGCTCTCTCTAAAAACAAGACAGTGACATTGGTGAGCTTACTTGGTTGTCCTGGTTTGGAGGACAGTGAGGTACATCAGTCTTCCATTCTCAGCCTTGGTTTCTCAGAGGCCAGTGGTGAGAACAGATTCTTTTCTGAGTCTTCAGGAAGCGTTGAGCTTGAGAAAGCACCACAGGCTTGAGAGGAAACTCACTGAAACACTGAAGGGGAGGGACAGAGGGGCTTATGGGCAAATCCTAAATGAGCAGAACTTGCAGGCCTGGTCTCAGCACCAAGAAGGGTGAAGGGGAGAGCATTCTGTAAATATTTAGGAGACATTAGTGTCAGAGAACACAGTGATTGAACCTGGGTTAAAGGGAATGGAGGGGGAGTCTTGCTTAGAGCAATGGAGGCATGTGTCTGTTTGGGATTCTTCCCAAGGCTCAGAGCTTAAGACCTAATAGAATTCAAGACGTAGATCACATATGGGCCAGGGAAATAGGCCCAGGTCACTTTTCCTGCGAGGGAATTGGGCAGAAACAAATGGAGAACTAGGAGAGCAACATGAGAATCAGCGATAACCACGGTTGTCCTGGTTTGCTATGCCTTCTTGACGCCCCTCTTTTAAAACCTCCCTGCTTCTCACATGTGTCTGTCACAGCTCAGGTTAACTTGTCTGAAATGGCGCACACTGTCATTATTATTTTTTTCATCCTCTCGCACCTTGAAAGGCCTTTGTAACATTTTGAATCTGCAATGTCCCATGTGCTGGACACTTGGTTCCCATCTGGTGGCTCTGAAGATCATGGAAACTTCAGGGGGTTGGGTCTCCAGAGAAAGATGGTCTCAGGTCTGGCTTTGAAGTTTAGACATCTCTCCTTTTCCTCACTTCTTGTCACCTCCCTGCTTCTTGTCCACCACAGGTGAACATCCCACTCTTCCACATGTCCCTGCTGCTGTATTTTTCAGTAGCACATGGACCCACACAGCCATGGACTGAACTAGCTGAAGCCAGAGGCAAAGACAGATTCTTCCTCCTTTAAGCTGTTTTATTTTGTGGCTGTTATCATAAAAGCAATCAGTGTTTACGGTCTGCTTTATCATTCTAGCCGTTCTGTGATGTTCTATTGTAAAGATAGATTTTAACCTTTGTTTTTTTTTTTCTTGAGAATTTCTAAATTTGTTTGTTCATGGGACCTGACCTTTTCTTTTGATGCAGATTCTTACCATGTAACACAGGATGGGCCTCAGATTTGTGGTAATCCTCCTGCCTCAACTTCACTAGTGCTTGGATTACAGGCATGTGTCATCATGCCCAGCTGCAACCTGACTTTTAGAACATGCAACACTCTGATCTAGAGATGGTCTCACCTGATGGCTCATGTGTGGCTAGCTGGTGTGTCTTGACTTACACCCCAAGACTATGGCTCATGTGTGACTGGTAGCGTGTCCTGACTTATATCCTAAGACTATCAGGGTTGAAGGGACACATTCTGCTTCCTTTGCAGCTCCCATAGTGCATTGCAAACCCTATGTGAGCTCAGCATTTGGGTTGAATTAAAAAAGCAAGAACACCAGAAACAAAATGAAAAGCATATGACCAAGCCAGCAAAAATGTGCGACATATGTGTAAAAGAATGGCATCCTGAACACAGAAAAACAATGAGTGTTGCAACAGAAATGAAGAGAAATAGAGAGTTCACCAAAGTTATATACTTAAAAAGTCTTTTAACTCACCACAATCACTAATGTATAATAAAAACGAAGTACCCACTAAACTAGCCCCACCCTCTGTAAAAAAAAACTCAATAAACAAAAGAACAAATTCCCAATTTCGGTCAATGAGGATAAAGAAAAATAAACTCTCTTTTACATGCTGTCTCTCTCTCTCTCTATCTATATCTATATATAAATTTATATATATATTGAGAATTTTATGAGTGAGTGCTGTGATCGCATCATTTCTACCCCTTTATCCCTCAACCTTCGCTCATGTGGCTCTCACTCCTAATAACCTTTTCTTTAATTATTGTCAATACACTTAGTTCTCCTACAGAGACCTTTTGTTAGGGGACTCCAATAGACTCTTCAAACAGTATAGGTTATCACCATTGCTTTTCATTGCCTCCCAGGACTTGAGGGTAGCAGCAAAAGAGCCCTGTACGCTGACAGGAGATAAAGGCAGTGAGTAGTCATACCTAGCTCTAATGCCGCTCATCCCTCAACAAACAAACTTCATTTTTGCAACAGTCAGTCAGAAGCTTCTACAGTGATGGAGGAGGGTCATCTGTCTATGTGTTACTTTCATTGGTTAATAAAGAAACTGCTTGGCCTGATAGGTCAGAACATAGGTAGGTGGAGTAGACAGAACAGAATGCTGGGAAGAAAGGCAGTGAGGCAGTCACCATGACTCTTTTCTCCGAGACAGACACAGGCTAGGATCTTTCCCGGTAAGCCACCACCTCGTGGTGCTACACAGGTTACTAAATATGGGTTAAAGCAAGATGTGAGAATTACCCAATAAGAAGCTGAAACTAATGGGCCAGGCAGTGTTTAAAAGAATACAGTTTCTGTGTAATTATTTTGGGTAAAGCTAGCCGGGCGGCGGGAAGAGGCCCACCGCCATTCCTACTACACTACGCATGGGATTTTCACACAATATTTGAATTCAGATCTACAACTGGTCAAAATGCAGAGAGTAAATGACCATAGGCAGCCCAGCCCCAACTGTTAAATTTATAATGCAGCCCCTATGCCAAAGGCTTAGAGAACATTACACAAAATGGGGCAGAAAGACTGTAAGAGCCAGAGGACCAGGACACCTGCTGCCAGATAGTGTCATCTAGACACAAGAGGGATGCTTTACCTATGAAATTTAAGCAATATATTTGAGTGAACAAGACATACATAATGACCACACCAGTTCACATGTCAGTGTGGATGGGGAAAATTGTACAATTTCCTTCATCCCACCTCTAAATAAACAGCTGTAGGAAATCAATGGCTACTTAGAGAAGGAGAAACAGTTTTCTTCAGGGATGAGCCCCCTGATATTTATTCAATCTCAAGAGGCAATCCTTAAACACAGGTACAGATGGACTGTTGACTTAAAAAAGGCTAATACAAATCTTCCCCCTTCCTTTCTCCCTCCTTCCCTCTTCTTCTTTCCTTTCTTTCTTTCTTTCTTTCTTTCTTTCTTTCTTTCTTTCTTTCTTCCTTCCTTCCTTCCTTCCTTCCTTCCTTCCTTCCTTGTGGTACTGGGGATTGAACCCAGGGCTTCATTGATGTTATTTAGATGTTCTAACCCTAAAATATATTTCCAGCTATACCTATTTTTCAAGATTGTACTAAATATGAAAATTTTTCCATCATGAATTATTTGCCACAATATGCCATTGCTAGGTCCTTCATGTAGCCTATCAACAATCATTTTATGACCAGACATTTGTGTAGTTTGAATCTTCGATATTTCTTTAGGATCAATTTTTTAACACACTATTAGTTATATGACTCATGCTCAAATCATTCTTCACACTAAATATTGTATAGATGATGATGATGATGATATTATAAAAGTATCCTGGTTTCTGTGGGTCAGGAATTTAGGCAGGGCACATAGGTATCTTGTCTCTGACTCCTGATGCCTTAGGCTTTATCTTGAATGTTGAAAGATGGGGGCCTAGACTAGAGTCACCTGGAGTGACTCACATGGCCAGCATTGAGGTTTGATTGGTCTGTCAGCTGGAATCCCTGCACACAGCATCTCCATGTGATCTGGGCTTCCCTCCAATATGGAGGATGGGTTACCCTGGGAAGTGAGGAGGGTACTACTGCTTTAATGATTTACCATGTAGTGGCTTTAGTCTGGGCTACTTACTGATATAGTATTAATAAAAAAAATCCTAAGGAACTGGGTGGATCCAATGAAACACAACTCATCTCATAACAGCTGGTTCCAAGTATGTCCTAACTTGGTGTCACATGCCCTAGCCTGTCTCCACACTGGCTTCACAATATGTCCAGAATTCTTTCTATGCCAGATCCTGACACAAGAATCCCAGAGACATCCATTCTGACTTTCCACTGGGGCTGTAATAATTTCCGAGCTGTATCTATCCCCAACATTGACACTAACCAGAATAGTGGGGTGTGCCAGATCACACGGCCTGAGTTTTGTGGTACTTTTGGCACTATGGTGTGGATCTACTTGCTTTTCTACTGTGAAGCCTGCAAGGGTTAATGACCTCCCATGCTGCCCACTGCAAACATTCCTTGTTGTCGGCAGGTTTCAGATCAGCACGTTTAACCAACCACAGGTCATCATCTCTATAGTTAGGCCTACGTTAGTTGTATCTGTACTGATCATGCTTTTCTTGTGACCACTCTCTAAACAACAGTTAAGATTACTATTTACATAACACTATTACAATGTGTTGGATAGTATATGTGATTAGCAATAGTTTTATGTATATGTCTGGATATGTGCTGATATAAGCAATCACTTGTCTTTTATATAAGGGAATTGAACTTCTATGGATTATGGTATCTGTGAAGGGTCTTGGAATCAACCCATCTACAGGGATGACTATGCATGTAGAAATTCAATATTTATCATACAGTATAGATGATAGGGCTGTCGGGCCCTGGGCTTCTGATTTTGTGGTAGGGAATTTAAGAAGTGACTTTGGTCTGGAAGGGATAGTGAGGCATGCCTCTTGCTAGAAGCTGTTGTTTCTATCCTTTCGAGTCCTTCCTAAGTGTTAAATCCAGTAATCAGAGAAAATGTGCAGAAGTCAATTAGTGTTACATCCTGGGAAGTATCCTGGCCTCCTTGATAAAATGCTCTTTCCCTGCAATCCCAGTAACACGGCCCCAGCACCTGGTGAAACATGCAGGCATATACTTTTAACTATTTCAGTGTATACCCTCAGCTGAATCATGTTGGGATTTGCTGCATTGAGTTCTGGTTATTGGCCTAGCAATAAGGAGACAGAGTGGGGTCAGTTTCTGATGGGGATTCTGATTCCCTTGTCTGGGAAAGGCTCCTGTAGAATCTTCTAGGATCAAGGTTCTAGCATTTCTCACAGGAGGAAAAACCTAACAAGGCAGCATCTTCCACCAGAAAGTCTCTGTTCCATATTCCAGATTCTGGGTTTTTCCCATCATGACTCTGACTTTGAATAAGGCTTTTGAAAAAGCCCTGGCTTTTTGATCTATAGCAGCTGATATTTACATTCTTCTTGTGGTCTATGACTCTAGTAGTTACAGCATCAGACCAATCCACCGTAGGAGTTCCCAAGGGAAACCCGTGGCTGCCACATTTAGCCATTCTTTGTGATTTGCCCTTAGTCTCTAAGCCTTTTATGCAATCTAATTGTGGCTAAATTAGCCCACTGCTCGCTTTGTTGGTATTTCTCCAGATTTTAACGTTTCTCCAGATTTTTACGTCTTTATGGCATTCTTCTCAACTGTGATATCGTCTTGGGTACCACACTAATGAAACCCTTGGCAATTTGAGCCACTGTTTAGAGACTTTCTGGACTTTCTCTACTAACGAGGATGGTTGGTTGGATGAGCCACAACAAATCCTCAGTGCCCACCTAACCACTTCTTTATTCTTGGAGAACTTCTGGGATCCCTGTGTCATTCGAGGAGCAGATCGGTTGAAGTTAGTGCAAACGAGGACCACAATGGAGAGGCTGAGAGGGCTGCCAGCCTGTGACCGACTCATCTCCACTAAGGCCAGAGGAAAGGGTTAGTTGGTAGAGAATTCCACACAGTCACGGGGCATGGTAGCTTGTAGGAGGCGCACGTGTCTCCTAGGCTCGGGCCTGCCTGTACTCCTTGTTTTGTGGGTCATTTTCTGAGAGCAGCCATGGGAAGTGTATGCATGACCCCAGAGTAAAGTAGGGATGGAGTTCATCAAGGCACAGTTACTGGGGCTGACAGCTAACAGGTAGAGCCATGGGAAGTGATCGCCCATGGTTTTCATGAGAACTATGCTTTCAAAATTATAGACTCTCTTTTGCCCGATTCAGAGGCTCTGTTGGTATCAAACTAGATCTTACAGAGGTCTTTAAAGAGATGATGTCACCCTTAATTTGGTTTTATCCTGGGTTTCATTGGCAGCGTGCTGTATTTGGTCTGTATTATAATTTGATTTATTTTAGGCTATTACATAACTTGTGAATTTTTCCTGGGTATGGAAACTGGAGATAAGAATTAGTTTACTTATATTCCTTTTAAATTTGTTCTGCAAACTTATCAATGCTTTTTTGAGCTTGTCTTTAAAAACATACAGTGTTATATGCAGCTGAAAAAACCAATGTATGTTTTTAATATTCTGCCCATGTTTACACATTCATCAGATTCATTTTCTATCTCCCAGGTAGCTACTGGTTGTAACCTTGCCTAATAATTCACTACCATGTGACACAAGTTGGCATTTCCTCTGACCTGTCTACTAATGTCCTTGTCATGCTTTCTGGCCTCTACAGTGGTTCAGTTTCAACTTGCATTCCTCACTTTTTTGGCAGAGCAGATTCCTATTTCTATGCCATTTGATTATCGTTCTAGTAAAAGTGTATAACAGATAGCTGACTAGATCTCATATACCACAAAATATTGTTAACTCATTTGCATGTATATGTGTATGTGTGTATGGCATGCATATGTGTGAAAGTATGTATGCATATATGTGCATGTGTTTGTGGAGGTCTGAGATTGATGTTGGAGTCTTTCTTGATTGTTCTTCACTTTATTCTTTGAAGCAAGGGCTCTCAGTTGAACCCATAACTTGCCAGTAAGATACATGTAGCTCTGGGGTTCCCCTGTCTCTACTTTCCTGGAGTCCAAATTACAGGAGGGTTGCCACCACTGCCTCACATTTTTGTGGGTTCTAGGGCTCAAAAGTCTAGTCCACACATCCTGAAACATCCTCCCACCCCACTAAACTGATCTTTTCTTTCTTTCTTCCTTCCTTCCTTCCTTCCTTCCTTCCTTCCTTCCTTCCTTCCTTCCTTCCTTCCTTCCTTCCCTCTGTCTCTCCTTCCCTCCCTCCCTTCCTTTTCTCCCTTTCTCCCTCCTTTTCTTTCTCTTTCATTTTGTGATTCCCTTGGTTATTTGATACAAGATAGAGTCAGCTGGAGCAGCTCTGCTCCACGTGTGGCTTTTCAGTCTCATGGAACCCAACAGGCCAGCTTGGTAGGTCACATGATGACAGAAGAGCAGGGAAAAAGTGGAACTGTGAAAGCACTTCTTAAGACATTGATTGCACCTCCTGTGGTGACTTCCATTGGTCACGGTGAGTCACATGGTCAAGGTGAATGTCAAAGGGCAAGGACGTGTACTCATAACCACAGAGAGGAAAGGGAATAATTACTTCAGAGCATCACCTGTGAGCCCTGCGGATTCACCCCATGACCTTCGCTGCAAGCCATGTGTTCATTTTGAAGGTTGATTTCACTTTCAATGACTCTTTTTAAGTAAAAGAAATTCAAAGTTTCATGGAATTCGACAGTTAATTTTAGTAACTACTTGTGGGTTGTCTTTTGCAACTTTCTTCCTTCTTCTTCTTCTTCTTCTTCTTCTTCTTCTTCTTCTTCTTCCTCCTCCTCCTCCCTCCCTCCTCCTCCTCCTTTTTCCTTGTTGTTGTTTTGAGACAAGGTCTTACTATGTAACTCAGGTGGTCCTTGAATTCACCATGACCTCCCACCCTCACTGCTGGTCTTACAGGCCCGCACTGACATGCCTGGTTCTGTGACTTTGAGTTCCCTGTGAATTGCCACCCTCATAGATGAAGAGATGGTCTGTACAGCACATGCCCCCAGGAGAAAGGACTTCTTGCTGCTATTATAGCCATGTTCCTTTTGTGTCTATTTTGGACTCTAGAGGAAACCCTCAAACTTGCCTCAGCCCGGAGTACAACCTGATAGCCAGCAGTTCTATCCTTCAGGTCCCTTTATTGACTTCTGACTCTCTTTCTGGAGTATGTTAAGTGCATAAAATATGGCAATTCCTCAAATCCTCATCACAATATAGCAAGGATGACCTAATTGCTTCCAGATATAGAAGTGTATGACAGGTTTGAATTTGTGATTAACTGGTTCTGAAACCAATACCTTTACCCATAAAGATATTGCCATTTTTGTATTTTTCGTGGTTTGAATTCTTCCTGTCTCTATTCTCCCATCAAAAAAGAAGCATCCATGTTGCCTCAGGAGACCTCAAAAGCCAATGGAAATGAAGAAACTGTGGACCTTCAGGAGCCTGGCTTAGACCACTCTGACCAGTTAGTGGTCTTGGGATGTTTTGTCTTAGCCAGGGTTGAGGCTCCATAGGAAGAACAGCTTGCTGAGGGATGGTTCCCATCCTGCTAAGAGTGCTTACTCCTGGACTGTCTCAGCTGGGGAAGCATTAGGGCACAAGAAAGGAAGAGTGTCACTCTGCCAGATGCTCCCTTCCCTCTCTCATTTAGCCAGAAAGTGCTGTTTAAGGAGACATTGCAGTACAGGGCAGGACAAATGGGAGGAGGGACGGTGAATGATCCATCTTCTTGGTAACAAAAAGCTTTGGCAGTTCTTTTCTGAGTTCTCTCTGTGGATTCAGGCCATCCAGATGCAACAATCAAAGCGGAACCCTGCCCTCTGCCCTGGCACTTAGCTGTCCATCATCTTATTCTCTACCCTTTGATTCCAGTCTTGTTCAGAACACACCGAATGCCCAGCTCTGCATCCTGCATCTCTTGGTATTTTCTAGCTCCTCTCCATATTTGAGGAGTTGCTCGTGTTGTAGGATTGGAGGCTTCTTGCCTGTGATTCGTACAGTGGGTCAGGTTTTTGTGAAAAACGAAATAAAAGATGTCAACAGGGGAAAAAGACAAAGAAAGGGAAAAATCCTCAAATTGCTGTTCTCGTGTTCCATATTCAGTGTGTAGGGTATTTCTCTCTCTCTCTCTCTCTCTCTCTCTCTCTCTCTCTCTCTCTCTCTCCCCACCCCCAGGGTCTACATCCCAGCTGGCCTCAAACTTGTTATGTATCTGAGGATGACTCTGAATTCCTAATTCTATCATCACCTCCTGATTGCTAGGATTATTGTCTATACCTGGTTTACGCAGTGCTAGAGATTAAATCCAGGGCTTCATGTCTGTTGGGCAAGCACTCTACCAATGGAGCTCCGCCCCTGTCTTTCTGGTGAACATTTAACAAGATTTAAAGAGTACTGTGTTGGCCAGAGGTGATTGTGAAGATGAACATTTTATAGAGAGGATTAACCGAGGGGAGAATATGTGGAAGGTGCTCCTTTGCTTCTAAACAGGTGCCTTCCATTGGGTGAACCAGGTATAAAGAGGTCCCAGGAAAGAGCAGTGTTACCCTGCCTTTTTCCACCTGATCTTCCAAGCACATGTGTCTATTGTTGCTACTGGTACCCTCCGATCAAGACCAACTCCAGCTTATGCAGCCTTCCATGTCCACTCAATGCCAACAATCCCCTAGGGAATTTCCATGCCTTAAGCAACAGCTTAGGATTGCTGAGGCATCCAGCTCTGTGAACAGCTACTGTGTACTCTTATCCTCTCCAGGGTACAGAAGGCCATTGTGGGGCTCCCCAGATCATATCTTGTAACCTGTATTCATTATTATCTTTAACTGCTGTGGTCAAACATCATGAACAAGGCAACTGTGTTGGGTAGTTTAATGTCAACTTGATACAAGCTGGAGTCACCTAAGAGGAGGAAACCTCAGTTAAAAAAATGCCTCCATAATATCAGGCTGTAGGTAAACCTGTTGGGCATTTTTTTTAAATTAGTGTTTGATGGGGGAGGGACCAACCCATTGTGTGTGGTGCTGTCACTGAGCTGGTGGTCCTGGGTTATATAAGACAGAATGTTGAGCAAACAATAAGGAGCAAGTCAGTAAGTAGCATGCTTTCATGGCCTTTGCATCAGCATCAAGGAACATTTCTTGTACAAACCTTGACATAAACCAATCTAATTCTTCTTTTTCTTCTTCTTCTTCTTCTTCTTCTTCTTCTTCTTCTTCTTCTTCTTCTTCTTCTTCTTCTTCTTCTTCTTCTTCTTCTTCTTCTCCTTCTCCTTCTCCTTCCTCCTCCTCCTCCTCCTCCTCCTCCTCCTCCTCCTCCTCCTCCTCCTCTTCCTTCTTCTCTCTCAGAACATTGCTTTTCTTTTGTTGTGGAGCTTTGACTAATATATCCTTACCCTTGACACCTTAACTTCTGCCCCCTCTGGTCTACTACTTTCCTTTATTCTGAGACAGAACTTTTTTTCTCCTTGGGTGGGTCTGACAGAGTGTTTATTCACACACCATGTTGCCATCACCATCGTCTATTACTCATCAGAAGATGTGTTAGAAAATTGCTAGTAGGGCAGGGAGGTAAAGAGTGTTTAGTGGCTCTGGGAGATAAGGAGGAAAGGGTTTCTAGTACATTCTGGTGTGGAGGGAAGAAAGAGAGGGAGGAAAAGGTTGGAAAGCCATGGTGGAGGAGTCATGCAGATGCCTGACCTTAGCTGTGTGCTGGAAGCGTCTGTGAACTGATGAATGAGACACATTCATCAGTCCTCCTCTTTCATAAATGTCATCCCTCCAGAAGAGACTGGGCTTCCCCCATGAAGGTTTATAAGGCTTTGCTTTGGCTCTGAAGTACAGTGATCTTTTAAAGCCCAGAAAGTCAGAAAATGATGGCGTTGGAAGGAAGACCAATGTGGGGGAAGTGGAAGGGAGGGAGTGCAGGAGAGAGAGACATAAAAATAAGGACACTGTGATGTGGCACAGGAATTAGGACTAGAATCTGAGGGCGGTAGAAGTTTCCTTCTTGGGCTGACATGATCCCCGTGTACTGGCAAATCCAAGAGTCATGCTGGATGGGTGGATCTGAGCTTATTAGCAAGTACTGTCATTTGACTTTCACCAGGGAAGCCTTGGTACCCATGAATCTCCCTTTGGTTTCAGACTGGCTGAAAGGAGCTGGAGCCCAGCCCTGTCTGCCCAGTGTGGGAGAAGGGAAAAGAGCAGGTATGCATGTACAGGGAGCCCCTGGAATCTCATGTGGATTGCTTCTGAGATAAGTAGAGAGGTCTGCAAGTCCATCTTTCTTTTCCTATAGTTGATGACAGATGAGGGGGCTGGGAGTGGATTACAGACAAGGAACCAAGTCAGCCAGAGTGCTTTCTGCTTTGGTTTTAAAATTTTTACTGGTGAAACTTAGTTGGGAAGTTTTGCCAAAGTCTCTAAAGCTTTCTATTACATTCTCCTGTCCCATCCCAGAGCAAAGTCACAGTCAGGGAGCTGTGACATGAGACACCAAAGTGAATGTTCTGTCTGCTGTGGCAACAATCGGAGACTATCTGGGCCTCTGGGGGTCTGGGCTTGGCCTTGGATTTGGCTTTTTCATTCCTTTTAAAGGGCTGCCAACATCATTATGGTTTGCTTGGAGAAAAAGAAAGAATATGCCTGACTCTTTCCCCTCCCCCAAATGAAGACACCAGCTCTAGGCACAAGCCCACACCAGACTTCACTCCAACTGGAGTGTGTACACTCACAGACTTGCATTCTGAAAAAGGCCCAAGACACATAGGTCTCTGAACTCCAGAGACACATAGGGTAGGAAGGCAAGCAGCCAGGTGTCACAGCATACCATAGGAGGTGTGCACGCGCACGTGCGCGCGTGCGTGCGTGTGTGTGTGTGTGTGTGTGTGTGTGTGTGAGAGAGAGAGAGAGAGAGAGAGAGAGAGAGAGAGAGAGAGAGTTCCTGGGTCCCAACAGAAGTCAAGAACTGGGCTAGCAGGAATGAAATTCAAGTTGTTAGGACTTTCAAACAGGGAGATGCACGAGGTGGAACTGAGTAAGCAGTTCAGTCTTAGAGTTTAATAGATAACAGAGACAGGTGGATTTCTGGGGCTAACTGGCCAGACAACTTGGCCTACTTGGAAAGTTCTGGGTCAATGAGAGACCCTGTCTGACAAGAAAGGGTGGATAGCATCTGAGGAATGATACATGTGCACAGTGTACACACAGTCCACTAAGGATCCAAGCCTGGATCCTCAAAGCTGAGGCAGGAAGATCTCAATTTCAGGAGTTGCCAGGGCTACAGAGTGAGTTCAAGGCCAGCCTGTGCCACTGAACGACTCCACGTCTGGAAAATGAAAAGGGAAAAGAGGGCTAGGGGTAGCCGTTCAGTGACAGGGCGCTTTCCTAACGTTAATGAGGCCTCAGATTCAGTAAACAAATACATAACCAACCAAATAAATAAATAAAACAAGGCAAAGCATGTTGCGTACAGGAAGTTTTTATTTGGGTGGCAGTCGAGGGTGTGTTTATATATGAATAGAACATTTTTGGCAGCACACGCAGGAAGCTGTTCCTAGTAGTTCTTCAGGGGAAGTAGGCTGAGGACTTAGAGTAGGAGGTTAAGTGTTTAAACATTTTAAATAAACGTGGAATGTATCACATTTCTAGGGGAGTGTATAAAACATATGTACCATTTGAAAAGTAATTATAAGGCATACCAGACTTAATGTACATATATTGTATAATAAATTCCTGTGCAAGAAATTTTATCCCGTCTGCCTTTAGTAATCTGCTACTTTTCCCTATTGAAAGTGATCTCTATGAAGTAGACCAGGACATTCTTTCCTCTCCTACTTCCTGAGTGGACAGAGGGCAGAGAGCTTAGTGGAAGAGGCTGGGGTTATGTCCAGGAAAAACAGTAGTGTGACCAAGCAGAGGTAGACCGAGCCAGGGTAAGATGGCACAGGAATCAGGGGCCAGGATCCTGTTTCTAGGACAACCAGACTTGGCCTGGTCTGGAGTTTTCTTAATTTTGGAGGGTGGCAGACCCTTCTAGGTTCTGGGGTGGCACTGTCTACAGAAAAGAAAAAAGTGCCAGTGTTTGGGTGGGCTGCTGGACAGTGTGCTAGTCGGCAAGCCCAGCATTATGGCTGTAAAGCGGGGAGGGTACCTGCATGCCCTTGTGCTACAGCCCATAGCCATGGGAGTGGGCATTCACCCATCACCCAGGATGCATACGGACCCCCGCGGTCTCTATATCAGGTCCAGATGGATATGATATCCCCATTTTGCAGATGATGAAACAGAACCTCAGAAAAAGTAGGTGACTTGCTGATTGCCACAGCTGGTGTAGGGCAGAAAGTTGATTCCGGGCCTGACCTGCTGGGCAGCCAGTACCCCTGCCTCCACACAGTTTGTCTGTCTTTCCTTTTCTTTCATTTATCCTGACAATGGCCTTATTTCAGAACAACTTTCCCACAACATCTTACTCTGGGACTGGATATTCTCGTGTCTCTCTGTGACAGTGGCCATGCTAGTAAGATAAATGTGGAATGGACGCTGAAGTAAATATGCATGACATTGAGAGGCGCCTGGCAAGCCTAGCTCTTATCACCTGCCCTCCGTCAGTCATGAGGGTTACGGGCATGGGAATACTACAGGCCTGTGGTGGTCCAGAATATGGCCTCTGAGGAATAAGGCTGCTTGTGTCCTGCTCTTGTATTTGATCCTCAGAATGGGTGGGCAGGATGCCTGTGCTCTGTCCTGAATTTGCTGGGTAACTATAGGTGGCAGTAACTTCTGTGGGAAGGAAGGGGTTAATCGACTTGACTCCCCTTCCTTACCCTCAACCCTCTTGGAAGCACACCCATTTTATTTTTCAACCTTGAACACTCTGTGAATGACACATACACTTCCTGGTGTGTGTCACAAGGCAGTGGCTCCATAGAGGACGTGGGCAAAGATCCTTTAGAAGGAGAGAAATCCAGATGCAGGCTGGCCTGGGTTCTGCTCTGATCCACAGGGCTTCCCTACTTGGTGGCAAGTACGGCCAAGTATGTGCATCCCTGCTACGAATGGTGGGCAGACCTTTTATGAGTTACAAAGAGTCCCAGGACTGAACCAGAGCCTGCAGTATTTCCTGCTCTTTTGGGGAGTGTGGTGGGAAGCACCAGTATTATCGCACCGACTTCTGTCTCTAGCCAACCTCCAAACACGCCCCAGTCCCCGACAAAAGTAATTCTCTGCTGCACAATGGGCAGGAAACATGCCAGCGTGAGCCTGGACTGTACATGCTTCTCCTCAACTGGACAGAACTCAATGAATAGTTCACCTTCATAATCTTGGCCACGACTGGGGGTTTGTGGATCTGTCTAAATCCAGTTTATCATCGGAATAAATGCCCTCAGAATTAGAGTGGGGGGAGGAAGAATTTGGTTCTGCCACGCTGGTGATTTATGAAGGGACACCGATCTGGAATGGATGAGGAAGGGGGAGGAGAGGAAGGCAGGGCTCTGTGGGATTCCACTCATAACCTATAAAAGCAGCGACATGTACTCTGCCGAGGGATCGTGTTCCAAGATACATTTCCTCCTGTGAAGGATAAGGCGTCTGGCATCCATCACTTTGTAGGGACGGAGGAACTGTGGGGACTGCAGCTGCCATGGGGGTGCTTAGCAGGTGTGGGATTGGTCCAGATGGGGTCTCGGGCTGGATCTGCGACAGTCGTGGCCTTGAGGTTGTGTGCACTTTCACTGGGCCGTCCCCAAGCCAGCTAAGCATGGCTTCCCACAGCCTGCCAAGCCTCGTCCTCCCTTCGTCAATAGCTCCTGAACGTCTCCTTCCCTTCATAGAGCATGTTAACACAAAGTGCATCCACAGCATGCCTTCCCTCTATAGTTGCTACCCAGAACTTTGCAGACCCATCGAACCAGTGTTCTTGTATGTTTAGCCCTTTGTTTTGTCTTCGCGTGGTTCCTTCCCACTTCCATGCACGTGGACTCTCCAGCAATAAGCAGTGTCTCTGTGGCTTGAACTTGTGAGTCAGTAGCGTGGGCTGCACCCCCAGCTCTACCGCTTAGTGTTTGTATGATTTAGGTCTGCTTTATCCAAATTGCAGTTTTCTCATCAGTAATGTACAATGATAGCATACTTACACCCATCACACTGCTGGGAGAATGAGATGGGATAACAGCTTAGTCAGGAACTAGCACATGGCTACTGTTCACTCCATGGAGATGGCGAGGAAGATGGCAGAATCAAAACTTTGTAGTTATTAAGATCAAAGCAAAACAAAGCAAAACACGGTGGATGATAACTTGAAGTAGCAAAAGTGTATATCCCATATATATGTGTATCCCATAACTTGGCTATCACTTTTTGACATCATTTTAGGATAACTGGCACCAGAGCCTCCTCTCAGTCCTTCCTTGGACATAGTACATGGAAGTGTGCGTGAGCTTTGGAATGTCATTGGCCTGCAGTTGAACTATGATAATGGGTAAATCACTTAGTCTCTCTGGACCTTAGTTTCCTCATATGTCAAATGGAAATGATAATAAATATTTCTCACGGTTGTGGGGGTGGATCAAATGAGATTAGGTGGATAGCCCGCTGAGATAGCAAAAATAAGTACGACTTTCCTCACCTCTGCTTTTCCCCAGAAATATCTAGGCTCCCCCGATGTCAGACTTCATAGTATTCTCAATGAAAATGGCTCCCCATAGGCTCATAGTGAGTGGCATTATTTGAAAGGATTAGGACCTGTGACCTTGTGGGAGTAGGCGTGGCATTGTAGAAGGAAGTACGTTACTGGGGGTGGGCTTTGAGGTCTCAAGTAGCCAGGCCAGGCCCAATGTTGCTCTCTCTTCCTACTCTCTGCCAACCGAGATGTAGAACTACCTCTCCTGCACCATGTTTGCCTGAGTGCCACCATACTTTCCAGCATGATGTCAATGGACTAAACCTCCGAACCTGTAAGCCAGCCCCAGTGAAATGCCTTCTTTTACAAGAGTTGCCGTGGTCCTGCTGCGTCTTCACTGCAGTAGAACCCTAACCAAGACAGTCCTCTCTTCAGTCATCTTTGATGCTCGTCTGCTCCATACATTCTTCCACACATGAGCTTCCCGATGACACATTTTGTCATGTGTTATGGGTCTCTGATGATTTTGTGTACATTTAATTTGATCCCCAAAGTGGACGGTAGTCACTGAAGGACTTGCTTATCTTAAGCTCACCCCATTTTTCTCATCATAAAGAACTGCGTTGACTGCCTTTGGAGTTAGGAGGAGCCAGCTGCTGGAAGAGGTGGCCTGGGAAACTTAGAGGACCAGCTCCCTCCAAGGAGGGAGTTTCTTCTCTACCCCCTTCATTGTTTTGCAAATCTCCCACATTCTTTCAGCTTTTAAGAGGAATCATAATTTCCAGAGACCATGGGACAAAAAAATGTGTAGTTTTTATTAAGAAGGGGAGTAGGACGTTCGATATGGTATACTCATTCACTTATTATTGTCCATTCAACAAATATTTGTGTGATTTTGCGTGTGTGTGTCCAAGACACTGTGCTTGACTCTGAGAGGGGAAGAAGGTTACAAAGAGTGAACAAATTTCCTGTCCTTAATAAATTTATAGCCTTGGGTCATCAGCGAGTTGGATCTAGTTGGCATGCCAGACTGGAATGACATCACTGTAATGAAGTCCATTCCCTCAGACTCATGGGATTTGTCCAGGAGATGTAGATGCAATTTGCTTCCCAGATAGAACGAAGACTCTTTGAAGATGATTTTTCTGTTGAAATCTTTGTGGACTGTGTTCCTAGCACAGGGTCTGACAAGTGGTAGAAGCGGCAGGTGTTTGTTGAGAGGGTGGAAGAATGAGGCTGCAGAGAGGCAGCGGTCTAGGAGGGAGCTCTCCCTCTGTGCGGGTCCTGGAGCAGGGTATGTCAATGCCCTCAGGCCTCCAGAGATGGTTCAGTAATGCGAGGGAACAGCAAGATCTGTCTGAGCAGCCTGCTCTGCCTCCACAGTGGGTTTCCTGTTGGAGTTAGTGCCTCCACTGTGAGCATCAGAGGCATTCTATCTGACAGCAAGGCTTGTTGGCTCAGCATCTGACTTGGTTGTGCAGCACATGGCCTTGATATGACCGGAAGAGAAGAGAGGAGGAGCAGGGTGCAGAAGGATCAGCTATATTGGGAATTGTTCAGGTCTTGGTTCTTGTTGGCCCGAACTGTCTCCTTGTGGTCAGGAGAGCAGCCTTTCATCTGGACTTTATCGGCAAGCTGTGTGGACACAGGTAACTCATTTCAGTACTAAGGGCCTTAGTTTCTCCATCCATAAAGTGGCAGGGCAGATGAGATGATCCCTGAGCACCTTCTCGCCCATTTCATGAAGCTCTGGCTGCTTGCCTGTCACTGTGGGTTCTGGCTAGGAAGCATTGCTTTGTTAAGGAATTGAAGAAAGAAGGATGGAATATTAAGGAGGGGGGATACAACGTGGACCCCAAATGAAATCCAAAGCTCCTTTTCCCTGGTCTTTTGCCATTATCCTGGACTTTGTCTTTGATGATGGTAAATGCTGGGGTAGAAACAAAAAGCTGAGCCGCCTTTTCTGTGTGTTGAGTCTGATGTCACCCCTGACTTGGAGGTTGTGCTGATTAGTGGAGTCTCCTATATACCTTACTCTTCAATCCTCAAACAACCCGGAAATGTAAGAGCTTGTTACCCAGTCTGGCTTAGATGGGAACCATACTAGCCAACACTACTCTATCAGGTAGCCTCTTTCTTCATGGGAAGATTTCGGAATAGGATTTCTTCTTCTAACCCCCGTTACTGGCCTGGCCCACTGAGGTTTTTCTCTGTCCTTTATATTGAAAAACACTGCTGACCAGACTTTGTTTCTTTGGGTAGTTCAGCACTAGATCAGGAAAAACATTTCCACATGATTTGGTGTGTCTCACTACATGTGTACAGCAACATTTCCGGATGCCGAGAGTGAGAGGTATATTGTCTTCACCTCTGGAGCAAAAAGGTCCACACAGCAAGGCTGGGACTAGGTGACTGGTGCAAAATGGTTTTGTGACTCTGATTTGGAGGACAGGTGCCATGGATTTGGTTAGAATCCCAAGTTGCTTAGCAAGTTGCGGGTTTTGATTGCTGCATATTTGCTGAGAGTTTGAAGGGCCTTTAGATAATATCCAGTCAAGTGACCCCTTGGACCTGAGAGCAGGAGCTTGGGCGAAGTGAACTGGCTCACCTTGAAAGGAGTAGTGACTAGAATCCCATCCCAGGCCCGGCTTTAGTGCTCTCCCCAGCTTCTTATGTGTTTCCTTGTCTGTCCTCTCCTTACTCGTCCTGGTTGGTTTCTTGTCAACTTGACATGAGCTAGAACTATTTGGGAAGGGGAAGTCTGAAGGGCATTTTCGTGATTAATGATTGATGTGGGAGAGACCACCACACTGGGGACAGTGCTCCCCCCGGACAGGTGGTCCTGAGTAGTTTAAGAAAACAGATTAAGGAAGCCATTGGGAGCAAGCCAATAAACAGCATTTCCCCTTGGTCTCTGCATCTCTTTGGGCATCTGACTCAGGTTTCTGTCCTGAGTTCCCACTCTGACTTTGCTTTGTGAAGAGCTGTCAGCTGTAATGTGAAATCAACTTTTCTTCCCAAGTTACTTTTGGTCATGGTGTTTATCATAGGCAACGAAGATACCTGAACCCCAGTAATTTCCCATGAACCTTCAGCCCTTCCTTCACCTTCGTCCTCTTCTTTCCCCTTCCTGAGTACATTTGGTTCAGCCTTCAGGATGAAATGTAGTTTCTGGATCAAGTAGGCTGTCCGGCAGGGTGGGGTGACCTTCCAAAGCAGCTTGGACATGGCAATGTCAGAGAGTATCCAGGATACTGTGAGCTTCCTCTTAGAGCCCCAGGAGATGCAGGCACTAGAGAGTTCATCTAGCAGTTCCACATCTTAAGGGGTCAGAACTAACAGGCTGGATTCCGTGATAGCCAGAGTTCACTGACTCTCCCCTCCCTGACACAGTAGGAGGGTCAGTGTGAGCTGGACACCAGCCACAGTGTGGGCCAAAGCCTCTCTCCATGCAGACCACCTTGTCACCCTATCTTGCCTCCATTTGGGACATTCCAAAGCCACGGGGATAGGATGTCCTGTCTGCCTATGAACCCTGTCCAGACTCACCCAGATAGTGCTGGCCTAAGTTCAAGTGCCAATATCAACTCAACACTGCGTTAGCTTGTCTAGGGGAATTCACCACAGGGGGATTGCTCCCTCTGGCAACAGCTGACTATATTTATTCAGATGAGAACAATTTTCTCCCCCATGCACTTTCAACAAGTTCGACCTCAGCACCCCCACCCTCCAACCTGCTGTACTGCCAAGAGCAATAAAAAGCCAAAGAGGAGGTGGGGAGGCAGAGGGCGGGGGAGACACTCCATGATAATTGAACTGTCAACCCAGCCTTGGGTTTCCTGGATCTGGGGTGTCTCACAGCCCACACAGCCCAGTTTTCAGCTAATAGGGAAGGGACTGTTTGGCTTCCTAATCACTCTTAAGGAATAACCTGCTCAGGACATGTGGGACGGGCCCGGGCGGAAGCGGCTTCTGACCGGCCTCCTCCCTGGCAGACCTTCTTCTGGGTCTTTGCTAGAGCTGCCTTAGTAGTTGAAACGGGAAACCTGCAAGGGCCTCAGTGCTGTGTTCGATAAGGTACCAAAAAAAAAAAAATCAATGAGGAGATACTGTTCAAGCATCCTATCCAGGTGGCAGCGGGGTCCTCACCTGATCACAGTGCTGTTGGTGAGCTTTTTATTCTTCAGCAGCAGCGCCCCTTGTCGTGGGACTGTCAGGTTGATATTACCCGTGCAGAAGCACGCTGTGTTGTTTGTCTTGGCCCCTCACCCTCTAAGCATTTCTTTCATGAGAATAAAAAAAAACGGGGCTGCTCTACACTCTCATGAGATCTGACTCTCCCTTGGCATTGAGGCCACTCTGAGGGCACAAGGCTGGAAGTGGGTCCATCTTCCCTGGGGCATGGAAAGTTTAAGATGCGACTGGGTGGGGGAGACAGAGGGAATGAGCCAAGAGCAGGGATGATGCAAACGCAGCGCCACATGGAACCCCAGAGCATTGCCACTTGGAAGCAGTTCATTCCCTCTTATGGGCCCCACACCTGCCTTGGTGTCCGTCTGCTACTTGACCTCCTGCCCCACAGCACTGTAGATCCATGCCCAGCCCTCACCCAGACTCATTGTTTCTTGAGCACGTTTGACACTTCTAGCTGACATTGTCATACTTCTGTCCCCACTTGTCTCCACTGTCCTTTTCTCATGTCTACAACACACCCACAGAACAGGATCTTGGTTCACATCCCACTTCTTCCCAAACTCCTTTTCCAATCTCTCCGAAATGGCCCCAGTTTCCTCTGTACTTCCCTTACCCCTCCTTTGTATCTCCAAGGAGGATGCTCTCTTTATAGTCACTGTCTCGTGATCGTCTAAAAGAGACCTCCTGCCTTCTTACTGTCCCGTCCTACATGATTCAACATGGAGCTCCTTCAGCAGGTGTGAAATCATCACCTATGGGGGTGAATCACCTTAACACACATGTACATAAGCACAGGCTTCATTTACAGAGATGGGGTGTCTACTTTTTGTAGGTCTTACCCTTGAACAAAAAGTGCTGAGATGAAGGAAAACAGACACATTAAAAGGCACTCGGGCTCTTAAGATGGGCAAGGGGTAGGAGACTTCAGAGCGGGATGAGGTGGTCATGTAGTCCAGTCTTTTGTTGTACAGATGAAGAATGTAAGGCTCCAAGAAAGTAAGTTTCCAACCATCATATAAGCATTCATGGCACAGTGGGAGACTGCTTATTCTGGCCCAGGGATGCAGAACCCCATTTTGTTTTTGTTAGAGAAGACTTTCTACACATTTTCCTGGGATTTCTGGGTCTCCCCAACTCTCATACTGGTTCAATAATTCTATCTACCATGATTTCCTTTGGAAATCTTGGAAAGCCTACCATAGACACTTCTATACCGTTTTGTAAGGGAAACCAACTTAAAGCAAATAAGAACCAAAATCAAAGCCCTTTCCCATTTAATATGGAAGCCTAAATCTTTCTTTTTATAATAATATAAGATATACTAATATAAAACAAAAACTAATACATCAGAATTGGACAAAACAAGCAGAAAGAAAGAGTCCAACAGAAGGTACAAGAAATGGAGACCCACTCATTGGCACATTCAGGAAGTCTGTAAAAACCCTAAACTGAAAGCCGTATTATACATACAAAGGACCTGTAGGATGAAAAGAAAGAAGAAAACACATAAATAAGAAATAATAAGATAAAAATAAAACCAAAAATAAAAAACAAGTCAAACCAAACCGAAAACTAAAAACAAAACAAAACAAACAACCACCCCCCCAAAAAAAAAAACAAGAAAAGGAAGAGCTCTGACCCAACATTAAGTGATGAGGACTTCCAAAGATCCCATTGAGTTTGCTCTCCACTGGCCATCTACTGCTGGGCACGTTGCCTATCCTGAAGAGTAGTTTGTTTCCTCCCAATGAGACTACCTTGGAGGAAATTAAGTTTCATTTGCAAGTGGTTAGAA
Source organism: Myodes glareolus (assembly GCF_982192425.1). NCBI lineage: Eukaryota > Metazoa > Chordata > Mammalia > Rodentia > Cricetidae > Myodes > Myodes glareolus. The sequence continues at coordinate 95,281,039 of NC_142029.1, forward strand.
ATTGGTGATAGTTTCTGGGTTGAAGATGGAAGCATGTGTTCACTTCTTTCAGCTCTAGGGTCCTCCATGCAGGCCCGGTGCACACTCACTGCCTTAGTCTCCATGAGAACTCACATGCATCGATTCTGTTGATTTGGAGGGCCTTGCTCCCTTGGTGTCTTCCATCCTCTCTAGCTCTTACACTCTTTCCGTCTCCTCTTCTGCAGAGATCTCTGAGTCCTGAAGGGAAGTGTCTAATGGAGAGGCGCCATTTATGAGTGTTTCAAGGTCTTTCACTCTTTGTGTAATGTCTGGCTTTGGGTCTCTGTATTAGTACCCATCTGCTACAATAGGAGGCATTATCTGATGATGGCTAAGCAAGACTCTGATTTATGAGTAGAGCAGAATGTCACAAGCCATTTTATTGCCATATGGACATATAGGCCAGTAGTATTTGGTTTTACTCTAGGTCTCTGGGCTATCTAGTGTCAGATTCTTGGTCACCTAAGCAATTTCAGCTATGGTTTCATCTTGTGGAGTGAGCCTCCAGTCAAAGCAGAGGCTGGTTGGTTACTCCCACAAACCTTGTACCACCACTGAACTGACATATCTTGTATCCAGGACACCATGGTAGATCAGAGTTTGTGGCTGGGTTGGTGTTTATGTTTTCTCTTCTGGTGTCACGCAGGGTCCCTTCTAGTCCCAAAGACACTAGCATGTAGAGGGGAAGGCTTTATGTAGGCAGCAGCTTGACTTCTCCATGCTTAATGAGTTGTGTAGGTGTTGTCTTCAGCAATGGGGACTGCGGTCATTTTGTTGAGAGCAACCTATATATAGTCTTGGCAACAGCCTGGGTTGTTTGAGGATTCCCATAGGATCACCTTGGTCAACGACTCAGTGAAGTGTACTGGAAAGCTTCATTTGGTGATGAGAGATGTCCAGCTGGGGCTCTGTCACCCTAATTATTTGGAGATTTCATTTAGATCTCCTTCATCTATGTCTATATTTTAGGAAGCTTCTACTGTCATAGGTTGCCATATGATCCCTCAAATAGTTCTTTCTTTTACTTGTCTCTCCCTGTATTCCCTCCCTCATTCCCCTCTTCCCTTCCCTGTCCACTTGATCCTCCTGTTCTGATACACCCTCCCCATCCATCCATGACTATCCTATTTCCCTTTACTAGGGAGATCTATCTCTCTGCTTGCCCTCAGTACCTAAGTCTATACTAACCTCTGTAGTTTTATGAATTTTAGCTCAGTTATCACTGCCTTCACAGCTAACATCCTCATGTAAGCAAAAATACATACCGTATTTGTCTTTCTGGGTCTGACTTACCTCACTAAGGGTGATTTTTTTCCCTAGTTCCATCCATTTATCTGTGAATTTTATGATTTCATTTTTTAAATGGCTGAGTAATACTCCATTGTATAAACATACCACATTTTCTTTATCTGTTCTTCTGCTGAGGACCATCTAGGTTGTTTCCAATTTCTGGCTGTTATAAACAGAACAGCAATGAATATGGTTAAGCAAGTGTCTCTGTGGTGGGATGAAGCAACCTTTGTATACACGCCCACGAGTAGAGCCCTAAATCTTTAGGCAACACAGCTGGATTCCAAGCTCTGTCTCTTGGGAGGGTTCTCAAAATGAATTTAAGGTCACAGTAATAAAATGAAAAAAAATATGGAGAAGAAATTAAAAATCCACGAGAATAGCACACAGAAGAATGGAAGGGCAGATCCGGGATCAGGGACCCTAGGTCCTAAAGGAGAAGGATGTTTTTCCTCTGAGAAAACCATCCAGGAGCTTCAAATAAACCCTTCCTGAAGGTCAGGGTCTCCCGGGAAAAGGAGAAGGCTGTGGTCTTCAAATGCTGGGATGATGAACTAGATAGACTCAGGCTCAGGATTGGTGAGTGGGAGAAGTCCTCTCGGAACGCCTTTCACAATGAGATGGAGAAACTAGGGTAAAGGGGAGAACAATGAACATCCCCTTGCTCCCTGGATCTCTATTCCCATCAGCATTCTAAGGCTGAAAAAGAAGTTGTTTCTCTTTTGTATCCGGGACTCTTTGGAGAAAATAAAAAATGCAGAGTCACAGAGAAGGTAGCCCAGGCAAGTGGATGCCCCAGCTGGGGGTCACTCCAGTGAAGCCTGGGCACAGGCCCTGTGTCCAAATGGCCTGTAATGGCCCCCATTTGGGACGACTGAAAGGTGATGGGTTGATGGGAGAAGGGAGAGGTTCTCAGTTTCCTTTCTCCTTAAAAGTATTTGTTGCATTATTTGACCTCCAAACATTCATTTAAGAGACTCAAGAAAGTCCCTTATCTGCAGATCGGGGGTGGGGCTTTGCTGAGTGCTTCCCAAATAGAAATCAGATCTGGCCAGAGGGAGAATGGCCAGATGTGAGCTGTGCCTTCCAGGTACGGTCTGAGAGCGTTGGGTTTGCCATGTCCCCACATGGCTTTTCCCTGCAGAGCTCAGAGGCCGCAGCCTGAAGACTGGCTGCCAGCAAAATCTCTCTTCCACACTCTGCCTGGCTCAGGGCCCTGATGGCTCCAGCCAAGGAACTGTGGCCTGGAGACCACAGGCACGATCCCATGTCCTCGTGCATGCACTGGTGAGTCAGAAGGATCGCCGGTGCCACAAGTTTTCAGTTTCTCTGCTGTAGGAGTCCACCTTGACGTTCGCCTTGACCCTGGCCGCAGTTTCTCAGTCAATACCATTTACTTTTCGTCTCTCTGAGCTCAGAAAATAAATTTCCATAGGCCCCTTGGGTCTTTGGGTAGAACACACTTTCCAAGACACCTGGAGTTCAGTGTGGGAACCAGGAGATGTGAGGCCTTTTTGTTACCTTTGCTGACAAACGTTGAAGAAATTGTTTTCCATCCTGATTTTTCCAATTGCTACGGCATGAGAACTCTTCTTTACTGTTTATATTTGAATGTGTTTATGACAGGCACTAGATCCTGTACCTGGATTTCTTTAGATTGACTATGAAAAGCAAAGATTGGCACTATTACTTCCCAGTATCTACCATGGGCAAACCATGTTTCGTCAACTCATGGAGAAGCTAAGAGGTCTTCCTTCCTGGCATCTTGAATCCTCATCTCTTACCCAAGGGGAACAAGCCTGGCTGCCATTTCCAAGGTCTGAACACAGAGAACAGACGATTGTTATCAGGCTTCCGAAAGACCAAATGGCAAGAAGGAAATGAACTGGCCAGGCTCTAGTCCCTGGACTCAGACAAGGTGAAGTCTCCAGAGATTTATCTGAGAGTGCTACGTCCTCAAATCCCTCCTTTGCCTTATCTTGGAGAGTCAGGATTGGCATCCAAGAACAATTTCCCAGGATCAAAACTTCCCCTTCTGGGCAGGGTGTGTATCTCGTTGGCAGAATGTTTGCCTCCTTGTAGAAGCAGCACCCCCACCACCCACAAGCCCTCAACCCTTTGTCTTCTCCAGAACTTGTGCTTGGGTCTGCTGCATGGCTCGCTGACTTTCCCAGGCTTTCCATTCTAAAGACAAGACCTTCTTAAGGAGAAGAAACAAACAAACAAAACCAACAAACCCCCAAACCTCTGCTGGCTATGTTACATAAGCTTCCAGAAAGTCTCCAACTACCATCCATGTAACACCCTAAAAGCAAGATTTCCAAAGAAACATCTGGGATGGATATATATATATATATATATATATATATATATATATATATATATATATAGTGTGTGTGTGTGTGTGTGTGTGTGTGTGTTATATCTTTAGAGGTCTGGGGGTAGTGTGTCTGCCCCAAATATGGGACCATAATGTTCCACAGATAGTCAGACTGGCTGTGCCTCTGGGTCCTATCTGGCTGTTTTGTCAGAGAAGTGTCCTCTGGTTCTCCATCCACCCACAGATTTGCTGAGACTGCCGAGAGACCTGGAGATTGACTATAGCCCCTAGATTAAGAGCAAGGACCCTGTAGTTAGATCCTCCCAGCCACTTCCAAGCTGTGTAGGTTCAGGCACATTCTTTAGTGTCTCCAAGACTCTAACCGCTGATCTGTAAACAGGGGCTAATAAAGTCTGCCTTATGAGGTTGCCTTCATGATTAATGAAATAGTATGTGGGGGATGTTTGGCAGAACCTGTCCCGCAGTAAGTACTCAGTCCATTAGCACATACAGATTTATCTGCAATGATGCTTTTTTTCTGGATGGGTACAAATCTCTATAAATGCCAGGAACAATTGCGAACTTCTTGTCCCTGTCTCCTTTTATACTATACTTTTTGTTTGTCTACTTAGCATCCAGCCCAACCTACAGATTCTCCTTAATCTAATTTGCCAATAAATTGAAGAAAGCACTCAGTTAAAAGGTGGGACTAGGGCACTTGCTGTGAACCCCTAATCAGCTCTTCGGGGGATGAAAGTGTAAATTTAGCTCTCAGCACCCTCTTCAAGGATTTTGCTTAGAAAGAACTGAGATTTCTCACTGTCTAGAGAAGTGGCAGAAGTTTAGAATACACTTAGGGATGTGGAGCTTGGGAAATTTTGCTGTTTCTATTCTGCACTTGACCCAGGAAGGTCTCATCATTCCAGTGAAGACAACCCCAGGGCCCTCATTTTGCACAAACCCCTCCAAATGGTACCTGAGCTGTATACTGCACAGCCCAAGGGGCTACAAGTGGCAGACCTAGACACTTCGAGTAAGATCCAGATCCCATGACACAAAAGATTTACTTTCCAGAGGGTGATTCATTTCCAAATGACCTGAAAGAAAAAAGCATGAAGTATGGAGATCAAGGATAATTAGCATATTTACAGAGGAGGTGTGACCATCCCCTCTGGGAATACTGTCCTGGAGTTGAGCGTATTATGTCACCAGACCTGACTGGGCAAGTGTCTTCCCAGCTATGTGGAAGGAGCATCCACACCACTGAAAATGACATATCCACAAACTCAGGCTTCCTTCCCATCGCTCCCCAACTCTGAGAGCCCTTTGTTAAATATTTGTAGCGCAGTATTGATGAGGAAGATAATTCAGAGTTCTGGGCAGTGTGTCCAGGTCTAGTCACACATCACTGGGGAAAAGGAATTTTGCTTGCTGGATGCAGTATGAGAATTGTTTACAGGCCCACACTGGTAGGCGGAGCTGTTTTAAGTTTCCAGTGTTGGAGCACACAGGAATTTGTGGGGAACTCCATTCGGTGCCAACTCTGTCTTGATATACTGTGGGTGCCAAAGGACTGAGTTGACTGGAGTCTCCTAGTGCTATATAATTTGTGTGTGTGTCTTTAAACCTAGGACTTTGCACACATTAGGCAAGAATTACATTACTGAGCCACAACCCCCATCTTAGAGTTTGGATCTTAATGTCCCTCAAAGGTGCATGTGTTGGAGGCACAGCTGCCAGGAAGATGATAGTTGAAAGTGACACCTTTAGGTGTTGGCTCCTGGTAAGAGATCCCAGGACATGGGGGAGGGAGGGATGGGGGTGCTCCCAAAGGAAATGATTATTCTATTCTCCTCCCCTCTAAAGAAAGCTGATTTTCTCAGGTATTTCATACAGCAACAGAAAGATGCCTCACACACCTAGGAGGCCATGTAGGCGGAGGCAAGAATGTTGAACTCTGGATGGTTACAGCCACACATGCTCTCCTTTGTACCCCAACTGACCCTTCCTTTCTGATTTCCTGATATGCATTCCAGCTGACAATGCTCGTATGACAATCAAAATTTTATTCACTATGAAATCAGCATATGTTTTTCAGAAATCAGAAATATATATTTCTTTTCAGACGCACTGAAAGGAAAGAAAGAATAAAGCCACCCTAATGTTAGCTGGGGATGTTAAGTATTGGTTGCCAAACTGGCTGGATCTGGAATTAACTAAAAGGTAAACTGTGGCACACACCTGTAAGGGATTTTCTTGGTCGGGTTGTTTGAAACAGGAACCCATACCCTGGATGTGGTTGGCACCTTTTGGTGATCGCTGGATAAAGTAAGGGGCCAGAGAAAAGCCTCTGCTCTCTGTTTGCCTCTGCTTGCCTTTGGGTTGCCTTCCGGTTGAGCTGGCAAGTTCATCTACATTGCTACGGCCGCCACCATTCTTCACTTACATCAGAACCCAGTTGGCCTTCCAGGGTGGAAGGAAGACCAGCAGCTCTCCAACAATCCTCCGGGCCTTCAGCACCAGACTGGAGCTGCCCAGGCATCCAGTTGTGTGGACCGAGCAGTTTCCAGGATCTCAGCCTCTCCAGTGTGAAGACTGTCCAGGTCATGGTGTGTTGATGTCTCCTTTTAATATACATTTATTCTATTAATTTTGTTCCCCTAGAGCAGTGGAACACCTTATGCTTCCTAATGCTGTGACCCTTTAATACAGTTCTTCACATTGTGACCACCAACCATAAAATTATTTCATTGCTACTTCATAATTGTAATTTTGCTACTGATATGAATTGTCATGTAGATATCGGATATGCAGGATATCTGATATACAACCCCCCTGTGAAAGGGTCATTCATTCATGACAGGATCACAGTTCACAGGTTGAGAATCACTGCTCTAGCAGATCCTGGTTAATACATGCATTACATTAATGTCTGTTTCTGTAACAAGTATCTGAGGATGCCAGTTTCAGAGGTTTCTACCCATGATTGACTTGTTCCATCGCTATGAACCTGCAGAGAAGAAGAGCGTCATAGTAACAGGAGGTTAAAAACGAACAAAGCTTCTTATCCTACCAAGTCCGTCGGGGTGGGGCGGGTGGGCAAGCACAGTGGAGACAAGATATAGCCTTCTGGGCATCCTTTCCATGGTTTATGCTCTCCAATCAAGCCTCCCTTTTAGTTTGACACTACTGCCCACAAACCAAATTATGTATCTATCAATACATTGATCCAGGGATTCAGTCAGAGTCCTCATGATGAAATCATTCCGAAGCCCATCCGTTGGCAACCATATTTTTATTATAGGAGCCTTCTGGGGATGTTTAATTTAATTAAATCATAACAGATATGTTATGTTCAAATCAGTGTTCGTATATTTTATCATACAAATCTAAGAGTCCAGAGTATCAACTAATGGTCCCTAAGACACAGACAGGTGCTCATACAAAAGCAGGCCTTTCTCAGATCTTGTGGCAACATTGTTTTAACTTTATTTTTTTTGAGATTATGCTATGATTATATCATTCTCCTCTTTCCTTTCTTCCCTCCAAACCTTCTCATATACACTTACTTACATTTTTCAAATTCATGGAATTTATCAATTATAATTACATGCAAATTTGTATATGCATATGTATTCCTAAATATAACCTGCTCCATCTAGATAATGTTACTTGTATGTTGTGTGTTTTCAGGGCCGACCATTTGGTATTGGATAACCAGTTATTTTACCTTCCATAGAGAAGAAAATTTCTTCTGCTCCTAGTTCTCCTCAGTTGCCTGTAGGTTTTTTTTTGTTGTTGTTGTTGTTGCTTGTTTTGTTTTGTTTTGTTTTGTAGGTTGAGGCCTCATGGGATTTTCCCCATTCACTTTGGCATAGCTGGTGCTATGATCCTGTTCAGCTCTTATTTAGACAGTCATGGTAGTGAGACTTTATGGGTGTAGCCTCTGGTATTATTAGGAGATACAACCTCACAGCAAACTCAACAACCCCTCAGAAATGAGGAGAGAAGGGGGAAGCTATTCCATGGTTTTCTAAGCTGTGGCATCTCTGAATGACCCTGGCTGAGAGGCAACCTTTTGCTTTTGGGAAGCTTTGAAACTTCTGTCATGAATGGATGGACCACAGTGAAACACTTCACCCTGAGTTTGGTGGGGGGGGGGGAGGAAGGAGGGGGAGGAGGTCGGAGGGGGGGTGAGGGTGGAGGCAGAGGTTAAGGAACAAACACTGATTCTGCCTGCTCTTCATCTGCCATTTGCTCATCCTACTTTTTGTTAAAACCAGTTTCTTCTTGGGAAAGATTTACTGGATACAACCCTGTGGAGTGTACACACACACACACACACACACACACACACACACACACACACACAAGCATAATAACAATGAGAAACCCAACTCATAGGCCACATGTTTCTCTTTGCTGCTTGTTAATTTTAACAAGGCAACTGGTGGTTTGGGCAGAGAGCTTGCTTTCCTATTAACCACAGGTTTTTTTTTTTCTTCTGTAGATTTCCTGTTTGTAATTTTGAGGTAAGAATCTTGGAGGAGGGAAGGCTGACTTCTTCCAACCCAACCAGAGCAGCCCTAAGTATTTCAGAAAAGCTTAGGGATCTTGGTTCAAAGATGAAGATGGAAGAGGAGGAGGAACTACCGAAAAGGACTGGTGATGGCCTGCAGCCAGTCTGCTGCAGGAATGGCACCCACCTGGTGAGCATCCTTGGAGAGGCCACTGTGGCTCTGCTTCTTCCTCCAGATGGTTGGTGCATTGGTTCACAAGAGTGGAGGGAGCAAAAGAGGGGAACAGGGTTCCGATGGCTGTGGATCTGATGGAGACAGCCCTCCGGGGGATGGCTTTGGTGAATCAGTTCAGCTTTTTTCCAGAGTATAGGAAATAGATAGGATTGTGGAGCCTGGAAACAAACCCTAATTTACATGAAGTGGCATGTATGTTATGTATGTATAAGGCTCTGTATGTGGCAGAAGGTTCTAGTACAAGTCTTAGTTATTACATGCGCATCAAGGTAAAGGCTTCTAGCGGGAAACTGAGTCAAGGGTCACCCTAGGGATAAATCACACATCCAGGCTTAGAGACAGCTTTCAGATAAGGTCAGTCCTCTGGTCCCAGAAACATTCTCTAGAGAAAGGCAGGTAAAGAGCAGGAAAGTCTTGAATGGGGGGGGGGGCGGTCCTTATGCTGCTGAGCTTTGGAGAAAGTAGCCAAGCCATGACAGACTGCAAACTCTGCCCAGCAAGGCCTTCCAACAGACCACTACAAAGTTTGCCTTTCAGAACGTAGGAGAAGCGGCTGTTTTAGGGACATTTCTGAAGCAAATGTCTTCAGTGTTTCTGTGCTTCGGAAGCTCGATGTGAAGTTTCGTTACTTCATGAACTGTGATATTCATAGTAAGGCAGTTAGGAACCTGCCTTATCTGTGGGTTCTGTATCTGAGTAATCAAGTGATTTGGCTTGGTGCGCTGATGGACACCTGCAACTTCAGCACTCTGAAGATGGCAGCAAGAGGCCAGCTTGGGTTACATTGCAAGACCTTGTCTCAAACACCAAAGAAACAAAGCCAAACAAAAACCAGCCCACAAAACAGAAACAACAATACAACAAAACCAATTTCAATTGGATGAAATAATTATATCTGTATCAAACACATACAGGGCTTTCTTTGTCATCATTCCTTAAACAAGAACTGTGTGCCTTGCATTTACAGGGTACAAAATAGTGTTGCTAACTAAGAGATGAATTTTAGTATACCAAAGGATATGATCTAAAGACTCTATGGAAATATGGACCATTTTTTTAAAAATTATTTATTTATTTATCTATCTATTTATTTATTCACTTATATTAATTGATACTTTGTGTTACTTTTATTTATTTTCTTAATTAAAATTTTTTATTCATTTTTACATACCAACTACAGTTCCCCCTCCCTCCCCTCCTTCTACTCCCTCCCCATCTCTCTCCCCAGCTCACCCCAGGTTCCCTCCTCTGAAAGCATAAGGTCTCCTATGGGGAGTTAACAAAGTCCCGCACATTGAGAGAGGACCAAGCCTTACCCCCTGCCTCAAAACTGAACATGGCATCTTACCACAGGGAATGGGCTCCAAAAAGTCAGCTTATGCAGCAGGGGTAGATCCTGGTCCCACTGCCAGGGACCCCTCAAATAGACCAAGCTACACAACTGTCGCCCACATGTGGAGGACCCAATTTCCCATGAAGGGTCCCCAGTTGTCAGTCTAGATCCATGAGCTCCCACAAGCTCTGGTAAGCTGTCTTTGTGGGTTTCCCCATCATGATCTTGACCTTTTTGCTCATATATTCCCTCCTCCCTCTTTTCCACTGGGCTCCCAGAGCTCGGCCTGGTGCTTGGCTGTGGATCTCTCCATTGCTTCCGTTCATTACTGGACAAAGGTTCTATGATGATAGTTAGGGTATTCACCAATCTGATTACAGGGGATGGCACCATCATCTCTACCATTGCTAGGAGTCTTAGTTGAGGTCATCCTTGCTGCTTTCTGGGGATTTCCCTAGCACCAGGTTTCTCACTAACCCCATAATGGCTTCCTTTTTCAAGTTGTCTCTTTCATTGCTTTCCTGCTGCTATGAACATAGTTGAGTACATGTCCTTGTGGTATGATTGTGCATTCTTTGGGTATATGCCCAAGAGTGGTAATGCTGGATCTTGAGGTAGGTTGACTCCCAATTTTCTGAGAGACCACCGCACTGATTTGCAAAGTGGTTGCACAAGTTTGCATTCCCACCAGCTGTGGAGCTGTGTTCCCCTTATTCCACATCCTCTCCAATATAACCTGTTATCATATTGACCATTTTATATAAGTGACCTGAGAATCTATAGCTTTTGGTATCCACAGGGGTCCTTGAGTCAGTGCCCTTGGTTACTTCTTAGTTACTTTCCTATTGGCATGAAAAAACACCATGACCAAAGCAAGTTATAGAAGAAAGCATTTAACTTGGGAATTATGGTTCTAAGGGATTAGAGACCATGATCGTCATGACAGTAGACAGGGAAACATGTTGTTGGAGCAATAGCTGATAGTTTACATATGATCCACAGCATGAGGCAAAGAGAGGGAGAGACACTGGGAATGGCCTGAGTCTTTTGAAACCTCCAAGTTAACCCTCAGTGATGCACTTCTTCCAACAAAACTATTTTGTAACAAGGAATAATTGAGTGGACAGGACAACTTGGAAAGTCACCACAAGCAGCTAAGGGTAACTGTGCTGGCTAGTTTTAACTGCCAACTTGATATAACTTAGAATTACCTGGAGTCTCTTTGTAATTATCAAGATAAGACTGGGCTATAGGGATTCTTCTGATTGTTAATTGAAGTGGAATGACACCCTCAAGGCAGGTGGCACCATTTCATGGAACGGTCTGTGAACTGTGTAAATTAAGAACGCTAGCTGAGTAACAATCAGTTGGTACGCAAACAAACAAAGGTGTTTATTCTCTTTGCTTTGACTGTGCATGTGATGTGCCTAGTCACTTGAATCTCTGCCTTGATTTGTTTTTCCTCCTTCTCTTTTTGGATTTATTTCCCCCAACTTGTATTTCAATAGGACATATAAATACATTTTTCTTTCTTTGTTTTATATTTTTTTGAAAATTTTCATTGATTTTTATTGATTTATTCTACATTTTTAAAATATTTATTTAATATTTATTCTACATTTTTCTTTACTCCCCTCCCTGTTTCTCCCCTCCACTTCAACCCTCTCCCAAGGTCCCCATGCTCCAAATTTACTCAGGAGATCTTGTCTTTTTCTATTTCCCATGTAGATTAGATCCATGTGTGTCTCTCTTAGGGTCCTCATTGTTATCTAGGTTCTCTGTGATTGTGATTTGTAGACTTTTTTTTTTACTTCATGTTTGAAAATCACTTATGAGTGAGTACATGTGATAATTGTCTTTCTGGATCTGGGTTACCTCATTCAACATGATGTTTTCTAGCTCCATCTATTTGCCTGCAAATTTCAAGATGTTGTTATTTTTTTCTGCTGTATATATTCCATTGTGTAAATGTACCACATTTTCCTTATCCATTCTTTAGTCAAGGGGCATTTAGGTTGTTTCCAGGTTCTGGCTATGACAAACAATGCTTCTATGAACATAGTTGAGCACATGTACTTGTGGCACAATTGAGCAACCTTTGGATATATACCCAAAAGTAGTATTACTGGGTCTTGAGGAAGGTTGTTTCCTAATTTTCTGAGAAATCACCACACTGACATCCAAAGGGGCTGTACCAGCTTGCACTCCCACCAGCAATGCAGAAGTGTTCCCTTTACCCCACAACCTCTCCAGCATAAGTTGTCATCAGTGTTTTTGATCTTGGTCATTCTTACAGGTATAAGATGGAATCTCAGAGTTGTTTTGATTTTCATTTCTCTAATGACTAAGGTTGCTGAGCATTTCCTTAAGTGTCTTTCAGCCATTTTTGATTCCTCTGTTGAGAATTCTCTGTTTAGGTCTGTAATCTTTTTTTTTTTTAAAAAAAAAATTGGATTATTTATTCTTTTGATGACCAGTTTCTTGAGTTCTTTGTATATTTTGGAGATCAGCCCTCTGTCTGATGTGGGGTTGGTAAAGATCTTTTCCCATTCTGCAGGCTGCCATTTTGTCTTGTTGACTGTGTCCTTTACAGAAGTTTTTCAGTTTCAGGAGGTCCCATTTATTAATTGTTTCTCAGTGTCTGTGCTACTGGGGTTATATTTAGGAAGCAGTCTCCTGTGCTAATGCATTCAAGTGTACTTTCCATTTTCTCTTCTATGAGGTTCAGTGTGCCTGGCTTTATGTTAAGGTCTTTGATCTATTTGAACTTGAGTTTTGTGCATGGTGATATGTTGATTGTGGTTTTCTGTCCTGCTTGGTTCCCGCAGTTGTTAAGTCCCAAAGAAATCACACAGAGGTCTACATTAGCTATAAACTGATTGGCCCCTTAGCTCAGGCTTCTTATTAACTTTTATAACTTATATTAGCCCATTATTTTTGTCTATGCTAGCCACGTGGCTTGGTACCTTATTTGGCGGGACAGTCATATCTTGCTTCTTCTGTGGCTGGGACAGGACTTCAGACTAAGACTTCTTTCTTCCCAGAATTCTCCTATTCTCATTGACCCACCTCTACTTCCTGTCTGGTTGTCCCATCTATACTTCCTGCCTGGCTACTGGCCAATCAGCATTTATTTAAAATATAAATGGCAGAATTCAGACCATTGTTCCACACCACTGTGATAGATATGGATCTGTTTTCATTCTTCTACATGTTGATATCCAGTTATGCCAGCACCATTTGTTGAATATGCTTTCTTTTTTCCATTTGATTTTTTTTGCTTCTTTGTCAAAAATCAAGTGTTCAAAGGTGTGTGGATTAATATCCAGGTCTTTGATTCAGCTTCTTTGGTCCTCCTGTCTGTTTTTATGCCAATACCAGACTGTTTTCAATACTGTAGCTCTGTAGTAGAGTTCGAAGTAGAGTCTGTAATGCCTTCAGAAATTCTTTTATTGTACAGGATGATTTTTGCTCTGCCTTGATTTCCTCAAAATGATGGCCTGTAACTTAGAATGTCAGTCAAGCCAAGTCAAGCCTTCTCTCCCTGTGCTGCCTGTGTCAGGATGCTCTACCATAGCAACAAGAAAGAAACACGAAACAGTGGTTCTGAGGCTTTGAGCCTGAGAGATCTGGGTGGACAGGAAAGCAACTACCAAGATGAGGATTCAAGAAGGGCTGGCCTCTTATCCCTGTGGAGGAGCAGACTTTTCGTCAAGTTGAATTTGAAGCATGGCTGAGTCATGGAAGTGAAATGGAGTCTCATTAGAAAGAGAGCTCAGTGCTAAGGTTGTGGGCTCTTTTTCAGGCGGTAAATCAGAAATTCCAAATGAGGAGGACAAGCCAGAAAGCCACACAAAAGGAATGAGCAGAGGATTGAAGAAGACAACCAAGGGATACTATGGTTCAAAGTCAAGCTGGGAGAACATCTCAACTCAGTGTGACAGGAGCTGTAGGTGGGAAACAGAGGGAGAAGGAAGACTGATACCCTTGAAGAGAGAGGGAACAATAGGGTGCTAGCCTCTGAAGTTTCTGTATTCATATGTTCTGTCTACACTTAAACTTGATTTAAGACATATCTGCTGAACTAAACAAGCGCCGGGGCCTCAACGGGGACCAAGATGGAGTGTTTCTTTCACAGACCTTGCACCTTGGAATGGCTCAGTGATTACTTAACGAGTACATGATAGCTTAGTCTGGTGATTAGGAAAACTTTTCTAGAAGAAGTGATGTGGACACTGAGATCAAATGGGAGCTGAGCAAGTCAAAGAACAGAGGATTAAATGAAAGGAGATAGGAGGGGAGAAGAAGAAATCACCCAGGGCATTAGGCTGAAGCTCCTTGGAGCTTCATGCGTGGGAAGGAGCACTTCCTAAAGCACTAAGGTAGCTTGTCTATGAAGCCAGACAGATCTATATGCCTTGAAGCAGGAGATGACTAGGTTAACATGCAGCTATGACAAGGAAAACTCAGTTTAGGAGGCAGAATCCTAAGAAGGCCCCATGGTGCGGGAGAATTATCTGTATCTGTCAATCATATTTTAATAAAACGCTGATTGGCCAGGCAGGAAGTATAGGCGGGTCAACCAGACAGGAAGTAGAGGCGGAGTAATGAGAATAGTATAAGGCTAGGGAGGAGAAAGGTTCCTCAGCCATTCCTACACAGATCACCGAGGAGGCAGCATGTAACCGGCCCTGCTGAAAAAGGTACTGAGCCCGTGTGGCTAACATAGATCAGAATAATGGGTTAAGATAAGTCATAAGAACTAATAAGTAGCCTGACCTAATGGGCCAATCAGTTTATAATCTTATGGAGTCTTGTGCGTGATTTTCTTTGGGGCCTGCCTGCTGTGGGGTACTGGGCAGGACAGATACCCCAACAAGCCAGCCCCACATACTACAGCCCCATAGTGACTACCCTGGTGTCATATCCTCTGCGATCTCTACCCCTTTAGCATGAGTGGGACCTGTGGCTTGCTTCCAGCTGGTAGAAAATGACAAAGGTAGAATGTTGCTCCCATAATTTTGTTACCTACTTAAGACTCATCTCATTGGAAGATGACATAATTGAAGCTACCAGAGAAACACATGATGTAAATGTCTCTAAAGAAGGCTGTGCAACCAAGAGCTGAAGGTGCCTTCCAGCTAATAGCCAGTGAGAATTCAAGAGCCGTATCACACAGCTGCAAGGGAAGGATGCTCAGAACACAGCTGAATGATCTCTGAAGAGGGATCCTCCTCAGCTGAGCCTCCGTCCGAGGATGTGACCCCACTGGCACCTGACAGCAGGTTCCGAGAGTTGGGCAGGTGGCAGAGCTAAGCTGTGCCCCAGTCCTTGGCTCATTGGAATGGACAGATAATAAACATGGTACCTTGCACTGGCAAGTTTTTAGGCGGAAGAATTGGAGGATGTAATAGAGGAAGCTCAGAGGGTCAAAGGTTTGGAAGCAGCTCCAGCTCTGTGGTCTGGTGCTTGGTGAGCACAGGACATGGAGTAGGAGGGGGAGAGAGGGAGAAGCATTTGGGCCTTTCCCAGACTTCCATTGTCTTTCCCAGTGGCTCAACAGCCCAGTGCTGAGGTACCTCAACCTTCCAGGAGTCATCTCTGAAAGTCATTTAAAAACGTTTGCCCCCATTTATATATTTCATTGAGAACATCATTATACCTATCCATTAAACACATTATTTACTTATAAATAATTTCAGAAGTTAATATGTCGTTCAGAATTCTGCATTTTCCATCTTTCCAGCCTCTAGGCACACAAAGATACATCAACATAGTCGGAATTGCAATTACATAGAAAAACTGCAATTGCTATTTGTATTTTACAGTTATAGCATTTACACATGCTCCTTGTAGAGGAAATACACATAGAATGTTGAATTTTCCCTCACCATAAACATTCTTCCACATGTCGCAATTTATTTTTCTACTTTATGACTTCCTAATAGTATATAAAATTAATAATTTCATAGTCTAAGGGGTAATAATTATAAATTTATAGATTATACCTAAAACTCATTTTAATACAAATGGTTTCTTTTTTTCCAGAAAAAAAATAGGGTAAAAATTTTTAAGTAAGGTTATATATGCAAATGTGATAAACGTATTTATGTCAGTTGACATATGCTCCCTTAAAAATAGACATCTAGATGTAATCAAGTAGTTCTTTTTTCCATATCCCAGAGTAAAGATTTTTTTTGAAATCATTCCTCTTTATTTTTTCCCCTAATGGTCATGTACTTTTAAGAAGGTGACCTACTTCAGCCATAGAGGTTTACTTTCCACAGATCTACCCACCAACTTATCCATTCTTCTAGGGACATCCACACACCTACATTCTTACCCACTACCCACCCATGCACTCATGTATCCACTGACTCATTTGTCCACATACGTACCCACCCGCATGCTCACCCACTCATCCATCTGCCCGCCTTTCACCCCGCCACCCGTCCATCCACACCACAGACAGAGGATACGCATCTATGTCGAGGCACGTTTCCTCCATTATTGAGAAAAGCTACTTTCTTCCTCCTTTTTTTGTACAGCTGAAGTTTTTCTGACACATTTCCTCCTTTCAAATCTGTCTTTGATGTTCACACTTGTAAAATGCTAACGATTCTCACGGCGTTACAGGCGTTGGCAGAAAGCAAACCTTAGCTCTGCTTGTTTGGTTCTCTTCTCTGTGGTGTCGCAGACAAGTGAGGATGATAGACTAGTATTGTTCTCCTGCTAAAGCCAAACGACTCACAGGAAGGAGCATTAATCCACGCTGGTGATACGGTCTTCCCGCAAATGCCAGGCCTGTCAAGGAATATGACGAGGTAATCTCCTTAAAGTGAAGCATGTTGTTTTCCACAGGGAGGGAGCTAAAAGGAGGCTACCAACCCAACTGTTCTTAAGCGTTACTTCCTGTGGGTTTATCTCTCACATACTTCTGCTTTTTGTAAGTTGCAATGCAGTGATTGGTTGCGTTTTGCTACATACCTACCAAGAGCGAAGTTTTGGGAAGGGTTGAGAGAAATGGAGGGTACACCTTCCTGGCCTTCATCCAGGATGGAAGGCGGCCCCTCTCTTGCTGCATGTCTCCCTCTTTCTTAGTTCCTTCCTCCTCCTCCCTTCCCCATTCGCAAGTTTTTTAAATTAAGCAATGGGAACAAAATTAGTTGTTTTAGTTAATCTCATTTGTAATCCCGGCCTCTCGGGATAGAAACGTCTCCCCATTCTAGTGGCTAAATGACTGTTTTTTGACAACACTCGCTTCTGTCCCCATTACAGTTTTCCACTCGGAGAAAAATGGCTGAAACCCAATACGCGCAGTATCTAGTGCTTGGGACCCGACACGATCCATACTTAGTGTTCCTTCTTAACAAGACCTCAGCGTTTATTTGAAACTGTTATTCCTCTTGCCCAGCTTCCTTTTTGCACTTGCTCTCTGGAGCCTTGGAATTTTGTTTCCTTCTGTTCAGCCTCCTTCATTCTTTTCCTCCAGTTTGACACCAGTCTCTCAAATTATTTTCTCTGAGAGGAAGTCCCCTCATGGAGCCTCCTTCTGCCCCTGCACTTCTTTCCTTAAGAAACAAAAAATCCCTACTTTATTCAGTAGAATCAATAAATATGCGCTTTGTGTTCACGTGCAAAGTATATCTTGGAGGGAAAAAGAACATTTGATTTCCACTCATAAGTTGCAGGATGTTCTGGTGCATAGGAAATCATTTCCTTCAATTCCAAAACAGAATAACCCCAAGCCCACAGTCATGCACTTCAATAAATCCCAGCATATTCCCCATCCATCTATATATCCTTGCTTTGGTCTTCTGAGTCCTTCCCAAATGTCAAGTCCTCCCAAGTGCAGGGCTTTTCACGCCTATGAGTTTCATTTAGCTCTTAATATACCTCAACATCCACCCGAGAAACCTCTGTTGACTTCTGTTGTTCAGGTACCGCTACGATGTCTAGTAGTAGCTAGGATACTCAAGCCAGACAGGAGGAGGAAAGAGATTGATTCCTTGGAGTCGGGGTGATTAAGGAGTGAACTGTGGGGTGGGCACTAAGAATGTTCAGTGCGTGGTTATGTGTATGTGGGGGGGGGGTTTACAGCCTTCCCAGGAAGAGAAATAGGACAGACAGGAATGTGGGGGCTGGGTTGTACAACGGGAGTGGGATGAGGGCAAATAGGCCAGTCTGGCTAATGTGAAGGGAGGGGCTGTTTGTGTCAGGGTGTTGTGTCCTGGAAGAGAGTCTGGGTTGACAGGCTGTGGTGTTTGGGAGGCTGCATGGCTGCTTACCTCACTTGCTCACTTTCCCACCTGCGTTGGAGCGGTTTCTGTCTCCCCCTGAGCCCTTTCATCAATTTGGCTCTCCTTAAGGACCAGGACTGGATTTCTGCAGGCGTATCAGGTTGCAAGGTCTAATATGATGCTTGGATACGGTACATGGCTATATTCTCACTGAAAACATCTGGTTTACTTCTGCATAAACCTGTCTGCTCCTGAGTGCCCCGAACCTCTGTGTTTACAGAGGAACCCACCCCCACCCCCGCCTCACATTATTTACAGCACACCGCTTCAGTTCTCACACAGAAAATTCTAGTCTACCAGTATCTCTCAGCGAAGACTCATAAAATCCTAAGAAGCTGGAGCTGGGAAGCAACTTTGAAAGTTCCTGCACTCAGCCCTCAGTTTCATTTTACGGGCAATGAAACCAAGACTCGGAGGGAAGTCATCGGCATAAGTCTACAGAGCACACTGGCTTCCTCCTTCCATCTGCTGTTTTGTTTATTTAGTAAAACACCTAAATGTCACCTTAGGTGACATGCCTAAGCAAATATGAGGGAAACACAAGAAAAAGGCTAGAGAAACTGTCGTTCTAGTGGCTGCAGAGTCACAAAGAGAAATCGTGCCGAGTGCAACGACTGAGATTTGGAGAAGTGGGGAGGAAGTCCACTGTGGTTGGTGGCCTCAGAACGAAAGTCTTCGCAGGTGGGCCTTGAAACATGATGAGGAGTGAGCCAGGCTCAGATATAACAATAGACTTCCAGGCAGGAAGAACAGCAGCACAAGCCAAGAGTCATGGCCCAGGGTGGGCAGCCTGGTAATGGTCAAAAACACGTGGTGGTTTGAGGGTCCTCGGCAATAAAAGGTGGAAACAGGACTATAGAGGAAGGTGCGCACTGCGGGGTGGAGGGTTGACTGTGAAGGATCCCCTGCACCCTGATAAGGCAGCAATGAGTCGGTGACTGTCTTCAACCAGGAAATGACCTGATAGATTCTCAGTCTCCCCCCTCCCCCCACTGTACAGTAACACCCTTCGGACCGTGGCAGAGGACACAGTGTAGAAAAGGTTGATTAAGCAGACGCTAAGAAGATTCTCCATGCTTAAATCAATGATTGAAAAAGTGTTTGCTTCAGCTACCAGTCACAGGTTTGCAGACGCGAAGCCTGCTCTGGAAGGGAAGACAGCATGGAAGGAGCAGGCGATGGCCAACAGCTGGTTCTGGCGACCAGAAGAATGAAAGACAGGAGGCTGCTCGGTGGGCACATGGAAGCACTGCCTTTGGGCGAAGATGTGGAGCGGAAGAGTGAAACCGAGGGAAACGGAAGGAGGAGGTGCTTTTAGCTCGGCCACAGTTGTTCCAGGGGCTCAGAGGCAGTAGGGACTACAATAGTGGTTCTCAACCTTCCTAATGCTGCAACCCATTAATACAGTTCCCC
Organism: Myodes glareolus; assembly: GCF_982192425.1. Lineage (NCBI taxonomy): Eukaryota > Metazoa > Chordata > Mammalia > Rodentia > Cricetidae > Myodes > Myodes glareolus. Next base: position 95,300,470 of record NC_142029.1, read on the forward strand.
ATGATGTGGTGACCCCAACCATAGAATTATTTCACTGCTGTTTCATAACAATTTTAATATAAGTATTTGCTATGCAGGATATTGGATATGTGACCCTCATGGGGCCACAACCCACAGATTGAGAACCACTGGACTAGAGACTGAGTCTGTACATTCACATCTGACTGTTTTCCATCAGAAGTTGGAGTGCCCAGGCTGAAAGGCAAAGTGTGAAGTGCTGATCCTTGGTTCTGCCTCCTGGGCCACACCAAGGCTCTGCACATTGCCACACTCCCTAGGTCACGGCTTCTCCAGTGCTCTTACTGAGTGAGGGGCTCGGTGGCCTCTCCCACTCCGGTCCAGACCAAGGCCTCTTTGTTAGTGCATTTTTTTTTCTTTTTCCTCAAGTCATTTCCCAGGACTGATGGCATCCCATGACTCCAGGGCAAGGTCCCGTCAGATGGAGCCTGTTTATTTAATGAAAAGAACTTAATAATTTGGTTTTGTTTGCCCCTAGTGCTTTATTTTTCTTTCTACCCCCCCCCTCCTCCTTCCCTGGGCTTTGCAGGGTGGGAAATGGGTCAGTGGCTCGGCCAAAACATTCTTGAGTATTTAATTCTCAGGCTGTTTTACAAGCCTGCCTGGTTTATGTAGCTAATCTCTCTGCACCTTGTCCCTGGTGGGGAGGAGGGAATGTCGGAGAGAGTGAGGGGTGAGAAGGTGGTGGGCAGTGGCCGGGTTTAGTCACAAAAACTAAAAGCCCCACTTCCTCTGATGCCCTGCTGTGTTCTGGCCATTGTCCCTTCTTGTTCGGACCTTTCCTTTGGACTGTGTTTTGTGTCCCACGTTTTTTGTGCTTTCTTGTTGGTCTGTGGAAATTGGCTTGCTATGAGGTTTTAAGACTGTTGGGAATGTAGGATGAGACGCGAATCTGGGGTTTGGCCATGGGTGGGCACCCTGCTCTCAGGTCACCTTTTACCCAGTGCCAACAGCAAAAGCTCTATGCTCAGGAAGGAAAGACACTCCCAGGCAGCCGCTTTCTTCCCTGGAAGGCCATTGGCTACCATGGAAATTTCTGCTGACCCAAACCTTTCTCTATTGCCCTGCTCTTGAAAGAGCTATAAACAATTCAAACACAGCCTCTTTCTGTGTCCTAGAGTTTGGTGACATTTCTCCCCAGCAGCCTGTCATGCTGAACTTTTCATTGGAAGTTTGTCAAGGACTTTCGATCAGGCAGCAGTGGAAAGGGTGTGAAATGGGGGCCAAGGCCTTGGAATGCAGAGACACATGGCAGGGTCGGCCTGTGTGCTCTGTCAGAACAGAATGGCGGCAGTTGTGGGGTTTCCCAAATGTCTAGGATTTCATCTTACAAAAGAACATGCGTTCCTAATGGATTGAACTGGGGACAGAAGAATTTTTGTACTTAGCATTTACTAGGCTCTGTGTGAACGTTTCCACGTATTATTAAACTGGCCAAATCTATAGCAGACAGGCATCCTCCTCCTCCTCACCACTACTATCGACATAATCAAATCAACCACCGTCATCATCACCATTCTCAACCTCATCCGTGATGTATAAACGGGGAAATTGAGGGTTGGAGGTTAAATGCTGTGCCAAAGGTGGTTCTGTGAAATGCAGAAACAGACTAGCTCCCCTCATGTTCACGCTGCCACACCGTGTGACTGTCACAGCGTATCAGTCTCCAGATCAGATTTCCTACCACAAAAATGTGAGGTCTGCCTAGTTGGGATTATCCCCACTTGACAATGAGGAAACCATGACTAAGAAAGGTTAAGTGGCTTGGACAGGGCCACAGGGAGAGTAGTAGTAGAAGCAAATGCAGATTTTGATCTCCTAATCCTCCATCCAGAATCTTCTCAGTAACACTGAACTACCTGCCTTCGCTTGGGTTTGCTGCACACAGTCTGTTCTTGGGCTTTTGTTCCTCATGCATGGTGGAAAGATCCCCTGTTTTAATCTCCAGTCTTTAAGTGTAACTCAAAGAACTCCAAGGAAATGAAATCAACTGTAGGGCTTTCTGTAAAGGCTCAAAATTCGTTCCAGAATCAATAAGACAAGTTATCGTATATATGATGCTAACCCAATTAAAACCATGCTTACTGAGGATTAGCAAGTCTGTAATAGCTATAAATCTCTTTCATGGTCATTAAAATGTTAAAATATGTTTCTAATTAACAATGTCATTATTCACACAATTGCCTGAGTTAAGTAGAATTAAATGCATATTTAGAAAGTATGGGTTTCAACCTCTAGCACACAGACCCTGCAGTCGTGGAATGGGATAGTGGGAACAATGGGAGTTTCTTCCAAAGAAGTGAATGACCAGCAGCATGAGGGACATTCGTGAGGATCCCACCCTCCTGTGTCTGTGCCCCAGGCCTGCCTGGGCCTCATTGGGTGTTTCTGTTGACATTTCTCAAGGCGTGTGTGCTAAGTGTTTTCACTGTGTCTCCAGATGTACTTCAGCATTTCCTGGGTGAGAGTCAAAGGAAAAAAGCTCCACCATCAGTACCAGCAGATTGGGCACGCAGGCTGACCTCAGTGTACTGCCAACCCTGGCTTGGTTCCAGCTGACTCTTCAAGTCACTACCGAAGTGATATATAGGAATTACATAATTGTATTGTTTGGGGACAGAAAGTTTTCACAAGCACTCTAGAATTGTTTGCTTGGTAATGACAGAGTTATATTGTCACTGTAGTCTTGGAGGACTCTATTTGTTTTAGCTGAGGTGGAACTGATGGCATTAGTTACCACTGAGTGGGAACTGGGCTGCTCAACAGCTGGCACTTCCTACAGCAGATTTGACAATGGGATGCTGTTGATATACTCTAAAATGTCAAACCTATATTGCTTATTTGCCCATTCACCTCTTACATTGAGCAAATATTGATTGCCAGTTAATTGCTTGGCACTGGGTAGGTGTTACAAGTGGGTAGAATAAGCCACAGCTTGCTGATGAAGTTCTAGGGTAAAGGGAATAGCAGAATTAAAAACTTTTCTCATCTTCTCACTTAAAAAATGAATTTACTCAGGAACTAGTCATTGGATTAATACTATGTGCCAGATATTACTCTAAATGTTAAACCTATGTCAGGGAATTAAAGTTTTGTCCCTCATGGAATTCATATTCTTGAGGAACGGTATTAATTGAAAAATGGATGAGATGCCCTTTGTGCCCAATAAGAATCAAGGTGTGGGCCAGCATGCTAATTTAGTGTGTGACATGTTTGCCACACACACATGAGGACCTGAGATCTAATTCCCAGAACCCATACAAAGCTGAATGTGGCAGTGTGTGTCTGTAATTCCAGGATCTATTGCAAGATCAGAGGTGGAGAAGGAGAATTCCAAGAGGTTCACAATCCTCTAGCCTAGCACAAGCCGTGGTGAGCCACAAAAGCTTCTAGGAATTCTCTTTCAATGCAAACACTCCTAAGAGAAGCAGAAATGTAGCTATCACACTTGTTGTAAGGCCACATGCTACCATACTGAACTGCCTGGCAAGATGTGATCACTAGCACAATAGTGGTTTGAATGTTCTGGGAGATAACAAACCACTTCCTGACTCGATTTGAGGCCTGCTCTGTGGGAAGGAGTACGTTCCTGTTGAACTGGTCAAAATCTATGGCTGGGCCAGAGCGGGAAGGGAGGTCATTGGCCCTATGGGGAAATGGACTATTAATGTTTGCTGGACAGACATGTAGTTAAGCTGCCTTCTAATGTGTACGTTTTTCTTCTCAAATAATGTTTTATTTTTCAAAAAACATTTTAATCATATTCTTTCCCCTCTCCCAACTTGTCTCAGACCATTTTATCTTCTTTCCCACCTAGGTTTATTCTTTCTTTCTCTCAAAAAAGAAGCCCGCCCAAACAAAAACAAAACTCAAAACAAACAAATCAGTAATACCCCAAACAACAACAAACAAATGCAGCACACACACACATGCGTGCACGCTCATGCACACACACACCAAAACAGAAGGAAAACCATTGAATATAATGGAGTCTATTTTGTATTGGCTAACTGTTCCTGGGTGTGGGGCCTGACTTGGAGAGTGGTTGCTCTATCGGTTTCATTCCTCTGAAAGAAATTGCTTTTCTCTTCCCCAACAGGGAGCAAATAGCTCTTTGGTTAGGAGGAGGATCCTTCTCCATGCTGGAATTTTGTTTGCTCTGAACTTCTTGTGCCTCCTATACATGGACTAGTTTAGTTCTCAGCCTTGGTCAGAGAAGCCTCTTTTGGCAGTGGGCAATGGTCCAAGTGAGAACCCATCTATCCAGTGATGAATCCCAAAGAATATCTGGCTACTGGGTGGCTTCACATGGGTCATCTGTGTTCCCTCCCTCCAGGGAGTATCAAGGGAGAGGCATAGAAGGACTGTGGAAACCAAAGGATGAGGAGGGCAGGGAATCTCTCTTCCGGATGTGACGTGGCTGTCACAATCCTGAGCACAGCAGCAGTGATTATTTGTACCAGAAAGAACGATGGGAACAGGGGAACACTCAACCAGAAAAGGGGAGTTGGCTTGAGTTGGAGGGGGATAAGAGAGGGATGCGGGATAAGTGGAATAAATGCATTATATACAAGTACGATACTGGAGAGCATTAGAAAGTTGATTGAGTCTCTGGTGGGAAAAAACTGCCTCTTGTAGCATGATACAGAGGCCGTCCATCGGGTGTTCACCACGTATTTGGTTAGGAAGTGACTGATAACCAAGTTACTTTCCCAGGAATGAGGAAAGAGGCAAGTAGAAGCTGGAGGGAGCCTCTCGTAGTACAAAGAAGCGACAGTATGGGGATGGTTGCCGAGTATGGCTAATGTGTTTCGGTTTCTCACAGTTTTTTTTTTAGGCTCTTTATGTACTCTGTCTCTCCCCGCTGGCCCAGCCTGTTTTTTGTTTCCCCATGTGTGTCTGGTGTCTGGACCTAGCAGGCTGTCAGTGAAGACTTGCTTAATAACTAAATGATTAAAAACCTCAGGATCCTGTCTGAGAGTCCCCAGTAATTTTGGAAGAAGACCAAGCTTAAGAAAATGAGCAGATTACGGGTGAACCAGGCAGAGTTTTCCACTTCCTTCCTTTTAAAACTGAGACAGGGTCTCACTCCTTAGCACAGGCTGGCCTGGAAGTTAACGTATTTCAAGCTAGCCTCGAACTTGTGGCAATTCTGCCTTCAAGTCTCCTGAGGGTTGGGATTACAGGTGTCAGCCCTGCGACCAATAGAGGACTTACCTCCCGAGGCAAAGTCACCTCCTGCTCCTTCAGGCCTTCAGCACTGTTTACTCCAGATGAGGTCTCTCCCTTCCCGTCAGTGGTCTCCTACAAGGCCTTGAGCTAAGCTGGCTTCATCTCATGGGATGGGAGGGTATTTTCATCTTATCCAGTACTAAGCAGTAGCAGCCTTGTTGTGACCTGGTGGCAGGGAAGGCCTGTGGATTCAGTACTGATATTTTAAGCTATGCACTCCATAGAGGTAACCAAAGTGGGGCATGAGAGCTTTATGAGAATGTTCTTAGTGAGGGCTACACTCGCTCTGTAGGGCACACATCTGTATATCTGGCACCACGGATGTATGCTATTAAGGAAACAGAAGCTGTTCAAACCAGACACACCTTTATGTGTATGAAGCAAACATACGTTCAGAACCCATAACTCCTATGTGTCTTTTAGAAAATCTTTAGTAAATTCCCTGAAATGGTGAGACAATACTTGGACCAAATGTTCATCCTGCATTGTGTCTAAGTGTGGACCCTTAGGGCCTGGAGAGATGGCTCAGTGGTTAAGAACACTGGCCCAGCCTCAATTCCCAGCATCCATGTGACAACTCACAACCATCTGTAACTTCAGTTCCAGGGGAGCTGGTGTCCTCTTCTGGATTATGTGGGCACCAGGCACATACACAACATAGAGGCATACAGGCAGGCAAAACACTCATACACATTTTTGAAAAATGGGTTCTTTGTTATTCCTTTTGGTCTCTGGTCCCTTTAAGGGGCAAGCCACGCCCACTCCCAGCCACTTCTGACCCCCTGGTCGCCATCTTAACCCCTTCCTTCTGTCCCCTCTCTTGGCGTGTGCACATGTGTCTTCTCTATGTCTGTCTCCATGTCTTCTTTCTCTCCCTCTTTTTAAGTAATAAATATTTACCTTTATGTTTAGCCTTACGTCTATTTACTATGTCCTGTAAGTCTTTTATCCGCTGCACTGGCCCGCCTGACTCTCCCGGCCGCATGGCTGGTATCAGCCTGTCCGGGATGAGCCCTCTGCCTCTCGCTGCAGTGAACCTCCATTGCTCTGGCAGCAGCCTCTGCCTGGCTCGCAGGCCACTTGGGGAAGATGCCCAGCATCATTATATTTTTTAAGAACAAAATTGGTGCCGCGGACTCGAGAGATTCACCCGCCCAGGGCTGGTCCCGGCTTCAGATATTGTCCGAGACTCTGAGCTCCAATTTCCGGGACTGAATCGGGACTGAGGACCGTCTCAACACCGACCCACATGTTCCATCTGCCTGGCCATGGCTCCTAAAAACAACACTGGCTTCTAATTGTGAGTGACTCCTTCCGGAGTCACTCCTAGCTTAACCCACTCTCTTAATACGGGAATTAACCGGTACTCCCTCTGTTTCTAGGGTCAGGGGGGGGACTTTTCCCAATTGCGAGCCTTTGGGGCCTGGGGACCTTTCGCTAGCATTCATTTCCGACTTGTTCCCTTTGCTAAGCCAATGCCTGGGGCGGCTCACCTAGCCAGCCCCACCGTGCCTGCGCTAGAGGCCCGGGGCCTCTAGTTCCTGCTTTTTCTCTTCTTTCAATCTTTTCTTCCTTCCTAATCGTTCTTACGGATTGACTGATACGGTTTGGCCCATAGCACCCCACTCGTTAATGCGGACACCCATTTTCGAGTCCTGGGTGTTTGAGCCACCTGCATCTGCATCTCGCCTTAACGGCTTGAGGTGCCACGGTTTTTGCGGGTTTTTCATGGTCTTGACCATGGGAATCAAGTTGTCTCAGCCTAAATATGCCTTACTTAAAATCCTCCACACTTATCCGTTTTTAAATTGTTTGTTTGCGCGGGTTTTCACAATTCAGATTCTGGAGAGCAACCGCCCATGGCAGGCAGTCCCCGGCTTTTAAAATTCCTGCTGGCTTTTCCATTCCAGTCGTGGCATGGTGCAGTTTTTTCGGTTCCAGCCTTTTGCTCCGCTCTGCGGCTTATGGTACGGCATGGAGGCTCAACAACAGGGCAGATAACACCTTCAGGTCCCTCTCATTAAGCTTAAAATCCTTACAGCTCAAAAATTGTAACTTTTCCCCCACAACACGTGGTCGCCGCCATGTTCATTGGGGTCAGGTGACTTTATCACTATCTTGGCCAAGAGCCAGGTCACATGACCAAGCTCTCCCATTCTTATGTATGCCCTGCCGTTCCTCTCTTCCCCCTCCCCAGTGTTTACTAAAATCCTCTAGTTAATGATCCTTCCGCAGGTGTTTTGCATAGTGACGTGCTTTTGATAGGGCCCATCAGAAGAATGCACGTTGCCCGATTCCTATTCAATCTTTCTATCTATAACAATTGTTCCTTACATCTCATTTCAGACTACAAAATCAATAAGTCTCATATTTTAAACTGGTATGTACTTTTAACTCTCTTATGTTTAATATTAAGCTGTCCTCTACCATTGTACAAAGAGTTTTTTTTTTCTTTCTTTCTGTCTTTTTATGAATGTGAATCTTACCTGTTAAGAGTCAGTACAGTCAAGCTCAGACCCAACCTTCCAGACAGATTTTATACTACAGCTATACCTAATAAACAGCCTCAACTGCTCAGAGATCTGGGGAATGTGATATTTAAATATTTAATAATTTAAAAAAACTTTTCATAACAAAAAGAGACTGGTTGGCTCCTAGCAAACACTCTGTTTCCTCCAAGAAGACAGAAGACAAACGGTCACAGAGCAGCGTCCATCTGCAGTTCGCTTCAACTGCCAAACGCTGACCATTGGGCAAAACTGCCTTTCACCTAAAGTGAAGACCTCCAGACGTGGACAGAATCACTGGAATCGACAGTCTAGCTGCCCGGGTAAGGTAGGCCTGTCTTCCTACAGATTTCTTAGCCCACAGGGTCTTCTGAAGCCTGACAGGCTCTGTGCTAAACAGCAAAGGTCAAATGCAACCTTCAGTGACCATGGAGGACCCAAAAGAGTAGCTCTGGGTGCCAACCAAGTAAGTTCTCTGTCATTTTTTAATCAGTAACTCAAGTAAAATCTTATCCTTCTCAAAGATCTCGGACAGTTTGATAGCTGAGAGGTTTTACCAGATTGCCCCACCAAATAAAAAATACCTTTCATTGTACAAAAATATGTCACAGTCATTATACAATACATATGTCTAAAATTTCTGTTTTTACAAACCCAAGGAGTTCTTGTGAGTTCCAGGGAGCTGAATTAAAGAACCCACCTTAAACAGGTCAGATCCATACCTCTTCAATTCCCTGGTCCTAAATTTTTTTTTCTTAATTTAACTTTGTCCTCTGTTCTGCCAATACCCTAACCAGGTACAAGAAACACCAGATATTTCCATGCCACAGACACCTGTCAGGAGCAGAGACCAATTATGCCAGGATGTGACCAACACTCAACCTTCTCTTGGATTCCCCCCTAAAGACGACGCCCACAAATCAGCCGGAAGCAGTCTTGAGAATTTACCACCTCAATTCCTTCAAACTGTAATGTCTAATCTTCTACTTTTTATTATAAAAAGGATCTGGGAATGTTATTTCTTTTGGTCTCTGGTCCCTTTAAGGGGCAAGCCACGCCCACTCCCAGCCACTTCTGACCCCCTGGTTGCCATCTTAACCCCTTCCTTCTGTCCCTTCTCTCGGCGTGTGCACATGTGTCTCCTCTATGTCTGTCTCCATGTCTTCTTTCTCTCCCTCTTTTTAAGTAATAAGTGTTTACCTTTATGTTTAGCCTTACGTCTATTTACTATGTCCTGTAAGTCTTTTATCTGCTGCACCGGCCCACCTAACTTTCCCGGCCGCATGGCTGGTATCAGCCTGTCCAGGATGAGCCCTCTGCCTCTCCCTGCAGTGAACCTGCACTGCTCTGGCGGCAGCCTCTGCCTGGCTCGCAGGCCACTCGGGGAACATGCCCAGCATCATTATATATTTTTTTAAGAACAAAACTCTTAAACAGTGGTTTTACCTCTTTGAAAAAGTTTAGACTTTCATTTCTATCTCTTGAGTTTGCTTTCTTCTAATTACTTGAAGGAGGGGTTAAGCTAGTCTTTTTATGATTATTACTAAATAAGCCAATGTGAAATGAATTTATCTTTAAAAGATCAAGAAAGCAACAACAAAAGTAATAAATTTTGCTCTGTTGTAACCTGAGCTTGTGTCTGATGTAAAACACATAAAATGGGAGAGAAACCCTTAATTCAACTGGAGTCAGACATGCTACCTGCTTCTGCAGTCATACATGGTGCACAATTTGGGTCTAGGCTCCCTTTATCTCATAAAGCCTAAGATAGCATGATACTAGCTAACAAATTTTAGGGTTTCCCATATGGCAAGCATTGTGTTAAATTGTGCACTGGCACTGTATTATTTAATTTGAATAACAGTTGTGAGTTAGGTACTGTGGAGGCCCAAACATGTGAGCTTATTTCCACTATGACTGAAGGCCAGAAAGCTTTAGCTTGTTCAAAGGTTTTGATAACAAGTATGGCTACACATCCTGAATTAGATTGCAGTTACTTGGTCTTTTTGGCATTAAGATGGTCCATACAGATAGATCCGCTCCCTGCCTGACCAAGGGGCAGGAAATTCAAGCATACTTCTGCTCCTTCTTTTGAAATAGGAAGTTTGATCTTGGGAGTGGCTGCCTTCAGGATACTTGGTCCAGGATGGGTTCACTGCCTAAACAATAGAATACTAATGACTTGATGTCTCAAAGTAGTGAAGCAAGTAACTGTTCTAATTGTCCTTTGTATCATGTTAAAGCAGTCTTTTGTCTCCTTTCCCCTGTTGTATTGGGGTATAAAAGTGTATGGAAAATCAAATGCAGGAAATTCCAGTACTCACTGGAACTCTCTCCCGGTACTATCCTATGTTTTCTGTTTTATTATTTTCATTAGTGTCTTCATCCTCTTTACTATTTTTCTGATCCCCATGCCCCTATCCTGGTAAGTGGTATTTTTGTCAAAGCTGGTCTCCAACAAGGTACGACAAAGATTATTTCTTTGTAGATGAAGAAGTTGAGGACTAGAAAAGTCAAGTGGCTTGCTCAGTCAGTCTTTAGCAAATGACAGAGGTAGATTTCAAACTGACAGTCTTACTCCAGAATCTTACTGTACACAACCCACCTCTTATTTTACAATTTTTAAGTCATAGATTCTTGAGTTGAAGCATATTGGATCAATCTCTCCCCAAACTGTAGAGTAAGATCTGGGACAAGTGTCGGGAGAGGTTTGTTATCACCAGAGAAGGGGCCAGATTGTAGTCCAGTTGTAATTTTTGCTTGAGAATTGACTTTCGTAAGTTCGCTGCTTAGGTTGGCCCAACCTCAGGGACATTTCACAGAAAGCCAGGCAGGGGATCTAGAGCCTATGGCCTCTGCCCCTAGTTGATCAAGCTGCAGGGGCCATCAGTAGCACCTAGATTTTTATGCTGGTCAGTTTCTGGAGTTTCATTTTGTTTACATTCTGTTGCTGGACATAGAAGATGTCAAAGGAGGAGGAATTCCTTCTAGAAGCAGAGATACAGGGAATTTCTAGGAGTCCACTTCCTCTCCTTGTTATTCAAGGTAAGAAGGTACCCAGAGCTTGGGATAGCTGATAAAAGTGAAATTTAGACTGAGCTCTGATCCCCACGGTTAAGTTCCCAGGCCTTTGTTTATGAGTTATAAATTCTTCAATGAGATTAGTCTTTTCGTCTTATTAGGGGAAGTTTCCACATAAAGTTCCTCTGGTGTCCCACGCTACCGTCTCGCCAGCAAGAACCACGCGGAACACTAGGATCCTTCTGCAGGAATGGCTTTAATCCTCTTGGGAGCTAGAGCATAAGCCAACATGGCCGGGGACCCAGATAAGATGGAACCCATCCCTTATAAAGGAAACAGACCCTGCTCTGGACGTGTCATTCCTGGATTGGTCAACTGCTCCCAGTCCCAGGTGAAACCTTGGGAGTAGTGGAAAAATACCAACACGTGTGAGCTTTCTAGCTCACCTGGCGGTGCAGCGCCATCTATGGTGGAGAGTGTGGTTGTGGCCTTCTACACTCTGGAGGCCACCCCCCCCCTCAAACTCTTGGGAACTGTCTTACATGTATGTGCCTCATGATCTCTTGGCCCCAGTTAGCCCCTTCTCTCCCTTGTTAACAGTTCCACTTCTGTTTCTCCCCCTTTCCCTTCACCCTACTCCAACACAGAGTCCAAGAAGCTGTGTTTTGTGAGGGGACACAATTTTGCAGAAACTGTTTCCTGCTCTGGGTGCTGTTTGATCTGTAAGAATAGAAAACTAAACACTGTATTGTGCTTTGACATTATCTACTTGAACCTACTGTTCGGTGCAGGGTTTACAGTGTTTATGCCATGCAGTCGTCTTGGGGCTGTTGAAATAAGCCCAGAGTCATGGAACGTCTAGTTAAGCTCTCCATTGATTCTGCTAGAAGCTGTTTTAGTAGTACAGGACTACAGTATCCACCATTAGCTTCATTTCTGCTCTAATTCATGGGACAAGTCTGTGAGAATTTGAAGACATCGTTTGTGGCTTTTGCCTAACCTAATTATCCACGCCAAGACAGTATCAATTTTCTGTCCTGAGGCTACATGCCTTGTTCGTTTAAAGGTTGTGTGCTGGCTAGTTTTGTGTCAACGTGACACAAGCTAGAGTCATCAGAAAGGAGGGAACCTTAATTAAGAAAATGCCTCCATAAAGTCCAGTTGTAGGGCATTTTCTTAATTAGCCATTAATCGGGGAGGGTGCAGCCCATTGTGAGCGGTGCCATGCCTGCACTGGTGGTCCTGAGTTCTATAAGAAAACAGGCTGAGCAAGCCACTAAGAAACACTCCTACACAAAGCCTCTTCACTAGCTCCTGCCTCTAGGTTCCTTGCTTGAGTTCCTGTCATGATTTTCTTCAGTAATGAGCTAGGATGTGAAAGTATAATCCAAATAAACTTTTTACTCCCTAGCTTGCTTTGGTCACGGCATTTCCTCATAGTAATAGTAACCATAACTAGGACAGATTCTTTACGTATCAACACTTCCCTTGAATGATGGTATTGGAAAGCGGATTGTCCCAGATGTGGTCAGCCATATGAAGGAAGGAATCTCTTTGGTATTCTGTGTTCCATTAATACATCCAAAGAATACATCAGGGCTTAATCTGTTTATTTGGTAGCTGCGTGCCTACATTAAGATTTCAGGAAACAAACTGGGCAGTGGTGGCGCACGCCTTTAATCCCAGCACTTGGGAGGCAGAGACAGGTGGATCTCTGTGAGTTCGAGGCCAGTCTTATCTACAGAGTGAGTTCCAGGATAGGCACCAAAGCTACACAGAGAAACCCTGTCTTGAAAAATAAAACAAAACAAAACACAAACAAAACAAAACCAAAAACAAAAAACAAAACAAAAAAGCTCCAAGATTTCAGGAAACTAAATTCTTAAGTTTTCCTCAGTTGAGTATTTTTAGCTGTGATGATAACACAGCACTTGGTAACTAGTTGCAAAGGAAAGACATGCACGTATTCCCAGAGCCCCTTACTTGAAGTTTCCTTAAAGCTATGAGGAGAACTTGATTTCTTCCCAGATTCCTCAGGCATTCTCATGTCCAGAGATTTAGGAGCCTCCATCACAAACTCAAGACAGAAGGTGGCATCTCTGAAGCGGGACACACTCTGACACAGTGAAGGCAGAAGAGAGGTCATGGGTCCTCCCGGGGAGGGAGAGGGGTGACACTTGCTCTTCTTGGTGGTCTCTCTCTCCTTCGTTTTACTCTCTCTGGTCTATTCACTCTTCTTGTTTCTGATGTTGTGGTGGACACAGAAGAGAAGAGCCACACAAGGGATTAACACCTTGGCAAGAGAGCGTGAAGGGGTACCCCTGGATTCTTCTCTAGACTTCAATCTTAAGTAAATGTGTCAAAAGGGCTTCTGAGACTTGACACCTGGGATTGACACCATGGCAAGAGAGCCTGTACCCCTGGATTCTTCTCTAGACTTCAATCTTAAGTAAATGTGCTAAAAGGGCTTCTTCGGCCCATCATGTAGGCTTGCCCAGCTTGTAGGGGTGAAGACTTCGGTCCCATTAAGAGATTCATTTCACCTGAGAGGATTCCTGTTTATCAGGTTCTTTAGGAACTTAGCAATCACTATGTCTAGCAAACATCTCCGGGACCTATTTATTGATATCTAGCCCAGATCACCTGGCATGGCATCCAGCATGTGCTGAAAACTAAGACAACATGAGCTATCGTCCACCAAAATCCAGATCATTTTCCTAAAATAGGATTAGCCATTCTGACTTTGCAGCTGGAAGCCCTACAATATGTTAGGTCATATGAATCACCAGCAAGGAACTGCGCAGAAACTGCTTCTGTTATTCTTGCTCCTGACAGTGAAGTGCAAAGTGACTTCCTGAAGAGCCCCACAGAGCATTAGCAAAGGCCTTGGGAAAGGGACCAGGAACCCCACCTCGGCCCGTGCTATGTTAGGCAGCCGACCTGATTTTCTGTGCCAGGAACAGCAACCTGACAACAGCCTTTCTGCCAGATCGCAGCCGCCCTGCAGAGCCGGGCAGGTCAGAGAGGCAGACGTCAGCCAAGTGGGGCCCGTTTGAGGCCTGCCCTGGGAAATAGTGTCAGAAGCAGGTGAGCGATGTCAAGTTTCGCACACGCTCTGTACCAGATGAAAAGCACGGGGTAGAGCCACCTAAGCTTTATTTACCTCTATGCTCAAACCACTCTGTGCTATGCAGAAAGAAAAATGCCCAAAGTTCTCAGAGAAATCCTAGGGGTGAGGGTGGGGGTGGGAATGAGGACACTACCATGGGAGCCCCACTTCTACCAGTCAGGTGGACTTTGAGATTCACAAAGACAGTATAGCAAAATGAATGTATTTAATACTACTGAACCGTATGTTTAAAAATAAAATGATAAATTTTATGTTTGGTGTATTTTGTCATAATAAACCTGCAAATAAGCAAACAGATTAGCTACAAAGATAGCGCTATGGGAAATGTCATTAGCAGCATCTCTGATAGAGATTAAAGCTCATCTCCAGGAAGTAGGTTCAATCTCATGGGAATTGGTGACTTAGAGTGTGATCAGGTTGTTTTAAAACATATTTAACTTTCTCTCTTGGAACAAATAAGGTCTCAAGTCTTTATACCTTTTCCCCTTTATCCTGCTTCTAGATTTTGTGTGGAAAAAAAAAACACTGAAAGAAAAATAATGCATCCTAGCTCACAGGCACGTTTTAGATTTCTCCCCTACCCATCTGTGCCTCAACATCTGCCCACTTCTCAGTAAGATGGTAAGAGAAGGGCTTGGGTTGGCAGCACCATACTGCCCAGGCCAGAGCTTGGCACATGGCAGGCACTCACAGTTGCTGAGTGCATGAATGAATGATTGATCTCTCGGTGACTTTGCTAGTCCTGCCTACCACGTAAGGTCTGGTCAAAAGTCGATATCAACTTTCATGTCTAACACACTTTTCAAACCCCAAAGTCCTCCTTAATATGCGTTTTTAGGGACCGTATTATCTTTCCATTAACCTAACTTTTTCCTAAAGTGTTCAAGTCCTTTCAGAACCCAAGTTGTCTCCTTTGACTCCCTGTGCATATCGTAAACTGTTGTCACCAGGTGCATAACTACAGTTTTTGAGATTGTAGTAATGATGAAAAATTAACATGTATGAAACAGTTGAATAATTACTGGGTGTACAGCTATTTGGAGGAGCAATGCTCTGGGTGTGTCTGTGAGAATTTGGGGATGAGTTTGCCTTGCAAATTGGTAGACTGAGTGAAGAAGGTTGCTTTTACAGACGTGGTCCAGCTCATTCGATCTGTCGAAGATCTGTCTAGAGTAAAATCCCTCAGAAGACTCTAGGGGATTTGCTCTCTATGCGTCAGTGAGTTGCTCATAAGTCTTTTGACTTTGGACTCAGACTGGAGCTGCATTCTCAACTCCCAGGGGTCTCAGGCTTGCCAACAGCACCATATTGGGAATGTTCAGCCACTATATCTGCGTAAGCCAATATCTTCTAGTAAACGTTCTGCTTGCCCATCCGTTTGTCTGTCTGTCTCCTGTTTGGCCTGGAGAACCCACAGTAATCCAGAAACCCAGCAAAAAGCTTGGTCTTCGCAATTCTCAATGTATTCATTTCTTGTCACTTCCACTGCCCATCTGCCCTGCACGGAAGCCATTCTCACTCTTCAGAGGCTCTGGAAATCTGAACGAAGTTATCTACTTGTGTACTGGTGTTTTCTTTTTGGCCACCAACCAGCTCCTAAATCATGACATAAAGACTTACTCGTTTTGAATGCTCGGCCCAGTTTAGGTTCATTTTTGGCTAGCTCATTTAACTTAAATTAACCTGTTTCTCTTTATCTACCTTTTGCCTTAGGGCTTTTTACTTTTCTTCCCATCTGTTTATCTTACTTTGACTGCTTCTTATGTCTGTCTGTCTGGCAGCTACCTGGCTTCTTACCCCAGGTGTGTCCCTCTCCTTTTTCTTCCTTCTCTTCTGCTCCCATGCTCCTCTCCTATTTATTCTTTATGCCTGGAATCCCTGCCCATCCCTCTCCTGCCTAGTTATTGGCCATTCTACTTTTTATTAGACCAATCAGGTCCCTTAGACAGGCAAAGTGAAACAAATGTGACACATCTTTACATAATTAAACAGATGCAGCAGAAACAAATATGTAACATACCTTTACACAGTGAAAGCAATGTTTTGCAGCATAGACAAATGAAATTCATATTTGCCTCGTTAAAATAATACTCCACAACATACTTGTACATATGGCTTCTTGCTCAAATTGGGCTACAACACCCTCAGAAGTCTCAGGGGGCCCTTGAAGTGATACTTGTCTTCCCCAAGTCTGGCTCCTGTTCCTATACTTCACAGTAGGAATGGCTGCCTTGCTCAGCTCCCCAGGGAAATGGAGAGTGTGAGAGGAAGGAGGAATCTGATTTTCCTGATCAAATCCAGTTTTTTCCTTCACAACCATTTGTTTGCTGTTGTTAGTGCTGCATTCTATAGGCTCTTTAAAATCTCCATGTCTGAAAATACCCACATGTCCCCTGAGAAGAAATCTCTCTTCACTATCATACAGTTGGTAGGAAGATAAGTCCTTAATTCCTCCTGGAGGAGGAGCTGGCCACATGCTTCAACAACACTAAGTCTGTGCACATTTCCTTTGGCCCACAAATTACACTTTTAAGAATTCATTTAAAGAAATAAAGATGCACAGAGATATTCAGCTTCCAGAAAGTTAATTAAAACCAGGATCAGAAATACACTGAATCTTTGCAATCAGTGAGTATATAAATTGTGATAAATTCATAAAAGAGGCTGCTTGTTTGTTTCCCAGCTGCCCAGACTCCGGAAATAACCACACAGAAACTATATTAATTAAATCACTGCTTGGCCAATTACTTAAGTATATTGCTAGCTAGCTCTTACATCTAGAATGAACCCATCTCCATTATTTTATATTTTACCATGAGGCTTGTGGCCTACCAGCAAGGTTTCAGCATGTCTGTCTCTAGCAGTGGCTCCATGGCTTCTCCCCTGACTCCACCTTCCTTCTCCCAGCATTCAGTTTAGTTTTCCCCACCTAGCTCTGTTCTACCCTATCAGGCCAAGCCAGTTTCTTTATTAACCAGTGGTATTCACATCATACAGAGGGGAATCCCACATCATAGGGTTCTAATCCATGAGTAAAATAATGCTGAGTTAAAATAATTGCAGTAGAAAGATGCTTAGTCTATATAGTTGAGTGAAAAAAGCAGTTATAAAATGGAAAGTTCCCAGTTTGTGGTTAAACTATTAACAATACATAGCAATGAAAGCAGAACCCTCATGAGAGAATAGCTACTGAGACTGTGGAGATTTTCTTCAGCTGTATTTTCAGATTTTTCTTCAAATAAGCTTAATATTTGTTCAGAATAAAATGCCACACACACACACACACACACACACACACACACACACACTAAAAATAGCATGTTCTTGCATTGACTTTGCTATTTCTGTCTAGGCATTCTTGAAGTCATTGAACCCTTCGATTGAACACTGCAACTACCACCTTTGCAGTTCCCAGAGTCCCCCGGACTTTTCTCTCTCACTGTTCCCTAGAGAGTCCTTTTCTCTCTACTTCGACTCTGCAGCTCAGGTCTAGTCTCCTTATAATTGTAATACTGTCGTGCAGTTTTGACAGAACCAAGCAGTGAGATAAATGCACAGGGCGCCTCTGTGGTTACATTGTTTCCTGGCAGAAGCATTCAAAGTTCTCTATTCTGAAGTAAGGCTGGAGTCCTTGGTCGAGCTGTGTAGCACTTGTTCCCCCCTCTTGCCATACACTGCTTCCACAGTTCGAAAGCCTGCCTCTGCGGACTGTCCTAAATTCATTCTCGTTTGAACTGTTTCCCTTTGCAGTTGCTGTGTCTTACTTACCCCTGGCCGTTCTAGAACTGCCTGTTCTTTCCATCCTTGCCTCTGCCTCAATCTTCAACATCTCATTCAAGGGCCATCTCTTCTTGAATGTCTCTCTTGATGTCATCATTGCAAGCCCTCTTCCCACCTGCCTAGCACAGTACTTTCTTTTCCTTTTTCTATGTCGTTCTATTTTAGAGGTCACATTTGGCACCTTCTCTTCCAGTTGGGCTAACTGTCTTGCCTCTGTACATCTGTGCATTCTCACTATTGCCCGCATCCTACTGCACTCAGCCTTCTCTGCTTGCATTATGTCATTGCTCTAACCATAGAATTTCCCAAACCTGTCTGGGTTCAGTATCTGGGCATGGTTCCTATTAGGTACTATGTTAGTTATCT
This sequence comes from Myodes glareolus, assembly GCF_982192425.1. Taxonomy (NCBI): domain Eukaryota; kingdom Metazoa; phylum Chordata; class Mammalia; order Rodentia; family Cricetidae; genus Myodes; species Myodes glareolus. The sequence continues at coordinate 95,318,524 of NC_142029.1, forward strand.
TGTAGTTATGACGAAAATATCTGGTGTAAACAATTGAAGGGAAGGATGCTTGATTTGGGCTCACAGTTTTAAATGTTGTAGCTCCCAGTCCTGGGCTCCATTGATTCGGGGCCCACAGCGAGATGGAACATGAGCATGAGAGGAGCCAGTGAAGGAGGAGGCTGCTCACCACATGACAGGAAACAGGGCAAGGAAGCAACGAGAGACTGGAGCAGCCTTCAGGGACGTGTCCTTCGTGACCCATTTCTTCCAGCTGGGCCCTGCTTCTAAGGGTTCTAAAATAGCACTATCAACTGGGATTACGCATTTACCACATGACTCTTTGGGTGACATTTTGGATTCAGAGACTTAACAAATAATGCAAGAGGAGAAACCTCAGATGTATCAGAGGCTGGAGTTGAAGTCAGAGTTTCTTGTCTGAAACTTGTGTTGTTTTGCTGACGTCCCCAAAGTCACAGACACATGGAGCCACGTTTGCAGGTTGTCGGCTAGTGTCTCATGGCCTTGGACTGACCCTGAGAATAAGATTTATTTCCTAGTGTTACAAAAGCTTTAGGCTCCAGCTCATCTCAAAGGAGTTACACAAAGGGAGACCGAAAGACTCGGCAAACAGTAGGGATGTGGAATGTTTGGCGTTGAAAGAGAGACCCTCAAAGACCCCTTCTCAACCCAAACAAAAACTGTTTTATGAAGCTCAGTAAAAAGAGAGACTTTAAAAGTAAGATATTAGCATAGTCTCTAGGCTATGTTTATTGAAACAATCCTAGGTCCATAATCAAAACAATGTTTTATCATTTCCCCTACAGGCTGGTCACAGGCTACAAACTGGATCATTTGACACATCTCATGTGCAGTCGAAATCCAAACTGACATTCTGCCATTTTGACTATATGAAGAAAAATAACTTTACAAAGACTCCCCTCATGCATACATACATACATACATACATACATACACATATACATACATACATATGTGTTTATTTGTGTGTGTGTGTGTGTGTGTGTGTGTGTATTTTCTTTCTGAGTCATCCTTTTGATATTTTACTTGGACCAAAACTCAAATTCACTTGGTTTTCTTCAAGCACTTACTTGGGCTATTTCCAACATTGTTCTTGGGAATAATTTTTCCTTTTGACACACTGTACAATATGTAACTTGGTCACCACCAACAGAGGCCATAGCATTGACTCCCTCTTGGGCTGTCAGGAGTAACCCTGATGTGCAATGTCCCCACTTAGGTTGATCAAATGTTCAGTTTTGCAGTGTTTAAGATTGTGTTTATGTACATGTGTGCATTTTGTGTCTTCTGGGGAAAGGCTGGGTGTAGTTTTTAGAAGGTTTGGACAATTTCCATGGCTTGTTTGTTGATAAAGCAAATGTCAGAATATACTTTGGGAAGACATGTGTGGGCACATTTTTCTTTACTGGAGTGTGTGTTCTGTGTGTAGGAGACAGCACAGGGAGATGCTGTGCATCCTATGGTGTGGCCAGAGATTCATATCAGGAGAATACGGAAAGTCATCAAAACTAGAAAAATTTTACCCAGTCTTCTTTGTTTCATTACTATTTCAGGTTAGACCACAGCAAGGTCCAGGGATTGGGGAGGGGGCCCTGTGTTCAGAGCAGAAGGGAGAGAACAGAGCCAGGTCTGCCACCGATGGGTGCTGGACCACTAGCCTCCCTGTCTTCCTGTGCATGCGGTGGTCACCAGCAGCTGGTCTTTGCTCCTCCGCATGGCCCAGGCTCTGCCCGCATACACTATGTCTTAACTCACCACGTTCTATTTTATCTCTGGTTTTTCATGCCTTTGCTTTTCTTCAAGCTCCACCTTTCTTATTTTTGATGACCCATCTTCCTTGACCTTCCCTTCTCCTCCAAGCCCCAGTTTTCTAAGCTCTGTGTTACCAACACGGACCTAAAGAAGTAGAGAAGATAGAAATAGAGTGAATACTTTGATAAGCAGAAGCAATTAGAATTTCTTGGAAGATGTCATATTCTTTTAATGCACATTCTGCTTAATACACAATGGGAAAATCAGAGCCTATTGAGCAATGATGTTGCCTCTGGTTTATTGCAGTTGATTAATAAATGTTGCAGCTGGAGGCAATGACCGTATGAACCTTAGGTTCCTCCCAGTGCTGAGATTCTAGGGCTTGTAGAATATTGCAGCTGCAGTGTTTAAAAATATGTGTTCTGTATAACCATGGGTACTATATTTGTCTTGTAATTGTAGCTATAGGCTATTCTTGTACCTCCTGACTAGTCCTTGTCCTTTCTAAATGGAAGAAAGTCATCCTTCCTCCTAAGCTCGGTCACTTGTCACTGCTGAACCCAGAGATGAATCATTTTAGCATTTCCCAACATCTTCTGAGAAGCCTGTGTCTTGTTTTCCAGTTTTTCTTTAGTTTAGGAAGGAGGTGGCTGTACATCCATTCTGGTGTTGTGACTTCAGAATACCACAACACAAGCTGATTGTGACTTTGGCCAGAATGTCACCGCAACACAAGCTGACCATGACTTTGGACGATATTAGTCACCACCCTGGTCTTCTCCTGGCTCAGTGAAGAGGCGATCAGAACTTTCCAGTTCTAAGTTAGAATGGGTAGGGGACATGTAAGTGTCAGAATCCCTTTCAATTCTTAGGGGACATTCTTCCTAGGATGTTTCCCCCTCCTCTGTTCCCTCTCCTCCCTCCCCTTCTCTCCCTTACTTCCCTTTCCTTCTTTCCTCTCCATCTTCCCCCCTCCCTCTTCTGCTCTTCCTCGCCTCTCCTCTTTTACCTTCGTTTATGGCTTGTCATGACTATCTTCTTTTTTTTTTAATCTTTAAGAATAACTCCTTTTTTAAAAATATATTAATCACAGTTACCTCACGTTCCTCTCCTCCAGATCCCTCACCTTCTCCCCATCCCACCCCCATCTTCTCCTCAGAGATGGTAAGGCCTCCCCTGGGAAGTCAAATAAGTCTGCCCCATCACCTTGTGGAGGCAGGACCAAGATGGTCCCCCACCCTCCAACCCTGTGCCTAGGCGTTTATTACCATAGAGAGTAAGGGCCCGTTTAGAAAGAGCAGCGGATACCCATCACCATCTTAGATAGTCTATTCCTGATGCCAGATATTTGTTGCATCTCAGTACATACCTAGGGTTTAATTTACCCTTGGGTTGGTAACTGTTTTGGTGACCAAGATACTCAAACCATCTCGGTTTGTGTACAACCCAGGGGTTGCATGAAGTTTTGAGTGTTAAAGTTAGGAGACCAAACAAAGTTATTCCGCCTCCCTCATTTTAATCATCTGGATGTCTGGTGTCTAGTACCTGGTGTCAGCCATCTAGTATTTCTGGAAGCATTGAAGAAAGCCCCTCTGGTAGATGTATTGAGAAGCTACTATGTCTCCAGCCCACAGATCTTGGTTATTGATGCCGTAAGCATGGAGTCACAATTGTGAGCATGCCATTTGAAGGCCCCAGTACTGCATCCAAGAACCACTCAGAACTTTGCATAAACATATTCTCCTAATGTCCCCAAAGCACTCTAATTATGAGGGTGATTCCTGCCAGGAAGTACATTATACTCTGGCTGTGGAGCAGTATTGGGATTCTAAACACTGACTGTTGCCGGACGCAGCAGACAGCTTTGGGAACCACAGCCCTGCACCCAGAAGACAAGTCCGGAGCTCTGTCTTGTCAAAAGCTGTGATGCTCAGTGACTTCCCATTTTCTAGCACCTTCGCCTTCGTCTGTCCCCACCCCTAGAGATGCTGGGCTGTTCACTGACAATAGCTGTGAATGAAAGGGAGTGCTTTCCTGCAGCCATAGGAACAAAAGCCTACCCACACGTGTAGTCATGTGCACGTGTCTTTTCCTAACCCCCATGGTCTCTCTCTTTGCTCCCTAGCCTGTGGTTAGCTTCCAAGAGGAATGCTGATGCTCAGATTTTTTAATGAAATCGAGATAAAGTCAAGCTTAACCATTTGTCAAATTGCTTAGATTCTCGACTGGCCAGTACAGGAGGACAATGGAGAAAGCTGGGTGTGGCAGCATGAACATTCCCTGGGGCCCTGGGGCCCTTACAGCCAAGTGTGGCAAGTGGGTTTGATGTAAGAAGTTTTTTGGGGATCTCTATGTTGTTATTTGTCATAGTTTAAATTAGTGTCCGGGAGAGCCACGCTCATGCCCCCTGCCCTAACTATGGCTGCTGGATCGCTCACAGAGACACAGATTTCTGCAAGAGGAAGCCGTATCTCACAGACTCCGTGGCAGTACTGTAGGCAGCGCTTAGAGAGTGCACCGCCATTTACAGTGGTAGAAACAGGATTAAGAGGGATTAAGTTGTTCACCCCCACTCACACAGTAAGTGAGCAGTAGCCTTCAGTTGTGAACTCATTTTTTTCTGACTTCCCTCAGTGTCCTTACTTAAAGCCTCCTCTCCCAGCTTAACAAACTGTAGATACTCCAGTCTTGAGTTCTTTCTCTCTACTTAGATGGTGTGGCAACTTACGGAAGGTGAGAATCTTCCTGTCTCTGGGCGCACATTCTGAAGATGATACCGTTGCTGAGCTTTCAAGCATGAGGTGAGGGCTCCTTTACTCCTATCTGCACTAGGCTAGATCCTACAACTTGGATCTGGAATGTCCCACGAAGACCAATTTGTCTCTGTTCTTTATTTGTTCCCTTTCAATGAGATGAGTGACTTTTTCTTTGCCATGGGTTTCTGCCTTTATATGGCACCACATGTCTAAAGGACAAGGGTCAACAGATCATGGGCAGAAACCTCCAAACCAGAAGCCAAGGCAAACCTTTGTATTTTTAAAGCTGATTGTCTCAGCTATTTGTTATAGTAACAAGCGCTGGGAAACTGGCTTTGGTAACTCCACATCAGCAAATGTGACATGAAATGGAGCGTGACCATGTTTACGCGCTGGGGGTTTGCCTTCTCTTGTTGCTGGAAATCGTCCTCTACTATGGAACATGTTAGAGACACATAACAGCCGCCAGGAAGCACTAAGTGGGTGAATGGTGTCGTTTTACCAACCAACAAGAGGTTGACGCGCCCGTTAATTACAGCTGTACGGGTGACAGAAGGAGAGACTAGGGAAGAGTGATCAGTTGGACTCAATTATTTACAGCTTCAAGAGCTAAAAAAAATACTTGGGATGACTGGATGTATGGTAACAGATATCTATACGTAGAAGACAATGCATTTTCTGTAGTCCCAAGTGTGTCCCTGTGTAAATGTGCCCCATGTTCATAGAGTAGATAATTCCATGGTGGTTCCCAGTGTTCACCTGCACGGTGCCCCCTTGCCTTCCTAACTTTCTCCATTTCTTCCACTTCCCATGGTTTTCTTGTTTCACACTCCATAGAGTGGCGCACTGGGGCTGCTTTCCTTGGGGATTTGTCTTCCCCACAGGGTCACGAAGTCCCACTTCTCAGGAGGACTCCTGCACTTTGCAAATGTTGTTAGAGCCCCAGACATTTTACGAATTCAACCTCTTTTTTCTGTCTTTCTGTCCAGCTGTGAGTCATGGCTTTTCTGGGTCTGAGGAAGAGATCATGGCTGTGGAAAGAAAGGGAGTTGTGTCCGCTCCATGACAGGAGTGGGACAGGGTAGCAAGGGCTGAGGGGTTTCTCTCTGAGGGTGTGGTTGGTTTGGACTGAATGACAAAGATTTGGTCCCTTCAAAATATCACTTCTCTCTTCCTTTCATTTCATTTGGAAGGAAAGTTTGTGTTTCTTCTATAAACGTAACATGTGGCCTAATAAGAACAATATGAAGAGGGCTGCAGAAATGGCTCAGTAGTTAGGAGCACTGGTTGCTCTTGAAGAGGACCCAGGTTCAGTTCCCAGCACCTCCACGGTGTCTCACAACTGTCTATAACTCCAGTTCCAGGAGATCAATGCTGTCTTTTGACTTCTGTGGGCACCAAGCAAGCATACGCTGCATAGGCATACATGCAGGCTCAACAACCACATAAAACAAAAATAAATTTAAAAAAAAAACACCCATGAATGTTGAACAAGATTTACCAACAGGAGAAGAAAAAGAAACAAAAATAAGACAAATCAAAATAAAACCAAAGAATATGAGGAAATTAGTGGCATTTCCCCCAGACCGATAAATTGTCTGTTTTTATAATATTGTCTTATGATGAAGAATCCAAGTAGCTTACCACAATGTAAAGTAAAAGAATAGACATTTAACAGATGTTAGTTAGTTAGTTTTTATTAGTTAGTTAGTTATTAGTTAATTTTTCAAGCTTTTTTTTTTTTTTAAAAAATAAAGAGTTGTAGTAAAGTGTTTTCTGATATCTTGTTGAAGTCCTCCAGGGGCAGTCTAGGATAGGGGATGAAAGACTTTTCCTAAAAGACAAGACAGTAAATAGACCAGGTTTTGTTTCCACGCAGTTTTGTCCAAAACTACTCAATTGCTCTTCTAGCATGAATTTAGTTATAGGCCATAGTAATGGGTGAGCACAGCTGTGTTTCAATAAAACTTTATTCACAGATAAATGGCCAGATCTGGCCCGTGGGTTGAGGCATACCAGCTTCACTTTAGAACATGAAGATCTGTGCCATGGGCAGTCCTTGTCAGTGTTCCCAAGTCCTAGGTCAACCTTCCCATGACTAGTTTCCTTAGGTGTCATGGTTGCCGGTATTGGAAAGCACCTCAGGCAAACATCTACTCTCATGTTGCCATTTAGCAAGTGGAGGAAGAGATGATGGCCGTGGGAAGAAAGGACATTGTGTGCTCTCCATGACGGGAGTGGTATAAGATAGAAAGGGCTCAGAGACTTGAAGGAACTCACTGAGAATTTTGGGCAACACACCATTTGCATGATTTCCAGCCTGGGTGTACTTGTGGCTGCATGTCCGTCTCTGAGTATTTCCAGTAAGTTTTCAAGAGTCTATTACAATAGCAACACTTAACATCCATGTGTCAACTTAAATTTGTAAGAGAGGACATTAGAGCCTCTTTTACCCATGAGCGAGGTGTATGTCATGGGCTCTGTCACGAGCCGTGATTGTGGAGTTAGCAAGTGGTAGACCGAGGCACAGACCAATGCCTGCAGGCTCTGAGACGGGCATTCTTTGTGACTTCAAGCACTATTGCCGTGTGGATGCAGTTCTTCACATAGTGTTCCAGCTGCACACACCTGGTAAGATACAGAAGAGGTCACACCAGAGGGAAGGTGCTGACTTCTTGGTGTACTGGTGGCTTTGGTTTTGAATGCGCTTCTGGGAAGAGCAACAGAGCCCAGACACTCCTTTCCGCTGCTATCTTTGAAGGTTTGATCTGGGGCTGCTGGACATACGGGCAGGGCTTGGGATGAAATCTTCTAGCACTCGAATTTGAAGATTTCCTGTAATTCCTCACTAAATTAGGGAGTTTGGTATCTACAAAGAACCTTTGGACATATGTTTTCAGAGTCAAGAGGGTAAGGCCCTTTCTGAATAGCAGTTCCTAGGTATAGACTGATTCGGTCAAGCTTGGTCCTAGAAATACATCTGTAGGCTGCCTTTCTTCTGGTGAGCAGTGATGCACATCTGCATCCTGGAGGCCAGATAACCTGGTGTAATACAAGGTACCTCCACCTCAGGGCCCTGCTGATACCCATTAGTCCCACCATATTCAGTATTTGGAGACAGCCTGCCTGGGCAGCAGTACCTGGCAGTTCTTCCCACACACATTCCTGGGCACTGCTGAACCTAGCAAGTTCATTCCAGTCTGCCAGGCAGCCCTGCACATGGAGGGCAAGGAGCTGCCTAGAAAGATGTGGTGTCTGAGGCTAGAGCCTGCTTGGGTTTATTATTATTCATTCTGATGTATTCATTGAATCATGTTTGCAATTTCTACTTTGTTTTCCTTCCTTGCTTTGGGGTGGCTGGTGACGCGACTTGCTGGCATCACATCTAATTATACTATTTTTAAAACTTCCCTTCACTCCTGATCCACTGGCAAATGTTTTTCAAAAACTTGATGGGATTAAAGCGAAATTGACCAGATGGCTTCTTTGCACCTAATTTAGCTCAGTCCAGCAGTGCCAGATTTCTAGGGCACAGGGACCCATTATCCCCACACTCATTCCCTAGAGCTGCCTCCCTCTGCTCAGCCTTCTATATTTATCACATCTGGGACTGGACTTGAGGAAGTGGACAGATGTTACTGAGTTAAGAAGAGACGTGAGGCTGCAGGGTTTGGCAGAGACACACAGCGATGTACTGGGAAGGGTTCCTAAATGGCACTAAGGGTCATCTCTTCACCCTTCAGTTCTGGTTCCTAAAACCCAGCGGGAAGGGTAAATGAACTAGAACCACAATGCTAAAGCTGAGCTTCATGTTCTGTCCCTGTTTTGATGACTGTTTAGATTTGTTAGAGGGAACAAGAGCTTCTCTGAGGTTTTCCCATCATCTAACATTCCTAAGTTCCTCTAAAATGCCAGACACAGAAAGAAAACCGGGACTATTGCAGTGAGTAGGACCTGGGATCTTTGCCTTATCAGAATCTAGGGGCCATTTGGGGGAAAATATTCAATAAAGTTAGCCTAGCTGCTAGTAAAAAGCCACCCTTTTACTTCAAGACGTAGCTGTATTCGTTCATTTTTTTACATTGCTGGCATGCAGTACCTGAAGCAAGCTAATTTTACAAAGAAAAGTTTACTTAGATCAAAGTTTTGGAATGAAAGGGTTCCCATCTGTGGATGACATTCTTGACGGCAAAGCCCCAGAGGACTCAGCGTATCACGTGGCAAGAGACTGTGAAAGTACCTATCTATCTTGGGGATAATTGGTCCCCTGCTATTCTTTCCCCCACCCCCCCACCCCCGTTTTCTCTTCCTCTCCCCCTCCCTTCTCATTATAAAGCAACTAGAAGTTAATCATGGCACCTCCAGTATGGGGACTCTGCCTAACCTTAACGACCTACCATTGTCCCCTTCTATGTTTCCAACTTCTTAACATAATTAACATATATCATTAATGATTAAGCTTCTGCATGAATTCAGGAGGTAGGGGGCAGGAAGACTCCAGCAACAGTGTTCTATAAACTTCAAAACAACTGAACCATTTGGATTTACAGTATCTCTCTGAAATCTACAAACTTATGGATACCTTGTTGCCGGCAGACACCAGTGGTCTAGCATTGAAGAGAAACTAAGCTGGTGGGTTGGGTTTTATTTTTTTGCATTTGAATATGCGTAATTTATTCACAAAAACATTTCTTATCACACCATGCTGTTATGAAGGTTATGGTAATCTCGCATCAACAGGCACCCTGTCAAGCAGGAATGATTGGTCAGGTGGAGACTGCTGCAGGGTTCCCCTGAGGAATCTTCTCCAAGCTTGAGAAGCTTCCTTTTCGCTGTGAGGTCCTTCAACTGTGGCAAACCTGGAGGATGCCACTGTTGAAGGTCCCAGAGGTCCTTGAGAGAATGGACCAGTTGCTAGTGTTGACAGGAGGTATGTGTCAGATACATCCTGTATCTGACAACTCAGAGATGGCGTCAGATACTCAAGGACCACTGAAACCAGAACCACACAGTGGCCAGTCTCAAAGTCCCTGTGCCAATAGGTTTCAGCACAGAAGTCTTGGAAACATGGCAGTGCAATACTAAAAGCCATCTCTGAAGTTCCAGTTTTTGTGTTCCTCCAGTGGGCATTAGCTTTGTGCTATGCTGTTGGAGTTCACAGCTTAGGGCTGGTTCACTGATATAGCCATGCAACTCTGGGGTTTGTATCAACTCTGGCTCGTATCAGACCTGCCTTATGGCTGGCTCCTGTCTTGCAAGTCTTACATTATTCCAAGCCACACAAAGTGGTTTCCAAGTTACACAAAATGGTTTCGCTTGCATTCCTAACAACTTTACACTCCCATTGACAATAAATGTAAACACTTCTGATTGTGCCGTATGCTCATCAACATTTGATATTTCTAGTTTTTTGGGGGGGGGTGTTATTTTTGATTTTTTATCACGTATATGTGTGTGAATATCCTAGGTGTGATGATTTGTCTATTTGCAACTTGATATGCCATGTTTTGTTGATACTCATGGAGGACCTGCCCTTTCAGAAACAGGAACAGAGGAGGAGACGATTGGGTGGTGGGGACAGAGGACGGTATTGGGAGGAGGAAGAGGAGAGGAGAGGAGAGGAGAGAGGGGAAACTGCACGCCAGATGTACAATAAATACATAAATTAAAAAAAAAAGAATTCTAACCTAACCCTAACTTTAACCCTAACCCAGTCTATGCTCAATAGCCTATAAGCCTACCAATCTGTCTAGCTACCTAATCACTGGCACCAACCTCAGGAGATGGTATAGCAAGAAGCTAAGACCGGGGACTTTGAAGGACTCAGTCAAGGACACGTGGTCCCACAAACTTGTGTGGACTCAGTTAAGAAACTTAGCTGTTGCTAGTAATTCTCCACCGGATCCCATAGAACAACCCAAAGAAGTATCCGTCTCCCCAGAGTGAGGCAATGGCTGTGTGACCTGTGCAGATTCCTGCAGGTTTCGGGTGATCTCACAAGGGAAGGTTCTCACTCTAGGCACAAATGTTGAATTTATACTTTGGTTTGTCTTTCTGTTTTACTGCAGGAGACAGAAACTTCAGATCTTAGACCTTTCCAGGGAAGAGGTTTGATCTACTTTGTGTCTAGAATGTCCTCCAAAGATGCTCATGTTGAATGATTGGTCCCCAGTCTGTGACATTACTAGCAGATGGTAGGCTCTTTTGAGGTGGGGTCTAGTGAGGAGAAATTAGGTCACAGGGACTTGGCCTTCAAGCGGGCGTTGGTATACCAGCTCTTTCCTCCCTCTGTCTCCCAACCACTGGGAAATGAACAGACCTCACCTATTATGCATGTACTTCAGGCCATGGTCTCAAAGTGAGAAGCCAAATTAACCGAGGACTGAAACTCCCAACTGTGAGAAAGACTAGATCCTTCTTTCTTATAATTCGATTGTGATGTACTCAGAGATGGAAATCTGACGGTCTCCCTTCTTTCTCTGAGCTGCCTGTCCTGACATCAGTATCTCTTTTCCTCAAATGCATTTCTTCTTCACATTTCTCAAGCTGGGCTCCTTCAACTCTTTCCTTTGGAAAAAACGCCCCTCCTCCACACTCTAGGTTCTCCCTTGAATTTTTGATCTCAGAAAACACCGAATAATTTAATACAGGAATTCACTGCCTTTTTTTTTTTCTAGTTCAGAGGATTGAATTTTGGGATCCATGTGAAAAACAGGTAAAACTGAGCCAACCCCTCAGTTTAGGTGTTTGCTGATTTTAAGATTCTCAGCCTCTAAGCCATCAGTGAGGGCACATGTAGTCCCATGAGTGACACTTGGTCAACTACTAACTCCCTCTTTAAGGTGCACGTTAGCAATTTAATACTAAAGTTATTAGTTTAAGAAAAGCCAGATAGTTGAATCTCATGTTGGAAAATGGATATTTTTGTCTTGGTAGATGCTCTCTGGATTGGTCCTGTAGGAATAATGGCATCACATGAGTAGATTGAAGAACACCAGGCTCGTTCCTATTCTAAGGAGTACAAAAGCATCACACTACAGTAGCCCTTGCTTCTAATGGCTATTCTGGGTTGTTCTATTTTTAATCTCTGGAACAATGCCAATTCTGGTTATCTTCCATCTATGTAGCACGATTAATATAAGCCCAGAGACAGATATTGCGGTTCAACCTGAAGGTCAGAAAAGTAAAACAGCAGCCACTGGCTCTTACCTCTACCTCAGTCCAAAACGGCGATCCTGTCTCCAGGAATCCTCAGACTGAGAGTGACTGAGAGCTGTCTCCTTCGGTTTTATAATCCTCTCTAGTGCTGGGATTAAAGGTGTGTGTCACCACTGCCTGGTCTGTAAGACTGACCAGGGCAGCTATTTTACTTTCTGATCTTCAGGCAAGCTTTCTTTATTCAAATACAGATGAAATATCACTACACTTCTAGTCTTCTCGAATGTGAAGAAAGGAAACCTGAAAATGTAAGTCACCTTAATGATATTTTATACACACACACACACACACACACACACACACACACAGTATATAATTTTTATGATTATCCTCAAACTGAAAAACACAGAGCTAATGTACACAGCTGAGGTCCCAGACATGAACTGGAAGTTCTTTAAAATTTGAGACAGAAAATGTTTCTAAAGTTTTCCCTCATCGCCGTGAGCCTAGCGAGAGGGACCTGATTCAGTCTCACATCGACACAACTGAAGAACTAGACAAAGTGCGTGAAATAATGATGCCGAGGGCACTGACCAACCAGAGAACAATGGCAGAAGAAGCAGAAAAGCAGAGGGGCCCTGCCTGCTGCTGCTCAGTTCACATCTGGAAAACATTTCCAGTCACAGTAAATAGAAAAGGAGCCCAGGCCCTGTTCCTGCTCTCACTGAAGTGGTAGAACTGGACGTCCTAGGAAGTCAGTGCAGTAAGAGTTTTCATGGGAGATCGCAGGAAATGGGAAACCAGTGGAGAGAGCACTTTAGAATCTTCAGTGTCTCTGTAAGGACTTAGCCGAGTACCAATCAGAACATGTTCACAAGGAAACCCACACTCTAAAAACTTTTGGTGAAAAACATTTTCCTGTCTACTGTTCATCTTTTCATTAATATTAGTATTATTTCTTGTCTTTTTCCCAAAAGAGAAAAGTAGACTATCAATAGTATGTTATGAAGGATCACTTTTTCTTTGTTGAAGGCATGAGAGCTCATTGACACACCGAGATTTTTGCAAGCATCTATGTGGCCATCTTGTCTTGTGTGTTCTCTGTCCAGTTTCTTCTTCTTAATGAAGGCACAACCAAGAAGCTGGCATTGACAAAAACCATCAATGCTACCTGGATTTGCCTTTCTGTCTGTATTCATGTCTTGTGTGAAGTTCTATATGATTTTATCACATGCGTAGGGAACAGCCAACATCTGGAACTCTCCCATTACCGCAAGAGTCTCTCCTTCCCCTTTAAACGACCACATCTGCTTCCTCTCCATCCTACTCCAACTCTCAGTAATCACGATTCTTGTCTCCACTTCTGTGATTTCATCATTTCGAGAGTGTTATGAAATCAGATGTTATGTGATATTTATTGATTGAGTTTATTCTCATCATTCTCTTGTTACCTGTCCAACTTGTATATATAAATAGTTTGCTACTTTTCTCTCATGGAGGGCGTGTCAGTTATTCCCAGTGAAAGGATGTATTGGTCCTTGGGTTTGGTATAATTAAGTACTGTTAATTGGATGGCTTAGAAATAACAGAGGTTTATTTTACAGTTCTTGAAGGTGAGAAGTCCTCGAGACATCAGCAGATTTGGTGTCTGGTGAGGGCTGGCTTTCTGGTTCATGCATTTCTGGTTCTGGCCATTTTCTTGCTGTGTCTTCACATGGTGGGTAACATAAAGGACTTCCCTTGGGTCTTTTTCCTGATGGTGCAGATTCTGTTTATGAAGGTTATGCCCTTATGATCTAATCACATCCTAATGTCCCTACTTCCTAACTCTATCACCATGGAGACCTGGATTTCAAAATATGAATATTTGCAGGGCATGAAAATTCGGACAATACCATGGGATATTACAAATAATACTGCTATGCACATTTGCATACATATTTTGAACATGAACAGAAGATCTTTTTTATGTGGAATTTTGCCCAAGAGTGCAATTGCTAGGCTGTGCAGTAGTTCAATATTTAGCTTTATGTAAAACTGCCAAACCATTTCTCCACGTGGCTGCACATTTCACATGTCCACCCCCAAAGTAGAAATGATTATATTTTCTCCTCCTAATTAGTATTTGGTATTATCATTTTTTTAGCTATATGTTATCTATAAGGATTTCATTATATCCCGTAGGATGGGGTAGAAGAAGTCAAATATTCGAAAAGGAAAAGAGTGGTAACAAATACCTAGTAAGAAACCCTCTGTCTGTCTTGAAATCCCAATTGAGGGAGGACCTCGGGCAAACCTTCTGGGGATAGACTGAATGGAGAGTTGGCGTGGTAGAACAGGTTTTTTCAGACTTCCTCTATGCATGACACTTTTTCACCTGAGAAATTTTTATGTGACCCCAGGAGCATAGATATATAAAATAAGTATACATTAAGCATTTACTAGTAATAAATCATAAAGAAATTTATTTTTAAACAACTCTTGGCTATGCATATAAATATTTTAATATTTATTAAAGACAAAATCAAATCTGCACACTAATGAGAAAACTATAAACCTTTAGTTTTAAATAAGCAATCAAGTTTTGGCTGAATACTTGACACTGGAAGATGCAGAATTGACAGATATTTTGATTTTATAATAGTCATCACTGAGAAGATGGCTTCCCATAAATATATAATATAAAACAAAGTATGTTTGGAGTCATTTAATCAGTTATTGTAAATTCTGTCTCAACCCTAAGCCAAAATCCATTTAACTATTTGAAAAAAATTAAAGCTCAAGTCAATGACCCAAATGGATTTTCAAAGTCAGACAGTCTAACAGTCCAATCCAAAAAGAAAAAAATATATTAATTTGATACTTACATCCTGAGAATTGCCAGAAGAGGAATATTAAGTACCCCCAACTCTACACTTTTTTTTTTTTGAGCATTGTGCTTGTAGGAGCAGAGAATTTGATATGTATAGAAGAAAAAGTCACTCTAATTCATAACATGCAGGACTCTTGAGTCTGAGAAGGCGTTTCAGGCACCCTTTGTATAGTATGGCAGTTCGTGTGATGCCAAGTACCTGTGTTTTCAGAACCAAAGCTGCAGTGAGGCCATGCAGTTCAGCAGGGGTGAGTGATGCCATAAAGATCTCAGGTTCATCATACTTGATTTTGAGTTAAGTTTTTGGTCTTCCCATGTTTGCAACCTTGTAACATTGTCAGATTGTTTTTGTGACTCCCATCCAGAATTCAGTTATGTGACTTATCCCTCACCATGGAGTCTAAGAAACAATGAAACAGAGCTCAAAGAATGTTTGCTTGCTAAGTAGTATTCTAGCAATGTGATTACGGTGCCTATGTGCTTAAAGAGTGAATTGAGCCTTAAATGCTCATGAAAATGTATTAAACTTGGCATTTATGCATCATAGTTATTTTTAAAAAGAAACAGATTTAAATTTTCCTTTTTGGTCTTTTTAGACAGGCACGCACTATATATGTAACCTTTGCCGTATTAACGAGGCTGGCCTTGATCTCAAAGATCTGCCTATCTCTGTCTCCTGAGTGTCTGGATTAAAAGCTTACACCACCACACTCGGCTGAATTTTCCATTTCTTTGACAATCTTTTCTCAAAAATAAGTTTAGAACAGCCGCGTCCAAAATGTTTTCTCCAAAGTCCTTTTGCTTCTGGCTGCTAATAGAAAAAGGCAAAATCCAATAAAAATGGCTTTATGAGGGGTTAGATATGAATAATCATGAGAAACTCGGGAGAATATGTGTATTCAAATCATGGAATCGCTGTGTTTTAGGAACACTTTGTCAAGCTAGCGTTCCATGAAACACACACTGGTGACGCCCTCCTAGGGAAAGGCTCATGATCTGCAAATGCAATTTAAAGCTGAGACCAGAAATCAGTGAAATGTCAGGGAATAGTTAAGCAGGGCTCTTTGCAGGGATCACGATGATAAAAATTGCTCACCTCTGCATATCATTTCTCGACTTTATTAAACAGCTGGAAGAGCAAGGGTCTGACCGTAGGTGCCAGTAGAGTAAGTAAGGCACAGAAACCCCTCTGTGTGATCTGTGTGGGGGTGATATGGGGAACAAGCCAAGTAAGAGAGCCAGGTAGGCTGCCTCAGAGAAGGCCCCAGGCAGGGAGGGGGAAGCTGGGTCAGAGCCAATGGTAGGGAATTGTATTTTCAATAACGATTTTTCTAGATGCTATTGCTATTCTACCATTTGAATTAGAAACTATAATCGCTCTACATCAGAAAAAGCCAAGGAGGAGGAAAGGCTGAGGGGCAGCCCTTTGGGCCAAAAAGGATGGAACTGTACCTCAGTATGGAAAGAAGAGCTGGGGCTTAGGTGGGCAGGGCTTTCAGGGACCCCCTGTGAACATTTGTTCCTTCCGATTAGGGTGGGACTGCAGGCTACGCTGGACTTCCGGGAAAGCCTGGCTGCCTTGAGATGTCCTCAAGTAGGAAGTAGACCTATGACTATTTCTTTGGCTTCTTTTATCGCAGGAGATCAGGAGCTGACCTTGACTGGATGTTATAGGGGTCCAGTACTTCTTTCACTTGTAGTGATTCCGATGCCACACCTCACACTGTCTAGTCCATTTGACTGACATGCCAAGATCTAAGAAATTCCTCTCATGGCTTTCAAATAGGCAATTTGGGATCTGGTCCTGAGGACACACTGGGTTTGGTGACCGAGTTCTCAGCCTAGATTTTCTCTGCAGTATTGGGTGTATCTATGATCTCCCTCAATCACAAGGCTTTAGTAAATGCTGAGAAATGAGTGAGGTTTTGCATATGTCAGCTAAATGGCTTTCTCTGCATGAAGATGACTTAAATACTTTTAAAAGATGTTCTTGCTCTCATGAACTTACTTTCTACAGATGAAGCTGCAAGTGCTTTTGAGCATGGATTTTCTAAGCCTCAACCAAGAAAAAGATTGCTCAAGAGAGCTTGGGTGTGGTGGTTTGAATGAGAACAACTCCTACAGGATCACACATTTGAATACTTGGTACCTGTTTGATGGAATTGTTTGGGAAGGATTAGGAGGCATGGCGCTCTTGGAGACGTGTCACTGAAGGTGGGTTTTGAGATTCCAAGTGTCTCCTGCCACTCTTCTTGCTCTGTCTCTGTCTCTGTCTCTGTCTCTGTCTCTCCCTCCCTCCCTCCCTCCCTCCCTCCCTCCCTCCCTCCCTCATGCTTGTGCATCAAGATATGAGCTCTAGGTTGTTCCTTCACTCCACCACCAAGGACTCTAACCCTCTGGAATTGTAAGCCATGCTAAATGCTTACTTTAATAATTTGTCTTGGTCATGGTGTTCTATCACATCAATAGAAAAGTAACTAAGACAATGGGGAAAGATGGTGATTAAAAAATGGCTGTATGGAAATTTGAGTAAATCGCAAAGAAAGTCTGTCTCCTTTTTCCTTCATTATAGAAATTCCTGGAGCAGAGAAAGGGGGTGGGTGGGGTGTCTGAGATCCTGCTCTGTGATTTTGGTATTCAGCATTAAGCATAGCTCTTAAAGAACATATTGTATCCTGGCCACAGCCACAGCTATTGTATGAAAAAGAATATTTCTTTCTCTTTACCCACTCCTGTTCCTCTTCTCCTTCTCTCTCCTCCTCTTCCCCTCTCTCCCCCTACTCCTTTTCTTCACCATGTAAGACTATTTGTAAACAATCTGGTAGCAGAAGTCTCCCATGGGATCCAATGGACAGGGAACTATTAAGAAGATGTATGGGTCATTGCCATCTAGTGTCCCGGGGAGAACATGGATGGTGGATAAGAGCCAATGGCTGCTTCTCTTACCTCATCCCATAGAGTTTGAAGCAGATTTTCTTTCTCCATAATGAGTCTCCAGTGCCTAGTTTATGTCCTGGAGCCCTCTGGGTGCGGAGCCTGCACAGCTGGATCAGAGCTGGAGCTGTAGTTTCTTCAAATTTTATTTCCTTAATATAGAGTCAGAAGCCAAGTGTCCTACTCTTTTCTAGGGTGTAGAAAAATCTTTCCTTTACCCCTTCCCCGAGTTGGACAAAATGTAAGGAAGATCAGTTACCTTAACAGTGGGGTTGTATCTTCATGAGAATGGCATTTTTTGAATCAAATGGTCCTTCTTTCTGTGGAACTGGCATCTCTACCTGCTCAGGAAGAACTTCACTTTGTGGGGTATAGTGGGCAGTAAGTGAGGGTGTGATCCATAGGAGGTCCATTGTCCCTAAAGTCTGGAGGGCTGAGGGACTATTTAAAGAGTGAGTTTGGGGTTTTGGAAAATCTCTTAGTGCAAGACCTCTGAAAACTATGTAAGTGTCTCTGATTTTGCTCAAGACCTGGCTGAGAATTCAAACTTCTAGGTCTTAGTGGGGCTACTAGTACTTGCTCTGACAGAGGCTTAAATTGATTCTTCTGGCCACCTCTGCCTTCTGGCTGGCAGGAAGCCTTCAGAAACTTTCCAACAGAATGCCAGCCAGAGAACAGGAGCCATAAATGGGAAAAATATGAAATTTAATATTTTCTGTTCTCAGAGAATATAGTATTTTAATTTCACTTATGTTTTTCCTACCTTATTCCACAAAGAACATGCTAGGTGACTGACAGATGCATACAATGGAAAACAATGACAATTAATAATTGAATGAGTTAGAGAGAGATGGGAAGATAGTAAGATGAAACCACAGATAATTTTATCATCCCAAAATGCACGCTCCTTGGTCCTTTGTGTCCTGTAGCTGAGAAAGAAATTTGAACCTGTAGTGAAGCAAGTTCAAGGCCTAAAACATTCAATAAAGGCCATTTTAGCAAAGGAATCAATCCAGAATCTAGAACTCTGATTTGATGGATTATAAATACATAATATATCATATACAAATATATATTAACAATACATTGTATTTAGAGCTGAGAGCATTTTACATGTTTTCTGTTGATCCTAATGTGCTTTTTATTCATTAAAAATCTTATGCCTTGTGTGATAGCTATTCCTGTTTGTCAACTTGACAATATCTGGAATAGTATGTGGCCAAGAAGCTGGCCACATCTATGAGGGATCTTTCTTGATTGAATCACTTGAGGGGGAAACCCACCCTAGGTCTGGATTTTTTTTTTGAAGTGGAACTATATGCCTTCAATCTGGGCAACCTACATGAAGGACACGAAAGAGGAGAGCGCTGCTCTTTGTCCTCTTGCTCTTGCCAGAGCATCTGTTCATCCACTGGTAGCTGAGCCTACTTCCTGAGGACTCTGATGCATAGGAAACCCAGCTGAGACATCCAGCCTTGTGGACTGAACAACTACCGGATTCTTGTACTTTCCATTAGTAGACTGCCACTGTTGGACTAGCTAGACCACAATGTAAGACAAATAATAAACCTCACATGTTTATTTATTCATTCAATCAGTTCTGTTCTTCTAGAGAACCCTGATCAATACACCATGTGTAACTGATAATATGTAATACTATAGTGTACACCTGCTCTACCAAAGAACAAGTATGTTCTCAGCTATGTGTACATTGTAACAGTGCCCCTGCCTTCTCCATCCCATCCTCCGGCTTCCTTCTTCCACTAAAGACAATCACTGTCCTGAATTTTATTTACCATTTCTTTCAGTTTTAATAGTATGGGAGACAGTTCTTTTTTGAATGATAGAATTCTGCAGTAAAGTCACCAGGGTCGGTATTTATTTGTTTATTTAATTTTAGTTAATAGATTTAGAAAAATGTTCCTCCACTCTTGTTCCTGATTATAGATTCACTTGAATTATTTATTTCATTTTAGTTTAATTTTGGTAGGTCATATGTATCTAAAAGTTAATCCATTTCTTTCATGTTTTCCAATTTAGTGGAATGACTGCTAAAAGATGTCTATTAGTTTAGGTATTTTCCTTCTTTGTTTTGATTAACTTGGCCGAAAGTTTGTTAATTTTGCTTGCCTCTTCTAAGAACCAAACAATGATTTCATTGTCTTTTTTTTGTTGCTGTTTCTACTTCTTTAGTTTCTGCCCTAATCTTAATTATATCTCCCACCTACTGCTTTTGGGTTTGATTTGCTCTTATGTTTCCAGCTCACTAAGGTGTATCATTAAGTCACTTAGGTTTCCTCTGATGTTTAGATGAGATAGCACAGTGTTACAAACTTTTGTCTTTAGGACTATATTCACAGTATCTGGAGAATTTGGTATTCTGTGTTTTCATTTTCATTTAGTTCTAGGAATTTTGATTTTGCTTCTTGATCTTTTCTGTGGCTCATTCAGTGTTCAAGTGTGTTGTTTAATCTTCATAGCTGGTGCACTTCATGCAGTATTTCTGTTGGGGATGGCTACCTTTATTCCTCTGTGGTAGAATATAGGATGCAATTTAAAAATTGCTGTATTTGTTAAGATTTGCTTTGTGTCCTAATACGTGATATATTTTGGGACAAAGTTACTATTGGAAAAAATATATATTTTCTAGTGTTAAAGTGGAATGTTCTGTAGATGTCTGTTAGTTGCATTTTATTTTGGTTTCACTTAACTCCATTGTTTCTCTGTTTTGCTATTACTTTAATTAAAATTTTGTTTTTAATTTTATGTGTATGAGTGCCTACATGTATGTCTGTATGTCATGTGCATGGGGTGATTGTGGAGTGAGAAGAGGGTACCTGATTCCCTGGACCTGGAGTTACAGACAGCTGTGAGCCACTAAGTAGGACTGGAAATTAACACTTGATCCTCTGGAAGAGAAGCCAGTGCTCCTGACTGCTGAGCCATCTCTCCAACCCCTCTCTGCTTATTTTTTTATTTGGATAGCAATGGTATTAAAATTATTTCTGAATAAGTCTTCTGGCACATATTAAAGAGTTTCGTGGGATATACACCTAGGATAGTAATTACTGGGTATCCATTGTAAGATAATTCTAAAATAGTTTCCAAATAAATTATACCAATGTTCATTAACATAACAATTTTAAATTCTTATTTGATATAGGCAATAGAACATTAACGTTTTGCCTATTCTGTGGTATAAAAATGATCTCATTGGGGAAAGTTGGTTGTAGTTTCTTGACTAGCAAAGAAATTAAGAATCTTCCCTTCTAAGAATTTCTGTTTTTTTATTTTGTATTGTACATCTTTCTGTTGAGTTGTCATTTAATTGATTCTTAGAACATTTGAAATATATTCTCTTAGACTAACTTTTTTATCATGCACTTCTAGCTAGGCATTTTAACTGAGTTTTATGTCTTTAATTCTTCCAATAGAATGACCACTCACGACTCTGTTCATAAGACTTTCTCCTAAGCATTTATTGCATTTTTGAATTCAATATTATATCCTGAGAGAAAGGTCTCAAAGGATAACAAGGTTAAACATATTAAAAATTCATTTTACTATCTTGCTAGCCTAACCCTCTGTTTTGTCTTCCACTTAAGAGATGCTACTACAAATAATTCATCCTGAACATGTGGTTTGCGGTTAGTCCTTCCTTTATACATTGGTCAATAGCTAAGACCTGTGGATACTAGTTCATAACCTGTAACATGAGGGCCGGCTTGTTGGGGTATCTGTCCCACCCAGTACCCCACAGTTGACAAGTCCCAAAGAAAATCACACACAGGACTCCATAAGATTATAAACTGATTGGCCCTTAGCTCTGGCTACTTATTAGCTCTTATAACTTATGTTACTCCATTATCCTTATCTACATTAGCCATACGGCTCAGTACCTTTCTCAGCATGGCAGCTCACGTGTTGTCTCTTCGGTGATCTGGGCAGAAGTGGCAGAGGGAGCTTCCTCCTCTCTAGCCTTCTCCTATTCTCATTGCCCCACCTCTACTTCCTGTCTGGTTGACCTGTCTATAGTTCCTGTCTGGCCAATCAGCGTTTTATTAATATACATGATTGACAGAATACAGACAATACTCCCACACCAATAACCATCTCTTGGACCCATGCTACTTCTGTATCCCCAATGATGTTCCTTTATTCAGTAATCACAGGAACTCAAGTTGTGGCAAGACATCCCTAGCTGGACCTGCAGAATTGCTTTCCTCCAATCCATGCTTTAGTCTGGAACCAGGGTACTATGTTGCCAAGTACATTACATGGTCAAATTACTCCCTTGTTTAAAAAGTTTTAATGGCTTCTGTTATTTACCCCATCTTCAATACATCATGGGTTCAAACACTCTTCAGAGCTTGACCCTAGCTCACCTTTTGCTTTTTACTTCCTGTCATGTCTTCTACATGTTCAGTGTGGCAGTCATACCCAGACATGGTAGAGTCTGTCATGCCTGATAAGAATAAAAAAAATTTGGATAATACAAAGAATCATAAAGACGTAAATATACATGTGATACATATTTTATTTTAACTCAAAACACAGAAAATACATTTTGAGTGTATTTTCATTCAGCGTTTTGAAATGGAGCCAAGACCTTTCCTTGGCATGTGGGTTGATTGGGGTTTGGAGTCATCTTTCCTGCACAAACCACACCAATAAAGGAACATTTATGATTTCCAGTTACAGCTCTTTAAAAACGTGGCTTGAGAACTTGATGACATCCATGAAGCAATGCAAATGCATAATGCATTGAAAAACTTGGTTCTACCCAAAGTACTAAGAAATGTTTTGTCTATATCTGACTTAATTGCATTTTGTTTTTGAGCTTCATCTTTCTGAGAAATGTTTTTGGTTCCTCTATCAAAGGTCCAGCAAGCGTCCTCTCCCTTTGAGCTGATTAGCTAATCACGGCAGACTTTGATGTCTAGCTTCCACAAATGGAATGAGACACAGTCACTACCTACTTCAGAGATAAAAGAAAGTCACCATTTTGACATATGTGTTCATTAGCTGAATTTGGGTTCTGGTATACCCTTTTTGAGAAAAAAAAAAAGAATTCACTTTGCTGAATTATTTTTGCTGTGTTCATGTGTTCCTTTACACTACATGGAGATTATTCATCTCCCATAATTTTCATGAAGTTGCAGCAAAGAATGATAACTTGAATAAAAATAACTTCCTTTTTAAAATCATATTTCACAAGTTTACATAATACTTAATTCTATAACTATGCTAGCATTGAGACTGGCATGCACAGCATTGGTAGTAAGCACACATGACCCTCGACAAACATCACTTACTTTACCTCTTGGGAGCAGAGGCATGTAGACCTATCAACCACACATGTTCAGGATACTATGCACTAAGCAAGATGTTTTACCCAGAAGTTAATGGAAGTGAGTTTGGTCAAGAGAATGTCTACTTGCAGTTCTTTAAATTGCTCTCTCCTACTTTTGGCCTCAGTAGTTTCTTTCTGCTTGAGAACCTTTTTGTATTTATTTACTTATCTACTTTTGAGGCAATGTTTTTCTCCTTAGCCAAGGCTGGCCTGGAACACACTGTATAGCCCAGGGTAGTCTCAGATTCCCAATTGTCCTGTCTCAGCTTTGTGAGTACTGCATACTTATATTTCCGTGCCTGGCTCCTAACTGAAGTTTACTGTTTTTCTTCATGTCTTAGTGTACATGTTGTCCCATCTGACAAATCTCCTGCAGTTTCCCAGGATATAGGGAGAAGCCTCGTGATCTTCATCTGCCTCTGTTTAGGGTTTCTCCACACTTTGGTGCTGGAGGGCTCTGTCTTGGTGGGTTTGTTTTGTTGGTATGTGTCTCGGCATCCTTGCCTCATGGACACACCAGTAGTGCCTTCCCTTATTCAGGATAATAAAAAATCCCCATGGGGCCACAAAACTGCCCTGGTTGAGGATTGCTCCTCTAGATGGAAAATGACTCCTTGGTGATTTTAGTTTTTGGATTGATATAGGATGAATATCTGCAAAGAAGCATATAGATTCAGGAAAAGACAGAGGATGCAAGTTCGTACACATCCAAGTTCTGTGCATTTCAGGGCATTGAATTTGGAGCAGCGCTGTCTACCCAATAAGCTACCTTTACTCCCTATAGAAGATTGGTCAATAATATTTAAAATTATTATACCTGAAGTTATTATTATTATTTTGAGATAAGTTCTTGTAATGTAGCTCAGGCTGGCCTTAAATTCATGCCCCTCCTACTCTTGTCACGCAAATGCTGGGATTACTGTCGCATCTTCACAGAAACCTTAAATTATCTCTCAGCCTGTTTCGTGTCTGCCTTTCCTTCCTCCACTTTACCGTCTGCCAACAATCGTAGGCCCTTCGACTGAGAAAGACACGCTCTACCGGCCAGCTGAGATTTATTAATATATCGCCAGTTACATTTGAGCTCCGTGCTCCTGAAGTTTCTGTGAGAAGGAATTTATAGGGGGTGGGGCTGTGGGGTAAGGATTGCAGTATTCAAAACGCAGTCAGCTCACTACTCCATTCAAGTCAGCAGCCTCCCTCTCATGAAAATAAGCTCACGAAACGGGAATCGCTTTCCATATGTTCTTGGCACTGCCCCTCCCATCGATGAAACTTTTATTCATTTGTTAATAAATATTTTGGGGCACGTACTACATGCCAGACATCGAATGAAATGACGGGGATTGCACATATGGCTACACAGTTCACCTAAAAGTAAGTTTTGTCTATATACACCTTAGCCTCCTGTTGGGCTGCTTGCTGGCTAGAGTCCTTGAAGCTGTTCACCTGTGGCTCCACAGATTTAAGGACATTAGGAAGGAGGTGATTCAGAAGATAAATGGTTAAAAGGCTAGCTGGCTTACTTGAGGAATTGCCAAGGACCCCGCTGTCTCTCTTCTAGCAGCAAGAAACATTCCGAGGTGCAGTTCTCATCTAGAAAGGGGACCCCTTCCAAATAATGAGGGATTTTTCTCCCAAGTCCATGAAGCATATATAAGAAGTGTCAGGTGGGTAACAGACAGGCAAGACCTCACGGCATATCCTGACGCACCTGCTGCATCCGCCCAACGACACACCGTCTGTCCTTCTGTGTGGGCTTTCTGGTCTCCAAGGTAAGGAGTTCTCAGAAAGAAATCCATAGGCCCTGTAACAGTGCCCAAAGTGAGTGGATTTTGCAAACGTTCCCAAGAGTAGCTGTTGTGGTTTATGGTTTTTTTTTTTTTCTCTCAGAGAGGTTGTCAATAACAGGGCCGATGACTAACCTCCGAAGGGCACATTAGCACTCTGTTAACTGATCGCCTGCAGAGGAAGGGAGAAATTCCTGCTAGATTCCCTGGTCTGATCCACCCTGGCTCTGCTTTCTGTCCCAGGATCCTTCCAGCCATACAAACATACACAGTGTCACCATGGCGATGCTGGGACAGTGGCAGGCATGTGAAGAAAGCACGCGGCCAAATCTCTCCTCTGTTGCTCTGTTAGGTGGGGAGGGAAGCCTGTAACAACAGCCTTGGAAACACCCATTTCATCCTCTGACTTTCGCAGGAGAACAGCTACCCTGATTAAACGCATGGTGGCCTGCTCTCCTCTCTTCTGCTTTGTTGGTCAAGGAAAGCTAATCTATGAAGAACCTGAAGATGCTCTAGTGTGAGCTGAGCCTTGCACCCCAAAGGCTACGCTTCAAATGGTTTGCCAGGTGTGGAAGTGGCCTAAGTAGATGATATGGACTGGCCATACCAGATTCTTAAACCCATTTTCTTTGGGAGTTCCTGGTATTGGCCCTTGTCTCTATTCCCAGGCCAGTTCAGCTGCCATCTCATGTTGAGGTTCAGCTGCCATCTCATGTTGAGGTCATTGTGGCAGAATCCCAGCAGCCTTCTCCTTTAACCCTTCTCTGGTCACGGTTGTGTCACATTGAGTCCTGGTTCTCTTTCAGCATCTCCACCCCCGGGGGAGGGGACTAGATTCCAAAGACTGTCGAGAAGACACAAGGACAAAGAGAGGCACTAGAGACAGAGGTGAGGTGAGGATCATCAGCAGGGCTTATGCCCACTGTGCCATATGAGGTATGTCCCTAATGCCAACTCTGACCACTTGGCAATGGCTCTGGATGCTGGGCTGACGAGGCCTCTCAGCCGCACCTGACTCCATAATGAAGATTATTGGTAGTCTGGGTGCCTCTGCCTGGAGCAGCTGGAGAGATGCTCATTCCTGGAAATAGAGGAATGATGTCTCTGCACAGGCACTCTGTGCTTCTAGGCAAGCTGCTGCGTCTTCCAGCCCAGAGGTCTCTGGCTGTCTTCAGTCTTGCCTTGCCCTGGAACAGAATGAACTGGGTTCCTGCTTCTCAGGTTATCCTTCCCGCAGCAGTTGGGCACGGCTCCTTTCTAGTCCCGGAGGGCAGCGCACAGCTCTCTACTCCCATGTCCCAAGCCCAAGGCCTTTTTTCCTTCTTGCTTCTTTAAATCACTTTCTGTAAAGCCCCAACTCATTGCCATCTCCTCCATGAGCTTTACCCTTAATGGCCTCTCAACACTTTTCTCCATAGTCCTGACATTGCAGATTGGATAGAGCACACCAGGAAAGAGACAATTCTGTCCGGACTATACCACAGTGTACAGGACCAAACTTGGTTACCTGACTATAGATATAACTTCTCTTAACTGCCTGCCTATTGGGCTTTCTTCTCGGTCTTGGTC
The DNA here is from genome assembly GCF_982192425.1 of Myodes glareolus. Lineage (NCBI taxonomy): Eukaryota > Metazoa > Chordata > Mammalia > Rodentia > Cricetidae > Myodes > Myodes glareolus. The sequence continues at coordinate 95,344,729 of NC_142029.1, forward strand.
ACAGAAACTATAATACTGCAGCACATGAGACCTGCTTACACCTTCCCAGTTTATGTTAAATCTGTGTTAACAGTTAAATATAATGGCATCGTTGGACAGGACTTATGAGCCAATTGAGGAGGACAAAGATGGATATTTTGTAAATATTTTCTTTTATGTGTGACTTGTCTACTCATTTGCTGAACAGTGTCTTCTAAGGAGTACAAGTCTGTATTTTTTATGGAACCTTTTTCTTCTTCTTCTCTTTGTATAAGACATGCCTTTTGTATCACAGCCAAGAAATCTGCCTAAACCACAGACACAGAGATTTTTCTTCAGTATTTTTTTTACTAGAAGTAATAGTTTTCAGCCTATAATTTATTTAGAGTTAATTTGCATAATATATACAGTAGGGATCAGAACAAAATTTTTCTTTGTTGCATAGGTGTCTCCAGTTGTTCACTGAATATTTGTTGAATTATTATTTCAGTACAGTGCGTTAAAATGACTCAGGCTTTAATCTAGAATCAGAGTGAAGTATGATCCTAATTAGTCTTAATAGTAAAACCTCAGAGTCAGATATTGGGGTAAATGATGAAAGATCAGAGAAGCAAAGGAACAGCCATAGTCGCTGCTTACCTCTCTGACTCCTCAGACCTAAAGGGCTGAGATCCTGTCTAAATCCTGCCTCATCGCTTCCTCTCTCCACCCAACCTTATCAGTCCCCATCTCCTGTCTGGAGAGACCTCCAGACCTCTGTGTTAACTAGTGTCTAGTTCTACACTCTCATCTCCAGACAAGCTTTATTCGTCAGAACACAAACAAAATATCACACATTTCCCCTCTTTGTCTAAATAAAAAGGGAAGGTTATAACTGACAAAAACTATACACAAGAAGCACAATAACTATATACAATATATGCAATTGCCAGGCAGTGGGGGTGTGTGCCTTTAATCCCAGCACTCGTTAGGCAGAGGCAGGCAGATCTCTGTAAGTTCGAGGCTAGCCTGGTCTACAAGAGCTAGTTCCAGGACAGCAAGAATTATTACACAGAGAAATCCTGTCTCAGAAAAACAAAAACAAAAACAAACCAATATATACAATCAAGAATTACATTAACAATGTCTAGTCCATTTACATTTGACAAATTCAGAGAAAATACTCCATTATCTAATCTATCTTGTTGGGTTCAAAGTATTGTACCTAATTCACTCTCCATCCTAACTTGCATTACCAACCCAAACCTATCTTTTGATGTCTCTCAACCTTAAACACTTTACATTTCCTTTGTGAGTTTCTTTACTAAATTTGTTAACAAGGAAAACCATAACTGTAACTATCTAGTCTTCAGCTCCCACACAGACTCGAGAAGAAAATATTACCCAGGTAAACAGAAAGTGCAAACAAGCGACTTCCAAAAATGTGAGAAGTGACAGAAACAGTTGGCTGCCTGGACAGTCACCCAAGGTTTCTCTGTGACATTGGGACATTCATATTTGTCATACAGGCCTAGAATATCTGACAGACTTTTCTGTGAAGCAGGATATTCTGAAGGGCTGTCCTTCCTTGTCTTGGAAAAGTTTGGCAGTTACTTTTTTGGAGGTCCTGCTTATCCAATTTGCACAGCATACTGACAGTAGTCAAGGCAAGGGCACTCTCTTGCTCAGTGGCTAGCTTTTACCACAAAGAAAATAAACTTTATATTGAGTTTCATTGATACCTATCATTTTTAAAATAGATTGGTGCTTCCAGGGACAGACATGTCTCATTGTCATAAAAAAAGAACCAGTTATTAAAACATCTTAAATACCATATTCTGTAGACCTCTGAAGTACTTAACGATCACCTGTCAACCTAAAATATGTATCTGTTTGACCTTGAAAACATATCTAACATGATTACAAGTTTAATTGTAATACGTGACTAACTACTAACCTGTATTTTTAATTATCCTAAATAGTTTGTAATAATGACTTTCAAGAACTAACAATTTTCATTACTTTGTTAAATGAGTTGTATAGGTACAATACCTTGAGAAAGAGTAGAAACAAAAAGAACTTTAAATTTGTATCAATATAAAAATTGATATCAGTGTAAAATATTTAAAACTTGTAGTTGTTTTCCTGTTTTAAAAGTAGATTCGATAATCTACCCTTTTATCTTTTCATATTTGTATCTCTTTTTTTTCTTTTCAGAAAAGGAACCCTGAATCTACTCTACTTTGTTTAGTTTTTGTCATGATCATTACCAATAACAACTTGTAACCAGCCCCCCTAAATGATGACAAATATCTATTAACCCATTGGTTGATCAAAAACCACCTGCTGTACCTCTTGGGAATAAAAGCATTTTGTTCTTAAAATCTCCTGCTGTTTGGAGATGACAGCATTTTTAGGGGACCTTGAAAAAAATTAGATTAATTGTCAAGTCCTGGGAGAGCTAGCTATATCATTTGTTACCCAGTTTCTGTGTAATGTGGTAATTCAGGGCTTATCTCAAGTCCTGGCTAGAGTAGTCAGCTAGCCACCTTGAAATAGTCCAAAGCAGATCTTTAGACAGTCTTTGTCATCTTAGTGGCCTTACCACAATCCAGGTGAAATCGTCATTGTGGGGCCCCATCATCTTTTGGAGACTTCAAGGTTGAATGTTAGGCAAGATATTGGTTCACTGTAGAAAACTTAAACATTATAAATGTTATATGAAGCAGATCTCAAAGAGGTTACAGGACCGTAATTTGTTATGTAAATGTGGAGTACAACAATTGAATTACTAGTTACCTGATAAAGACTCAAACCCAAAATCATGTACAGAAAGCTAGATGAAGCCTTTTTCTAGAATTAGTTAGTACTCTACATGACCATTAATATCGTTACAAAAAGTTTAAAAATACACATAAATTAATCTTATAAATTTTGAGATAATATTTATACCTTAAGAAAAACATTAAAGAGCCAAAATAAAACCAAAAGATTATGATATTAGTGACAGTAGAATAGTTCCCAAATTTTTTTTCTGTTCCATATCAGGTGGCTCTTCTGACAAGATGCAGAGATTTTTGGATTTTCATTTAACATGCATGTTTGGGTTTAGAGAAGGAAAGAGTTGCACTCCAATTCCAACTCCAAAACCAGCTTTAATTTTTGATTGTACTGGGGCTATAAAAAGTCCATTTGCATTATATGTCTGGAGAGAACAAAAGAAATAAGCATTTGGTAAGATTTATGAAATTTTATCCTATTGGGGATGCAATATACTGATAGGCCAATTTACTTTTCCTTGGAACTTTTTTTTTTTTTACTGGATGATATGTCACTTTTCTTCACATGTCAAATTTGTCCAGCCATATTTATATTCCTTAGCTGGATGCCTTCATTCTCCTCAAATTACAAATACAAAGCCATGCCCTAACCCTAACTTTGGAGAGGTTCTCTTTTGGCAAATTATACTTGATGAAATGAAAAGCATTTGTTAGTCATATAAGTTAGTTTTGATTGAATGGTCTCATTGTTTGATGAATCATCACGTCTTCAAATTAAGATGTCTCTCTTGATCAAATCTGACTTGTATTAACTTTGATGGTACCCATAGCTTTTCTTCTCCTGTGGAAACAAAAATAAAACTTCTTCCCCAATGTAACACAGTTTCTGGTTTCCATTCTGAGGTCAGCACACTTTAAAGCATACATGCTGATTTAATTCGGTAGCTTTTTTCTATTATCCAACATCTCTCCACAACTGTTATTCCTTTCTCATTAGCATTTATAAAACTTATGGTTAATAAAGCATTATGCAATCTATTTCTGGGAGTCTTTTACTCCTTTCTGTTTATTAAGGATATCTTTTTAGAGTTAGATTTGATCTTTCTCTAACTGTTTGCCCTGTAGGATTGTGTGGTATATCTTTAATATACTTTATATTGTTGAAAAAAAACCTGTTTCATTTTACTGGATATATATGATGGAACATTGTTGGTCTTAATTTGTACATGTATACCCATGATGAACATAATGTCTAGCAAATTTGTGATTATATAATCAGCCTTTTGAGAACTCAAAGCAGTTTCTTATTGAAATCCTGAATATGTATCTATGGTATGATCTACTTATTTTAAATTTCCAAATTCTACAAAATGAAACACATTCATCTGTCAAATTTCATTTTGTTAAGTACCCTTTTGATTATTTCCTGTAGGTAATGGAATTTGGTTATGTAAAGAACACATAGGACATTTCCTTGGCTTATTGCCAAGTGATGGAAAATATTTTTTAAACCTTTGTTATTGACATGGTGTTTTTAATGACACTCTGACACCTCCAAAACATTTCTTATTAATAACTAATCAATTTTATTATTACTTTGTGCTAAATGGCCTGGTAGAGCCATATTGGATTTAATATATATTATATATAAGGGATGATTTCTACTTCTGATTATTTCTTGTAACTTAATAAATAACAAAGTTAATTTCATATTATCTGGTATAAATTCAGCAGTTTCAATATATAAAGCAACTCTTTCTGCATATTGAGAATCAGTAACTACATCAAGAGGTTGTAGAAAATCTAATAATACTGTGAGAATAGCATATAGTTCTGACTTTTGAACAGAAGCATAAGGACTTTGAGCCACTCTTTTCAAATTTCCTGATTTATAGCCTGCCTTTCCTGATTTATTTGTATCAGTATAAAATGTAGGGACTTCAGAAATTGGTGTTTCCCATACAATGTGAAGAAGCATTCAGTTATTTCTCTTTATAAGTTGAATTCTCTATCTTTTAGAATATTTGTTGTTAATCTCTACCAAAAAATTACTACAAGTTCTTTGCCAATGTTCATTTTCTGCCCATAATGAGTCAATTTCTGCTGAGTCTATTCCTCATAATTGCCAAAGTCTCATTTTTTCCTTTTTAATCAATTCAGAAACCTTTTCCACATAAGTTTTAAATTTTTTACTCTGTTTATGTGGTGAAAATATTCATTCTAAGATGATATCTTTCCTCTGCATTAAAATTCCTGTAGGGGAATGCATAGAGGGTAAAATAACCAAAATGCAATCAAGCTCGAGATTCAAATGATCTGCATATGCATTTTGTAATTTCCATTACACCAAAGCCAATTCTCTCTCAGCTTCAGTTGATAATTCTCTTGGACTATTGAAGACCTTGTCACGTTCAAGGTTTGAAACGGATTACTCAGTTCTTAAGTTGTTACTCCAATAGTGGGACATAGATTGGTAATGTCTCTCAGCAATTTTTGAAAGTCATTAAGAGTCTGCAATTGATCTCTCTTGATTTGTGCCTTTGGGGGTTGGATTTTTTGTAAATCTATGTGTATCTGAAGTAATTAGTAGAATCTTCCCTTTGTATTTTTTCAGGAGTAATTGGTAATCCCCAACAAGGCAAAATTTTCTTTACTTTTTCAAACATTTTCTCTAAGATATCTACATTTAAATCAGCTAGTAAAATATCATCCATATAATGGCAAACTATAGATTTAGGAAACTGCTTATGTACTATTTCCAGTGACTGTTGTATAAAATATTGGCACATGGTAGGGGCTGTTTAACATCCCTTGTGGGAGAATCTTCTGTTTGTATCTCTTAACAGGTTGGGAATTATTATGAGTGGACACTGTGAAGGCAAATTTTTCTATATTCTTTTTTTTTGTAAAGGTATAGTGAAGAAACAGTCTTTTAAATCAATCAATATAATAGACTGTCCTTTTGGTAATAGAGAAGGCATGGGAATTCCAGGCTGTAGAGAGTCCATTGGCTGAATCACCTTATTAACAACTCTTAGATTTGTTACAATTCTCTATTTTCCAGATTTCTTTTTAATAGCAAATGCAGAAGAATTCCAAGGGTTGGTTGATTCTTCAATATGCTGAGTATTTAGCTACTCCTGTATCAGTTGTTCTAAGATCTGTAATTTCTCTGATGTTAAAGGTCATTGCTCAATCCTTATAGATTTTTCTGCTAACCTGTTTAAAGGTAGGGCTTTTGGTGCCTTTGAAAGATCAGTAGCTGTTGTGCCCTGTTCTTGTTGAACCTGAATGGTCGGTGACTGTTCTTTATAATACCTTTCAATATTTTCCCCAGAAACTTACATTACTTTATGGTTTGTTTCTGAGATTGGAGGAATGTTAAGCATGTTACACGATGCTGTAACACATCGTGTTCCCATAATTTCATTGCTATGTTATAATTTTCCTCTCTTTCCTTCTGTCCCTATACATTTAATTCATCTTACATTTTATTTCACCTGAGATAAAATTCCAATCCTTAAAACCTGAACATTTACCTCCTGAAGAGGCCAATTTGGATGCCAAGATTCTGATGCAGTTATTATTACTTCTGCACCTGTGTCTACAAGGCCATCAGTTGCAATGTCTTTCATTTGTATTTTTAACTTTGGTCTTTTTGATCATTTATAGAAGTTTGCCAAAATATTTGCTCAATGGTTTCTTCTGAAATTTTGTTTTATCTTCTAAAGCTGTTTTTAATCATCTAGAGCAGTATGTTTCTTTACTTTAGGCATTAGGTCTAATTGCTCTGGGGAGAAGTTTCCCTCTGGGTGACAGGAAATGACTGAACCAAATTTAATACAGGAACCTTTGAGTTCTCCCCTCCCCCCCCCAGGCATTTCCGGGTAACAAAGGGTTGCAGTCATTGGTCCAATGTCAACTTTTGCCACACCTTCTGCATACTCCAGAAGGGAAAGGAATACTGTTTAGATTATTCTTAGAAAAAAGCGTTATTTCCAGAAAAGCCCTACCTGCAATTTCTTTTTAGGTGTCCTTGTTTACCACAATCAAAACACCCGACATTTTGATTTTTCTTCAAACCTCTGGAAATCATTTCTTCTATCCAAGTATCACCATGGTTATGAGATTCAATGTTGACTATATCTTGGATCCATTCCTTTATTGGTGCTGATCTTGCCTTTAAAGGCCTAATTATCCCTTTGCATTGTAAATTAGCATTTTCAAAAGCCAGAGATTCAATTATTATTTGTCTAGCTTCTGAATTGGGTAGCATCCTATTTACAGCTGATGCCAATCTTTGTAAGAAACCATTGAAGGTTTCTTTTGGTCCCTGTATAACTTTAGTAAATGACTCAGTTCTCTTTCTGACTTCTTCAATTCTATACAAAACATTCAAAGCTGCTGCATGGCATAGAGCCAGGATGTGGGTCATCCTATAGAGACTGTCTTTGTACATTACCATAATCACCCTCTCCAAGAAGTTGGTCTTGAGAGATTTCAATACCTCTAGCCCTACTTTATTGTTAAATGGTCAAAGCCTCATCTTTTCACCAGGTATTCAGTTGTAATTGAGGACCAGGCTCCAATACTGCTGTAACCAAGACTCTGCAGTCTTGTGGGATAAATCTGTTACTAACTAGTTGACCATAAATTTAACATCTGCCTCTCAAAAGATGAATGCATACCATATGAAACTATCACTTTCTTAAATCTCCTTAAATTTAATATTTTCACAGGAATACAGTCAGCTCTTACATAGCCCTAAGGATACCTGTCATTTTGGTAGTTTCTGTAACTGGGTAAATTAAGTTTGTTTGAAAACCTTAGACTGTTTCTCTCTAACCATATAATGTAATGCTGAGGTTAGTTCTCCTTTAAATTCCTCTGTCTGGATCTGAATATCTCTGTGATCTGTTCTAATAAGTTTTTCTAAGACTTGCATCTTGGCACTCATATTAACTAACTTTTTAGGAATAAAATCAGCATTATCAATATGATCATTAACATTATGACAATCCCAGTTAAATTCTTTATCCCTTCATTTAACTGTTCCATTTTAAACCATCCATTGTGGTCTCTGTAATCATACAGAGACCTAACTCCCTCCATCATAATAGTGTTTCTCATTTTTTAGAGTGGGAAAAATTCTCTCTCTCTCTTTTAAACTAATTCTCCCCTTTAAGAATTCCCGGTTGTCTCACCAAATCTTGTAAGGATGACAGTGAAGATGACAGTGAATTGTGAGACTTCCTGCTGCTGTGGAGAAACCTAAGCAGGTTTTCAAGGCAGCTACCTAGTTTGACAGCAGCCTGAGGATGGGGTCCAGGGAAAGCCCACAACCCAGCAGGAGAAGGAGCCTGCTGTCTGAAACACACACACACACACACACACACACACACACACACACACGGGTTCTTGAGGAAGAAAAACATGCAGCAGGAGCTGCTTAAAGGCAGAATGCCTTGGTGGTGAGGGACTATCTCTGACAGTGTTTGGAATCCAAGTGTCTGTGGAGTTTGCTGCAGGGAGGCTGGAACAGAAAAATCCCAGACTCACTCAGAAGACTTGTGGAAGAAAGAAAAGAAAGCTGGTAGGGTTGTGACTCCAGCTGCATAAAGCTCTGGCCTGTGCCAGTGGCTGCAAAGTCACAGGCAAGCAACTTTTCTTGCAAATTTGTGTCCCAAATGTTGGACACCAGATGAATTGTGGTCCTAATTAGTCTTAGTAATAAAATTACAGAGTCAGATATCCAGGTAAAAGCTGAAAGATCAGAGAAGCAAAGGAGCAGCCATAGTCACCTCTTAACTTTCCAACTTCTCAGACTGAAAGGGTCCAGATCCTTTCTATACACACCTTACCACTTCCTCTCTCTGCCCAACCTTATCACTCTTTATCTCCTGTCTGTACACACATCCAGATCTCTATGGTTAACTAGTGGTTAGCTCCACACTCTGATCTCCAGGCAAGCTTTATTTGTCAGAAGTCAAACAAAATATCACACATTATCAGAGACTTCTATTGACTGCTGTGGTAGAAGATTCTAGAACTACTTGTCCTGTTTTGGTAGACTTCTGTATATTTGAACATATGACTTTGGATTGGAAATTTTGAAGTGGAGCTGATCTATGACTTTCACCAGATTCTAGAAGGGGATGCCCCTCATTAAAGTTAAGGGTCACCCCCTAATATAACTTAGCTGTCTTTGCCTGACTGAACAAAGGTTTCTACTGAACAGGGTTAAGGGATATCAAAGACTGTGTGGGAGGTGGTTTGACATTTCAAGGAAGAAAAGAATATAATCCATTAGGAGTATCTCAGTACACAGTAATTATTCTTAGTATTACTATTAAAGCCAAGGAAAAACAAAGTTAAATCTGATATGAGGCATCTTCAGCATCCAAAGCAATTTTATGGTTGTTTTGAAGTTCATTCTTCTGGGTCACCATGTTTTTTCTTAACTTTCTTTTTATTTAATATTTGTGTCTTTCACATCATGTGTCTCAATCCCATTCATTTTCCTTCCCTAGGTATCTGCCTTCTGCCCTTGCAACAACCCCCCCCCTAAAATTTAAGAGAAAAAAGAAAAGAAAAAAGAGGGGGAAAAATCTTGTCATGGAACCTGAGTGTGACATGGTGAGTCATGCAGCAAACCCCTTTATCCATATATCTTTACTCACAAGTGTTGATTGTAAAAAGTCATTGGTCTGGTTAAATATACTGAGGAAAAGAGTATACTGCGGAGTGAGCTGTTTAAGTTACTCATGGTACTTTCCTCTGAACACAGAGATAATAGTGCATCAATTATTGATTGCACATCTGTTCTGAACTACATTTGGTTCTGGACACAGTGCTGGTACTAAGATAAGCAAGATCCTTGTATTGTGCTTACAACCCTAGTATGAGAAAGTTGCTCTAAGGATTTAATGAGATAAACATGTACATCAGCATAGTTGACAGAGTCTACGTTTAATAGATAGTTTAGCAGTTATAATTGTTAATATACATTTCAGGTATCACAGGTTCCCCAAAAATGCTACCTCCTTTCTCCAGGAGTATTATGGTCTTGTCTCAGTTTTATACATGTTGGCTCTATGGTCCTTGCTGCATCCAATAACTGGTTTGGTGCCCAGAGTACTGTCTTAATTTACCTCCAAACTGTGAAGTAGAGCCCTTGCTTTGAACTCCACTAGCATCTTAAGCAAGATTCAGTTGACTCTGGCTTGTCAGCTGGGGCCTCTCTTGAAGGCCTGCAGGATGGTAACTTCTACTAGTCCGTGATCTGAGATTCTTTATGCTTTTCTGGTTTATGAACCTAAGCCACCGTTTTTGTTTTCATTTGCCTCTGGCCTGTAACTTCACTTCTAGACCCCTAGTGTGAGTTTCACCAGCTTGCTTTGTCCCCTTGCCCCCTCTTAAGCTATGGGCGACAGTTTCTGCCAACACTCCAGTGAAATGCCTTAGAGCACAAAGCACATCACTCCCACCTATATCATCCTTGTTCATCTTGAGAAAAGGTCCATGCGCGGAAGAAAAACCCTTGGCTTCACAGTCTCGCCAACTCTGCTCTGCCTTCCTCACACTCTTGGGGCAGGATGGATCTACAACCCAGAATAGTTGATACCAAGGCAGCTATTCAGGAAGGAGAGGAAGTGGGAATCAGAGTGACCTCTGCACATATGTAGAGTGTTGGAATCATGCCCACCCTTTCACTGTCAGATCTCAGCAGTGCTTTTGTGAAGTTTTCCTGACTTGTGGGAGTTTCACTCCCTAAGCTCCCCTAACCAGAGGAGGTTAGGCTTGTAAACTGAGAAATATAAGCTTAGGAGAGTCTGTTTCTCTATAACAACCCAATTTCAAAAGTCTGTATCTCTTCTTTAGTGTAGATAAATTTTAAAAATGGTAGTCAAGGAAAAATGACAATTAAGACAGGAAATAATTATAGGGCACTCAGATACTAAGTAGCTTAAATACAATAATTTACTTAAGCTCCAAAGTAACCCCACGAAATAGATATTGTTATAATTCATTTAATTATAGTTGAAAAAAACCAAGGTAGCCAGTGGTTAGGTAGTTGGTATAAGGACATAGAGCAGGGGGCTGGGAAACAAACCACAACAATCCTGCTGCTGAGCCATCATCAAGTGCCACCTATAACTTACTTTCAACTCAGTACTTTACTCAGGAGAAATGTGTTTTTATAACTTCAGAACAAGAGCAGCTATTTGATACCAATGTACACGCCACACACACCATGAGGTCAGAAACTGTTTCTAGGTGTTGGGATGGAATCTAAAGCATGGCAGTATGTGCCAGGCTGTGATGTTTCTTTCTGTTGCTGCAGGGCAGGAGGTGCATCTGCTTCCTCCTTTCTTTGGAAGTCGTGCTTCACCAAATTGGAAAAATCTAAATGAAATGGATAGTTTTCTGAATAAACAACACCCACTAAAGTTAAATCAAGATCAAACAAACAGTTTAAACAGACCTATAGCCCCCAGTTAAGACAATAAAAGCATTAAATAAAAGTATCCAAACCAAAAAAGTCCAGGGCAAGATGTTTTTTTATCATAGAATTCTATCAGACATTCAAAGAAGAATTAACCCCAATGCTCTTCAAATTATTTCACAAAATAAAATCAGAGGAAAACATTGTCCAATTCTTTTGATGAGGCCACAGTTACTCTGATACATAAACCATACAAAGATTCACCAAAGAAATTACAGACCAATCTCTTATATGAACAGAGATGCAAAAATTCTCAATAATATATTTGCAAGACAAATTTAAGAACACATCAAAAAGATCAACTACCATGGTCATATAAATAGGAACAGAAGGCAAAATCTTTCCTTTGACGAAATTTTATATTTGGAATATCACAGCTGATGCTTCATGCTGAATTGTGAGATACTGTGAGATTTCCTCCTAAGATCAGAAAGGATATGTGAGTGCCCAATTTTGCAACTTCTATTCAATGTAGTATTGAAAGTTCTATTGAGAGATAAGGCAAGACAAAGAAATTTATTTTGGAAGGAAAAGGTATCATTATCTCTTTTCCAAGTAATAGTATCTTACATGCTGAAAACCACCTCCACACACTGTTGAAATTGATCAACGAATTCAACAAACTTGCAGAATACAAATGGTCACATAAAATGAGTTGCGTGTCTATGTTCTGGCAATGAACAACTTAAAAAGAGAATTATGAAAACAGTTCTATTTACAGTGATATCAAAATTATAAAATATCTAGGAATAAATTTAATCAAATAGGTGAAAGATTTATACAGTGAAACCCTTCACATGTACGCTTAACTGCTTTTCAACAAGGGTGATAAAAACATTGAATTGGTGACAGGACAAATAGTACTGGGAAAAGCAGTTCTAGAATAGTCTACTACAGTAATAGAGTGTAGTTGGACTAACAGGTAACATTATATATGAGCATGAACTCATAATAGAGACCTGAATTTAAGGGTAGACTAAAAGACTTTTAGAAGAAAATTTAAGGGAACCTCATGACATTGAATTTTTGCATTGGTTTCTTGGCTACAGAACATGAAATAAAGGCCACAAAATAAATACATTATGCCTTGTTGGAACTGATAACTTTTGTGGTATCAGGAAAATTAAAGAATGGTAGAAATCATGTATTTGATAAAAAATTATTGTTTATGATATAAAAAGAGTTCCATTATTAGTTCAATCCATAATCAGATCTTTGTTGGACTGCAAAGAAGACAATAAACACCTACAACAACTGAGTGCATCACCAGTTGTTAGGAAAGTGTGCACAAATGAGATTCCACTCTATTTAAATCTTGAAAAAATACAAGCATTATGGAAAACCTGAGATACTGAAACAAGGGTGCATTGTTTGCAAAAATATAAAATTTAAAAGCCAGAGATAGAAAAAAAACTCAGAAGAAAATTATTACTTAGAATACAGACATAAGTCTATATTGCAAGTGGACACAGACCTTATTTTGTGTTTTCTAAGAAAAATAGATCATGTTAAACCATAAAATTTTTTGATGACTCTATTTTGTGATCAGTGGCATTTGATGCCATTTTAAGATGGCCAGGTGTGGTGGTTTGAATGAGAATGACCAACATAGCCTCATTTGAATACTTAGTCATCAGGGAGTGGCACTACTTGGGAAGGATTAGAAGGTGTGGCCTTGTTGAAACAGTGTGGTCTTGTTGGAGGAAATGTGCCACTGGGGGTGGGCTTTGAGGTTTTATGAGCACAAGCCCGGCTCAGTGAATCTCTTTCTTCCTGCTGCCTGAGGATCCAGATGTAAAACTTTCAGCTACTTCCCCTACCATGTCTGCCTGTGTGTTACCATGATTCTTGCATGATGGCAACAGACTAAACCTCGGAACCTATAAGTAAGCCCAATTAAATGCTTTTTTGTTCATAGGAGATGCTTTTGTCATGGTGTCTCTTCACAGCAGTAGAACACTGACAAAGACACAAGATGAACCTTTGGCTCATATTCAGGATACTTCTGTCATTCTCTCACTTCCTCCTAGGTGGGATATATGCAATATTTAGTTGCAAATATCTGCATACATTGAAATTTTGCAAGTTGAGGTGTGGACAGAGTTCTTTCCACATCTTAAATGTGCCAATGATTCTTTTCCATTTTCCTCTGAAAACTCCTCAAATTGATCATCTGTCTTATAACCAATGGAGTGTGTAGATGCAAGAACTACAGTAATGAACCCAAACCATGAGTGGTGTATGGGGATCATAAAATACTAATTCAGGATGGAATTAATAAAGAGAAATTTTATAAGCAAAAGTTCTTAGTGCCGTCTTTTGGGACTGGCTAGAATGTGTGGACCGAAATCCTAAAACAGGAAGAAAGGTCATGTTTTAAGTAAAGACAACAGACATATAGCTTTTTCTTGAAATAAATGCCAATCAGCATCCTAAGATTTTCCCTGATAAGTGTATCTGGTAACTGTCATTAACGATTCACTCAATAGTCCAGAAATTCAGGCACAAACTAATCTCTAGCTCCTCCAGTGGCAAAGCTAGCTACTGTTTGAGTCAATTGTTTAGTGCTCATAGTCTAACTAGGTGCCAGGCTCACCTGCTCTGGTTAGCATGAAGTCGTTAATGAAAAGTGAGAGAGAAAGGAAATGGATATTTGTTGCGTGTACTGAGTACTTAAAACTATCAGCAAATGGGGGTTGAATTTATACAGATGACACTGACTATACATTGACCGTATCTCAGTATCTTGGCTACCTCAGGAGACTGTTGTCGGGGTCCTTGAGGCAAGCAAATACCAACCGTATAGAGTCTGTTTTTCGTTAGTATACTGAGGTATCTAGGGCAGGCTAACTTTATAAAAGAAATAGTTTTATTTTGATTTATGGTTTTGGAGGGGCTACCTTTGCTGAGGGTTGTCTTGGCACCAGGGGGTCCTCAAGTGCCCCAGGGTGTCCCAGGTGAAGAGACAGGAAGCATGTGTGTCTCTTCTGTTCTTTCCCTCTTACATTATCCAGTCAGGGACTCCAAAGGCCTCACCTTCAGACTCTGGAGTTAGACTAAGTTTCTACCCTCTTAATACCAACATCTGAATTTTGGATTAAATTTCCCTCTGGGTTTTAGGGAAATCATATTCTAGTCACAGGAAATCCACTGTCAATTTTGGAATGCTATAGAGTTACTCCATGTAGAACTCAGCAAGGAGCCCCATGGGAAGGTGAATGCTTCAGAGCAGAATTAGTGAAGTCACACCTGTAAAACACCATGTCAAGGAATATGTATTCCAGAACTCTCTATTACCATGAGTAGTAGGATTCTTATAGGCCTATTTTCATTGCTGTAGGTTGAAAGCACTGTAGGGCTTCAGGCCCATCATTATGTGGGGTCTCTTTAGATACAGTGAATTTCAATGTGTTTTTTTTTAAAATGTGTGTGTTGGGTTTGAGAGCGTCTTCTATAGGATATTTACTGTGATATCTTCCATCATCAAATAAGAAAATTGGGGCTTAAAAAGACAAAGTAACTTTCTCACAGCTGGGACCCCAGTGTGCCAGTATGGGTCTGTCTAGTTTGACCCTAGCACTTTGGACTGAAGAATTAGGAAAGCTTGAACTCTGAGAAAGATGCTTTTCTGGAACTTTCTTTTGGAAAGTTTGGCAAGGGTTGTGTTGTATTTTAGTCAGAGAGATGCTCTCTTGCATTTTTGTGTTTAATGTGGTAGACCCATGCCAATAGAGGATCTCCGGAGTCCAAGAATATGTTACTCACAAGCATGAGAGATATATCTATCTTTTATGTCTTCCTAGAATTGACTGATACAAATGTTGAATATGAGATGACCAGAGCTGGAGAGTGTTTCAAAAATAATCTCAGATGACAAGAATAATGGGCCCAGATCAATAAGATGAAATTCATCTGTGTAAAAGGTCAAGCTCTTACTTGAAACAAAGGAAAAGGAAATACAATTTTATGTAGGTGCAAGGTGGCCTGGTTTGAAAAGGACTTTAATTTGCTTGACTATGTATTTAATACAGCCACAATGTAAAAGAAAGAGTCAATAGAACTTGTGTCATTATACAAAAAGCAGTGCAGTGTTCTGAGTAGGGGAAATGGATCCCTGAGTAGGGGATAAGATATGAAAAACATATTGGCTGCATTTAAATTCACATTGACCACCAGAAAGACTCTGCCAACCCACACCTCACAGTCAGAGGAGTAGGAACAGGGAGGTTTTCTTCTGCATGTGCATATATTAGTGTGCATTCCTATGTGGATATACTATATATATTTCAGAACTCACACTGTGTATCCACTCATTTGGAGTTCAGAGGTTGACATCTTGTGTCCTCCTCCTCGATTAATCCCTGCCTTATATATTGAGACAGGATCTACCCCTTGAACCTAGAGTTCATTAATTTGAATAGTGCAGAGAGTTAGTCTGCTCCCCGGATACCCTGTCTCCGCCTCCCAAGTGCTGGAATTGCAGACAGTCTACCACATCTGTGTAATTATTCAGCCACAGATAAGGCTGTACTTCCAGGTTCTAAAGGCAGGCACGTGTGGTCAGGCCCTCGGGCACAAAAGGCCCTGCGTGACCCACATGTGCGCATGCGTGGTTACATCCACGGATGACTCAGCTAAACGCTTGCACGGATGCATGGGTCACCTGTCATCTACGTCATCAGTGTGGTGTAGTCATGTAGTGCGCATGTGTGGGGCAGCCTTTAAAAGCTGGATGCGCCATCTTTCGCTCTCTCTCCCTCTCTGCATCTCGATCTCCAGGCCTGTGCACACTCTCCTCTAATAGACTCCGAAGCGGGTTTGTTGGCGTTCCATGTCTCTTTCTCACTCGCGCCCAGGTCATTTCAACCTGGCCAGAATTGAAGTTGACTCTCCAGATGTGCACTCCAGTCTTCACTGGTAAACGAGGAATAATTCTAGGAATTTGAGGTAGGTGGAGGACTTGTACAGAGTCCTTGGTATACACAGGCTGCCCTTCCAGACCTTTCCAGTCAACACCATGCTAGAAGTACTGACGACCACACCAGGTATAGTTGTGTCTCCCCCATTGATCATCACATGGGGACACTCCGGTGAGGGATTCCTCCTTCTGTGCAGCAATCCCACTGGTATGTCCTTGTGTCCTTGCCCACTTTGCTTCTGAGACTCTTGGGGCCTCTTTCTTTCTTCCTTCTTTTCTTTTCTTTTCTTTTCTTTTCTCTTCTTTTCTTTTCTTTCCTTTTCTTTCTTTCTTTTTCTTTTTTTTTAAAAGGTACTTTCCTCATTTAGCTTCAATTAAATCCCCTTGCCCTGCCATTTTAACTCAAGATTCCTGCCTTTACTTTGTCCTCCTTTTGGCCCAGATCCACACTAACCTCTTTCTTTAGTCAGTTTAAAATTGAATAGCAGCCCACACTCACAGTCTGTCCTGCACAGTCCTGTTCTTGGAACCACTGCTGCCTGGCTCCCAAGTGCATTCCACTGAAATTCCTCCAGCTTTGTTAGGACTCACCTAAGTTTTCCCAGGGCTCATTCCAGGACCAATTTCCCTGGAATTCTGATGCATCTATTCATACAATCCTCCCCTTTTCAAAGTTCCTGCTCCCTTGTGTTCTATAGTCTGCCTCACGTACACCGCCGTGTTGTCCCACCCGAGTCCATTCTTGACAGCATTTGTTGCTGGTTGTTTTTTTTAATGAGTGCCATTCTGACTAGGGTGAGATTAAATCTCAATATAATTTTAATTTGCATGTCCCTGATTGCTAGAGATGTTTAACATTTTTTCATGTTTATTGAGCATCTGGACTTCATCTTTTGGGAACTGTTTATTTCGTTACTTATTTATTGAGTTATTTGCTGGATTTTTGATATTTATGTTTTAGTTTTTGTCTAAAGTACTTGTTTTTGAAATATAATATTTTTATGAATTCTTTGAGGATTTCACACATGCATACGGTATATTTACTGTCACACCTCCCCTAGCTCCTCCTGATCCAATCCCCCAATTCCCAAATTCATATTCTCTGTCTCTATCTGTCTGTCTGTCTGTCTATCTATCTATCTATCTATCTATCTATCTATCTAATCTGTCTATCTATCTGTCTATCTATCATCTATCTATCTATCTATCTATCTATCTATCTATCTATCTATCTATCTATCTAGTCTGTCTGTTTATCTATCTATCATCTATCTATCTATCTATCTATCTATCTATCAATCATCTTGTCTATCTGTCTATCTATCTATCTATCTATCAATCATCTCGTCTATCTGTCTATCATCTATCTATCTATCTATCTATCTATCTATCTATCTATCTATCTATCTGTTGATCATCTGCCTATTCCTATCTCTCAATCTGCTGGGTCTAGTTTGTACTACCTATATGCTCATGTGGGTGTTGGTCCACCCACTGGAGCAGTTGACTTCCCAGGGGCCACACTGACTCTCCCTCCTCTAAAAGCCGTCATTTCTTTCTAACCCCTCTTCAGCTCCATGCTGAGATATGGACTGGCTTGATTGTAACACTATGGGGGGCCAGCTTGTTGGGGTTTCTGTCCTGCCCAGTACCCCACAGCTGGCAAGTCCCAAAGAAAATCACACACAGGACTCCATAAGATTATAAACTGATTGGCCCATTTGGTCAGGCTTCTTATTAACTCTTGTAGTTTATATTAACCCATTACTATGTTAGCCACATGGCTTGGTACCTTTTTCAGCTGTCAGCTCACATGTTGCTTCTTCGGTGGTCTGGGCAGGAATGGCAGAGGGAGCTTCCTCCTCCCTAACCTTCTCCTATTCTCATTGCCCCGCCTCTACTTCCTGTCTGGTTGACCTGCCTATACTTCCTGCCTGGCCAATCAGCATTTTATTAAAATATATGATTGACAGAATACAGACAATTCTCCTGTATCACTTGATAATGTACAGGACTTGCATAAGCAACCATAGTTGCTCTGAGTTTGTGAGCTCAGCCACATTTCCGGAAGACACTATTTGCCCTAGCCTCCATGACCATGACCTCTAACTTTCTCTCTCTCTCTCTCTCTCTCTCTCTCTCTCTCTCTCTCTCTCTCTCTTTGGACTTTGAGACAGGATTTCTCTGTAGCTTTGGAGCCACTCCTGGCTTGTAGACTAGGCTGGTCTCAAACTCAGAGAGATCTGCCTACCTCTGTCTTCCAAGTGTTGGGATTAAATGCATACACCACCACCGCCCGGCAACCTCTAACTCTTGCAGTCTTCCTACCCACTCTTCCAGTATGGTCCCAGTTCCTTTAGGAGAGAGGAGGTGTTATAATATAGATGTCCCATTATGACTGAGCATGCCACAAACATTATTTTTCTGCATATTAACCAGTAGTGAGTTTCTGCACTGATTCTTGTCCACTGTGCAAAGAAACCTTTCTGATAATGACTATTAGCTTCACTAATCTGTGAGTATAGATTTATGAACTTAGAGGGTAGTTTGATGGTATGTCTACTGAGGAAAGTAATAATAGAGGTGCACCCTGGGGCATATGAGGTTCCCAGTCATAGGTGTAGATTTGCACTATCAGATATGTGTTTCTTTCTGTTAAGTAGGACTGAAATCCAACCAGAAAGTGGTTGGTTGCCCAGAAGCATCTGTACCAGTATTGCACCCATGAGCATGTCTGGCCACAGCTGTTACTAGTGTAGCTTACAGGATTCCCAGGAGGATAAGACTGTTGGTGACTTTTCTTTCCAGGTAGCTTCCACAGTACCTTCCAGTACTATGAAAGCTGGGCATCAGGGAAGAAGTTTCCTGGTCAGTACTAACTTGATTTCTCCATGTCCTCTGACTAAGGTATGCCATGACTTCAACAACAGGGTCTTACCATTAAGTACTGGTGGGCAACTAGGCAATGACAATAACTGTATTGTTTGAGGGGCCTCTGAGACACACCTTACCAATAACTCTCGTGGAGGTATCCCATACCTGATAGTGGACTTCTTATTTGGCAACCACTGGTTTCCAGGAGGCACATTATCAATTCATAGGATAAGAGAGTTTTTTTTTAATGTATTCTAGAAATGAATCTTCTACCTGATAATTTTCTTCCATGTTGTAGGATGTCTCTTTGTTCTATTTGAAAAGGAATTTACTATTTTCTTTGTTGTCTTGGAGCATTTTAATTTTATGCAATTCCATTTGTCAATTCTTGGTGTTACTTCCTAGACTATTGAACTATTGGAATTCTTTAAAAAAAATCCTTGTCCAAGTTTATATACAGATGTGTTTCCTTTATTATTTCCTCTAAAAATTTCAGTTTCAGGTCTGATAG
This sequence comes from Myodes glareolus, assembly GCF_982192425.1. Classification (NCBI taxonomy): domain Eukaryota; kingdom Metazoa; phylum Chordata; class Mammalia; order Rodentia; family Cricetidae; genus Myodes; species Myodes glareolus. Next base: position 95,364,276 of record NC_142029.1, read on the forward strand.
TAAGATCTTTCATTTACTCTGAATTGATTTGGGGTAGGGTGACAGGTAGGAGTTATAATTTCATTTTTCTAAATGTGGTTCTCTAGTTTTCTTAGCATCATTTGTTTAAAATGCTGAATGTTCTAAAATGTATGGTTTCAGCATCTTTGTAAAAAAAAATTAGGAGCCTATAGATGTCTGTGTTTAATTTTGGATCCTCTATTCTATACCACTGATGAATATAGCAAATTTTCTTGATGAGCATGGATGTAAAAATGCTCAATAAAATTCTGGAAAATTTAATTCAACTTCAAAATGATTGTTCACCATAACCAGTTGTGTTTTATTTCAGGGAACTAGAAAAGGTTCAGTATGCAAAGTAGTAAATATAATGGATCACAATAAATCAAAGACAGAAATCACGTGGTCACCTCTTCTCAATAGATATATAAAGGGAATTTGACAATATTACTTTATAATAAAAATCTCTGAATAAACTATGAATAAAAAGAACATACCTCAACATAATAAAGGCTATACACACCAGATGTATATTTAACAAATGCTCAAGAAATGCCATCTATAAATATATATCACTCACCACACTGATTTTGAAAGCTATGTTTCTATAACATTGCATATTCAATCCAGAAGACATGCAGAAAAAAAAATCATTCGTGATCTTTTAGTCCTAGTTATACCATTGTCAAAATACTGATAGTGAAAATTTTACTTCAGTTTTTTCTGTGTGTCTTTATATGCAGATTTTTATTAATATATACCATACACATTATTTCAAACCAGTGGAATACTTAATATATGCTAAGCCCATGACCTGCCCTCATTGAACTTTAGTTTAGGGGGGTGTCAGACATTAATCAAAGAGTCAAAACTGATAAAAAGGTACAACTGTGGATATATATTGACAAGTGCCCACGAGAGGCACAGGGAGTCATGAGAAAGAACCTAAAGTTTAAGGGAAGTACCTACTCAGGGTTCTGTGTTACAGGCGTGTATCCTGAAGTTCTGTCGGCTGGCTGCCCAGCTGCTCTCTGGAAAGGCCTACTGGTCTGTTTTTCCTTTTCCTCGCCCCATGGGGAAAGCTTGATTCCACAAGAGCCAGTGAAGCATGCTGTCCTCCCTTTGGATCATCACACACTGTAGTGAATAAGAAAAATATCTCACCGAAGGCTTAGTTTTAGTTTGCTTGCAACCAAAGTTGAATTTCACGTAGCTTTTTAGTTGTGCACTAATTTTTTTTCTGCTAGCTGCTTATATTGTCACCATTATCATTTTCAAATTGTTCCAAATTCCTATTTTCAGATGTCAAAAGTATTTGCTTCTCATTATTTCATGGTGGTAGGTACCAGTAATGGATGACTTGTAGACATTCATTTATTCCCTGACCACAGTGAAGGAAACAGGATGTGATTCATATATATTATCTTAGACATCACTATGGTCAGAGAATCAAATTCTTCTTTCTGAAACATAGGATTTAGTCACAATCAACTTTTACTTCTGCTACCATCTAGCCCCATGCTTCTAATCTTTAAAATGCTGTGGAATACAAGGAGGAATTGAGCTCAGTGCTATAAAATGTCTCCCCAGTTCCAGCATAATGGTTTGTTTACTTCTGATTTTCAAATGGGATGGTAGAAGAACCATGCATATTCAGTCAAATCTGTTCTTTGAGTTGTGATCCTATGTGATGATTAATCCTGTCAGCTTGGCAGGATTTGAATCACCCAGGAGATGATGAGACATAGCTCTGATGTGTTTGAGGGCTTCTGGAGAGGATTAACTGAGAGGAAAGACACCCTTGAATATGCATGGTACTGTCTTGTGGTCTGGGTTCCAGAACAGAGTAAAGGGGCTGGGGGCAAGAGAAAGCTAACTGAGCACCAGCATCTTCCTTTCTTTGCTTCCTGGTCACCATGGCACAGACTTCTCTGCAAGCAATCCTTGCTGTGATGCTTAACCTTGGTTATCACCTTGACTTACATCTGGAGCAGTTAGCATTTCTGCCTGGGGTTTTCTTGATTAGACTGTTGGGTGTAGAGGATATGCCTTCTGGTGGCAGCCCATACAAAAGGACATGGAAGAAGGGAGCTTAAACCTACTTCTTTGGGATTCCAATGTATACTGAAGGCCAGTAGCTCTGTAGAAATCCCCTGCGACTCCAACACCAGATCTGGACAGCTGAAACATCTGTTCTTGTTGACTAACAACTAGCAGATTGTTGGCCTTTTTATTGGGAGACAGCCATTGCTGGACAACTGAAGCACAGCCTGAAAGCCGTTCTAGTAAATTTTCCTACACACATAGACACAATAGGGTTCTATTGCTGTGAAGAAACACTACGATCACAGCAGCTTTTATGAAGAAAAATATTTCACTGGGGTTTGCTTACAAATTCAGAGGTTTGGTCCATTGTCATCATGACAGAAAGCATGGTGGAATGTAGAAAGCCATGGTGCTGGAGAGGCAGCTGAAAGTTTTACATTCCGATTGTCTGGCAACAGAAAGAAAGAAAGGTCTGGCTTGAGTCTCTGAAACCGCGAAGCCTACCTCCAATAGCACACTTTCTTCCAACAAGGCCACACTTCCTAATCCTCTCAAATAATGACACCCTTTATGAGTCAATGGGAGCCATTATCATTCAAACTAATACACACAGATATCACACACACACACACACACACACACATGTGCACAAGCACACACATCAGTTAGTGATCTTCCTTTTGAGAACCCTGACTCATGCACTTCCTACGATGTAATGAGCTTTCTAAAACCGTGAACAAAAATGGATCTTTCCTGGCTAAAGTGTTTGGGCAGGTGTTTTTTCAGTTACGTGAAAGCAATGTACCACCCTGCCATTCCACTTTCGCCCGTTTTCCATGCTCAGCATCCGTCTTCAGTAGGCTACTGCACCACATGATAGTCAGCACCTTACTGGGAAATAGATGTTTTTCCAACCGTAGGCGATTGTGACAGCCTGAGCATGTTTTAAGATATGTCAGGCTACAGCATGGTGTGTATATGGTGTGCTAGCTACATGCTGGGCTTTTTTCTTTCAACTTACGATTGTTTATCAGGAGGCAAGCTTTACTTTATTGAAGAGCATCTGTATTATACATTCCTTTAAACTTCCGGCTCCCAGGAGGTGGGAATGGAGCTTCTGACTCCGGACCTGTGGGTTTCTCCAGAGAAGGAATGCTATGGGAACACACTGGATAGCTGGGCAAGGGTCTTAACCTAAGGCCCCCCCCAACCCCAAATGGCTGGGGAAAAAAATAGTCTTAGTGTTAAGAAGAGAAGGATCTAGACAACAGAAATAATATAAAGACAGATGAAAAATGAATAATTTATAAGATGGTAGGGGTACTTATTCAATCAAATACATTATTTGGGGAGTGGGAAAATAAGAAAAATCTGTTCTCAAGACAATTTTTTTGCAACTTAAATTATGTATAACTGTATGGATTAATAAATGGGCATGATAAAGTTAGCATAAATTATCGTTGCTTTAAGTTGGCTAGTTCATTCACTCATTCATGCATTCATTTACTCACGCTTTCATGCACAGTTGAGTTCCTATCAGGAACCAGATCTGTGGTGGGTGCTGTGAACCCTAGGGAGAGGAAGACTCACTGCTTTGCTCGCAAGGAGTTCATCCCATCAGGACCAGAAATTAGCTCTGCTGCGGGAGTGTACAATCTGGTGTGTAATCCCCTGACATGTCTAAGTGGCTTCATTTATCACAGATGTGTGAGCCAAGGGGCTGGAAGAATTTTTTTAGAAGCACCGTGTTACTGAAAATTTGGTAGTAATTGGAACGACAGGCAAAAATATTTGGGGTAAAAGCTAAATGTATCAAGACACTGGATTTTCTCACTAGTGTCTAAACTATGCACTTATGGGTCTAAAGAATGTCATATCGATCAAAATTCTTTATGAGGAAATCCCAGCTAGAACTCGTCACGCTGTGTTGGATACACAGGCCTCTACCTCTGTTCTTCCTCTGTGATGAGCGATCCTGAGATGCATCATCTTGGAGTCTGAGTTTTTCTGGGATGTTTTGTCAGGGAGGATGGGACAGACTGCATTTAACTCTGCCTCTTGATCTGTTGACCTGGCGTCAGTGAAGACCCATCTGGAAACTACGGGGAGTAGATGATGTCCCATAGAAAGATAAAAAAAATTGTGGTGAAGGAAATGGAAAAGAATTCTCTTGGTGTTTCAACTGGTCTTGAACTTGAAATCACCTTATCTCAGCCACTGAGCCTGGGAGAAACACACACATATACATGTGTGTGTGTGTGTGTGTGTGTGTGTGTGTGTGTGTGTGTGTATTTCAATGTGGCAGTGAGTGTCTTCTAATGATGGTGGTAATGAGAAAGATGATGATAACTGTAGCTACTTTGTTAACTAAAAAGACTTTTTATTGTATACCACATCCCTTTTGCTGTGCTAAGTCATGAGCATTGATCATTTCACTTGATCTTCTCAGAAATACTTAAGGACTATTACAATCAATGCATATAGACAATGAAGCCGAAGATGAAAATCCAAAGTCACACAGCTAGAGGCAGATGCATGAGTATATCCAACTCCTGTTCTTTGGACTGAGTTAATCTGTCAGATTTTATTCACTGGTGTTTAAGTATGAATTGATTGTTGCATGAATGACACACTAAACATGATTGAAACTTCGGATGAAAGTGCAGCTCACGAATCTGGTTACCAGTTAGTTCGGTGACTCTAAACATTTTAGATGTTTCCATGGAACTTGTTGAGAAATTGGCAACTGTCGATGGGCTTTCTTTCTGGAAGGATACACATGTGTATACAGATGTGATCTATCACCATATAAAATTTGGGGGATGTTCTTGAAGCTCTTGCTATAGCATGCGAGGGCCCTGGGCCCATCCTTAAGACAGTTTTTCTTTTGTTTGTTTGTTTGTTTTTCAGAGCTTGTTATAAGGTACATGCCTTTGAAAGCTAATGTCCTTCCAAGATAGGAATACAGGGGTTGGAGCGGTGCTACCACCACATGGCATTAATTTAAAACATAAATGATGAAGCATTTTGACAGTCCTAGAATAAAGGGGAGCCCTCCTGCATTTCTCATAGTAGGTTTTATGTGCTACTGGAAATCTCTCCCTTGACTGTTACAACTTCAGGTGTGTTCAGAATGTCAGAAATAGAGACACAAACCATGCATGCAGTCTGAACTTGTATTATTATTTATGGGACAGAAGAGCCAGTCCCTCCTTGGCAAGCCCCACTGCCAATAACGAAGTGAAGTGGAGGAGGATGAGATCTGGAGAGAAAGTATCCGTGGAAGGCAATCTTTTTGTATGTTGCCGATTTCTGGTTCCTGCCTTGCCCGCCAGTGCATGTATTTTCAATCCAGAATGAGCACATGTGGTCAGAATGGAAAGAAAAGATCTGTGGGGAACAGCTCTCCTCTCCTCCCCTGCCTCTCATGCCTGCCTGCCTCCCTGTACCTGGGAGCTCTGGTGTGTGGGTCTGGGAGAGATTTCCCAGCTTCCCTGGGCTCTGTCTGGCACCCGTCTCGACAGCATGAGTGTGGGTCTTTGAACACACATTCATCGAATGGGGTTTCACTTTCATTTTAATGTCTCGTTTGGCCACTCGAGCTGCAGAAGTTTCTGGGGACATTGTGGACACGTCAGGGCTTTCCCGGTGCCCCGAGGAAGGTGCAGTGGTTTCCTTCTCCTCCAGTCCACCGTCCATCTTAATGTGTGGTTGCATGCTTAATTGCTTTGGCAGCCATCCTTGGAGCAGGGCTCTCGTGCAGGTTCCTGGGGATTGCTGTGGAGAGGCTCCACAAGGAGTGGCTTACAGAGCATGGATGGAAGCCAAAGGATGCACAGAAACGGCATTCTGCTTCTCGGCTGTTGCTTCTGCCTGACTCCTCCCATCTCTTATCTACCCCTCAGCCACAAATAATCTCCTCACTCTTCTTTCTCCCTTTGCTCAGTTCATCCTCCACACAGTTGCCAGAGCAACCTTTGTCAAGTGCAAAAATGTTACTACATGGCTTCAAAGCTTCCAGCGGCTCCCTGATAGGCATTTATAAATAGTCATGATAACTTTGACCGGTTCTGGATCCTTCCTCTGTGCCAGGCACCTAGTATATGCCTTTCATGTGTTACTAATGATACTTTGCCAAGTAATCTCAAAGGTATGGCTTATTGTTCTCTGTACTTTAGTGAGGAGAAAGCTGAGTCTGAGAGCATTGAACTCGGTCGTGGTCACGTTCCCAGAAAGCAGACACCATAGAACACATACTTTCTACTCCCTTATAAGAACCCCCAGTGGAGGGTATGGGGAAGCTTAAATCTAGGCAGGTCACCAGTGCCAAACCACCTGCCCCTTAGAGAGGACCTGTTACAAGCTGGGAGACTTCAGCTCCAGGTTCTTTTTGAGTAATATCTATGAGGACTCTGTGCCCTTCTCCCCAGAGAGCGATGAGTGACCAGACCAAGCAAGAGAATTGTTTTATAATGATTCTTTACTAGCAACTTCAATATCCAACACATCAATGGGGTTTACAATCTTAATAGGCATGGGGGATTGATAATGGGCAACACACAGGCAATTCAATATCACAGTTATTAATCCTACTGAACCTAATATATAAAACCAATACATAACCTTTATCTAACTTATCACTTATCCATAAAACACTTCTTAACCTTAATACAACTTATCTATTACCTATCTATAAAATTCTTATTAATATTTCACACACTAAACATATGTATTAACACGTCTATGCTCTTCTCTTAACATCTCATACACATATTAAGTAGCATCATACGACCTGGTATTCTTCAGCTTAAAAAGGGTTTTTTGAATTTCTTCAGGCTGGACGCCTGACCGCACTGGGGGCTGGATAGCGAGGCTCTACTCTTGACCCCGTAGTCTGCATTCGGGAGATAAGGTTCCGATGTCCAGTTCCAGGCTGGTATTGGGTGCTGGATCAATCCTTGACCGTGTAGTCTCTGGCCTGGTGCTAGTCTATCTCAGAATGTAGGCCTTGGGATTCAGCTTTTCGGGTGACTGAGTCTCGGGAGACAAGGCTTTTAGTTCTCTGCTCTCGAAGATGAAGCTTTGCTCTTGGGATGGCAAAGCATTCTGTCTGCTTAGAAGACAAAGCTTTGCTCTCAGGATGGCAAAGCATTCTGAAAGGCAGGGTATCTTGTCTGTTCTTGGGAGACAGACCTTCAATGTCCATTCTCAGGGAATGAGGCTTTGCATTCGGGATGCAAGACGTTAAATGTCTGTTTTTGGGGTATGAAGCTCTGTACTTGGGAGACAGAGCATTAAATGTTTAGGCAAGGCGTTTAATATTTCTGCTTTTCGGGAGGCAGGCTTGGAGGATCTCTCTTTCCATGAGGCCGATACCTGAGCCATTGTGAGAAGTGAGTAAGTCCTTCTTCAGCCCCCTCTTTTAAGTCAGTTTGAAACTGCCCCTGGCTTGATCCTTCTGATAACCAGATGTCCTAGGTTATCAGTATCAGTTGGCCACAGAAGGGTAGCGGTCCCTCTTGTGTGGCAAGATTATTTCGTTACCACGGTTGCTAGGTGCAGCCCCCTCCCCCGCCATCTGACAAGGCCATATGGGTATGACAGCCTTCAAGAGGGCAAATGTTCTCTTAATATTTCACTTTAGTAATTTTCTATACCACACACAAGAAGAAATGCTTTTACATTACACCAAGTTTTATTCATTCTTATTCTATAAGTTTTCTGTTCTATCTACACTTACAGATTCCCCTTTCTTTATTCATTCAGAGGAATCTGGTTCCATGCTCATTACAGGACCCCTCCAGTAACTTGCTCTGTATTCAAGGGATTGCCCTAATTCTTCAGGCCTTCACTCATCATTACCTGCTATTGGTGTCTTCTGACCTAGTCTGTTTGTTACTGGTATGCTAGGAATCCATAGATGACTAAATACAGCTTCTGGGTTCAGAAACTTACAGTTTTGTAAGGAGACAGGTGGTTGATAGGTAACTGAATTTCCGGTGGGTTAAGTACTTACTGGTCTACACACACATACCACAGGAACATGGCAAATCATGACTACACCTGTCTTGGTAAGTAAAAATGAAGAAAGGTTCAGGAAGGCTTAATAGGGAAAAAACAAGGCCTGGGTAGAATTAAGAAGATGGTTCCTGGCAGTCAGATGAAGGTGGAGATGGGGGGAGCAGGCATTCTGGGAAAACAGAGTAAAAAGAGCAGAGAAGGAGAGTATGAACCATGTGGGGTGTTCAGAGCCCTGGTGCAGGAGGATTGTCTGTATTCTGTCAATCATGTTTTAAATAAATGCTGATTGGCCAGGCAGGAAGTATAGGTGGGTCAACCAGACAGGAAGTAGAGGTGGGGTGATGAGAACAGGAGTATTCTGGGAAGCAGGAAGCTCCCTCCACAGTTCTGCCAAGACCACCGAAGAAACAAGATGTGAGCTGCCCGCTGGGAAAGGTACCCAACCATGTGGCTAACATAGATAAGAATAATGGGTTAATATAAGCTAAAAGAGCTAATAAGTAGCCTGAGCTAATGGGCCAATCAGTTTTATAACTTATGGAGATCTCTGTGTGATTTTCTTTGGGGCTTGCCAGCTGTGGGGAACTGGGCGGGACATAAACCCCAAAAGCAGGCCCCTTCATGTTACAGAGCCCCAATTCGAAAATAACCCATTATAAGTGAATTTAGTTTATGACTTTTAATCTTAAAACAAAATTAGATGGAATTAGAAACTCTCTTCATCAAAGTTCATATTTATTCCAATGAGGAGTTTCTGCAGAGTGAAGGACATTTGATGTGACCACGCTGAGACAAGATTGTGCTACAAACTGGAGGAACCCCCTTCAGTAGGGTCTTGGGGGAAACATGGAAGATGACATCCATATTCACAGGTCTTGTCTGCTTGTGTTACTGTGTCTAACATCTTAAGTCCTTCTGATGTTGTGATGCCTGTCTTCCTCTAGCCTGGTTTTGTCATTTAGAGAGACCTGGATAGGTCATGTGGAATCAGTTTTAAGTCAGCAGCAGGGCTTCTTTTCTGGGCAGTTGTTGTTTAGGCTTTCTTCAAATGTTTTTTGAAGAAAAACACAAGAAAATTTGTGTAAGGCCATGGGTTTGAACTGGGCATGAACATTGAGCCCTACAGCCCAGGCCAACATAGAATTTAATCACAATCACTGGCTTTTGATTGCTAGACAAACTATCTAAGCTGTAACTAAACGATTGCTTGATAGCTAAGCAGTATTCAATGAAGGTGATTTCTATGCCTTACACGTGGTTTTCTATAAAGGTTGTCATAGGTTGGGTGTGTGTTTGGTAGGGTAGGGACCAGGATTCCTGAAGGAAACACCATTAGGGGGATGAAAATGGCCAGCCCCAGAGCCGTGAAGCCAGGAGAAAGACACTCACCAGTGCCTGTAACTGGAGTCCCCAGTAATGATCTGAATGCGTACTTCCTGGGCTTTGTTTCATCTCTTCTCTAAGTTGTAACACTCTATGGGTAAGGCTGAGACAGACTGAGAATTCCCCCTCTCTAGTTTCTACCAAACTGTAAATAAATTCATTTTTCCATATATGTATGTGTGTGTGTGTGTGTGTGTGTATATAAAATGTCATTTTCTCTTAATCCATCTGGACCTGGGGCCAGGTCTTATAGCTGGGAGTTTCAGTAACAAGATCATGTTGTTGGCTGGAGTTTTCAGAACCAGCCTCTGGGTCTGGGAGCTGTCTGAATCTCAGATTGTGTTTCGTTCTTTGCTCATACAAACTCTATTTGACATAATTGGAATTTTCCCTTTTACATTTTGGCATAGTTGGCAAGATGCTAAGCAGAACTCCAGCAGCCTTGCCTCCAGACCGTCAGGTAACCAGGCAGTGTGTTCTGTATTTTCTTGCAGTCACTGGGGATGATGGGTAAAGTCTCTCTAGAATTCTGTAGCTCTGCAGATTTATGTTTTAAACTGAGTTTGAGCAACTTCGAAATTATGTTCTTATGAAATCCATTTGCACTTTGACAACTTGAAAACGAATAAAACACAGTCTGATTACCCAATCCCCATTCCCTCTCAGTCTTCCTCACCTCTGTCAAATCCCCTGTTCCCTACAGGTCCCTTTCTCAAGTCTTCTTGTGCTGTGACCCACTGAGCTTAATCAGGGCTGTCTGAATAACTCTGGGTGTGGAATTGTCTGATGGAGAGGAGCGGTTGAGCACTTTTTTTCTTCCCAAGTATCATTTAGAAGTTATTGTTACATATCTAGTCAGGTGTGAGCAGGGCAGCAGACATTGAGACCAGATTCCTTTTTCATGATCAGATTGTAAAGCCAGAGTGCAATTGTGTGACTCTAATTACCATTCAGAGGATAAGACCCCAGTAGTAACTCTTCCTCATGGTGTCCTTAGCTGAACCAGACTCCAGGAGTTCTAGACATTCCAAGATTCCTGGATGGCAGGAGGCCTTCTGATGAAGGACAGAGGGCCTGTCAATTCAGATGGGCAGGGAGATATCTGTCAGGAAAACTCTTTGACCCAAAGACCTTAAAATAGAATAAAACCTCCTTACAATGTAGATGAGGAAAATGGCCCCTCTGGATATTGTCCACTTTCATTCTTTGAGGGCACCCTAGACTAATCTGTCACAAAAGCACTTTCTCCTCTAAGCTCTGTTAGCTATGTCTCACCTGAATTCTTTCGGCAGAGACCGTAAGGTACAAGCAGCCTCAGCAAAGCTTCCAGAGCAAGGTGCTGGTGATGTGACCGGGAGGACTTCGTGCCCTAGGGAAGTCCCAGGAACCTGACAAGGGTCACTAATATGAGAATTTGCATAACCGTGGGATGGTTCCAAAAGTCAGCTTAAACTGCGAGAGGGCTTACAACCTTCTGGGACCTGAAAGTAGTCTGGTCAGATGGGAAGTGAAACTGGGGCCAATTTGAATAGTCTTCCACTTGGAACTGCAGCTAATGCCATACGTTTATGAGAATTCCCTTTCCTCATACCCTTTTCTTTGAGTCGAGAGTGACCCCTGTGACAAGAAATCTAGAATTAGTGACCACACTGAAGGAAATATGGTTTGGATAAATATTTTTATTTGTAGAGTCTATGAAATCGGAGTCCCCATATACCCCACACAAACAATAGGATGCACTTTCACCATCAGCACACAAAGGGCTTTCAAACGCTGAAGCTGAACCAAGAAGCAGAGCAGCTGCGTATGGAGGGTGAACTGTGACATCAGGGGGGTCTGCTCCTTTAATCGCCTTTATACTCCAGTTAAAATCTTACACTTGAACAATTAGTGGGCCACATCCTAAACATTGTACTTTGATTAAAAGCAAAACAAAACAAAACAAAAACCCCTAGACTGTTTGTACAAATGTCTGCCCTACCACTGGAAGCTTCTTACAGAAAAGAAGGAAAAGATTTAGGCTTTGTGCCCAGCTCCCATTGATTGGTCTCAGCTAGGCTTCATTCTTGTGCTTGCTGTTGTTTGGCAGGTGGTGGTGGTTAGGCTTAAAATCAGATTTAGAGCAATAATTAAGTAGTTCAACCGAACAAGGGGAAGAGCCTCTTGACTCAGTTAACTTTCTGAATTGATTAAAATGGCTAGAAGTTGAAAAGGTGAATCATTTTCAGAAGAATGCATGAGCCTTTAGAACAGTTAATCACAATAGTTCTGTCTGGAAACTGCCTTTGTGTAGACTCTTCAATTGGACAACAGGATTACTCGAATCAGGACAAAAGCCTGACATCTCTGTCTCCGTATTTTATCTGTTGCCTCGAGTTTGGCCATACTATAATTTACCTCTGCATTGTGAGCACGCTGTGTCAGAAACTTAGACCAGCAGTCTTTGTCTTTCTGAGATGTCAGGTTTCATTGAATGGCAGCAAATTTACAAGGTAAAACGGTTTTACTCACAGCTGTTCGCCAGCTAAGTCTGCTTCCCTTGACAGTCTTGGCCCAGGCAAGCACTTGCTCTTTGACTCTAATCTTAATTACTCGCCTAGCTCTCAGAGATCCTGCATTACAGATCAGACCTTGCATTTATCTCTGCATATGTAGGCCAGAGAATTGGTTGTGCAGTGTTAAAGGGGCAAAGGGTTTCAAGAAGGACAGAGAAGCTACAATTTGGGAACTGATAGGTGTGGAAGATAATGTTATAAGATAATGAACTCAGGGAGGAGGCTGGTGAAGAAGCTGGAAAAGCCATGATGTCTGCAAGACAGGCCACTGTGGATTGCAGGTTTAAAATAAAAGCTGTAGGGGTTGGAGAGATGTGATGCATTCAGTGGTTAAGGGTACTTGCTGCTTTTACCGAGGATCCCAGTTCAGTTCCTAGCAGCCACACCAGGTGGCTCCTAATCTGTAACTCCAGTTCTCGGACAACCTTGGGCACCAGTACACATACACATAATTAAAACTCAGACATATATACAGAACTGAAATTAAAATTGCTGGAGAGGTAAAGGGCCAAGCCTGGACTATTTATTTATTTATTAAAAATTTCCACCTCCTCCCATCCCCCATTTCCCCCCTCTACCCACCACTACCTCTCCCCTTCTCTCTCCAGTACTAAGGGAAGTGAGGGTGCCCTGCCCTGTGGGAAGTCCAAGGCTCTCCCCCCTCCATCCAGGTCTAAAAAGGTGTGCATCCAAACAGACTAGGCTCCCCAAAAGCCAGTACATGCAGTAGAATCAAGACCTGGTGTCATTATCACTGGCTTCTCATTCTGCCCTCATTGTCAGCCACATTCAGAGAGTCCGGTTTGATCACATGCTCATTCAGTCCCAGTCCAGCTGGCCTTGATGAGCTCCCATTAGATCAGTCCCACCGTCTCCGTGGGTGGACGCACCCCCACCCCTCGCGGTCTTGATTTTCTTGCTTATGTTCTCCCTCATTCTGCTCCTCATCTGGGCCTTGGGAGCTCAGTCCAGTGCTCCAATGTGGGTCTCTGTTCTCTGTTTCCACCCATCACCAGATGAAGGTTCTATGGTGATATGCAACCAAGCCTGGATTCTTGAAAAAGAATTGGAAAGACTAATGGATTGTCCAGACAGGTGAATAAGAAGATGGGCAGAAGGTAATTAAGTAAGCCAAATCAATAGCTGAGTCTGAGCAAAGCCCAAAACTAAGGGGCAGCTAGGGTATCTTGGAAAGTGGGGAGTTCTCTGCCTGTTGGTGTACTTGATGTACATACCAAGTGGTCAGACAGCAGGTCAGTGGGGCCCAGAACCTTTGCAGTGCTAAGTGTCCATCTCGGTAGGAGACCCAGGCAAGGGTGTTATATCCTTTTATCTTTTTCTGGTATACCTTATAACGTCTTGGGCTGGTTCTGATATAATTTTAGTATGTGCCTACGCCCTTGCAGTTTTAAGTAACCCCAATACATTTGTAGGGTAGCATTTTTCTACTCCCAGGAATAATTTATTCCTCCGTCGATGCTGCGTGAGCAGTGCTGTGCAGATGGTCCCATTTGTGTATCCATTTGGGTGCACAGTTATCCTCTGTATTCACAATAGAGTCAAAAGTGCCTTTGTAAAAATGGAGTCTCTCTGGGCAAGGCACAGTCTGTACAACCACTGCTTTATATATTACGTTGTCACTTAGAACAGGGCACAGCCTGATCCTAACATCTACCTCCATGTGTATGTGCTAATCCCTCAGGAGGTGTCTGTTTACATTCGAGTGGTGCAGCACTTACCGCACTCCCCGTCAAGGCTGACTGAACGCAGATAAGAGCAACAGGACCTCCACTGTCAGCTTCTGCCACGACGTTCTCCAGACCCACAAAGAGTTCCTCAAGGTCTCCAGTAATTGCACTAGCTCTGGAGCCACCATGGATAGCAGAGCCTGCAGACAGCCCAATCATGAGAATGCATTGTGTTCTCAACTGACACCGACTGGTACAGCCACTTTGCAGAACCAGGACTGAGAAAATAAACCAGACCACACTTTGACCCAACCTGCTTAGTTATTATATCTCTCGTCCCTTGCCCTGTTGTTCTAAAACACATGGCAATACCCTGAAGATGGACTGAAAAGATCCAACTTCTCCAAAAGCCCATTTTTATATATATATATATATATATATATATATATATATATATATATATGTAGATATATATTATATATACATATATTAGATATATATATTATATATATACATATATTATATATATATATATATTAAAAAATTGTTCCTGTTATTACTTCTGTTTGCTTTCTTTGGGGCAAGTGGCCAGACCGGGTATGTTGGAGCCCTGAATAGTGGGTGTCTGGCCTAGGGCTCTAGTTGCTGAGTTGTGGTGACCTCTCATTGCCTGTGCTATGCTAGCCTTCAAAGGATTGACAGCAGCTAAGTCCCCTAGAAGGATCTATAGAAATGGAAGGGAACACAGAGGCTTTGTATTTTGCTCTTTTCAAGGGCACTTGATTTTAACTAACCAGTGTACTGAGTCAGGGTGCGTTGGTGTGGTATGTTCTGAACCCTTCCCATGGCTAACTTGGTTTAGTGAGCTATTCAAGGCTAATGGTTAAGAATGAGTACATTAAGTGAGACAAAGATGGAACTTTGTAACGAGCCTGCCATAGTTTCATGAATCTCTTCTAATAATATGAAGTTTGGAGTTCTGTTCGATTAAATTGTAGATCTTTATTTTAAAAGTTTGTTATTTTGTCCATTAACCAAGCTGAATGACTGTGTATGGAGTAGTACAGCCTGAAGACAGGATTCATGTGGTTCTGAGTAACGGTAACTTTCTGGATTCTGTCTGTTGATAAGGGCAAGTTACTAGAAGTTGTTCTGAGAGAAAACAATTGTTCACTGCTTTAACAGAGAAAATCAGCAGGTCTTGAGTAACTGGAAAAAACCACCAAGCAAGGAAATGAAAGGTTAGCTGAGGAAGAAACAGTAGATTTGTGGAGTGGACGTCAGACCATCTGCATAATACATCTTACTAGGCTACAGATATGATGGCAACCAGAGTAAATGGTGTTTCTTCTTTTATGGAAGACCACAGCTAAAACAATGCAGATATAATAAATGACGATATGATGCAGATCACTTGAACACACAGGCCAAGGAGGGGAACAAAGGACGTTGGGAACAGGACTAAGTGCCATGAAGGAAAGGACTGTCTGCTCTCATTGGGCCACTCTCTGCAGGACCAATGGCTGACTGAACTCCTTGTAGCAGCTATTTTATCTTTGCTATTCACTCAGAATTAAGCATAATTCTGCTCTCACTGTTTAATATTTGATGATATATTTCTAGTGGGCTTTCCTGCTTTTATGTGGCTCAAGGTCCATTAGGAGACTTGAAAAGGTCGTATTAAAGAATGTAGGCCTCTAAAAGTATGAAATTGTACACATCTATCAAATGATGATATAAAACAGGTAAAAGTTGCTTTTTGGTAGATTATTACAAAAAGTTAAGATTTTTAGGTGCTTCAGATAGCTAAGTAATATGTCACAATTCAAAACAGAAGCAACTCCTTATATGAAGAGTGTAAGATATTTTTTGGTAAGCAAAACTATAAATTATAACTATAAATTTAGAGTTTGGCTTTGTTGGAGAATTGGTGACCTCTTAAATAGGTTATGGGGCTTTATTTCTTCCTAGTGGCAGGAATTGACATATTCTGGGTAAACACTCTGCTCTTGGTTGTTGAGACACCATTTTGCTTTGTAGCCCAGGTTGGCCTGAACTCACAATCCTCCTGCTTCAGTCTCTTGAACGCAGGGATTACGGGTATGTGCCACCATGCCGACTTTATGAAAAAAAATTAATCTTTTGATTATTTCAGAAAACTGAATTCTGTCTATTAAAAAGCATCTTTTCCTGTGGTTGTGTGGCTTTTACAATCGCCTTTCTGAGATATGCACTTTAAATGAATCCCTTAAAAAAACACCCAAATTCGGTTGTCTCTGCTGCCCTGTGTTAGGAGAGCATGATACACCTATACACTCGGTGTTAAGCTGGGACAGCCACCTGCTGTCTCTCCTGACACTTTTTGTCTTCCATTATTGACAGTTTAATTAATAGACAAAATGCCTCAAACTTTGGGAAACACTAATGTGGTGATTGCCTTCAAATTCCTCAGGTAGTTATGGCCAATATTTGATCTCTCAAGCTCAAAATTCCAGGGAGGTGATCAGAAGTTAAAGTGAGACGTTCTTTTTCCCTGATGGATTGTTCAAATATTTGCAGGGGATTTCATTCAGTTGCTGTCCTCAGTGAGCTAGGATTGCCCCTGCATACTAGGCTGCTCCCTGGTTGTCTAGAAGCTTCCAAAGCAGGAACGTCAGTGTTGTAACAGTAGTTAGAAGGTTCCTGGAAAATGTGTTTTCCTTGTAAGAGGCCCCTAGAGAGACATCCAGCAACAGTGAAACCGGTTCACTAGAGGAACGATGACACCGGGTATTCGGCTGCACAGTGCTGCTATTGCTCCTGTCACTCTGGTTCTCGTGTGTAGTAAGAGTCAGTTAGCGCTGGCAAAACTGGATTGCCTTAACCAAAGGCGCTGTCGCTCATTTCCGTGGATAAAAGAATCACTAGAGAGCTCCTGCCCTTTGTAATAGAACTTTACATAGGCCCCGGTCCTCCAAACTCCAAGATGACCAAATACTACAGGGATTTGATGGCCTGGGCCAAGACATGTATTCACCTGGCAAAGGAAGCACTTTATGGCCTATCAAGTGGTGACAACCAGACCTTGTGTAACCTTCTACAAGACCAGCCTTCTGGGAATGAGATCAGAGGCAACTCGATGCTGCTATTGTATGGGCTAACACTGAGTGAGTTCTTTGTAACCCCATCCTGCAGTGAAGCCCCAGGGCCTTGGACCTGGGGTCCATATATAAACAACTTAGGGACTCCCGCTGGGTTCCTACAGCTGCACACCTTCTGGAAGCTTGAAAGCAAAGCTGGCTAGGGAAACATTTTGTTCAAAATAGACGATATCCTAGGTGTGCAGTTTTTCTCATCAGTAAGATTCTCCAACACCGTGAGATTGTTTCTTTCACTTCTCCTTTGCTTGTGCCTGCCTCCTTTGTGGAATAATGCTGTAGGCAGGTTCCTGGACCCTTTTAAATACTTGTTTTCACTCCCTGTTCTGAGCTCCCTGTGTGGAGAACTAGATTATGTACTGGCCGATCAGGGAGATGCTTGTGCGGTTGCTAATAATTAATAATAATGCACAGAGTAAAGTATAAGAAAACTAATATATAGGTTTTGGATTTAAATGGATAAATTAATTGTTTTGCTCAATCTTTGATCACCTGGTTTCATTTGGTTTAAGTATGGGGGACCTGGCTAAAGTTCAGGGAGGACCTGGCCAAGGATTATTTTGAAAAGGTCTTTGTATTGCCTTCTTAATAGTCCTAATAGTCTGGTGTGTTATACCCTCTTGGGGTTTTAAATATCTACATACAGGCATCTGCTCAGTGCTAAATAAGCTGCCTTTGGCTAGGAAGATAGAAACTTAATGAAATTTATGATTGTTAAGACACGAATCAGTGGGTGGTGGTCAGAATCGTAACCCAGGACAATGGTGACCTAGAGTGATGCTAATACCCTAAGTTTAGGTTAAATTCATACTTAGAGATTAGGTAAAAGGGTATGTGTATAAAGTAAAATACATGGATTTGGACTGGGGGGTCTATATGGAGCTCTAGGGACCGAACCAATACAGAGATTGACAATGACTGAAGAAGGTGATTTCAGAATTCCCTGTGGCCAATTAGCCCACCAAACTGTAATCAATGTCTCTCTCCATGCCTCACCTGTCTTCCTATGCATTTCATCAGGTAACACTTGGTGGAATTCTCAGAACATTTTCTGCTCTGGAAGCTACTTGATTCTTATGTGATTTCATTTCATTTATTTTTGTTCAAATAAACCTTGCATGACATAATTGGCCTTGGGAACTTCTGCTTTAACACCAATACCTGAAACTTTCTCGTCTTCATTCTACTGAGTATTCACTTGGTGCCACAACCACTTTTCCTGAGCTGTTTCACCAGCTCCCTTTCCTGATTTGGTGGTTTTCATTTCTAGCATTTTGAACTGACTATGGATGCTTTATGTTTCTCTGCAAAAATTCTCTATCTGTTCATACACATTACCCACTTTTTCTGAGAACTGTCAACAATTAACCATTTTTATTAAAACCGCAGTCTAATATTTGGGTTATCTGTGGATCCAGACCAAGTGGCTTTTTTATCTTGTGATGATAATTGTTTTCTTTTGGTTTGTGCATTTCATTGTTTTTTTTTAAATCAAATAATGGATATTATATCAGAAGAACAGGAGAGACTGAGGTAAATAGATTGTGGGTCCGACTTCTTCCAGGTTCCCGTGTTGAAAGGTAGTCACTTGAGCCAAAAGATGAGCTAAGCTGTTTTGTTTGTTTATTTAGTTTTGTTGTTTGTGAGATGCGCCATCTCAGCCAACGGCTGAGCTATCTCTCCAGCCCAAATGGAGAGAAGCAAGTTCCACTGAGATTTAAGTTCAGATCACTGGATTCAGAGTGCTACCCAGCATGCCACTGTAAAACACTAAACTGTGTTTTGCATTTTATTGCTGCTATATTTGCTATCAATATTGTACTGGTTTGAATAGGTATGACCCCCCACAGATTCACATTTGAATGCTTGGCCTATGGGGAGGGGGCACTATTAGAAGGTGTGGCCTTGTTGGAGGAAGTGTGTCACCATGAAGGTGGGCTTTGAAGTCTCATATATGTTCAAGCTACACCCAGTGTAGGATGGTTCACTTCCTGTTGTCAGAGGATCAAAATGTAGAACTCTCAGCTCCTTCTCTATAACCTTGTCTGTCTGTATGGCACCATGTTTCTTATGATTCCAGTAATGGACTAAACCTCTGAAACTAAATCCCAGTTCCAATGAAATCTTTTCCTTTATAAGAATTGTTGTGATAGAGCTCATCTACCACCCAGGGCCACAGCTGGGCATGAAGTTTGCCTGTCATAACATCTACCCTATCTGGGACCTACTGGAGCTTGTGGAGGGACTGGTCCTGTAGAATGATACCTGCAGGATCTCCATGACTGGGAGTGGCCTTGGGATGTCCGAGAGGAGTCTCACTGAGACTCCAGTGATGATGGTGTACCAGAGAGTAGAGGCCTTGAACCAGACCAATTACTCATTGCAGTGAACACTTACTAGTAAAGCTGACTGGAAGAAAGGGTATATTATGTCACACACCACAGCTCCCAGTGCAGTCAGGATGAATGAAGAGGTGTGGAGAGGCAGGAAAGATGGAGAAGTGAGGAGGACTTTTTGTTCATTTGGTTTGTTCTTGGTTTTATCTGTTGGTTTGTTTGCTTGCTTTTGGTTTAGTTTAATTGTTTTTTAATTCTCTTTTGGGGGTGCTGCAGGGGTGAAGGAGGACATGGGCGGGGGGGACTGGGAGATGAGTGGAATGAGGATGCATAATGTGACATTTCCAGGGAATCAGTACAGATTTTTTTTTTTTTGAAGAATTGCCATGGTTATGGTGTCTCTTCATAGCAATAGAAACTCTAAGACAAGTGTGTTGCAGCCTTCAGTCTCCAGCAGTAGCTGCTGCTCCCTTGGATTTAGTATGGAATCTGGGATCCTTTCAGCAGGTCCTGCACAACGGTGCTGTTGGAAGCCTTCCTGCTTCCATTTGTCTTCCACCTGCAGCTTGCTCCTCACCTGTTATCAGGCTTGTGTTCTCCATGGGGTGGTGGCGCTGCTGGTTCTTAGACCTTCTGCTCTAGTCTCTGTTTGGGTCACCAATGCACCCCGGATTTGGACATGAGCTTTCCTTCTATCTTTTCTTCTGTCACAGTGGACTGACATGGTGACAGGAATCTGGGATATCGAGTTTTCCACCTCTTTCTCACTCTCAGTGGGAGCTGACCTCTGCTCGTGACCAGTTTAGAACCTTCCCGGGCATACGGTATTTGTTCCCATTGCTCCATCAGTGACAGGTAGCTTGGCTTATGGCCGGAGATGGAAGGGGACCTGTCTGCTTCTCTGACAGATGCTGCTGCTTATTACTGGATACCAAGCTCATGACGGACGCAGGGGGCACTTGCCCCCTTTACTGCTCTTCCTTTCTCTGCGGCAGCTTCTCTTTGCTAGAATTTATGGGTGGGGAGGGCTTCTGGCCTCTTCCCAGAAGAACACGAAGCAAACTGCTCCAGTAGTATGGTGCCTGGGTACTGCAAAAGGGGCGCTTAGGTTTCTTGCCTTCTTGCCTGGTCCCTCTTCCTTGTAAGCACCCAGAGGAGGCCGTGGCAAAGCACTTGTGGCATCCCCTGGGATGAGACCTCTCAAGAATTCTTTTTAAAAGTGATTGAGTAATATTGCTCTTTTTTAAAAAATTATTTTTTCTTTTATCAAAAATAGATTTTTTTTCATATATTATATTCTGATTATGGTTTCCTTCCCTCTTTTCTTTCCAGTCCCTCCCCACTTTCCTTCTCATCTGGATCTATGCCCTTTCTGTCTCTTATTAGAAAGAAGTCTAGTGAGGAATGAAATAAAATCTAATAAAATAAAACAAAGCACACACACTGTAATAGGACAAAACAAACAAGCAAAGGAAAAGAGCCCAAGAAAACGCACAAGAAACAGATGTCTAGAGAGATCTGCTTGTTCGTGTACTTCTTTGGAATCCCATAAAAACACAAAACCCAGGAGCCGTAATATATGGACCTGTAGGATAAAAGAGAGAGAGGGAAAGGAGAAAGAGAGAGAGAGAGAGAGAGAGAGAGAGAGAGAGAGAGAGAGAGAGAGAGAGAAGGCCTTACATGATATTATAAGACAAGGAATTGGCAAAAATGCCATTGAGTTTGTTTTTTGTTGGCCATCTACTGCTGGGTATACAGCCTACCCTTAAGAATAGCTTGTTTCCCTGGTGCAACTCCTTTCGAAAAAACAAGATTTTCATTTGTAAGTGGTTATCAACTGGAAGAAACTTCTGGGTTAGGGATGGAGGCTTGCATCCACTTCTCCTTTCAGCTCTAAGGCCCCTCCCCGGGCAGACCTGTGCAGGCCCATGCACACTGCCTTATTTCTCTGCGGGTTCGGTCCTGTTGTGCGTAGATGGCCTTGCTTCTTTGGTGGCCTCCAGTCCCCCTGTTTCTCAGACTATAGCTGCCTCCTCTTCTGCAGGGTTCCCTGAGCCTCGAGGTGGGAGATTTGACTGAGACATCCTGTTTAGGACTGAGTGGCCCAAGTTCTCTTATTATCTGTGTATTGTCTGGTTTTGGGTCTCCTTATTCGATCTCATCTGCTGCAGAAGGAAATTGCTCTGATGATGACTGAGCGAGACACGGATCATTCAGTACAGCAGAGTTGACTTGACAGCTGATATCCACATAGAAGTGAATACATGGCTACTATCCACATCATACAAGTGGATACACGCAACATTTGCTTTTCTGGGTCTGGGTTACCTCACTCAGGAGGATCTTTTTCTAGTTCTATTCATTTACCTGTAAATTTCATGATTTTATTTTTTTAAAAAACAGCTGAGAATTACTCCATTGTGTAAATTACCACATTTTATTTATATTTTCATTTGTTGAGGGGCATCGAGATTGTTTCTAATTATGGCTATTATGAATAGAGCAACAATGAACATGGTCCTACCACAAGGACACTTGTGGGTAGGTTCTTTAGGTAAATGCCCAAGAGTGGTATAACTGGATCTTGAGGTAGAGCAATTCTTCCTGAAGAACGACCACATTGATTACCATAGTGGCTGTACAACTTTGCTCTCTAACCAGCAGTGGATGAGTGCTTCCCTTGCTCCACATCCTCACCAGCATGAGCCGTCATTTGTGTTATTGATCTTTTGTTTTGTTTTGTTATGGCAATTTTTATGTATTGGATTGTTCTTTCAAATCCATTGCTCTTTTTTTCTTTTTCATACTAATCCCAGTTTCCCCTCCCTCCTCTCTTCCCACTCCCCACATTCCCCCCATCAACTCCTCAGAGACAGTAAGGTCTCTCATGAGGAGTCAACAAAGTCTGGCACATCACATTGAGACAGGACCAAGGCCCTGCCCCCTGTATCTAAGCTGAGCAAGGTATTCCTCCATAGGGAATGGCTCCAAATAACCAGTTCATGCACTAGGGATAAATCTTGATCCCACTGCCAGTGTTCCACAAACTTCCCAAGCCTCACAAATTTGCAGACAAATGGATAGAACTAGAAAAACCCACCCTGAGTGAGGTAACCCAGACCCAGAAAGAAAAACACGGCATGTACTCACGTATAAGTAGATATTAGACATAAAGCAGAGGATAACCAACCTACAGTCCACAGTCCCAGAGAAGCTAGGTAACAAGGAGAAGCCTAAGAGAGACATACATGGATCCCCCTGGGAAGGGGACATAGAAAATTCCTGAGTAAATTGGGAACATGGCAGGGGTGAGAGTGAAAGGGGAGAGAGAAGGAGATCATGGGAAAACAGGATGGTCAAATTGGAGGAAGGACAGAGAGGGAGATCAAGAATCCACAAGGATGACCCCAGCTAAGACTCTAAGCGGTGGTGAAGAAGGTGCCTGAACTAACCTTTCTCTGTAATCAGATTGATGACTACCTTAATTGTTATAATAGAACCTTCATCCAGTAACTGATGGAAGTAGATGCAGAGATCTATAGCTAAGCACTGGGCCAAGCTCCCAGAGTTCAGTAGAAGACACGGAGGAGCGAAAATATGAGCATAGGGGGTCAAGGCTATGTTGGGGAAACCCACTAAAACAGCTGACCTGAGCTAGTGGGAGTTCACTGACGCTGGACTGACAGCTATGGAACCTGCATAGGGCTGAGGTAGGCCTTCTGAATGTGGGTGTGTTATTGATCTTAACTGTGGAGGCTGAAAATGCAGGCCCATTTCCACCTTGTCTGACAGAGAGTTTGGAGACTGACAGGCAGAACTATACACCTCAGGAGATAGTTGTCTGGCTCTTTTTTAAAATTAAGTTAGCTCAGAGCCATCCTGAGGGGTGGTCAGGATGTGCAAATGTATTTCTGCTCCCTCAATTGTCTAGGAAAAGGTGGTCTTCAGCCTAAGTGACTTAGAACACCTTAGCTACCTAGATGACAGAATGCTAATGATTTGATGTCTCAGAGTGATAAAACCATTGACTGTGTGAGTTGTCCTTTTGTATCATGTTAATAAAGTCTTTTGTTACCTTCACACCCGCCCCCCTTATGCTGAATAACAAACACAGGTGAATTTCAGGATTTCAGACACTGGAATGCCCTCTTGATACTTTCTATGTTTTCTGCCTTTTTACTCTGTCTTCATATTCTTTACTTATATTTCTTCAATTCACCCTACCCTGGTAAGAAGTATTTTTGTTGAGTCTGGTCCTCAACACTTAACCATTCTGACAGTTGTAAGATGAAATCTCAAAGTATTTTAATTACATTTTCCTGATGGCTAAGAATGCTGAATATTTTTTATTTCTCAGCCATTTAGAGAATTCTGCCTTTAGGTCTGTACCCCACTTTGAACCGGGTTATTTATTTTCTTTTTACACATTAAGATTTATTTTATTTCTTGAATATGGATGGGGTTTTTTTTGCATGTATATTAGTATATTTCATGTGTACTTGGTGAACTGGGAAACCAGAAGATGATATTGTATCCCCTGGAACAGAATATTTTCTTGATACCTAGTTTTTGGAATTCTTCATAGATTTTGAATATTATCCCTTCAGCAGATGTGGAGTTGGTAAACAAACAAACAAACAAACTAAACACAATTTCCTCATTCACTAGGCTGCCACTTTGTCAGAATGATGGTGTCCTTTGCTATCCAGAGCTTTTCAGTTTCATGAGGTCCCATTTATTAGTTGTTGATCTTCGTGCCTGTGCTGTGTCTGCTCAGAAAGCCCTTTCCTGGGTCGGTGCATTCAAAGCTACTCAGCACTTTCCCTTCCGTCGTCAGGTTCAGTGTGTCTGGTTTCATGTTGAGGACTGTGATCTATTTGGAGTTGAGTTTTATGCTGGGTGATAAGTGTGGATTTATTTGCATTCTTCTGTATGCCAACTTTCAGTTTGATCATTTGCTAAATATGCTATCTTTTTTCTAGTGTGTACTTTTGACTTATTTATCAAAAATCAAGTGCCCACAGGTATATAGACTTATGTATGGATCTTTAACTCTATTCCATTGATCAAGGTGTCTGGTTTTGTGTAGTGTATGATATTCTTATTCCTATAGCTCTGAGTACAATTTGATTTAGGAAATGTTGATATCTTTCACAGTTTTTTATTATTATTATTTAGGATTGCTTTTGGTTTTTTGTTTCCATTTGAGGCTTTTTTCGGTATTGTGCTTTTCCTATCTGTGAAGAATTGTTTTGGGATTTTTATCGCTTTGAATGCGATTTCTAAATTGTTACAGTAGCCCAAATGTGGCGCTGGGGAAGTCTCTTCCTTTCTGCTGCAGTGACAACTGTGACAACTGCGGAGGGTCCCTGGGAACTCGGTCTACTTTGTTGTCTTACCTTCCAGATGTGCCCAGAAGAGTTGTGTTGATTTTCCAGGGTTTTTCTGGCTAGTAGAGTGTAAGATGTGAGCTCTGGAGCTTTCTATATTGTGAACAGAAGCTGGATGCTCAGGAGAGCTATTGTGTGTCACAAATCACTGACCAGCACCATTTCCTACACAACATCCTGCATTGTTCTCTTAGGAAGTCATTTATCCTCCAGGATTGACCAACATTACTCTTCTTTACATTTGAGCTTTTAGCTTACAGAGCGTTTTCTCAAATATTCTTTGTGACTCTCGTTCTTAGCATGCTTAATAAGAGCATTCAAATGGAAAGACCCTTGCTACAGCTTACCTTGGCATATGCTGCTCAGAGCTATCTGGAAAGAAATATCCCAGTGGTAAATAATCACTGTGCCTGTTCTCATGAGCTGCATTTGGGGGCCCAAATTGAAGTTTTTTTAAATGGTTTGGTGTCTGTAAAGTCACATTATGATGTTTGGGACACCACTTAGCCTCTGTGTCTTCTTCCTTCTGGCTCAGAAATCAATTAATAAATATAAGCTTTATATTGGTAACAGGTGGCTGCCTTAGTTTTATACATTATATTAGTATGCACTAACAAGGACATGGCACAGAAATTTTGTTTATGTAAATTTAACCCATATATCAAGATGAAAAGAAGACACAAAAACTAGGTAACTTAGTCAAGACCACTCATGGTCCAAACTCAGACTGGATGGCTTCAGAGCCTGGGTGTGTAATGACTGGGCTATGGTATAAACCTTGCATTATTTGATTAAATCTTTCAGAAGGGAGAGAAAGGTGAATCACCCAGCTAAATACTCTAAACACTCTGTGCCACTTTACACTAGAAATATTAGCCCAAAGGAGGCTGTTGACATGAAGTACTTTGATATTTTTGGCTATGTATGTGAGCATGTAGAAGAAATGATACCACACCATCCTAACTATTATTTGGCCGATCCAGTATTAGTTAGGATACTTTATTTGAAACTTCATTCATAAAGGTCTCTTTAGGGGAATGTCAAGAGCAACAGAGGTCTCAGACACTTTCTTAGTTTCAGAACTGCTGTAAATGAATGATAATGGATGATAACTGCTTGACCGTTCCTCTCTGCCCCCGCCACCCCGTAGAGAGATGCAAGGCCATGCCATGTGTGCAGGCACTAGAGTTTGCTCAAGTTTTAGAGTGCTGACACAAACAGATGGTTGTGAAACTCAACACTTATTTTTAAGAAGCAGATGTTTCTAGAGATAGAAAGAGCCCAAGAAAACAGCTGGGGTGTCTCAGTGACTCCACGCTGGCCCATTTCCAAGAGCAGAAAGTTTCATATCTATGGGTGCTGCTGATCTTTGGAGCCTCCAGGAAGGATTGTCTCTGAGTTTCTAAACGCTTCAGATCCAAGGGAATGGAGAAGTAGAAAAAGTATCAAAAGGCTAGGTGGATACAGTTCAGGATAAAAGCTGGTAGCAAGGCAGAGAGGAGCCACTGGAGTGGAGATGACTGCCAACTATTCAGTTCAATTGTCGAGACACCTTCTTCAGTATTCTAGGATACAGATAAAGAAAAAAGAAACATAAAAATGGATGCAAGAGTGAAATGCCAGTTGGGAAGCTGCCTCCATGTGATCCAGTAAATGAAAAGAATCATAAGAAAATGTAGACTCTACTCCAAAAAGCAGAAGAGGAGAAGAGTGTTAAAAATTCAGAAAGACAGTAAAAGGATAAGTGAAAACTAAAAAGAAAAAGACAAACCACTCATAGAAGTCATGGCTTCCTTAAAACAGGAGACGGGGCAGAAGACTCTCCCCAAAATCAGCCTGGTGGTCCTGGGGGAAGACACTGGGAGTCTTACCCTACAGGAGATGCCCACAACCCCAGTAACCCTGGAAACCAGTTGTGGATTTTTGTGAGATAAGAATTGGTATAGTGAAGGGATCAGCAGTGAACAGGACTCCAATTGTGTCTCTCTTTATGGTTTAGAGGGAAGGGACAGAACACCATCTTGAGAGACAACCTATTATTTGAAGTAGAGATACTCTGAGAAACTAGGGATGTTCAACAAACATGTGACAGAGACCCTAAATTTAACCTGCCACATCCCTGGGGCAAGAGACAGCCCTGGGAAGCAGTTGTGCCTGGTAGCCCCAAAGGGCAAATGGCAGAAGGCTCAGCTGAGAAGCAGTTGGTTCGCATAAGATCCAATGCTTTCTCTTTACTTTATGATGATTCTGCGGGGGAGGCTGTTATTTTCCTCCTCCTCCTCCCTATACTCTTTTTGATTTTGTGGATTTATTGGAGACAGACAAACAGCATGAAGTTGGGCAGATAGGAAAGTAGAGAGGATCTTGGAGGAATTGGAGGAAGGGAAAGAATATGATCAAAACATATTGCATGAAAACCTATTTAAAAGAAGCCAATAAAAGAAGAGTAAGCTCAATAGGAAGAACCACAAATAAATTAGAAGAGATAAACAAACCAATAGATATGCAAAATATATCATAGAATCATAAGAAGTATGAGAAAACAAGATGACACGACTACTTCAGAAGATCAAAACTTGTTCCAGGTGGTGAGGACAAAAAACAAACAAACAAACATACAAACAAAAAATGTGACTCCGTGTTGTCGGGGTTTCTGTCCTGCCTGGTTCCCATAGTTGTTAAGTCCTAAAGAAAATCACACAGAGGTCTACATCAACTATAAACTGATTGGCCCATTAGCTCAGGCTTCTTATTAATTCTTAGAACTTATATTAGCCCATTATTCTAGTATATGTTAGTCACATGGCTCAGTACCTTTTTCAGTGAGGCAGTCACATCTTGCTTCTTCTGTGTCTGGGCCGGGGACTGCAGAGAAATGGGCTTCCTCCTTCCCAGAATTCTCCTCTTCTCCTTGACCCACCTCTACTTCCTGTCTGGTTGTCTTGCCTATACTCTACTGGCCAATCAGTGTTTACTTAAAATATAATTGACCCCCCACACAAGATAGGTATTTTGAAAATACCTTGACTTCAAAATTGAAATCAAAAGATATGCTACTTTGGAGAAGAGGATTTGCTTTTGTTTCCAAAATGAAAGACTGTGGATTCATTCTGAGTTAAGAAAAATCAGGTTCGATTAAGGAAGATCACCTGAGAAATCTCCAGTAGGAACAAATGGCCCAGATGTCTGAGTTCTATATCCAGAACAGATTCAAGATGTTGCCTGAGATGATCAAGCCTCACAGGATACTCCAGTCAAGACTTGATCATAACTCTAAATTTTCTTTAGGTCCACATAAGATTATCAGCACCCCCAACCCGTAGGAAGTAGTCTGGAAAACAACGTCCACATTCCCAAAAAAAGGACTATGGGTGTTAAAAAAAAAGGGTGAAGTGGTATGGGACCCTATATTCTGTCAATTATATTTTAAATCAATGCTGATTGGCCAGTAGTCAGGCAGGCAGGAAGTATAGGCAGGACAACCAGATAGGAAATAGAGGTGGGTAGAGGAGAAGAGGAGAATTCTGGGAAGGAGGAAGCCCATTTCTTTGCAGTCCTTCCCCAGTCACAGAAGAAACAAGATATGACTGCTTCACTGAAAAAGGTACCATGTGGCTAACATAGACAAGAATAATGGGCTAATATAAGTTCTAAGAGTTAATAAGAAGCCTGGACAAATGGGCCAGTCAGTTTATAGTTAATGTAGACTGTAACATGAGGGGGCCTGCTTGTTGGGGTTTCTGTTCCACCCGGTACCCCACAGCTGGCAAATCCCAAAGAAAATCACACAGAGATCTCCATAAGTTATAAAACTGATTGGCCCATTAGCTCATGCTGCTTATTAGCTCTTGTAGCTTATATTAACCCATTTTTCTCATCTATGATAGCCACATGGCTCAGTACCTTTCTCAGCAGGGCAGGTTACATCTTGCTTCTCGGTGATCTGGGCAGGACTGCGGGAAGAACTTCCTTCTTCCCAGAATACTCCTGTTCTCATCGTCCCGCCTCTACTTCCTGTCTGATTGACCCACCTATACTTCCTACCTGGCCAATCAGCATTTATTTAAAACATGATTGACAGAATACAGACAATTCTCCCACTCCAGTAGACTTCTGTGTGATTTCTTTGGGACTTAATGACTGCAGGAACTGGGCAGAACA
Organism: Myodes glareolus; assembly: GCF_982192425.1. Lineage (NCBI taxonomy): Eukaryota > Metazoa > Chordata > Mammalia > Rodentia > Cricetidae > Myodes > Myodes glareolus. Next base: position 95,392,993 of record NC_142029.1, read on the forward strand.
GGAAACCCCCGAAAACAACCCTGTCCAGTGCCATTAAGATTGAGCAAGAAAAAGAGGCCCACATGTCTCCCTGGATGACCTGCCCTGGGCCTTGAATAGAAAACACTGACTGTTGGGCACGATTGTGGTGAGCATATATTTGGTGGGGTATGGGAAAGAGAGAGAGAGAGACAGAATGGTTCATATCCTGCACAGAGAGGCAGACCTGAAGAGGTAAAGGCAGTGGGGAGCCTGCTGAGGTGGGTGACTTGCTTGCCACCTGGGGCCATGGTGTTAGCCTGGGCTGCCGCTAAGGCATCTGTGACTCTGCTATAGCCGTGGTCTGTTTTGATGTTCGTGGCCCCTGTTACCACTGAAGGCTGAGAGGATAAGGCTGCACAGCGTTGGTCCCTCCCCTCTCTAGCTGTAACTATAGGAAGAAGTGGTCCTGACCTCACCAGCTGCAGCACCAAAGAGAGTAGTCCCTGAACCTTGCTTGGGCAATGCAGTAGAACTGGCCCTGGTGATACAGGTTTGAGTGAGTTGACCTTGAGGGTGTGAAAGCAGGAGAACCGGCCCTGCCCCCTGCTCCTTGCTGCCTAGGGTGAACTTGCTAAGGCAGTGCTCACCCTGGTGGTGGGGGCTGGTGGGCTGATTAACCCTGCAGCCATCCGGTCCCAGAACCAGGGTTATGAGTTGACCCACCCCAACATCCACCCCATCTATGATCTGCTGGAGCACATGAAGGGGCTTATCCTTCAGACCCAGCGCTGCAGGACTGCCATGACACAGGGCAACAACAGGATATCCAAGAGGAGTCCCAGTGAGGGACCCGTATTGATAGTGTAGCAGAAACCAGAGGCCTCGAACCAAACCGATGACTTTCTGCAATGGACTCTTTACTTGTGAGTAAAGATGTATGGACTAAAGGGTATACTGTGTGGCTCACTGCATCTCAATATAGCTTCCATGATGGGATTTTTCTTTTTCTTTTCTCTTAAATCTTATTATTTTATTTTATTGGGGGGGGGAGTTGCAGGGGCAAAGAGTGTATACAAAGAGACAGGGATATGAATGGAATTAAGATGCATGATATAAAAGCCACAAAGAATAAATAAAAAGTTAAAAAAAATGAAAGATCATAGCTTCTCATCAACTGAACTCAAAGACATTGAAATGGCCAAAGGCCTGAAGACTCTTTTAGAAATTTATTAGTAAAATGATCAATGACCTCAAAGAAAATACAAATAAATTAATGAATTCAGTCCAGGTCCTGGGGAGGAAAATTATCAACATAGAAAAAAAATCAACAAAATGTATGAGAAAAAAAAATCAACAGATATAATACAGATATAAAAGTAAGCAACATGGAGAAAATATCAGTAAGGAAATCAAGTTTTATAATAAAACCAATGACAAATAGAAATTTTGGAAATGAAAACTCAGTGAATCCAGTGTGTGTGTTTGTGTGTGTGTGTGTGTGTGTGTGTGTAAGGAGGGGTTGGAGGCAATGGAAAGTCTCACTAATACACTGACCAAGCAGAAACAGAATATCAAGGTTAAGGACAAACTTGAGGAAATACTACATTCAGATAATAATAAGGAAGCAAAGAAATGTCTATGAACTATGGGATACAACCAAGAGATAAAGAAAAGAATTCATGGGATAGAAGAAGGAGCTGGAATAGCCAATAATGGCATAATTTGACATATCGTAGCCTAAATTTCCCCAAATCTGAAGAAAGAAATGATCATTTAACGCTAGAGCACAGACATAGAAGCGCTCCATGTCATACTATACAGTCAGGATTTGAAAACAGAAAGTAAAGAAGCAATATTAAAAATTTTAAGAGGCCACGTGTGGTGGTGCAAACTACTCATATTATGGCCAGAAAGTCAAGAGGAAGAGGACAGTAGCACCCAGTCTTCTTTAAAAGAATGCCACTCCAATGGCCTAAGGACCTCCCACTATCCCCTTCCTCACAAAGGTTCCACCATGTCCTCAGCACAGCTGAACTCTGTTTTGTTACTTTAACACATGAGCCTTTGGGGGACACAACATCCAAGCTATAATAATGGTTATTGAATCTAAATTTCGTAAAGAACAAGTACCTACATCCCTAGGCTTCCATTATAAAGTACCAGAACTGGATGACTTAACAGGACAGAAGTCACTGTCTCATGGTTCTAGAGGTAGAAGCCAAGGTCAAGGTGTCTGTATGGCTGCTGCTTCTTTTGAAGGACTGTAGTGGATCCTGATCTGGGCTTCCTTTCCAGCATCTTGGGTATTGTTGTTGAGGTTTTCTTAGTCTCTTAGCTTGCTTGTCTGTCTCTGCCTTTGTCTCTGTTCTTTCTCTTTCTCTGCATCCATGTCTATGTTTATAAGAATTCAGCTATGTTGGATTAGGGGCCCACTCAACCCAGTGTGACCTCACCTTAACTAAGTCACCAGTGATATATTTCCAAATAAAGTTATATTTAGAGATATTAAGGGTTGAAATGGATACATATAAATTTGGGGCATGCTATCTGCAATTATCATTTAGAAAAAAGAATCTTGGAAACAATACAAAACATGGCATTGATAACTCATACTTGGGGTGGTTGGCATGGTTGGCAAAAAGTCTTCTTAGATTCCATAGAGAATTGGCCTAGAACACGACAATAGTGGGAACGTGGTAGGAGTAAGGCATGCAGCTGGGGTAAGGTACTCAGTCAGTGGAACAAGAGGAGATCGACACGTGAAGGATAGTGAGGAACACAGCCAGCTGGACTTCTGAGGACAGGCAGAGAACACATTGGAGGTCCTTTATGGCTAAAGGAGTTTGCACTTCATACTCTTGGCAGGAAGAAGCCACTGAAGGATTATGACGCACACCACTGGGACAAATAAGCAGTTCAAATTAGACCTGTAGTATGTAAATATTTGTTCAGTTATTGAGAATGACACTGGGGACCCATGTGACTGGCGCACCCACTTTAACGTCTTTTGCGGTGGTGAACTGGATAGCCACTCTGGTGCTCTTTGCGCATATTTGGCCTCTTGGCCTTGGCTGTGAATAGTCTGTGATCAGATGTGAGCCAAGCGATCTGATTTATATGGGGATCAGACCAAATGAATGGAACACACAGTGTTCTCAGGACTGAAGGGATACACAACAGAGGCCTGGCAGACTGCGTCCCAAAGTGCTGGCTAGGAATAGGGAAGTCAGACAGGAGCAGGTGGCCCATGGAATAGAGACCTGATTAAAAAAGAAAAGAAAAACAAAAAAACTAATAGCAATCTCAAGAAGCTCGGGTTTCATGGCTTGCCAGAGCACACTGTCCAGAGTGTCATCCTCTTCCTACTAGGAAGGTCACACGGGAACCAAAACTTCATGGAGAAGTAAAAACTTAGTCAGCCAGTCAATTTGGTCTGTGTGATGCCAACTCATTTCAAAGGAAACCACTGTTTAACTTAGTGGTTGGTTGCTGTGGCAGCAGCTCAGCACAGTCCCAGTGTCCGTCACTTTGGTGTGTCATTCAGTGCAACAGCAACATCTGGCATCACACAGCTCGTGTGGGCAACCCCACCGTCACCACAGACTATGTAGAGTGATAATTAACTCGTCAACACCCCCACCCCCAGCAATTTCCACTCTTCTAGGACGGCTTAGCTCAAGGTCTGAGCCACTGCAAAGAGAGGTTTCTAGTCCTGACTCTAGGATCCATCAGCGGCTTTTCTGGTGGGGGAGTCTGCTGAGATACCCATGTAGTCCTCTGCCTGGGTGATTTCAGTTCTGCCGACTTCAGAGGAGAAGGGCTCCATTGTTATGGTTTAGAGATTGTTACTATGGAGAAGCTAAACTCAAAGCAAATGTAAATTGGCAACACCCTTCTGACACAGAAGTGTGTTCGTTTGTGTGCACTTGGAGTGCCGTTCACTGTAATTTGAAGGACACTGGTCCCCACTGGGACTTCTTCTCTAAGGTCTTCCATTCACTTCGGAACTGAAGAAGATACCCATTTCCCTTCTGGAATGCCCTGACCTGTCCCCAACATTGAAAAAAAATGAGTGCAAAACTTGGCACTGTACATGTAGAAAGCACTTGGTAAATGGTGGATACAAATAATTATAATCTATCTCTCAATATGTCAAGTAGTGAGCTGGGCATAGTGATGCACACCTTTAATCCCTGCACTTGGGAGGGAGAGGCAAGTGGATCTCTCTAAGTTCTAGGCCAGCCTGGTCTACAGAGTGAGTTCCAGGCCATCCAGGATTGGGAGAGATCCTATCTCACAAAAGAAAACAAATAAACAAAAGTTAAAAACAAACAAAACCACAAAACCAAGCCTAATCAAAAAACAAAACCAAACAAAAAGCATGCCAAGTACCGTCAATCTACCTTATGTTGACTTCTTCTGAGCACTCATGTCTAAATCACATCACTGGCTGGAGGTATCAGGGAAGGAAAGGTGTTGATGGCTCTGATGAGGCCAGCAGTCATGGTATGGTCAGGATAAAACTATTGTGCAAAAAGAGTATCTGTGCCTTCCCGACACGTCAGGAATCCATGATCTCTTCTGTTGTCTTTGTCAATTCTCAGCAATGCACTAGAAACTTTTAGTGCTGGGAGGGAAGTTTTTACATAGTGATTGATTATTCCTCATTCCCCCCATTAACATATACAGTTAGAAAAATAAGTATTCAACTTTTTGTTTATGGTTTAATGAGATAGAAAAGATGGGAGTCATAGTTCTCATGGTCAGAACCGTGTAATTTAGTTAAAGAAGTTTGCATCAAAATGATCCTCAAAGGTCATATGCTAGAGGCTTGGTTGCTACTGGTGGGCTTTTGGGAGTGTTTGGATCATAAAGGCTCTGCCTTCATCAGTGGATTATTGGGAGGTGATAGACACACAGGAGGTCCCAATTTAAGAGAGTAGATCTTTGGCAGAACAACTTTAGGAACCATATCTTGTCCCTAACCCCTTTCTGTTTCACCCTCTCTGTTTCTTGATTGCCACAAGATGAGCAACTTTGCTTTGCCACACCTTCCTTGCTGGGATGCACAGAGTTGACATAGAACCACAATGGTGGGGCCAAGTAGCCATGGACCAAGACAGCTGAAGTTATAAGCCAGTCAGTCAGTCTTCCATCCTTTTACACGCATATTTTATTCACAGCTATAGAAAGCTGAATAGCACATACAGTTTTAGGGAAAAGCTCTCAAAGCTTCCAGGAATTACTCAAAAGGACCGATTTATCGAATACAATTGCTAGAAAAAGGTCAATGATTATTTAGGCAAAATTGAAGAAGCCATCTTAAAATTCATATGGAATTGTAAAGCTATTTTGGAATAACTAAAATAATCTTGGAAAGGAACGAGTTGGAAGACTCACGCATCTTTAGTCCAAAACTCACTACAAAGCCACATTAATGAAAACAGTGTGCAACTGGCATAGGCACCGTCCTATAGGGAGACAGAGGAGAGAGCCCAGAAAGAAACTATTTGATGTGGTCAATGACTTTAAGCAAGGGTGCCAAGACCACTCAATGGGAAAAGGACAGTCATGTCAACAAGTGTGACTGGGAAGCCTAGATACATATGCAAAAAGAATGCAGCTAGACCCTTACCTCACACTACATATAAAGTATAACTTAAAATGCATCAAAGACATCCATGTACCAACTAAAACTATAAAATCTTAGAAGAACATAGGAGTCAAGAACTTCATGACTTTGCACTTGGCACTGATGCTTGGGAATGTAATACCAAAAGCACAGGCAAGAAGAGAACAAATAAATAGAATGTAATCAAAATTCAAGGCATTTGGCCCTGGGTATGATGTAGATAAAAGCTATAGCACTTGCAACCAAACAAACAAAATATTTGTTCATCCAAGGATCTCATTAACACAGAAAACGCATGCCTTGCAGTGAGAGAGAATGCCAGCAAGTCATATATCTGAAAATGGAGGCAAACTCAGGACATATGAAGAATATAAATAGTATGTACATGGTCTACAAAGTACTCTTGTAACTCACCTTTCCTGGAGCAGTCTTCATGAAGGTCACGGTTACTGTCTCAGTCAGTAAAGTTGGAGATACCTCTCTAAGACAAAAGGTCTCAGGTGGGAGCTAACAAAACTTAAGATGGAGATGGGAGGCACACGGTGAGACTGGGACCACCACCCTGGTATTTCTGAAGTACAAAGAGGAGTTTCAAGGTCTGCGGAAGGGGAAGACTATGCAGGCTCTTTTTAGAGAAAGTGTGTGTTGGCAATCAGTGGCAACTTCTCAGCGTGGCTTTTCTTCATGAGTGGTCAGTTTCCTTGGATTACACTTGGTTAAGACAGTTTCCTTTCTTTTTTATAATTCCTTTTTTTTTTAAAAAAAGAAACTATCTTTTTTCATTTTACATATCAATCCCAGTTCCCACTCCCTCCCCTCCTCCCATTCCCTCCACTTTCTCCCCATTCCACCCCCAATCCACTCCTCAGGGAGGGTAAGGCACATTGCTTTGTGGAAGGACCAAGTCCTCCCTACTATATCTAGGCTGAGCAAGGTATCCATCCAAAGAGAATGGGTTCCAAAAAGCCAGTACAAGCAGTAGGGATAAATCCTGGTGCCCCATTCATAGGGTCTAGTTTGATCTTATGATGGTTCCCTATCTGGCCGGAGTTGGTGAACTCCCATTAGCTCAGGTAAGCTGTTTCAGTGGGTGTTCCCGTCATGATCTTGACCTCTTTGATCATATTCTCACTTCTCCCACTCTTTGAACTTTGGGAGCTCAACCCAGTGCTCCTCTGTGGGTCTCTGCCTGTTTCCATCCATTGCTGGATGAAGGTTCTTTGATAAAATTTAAGATAGTCATCTATCTGACTACGGGGCAAGGCCATTTCGGACACCCTTTCCAGTATTTCTTAGGGTCTTCGCTGGGGTCATTCCTGCAAATTCCTGTGAATTTCTCTAGTGCTAGGTTTCTTGCTAACCCCATAATGCTCCCTCAATCAAGATATCGCTTTCCTTGATCTCCGTCTCTGTCCTTCCCCCATCTCAACTATCCCATTCCCTCAAGTTCTCCTCCACACCCTCTTTTCCCCTTTTGCCTTCCCTCCCCTCACCCCTCGCTCCCAATTTTGTTAGGAGATCTTGTTCCCTTCCTCTTAGGGTTCACCTTGTTACTTAGCATCTCTACGGTTACAGACTATAGACTTGTTTTCTTTTGCTTTACAGTTAGAATTCTCTTATGAGTGAGCACATACCATGTTAGTCTTTTGGGGGCCAGGTTACCTCACTCAGGATGGTCTTTTTTTTCCCTAGTTCCATCCATTTACATGCAAATTTCAAGATGTCATTGTTTTTTTTTTACCACTGAGTAGTATTCCATTATGTAAATTGCCACGTTTTCTTTATCTATTCTTCAGTTGAGGGGCATCTCAGTTGTTTCCAGGTTCTGACTATCACAAATAATGCTGCTATGAACACAGTTGAACAAATGTCCTTGTAGTATGATTGAGCATCCCTTGGGTATATGGCCAAGATTGGTATTGCTGGGTTCTGAGGGTAGGTTGATTCCCAGTTTTCTGAGAAACCGCCATACTGATTTACAGAGTGGTTGTACAAGTTTGCATTCCCACCAGCAATGGAGGAGTGTTCCCCTTACTCTGCATCTTCTCCAGCATAAGCTATCAATGGTGTTTTCTATCTTAGCCATTCCGACAGGTGTAAGATGGAATCTCATAGTTGTTTTGATTTGCATTTCCCTAATGACTAAGGATATTGAACATTTCCTTAAGTGTCCTTTGCCCATATGAGATTCTTCTGTTGAGAATTCTCTGTTTAGATCTCTACCTCATGAATTATTTAGAATTTTGATGTCTAATTTCTTAAGTTCTTTATATATTTTGGAGATCAGTCCTCTATCTGATGTGGGATTGGCGAAGATCTTTTCCCATTCAGTAGGCTGCCTTTTTGTCTTGTTGACTGTGTCCTTTGCTTACAGAAGCTTCTCAGTTTCAGGAGGTTCCATTTATTTATTGTTGCTCTCAGTGTCTGTGCTAGTGGGGTTATATTTAGGAAGTAGTCTCCTGTGCCCATGCATTGAAGGCTACTTTCCACTTTATCTTCTATCAGGTTCAGTGTGGCTGGATTTATATTGAGGTCTTTAATCCATTTGAACTTGAGTTTTGTGCATGGGGATATATGTGGATCTATTTGCATTCTTCTACATGTTGATATCCAATTATGCCAGCACCATTTGTTGAAGATACTTTCTTTTTTCCATTGTATAATTTTAAGTTCTTTGTCAAAAATCAGGTGTTCATAAGTGTGTGTATTAATATCTGGGTCTTCGATTCAATTCCATTGTCAACCTGTCTGTTTTTATGCCAGTACCAAGCTGTTTTCATTACTGTAGCTCTATAATAGAGCTTGATGTCAGGGATGGTGATGCCTCTGGAAGTTCCTTATTGTACAGGATTGTTTGGGCTATTCTGGGTTTTTTATTTTTCCATATGAAGTTGAGTATAGTTCTTTCAAGAAGACAGTTCTCTTAAAATCCATAGCAGGCCATTGGGGCACAGAGTTCCTTGAGTGAGCACTGTTGATTGGTGCATTTCCTACTGTGATTTCTAGGGTTTTTTTTTTCTTGTTTGTTTGAGACAGAGCCTTGGTGGGTAGCCCAGGTTAATTTGGAACTCATGTATCCTAGCATGGCCTAGAATTGAACGTTTTTCTGTCTCATCCTCCTGAGTACTGAGATTATAGGTGAGTGCTGCCATTCCTGGCTCTAGATTCTATGCTCTCTTGACAAGGTTGGCAGTTGAGTCTGCTTGACTGTGTGAGGAATGTGCAAAGGCCTGATAGGAGCAGTAGGCGAAGAAAGGACTTGGAGACCAAGACTGGGTGAGCCCGTGGGAGGAGCTAGGAGGTGGGAGGCAGCTGGGAAGGATGTTCCTTCCTGAGAGGGAACATCATGCTATAGAGAGGAGTGCTGCTGTGTTCTCGGAGTCATCTGGGATGAAAATCAGAGGAGAAATATGCAGGGCAAACCCTAGGATCTTACTGAGACCACTGTTCAGGTCTTAGCACATGGAAGTTTGGAAACATTTGGATGGTGAATCTCTAGACTCTGACATGAATCTCACCGCTCTTTTGGTTTGTGTCCTGCACAGTGGGGAGAAAAGAGTCAAAACAGTCCCACCTTCCTCCATGTTCAGCTCTTCTGTGTGGGCCTGGAGAGCCTGTCCCTTCTAAAACACGAGTGATGCTTATGAGGGATAGGTGGGAGTGTTTTTCTGTAAGAATTTCTCCAGTGGGCCTTGTGTGCAGATGAGAGAACTGTGGTTCTTTCTTGCTTTTAAACATGGTGACTCATGCCTTCAGTAACAATTTCTCAGCTCTCACTTTGCACTAGGCCCTGTGTGAGGTGAACTCAACAGTGAGCAAGATGACAGGCATCCGCTGTCACGTGGCTGCCTCTCCTTAGTGTATGTCATTCCTGGTTAAATGAACACACAGATGCCAGGGTGTCTGCCTTATTGCCTGGCATAGACAGGATGCTGAAAACGGTGTGATTGTTACTTCCCATGGCTCCAGGTCCCCTGTTGGCGTCATCCTTCATCACACTGTCACTTCTCATGTGCACTATTTGCGCGCACACCTTTCCCCCTCCCTCTCTCCGTTCTGGTTATTATAAACCTAATCCAGATCACCCACAGCACAACCATGAGCTCACCAGGCGTGAAGCACGATTGACATTGCCTAGCAACCATGAAAATAGCTCAGCAGGCCCCACAGGGGGCTGGGCAGCCTCATCCTTGGGGCATGTGGGAACGGAAGAGTTTTAGTTGAAATGAAGACACAAACAGACTGAACTGGTCCCCAAACATCACGTTTCTTGTTGCCTGACACTCGAGGGGATTGTTTTGTTTGTATCCCGCCTATCCGCTTTCTCAAGCGCCAACATGTACCTAGAATGGTCAGCTAGGATGGGATAAAAATAATTAGTCATAAAATCTAGGATTCCCTTTTATACTGCACAAAGATCCACATGAATGCACACTGAGATGTGGACTGGATCCAGATGCAGAAGTAGTTTGGTTTGATGTCCTATTCTATGTTAAATCGAAGTCAGAGGCAGTGTGTCAGAGCCCATTAGCCATTCTTGGTGATTAGATCAATGAATGAAGACAGAGCTTGGTTCAGAGATGTCATGCAGCTAATACAATGAGTGCCTGCCCTCATTCTTGGTCCTTCTGCATTGACACACTTTGTCATAAGTGGGAAGGTTTAAATGGGGCCGTCAGTCAAACCAAACAGTGAGGAAGAAGTAGGCATTAAAGATCTGCTTCTGGGAGTGGCTGTGGTTCTGGACTCCTGTAAAGGATGGAATCAAAGAAACAAGAAGAGAATATGCAGCTAGGGAGCTCAGAAGAAGCATTTCTGTTAGACCGGGGCTGGGTGAAGCTGAGTGACTCAATGACTGGGTGTGGATTGCCCAACCAACACCTTACTGATGTATCAATAGAATGAGGCACAATGTGCCTTCTTGCCTGAAGAACACTTATCTCTATCCCAAAGTGATAATTTGTCACACCTCATCAGGTATGAAGTTGGTTGGGCACGTATATTACAAAATCACATTCTAATCTAGGATAAACTATGATAAAGTATGATGTTTCATTAATGGAATGTAAAAAATACCAAGACTGATGTCCAACTGTTAAAACCCAGGCTCTGGAGCCGCAGTGACCTCTCTTATGCAGCACGAGAATTCCTGTGGGTTTCTCATGCTCTGGACTCCAAACAAGCTTGCCTTGAGTCACATGTCACTGGCCCTCCTGTTCATCAGTCTCTTGTCTTGACTGGTTAATTTTTGTTCCACCACTTTTTAAATTGGCTATCTTGCTTCCCCTTGCCTTGCCCAGCTCTCTTGGCATCAAAACATCTCTTTTTATGACCCTGAAGTCAACTTCTAGCTTATTGGAAGAGTATCATTCTCCAAGGTTACATGCAACAAAAATAAAATAATATCACAAAGTTTCTTTTAAAAAAAAGTATTGACCCAATTCCTAGTAGCTTCATCTCTAGTGCCTCCGCTTCTTTGCTCATTATTTTGTTCTTGGGACTGGACTGAAGCTAGGCATTTTCGTTTCAAGTTTCCAACACTTCCTCTGGTGGAACTGAGACGGGAGTTAAGGTGAGTGGATTGTGAGATAAATGTATACCAAGATAGATAAGCATAAAATTGAAAGGGGAAGTAGAAATTCTGCTCTCCACCCGGTGTGTGCTGTTTCACTCTTGTCTGTCTCCCATCCTCACTAACTTATTGAAGTGGCTTTTACTGAAGCCCGTCGTACGTTGTTCTATCCATGGACGTGGCACAGCCTGAGTCATTATATTTGTTCTGAGTAATTTCATGTCAGGCGTCACAAGCTGGAGTCTTTTGGGAAGCTGGCACCTCAATTGAGAAAACTCCGTCACCGGATTGGCCAGTGGGCAATCCTGAACAGTTTCTTGATTGATGAATGATTTGGAGGGCTCGGCTCACTGTGGGTGGTGTTAATCCTGGGTAGGCAGCTCAAACTGCTATCACAAAGCATGCTGAGTAAGCCAGGAGCCTAAGTCAGTAAACAGCACTCCTCCATGGCCTTTGCCCCAGTTCCTGCCTCCAGGTTCCAGCCCTGCATGAGTTCCTGTCCTGACTTCCCTGGGTGATCAATTGCCACCTGCAGTTCATCACCATCTTCAGTGAGTGAGAAAGACCATTTCTTCCCCACGTCATGTTTTGGTAATAATGTTTCAGCACAGCAATAGAAACCCTAACTAAGACATTATTATAATGCAAACGTATCTATCTTAGCCGCAGCACAGAGCATCAGATCCCTCTAATCTTCAGTAGTCAATGCCCGGAGGGAAAAATAGACTGAAATCAAAAGGGAAGTGGTCTCACCCATTAGCTCATCTTTAGGAAGACTACAATCTCTAGAAGGCATTAAAATGAAAAGAAGTTAGATACAATTGAGTTTTTGAAACAAGGCATACCTATTTATCTCAAGTTGGCCTGGAACCCCAGGCTTCCTGCCATTGCCTGCTAAGCTGGGATCATAGACTTGTGATACCACGGTTAACATACTTAGTGAAGGCCACTTGACATGAGATTTACTCTCCCGACAAAGTTTTACTTGTGCCATTCAGTACTGGCAACCATAACCCAATGTTGTACCACACACCTAGAGCTTGTCTTCCACGCTGACAGGTGAAGTTTGTTGAGCAGCAGCTCCCATTTTGGCTAAATGTAGCCACATTATACTTGACATCCTCTTTTTTATTGTTTTACTTCTTTTTATTACTTTTTAATTATATGTGTGCATAAACATTTGTGCTGGGATCTGTGCATCTGAGTGCGTGTGACTGTGGATGTCAGAGGTAGCAGTTAAGCCACCGTAGGGGGACCTTGGATCCTCTGTAAGAGCAGTGCATGCTTTTATTGCTAGGCTGTCTCTCCACCCCTGGCATATTATATTGCAAAAATTTGTAAGATATGGAAAGATATAAAGATAATTAAAGACATCTAGAACCCCACTAGTCAAAATAAACAGTTCATTTATTTTTATCTACCTTTAGTCTTTTCCTGACAATTTAAAGATTACAATATACAAGACTTTTAAGCTTAATTAACAAAAGTTTGGATAGATGACAAAGACGGATGCAGTGACAGTATTTTTGCCACTCAAATTATCCATAAGTTTTTAAAGAGTCAGACAACAGCCATTCAATATCTCTGTCCACAGTTCTAAAGCTTATACTTTCTTCCTAGGAAGTGGATTACCGTGTGCACTGGTTTGATTTGCACCCCTGTGAATCAGTGTCACTTATATAAGATCACCCCACACAAAACTTTTACGTGCATTCCTAAAGGAAAGAAAGGATGACAGCTAAGTCTGATGAAAAGATTCCATATGTCATGAGCAATATCTAATATGCTTTAAAAATTATGCATACTGAAGTTTATATGTAAGAGAGTTGGCAGGAAAATAAGGCCTGGTTGACAATGGCTCAAGGAGGTTCTGAGTGGTACAACAGATTTCTTCTTCTTTTATTAAGCTTCAATAATTTATTATCAAAATTAAAAATGAAGCTTCAGTTGTATATAAAGTCGTGCTCCTGTTCAATAGTTGTCAGGGAGGTGAGACTCTACACACAGTACTGAAGGATGGAAGGAAGCAAGGACCGGCTCCAGTTGGAATGCTGAGTTTATTCAGACAGCTTGCTTTGACTTAGATGGTTATGAAACACTGAATAAAATCATCATATGAGAAATGCACCTTTCCTTGTTGACCAGGATCCCAACTTTGAATGCTATCTGTGAGAGTCCTCAGTTTGAGCAGAAGGCCATGTGGTCCTCAAAGGTAATCTTCCCACTGGCTGTGTTGCTTTGCAATGGAATTCGCAGTTTAGGGGCTCAACCTGAATACCATTGTCAAAAGCCCTTCTGCAGTTTCTGGGGACCCACTGTTTCCCTCCTATCACCATGGAAACTGATGAAGTGTTGTCACCAACTGCTCAGCACAGCCCAGAGCTCTTTAAGTTCACAGAATCCCATTGTGACAGACATATCTTTGTCTAACATTGAAACAGTAAGGTGACAAGTCTCCAGTTGGAAACATTTGTATCCTCCTGCAATGCCAGACTGCCATTAGACATCTCTACAACCTGTCAGCATCAATTTGTCCATCCTGTCCAGTCACAGCAGCTACGTAACTTTACAGTGGATTCTGAATTTGTCCAGGGAACACAGGCCCTCCAGGAGCCCACCACGCCTGCCTGGGTAGTACCTGCTTCCAGTGCCGGGATGCCCGAGCTATGCCACGGTGCAGACTGCGCCTCCGCCTTGCCCCACTTGGCAATACTCTTTGATCACAAAACTTGCATTAGTTACTTTTCTTGTGACTAAACACCTAACAAGAAGCAAGCCTGGGGAGCGAGGGTTTGTTGTTCACAGTGTCCTGGCTGGGGATCCATGGCAACACAATAATTCACCACTGTGGTGGTGGGTTCTTGTTAACATCTGTAGCTAATCAGGAAGCCGAGTAAAGGGCGTGGCAGTGGTCAAACTCATGTCTCCAGATGATTCTAGATAAGTCAAACTTTTGGTAATTTTCCACAAAAGAGCACTTTTGAGCCCTGTGTTCACACATGCAGCTCATGTCTCTTCTACCCATCCCCTGAATTCTACTCATGTGTCTTTCTTCTCAGCCTCCTAGTGTCTCTTGGTGGGGCGACTGAGAAAACCTCCTTGGGGTCTCTGCCTGCACTGTGATGGCGTCTGCCTTTAGCATCGAAAGAGTCTACTTATCAGCACAAATCACATCGTGTAAAATTTCTCAGGGACGTCTCATTATTCTTAGGATCGAGTCCAATCTACCAGGTTTGAACAATTCAATTCATAGTCATGTCTTCAGTCTTCTGATTTCTTTTTTCAGTTTCTTGAATTTCCAAAGCTTCCTACCATCTTGGAAACCCCTCGCATTTCATGTCCTCCCTGGACAGGCCTCTTTGATTCCCTACTATGGTACTGGGTACTTTTCCTTTGTGGCACCTAACACAATTTTTACTAAAAAATATTTGTGAAATAATTTGCACATTGTTTCTCTACCGCTAAAAACCTTTTCCTATGCTCCCTCTCCCTTTCTTCTCTCTCTCTCTCTCTCTCTCTCTCTCTCTCTCTCTCTCTCTCTCTGTTAAGAAACAGATTCTTATTGTGTAGCCCAGACTGGCTTTATATTCATGAAATTCTCCTGTCTCAACCTCTGAATAACAAGTTCTTCACGCTTAGCTGGGATTACACACGTTCTCCGTGAAGCCCAGTTTGAAATTCTTCATATTTTATCTCTGAACTAGGTATACTTTTATTTGATTCAATAAATACTTGAGTGACTGAGTAAACCAGAGAGGGACTAAACACTGAGCCTTACTGTGAACCTTGGAAGTGATTGCTCAGTTTGGTGCCTGTGGATAAAGGTGAAGCTTAGTTTTCTTCTAAATTCAGATGTTAGATTCCCATCTTGCAAGCATCAAGGCCCTCAGGGAGATCCCAGGACTGCACCATGTAAATGAGACCGATGACAAATCTGGGGTTCCAAAGGGCCTAGATTGGCTTAGTTGTGTGAGAGAGAAACCTGACACTGTCTTGCTTTGGCAAGTAACGCATCGGTAACACAGTCCTATAAATGAGCACAGTCTGGGTTCAAGCAACAAATAACCTTGGACTTGCTTGCGAAGTGAGCAGAATTGTGTCTTTGAGACTATCTCACAGGTTCTGGGGAATGCAATAACTTAATGCACATGACTTTGCCAGTGCTGGGCATGTCAGAAGAGCTGCCTAACTGTGCTGTTGTGGTTTCCAGTTGTCTTTGTCATTTAATAGCAATCTGCTTGGCCTTGGTTGGCTGGCTTCCTTCAGTTTTAAGATCATCTTTTTTTTTTTCTTTTGACACTCTGACCTCTGCTTTCTCCAGCTCTAGGCTGCAATGGTCAAGGGACTCTTAGGTTCCATCTACTGTGGGATTCACGGAAACATTTCCATGGGAAGAGCAAGAGTCACTTCTCTTTGCAGCCAGGCTCAATCGAACTTGTCCTGGAAGATAAGCAAAGATGACACACAGGAGGGGAAGTCCAGTGCAGTCTGGCTTGGCCTTTCCTGGAATCTTGCACTTTTGGGTGGGACTGGAGACAGATGTTCCATGACAGCCACATCATGTACACCAGACCTTATGAGAATGATGGCCGGAGAGGGGAGCAGGGTGACTTGTACTTTCTTTCTTGGAAAGGCGATATTGTTGGCAAAGCTTTGGTCTTGCTTCATAGATGGACAGGGAGGAGGACTGGGCTGGGGGAACTGGTTGAGCTGCGCCCTCTCTGGAAGTTGGGTCTGAGCACATTGACTCTCGAACGGTGGTTCCAACTTCGGCCCGCACTTGCCTTCTCTGAGGTTGTGGATGATCCTCCTGATGTTTGGTGATCTGTCATTAATCTGATAAGTGTGCAAACTGCATCCATTTGGGTGTGAGGAAAAGTTGAAGATGCATGAAAGCAGGAGAGATGAGGCCAAAGAGGAGGGGTGCCTTGTGCAGTAGATAGAATTCTATCCAGAGGAGCAACAGAAACCCTCAGATAACAGTGTTTAAATAAAGGTTTATTTGTCTCTCATGTAAAATGTTGGAGAAGGAGACCAAGGTTGTGATGGTGTCATCACAACTCATCAGTGAGCACATTGCTATAGGATACCTCTGTCATCCTCAATATCTCCTTCTTGTAGTTCAGAAAGGTGACTCATTGTGTGTGTGTGTGTGTGTGTGTGTGTGTGTGTGTGTGTGTGTGGTCAAATATGCATTCTAGCCAACTAGAAAAAGCGAGGAAGGAAGAAAGAAACAAGTTTTCTCTTTTAGAACATTTCCTAGAAATTGAACACTTTGCCTCAGTGCATATCCCATGAACCAATATTTGGGTGTCTGGCTACAAGCAGCTGCAGAGAAACTGGAAAGTGTGTCCTTATTCCGAGTGAAGCATGTCCAGCTAACTTTTGTGTGTAATGAAAGGAGAAATGGGGGGGGGAGTATGGGAGGGCACACACTACTTCCTCCCACACCCTGAAAGCAAGGATAAACACTGATGTTATTAGAGTAGCTCGGGTCAGTTTTGTCTTGAGGCTGGAGCAAGCCACTCCAAGTTGCTTGGCATCTTAATTTCGCCAGAGGCTAGCTGTGCAGCGCTGGGCAAATTGTTTAGTCTCTCTGAACGAACACCAGTTTCCCCTTCTGTAAGTAATAAAAACAATAACTGCCTCGGACAATTGTCCATAGAAGCAAAAGAGAGGTCTCCTTCCTGCGCAGTTGTGGGCTCCTAGACACGCCAGTGATCACTCTGGCTGGCTCAGAGCCTCCCAATGACGTCCTTTTCCTTTGGCTCACTTGGAAATGGGATTTCTAGCCATCATTGTTCTGCGGGCATTACCCACACCCTTCAGAAAGGTCATCATTTTCTCCTTGGATTAATCTCTTGCTTCAATTTTGAGTACTTCTGAAAGCCAAAATTTCCTGGATGGAAAGGAGCCCTGATGTTTCTAAAGAAATAACACACACAATAGAAAATATTACTGAGTTCTCTTTGCGGGATTGCTTAATTCTCTCGAACACACATTTAATTTAGTCTTGCTGAAATAGTTATTGTCCATTCACCAATAAGTGCTTATGAAATGCATGCTGGGAGGGCACGGTACAGCCAGAAAATGCCAAGAGCAGCTAGCCCCCACTCACTTTCTCTTCCACCTAATGGCTCATACTGGTACCTCTCCAAAAGGATTGTCGGGACTGCTATTTGCCTGAGGGGGGGAGGATGCCTAACGCTAGTCCATCTATCAGGTACCCCAGCCTGTGACTCTAAAACCGAAGCATTGCAGGCAATTCGGATCACCTTCTCGTGCAGGTTATAGACTCTGGTCATGGCTTGTAAATATTGCCAAATTTAAGTGGGGCCAACCCCTGTGCGTTTTTGCACAGCGACAGAAGTGGTGTGTGTGATGTCTGATAAAATGGAAGGCCACCTTGTCACGCTTTATACTTATGCAGTTCAGTAATCATAAGCACTTGCTTATATCCATAGAGAGATAATATCAACAGCAGTGAGTATTTTAGGAATTACATACGTCCTAGTTTTTCCTTAGTTTCTCACCCAGCATTGCTGAAACTATTATCTGTCTGTTTTATAGGAGAATAAAGGGAGGTCGAGAAAGTGGCCTTTCAAGGACAGAAGCTCAAAGGAGGTAAATTTTAAACAGGCAAACTTGGATTTCATGTCTCCCCCCCCCCCTTTTTTTTTCTTGAATCCATTATAACTTTTAAGGATGCTAGGTAGATGAGAGATGAGGAACAGAGAGCGGGAACATCCTGTCACCTGGAAGAAAATGTGTCAGGATTACAGCTGAATAGCTCCTGGAGGGACAGCCTCGGGGTCTAGAGGACACGAGCAACCGTCTCAGTCACTTGCTTTCTTGCAAACCTTGTTCTGAGCAAGGTGAAGAGTGGGAAGCTGTTCTTGAGGCTTGCTGATGAGGATGGGCTACAGAGAGAGGCTCCCTTCCGCCCCTTCAAGTAGGACAGTCCCACAGCTCGTGATTGGCAGGTTAGGCTAAGTTTTGAGTTGAGAACTTTACAAATCCCATTTCACTGAATCTTCACAGCAATTTGAAGGGCACATATTATCTGCTTTTAAAATGAGGAAACTGAGGCTCTGAGAGGCCAATGTCCCTGGAACATGACTGAATATTAGTAGATCGAGTATTTTCCTTTGGACAAATCATTTGGTTCTTCCCCTGTGTTCGATTACCATATAAAATGTGAGTAAGTGCCCAGCACAGGGAATTACTTGGTAAAAATAGTAGAGCCGGGAATGTAGTGAGTACCTGGTAACTAGCAATCATATCTGGTTAACAGAACTTGAACCTCTTGGCAGCAGGAAGCGGTCTCCTCACCGGTGTCTTCGTCTCCACACGGGATGGAATTGGAAAGCCTTGCTACGCAGTTATCCATGATGACTTCAGAAGTATGAACACTGGGTGACAAAGGGTCAGTGTAACTAACTCAGCACAGCACATAGCCTGAGATGTGGACATGTTTGGTGGCCCACAAATGACAGCTCCCTTCTCCCAGAGGAGCCTGTCTGGCTGGACTTCAAGTCCCAGGCTGGGGTTAAAGAGCCTGGGAAAAGCTGTCATGAGGACCAGCAGGGTCTTTACCAGCTGCAGAAGTACTAAAATTTGGTTTCTAGAGAAATAACGAGGATACGGGTTAATGAGTTTCAGAACTTCAAATAAGCAAAAGGAGTCTTCTAATTCCAGCTACTGGTGACTCTGCCGTGAGTGAAGGGAATGAGGAAGAGGCAGGAGAGAGAAACAAGAGCTGAAGACTCCGCGGGGGGGGGGGGGGGGGGGCAGTGGTCCCAAAGTACGCTGTCTTAACCGTGCTCTCAGTCATTGCAGGAAAAAACCATGGGAACCAAGAGACAGGGATCTTACATGTCCTGAGCCAGAATCTCCCAGCCCTGGGAGCACTTCCTGGACAGCGCTGACTCCTCTTTCTGCAGTGTGTCCCCAACAAGAACCAGTGGCGCTTGGTTCTGTGCCCAACCTCACGCTGTCTGGTCTGTCTTGACCACTTTCCTCTTCATCTGAAGGAGGCACTGACAAAGACAGCACAAGCTGTTTGCCAAATTGCCACTGGGTCGAAACCGCTTTTGTTCTGGAGAACTCATCGTAATGACCAAGGCACCTAGGCAAACCCGAGTGGGGTGTGGGCAGCCATCTAGAAAAGGTTTATTTGCTTTTGTTAATGGGCCTCCTCCTGTCTTTACATGCTAACAGCCAGAGAGAACTCCAAGGAACCCCAAAAGTTGTATTTGGGGTGCTTTTGAGAGTTCCCCCTTACGCTGCTTTCCTTTTTAGACTGCTCCGCATAAGGGGCCAGTCTCCTGCCAAAGGCCTCGTAATGCCACTCTCAGGAGACCGAATTTATCCACTCAGCTGTCCCTTGTAAATTTATTCCTGTGTGAGACTTTCCCCAAACCATTCATTCCTCCGCTTAGCTCAGGCAGCTGGAATGCAGGGGGGAAAATACATTTTTTTTCCCTTTTCAAGAATGTGTCTTTTGTGTGCTGAGAGGGGTTGGGCTAAAGAGAAAAAATTCAGACCTGTCTCTCACACACAAACATGCATATATGTATGTATACACAAACATACACTCTGTCTCTGACAGTCCCACCGAGGCAGGAAGGCAGCCCCGGGTTGGAGAGGGATGTTAGGGGGCTCCCTGCATACCAAGCAGTGAATACTTTGCAGTGTGGGCTGTGGGTCCTCAGTCTGGGCCTGAGCCAGAGAAACACCTCACTGGTTGTTTCCATGGCAACATCACAGTTTCCCTGGAATGGAAAGGTCTGTGATGGGTTAGAGCCAGAATGGGCTTTCTGGCTACACGTGTGTGCGGTGAGGGGCTTTGGGAGGAGAAGGCACTGGGAAGTTTGACTTAATTTTTCCTTGACTGATTAGGGTCTCCAAGAAGCAGGTGACTTGAAGGTGACCTATGTGCTTCAGGAATGTGGCTGTCTTTGGGGCAGGCAGAACCATCCTCTAAGGCAAGATAGATGGGGAGGGTTGTTGGGTGGCAATCATGTGCATGTATTGATGGGGCAGTACTGTGGTCTTTCTCCTCCTGGTACCCAGAGATGGCAGAAGGGTGAATGATGAGTGTGTCTCATTTTCTGCAAGACTTATGCACCATGAAACAGTCTCAGGAAGGGCTTCCGGGGTAAAGAGGTGGAAATAGCGACTATCTTTCCTGTGCTACTACAACGAAGAAGAGTCAAAAGGCAACAAAGGAGATATATCCTAACAGACACAGAACCAAAGACGAAGCGACAAGAAATTAATAAGCGTGGGAGTCGCAGGGTGGAAGAGCCGCAATGCAGAAGTCTAGAAGTCCTGCCTGATAGTCTAGCCACAGGGGAACGAGGCCAGCACCTGGGCTCAGGTTGATGCCACCATGTTTGCTGAGGGTTTCTGCCCCGAGGCTCCCACTCGGCTGAGAACCCTGTCCTCTCATTGCAGGCAAACAAGGTTTAGAATCAATGCGCCCACACCCACCGTTTTCTGCCTGTCTGGAGAATATACTTTGGAAGTGAAAGCATCACTTGTATCCCCACAGCATAAGCATGTCTGGGAAGCTTGCTGTGGCTGTTCTGACTTTTCACACTCTCCCAAGGGTGTGCCACAGGCCTGGAGGGCCCAGGCTACTGTATCATAAAGGTTTTAGGGGAGGGTCCTGTTTGTTCTTGTAAATTGGGTTGACAGGGCTCAGATAACTGTATGCCATGCCCAGTAAGGGATTAAAGAGTAAAGGGGAAAAGGCCCTACCAGGAGACTGATCATGGATGAGGAAGATACAGGAGCCAAATTTGAGGATGCAACTCCTCGAGAACAAGTGAGAGAGGCATGTGTGGGCTTTTGGGATCTCTGTGGCCATAAGAGCCCGAAGGTCAGCTATATAAAGGGCCAATCAGGAACCTCCAAGGCTTTGCTAATTTATTTATGTTTTCATTGAATTCATCCTTTGACATTTTCCTACATGTATAAGGTGCATCCTGAAAACTGTCGGTCCCCCACTCTCTCTAAACCCCCTCTTACCTACTACTCACCCTGTTCCCTAAGGGTTCTTCCCCCACATTCAAGTCTTTTTTAGTTTATCTTTTGACTTTTAGAGTGGGTGTGTGTCATATGTGTGCAGTGCCTGTGTTGTGTCTATGTGTGTGTATGATATATGCTCATGTGTTGTATGCAAGTAAATGTGTCCGTGCACTCTGGAGGCCATGGGGAGATGCAGGTGTTTCCTTTATCATGCTCAGGCCTATTTCCTTGAGACATGACCTCTCGCTGGGCCCAGAGCTTGCTGTTTCAGTTACAAGGGTGACTGGCAAGTCCTAATCATTCTCATGCCTCTGCCCCACCACGGGTTATTTGTGGGCATTCTTAGCTTTTTATGTAGGTACCGGGTATTGAACTCAGGTCCTCATGCTTGTGCAAGAACTCTTACCCCATAAGCAACTTTCCCAGCTTCAAGCCCCTTCCTTTCTAGTGTGCCCCTAGATATTGCTAATGCTATGGATCCACAAGCCACCTTTGAGTACTAAGAGATTTTTCTTACTCTGTGCAGAATGGAAGACTATTATTAATCTCCTGCTATTGTCCTTGGGCAAGACGGTAATTTCTGCTTTGTAAGGCTCTTGCTCCAGGGCTTGTCTTCCTACAAACACTAAGCAATTGAGACACCGTTGTCACTGCCATCGGGTCGCCCCCTGCAAAGGACATGTCTGAGGTCATCAGTCGTGCATTTCTGCAACTGAATGTCTCAAAGCATCTGACAGCAGGGAGACCTGTATTTGGATCTTTGCTTGCTCAGTTGTAGAGCTATGCAGGATTGGAGGAGTTACCTCTAAACATGGTTTCATCAGCTGTGCAGGCAAATGAGGGCAGCATTGGTTATGTAAAGGCTGAGGCATCAGATTACACGAGGAGCATGCTCATAGGCGTGATCTTTCTCTCCCCTAGAAGGGTTTTATCTGCCTTTTATGGTGTTTAAATAATACTGAGATAGTTTCCAACCTCTAAGAACAGTTAAATTTCTCATAAAACTCCCAATTTCAGACTTATATTGAAAAGTCATTATCTTGGGCAAACTTGGCCTGGAGTCCATGCATGGTTAACAGTGGTGGGACTAACCAGAGCAGGTGGCATTTATGGGCTCTACCTCCCCAGTCTAGCATAACCAAATCCTCTTCCTTTGGGCACCATACTCTTGGGTTTCCACACTTAGGTTTCTTCTGACTCTAGAATTCTAGTTATTTTGGCTTACGTATGTGTAGCAAGGGCTTCTGGGACTCAGGGAGTGGATTCCAGGATTCCCTTTTCAACAACATGTTAACAGCCCAAGTGAAGAGAATCTGCTCACCTCTGCTTGACTTCGACAGAGCCATTGTCTTTATTGCTCTCAGCAGTTTCTCTGGGGACCAGAACTTGCTGACTCTAGAATATTCCTTCCTTCCTCAATGACCGCGAGTCATCTCAGTAGCATGTCTTTCTTGCTCCCTCCCTGAAGTGAAAGATGCTCACGACCTTGTCCTTGAAGCTTGGGTAGGTGTATCCTATGCCCCGGGGTGCTGACATCTATGTGATTTAAGACCATTGGTACCTTTCTATTGGACTTTCACAGTTTTGAGTCTCCAGAGCTGCCTGGGGCTAGTGCCCACGAACTTTGCTTTGTGAGTTAATGAAGATGCTGGACACATGCTGCTGGCTGCTTCCCAAGGTCCTGCTGTGTGCACAGGGCCATGATGGGAAGGGATGGGAAGGATGAGCTGTTTCCTTCCTCTTCTCCCGTTACTCTCTTTCATCTCCACCTTTCATGCTTTAGTTCACGGGACTCGCGACTGCAATGCAGAGAGGAGGCATAGCTCGAGGACAGAATCCCAAAGCCCCATCTCTGTTTCACAGGTCCTCAGTGGACACATGACCTTACAGGTGTTCTGTGGACTTTCCCGCTCGGCCATAGATGGGTCTCCAGAGGTGGGCGAGCCCTAGAGCATGGGATCCCTGTATGGTAAGAGAGTTGAACTGCAGGTAGATCAGTCTCCTGGATCCATATTGCTTGTGTGTGAATTCTGTCCCATTCCTCTACCCTCTTCCTCTAGGGTAAGTTTCTCAGGAGGTTGGTGGTCATGGGGACAGACAGTGAGAAGAATTGGGATGAATGCTCTCGGGACACGTGACTTTGAAGACTCTCTATGTGTGTGTCAAACTGGCCAACATCAAAGAGAGATGTACCGCAGAGTTTTGGTTTTTGATGGTTTGTGATCTAAGAAACTTTGAGATTCCTGCCATGCCCTCTAGGCCATGGGAGTGGCACGGCAGGGAGTTCTCAGCAGATCAGAAGAATGCACGCTTCTATGTGGAATTAAACTTGCAGTTCCTTAAATTTTTGCACAACCCAATAGGGGAGCAGGGAACAGTCAAACTTAGCTTCGTTTTCTGGAAGATGGATAGCCTAAGCCAATGCATTCAAATGCTCACTGACTTAAAGTCCAAGGTTCCTTTCTACTGGAAGTTGTGTCTGTGCATCTCGCTGAGTTGTGTACCGCTGTTTGACACGTTGTCATCGGGCCCTTCCAATAACTGGCTGTATGTTGGTCTCAGAGGCTGGAGGCTGACAGGTGAAGAGCCTGTGCGGACTCTCTAATGTCTCTCACAGCCTCAAGAAGCTGGTGGAGGGAAGGCTCTGGCGTCCGGCTAAACCCTGTCCCTGCAGAGTGCAGGCTCCTTCACGCCAGCACATGTTGCTTCTCACCTCCGATCTGCACCAGGATCACTGGGTGCCTGTCAAGATGGATTCTCAGGGGCTGCCCAGATTCCCAAGGCAGAGGTCTGGAGGAGAGCCAGAGGTGACACTTTGAACAGGCTCCCCAGGTGAGTGTGCTTAACAACCCAACATCTCAAGCATGCGCTTAAAAAAAAAAAAAAAACTTATGTGGAGAACATTTCTCTTTACCCAGTTTTAAAACACCCTTTAATAGTATCATTGATCATAGCGGAGACATTCCGGAGAGAGAACTCCACACCAGGGACCCTCCAGGGCTTGGCCTGGAGGAGACTGGATATGGGCTTTATAATCCTCTTGCTGGTTCTTACTCATCAGGCAGGTTAGCAGAGCCTCATTACCTGGGCCGCCCACTGGGAAGGAGCCCCTGCAGTCTCCCGGGGATGGCCCAGCTAAGCTTGGGTAGGTTGTTTTTAAAGGCTTGACCCGAGCAGGCCTTGATTCCAGGTGGAACCCATTTCCACTTAAAACCATCAAATGTGGGCCCTGAAGGGAATTCAGAGATCTATTCCAGAACTCTCATTTTATATATATATATATATATATGAGGAATTAAAGGCTAGGAACGGACAGAAAAATGCAAGGATGATAAATTCCTGAGTTTACCTTGAAGGATCTTTGTGGAGGAAGAGCAAAGTCCCTTTCTCCTAAACCGGGGTGGAGCAGGCAGAAGTGAGCTCAGGTTTCCTGAGTATCTTTCCAGAGACAGAGAATCCACCATGCAAGATTTGCACGTCTGCCCCCACCCTACCCCCACCACCTTTGAGGAGAGTTTGCCTCACCTCAGCTGCCTCATCTCAGCAGGATGCTTCTAGCCGCTTCACCCAGAAACATCCCAGCCCCTAATTTGCATGTGGTGGGATTTAGCCCTTAAATCTTTAGGGCCAGTACCAGGCTAGGCTCAGGCAGATGTCACTAACAGGAGAGATGCGAGTGGCTGCCCCAAAGATTACATGAAACTTCTAAACTTAGTAAGTTTACTTCTGCACTTTTTAAAATTTGTCTCTTATACACTATATCCTGACCACAGCCTCCCTCCCTCCACTCCTCCTAGACACACACCAGATCTACTCCTCCTCCATTCCCTTTCAGAAAAGAGCAGGCGTCCCAGGGACATCAACCAAACACAGCTTAGTAAGATGCAACAAGACTGGGCATAAAACCTCGAATCAATCAAGGTTGGACAAGACAACCCAGTAGGAGGAAAAGGGTCCCAAGAGCAGGCAAAAAAGCCAGAGATACCTCCACTCCCACTATTAGGAGTCCCACAAATGATTCAGTAGGTTTAATTGCCCGGTTTGGGCTGTGAGAGAAACATTGTGATTTGGACGTGGTAGATGACACATTTGAAATGACAGTTGAAGGGTAAAGGAACATCTTGAGAGAAATGGGACATGAAATAGCACGTGCAAAAACCCTAAGTCAGAAAGAAATTTGGTCCAGGCTCGGAAACCCAGGGAAACTGAGAGTGGAGAAGAAGAGATTGGATTATAGGAGGGAGAAAGTGCAGTGGTGGGGGGAGCTTAAACCGTGGGGAGATGATCTGACTTACGAGTTTAAAATGCCTTCTAGTGTATAGAAAAGAAGAGATACAGTGTGGGAAGGGGAGCGGGAATAGCACTTAGGAGGCTACAGAGTCACGCAGGCTGGAATGGCAGATGCTAGAGCCCCAAGGCTGCATGGGGTCTTGGAGAGCACCTAAAGGTTTAAGAACTGACAGTGTCTTCCATGAGAACTTCGAAAAGTATGAAATATGGAAGAGAATTTCAGCCATTTCCTAGATAAGTTTCAGAAGAATGGGAATTACACAACATTGTATGTGTCTGTGCGCACACTGTATGTGCCTGTGTGCCATTTGGGAGCAGAGGTTCAGAACAGATGCACAGGGAACCGTGGCACACAAGTTAATGGGACTGCCAGTCAGTTCCTCTGTTTCCATATTAAGACCAAGTTTTCAAAAGTGAAGGTGGATAAACTAACACAAAGTTGAAGACATGCAGTTGAAGTGTTCGGCGGCATGCATTTCACTGTGGCCTTTCAGTGGCCAGTTTTGTCCAACTCTGGCTTTACAGTTCAAACTGTTTCCCCTCTTTGCCCAAATACCAGACTAGACAATCTGCATATGAGGAACAGCCCACGGTGGAGCCTTTGAAGCTTCTGCTGCTTAGCATCAGTGAAGCATTGTGATTCACAAGCCAACAGAGCATCCTCAAATTCCCACACCTGCATCCCATGGGATGAAGGCAAGGTGGCCATGCAGGGTTCCCAAGTTAGCTATTAATGTGATTTGGACTGCAGATTACTAGAGAGAAACGGGCTAAAGAGATCCTTGAATTGTCTCAGCTGGGCAAAGGGACAAGGAAGGACCCGAACCAGCCAGCCAGGGGTTGGAGCAGGCTGGAGAAAAATTACTCAGCGTTGGCCCTGGGCATGCGAGACCTGGGTGTTCTTTAAGTTGGTTCCTGCTTGCTCCTTTGGTGGTGCTCCTTCTGTTGCCTTGGCTAGTTTACAGTTATGCAAGGGATAGGGGACAGCTTGTAGATTTCCTTGTCCTGTAGAGATATGAATAATTTCTGTCTTGTGAGAAAAGAAGCCACAAAAGTTAATGGTATATGACCCTGGAAGACTTTAGCCAGGTTAGATTTTGCTCTGTGATCTTGTCCTAACTTTTCTCGATTGAGCTGCTGATAATAATCAAGTTTTCTTCAGAAGCAGCTCTAACATTTTACTGTTTCTCTCATTCATGCATCAGGTAAAATCGATGACATGGGTTCACTTCTAAAAGCTATATTTTGTATAGTGGCTTTTCAATCAATAATGGATTAACTATATATACAAGAAAGCCTAGGTATGTACCAGGCACTACCATTTAGATCTGGTATACTCTCTAATGTTTGTACAGTGATGAAGTCACTGTCACTGATGAGGCGTCTCTGAGCAAATGGCCCCACTGTTTCCAGACTCCTAGCTGTATCATGTGCCCAAGAGTTAAGATTTAGCCTCTTTGAAAATGACCTTGGGCCTCCCTCTCTCTGAGACTGTGCAGCCTCCTTCCCTTACCAGGTGCCTCTTTCCTGGGACTCAGTAAGTCAGCTCTAGTTGGCTTCCCAGCTCTTGTCCTGCATTCGGATTCTGGGACAAGTGGGAGTCCCCTCTGGGCATGGGCAAGCAGGTGGTATTTAAAGTATGGCTACAAGCATGGGACCTGAAAAATCCCTTCAGTTTTCCATTTGCCAGGTTGTTCCAGAGGCCAGAGTTGTCCGCTTCTGAGCCAGAGACCTAGGCTGAATGGAAATACTTGTACAGCGAGCACAACTCCGCGTCTTTCCACCCCTGACTGGGCTGCAGTCATCCAACCAGCTTGGCACCTTTGTTCAAGTCTTTAATGCAGCCATGGGAATCTAGAGCCCTATCCTCAGGGCTTTCCTGAAACATTAGCCCTTGGAGCCTTGCGGAGCTGCCAGGTGGGATGGAAGGCAAACAAGGGTGGTTCTTGAGGAACTGAGATCTGACCTTAAACCCTGACACTCCTGGAGTGTGAAAAGGTCTGAAGGGATAGCCAAGCTGTGGTGAAGGTGTAGCAACCTGTCACTCAGAAAAAGGGGCGGGCCTACGGTGATTTTCTGGCCTTGGGCAGCCTGCAGCTGCAATAACGGCTTGTAAAATAGCACTGCCTGTCAGCGTCTGCAAGGCAGCTGATCGCAGGGGAGTAACCCCACACACGACAGGGTTCTGTAAGCAGTTTGGAAGGTGTAGCAGCCACATCCAGGAGCCGAACCAGGAGGGTCTAACTAGTTCCTCAAGATTTGCTGACCTTCTGTTGTGTTTTGCAGGGACCCCAGTTTGAACGGTTGGGATGGCGATGAAAGTGTTTTGTATGTATAACTCAGGTCGTCTCCATAGCTACGCAGATATTATCATTGTCACCACAGAAAAGAGCCCCAGAGAGGTTCAGCTATTAGCCTAAGGTCACATAGATGGCAAGGGAAAGGGGTAGGACTTGGATTCTGGTCTGTTTGACTCCCAAACACTTTATTACTTTATTAAACCTATGCGGCCAGGTAAAGCTGTGAGCCTGGCTGTATGGAAATGCTTTAATAACACAAAAGAGAGACTGCCAAGTTTTTCCCTCCAGCAGGATCAATTTCGCAGTGGACTTAATGAGAGCAGAATCTCAGGCCTTACGCACCTTTATGTGCCCTGAAGACCCCAGAAGTGACAGATATGTAGGAGGGGGACAATATAGGTATTGCGGCTGTGAGCTTTCCTTGGGAAATTCTGTTATGTGTTTGGAATGAATCCATCATCTCAAGGGGCTACATAATGCTCAAAACAGCTTTAGAAATTCTCCCTGAAAATTGCTTTCTGAACCCCAGGCACAGAAGCATATGCATACATTGTCTATCCTCGATCATGGCAGGTCTCAGTCCTTTCAGGGTTTGCGGGAATGACATAGAATTCCAGCCATAGCATTTGATAGTGGAGCTAAATGGCCAACTCTAACTCTTTGGTTTTGTTCGACAAGAAGTTGGTACTGATGTGGAGCAAAACGGCTGATGGATTTGCATAGTTTGTGAACCCACAAAGCAGACAGTTCTGTGAAGACTTTATTTTTTTTATGTTTTTGCTATAACAGGAAGTGAACCCAGGGCCTTAAGCAGTTGTGCAAATTTTCTACTGTTCAGATATATATTCCCAGCACCTTCTCCTCCTCTTTTTTCAACTTTTTATTTGAGGACAGGGTCTTGCTAAGTTACCCAAGTTGGCCTTGAACTTGTAATATTTTTGTCTCAATTTCCTGAGTAGCTAGGATTACAGGTCTGTGCCACTAGGCCTAGCTAGCGGGATTTTTAACAAGGTTTTGAGTAAGAGCCCTGGCCAGCCTTACCAGTCTCAATCACGCTTTCCAAGCGCTCTCCCAATCGTGTCTCCTGGTGGAACCATTGCGTAAATCCCCGTCTCTGTTTTTTTCAGTCTACCTTGTCATTCAGGTCCCAGACAAGCACCACTTCCATAGAGACCGGGCATCTTGCCTAGCATTCCCTCCATAGTACCCTGGTCGTTTTCTTTATAGACGTAATACATATACTAGGCATTTTCCTAAGCCACACCGAGCTCTAGGCCACCTGCCAGCTCCAATGGCTTCATTTCTCTTTTAATTGTGTCTCTTCCTTCAACCGAGAGAAAAATGGATACTACAGTGTGAATATGTTCCCCAAAAGTCCTGTGTTAGAAACTTGTTCCATAAATCCATGTGTTAATGGTGTTTAGAGTTGGAGTCTTTGGACGATAATTAGGATGAAATCAGGTTGTGAGAATAGGGCTTCCTCATGGCCTTTGTGGTTTTGAAAGAAGAGGAAGAGAGCACTGAGCTGGGACCCTGGACGTCTCACCGTATGGTACCCTACTTATGTCATGATGGAGGTCAAAGGTCATCGCCTGAGGTCCGTGCTATGTTCTTGCACTTATAGAACTGTGAGTAACATAAACGTGATGAACTATTTCTTCTCAGGTGCTTTATTGTAGCAACAGCGATGGCCGAAG
This sequence comes from Myodes glareolus, assembly GCF_982192425.1. Classification (NCBI taxonomy): domain Eukaryota; kingdom Metazoa; phylum Chordata; class Mammalia; order Rodentia; family Cricetidae; genus Myodes; species Myodes glareolus. The sequence continues at coordinate 95,422,480 of NC_142029.1, forward strand.
ATAGTAGGTGCTTCATTTGTCTAAGTTACCGGTCGTCAAAACAAATAGCTCTGCATCCTCCGGAGGATCACACACTTCTCTGAAGTCTGCTCTGGCTTCCCAGAAGCCTTCACTCAGAACCCTACCTCACATCTGCCTTCCTTTAGTCCACGTCAACAGTCTGCTTTACCTGCTTGCTTCTCCTTAGGTTCTGTTCTTAGCTGTACTTTCTTTGCACACCAAATTTTACCTTCAGCTCCTGCACAGAGTTTGAGCAGTGTGTCTAGGGACCAATTGGTGATTTCTATACATTTGTTCCCTGGGTACCTGACGTTTGTCTCGATGGCCAGAGTCATGCTTCCCTCCATTCTTTTTAAACATTTTTTTTTTCTCCTGAAGAGTCTCAAATTCCACAGCTTCTTTTTTAAGACTATTGATATAGACAATAAATACATAATGGGTAAAAAAAAAACTTTAAAATTTATTCTGAATATTATATGGCATGACCTCGTCTCATCTATTTATCTATCTGTCTACCTATCTGTCTATTATCTATCTGTCTATCTATCTATCTATTATCTATCTATCTATCTCTACATATATTATTTATCTATCTATCATCTATTATCTATCTCTATATCTATCTCTCTTATCTATTATCTATCATCTGTCTATCTATCTATCTATCTATCTATCTATCTATCTATCTATCTATTTATCATACAGCAATGAGTACAGTCTCTAAGTCCAGTTCCTCATACACAACCCCAGCATAGAACCCGTCACTGTATCATGTAACATCAGTGGGTCTCTCGCTCTCTCTTTCTCCCACTCTCCCTCCTAGGATCTCACTAGTCTAGGCTGTGGTCTTTTTGTCTCATGCTTACCAGTACTAGGATAGTAGGTATGTGTTACTGCACCCCTCTGACTTTTCTTGCTCAAATTCCACAGTAACACATACCTACAATCCTAGTACTGGTAAGCATGAGACAAAAATAAAGTGTCCTTCTATCCTCAACTTGTCACAAAGGGAAATTAATTGTGCTTCTATAAGGTCACCTCTGTCTTTAATTTCCACCATAGACCAAGGAGAGAAGATCCTAGAGAGACGTGCAATTCTCAGTTCCATAGTTGAAACAATTCAGACCAAACCCCCTCCTGTCACACCACCGGTCCCTCCAAGTTACAATTTACTCTTCAGATTTCTAAGGATATATAATAGCAGTCTCCATTGTTTGAGTTCCATGTACCATTTTAGCTCTTTTGTCTTGAAAATGTGGTCCATAGAATATGTAAGAAATATAGATTCTTGAGTCTTAACCTTGGCTTCCCGAATCAGGATCTGCAGTGTGGGACCAGGTGACATGATCTAGCTAAGAGCCTGAGAATTCCCAGGGCCAGTGATGGCAGGTGCATCTGGAAAGTACAATATATCTATGCTTCAAAGACTTAGCTCATGCTTTTCATCTGAGGGGAACCACTTGCTTCCATTTTCTGTCTCCTCCTTTCCACACTTTACTCCTCAAGTTTTTATTCTTTACTCAGGATCCTACCCAGAAATTAGGTCTCTGTAAATGGAGACTGTACTTTGGTTTCCCAGCTGCCCAGACCTGAATAATCACATAGAACTGCTTGGCCAACAGCTTAGGCATATTCCTACCTAGCTCATATATCTTAAATTAACCCCTTTCTGCATCTTTCTCCTTTTGCAACTACATGGTGTCTCTCGGAGTCCACCTTCTTTCCTCCTCTATCTCTGCTTGGATTTCCCACCTTGCTATATTCTGCCCTGCCATAGGCCAAAGCAGCTTCTTTAATAACCGATGACAATAAAACATATCCACAGCATACAGAAGAAAATCTCACATCAGCTCTCCATGGCAACCACAATTCTTCCAACCAGAAAGACTTGATTTCACCTTTAAGCTTTCCCTAGCAAGCCTCCCTGTGTTTCTTCTGTCTGCCTGTTGAGTGTTTTTGTGTCTTTCCCACCAGACTGTGAGTTCCCTGGGACTCACAGTTTTCATTCCTAATATCCATGGCTTCACACAGAAAAAGCACTTGCTGAACTGACTTGAGTGAAGGGTGGTTATTTTAGATGAATTAACAGAAAATGGAAGGGTTTGTTCTAGAGGGGGTCAGATGTCCTATAGCAGGTGGACTGTATATACCTCCCCTCAGCAACTGGGTCATACAACATCAAGGAGCTTGACTTTGGAGACAAATTCAGAGTAACAGGAATTCTCGACTTCCTTCTAAGGTAGAATGTTAAGGAAGAACAGAAAACATGTCATCAGAAAAACAATGAGAAGAAAAACTCAACAACTTTCTTGCTCTATCTGCAGAAACTGACAAAGCAGAGACTGGCACCCCAAACTTCCAAAGCAAGGAAAGACAGGTCACTTTACCCATCCTTCCATCCTCATTCCCATTTATACAATCTTCATTTTCCACTAACTTGAAAAAATAAAAATAACAACAGAGTAAACACAGAGGTTTAATATCTTATTGGATAGTATGGAACCAGCCACGTGGCAGATTTGATTTCCATGGTAGCAGGTCTTCCCTTAGAAATAATGATTCTCTCCCTGACTCATGTTCCATTAAAGGTCCTAAAATACACATGCCTCTATGCTGTGGGACAATGATCTGTGCCCTGTCACTTGTATTTTAAATTAACACTGATTGGCCAGTAGCCAGGCAGGAAGTATAGGCAGGGCAACGAGAATTCTGGGAAGACGGAAGTTTCAGTCTGCAGTCATCACCCAGACACAGAGAAAGCCAGACATAGAGCAATCAAGATGTGACTGCCTCAATGAAGAAGGTACCAAGCCACGTGGCTAACAGAGACAAGAATAATGGGTTAATGTAAGATGTAAGAATTAATTAATAAGAAGCCTGAGCCCCTAGGCCAACCAGTTTATGATTAATGTAGACCTCTGTGTATTTCTTTGGGACTGAATGATTGAAAGACTGGGCAGGACAGAAATTTCAGTCAATACCTCTAAATAAACATATGTGCTTGCAATCACTCTTCCCTATCTAGTTCTGGACTTTCACCTAGTCAAAGGATGAAAGAGTTTAAATGCATTCATTTAGGGGATCATTCTAAATGGTCCCCTAATTCTAATTAATTCTAATTCTAAATCAAGAATTCCCATTCATGTCTCTTGTATCCTTCCTCTTCCCTGGAAATTCAAGTCCCAGGAAATCATCTCTGAAGGGAAAGCATTCGTGCTTTTAGTTCAGTTCTTTCTGTGATTTCTGGAATAGATAAGGCGCATTGCAAAAACTGGAAGAACCGCACAATACAAATAGAAAACTTTGAGAAAGAAGCAAACATGCAACCCAAGTGAAATCTAATTTTTATTTTTGCCAATTAATAATTTATTCTGGTGCGTGCAAGATGTGGAGATTTCATACTGCCCTACTGTAATAGACTGGAGCAACACAGTCAAACAATAGCAATGAGGATAATCATGATAATTTTAAGGTGCATTCTATATGATTTTAGCATATATAGATGTTTATGAAAATTCCAAAGTATGAACCTTACTACTTTTCTTTTACAGAAGAGGATAAATGAAGACTAGAGAAGATAAAGGATTTTCCCAGGTCATGCTTAACCAATAAATATCACTGAAGAAAACTTACTCTCCCTCGGCAGCAGCCATCGAATGCCAGTAGCTTCTGAGTTAGTGGTAGGATTTTGTGTGCACCTTCTCCCCTGCACTGAGTCTTTGACTGACTGGAGTTTACATGATCCCCATGAGACGGAGGCCATTCTTGGCTCTGTTACAGAGTCTAAGAACTTGTGATTAGATAGGCTATATCGTCTCCCTAGGGGAGAAGCCAATCCTAGTGCTCTGCTGCTGTGATTTTTAAGTTCCTTCTAATGTGATTGGCTCCTATGAACCTCAAGGCTACAGAAGGTGTAAGTCGCCAGTGCCTACGCTTTCAGGATGCCAAGCCAAAACCAACCTCAGGAGAAAACCAGCACCACACCCGGGACCCATCTAGACGTCATTCTGAAGCTAACCTGCAGAGCTGGGCAACACTCCTTGGGGTTTCCTTGTCTTCCACATACAACAGGCTGCTTCTCAGACACAGTCTCAGTTCCCCCTTGGAGGGGGACTTCTGGTGCCTCACCCACTGCCTGTTTTTGCCCAGTGGACTGCCCATTCTGCTAGCCTCTTTGCCTCTATGATTCTTTGAAAACATGATATTGTGACAAATATTTTCCCTCCAGCTGTTGCTGGCGGGGGGGGGGGGCATACTAAATCTCAGTTAGAGTCAAACTCTAAAATCTGAAAGGAACTCTATTTTTTTTTATCAGCAACAAGGAAAACCCCAGAATAATGTTTTTGCTAATATTTTATTATAAAAATTTGCAAACATACACGGAAGTGGAAAGAGGTTTATGGCGAATTGCCCACCCACCCAGCTGTGTTCAGCAGCGTGGACAAAAACATAACTCTCGCTTGTGTTGTTCACTGATTCCTTTGGTATGCGTGTTCCCACCGTCAATAATTACAAACTTCCAAAATGACTTAGGAAAGATCCATGCCAAATCAGCTCCTGGGAGCCTATGTGAGCAGGCTCAGACACACATCTCATTCAACGACGACTTAGACTCTGCCGGACTACTTTACTGTAAATGTTGGGTCACGTGTTTATTCAGTATTCTCCCTGTGACTAGTCCATCTTATATTTTGATATATTTCAATATAAATTTAAAGTGTATGCACAATTCTCTTTGAGAGATTCGGCATTCATATTAACTAGAATTCACTGTTTGGAGTATATTTTTTGTTGGAAAAATGAAATTTCAGTCAATTGTATATGTGCTAAATTTTGACAAATCCATATATTTGTGTAAATTATTTTTACATTTGTGTAATTTAATGAGATGTGAAAGAATAGCCTCACCACAGAAATCTCTCTTAAAGTTTAGCTAATGAACACCTTTAGGGTTTCTAGATACAAGCAATTGCTAAAGCAAGGCTCGTATTTTTTTCTTTTTTATTTATTTTTAAAACAATCTTTTTTCATTTTACATACCAATCCAAGTTCCCTCTCCCTACCCTGCTTCTGCTCCCCCTGCCTTCCACTCACATAAGGCTTCCCATGGGGAGCCAACAAAGTCTGGCACATCACTTTGAGGCAGGACCAAAGTCCTCCCCCCTATATCTAAGCTAGGCGTGGTATCCTTCCATAGGGAATAGGCTCCAAAAAGCTAGTTCAAGCACTAAGGATAAACCCTGGTCCCACTGACAAGGCTCATATCTGATGGCGTATGCTACCGCAAATGTGTGCTGTTACACTAACTCCAGTTTAGACTCACCGTAATGAATGATCAGAAATCTGTTAACAGGTAGCTTTAAAATAGATGCAGGGCCGGAATTGAGAGCTCCAGGACCCAAAGTATACACCCATGTTGAGTCATGGTCCCAAACATCAAGACTTCAAACATGAACTAAGCCCGCAGTCCCCGGGAAGCAGAGGGCTGAACAAGCAGCCTCGCTCTGCTCCCCACTGACTGCCTCTAGCTCCAACTTCCATACAAAATCTATGTGAATCATTCCGATAATATCCTATGACATAGTTGTCATCCCAAAGATCAAGCTTTTCCCACTTCCCACCCTGGCTGGTTCTGACCACATTTGACTTGGCGCTGTGTGCATTTGGCTTCCACCTGTTATAACTCAAGGAAAAAAGTATCAGACCACAGTGAAAAACAAAAATTCAGAAAAACGGCAAGAAAAGAGAGAAAAGAATCATTTGCCTTCAATTATGGGGCAATTTTAGACTCAAGTTGTGAGAAGCACTGGACAGTGTTTCCAGTGCTAAAACCACAAAGCTGTATTCCAGATGAAGAAGAGCAAATGAGAACCTTTCACCCGGAGGGCTGGAATGGAGACCGTTCTCAGAATCATTTGATATATGTGGGATATTAAGTGTGACGGTGAGGGGACATGATGGCTGTTCTTTATTATTTGAGAACTACGAAGATCATAATATTTTGCACATGTAACATAGTTTAGGGAGTTTTTGTTCTGATTGCCTCACTTTCCAGACCTGGTCAGAGTAGATGGACGTTACCAGCAGGCAGGTTTCTGTAGCAACTGGAGCTGTGTAACGGTGTTTCATGACTCCACGACCATCTGACTCTCCAGTGGCCATATTTTCCCAACTGATTTTGGGTCATTCCTTTGTTGAGTCGAAGTATGGTATCTGTGGATAAAAGAACATGCCAACAGTCTGCTATTGCTGTTTGGATCTTTGAAGAGACGTATATATTTTCTTTCTATCCCGATACTAGAATCTACACAGTGATGCCCTATAGACTAGCAATGTGTGAATAACAAATATCCCATTGATCTTTACCCACCATTGCACATTTTCCCATATGATGAATATTGCTGCAAGCAGCGTCGCAGCACAGTTGAGTTATTATGTTGAGTTGTTGTGCGTAGATTGAGGGACATAAACCTTGGTGGTACCCTGAGCAATGAAATAAAATCTCCTTCCAAAAGGGTTGTATCAGTTTACAAGCCTGTGAAAAAGTGCACCAACGTCTACTTCACTGCACCCTTACCGGTCTCCAGTGACATAATATATCGAGCATTTCAAATTGGGGTCATCTGTCGGGAGTCAGACTGGCCATGTTGCCATACCAACTTGGACAAGGTTATAAAACAGGCCTCGATCTGTTCATCTTAGCTGGATAAACTTTACAGCCTTGTCTAAGCTTCTGCGATTATATTTATAATTAATTTTAATTATACAGCCAGTTCTATCCTGATTGATTATATGATAAACCAATTACTTCTCACAAACAGTATTGTAAATACATAGGGAAAGTATGAATGAGTTCACATGAGAGATGCTAATTTAATCTTTTGTCTTTAAAGATTTTAGACTCTAACATGGTCGTGCTTAAAGTTCATTTATCTTAAGACACACATTATTATACGTGTATATATCTTATTTCTACACACTTAAATTGTCTTTAACTACATAAATGCATTTTGTACATTTTGGAGGCTGGTCGTCTATTATCAGGGTGCCCACCCTGGATGGGGAAGGCTCTGCTCTCTTGTGTTCTAACATGGTGTCTCCACTGTTGTCATCACAAAACACACAGAGAGCGGATGGGGAAAGAGTCTTTCTCTTTTCACAAGGCCACAATACCGCTAGACGCTACTTCATCCTTATGACCCCATTAACCCCAATTACCTCCCAAAGGTCTCATCACTATAGTCTCATTCTTAGTCAGGGCTTCACCATGAATTGTGAGGGAAACGCAGTTCAATCCATACAAATCTCTTTCTGATATGCTGCTTTATGGAAAGCATACAGAATAACACTGAAAGATTTAAGTTTAAATCATTGGTGTGGTTTTTAATTTCTTGCTTTGGTTGTCTCTCTCTGACCGCTAGTCCGGTTTCTCTCAAGAACTCTGGATAAGATGGATGCTAACTGTACTCTCCAAGTAGAAAGAGATAAGCAATGCTAGAATTCTCTGCCAGAGATCTAGCAGGCCTTATCCCCTTTAGACTAAGTATTAATGCTAAGTCCCGCTTGGTTGACCGATGACTCACAAACTGCCAATCATTAGTGGCTGCAAACAACAATCACTTTATTAGCAACAATCAAAATATTACCTGTCATGGCTTCTGGGACTTGGAGGTTGAGGGGTGGCTGGCTAAGTGATTTGGGCTTGAGATCTTTTGTCTAACTGGATAGTGGTTGACAATGGAACAGAGGAGTGGCAGACTCGAGTAGAACTGGTTGAGCCCATCTTTGTCTTTGCATGTGGCTTCAGAGCTTCTTACTTTCTGCACGGTGGCCCTGAGGCAGCAGACACTTTGTGTGATGGCTTAGCACTCCTGCAATCAAGCACACCCCCTCTAGTACCTAGCCTTCTAAAACCATACGTACTCCTCATATTCTATCAACTACAAGAGAGGCACAAGTCCTGCTGGTCCCAAGGGAAGGAGACTTGACCTCTGTCATTTCATGGGAGCACGGCAAGAACCTCAAAGGGCAGATGAATGCTATTCATTTCATGCATCTTCAGAAGACACAATCTGCTACACTTCCCTTCTTTGAGGACCCAGATCAAGAAGGGAATGCTGCCCACCAAAGTCCCTGTGGACAGTCCCAAACCTGAGATACAGTACAGTCTGGGCACCTCTGGAAGTTGAGCTATGTAGGAGGATGTGAAAGTTCATCCAAGGGCATTGATCATAGAGGCTTGCTTCATTTTTCCTGGAGAAGAGATGTAAGAGAAGGCTTGGTTGCTGTCCCAGCACATTTGAAAAACTATCATGTAGGAAAATATGTTTTGTCCTTAGCTGTTCCACAGAGGTTTCAAGGGCGTCAAGTGTTTCAATCAGAAATTCAGCTTCCTTGGCAGACTGCTTTGCCCCTGCCTTTCATTGTTATTGGAAAATAAACAACAAATGAAGCTTTATAGATTCATGGTACCCTTGGGGTAGTTTGATAGTATGAATTATAAAATGTTAGCTACATTCTAGCTAATTAACGTAATTCTTACTCTGTGTGTGTGTGTGTGTGTGTGTGTGTGTGTGTGTGAGATGACTTGACACTCAATCTTTTAACAAATTTCCAAATGTATAGTTTCTTACCAGTTACTAACCATGGGTGCTCTTTTACAAAGAAGATCCCATTCTTATATGTCTCTGGTTTCTAGGCTCTGCCTGTTGATAACCAACAACTATCTAATTGGACTGAAGACCTACTTAACAAGAGGGAAACCATGCCTGGTGCTGGAAACCTAGGCAACTACCCAGAACTAGTGAAGCCATGGGTCTTGGAGGAGAAACTACAGCTTCCATTTTACTAAACCAGTATAACACCTAACTACATTCTAGACATTTGTCCTTGTCCCCACAGGAAAGTGTACTTCTCAACCCTCATCAAGGAAATTTCTCTTTGCAATGAAGGGAGACGATTAACAGAAAACCACAGCCAATCAAACTGCAGAGTTCTGGGGCTCAGTCCCAGCGACTACATCTACCGCACAACTCCTACACCTAAGGCTCAGAGATCCTTGCGGAAGTGGTGATGGGAAGATTGTAAGAGTCAGAGAATCAGGGAGTTTGCTGTGAAAGTGAGTATCCTAATGGTCAAAAGCTATGCTCATAAAATCTCGTCAATATGACTGCTTAAACACGAGCTGAAGAGCGACAACAACAGTAGGCATCCTAACATATGGAGGGTGGGAAGAGCCCACGTGGCCTCAACCCTACACAAAGAACTAGAAGCAACTAAAATATGCTGAGAGCAGGAGAAAGTCTTACCCAGGGAAGAGCACACCAGTTGGTTAACCAATGCCAAATGGTCAGCTGTAGGCATCTCTCTGACTCTGCCTACTTTTTCTCTATATCTCTGCATTTCCTGTCTGGGTTTACTCTATTAAGCCATTGGCTGAAACAGCTTCTTTACTAACCCATGCTAATAAAAAAACATTTATAACATACAGCAGGGAATCTCACATCAGTCAGCCCTGCAAATATACACAGACAGACATTATAAATACTAAGAAGTTTGTAGTTATGTATTTGGGAATATATTATATATTTTATTATGTATGTAGCAACAATTAATAAAAAAGAGGCTATGAATTTGAAAGAGCACAGAAGGGTTCTATTGTAGAGTTCAGAGGGAGGAAAGAGAAGGGGGAAATGGTACAATTATAATATCAGTTCAAAAAGTAAAAGAAATACATATTTTTTAAAATACCAGGCATGGAGGAATGCATTCATTGGTAATCTTTATGTCTGAAAGGCAGAGACAGGCAGATCCCTGAAGATTGCTAACCAGTCTATTCTATTTAATGAGGTTTAGCCCCAGACCAGTAAGGGGTTCTGTTTCAAAATATGTGAATGGTACCTGAGGAATGACACCCAAAGTTGTCACTTGCCCTCCAAATTACCATTTAAACACATGCACCAGGCATATTTGATCATGAACACATATGCATGTATATTCATGCGGGCACACACAAATCTACTACTTACCATCTTTGAAACAAACCATGATGTTTATTCAGATAAATGAATGTGTCAGATTTGAGCGAAGTAAAAATTTACTTCTCTTGCAAAAAAGAGAAAATTTTTTTCTCTTGCAAAAATAAACTAGACCTATGCTTCTTAAAGTAGGAGTGTCCCTAGGGTTACTAGAAGATGTAAGATATAGTGCATTGTTAACAATAGTAAATTTGTAATGTTTGTGACAAAATAGTATTTTTTAAGCTGGATATAATATTCACACATTTCATTTGTATGTGTGCGGTGTGCGTTAAGTATATGTTTTCACATGTGTACACATATGTGCTTGTATGTATGTATGCATACGCAGGTCTGAAGTTGAGATTGGGAATTTTCCTTATTGCTTTTCTACCTTATTCTTTGAGACAAGGTCTCAAACCTCAAGCTCATCTATAGGGCTTCTCTCCCTAGCTAGCTTGCCCCAGGGATCCTCTGCTTCTATCTCCTGAGGCTGGAATTATATCTGTGGGCTGCCATGACCACCCGGAAGTTATGTGGGCTCAAGGAAAGGAGCTCTGGTCATCTATCATGCAGAGCAAATGTGTTAACTGTTGAACGATCTCTCCAGCCCCATTTGCATGTGTTTTAACTCAGAATCTCTGAGAGAATTTCCAGATGATGATAGCTGATGCCACTCTACAACTGAGGGATATGGTACAGAGAAGTTTGGGTTGACACATCGAAGAAAGAACAAGGACTGAAGAGCCATGGTGCCTGAGCTCCAATCATACTCCATCACTTACCGGTAATGGAATCCTGGTCACTTATTTAACCTCTGTATCATGATTTTCTCATCTGTAAAACAAAGAATAACAGTGCCACATAGAGTGACAGTAAGGACAAAAATGTGTAAACACTCCCCAATTTACAGTGGCATGACTTAAGTTTTTTTTTAACTTTATGATGGTGTGAAAGCAATATCTACTCCAGAAAACACTTCAAATTTTGAGTTAAAAAAGTGTGTGTGTGCACGGGTTTGTATGTGTGTGTGTATGAGAGAGAGGCAGAGACAGAGACAGAGAGAGAGAGAGACAGAGAGAGGAGGAGAGAGTCATGTTTATGCCTTGTGCATGTGAACATTTGTGTGAAGGACAGAAGTTGATGGCACTCTTCACCTTATTTTTGAAGCAAGGTCTTTCTTATCAAACGTCAGGCTTGGCATTTAATCTCGACCAACTGTCCAGCAAGCTCTAGATCTTTCTGTCCCCGTGCTACACCCTAGAACTGGTATTACACACACACCACCTCACCCAACCTTCATTTTAGCTACCAGGGAATCCAAATTCAGGCCCCTGTACTTGTACAGAAGGCATGTTGTCAATGAGACACAGAATTTTGAATTTTGATTTTTTTTCCCTGCATAGCAATTTGGAGTGTGGTGTTCGTTTGCATTGATGAAGTCAGCTATGTAGAACCAAGTTAGTCAGAGAATTATGAGGTAAAATTGCAAAGACAGTAGAGTGTATGGTGTTGCTAGCCTTTTCAGACACTATGTTTTGTGTTTTTACATGTCATCATCGCTATGGAATGTCCCTCATTGTATGTGAGTGATATTTCTAGTACTTTATCACAAAATATGATTGTGTTAGGTGATTTTACCCAACTGTAGGCTAATTTGCATGTTCTGAGCACTTCTAATGGAATCTAGGCTAAGTTGTGAGGTTCAGTAGTTAGATGTATTTAATAATAAGTCTGGGGAGAGGATTCAGTGATTACATTGCCTAGTTTCATGTCAACATGACACAAACTAGAGTCCTTGGGAAGACGGGAACTCAAGTGCGAAAACAGCCTGAGCATATTGGCCTGTGGGTGCTTTCTTGACTGGTGACTGATAAGGTAGAACCCCGCTCACTGGAGTCAGTGCCATTCCTGGGCAGGTGGTCCTGGGTTGTACAAGAAAACAAGGCTGTGCAAGCCAGGAGGAGCAAGCCAATAAGTAACATGCTTTCCCCACCTGACTTCCCTAGATGATGGATAGCAAGCTGAAATAAACCCTTTACCCTCCAGGTTTCTTTAGTCTTGGTGATTTATCATAGCGGTAGAAAGCCTAATTAAGACAGAAATTGGTACCAGTTCCTAGAGTATTGTTGTACTCAACCTGGCTGTGTGTTTTGGGGAGGATTTGGGTGACTTTTAAACACAGGTCTGGAAAAATTGCTGAGTTCTCAGAGCTTAAAGAGCTCAGAGTTCTTGCAGGAACTAAGAAGATAAACCTGGGAGCAGAGAAGACAGTGGGAACCTGGTTCGTGAAGATCGGAGCCTCTTTAAAACTCCAGCAGAGTGATTTATGTGATATTTTGAATTAAGAGTCTGTGGTTCTGGTCAGTTGTGGTTAAAGACTAAGTTGTGGTTAACAAGAGACCAGATCTGCTGGAGAGAGACCCTAGCATCACTGGGATAATTGATACTGGTTAGGTGACGTTGAGACATTAGTGGTGATTAAGAAAAGACCAACTGTATTGAGGACTAAATCTGGGAGGATTTACTCAGGGTCAGCGCACAGAGGCTGTGGTCCAGAGGGACTGAGGCTGTCTCTCAGGCTGGCATCTGGACACGGTAAAGTGTGAGGGTTTTCTGGGTGATGCTGGCATCAAAGGCTCATGGGAAGCAGCTGAGTCTTGACACGGAGCGAGACCACTCAGTTTCAGTAAAAACCCCAGGACTGAAGAGACCATGGACAGAAGTTAAAGCTTGGTGCAATATGGAGTGGTCAGAGTTCCTAAAGAGAGCCCAGGAGAAGCTACTGGTGAAAGGGTAGCCCAGTTGAAGCAGGACACCCCAACATTTTGGCATTGTCAGTACTGTGGAATGACTGCCAAAGACAGCTACAGACAGGGAGTGGAGCTGGCTTGAGCCTGTGAGACAAGCGTGTGTGCTGTGGACGGCAGAGCCCGAGAGTGGTGCTTGCTGCCCAGGCTCTTCAGAGCCCAAAGGATAGTGAGTGAGTCCCAGATGTCAAGTACTGAACTTTCTATAATGATGACGTTTGATTTTGCTTTGGTTTAATTGTGACTGTACTTTTATTCCTCTGTCTTGAAGTAAAGAAATTATTTAATTTGCTTTTTGATTTTACAGGAACCATCAGTTATGAGACCTTAGATGTTTTAAAAAGACTGAACTTTGAAAGCGTTTGAATTTTAAAATGTGGTAGAACTTTTAAAGTTTAGAATATGTTTCATATTGTGATAATCTTAGCATGTCATCTTAGAGGCAAATAAGAAAGGAAGCATTCGGATAGTGATATTTTTGTGTGTCAGTCAAGTTGACAAGGGGTCACTTTTGCTGCCTGACACAAACTAGAGTCATGTGGAAAGAGGAAACCTCAACCGAGAAAATTGCCCTACCACACTGGGCTGTGGGGCATTGTCTTGATTGATGGTTGATGACTGATGTGGGAAGGTCCAGCTCACTGTGAGTGGTGCCATCTCTGGACAAGGAGTCCCGGACTGTATAAGGAAAGAGGCTGAACAAGTCAGGAGGAGCAAGCTGGTAAGCAGCATTCCTTCATGACCTCTGCTTCGAATGACCTCTGCTTCAGTTGTGATATCCAGTTTCCTGCCCTGGATGATGGTCTACAAACTGTGAGAGGAAATAAACCCCTTCCTTCCAAGTCTCTTAGCTGTGGTGTTTTATCACAGCCATAGAAACCCTAACTAAGACAGTGAGTAAATGTACTAGTTGTGCAAGTTTGAAAAGGCTAAATAGGTCATAGCATCCTAGCTATGAAAGCACGCTGACCTGGGTTTAAATCCCTAACACCCATGCAAAAAGCCAGGTGTGACCTTGCATTCCTGTAACTGGAGGGCGGTGGGAACGGGAACAGAGACAGATTTCTGCGACTTGCTGGCTGCCAGCCTAGCTCCAGATTCACTGACAGACGTGTCTTAAGAGAATAAGGCTGAGATGACAAACCAAGGCATCTCTGACATTCTACTGCAGCCTCCACATGAATATACATGGGTGTTCACACACACACACACACACACACACACACACACACACACACAATGCATTCAGAGAGGGGGAGAGGGAGAGGAAAGGAGAGAGAATATCTGAAGCGTGATTACTAAAAGCTCAGTGACAGATATTGGGGTTCAACCTGAAGACCAGAAAAGCAAAGCAGTCAGCCACTGACTCTTACCTCAACCTCAATCAGCTCTAAACCCTTGGAACAATGTTGTCTATTCTGCGGGCACCCTGTGATCTCTTGCTGGCTGTCTTTATTTCTTCACCTGCATTAAGATCCCCGTGGGCCCATATGGAAATGTAAAAGTTCATAAGGGACTAATTCAATGAGACCCATCCAGGGGAAGTGCAGACCCCGAGGGAAGTGATTACACACTGATGGAATTTTTGCACATGGGATAGAAAGATGATCTTTGCCTCTTGGCTGTGTCACAGTAATAAGTGGGAGACCGATTATTTCTAAGACTGCAGCTCTTCCCCAGCGCTGATAAGAATGGAACGCAGGCTACCATGGAGATTCAGGTCACTAAATTAGTCCCAGAAGCCTCTATGCCTCGAGTCGTTGTTATATTAATTATGCATCAAATTAGAATGTTTGCAAAGGCATGACGCCAACTGAGACAACATGGAGGGATCAAGGGGTGTCCCGCCCAGTTACTGCAGGGACTAGCAGATGAAACTATGTGTCCTGCGTGAGCATGTGGTGACCTGGCCTGATCTCTAGGCCAACTGGTAGGAACCTCCCACCAGAGAGCCTCTTATCAGCACTGAGCAGACAGAAGAACGGAAGTACGACTGGGATGGTGTCTCTTCCATCCCCTCAATCCAGGTTCTACAGCAGTGGCACCAGCTCCAGGAAGATACAAAACAAACCTCTGAGACTTTATTGCAAGTGGAATGTGCTTCCAGATGCTTACTGTCATGGAGACAGTATGTCTGGTCTGTTGTCCAGCACTCAGTTTTTAGAGTTGGGTGGACACAATGTATCCTATCCCTCCTCCTTCATCTTGTTTTCTTTCTTGTGTTCTTTGTGAGCCTAAAGTCAAAATATACTTGATTCTTGGTTGTAAAATAAACAGATGCTAAACAGCATCTCCGTGACTTTTGGGTTATAGTTCCACCAAGGGCCGGGGTTGAAGCCATAAACCATGGGAAGTGAAGCGTGACCCACAAATAGCCTTCAAGATGGAATTACAACCCCATAATTCAGAGTAGACCTTTAAAAAAATCATCTTTCAAGCTAGCTTTAATTGAGTGACGGGGGCCAACTGTAACATCTTTTGATCAGTCCATCAGTGCAAAAGTCATCTCTGTGTTAATCTGATGTACTGCTGTGTGCATGGGCCCCCAGTATGCTCTGTAAAGGGGTTTTCTATTGAAACCGAGCTACAGGGCTCCAAAGAGAATGAAAGCAAAGAACGCTGGGTTTCTCAGTAAGGAAGTCTTTATCACAGGAGAACCGAAATGAGCATGAAGCAAGGAGATGCTTTTGTTAGGACTGAGGGCAGAGGAGTTCCTCACGAGAGGGGGCCGGTAGTCTCTGTCTTCAGCTGTTCTCACTGTTCCCTTCCTCCTCTTACAACGGATGGTCTTTGGTGGCTGGTTTGAGCTCTGTGGAGAGGAACAGACAGCCCCAAGTTCCATCTCTGCTGTACGTCTGGATGTGTTTGTTTGAGGTTTTCCAACCCTGTTCTGCTTGATCTCATAACTCATTAAGGCAAGTTGATCTCATATGGCCCAAGAAACCTTTTCATGACGTTTTCTTGTATGATAAATATTCACACATCGCAGAGAAAATAAACCAAATCCAGCAATTCTCTAGGAGGTGGATGTTTGAAGGCAGCTTCTTGTAGTCATAAATTACACCATCAAAATCCCCTAAAGTTTCTCTGCAGCATTGGTATTAAGTGAAATAACATATGAGCGTAGGCTGGCAGCATGTGAAACAGTGTGTGTTACAGAACTGAGGGGATGAAGGCAAGAAAACAGCGTAAAGAACAATTTAAGACCATCAGTTCAAAATGAGCAAAAATTATTATTATTTTTTAAATTACACACATGTCTATAGCTATGTATTGGCACATGCATGTGAGGGTAGGTTCCCACACAGGTCAGAAAAGGCTGTCGGGGCCCCTGGTGCTGGAGTTATGGGCAGCTGTGACTGCCTGGCCAAGTGCTGGGAGCTGAACTAGGGTTCTCTTTAAGAGCAATTCATGCGCTTAGTCACCCAGCCAGCTCTCTGGCCCATAGATAACTTGCATCAGACTTGTTCAAGTATATTTTACCTATCGCCTTTGTCTTTTCTCTTCTAGTTCCTTCAAGAGGAAATAAATCATTGATTTGAGGACATATTCTTCTAACAAAAAATGTAAAGTTATGAATTTCCCTTTAAACGCTACATGAGCGGCTGAATATTTTCTTTCCTGAGTTACATTTTTTCCTTCCATTGGTTCAATTTTTTTTTTCATTTCTCTTGGAATGAGTTTGGGTTCATGTGTCATGGTCACTTATGAATTTTTTTTCAGAAATCTTTCTATTGTCCATTTTAATTATTTTGTGGTCAAAGAAACATACTTTGTATGATTTATGATCTTGGTGAGCGCTGTTGTGTATATTAAAAAGAATTCATATTCAGCTCTTATGGGAAAGAATATTCTGTAACAGCTAATTGATAGGTTTGTAACAATGTTCCACACTTTTCTGGTCACTTGTATATCAATTACTGAGGAAGAGAGATTGAAATTGAATCTATGTCCTTTGGGAGGCTCTAGCATTTTGTGTTTGTTTTCACGTCTGGGTGTAGTTACATTAAGTATACTTCCAGCAGCAGATACGGTTATAGTTAACACATTTTGTCTCTGTTTCTTATCATTATAAAACTTCTTTCTTTATTCTGGAAAATATTTGTTCTGAAGTCTTCCTTGGTATTGATTGCAGTTTTTGAAAAAATGTATTATTTAATTAATTGTATTAATTAATTAATTAATTAAACAATGTATTAATTGTTTTTCATTAGTTTTAAGATGTGTTCTTTTTCTTAAACTTCTTTTAAAAAATCCATTGTCTTCCTTATAGACAGAATAATTTTACTTTCAGTTAAGATCCCACATGGCCATCTAGTTTTTAATTAACATGTAAGAAGTCTCCTTAAATAGTTCAGGTCTGCCCTTGATAGGAACCCTCAGTTTTGTTTGTATGAACTGTTTATTTTTATCTTGGATTTATGAATCTATTTTCTATTTCTCTCCATTTTAGAAAGACAATTTTTCTGGAAACACAGATATATGATTATATGATGACAATTATCTCTGTCCGCATTTAAGTATTTGTTTTGTTCAGGTTTTTCCTTATTTGCCCATTGTTTTCCTCAGAGGTCTGCTATTTTGCTTATGTTTCTGACTCTGTAGGTAAGAACTGTGACTCTATGTCTTTGTGTCTGTCTGTCTGTGTCTCTCTCTGTGTGTATGTACATGTGTATGCATGTATGTGGAAGCCAGAGGTTGGTATCAGATATCTTTCTCTGTTACCTAGGTTTTCGAGACAATATCTCTTGCTAAACCTTGAAGTCACCAATTTAGTTAGTTTAGCTGGCCAGAACCCCAGGATTACTGGCACTTGCTGCCATATCTGGCTTTCATGTGGGTGATGGGAAGACAAACTCAGGTTTCCATGCTAGCTTAGCAAATGCTGTACCCACTGAGCCATCTTTCCATCCTTGTTTGTGTCTCCCAACTTTTAAGATTTTTATTTTTATTTCTGCTTCTCAGCAATGTGAATATGTTGCCTTATATTTGTTCTGCTTGGGTCTCATTGAACCTTTTTGACACTGGGTTTAGCAGTCTCATTAAATTTGAATAATATTGTAGCTATTGCTTCTTCAAGCATCTCTAGTCTTCTTTTCAAAGCCACCTTAAGGTGTATTAGTCCACAGGGACTGGATATTACTTTTGCTTTTGTCAGTCTTTTTTCATGACATTTATTAATTACAATTCCTTTCTGCTGCTACATCTTTAAAATTCCATTTCAGCTTCTCTCTGTCCAATCTGCCTTTCCTTTCTTCATGTTTATGTTTTCCCACATTAAGCAGATTTGTGTAGCTATTTTAATGCTCTTCTCTTTAAATCTTGTCATGTCTGGTTTTGTTTCTAGTTATGGCCTTCTCATGGTATGAACCATTATTTCTTCAAGTTCAAAGCCAAGCTGGGAGATATGAAACTCTGACTCAAAACCCCTCTCTCCCAAACATATTGTGTTTGTGTGTGTGTGGATATATATGCATATATATGTTACATATGGTTGTAACATATGTATGTAAGTATATATAATATGAATATTCTTCTTGTGTATTCTTCAGAAGCCAGCAGGAAAGATTGATCTGTCTTAATATCAGTTCTGTTTCTGTCAGGGGCTGTTAATACATACATACATACATACATACATGCATGCATGCATGCATTAAAGTAAATATAACCTAAATAATATTTTGTAAAGCATCACCATCAAGTGAAAAAAGAAAGTATTAACATGAGTAATTATACATGGCCTGGAGAAATTTATTATTTGACACTGGATAGTTCCTTTGGGTCTTGAAGTAAGTTCTACTACCCTTAAACTTGGATGTACCATTTGATGTTTATCTTGGGGAATACAAAGGAAATGGTAAGAGCAACAATTTATATGATGAGCGTGAAATTGGTAAATATAAACAGGACATTGTCAAAGTCTTCTATTTTCAGGAAGAATTTATGTTTCCCTACTTCTTAAGCAGGGGTTACAAAGCTGAAGAAAGAGCTCAACATGGGCTAGGAAGCAACCAGCATAGACATGGTTGAATGTTTTCCCGTGCAACCTTTAACCTAAGCCACTTTTAGCGACATCACAGTTGCTTTCTACTGAACTTGGATACGTTATGGCATAGACAGAATACTATTGCCACGTGAACATTTAATATTAAAGATGAGAATAAAAGCAGACTTGTCCTCAGACAAGAGACAACTAAGATGCAGAGGGAAGACCTCTTCCATTCCTCCAGTATTCAGACAGAAGTCCGGCAAGTGCTGAGCTAAACATTTGAAACCGTGCCCATTGTGTCAGGGCTGCAGCCACCACCACCACCAGGGCAGTGCCACCAGTGTGCTGTGTTTACCCAGACAGCTGCTGTATTTGTTTAGCTTTAGTCTGTGAGAGAAGATTTTTTTTTTTACTCTGCATGAGGTACTGCCCTCAGAAATGCTGATCTGTTCATTAGTACACCTTCGGTGGGTGGGTTTGCAGGACAGACATGTTTCCCTGAACTCATCCAAGGCCAAATACTGTCAGCAGCCTAGATATGCCTGCCTCTGGCAGAGCCGACGACAGCACAGACTGCTCTTTCCTGCTGGCTTCTTCAGGGCGCACTGTGATTTAGGGGTTTGTCCACCATACGCTGGCGCAGTGTTTAAAGTGCAGTCCATTGGAAAAGGAGAGCAGTGGATCTTGAGGGCCAATACTGTGAGAGACCAGAGCGAACACCCTTCTTAAGCCCTTCGTAAATACCTACCAGGTTACTCAGCCGTGATTTAAAATGTGTCCTTAAATTCTAACACTTTTCCTATCCAAACAGAGCATTGCATTTTTCTTTACCGCGTGTCCCTTTTCACAAACATAATTGGGTCAGGTCGCGTGTGACTTTTCAGACCAGGGTGGGAAACACAACAAGACTTCCGCTCTGAGAGCTCTCTCTCACCCTCAACCATGCAAATACTGGAGCCACGAGGAAATGGAAGGATTCAGTTACTCTGGGGCCATCCAGGAAAGGTCTTACAGGAGATAAGGAGAAGGAGGCTTGAGGGGTCTGCTCTTTGAGCTGAGCTCTCAGCTCCTGGAGCCTCTGGCCCACCCACAAGCAGGTGAGGGAGGGGCTTTGAGATGGTTCCAGTCTTCAAGGTACTTCAGTCTCATGGATTTTCAGCAGAAGCGGGGCAGAGATGGCTGCCCTGCTAAGTCCTGAGGAAAGCAAATATTGCTATGATTAGGCCATCATGTTTTGGGTGGTTTGTTAGGTAGCCTCTAGCAAGTGGCTGGATTCTTTCCTCTTGCTTAGCTGAGAAAAGGAGGCATAAGACAGGAAGTTTGCATTGTAGGTGACAGGAGAGGGCAGGGGGTGTTTAGCATCTCGGTGTATTAAAAAAAAAGATGTAGAGATGTGGAAACAGAATTACTTTCAGAGAGTGTTCAAACAGAATGTCGTAAGTTTTCAATTAGGATCTTGGATACCATCACACACACACACACACACACACACACACACACACACACACACACACGAATCATTTTTTTTTTTCTAAAAGTGGAATTCAAACAGTTAACTCTTGGGCAAGATTCCAGAACCAGAATACAGCCCAAGTGTCTAAACTTCACCAACTATAGCATCTCTTTTCTTGAGGCAAGTATGAGAAAACTCATTCATTTGGCAAACAAACAGAACTAAAGACAACAGCAAAACAGAACAACAAAGCCAATTTTTCAAAAAGGAACAGCAACAATAAATGCTATATAACCTACCTGCCTATTTCTTAGGGCAGTGTCCTGGTGATGCCTGATTCTGTCTTCCATCTCCTACCCTCAGGTCTCTGACAGTAAGGGAATGAACGAGAAATGACAGCTTGCTCTCCAGACCTCTAGGCAGAGAAGACAGTGTGTGTCAGACAGATTCACATTTTTTCAAGTAAGCAAGGCTGCTTGTCTGTTTTACAGTTTCATGTAATTAGAATCACCCACTATGTAAGCGTTTGTGTCTAACTTAATTTTACGTGGCACAGAGTGTTTCAGATTTAGCTATATAACTATACATCCCAGCAGTTCATTGAGTTATATTACTTTGTCTAGATATACCTTAACTTCTTTGTGTAGATATATTAGTTTCTCTACAGATTTTCCAATCTACTAAGTGTGTATGCTACCTCAATGAGGTGTTAATTTGTTTTTTTCTGATGCCTAATGGTGTCAAGTAAATTTTTGTGTATTTATTTGCTCTGTGTATATTATAATGGTGGAGTTTGGTTCTTTCCAAGCACATTCTTCATTTTAAAATTAAATTATTTTCCCTTTTATTATTGAATGGAGTATTCTTTATATAGTCCTAAGTTCATGTCCTTTGTTACATATATTTTGTGATAAATAAAGGCGCATACCTTGCCTTGCAAAATTCTGTCCCTGACTTTCTGTTTTCTTAGCACTGGTTTCCAAAAGGCAGACATTTTGTTTTCTGTGAAAAGATCTAATTGGTTTCCTTTTATGGATAGTGCTTCTGTTTCCTGTTATTTTAAAAACTTAAAGCTGAACTGTTGAGAGTGACAAGAACAAGAAGAGACTCCAAGGCCTTCGTACGAGTACAGGGTCTCAGTCCTGGGTATACACTGGACTCACCAGGTGAACTTCATGGCATGATGGTTTAGCTGGACTGTCAGCTTGCTGGGGTATAGAGTCACCCTGGGAACAAATCTCTGAGTGTGTCTGTGAGGAATGAAGTCCTACTTTAAAGGAATCTACTTCGTGGGCCGAGGTCTCGTGATGCATAAGAAGGAGAAAGTGACCAATGTAGTCCGTCATTATTCTCTGCCTCTTGATTGCGTGTGAATGAGCACCGACCTTCCCCACTGTAATGGATGATGGAATCTGCTGCAGTAAATAAACCCCTGCTCCCTCAAGTTGCTTCTGTCACATAGTTTGCTCCAGCATTGAGACATCTACTTAACACACCGCGACCTAGAGAAACTCTTTTGTGGCCTGCATATGCAGAAGACTTTTAGATACTCCTCCGGTGTTTCTGAAATGCACCCAAGTGTGAAAACTTCTTTTAAAAATAGGGCTTTATTTGGTAGATTTACAGTTTTAACAAAATTGTGGGTTGAAGTTATAACTGAAATGGCTCACAGTAATCATCTATATTCATGGTGTTTGGGGACAGCAAAGGCAGGAAAATAGTAAATGCTTCATGCCCCGTGTTCTAGACACCACAGCCTCGCAGTGTGTTCTGCGTGAATGTGGAGAGGCAAGGAAAGGTCTCATGAGGAGGAGCTGGGCATGCAACTCAGTGGACGGTGCTTGTCCACAGCGTGGGTGAGGCCCTGGATTTGACCCACAAGAATAGGGGAAAAGGGCTGCAGAAGAGACAGAAATTGCTAGCCAGCATGCTGCCATGACCATCCGAGGAGGCCTTTCTAACCATTAGAGGAAAGGGAATGAAAAGGCAAAATGGAACAAAAGTCTGTTTCATCAGGAAGTATAGAAACCACGGCAGAGAGTAACAAACGGGGCGAACAAACAGCAAGCGATGACACGTGCTGAAGCATGTATTATTTCGCAGGTGGCACTCTGTGTTATGGCAGAGGACAGAGTCTAGCAAACCCTTCTCCCTTAAAAAGACAAGCAACAAACTGGGAAAACTCGGAAAAAATAATCATTTCAGGAAATCAATCTCCGAAAGGCAACCAGAGGCAAACAAGTTGAGACATGTTTATTCCTAAAAAAAGTGCCTGGAACACTGGGCAAAAAAATAGCAGGGCCTCTTCTTGCCTGGGAATGACTCTTTCCAAGCCCTGAGAACACATGTTCCATGCATAAACTTTCTAAGGCAGGACAGACCATGAAGATTAGCTGGGGGAGCTGAAGAGACGGCTCAGCAGTTAAGTGTCCCTGCTGTTCTTCCAGAAGATCTAACGTTGGCTCCCCACACTCATGTTGGACAACTCGCAACTAAGTCTGGTTCCCAGGAAGCCAACCCTCTCTTCTGGCCTCTAAAGGCACTACAGTGTGAACACACACACACACACACACACACACACACACACACACCCAAATACATATATCAGAGAGGGCTGACTGGCTTTGAATTGGAGAACCAAAACCCAACCGTGGAAACATTATCAGTGCAAACAATAAGACATGAATGGGAGTTCCTATGAAGTAAAGCCCTGTGCATTCGGAAGTAAAATTTGCATATTGTATACGTGCAACCCCATCTTCTCCTTTGGCTCTGCTAGCTTGAGTTTTCAATCCCAGTTTCAGCAAGCGACAAAAGTAGTCAAAACCCAGGAAGGAATCCTGGAACTGTGCCACGAAGAGGCTAAATATGCTAACTATGATCCCAGGCTGACTGAACTAGAGATGACGACAGAATTTGTTACCTGTTGTCGGCAGGCTGCTTCTCTCTGCCTAGGAAGCAGGCTCTGAAAGGATCTTGAAGGGCTCTTCCTAGTTGTCTTTATCTTGCAGATTAAACGGAGGTGTCCAGAAGCAGGACACCTCCGTTTTTTTGTGCTGTGTTTTGCTTGTTTGTTTTTTAATCCTGAGCTCCTGCACCAGAAGTGTTGCAGGTTCTCAAAGGTCACCTGGGGAAGCAGCTGGAGGCTGAGTACCCAGAGCAACCACCTGCCACCTAGAATAAATGAGAGCCTATCTCAGCTTTCTCAGGCTGCTATGAGACTCTGCCCCCCCCCCCAAACAGATTGCATGCATTTCTTAAGGAATTAATCCAGTGGTTCTCAACCTCCCTAATGCTGCCACCCTTTAATACAGGTCCCTTTAATATGGTGACCCCCAATCATAAACTTATTTTTGTTGCCACTTCATAACTGTAATTTTGTTACTGTTAAGAATCATAATGTAAATGTCTGTGCTTTTCGATGGTTTTTAGGCACCCCTGCTAAAGGGCCATTCGACCCCCAGAGGGGTCGTGACCCACAGTTTGAGAACTGCTTAATTAAACTCTTTCTAGGGCCCAGCAAGGACTTTAAACACTGAAGTAAGTACTTGGCTACACTGGGTAGAGAGATGTTGGGGTTTTTCCACTTGGTTCTTCATTTGGGTTTTAAATTCCCGGAGACAAAGGCCCCAGAAAGGCTGCAGGTGATAACCACTCTGTAATGTAGGTCTCTTTCTCTGCTTTCACCTGTGCAGGATGGCCAACAACAAAGGACTCTTGAGTGTGTCTGCTCTCCTGCCACCAGGCCCCTGGCTTCCTTTGGAAGAAATGCTTCCTAAGGCTTGCTGCTCCTGAAATAGACAGCTAGCAGGAGGCAGCAAGGGCTATCTCTCGCTTGAACCCTGTGGCTCTTTCTTCCCTGTGTCCCAGTTGCTATACTTAGCTGCCCCCCAGGGCGTGCTGTTTTGCATTTCTATGCCTTATCTCAACTGACAGGAGTCAGGTTCTCCTGTTCCCTCACCTCTGAGTCTCCTTTTCTGCCTTCCCTCAGCACCTTCTCTTTGACAGGATCGGCTCACAGAGGTCCCTCAGGTTATTCTATGGATGAGTCAAAAGGCAAAAGGGAGTTGAGTGGCTGTCTCAGGTAAAAGGCCAGGCTATGAGGGCAACGCGCGTGAACAAGCCTTTTGTAGGTCAAGCCCAGCTTCAGAGTGGACACAGGCATGGAGGGTGTCTGTTGAGGGAATGCCCCACCTACATTGCTGTTTTTGTTTGTTTGTTTGTTTTTGCCCAGGGCATTCATGGAAAGCCATTGGATCCCACAGGTGGAATGAATAGGATTCCTTAAAGAGAGAACAGCAAAGGAGATGGTCACTGGGAAACAGGTGGATCCTGAGTCACATGCATTTGAGAGCATGAGGATGGGAGTCCCCCGATTCCCTCTCAAATTCACAATCCCTTCTTTAATGGTTGTTGTTGCACATATACATGTGTGTGTATGTAAATATAACTCGATGAGTCCATTAAGTGTTGCTCAGATGTGTATGCACTCAGGGACGACCGTTTGGGATACATCTGGACAACAGCAAATGAACTCAACCCCATCTTCTGCAGTGGTCCCTGAGCCTTAGGGGTAGGGGCTCTGATGCAGGTGTGCCAGACCACATGCCCAGTTGTGCTCTGAATTTTGACACGCTGCAAATGTCTGCAGTGGCCTTCGTCTGCTGCCAAAAGAAACTTCTCTGATGAGGAATGAGGGCCTCATTTATTTGTGGGCATAGGATAGGTATTTAGAATGGAGTTAGAAACTACACTGGTTTAGGGAAAGTGGCAGTATTCAGTTCTCTTCTGGGCTCCATGACCTCGCCAGTCACAGGCATTGTCTAGGCTTACGGAGTCAGCATTAAATCCCTCCCGCTGAGAGGGCTTTAGGTTCGATTAGATGGCTATTGGCTTTCTCCAAGACCTAAGTGCCACTATTGCACCCTTGGGGATATCATGCTATGCCAGTCATTGTTGTGGTTTAGACTTTACAGCTGGGTAGGACTATTGATGGCCTTTCTTCCTAGGCAGTTTGCATGGTCCCTTCATGTATTATGAAATCTAGGCCTCAGGCAGGACGCTCCCACCTCAATTCTGGCTTGACTCCTCTAACTCCTGTATCCCAAATCTGAGGCATCTTCAGCAATAGGGTCTTACTTTCAGCTTCTGGGTCAGCAACCAAGGCACCTTGGTCTTCCTTGACCAACGACAGCTCAAGTGAGGGTTCCCCATGCCTGGCACTGGGGTTCCATTAGTCTGTGGCTCTTCGGGGGAGAGTTATCACACCAAGTAACATGACTTCATTTAAAAATGTAAGTGTGTATGAGTACACATATATAATATACATGTGTGTATGTGTACATATATATATAATACACATG
Organism: Myodes glareolus; assembly: GCF_982192425.1. Lineage (NCBI taxonomy): Eukaryota > Metazoa > Chordata > Mammalia > Rodentia > Cricetidae > Myodes > Myodes glareolus. The sequence continues at coordinate 95,448,111 of NC_142029.1, forward strand.
CATTTTAAGTAACAAGAAATGTTTCCTCCCAGTTTTTTCAAATGTCTTTCGTGTTACCTGTCTCTCTTCATCCAGTTAGACTCTCCCCACTATTTTTCCCATTCCCCTTCATATAATGGTATCCTGTTATCTCCCTCACTAAAGTGCCTTCTTTAGTCTCTCACCACACGTCCTTTTAACTGTCCTGGCTTCTGTGGTTACTCTAGTTTCTATACTCACATCCGAGGACTCAGACTAGTATGATCCCTCGCTCAGAAAGAATGTGCAACATTTATCTGTCTGGGTGACCTCACTCAGTAGAATATTTTCTAGTCCCATCCTTTTACCTCCAAATTTTGTTTGTCTTTACAGCTGATTAAAATTCCATAGCATGGATGTACCACATTTTCATCTTCTACTGATCAGCTGAAAATATTTAGGTCATTCCCCTGTCCTCGCTGCTGTGAATAGAGCAGCAGTGAGCGTGGCTGAACAGGGATCTAGAACAGGATGCCAAGCCCTCTGTGTGTTGGACAAAGAGTGGTACAGCTGGTTCATAGGGGAGATTGACATTTAGCTTCCTGAGAACTCTCCACACTGCTAACCACAGTGGCTGGACCAATGTGCAGTCCCAGCAACAGCGAATGAGAGTCCTGATTCCTCCCCACCCCTTTCACCCTTTCAGCAATTGTTGTTGGTTGTTTCCTTGATCTTGGCCTCTCTGACTGTGAAGAAATGGAGAATGATGAACAGTTCTGGGGAGGGAAAAAACAGTTATTGTATGGGACTATTAGAACAGGGAATGGTGACTTTAAAAAAAAGATTTAATAATTCATTTTTCTATTTTTTTGTATTTCTGTGTGTTTAAACGTGAGTATATGCACGTGAGTGCAAGTGCCCACAGTGGCCAGCGAGGGTGTCAGATACCATGGAGCAGGAATTACAGTCGGTTTGGCGCTCCACAGGTGTGGTGCTCAGAACCAAACCTGGGTCCTCTGTAAGAACAGTCTGTGCTCTTAACCACTGAGCCATCTCTGAAGCCCCCAACTTAGGGCTTGAGACCTGCCAGCAGCCAAGAACATACAGCAGATCTGTGATCCAAGGGGACAGAAAGTTCTCGTGTATGTGTGTCAGGAGTTCCCAAATACACAGGACATTCCTTGAGTGCAAGTAGCTTGCACGTACGTCTGTACTGCTGAAAAACCTGCAGCATCCTACCAAGGATGCCCAAAGGCATGGGACTGGAAAACAAACACAAATACAGTGCCGAATACAAATCTGGGAGGCTGTTGTTTTGGGGTAGATTCTTGCCCTGAACCCAGCAGACCGTTCTCAAAATCAAAATGGAGTCACTAATGCTATGTTTCCATGTAAATAAGCTGGAACTAACTACTGATTTGGCTTTTGAAAAAATTAGAAAACAACCACATTTCTCAAATAGGCTAGTCTTGATTGAAATCATGTGAAGCCTCCTCTTGGTCCTCTCTTTCAAAGATAACAACCTGATATTAATGAGTCAGGTTTTTTTTTTTCCTATTGCTCTAGCTCCCAACTAGTCAAGTTTGCTTGTTGTTTTTAGCTTCTGAGTTCTTTGACCATCTTCTGTCTAGAAACCCAAACTTTTGTGCTTGGTTCAGCAAAACACTCTCTCTGTTTTATGGAAGGAAGTATTGCCCAATTCTAGAATTGAAAATAAAGTCAATTAAGATGTTGAAATTAGTTTTGTCCTTAGACAACAACTTTTCATAGCCAAAAAACGTCACCAAAAATATTCCACGGACCACGCTCATGAGTGATTGGCAGGAAGTCATTGTACCATCCAGAAATATCTGAATGGGGACGTTTGACCAGGCATAACATACATGTGCAAAAAAAAAAAAAATACTTGAGTTATGGTCGGCCTGCTGTTCGCACTCTAGCATGAGAATTTGGAGGAGCTCTGACTGGTGGAGTCATCCAGACGGGTGATACTGGAGAAAATGGGCAGAAGGAGGCAAACCTGACCCCTCAGGACTCCCACACAGCAAATATGGCCTGTCCTCCCTCAAGCATAAGTCCACAGAGCTGAAATGACAACAGAATGAGTAAAAAAGGGTCCCCTTTGGGGGCAGGGGAGTGAACTCAGTCAGTAAATTGCTTGCTATGTAAACAGAGGACCTGAGCTTGGTCCCCAGAACCCATGTAAAACATCTGAGCCCGGTGATGTGTGCTGTACTCTCATGACAGAGATGGTTGGATCCTTGGGGCTCACTGACCAGTAAGCCAGACTACCTGAACTGGTTAGCCCAGGCCCGTGAGAGAGCCTGGGGAGCCTGCCTCAGAAACACAGTGCAGAGCACATGAAGAATGATACAGAAGGTTGTCTACACACACACACACATACACACACACACACATACACACACACACACTCCCCAAACACGGGGATGGGGCAAAGCCTGAGTCTTAGCTCTTTTGCGTTTGAGTACACACATTTTAAGGGACTATTCCCATGTATGAATAGGGTTAGTAAATAGTTCCATCTAGCTCAGGAAGATAATCAATGGCAAAAATTAAATTAAAAGGTGCAGAAGTATCGGGAGGATATAGCTCCCTGATATCCTTTGACTTCTAGAGGGTCTGAGGCCAATCAAGAATCTCAGCTGGTCCCTTGTTTGTCCCAGCACTGCAGTAATTAACACCCCTATACTCCAGGACCACCTGGCTCTACAGGAACAAATTCAATGAAGAGCCCTGACAGGGTTTCTATTTTCTTTCCTCTGAGATCTCTCCTCACCAAGGCAACAGCACACACAATGTCGTTTCGAAATTTATTTTCGCTTTGCTAAGAAGACCCTTCCCTCTTCGTTCTGGCTCGGCTTCCATGGCCTGGCTATATTAGTCTTGGATGACTATGGGCTGATTCGGCCTCAGACCTGGCATGGCCTTGTTATGCCAGCTGGGGAAGGACAACACACCTGTGGTTGTGCTAGGCTGGGCCTGGGAGGTGGCTGGGCAAGGGTCCTAATTACTGGAGAGTGACACAAAACTTGCCAGGATGACCTCATCCATTTCCTTGCTTCCAGGCTCTCTGTGCTCTGGGGATGGGGCTGGGGTGTTTATTCAGCTGCCCCAGCCCCTGTGGGGAGGACCAATCTTACCTGTGGATCACCACCTCCAGGTGGACATCTGTGCTCCAGCTTGGGCCACTCTCAGCTATCAGACTTGATGATTATTCATGTTGTTCTCTCTTTCCTCTTATTGCCTGCAAAGGGTGCTATTTTAAACAAGAAAACTCCGAAACAGATGGACTGCGGTTTCCAGAGCCACATCGCCAAGACCATGATAGAAACCAGGAGTCAATCCATGTGAGTCTTTGGGACAAGATTTGGCATTTTTGACACTGAAAAAGCTGTACTGAAGATGGAAGTAAGGAAGCTGTCAACTGAGGGGTAGCCACAGTTTCCTGCTAGAAGCGTGCCTCCTTCTTGCTGCTATTGTTGCTGCAGAGGAGGATCTGGCATGCAGGCTGACTAAGCCTCATGTGCTGTTTGCCAGAGAAGATGCTGACCCACTGTCTGGAATATGTCCTTGGTTGTTTTTCTGGGGGTGGCAGCAGAAGTGCTAAATCAGCAGGGGCCTTTTGCTCAGCACCCTAGAAGGGAGTCCAGGGCTCTTCTTGGGAATTGGGGCGGGGGGCAGGAGATCTTTGAAACACATCTTTCTCTGAGCAAAGTGACATTTCCAGGGACTAGGTCCATGTCTCAAACCCTTTTGCTTCCTTCCCTTAGAGAAGGATGAAGTGTTCCCCCAGAGGCCCATCAACTAAGTGTGATGTAAAGCAACATGCCAACTAGCACCAGGACCGAACCCAAAAGACCAAACCCTTCTTCCGTGTCATGTCCAAACATGAGATCTGGGTAGGAAGTTAAGTCTTGTGACCACAAGAAAAAATATTTGTAGAAAACATAATGAATATTAGTCATGGACATTTTCATCATAAGGAAAACTTTTCAAAGCAGCGGGATTGCCAAGGGCTGGGATTGTCTGGAATCATTTTGAGGGTTCTCTCCTTATTGTTGTTGCATGAAGCAGGCAGGAAAGTGAATTCTGGAGTAAGAGGGTCCCGGCCCGGTGTTCCCTGAAGTGTGTTCTGTGAGCACTAGCCTTGGAAGTCATTCTTATATATAAAGTAAAGTTATAAATGCCTGGTGTGGGAGAATGGTCTGTATTCTGTCAATTACATTTTAAATAAGCGCTGATTGGCCAGTAGCCAGGCAGGAAGTATAGATGGGACAACCAGATAGGAAGTGGAGGCTGTCAGTGAGAACAGGAGAGTTCTGGGAAGGAGGAAGCCCATTCCTCTGTAATCCTGCCCAGACACAGAAGAAGGAAGATGTGACTGCCTCACTGAAAAAGGTAACAAGCCATGTGGATAACATAGATAAGAATAATGGGTTAATATAAGTTATAAGAGTTAATAAGAAGCCTGAGCTAATGGACCAATCAGTTTATGATTAACGTAGGACTCTGTGAGATTTCTTTGGGACTTAATGATTGCAGGAATCAGGCAGGACAGAAAAACCACAGTCAACAAATGCCACATTTTCTGATTGCAGATTCACACCGGATATTAGACTCTAAGAGCAGAAGTCAAGTAAAGCTTTTAACTCAATTTACCCCTATGTTCCTATTCTACTCAGCTTTGTATTATTTTCTGTTTGTATTACAAAACACAGAGGCAGCTAACTTACACAGGCAAAATTCCATTTGCTTAGTTCATGGTTTGTGAGGCTAAATGATGTGATGCCTGCATGGGTCCAGTTCTCGACTATGTCACATCCACTAGGGCAGAAGCAAATAATCACATCTCAGGTTAGGAGTGAGGACAGAGGCTGGGTGGACCCAGGCTTGCTCTTTCTATAACTCTCTCAGGAGAGCTACTGAATGTGTCACACATCATCCTCCTTTCAAGGGTCCCACCCACTTCCAGCAGCACCATTTTGGCAAAGGATGCTTTAAAACACAATATTGAAGCTATTGGCTTCCCAAAGTTATTTGAAAATGGAGCATGCAAATTGTACGTGAAGTGCTATTTAGGGAAAGGCCCCTTCATAGAAGATATTGCTTGTGCTATGCCTTCAACTTACAGTGTCTTCTCCTTGGGCTTGGAAATGGCAGTTCCTCTGGGATGATAAACTTGGTGCTTTTAAATGGATGACTGTTTCATGCATGCAAATCTGAGTTTGTAGGCTCCCTTCTCTGTAGAACTTCAATGCTATAGAAGCCTTAAGAGGGATGGGGGAGGGGGAGAGTCATTGTCCATAAAAATCAATTCTCATATTGATGGTGAAAACTTTAAAAATAATTAAGGGTTTATTTTTATTTATGTGTATCAATATATATGTGTGCAGGTGCTCAAAGAGGCCAGAAGAAGATAACCCAATGAAAGTATTTTAATCATAATTTAATGCTCCGAGATTATCACAGCAGTGAGGCATGGGCTGGAGATGTGGCTCATACTGCTGTCTGTAGAAGCCTGGGGTATTCTCTTCAAAGACCCACTCAAGCAAAGGGAAGTTTCTTCGTTTTTTCAAGATTTTATAGTTTAATTGTTTGTGTGTGTGTGTGTGTGTGTGTGTGTGTGTGTGTGTGTGTGCAGGGGCCTTTGGAGGCCAAAGGTATTGGCGCTCCCTGGAGCTAGAGTTACAGGCGGATGTGAGCCACTCAATGTGGGGGGCTGGAAACCTAACTCGGGTCTTGGACACAGGAGCACACCCTCTTCACTGTGAGTCATTGCTCCAACCTGAAGAAGGGGTTGATAACTCAGCTCCAGAAAAGAAATTTAGGGTGAACTAGGGCGTGAAGCAGAGTTGGAGTTTCTTAAGAAGCGATTATCACATAGTTAAGCATGAAGTTAATGGGGAAAAACTAAAGCAAAGCCTCACACTCTAGGAAAGACTAAGGGTGGTGTGGACTTCTCAAAGATTGCCGTGTAAGTTCTTAGCAGTAATCAGCTACACAATCATTGATTATTGTGGCTCTCAAGTTACATCTCAAAGGGTTGCCAGAGAACTTCTCTTTCTTCCTTTTTTTTTTTCCCCGACAGATAATATTATAGGACGGTGTCTGCCATGAGATCGCAATCCAATAAAATAAAACCTTGGATCGCAAGAGTTGCATGGGGGAGATTAAGACAAGTCTTTCTTAAGACAAGGGCTTTCTCGTGGGATTCCTAGCAAATGTTGTTACAGCTGGGACAGAAGAATGCTTAAGCCATAAGCACAACCCATTGCTCTTTTAACATTTTTCTTTTCAATACCCCCATAGAACAGGAGTACTGTCCCTGTGTAGGCAACTTTCACAGTCAATGCTGCTAATTGTGCTGGGATGCTTGACTCTCAGCTGCTGAGAGGCTGCAGCCAGAGTGCTGAGCGAGGGCTTTCATTCCCTTCCCATATCCCTTAATTTTCCTTGTCTTTTTATCCTGTTTTAGGATTAGGACGTCGATTCCATCCTCCAGTTTTTCATCAGAACCTGGCATTCTTTTGAAAATCTGGATGGAGAAGGGTTTTAGCCACTGATGTGAAGGCCTTCTCCCTACCGTTCCTGCGGAAACCCAGGCTTGCGCATCGGCACCAAGCACCTGATTCTGTATTTGCTAAATGGCATCCCTTGGGTTTAGTTTTATATGTAGTCTGGTCTTGGAACATAGTGAACATGCAGTGTTTAATCTGCGTCATCTGGACTTATTTTTCATGTTCTATGTTATTTATGCACGAAAAAGTATGAGCTGAGATTTGGAAATGCCAGTAAGAGACCCAGTCCCCTGCAGAGTTTGTCCAGACAGCTGAGCCCTGGACTAAGATCCCCTCTCCCCACTCCTCCTCATGGGGGGGTCTTGTGAACAGCAGAAGTCGCTGACATTTGCACGACTACCTTTGCCCTATGTGCTCGTCTTTTGACCCACCATCCTGTGAACTCTTTCAACTCTATTGTTCTGCGCTTTCCCTCCTGGCCAAATTTTGCTGTGCCATATTCACCTACAGGCCAGGCAGAGATCCAAGTTTCCATTTAAATTGTACCTTGAGATATATAATTGAGATGTCTCCCAGTTGGCTTTAGTGTTGACTGAGGCACCCATATCACCAGTACAAGTATAATTAACCCATCCTTTCCCTCCTCCAATACTCCTCCTTTTTCATATCTGGTATTGATTTGTTTTGAAAGAGCAGCCAGTGAAAGGGGAATGGAGAAGCCCACATTCAGTTTTATGGGTTGTTTCAGGCTTTTCAGTCTGGATACATTTACCCAGTAAGAAAACATTTCCCCTCCCCCAACCCTGGGCCACCTCTGTTGACCTTCCTGGGACAGAAAATCAAAGATGCAAGAAGTCAAAGAAGTTCTGGTTTCAAAGGGAACAAGTTCAGCATAAGGGCCGGCGCTGAGTAATGTCTTCTCTCTTATTACTTTGATTAATTCTTATATGCAAGGAGACAAGAGGGGCCTAATCCCCCAAGTCACCCCTAACATGCGCTTGTAATTACACAACAATCATTTGCTGTCTGTGAGGGAGGCCTGCGCGTGGTTGTAACTCCGTCATTACAGCCTCGTCCTTGAAGGCAGGTGCAGGGCTATGAGTAACTCAGCAAAAGCCATTATGTGACATCTGTAGTGGATCTAGACAGAAGCTTCCAGAAGTTACCAGCTGATCGGTGCAGTGGAAATCATTCTGAATGTGCAGGAATTGGTCTGTGCATGAGAAGAGTACCTGCGCTTGACTTCTTAGACGAAAATTGTATAACATAATATTCTTCCAGTACAGAAATATTTTCTAAACATGACTTTTCAGGGGCTGATCCGGGATGGGCTGAGGTGGTACTTAGAAACAACCGCCCGACGGAGCTCTGCTGAAACCACAGCCCGGCGCGCAGAAAAGCAGTTGTTGCATGTGGCTGGGCACTCACACACATCGGCTCAGACTGGGGAGTTTGGCATCTTCCGGGATGAACTCCATATGTCTGCATGGTCTGCATGGGCCACCTTGTTCTCGGGGCCCATCCTGTCTTCCTTTGTTTACCGTTTTCATCTGCAGGTCACACATGTGCCTGGATTCTCTGGGTGGCACCTGGAGAAACAAACAGAAACCGTGCCCAGAATAAAACATGGCAATGGTGAAACCGGGGTGGGGGGGTGAGTGGCAGAGCAGTGCCAGGGGAGCCTGGGGCAGCGGCGGTGGGGGGAAGGAGGAGGGGGTGTTGCATTTCTCAAGTTCTCAAAGTCCAGCTTGCAAATTTAGAAACAAACAGGAAATGTAACCCTGGGGTTCACACCTTCTTGTTAAAATTTTCTTTTTTCTCACCTGACACTTCCAACTTCAACATTGCTGTGGGCGAGGAGAGTGTGAGCAGGATTTTAAAAATAATTGTGTAATCGACCACCTGGCTTTTATAACAATATCTGGCCCTGGACTTTGGGTAGGACCGCAGGCAACTCTTTTAGCCTGGGAGGTATCTACTCGGAAGGCAATTAGAATAAGGTGTTAGTGAAGCCGTTGTAAAGGAATACTGACTCGGTTTTGGGTGGCAGTCATGGAAGTATTTTTGCAACACTGAATCATTGGACCTAGAAGTCCACCTGGGAGTCGATGCTGAAGAAATGGTTCTGGATGTAGGTAGCCCAGAGTAGTAATAGCTTTGAAAGTAAGTTCTTATTATGGGCCAAGGATATAGGCTAATGGCATTTTAAAAAAATACAAAATGAAACAAAACAAAACCCCTAACTTCCTACAAGGAAGTTGAGATAAGTGGAAGGGAGTATCCTGTCCCAGATTGTGCTCTTAGGAGGCTTGGCAGCTGCAACTGACCCAAACTCCCTCACTTAAACTCTCTACTGGCTTGTCTCCTGAATGCAACATGCACCAACATAGGAGTGGGCTGTCTGATGTTCTCTCCTCAGAGATGGGATGGAGAAAAGGCCATAGGGTCAGACACTGGCTTGGGTCCTGCTTCTGTTTGCTGAGGTGGAGTCCGGATGAATAACTATGGTTGATCGCGTTGGTGGAGCCTAAGCAGTTCTTAGATGGTAAGAACAAACTGTTGTAGTTGAATACATATTTACAATAAATTATGATCTTGCACATGGGTTATTTTCTCACCTATAAAACTAGAAACGAAATTTTCAACTCAAGGTGGGCCTTGTTAGCCTTGCATGTTACTGCGAATCAACTTAATGTTTTCGTATTCATTTTCAGTAAGAATGAATTTTTTTATATGGAATACACACACATGTTTTTTAAAGTTGCCTATAGGTTGTGGTCTACCTAGTCTAACAATGGCTATCTCCCAATGGAAAGTCCAAGAATTCAGTAGCTATTCAGTCCACAGGGCTGAATATTTTAGCTATTTTTCAGTGTATGTTAGAACCCTGAAGAAGCAGACTCTAATCCCAGTGAAGGAATGAACTTCCCAGTGGGGGGTGGGGGTAAGCAGGCAAAGATCAAATACTTTCTTCTTCCATGTTCTCTCTCTCTCTCTCTTTCTCTCTCTCTCTCTCTCTCTCTGTGTGTGTGTGTGTGTATATGCTGTTAATAAAAGGTGTGAAAGGTGTGGTCCAGATGGAGGGCGGATCTTCCCATCTCAAAAGATCTTGATTTAGGGTAGATCTTCCTACTTCAAATAATTCAATCAAGAAAACTCCATCACGGGTGGGCTGCCGCTTCGGTTTTACTTCATTCCAGATGTAGTCAAGTTGACAACCAAGAATAGCCATCACATAGTCCATACCTCCAATCAGTGGCCACCATGACCCCTTCTCCTTCACTTTTGGAAAGAGCTATGTATTTTCTGGCAGTTGACCCCCAAGCCCAGTGTCTGTGGACCATGGGAGGTCTCCTGACCTAACACTGATTTACCATGTGGGATCACTTCCTGAATCCATGTGTCCTCATGCTCCCTCGACTCTCTGTTCTCCATAAAAAAAACTTCCTGGAACATCCTTCCCTCTGAACTTCCTGCCTGATCATGACCTCTCATTCTCAAAAGCACGTTCCCAAACTGGGAGCTGGAAAAGCTACAATACTGTGGCACATGTTTTCAGAAAGCCAGTTTTACTCCCTAGTTAGGTCCGCAAACGTGAAAATAATGTCAGCTAGCCATTTAACAAAGAAATTATAGTAAAACTTTGTATAGACTAAAACACAACATTTACATATCTTGGTGTTTGGTTTTCAGTGCTAGAGGTAAAACCCGGGGCTTTGTATAAACGAGCCAAAAATGCTTTACCACTGAGCAACATCTCTGGCAATGCTTGTACGTCTTTTAAATGCAGCACAACTTTGCAGAAGAAAGCATTCCAAGGCACTACCATACACTTTTGATCACATGTCTCTAGTAGCTCCGTTTATGGCAAATACGGAGGAGCTCTTGGCCTTACCAGCACATTATGCGGTAGCTGCATGATTCAGGGAAGAGAAAAAAAAAAGAGAATTTCTGAGCCCTAGCTGAGGGGAACTGCCAGACTCATAGTCTGTGTTGTTAAGGTGTAAGACCAAACTGGGGTGATACTATGGCCGCCCAGATTAGTCTGCTGGGCCTACCAGAGCATGAAGTGGCCTGAACAACAGTATTCACATTCTCTTGAGTTCTGGAGCCTGGAGGTTGGCAGGTTCTGTTTCTTCCAGTGTTTATCTCTCTTGCTTTCCAGAAGCTTCTTCCTGGGTCCTCACACGACCTTGCTTTTCTCTAGGCAGGTTTGGTTCTATGCTGCTCTTTTGTAAGAAGTTTCAACTTACAGTTAGACTGGATTAGGATCCACCCAACTGGCCTCACTTGAACTTGATCACTCCGAAAGTGTTGATGGGTCCTAACAGGGGAGGGGTGTGAGAAGGCATGATGTCAACAACTCAACCACTGGGAGTCAGGTAAAAGGCGAACAGCAGACTCATTTATTCAGCAATAGGGAGAGCCTCATATACCTTCCTCCCAACACCCAGGCTGCCTTCTGATCCATTGACATTGTGTGGTCACTCCTTACTGGCTAGACTTGATCAGGACCTCTGACAGTGCCTGTTGCTAGGCCTCCAGGAAGACTCCAGGTTGGTTCTGGTTGTCATCTCGGAATTTGCTTTGTAAACCATGCTGCCTTTAACTCACCAAGATCTGCCTATATCTGTCTCCTGAGTGCTGGAATTAAAGGCGTGCGCCACCACACCTAGCTTAAAATCTGGGCTACTGGGGTTAGGCCCCAGCCTATGAGTTTGGGAGCCACATTACAGTGTTTAGAAGAATGAGTTTGGAGTAGATGGGGAAGGAGCCATTGCAGGAACAATACAAGCACGGGTCACTAGACAGCACCACACGTAGGATGGAAAAGCCGGTGTCTATGGGACCTGGAGGAGGGAATGGAGAGGAGAAGGGGATGAAACTGCAGTAAGGACAGACAGGTCCAAAGTAGGTGGGGAACTTTTGTAATGGTTTAAGTAAAATGCTGCAGGTCCCTGAGCTGTGGCAGGCAGTGGGCAGCAGGCCACGAAGACAGCTGGGTCCCAAGCAAGGAGACTCATGGTGGGTGAGAGACCAAGATGGGTAGGCACGCCATGCAGAGTGAAGTTGGATATTTATTTAGTGGGTTATGGAAGGGAAGGGGAGAAGCGGGGAAGAGCAGAGAGAGAGACAAATGGGGGAAAGGGGAGAAGTGGGGAGAAGGGAGAGACAGAAGCTGCCTCGGAGAGAGAGAGAGGGAGGGAGGGAGAGAGAGAGAGAGAGAGAGAGAGAGAGAGAGAGAGAGAGAGAGAGATGAAAAGGAAGAGACTCAGGATGAGTTTCAGCAGGTTTACCTGGAAAGCTGACCTTTAGATCTGCCTTGTATCCCTGACATGGTTGATGGTGCCACGTTCTTCATTCAGTATAGAACACCGACTAGTATTTCTGAAAACACAGTTTATATCAAGCAATGGTCTAAGTACTTGGCTTGTAGGACCTCACTTATTTGTCTCTATGTTTATTATCCCATTTTCCAGGTAAGTAAATGAAGGCACACTGAGATTCTGTAGCTTCTGTAAGGTTGCAACACCAATGGGGATAGAGTCAGGGTATAAACTCGGATAGCTTAGTCCTAGATCCTGTGCTTTTAATCATTACCTTACATTGTCTGGGCTGTGCAAGGACTAAAGCTTGTGGTAACCTTTCCCTTTTTATCTCTCAGAAATGCAGTCTATTCCAGAGGAGTCCGGAGGCGTCATAGTAGATGTCATTAGTTTGGCTTATCATAGGTGTAAGACTTTCCTACTGTATTGCGCTTATGATATATTGATATATTCATTATAATCTGTGTATTCTGACACTCTCAGTGTTCCCAACTGGAGCTGAGAGCTGATTAGGAGGCCTCTGTCTGAAGATGCTCATAAACTAGATTGTCAGATGTGTAGAGAAAGGTCAGGAACCACTGGCGCACAGCTGAGAAGCCCTTCTAGAGCCCTCTGCATTAGAAAGCTGTGTTGATACAGTCCTGGGGATACGGCATAGTGACAGAGCATTTGCCCAGAAATCTTTGTTCAGACCAATGCTGTTAGGTGAGGTGATGTCGGAAAAGAAAGTCTTCTGTATGGGAATTTCTGTCCCATGCTCCCAAAGATAGCACCATAGGGAGATCAGGTAGAGGTGAGGAACAGTCCCTATGGGATTTACTCCTGGGAAGATATGGTGGCCATGTTCAGAAGAGGAATATGCAAATATGCGTTAGAAATGCATCCATTGGGTAAAGGACTTAAGTAACTAATACATTGATGATTTCCTAAGTAGTATTGAGTATGCAATTGACCATGCCTTGGCAGCTCACTCCTCCTACACTGCTCACCCTGTGGGGGAAACAGCTTTCGGCAGGCTGTGTCAGGTGACCCTTCATCTGCTTCTGGTCCTTAGCACCTGCTTATAAGAACAGAATCTTTGAACGGATCAGGCGCTCGGCTTTTTTTCCAGTCAGTCAACGAGCCCATTTAGTGCTAAATTCAATATAAACAACTACAAGGAAACTCCTCTTGGAATAGGGCTAGCTCTGTCATTGAGTTCCGTTACTCACATTTAAACACTGCAGAGACAAGTGCTTAAAAGCAACCAAAAAAAAAGCATGCTTTGTATAATGAATGGTGTCACCTTTATACTCTTATGGACCCCAAGAGTTTGCTGTTACAACGCTTTATTTAGAGGTTCCACCATTGATACCCTCACTGAAGTCCCTGCCAAATGGCTTCATTTCTGGGAATCTTATACTCACCGTTGACCAGAGATTGTCCCTATCCTCTTTGTATTTGCAAGGTGAAGAAGGAAAACCCAGGAAGATGGAGGCCAAAAGGAAATGGAGACAACCAAAGAGCAAACGCTGGATAAACACAGGCCGATAAGAGTAAACACTGGGTTTGTATACAAGCCAAGAAACTGTGCCTCTGTCACATCTTACAGAAGGGAACTTTGTTCCCATGGACAGAAAGCCATGGATTGTTATGGCCTCCTGGATTCTGCTGAGAATAGAGCTCCCCGAGGAAGTTGGAGGCGATACGGAATGCGCCATGCCGGAAAGGTTCACAGACGTGGAGCCCATCCGGGCCTTTGTTGAAAAGTTGTGGAAAATGGGCAGAAAAGTGGGGGGACATCAGGGGTGGCCGCAAGTTTCTCTTCCACTTGGGAAGTGTTTCCTTTTGAGGCGGGGGCCTAGAGCTGTTTCTTGTGAAACCCCTCTGCCAGTCTTCCTGACCGAGCATCTTAACTTCACCTTTTGCAATGGAAACCAAGTTCGTCGACTTCACTTTCCCCACTGTTCTGCCTTGGAAGAAGGCATGACTAGGAATAGCTGATTCACACATCCCCAGGGAGAAGAGCTTGACTCCGCCAAATATTCAGATGGCCACAAAGCAAAACATGCGGATATTTGGAAATATCTAAATAATCAGTGAATTTGATCTAGCTTGGATTCTCATGCCACAAGAGTCTTTTGTGCAGAACACATTAGGGTTGTACTTAGGGTCAAAGATACTTGGCTTGAGAAAAGCAAGCGTGTGTGTGTGTGTGTGTCTGTGTCTGTGTATACTTATAAGAGTTCAAACCTGTGTGAATGCATGCATCAATGTGTGTGTGAAGGTATGTGTGTACATGGGACAGCATGTGGCTAAATGAATGTGTGCATGTGGGTTTGCATGTTCAAATGTGAATATGTGTTTGTATGATGTATCAGGTTATGTGAGAATGCATGTGAGTCTGTGAATGAAAGCAGGCGAGTGAGTCTGTGTAGCACAGTGTGTGGGAATGCCGTGAACGTGCGCACGAACTGTGTGGATGTGTACGAGGGTCTTTGGACAGGAGGGCTTTGAGTTCCAGCTTGTGACATGGGTAGCGCCTCTTGAAACTGTCTCTGACTCCGCAGCAGGCCTAGACAAATAACAACCAAGCCTAACAATTCAACTCTGCAGAGACTTGGGCTCGCTTCCGTGGTTAGTTTACATAAGAGCAATTACTGAAAAAGAGGCTTACTCCAAGACCTCTTGAACAGAGTAGAAGCGAAGCCTCTGCTCTGACTTGATGTGACCTTTTGCTTCTCGTGCTCCTGGGCTGCATCAGGCTGTGTTTGTCAGCTGCAGTCGTAACTAATTTTGCTCAGAGTTCCGGGTTCTGGAGCCATCTGCTTGACCTCACCATGGTTTGCATGCCATGGCATGACCGTCTAATGGAAACCACACCGGGCGGGAAGTCAGGAGTATTCCTGTGTTGTTGGAGAGGTCAATGGAACAGGCAACGCCTCCATCCAATCCCTGGTCAACCTGGGATCAGCACCATCAGCCTTCCTGCCTTGGAGACTGGTGGAAAAAGAGGCAAAGAGGGAAGGAATTGGTAAAATTAAAAGCACTAACCCTGTTCTTTGGTGTCACCCTTTGACTCTAAGCAAAGAAGCCAAGGGACTTTAAAAGTCGGCACCTGTGGACTCTGATGTCAAGTCCAAATTCTTAATATTTATGTTATTTCTTGTGTTGCAGCAAAGAGAGAGAAAAGGGATACTTTCATTGACTGTCCCCATTCATAAATTTAATATAAACCTTTGTGCTCAAAGATTCTAAGTAAAATATGATTTTGCAAATCTTAGAACTTCCTCCTTAGCCCACGAGCCCTTCCCCCAGCTTTCTGCCTTCCTGTCGGGCTACCTTGTGGCCAGCAGCCCACCCCTGTCTCCAGGAAGCAAGCTGTAATACCTCCCTCAAGGAGCATCCTCCCAACCCTTGCTGCCATCTCTCCTGCTTCTCTTCCAGTCTGTGCTGCTTTCTCCCTGGGAGCAAGACTGAAGGCTGGATTTCAGTCAGCTCTGGGCAGACAGGAATTCTACAGTACATGCCAATTTAGATTTCCTTTCTCCAAAGGCTGCACACTGTGGGCACAGATAATCTCTTTGGAAGTTAAGATTAAAGAAATAAAGGTCAAAGATAAAAGTGGTTCCTTCGCTCGTGTCTATAACAAGAGCCAGGAGAATCCCACGGTGACTTCCTTAATTCTTTCTGGCTCAGTCGTGTCCCCTGTCTGCCCTTGTGGGTTTTCGTGCAACAAGAAGAGAAGACAAGCTACTCATGACAGCAACACACAGAATGTCACAAGAGAATGAGCACAGGGTAAGGAACACTGGAATCCAGCCTTCTCTGGTGTTTTAGGTAAGAACAATGTCAAGGAGGAATTATTGCGGCACCTGTTTCTAGTTCTTGTTAGTATCTCGGTTACTTTTGGGCCTGAGGTGAGATGGAGCTGCAGGAAGAAAGAGTGTGGTAGAGTTGCTCTCAGCACAGCATCCAGGAAGCAGAAACAGGAGTTCTAGAAAGGGAGCAGGGCATGGTATAACTGGTATCACTTCCAGTGGCCCCGTTCTTCCAACCGGGTCCTCTCTCACAATTCTACCACCTCCCAATGGTCTACTCAGATTCTGAATCCATCAGTGGTTTTAATTATGAATCATGCCACAGCCCACAGGATCCAACAGTTTATAGAAACAGCCTCACACACATATCTAGGTGGGTTCTTCACATCACCCCACTCAAGTGACCAATAAGGATTAAACATCACATCTGGACGTAGAGAAAGCGTCCTTGGTGAGATGGCTTTATACTGAGATGTGGGGTGGGAGGGTTAAGAAAATAGACTCCCTGAGGACTATCACTAGAAAAGAACCTGTCATATATTCTGAACCCTGAATATTTGTTTAAGGAATAACAGAAGACTCAATCAAGTGGGGCAGTTCTGTGGAGTATGTTCCAAGTCAAGGGTCTGATGGTCATGTGACCTGTTCAGCTCAGCGCAAAAAGCCTCCATGACTGCATTCAAAAGACTGGAGGGACAACCCTAATAGATGAATCTGGGGAGGGGGGCACAAACCAGATGGCAGTGGTCCTCAAATCTTATTAAGGAGTTTAGATGTTCTGGGATGAAAGGGAACCAGGGAAGGCAGTGAGGTGCCTTGATGTTCTCTCTCCATCTTAAAGTCTGGCAGGCAGTGTGGCCTCTTGCACTTTTGGTTAAGAAGGCAGATTCCGACTCAGTGTGTGGAGCTTGGGTCTCTGTGCCAGCAATATTGCTGGTTCTGCGGATGATTCTTGGAACAGCGAAGGCATAGAAAGCTTAGGAATGACTTCTTCACCCCATAACGACACATAACACCCTCACGATGGTTCACCTATAAAGTTTTGTTTATTCTAATAAATAACAACTAATTCTCAGGAGAGGAATGGATCTTAAACCTAAAGCAAGCAATCTAAGGAACCCATACCTCTGGCTGGGTCAGTTGCCTGCCCATGGTATCCCGAGTCAGTGGCTGTAGTCAGTCTAGTTCCCAGCTTTCCCTGGTCATCAGCTCAGAATTCTTCCATCATATGTACCCATCTTTTTAACATGGCCTTTTCCCTACTGTGTCCCATCAGGATATGGGTGGAGGCCAGCTGTGCCTAAAAACAGGCATTTGGCCCATACCAGAGAGGCTTCTGGACTTGGTCCGAGTCCTAAAGGATTAACTGAAGTGCTCTGTCACTTTGGAGCCAGGCCAGCACAGAAAGTTTCCCAAGCCCAGATTAGCCCACAGTTTGTGATGTGCTCAGGGTAACTAAATTATGGCCCGTCTCTTCTCTGGATTTTAATAAATCCTTTCCATTTGCCTCTCTGGTGATGTCCCAGTTTAAACACCCATATATACGTATGTGCCCATTCGGTGGTTCTCAATCTGTGGGTGGCGACCCCCCAGGGGTCATAAATCATATATTGTGCATATCAGATGTTTACACTACGATGTCTAACAGTAACAAAATCACAGTTATGAAGTATCAATGAGATAATTTTATGGTTGGGGGTCATCATAACATGAGGAAGTGTATTAAAGGGTCGCAGCACTAGGAAGGTTGAGAACCACTGGCCCATACGCTGTGTGAGGTTATGGGCCCATAACAAATGCATCTAGACACCAGGGTTCATTCTAGGAAAACCTGTAGTAGCCGGAATCCACCTGTGTATAATCACTGGTGAGGCTCTAGAAAACTATTCTACAACTACAATTTTAACAAAAAATATCCCCTATTTGCCCATCATTGTTGCCTACAATTTCACCACAGTTTTTCATTCTTTGGGTTAAAAATAAACTCCTCTTACCTGTTTCTAAATAAAATCAGAAAAGGTAGGCTAACAGGCTGTCAATATTCACTGGATTTTCCTTAGACCAGGGAAAATGTCTTGGCTAAAGAAGACCTTCAAAATGACTAGGAGATGTAGGGAAAGAGAAAGGGGAGTGGTATAAACCAGACAAAGCCTACTCTCTCTACCATCACCCAAGGCCAACTGTGGTCTTGACCGCCAGATGCGTCCTGTTTTCCATGGCCCCTAATCAAAATTGGTGGTGATGTAAGGCATTGGAGTCACACCAGGCTTTCACATTCCGGGTGGAGGTTACAGTAAAGATATGAGTAATACCTGAGGCTCGCATCTGCTTCTCCATCCCATAGACAGCACGAACCCTACAGCCCTATGTGACTTCCCGAGGGTTGGGGGAAGTGAGTTTAAGGTCAATACAAAAGACACAGGGTTTTAAAATATGAACAATGAACTTTAGTGAAAAAAATAACAAGGCCCTTTCAAAGCCCAGTCATGTGAATGTGTCCACTTTATTTTAACCACCTATTTGTAGAGAAGACAAACATTTAATTCGTGGCATGAAGGGCACCGAGGGACTTGTTTAGAAGCCCTTATTTTGGAGCTTCTTGAGACTCCTGTGGTAGCTTCTGGGTGTAGTCTGGAATCTGCATTTTTTAAGTTATAAAGGAATGGGTGGGCCAATTTGAGAATACAGATTCTTTCATAATGGAGTTGATGAGATACACAGATTGCTGGAGTCTGATGTCTGAGTATGGGAACCAAGGCCCGTGAGTATCAGTGTTCTCTGCGATGCCTATGGCAGAGTTCTGCACATTATGACCTTGACAAATGGTGACGAATGTTGAATGTTTAGGGTTATTTACAGAAGTGGGATCTGAGCAGAGGGCTTAACAGGAGATATGATAATCTAGAAGGAACACCCTCAAAAGCCAAGTGAAGGACTTCTGGCTTTCTGGTCTGAAGAGAAGTCCTGTTATTAGATTAGAACATAAAGTGGTTGGGGAAGGTATTGGGAAATATAATTACAAAGATAATATCTTGGGTTGGCAGATGCTGAGTTCGAGAGTTTGCGAAGGTCAGAAGAAAGAGAAGAAACACTGTTCTTCTCTATGTATCTGAGGGAACCAGATGGGCTAGTATAATGTCAGGTGGCATATATTTCCATACTGCTTAGCCATTTTCAATACAGAACAAAGGAATTTGGAAGCTTTTGTGGCAAACACAAAACAGCAGCTAAAAGCCCAGATACTTCCTAGGTTGTAATTTTCAGTCTTCTGTGGTGAAATCTGTAATTCCCTGTGGGTCACCGTGCAAAGGGTATCAGGTCCTGAACATCCCCAGTGTTGGAATCCACAAGACCATACAGTAAATGTACAGCTGACAGATTCATTCAGGTGGACCCACAAGTGTACAACTTATGGAGCACCCCACTTTGCAGAGCTATGGGAACACTTGTCTTTTGGAAAAGCTGCTGTCATGTCTGTGGAGACCTTGGGAAGCCATGATTCTTCCCTTCGAAATGGGATTCATTTCCAGAGCACCTCAGCAGTGTAACTTCTGCATGGGCAGTGGGATGATATTGCTCCATTCCCCTACACCAGGAGGCCTTAGAGATAACACTCTTTGTTCTAACAGTCATATTTACACAGAGACAAGCCCCCCCAAATTACCTGCTAACAGACCAAATAGAAATGTCTAAAGAAGACAGGCACAGAGCAGGAAGGCAGCATGCTTCACCTTTGCTAACAAACAAATCTGGGCATCCCCAAAACTGGTTATCACAGAAGAGACTAGATGAGGAGAATGGGTGAATCCAGGATTCAGGGACGTTTAGTGACTTTATCTAATGGTTTGGAATGTCAGGTGCTTCCCGTTGAACGCTGGCTCTTTCCAGGGTCGGGCCACCTGTTTTGGAGTACTGCTTTGTCAGATTCTAAGTGCCCTTTTTTGTGTGTGTATGTGATTTTGATAAGCATATTATCATTCTCCTTGCCTATGGAATTTTCCAACTATGTCTGTAAAAACTAGAACCCTCGTGGAGATCAGCCCTTCTTCGTCTCCTTCTCCTCGCTACTTCTACTTCTTCCCCTTACTCTCCTTCTTCTTCCCCTTATTCTTCTTCTCTGCGCCCTTTCATTTCACCTTTTCCCCTTGCACGAAAAATAAAGGACATGCAGAGGTAATGTATTTGACTTAATATTTTTACCCTCAGATTCTTGTCTGCTATAGACATCCAATTCTGAGCCCTGAGGGGGCACTGAGGCTGGTACTCAAAGACACCTGATACTCCAGTCTGCCGTCCTCTCTGGAGCTCCTGTTCTGAGTACAGTCAATCCCCCTGCATAGGACACCCAAACTCACTACTCGACCACGCAGCAGCAGGGTATGGCAGGCAGGTCCACCCTGCCCTGTAGATGATTACAATAAAGTAGTCCCACACTAGCTCAGAGTGGAGTGTAATAAATTGTTCTTTATTTGGGGGTAGACTCACAGATCAACAGTCCTCTGCACTAGTGGGAACAGGAACCAAATACAGCAGCCAAGAGAGTGCACATGTTTCCCATGCCCAAAGTGGGCCAGCATCTCAAAGGCCATTGGCTGAAGGAGTCTCCCCAGCACTGTTCTCCGTGTGTCTTCCAACCCCAGTGTATGCTGGCTTTCTTCTGTCCAGTGTCAGAGACCAGAGGCCATTTTACCCATCTTTATCCTTGCGTATCTGAACAAAGCTTCGGGCATTCCATTTACCATACAGGGCCCTCTGTCCCATCCTTGTAAGTTTGCAATAGATATGATTTTTTTCTTCCTTTTTATGTTTCCACACATAATTCCTCATATTTGCATCTCAAGTGGTGGTAAAAAAATATTTTAACAGGAAAATGAGAAAAGGGGGTTCAAGCTTTACAGTTTGACACTTAAAGAGCTTTAAAATTGCATTAGTGTGTGTGTGTGTGTGCTTCTACCCTGGGGTTTCTGTGGCAGCAAGTACATTTATCTGCTGAGTCATCTCGCTGACCTGATTTTTGGGTTCTTAGTAAGTCTTGGCAGCAGGAGTTGACTGATAGCATTTCCCCACTAAATTCCTGAATATACCTATAGCATAAAAATAGCCAAGCCTCCTCTGGCTTAAATGTTGACTTTTCCCAGCACTTTTGTGATAACTGATATACAGGACTGAGATCCGCCGCTTGATGCTTTGAAGTACGTGTACGTTGAGAAATGAACACAAGAATCAAGTTAATTAGCATATCCACTATCACACAGCTACCATTTTTCTATTTCCTCCCTCCCTCCTTCCCTCCCTCCCTCTCTTCCTTCTTTCTTTTCTTTCTGTATATGTGTGTGTGTGCATTTGAAAACTCTTAAGGAGTACTTATTTAGAAAATTTCAAATACGCCAAGTAGTGTTGTTGATAGTCATCAACAGGCTGTGTGTCGAATATTCAAAACCTCATTTTTGCATTACTCAAACTTTGTGTCCCCAAGTAACAACTTTCCTTTATTTTTTTCTTTTCTTTTTTCTTTTTTTGTTTTTTTGAGACAGGGTTTCTCTGTGTAACAGCTCTGGATGTCCTGAAATTCACTTTGTACACCAGGCTGGCCTCAAACTCACAACAATCCGCCTGCCTCTGCCTCCTGAGTGCTGGGACTAAAGGCATAAACCACCAATGTTTTGCACATCTTTCCATTTCTGTTTACCCTCAGCCATAGGTATGCACAGCTGTGCTCTACTCCATGACTTTTGTAACATGAGGGGCCGGCTTGTTGGGGTTTCCGT
The DNA here is from genome assembly GCF_982192425.1 of Myodes glareolus. Classification (NCBI taxonomy): domain Eukaryota; kingdom Metazoa; phylum Chordata; class Mammalia; order Rodentia; family Cricetidae; genus Myodes; species Myodes glareolus. The sequence continues at coordinate 95,469,503 of NC_142029.1, forward strand.
CCCGCCCGGTATCCCACAACCGGCAGATCCCAAAGAGAAATCACACACAAGACTCCATAAGATTATAAAACTGATTGGCCCATTAGGTCAGGCTACTTACTAGTTCTTTTTTTTTAACCCCCCCCTACTTACTAGTTCTTATGACTTATCTTAACCCATTATTCTGATCTATGTTAGCCATATGGCTTGGTACCTTTTTCAGCTGTCAGCTTACATGTTGCCTCTTCAGTGGTCTGCGCTGGAATGGCTGAGGAACTTCCCTCCTTCCCAGAATTCTCCTGTTCTCATTGCATCACCTCTACTTCCTGTCTGGTTTTCCCGCCTATACTGCCTGCCTGGCCAATCAGCGTTTTATTAAAATATGATTGACAGAATACAGACTTTGGCTGTAGGAGGCTCTACCTACTAGAAGGGTGATACAGTGTTTTTCTGTGCCTGGCTTGTTTCACTTCTCCAGAATCTTCCACTTTCTTGCATATTTGCATACTGTAGGGTTACCTTCTTTTCAACATGAGATAAGGATCTTGACGAGATTTCCGCACTCCCATGTTTACAGGAACACACACACACACACACACACACACACACACACACACTGGCACATGAGAAGGAAGGGATTGTTTGTGTTCTATGGGTCCTCATGTGAGAATTCTTAGAGATATTCAGTTGGCTTTAGATATAGCAGCCCTTTCCTCTCCCCAACAACTGGTTAAGTCCCTTCTTTTGGGTGTGATGATGAATATCAAGGATGCTTCCCCGGAAGTAAGGACTGCTGGGGGGCTGAGTCAAATCCATTGTCTCTCCTTTGTCATTTAGTATTTCTGCAAGGACTCATTTAATATGCTAATCTTATTCTTGTTCAATTATTTTCCCCTTCCTATCTTTGATTGCATTTATTTTTGTCTTTTACTTAAATATTACTGTCATATGATTACTTATATAGAATTCTTTCTGGAACGAAAGAGTAATTGGACCTCCAGTTCTTCCCGTGTCCCCCTGGCTGCTCCGTGGGCTCCTGGTGTTTTCACAGTTCCTTGTCTTATGTCTCTAAGCATTTATTTTCCATATTTCTGTTAAAAAAAACTTTAAAAAATTTACTACTGTTTATAAACTTTGGTGTTATCTCCTGACTTTTGAAGTGGAATCCAAATTCCTTTGACAAACCCATATTCTACAGCCCTGGACCCTAGGTTTTCTCCTTTGTCAACTCTTCAGTTTTGACATTTACCAAGTCCCTGTTCCCTGCACTTTCTCTTCATACTTGTTTGTGTATTGACTGATTGATGTGGAAATGGTGGAAATAGAATTCAGGGCTTTGTGCACACCGGGTAAGCATCCTCTCTCGGATCTATGTCCTCAGTCTTGTGCACACCAGGTAGTATCTTCTTTCTGATCTGCATCCTCAGCCATGTGCACACCAGGTAAGCATCCTGTCTCTGATCTACATCCTCAGCCATTCTGTTGGTCTCTGCATTGTCTTCTTTTTCTTGCCCTTTCTGAGGTACACTTGTTCGTTTCCATCCAGAACCTCTGAGGACTCTGTGCTCCCAGAATTCCGTGGGGTTAACGCTGTGTTACAATGGCTGTCATCATATCATCATCTCCTAGGGGGTAGGACTGCTGCTCTACTCTTTGTGTCATTGATCCGTAGCAGCATCTCTAACTTCTGCTAGTGACGGCTGAATTAATTTAAACAGTGTTAGAGTTAGCAGATTGTAAATAATAGTCCCGCCTCCTCCCTCTTCGCTGAGGGAGAACAGCAGAGACCAATGCTAAAATCTAACAACGGAAGGGCTCAGCACTTGTGCTTATTGCTGGTAAAGTTAGGAGAGCTCAGGACTGTAAACAAGTGGTCAAAACAGGTTTCCTTCGGGGTTGCTCCAAGGGCATGTGTTAAGGTGTGTCAGGTGGGGCAAGTTTGGGCTTAGGGAGTAGAAATTTTGGCTCCGCCTAACTTCTGTAGACTCCTCGAGAAAGCATTGCACCTCCTGGGCCAGGACACTGACAGTGGACAGAGCCCCCAGAAGCTGGAGTTGGGTGCACTACAGACTCCCATACAGCTCTTCCTCCCCATCTTACAACTCGCATGCTTCTCCTCAAGGTGAGACACAGAAAGAGGAGTGGAAGCCATTTTTCTTAGCACTTTATAAAACGGGAGGTTTTTGTATTATCGGCACCTTCCTGCCTGAAGGCCCCTGTGATGCTGACTTTTGTCTCAAAGAACAAGAACACCCCGGAGAAGCTTTGATGAGAAAGCACAGGGGAGGGGAGGAACATATCAAGCAGGGAGAGAATTTCTTGCTGATGTTGGCATTCCTGTCAATTCCCTTGGATGGAAAAGGGGATGCTGGCTATGTTGGTTATGTTTACAAAGAAAAATCAGTCCTAACTGACTAGTTATGTACACTGAGATTACAAGTAAAATAACATGTCTTGGGCTTGCTTTAAAATATTACACCCCAAACAAGCAAAGCCAAAGTGAGGTGTGAGAGGAAGGACAGAAAGCAGGTGAGATTAGAGGCCATGTGTTGAAGCTGTGGAACAGGGTGATGATGGGTACCCAGGGCTTCAGTGTGCTACTCCCTTTAATGTGCTGTATGTTTGAATTTCTCCATAATCAGGTTCTGTAAGAAAGGACACTAGGTAGCTCCAGAATCTCTGAGTTGCCTGCAAAGACAGGCTAAGAAGTAAGACTGTCAGAAATGACACCCCAAATTGTCTAGAGACCAAAACTATCACTGCTACCCCGTGCTTTCACAGCTCCCAGCCAGAATGAACCGTGGGTCTCACTGGGGGATCTGGTACCACTGCTCTGCCCAGAATCCTGATGTTCCAGGCCCCCGGCCATCCTGCACCGTGCACCTCTCGCTGTTCATGGTGCAGTCTCTCTTCTTTAAAAGAGTGAGGTAGGAGCGCCACACCTCTGCTCTACACCCTAGGCAGGGACCATAAAGCCAGGTGGGAGGTGGACTGTACCTCCTCCAGTGAAGTCCAGTGAGGGAAAGGGATTCAGGCCACACTTAACAGAAGGTAAAATTCCCATTGCCGGGAGAAGACGGTTCTTGCAATACTTTGAAGTGTGCTTATGTTTCTCTTAGGTTCCCACCGTGACCTATGGCTGTACCCCTCTTCAGCAGTCCTTTACAGATTACAACTGTTTTCGCATACTGACACATCTTAGTGTTAGAGGCTTACAAGGCCTTCTTGTGCTTGGCTCCCACAACTTTATGAGTCAGAATCATCTCCAAATCGCAGACGGCAAAATGGTGGGACAGAGAGGTAAGGGTGACTTGCTCAAGGCCCCAGAGCTTTTAAGCTGTGACCTCGAGATTCAAAGTAGAGACTCTTACCCCAGGCCGTGCCATTTCCAACTCTTAGTAACGACTTTCAGCCCGGGGCAGCTTTTGTTTTTGTCTCAAGCCAATCAAGAACCCAAACTTCCGAGACGTTTGCCCTCCAGTGCTAACTTTTCTGGACAGTTTTCCTCAACCCTTTGATAATTGCCCTAGACAGATGCAAGGGCACCAAAAATCTGTAACCAGTTAGTTTGTAGTTTCAAGAAGAGTTATAATTGTATCCCAGGAATCTAAGGTAACACGGGTTACGAAGTTCAAGTTCATCGTGGATGAAGTGAGCTAATTGTCAAAGAATTCAAAATATGAAATAGAGTGATAAGGCAAAGGCTGAGAAGGTTGCTCATAAACACTGTTATTTTTTCTTATTCTTTGAAGAAAAAAGTGTTACTGTTATTGTGTGCATGCGTGTGTGTGAGTACATGTATGCCACAACATGTATGCCACAACATGTATGCCACAGTTTATGTGTAGAGGTCAGAGGAGAACTTTTAGTAGTTGGTTCTTTCCTTCTACTTTGGAAATCTGGGGATCAAGCTCAAATCATCAGATCACCCTGCTAGCACAGGGAATACTTTACCCCCCCCCCCCCCAACCATCTCCCCAGCTTCTCATTGCTCTGTTCAACACCGAGTGTTTTATTTATTTTTAATTTTTTTAAAAGCCATAATCCAAGATGATTGCCTGGGTCTCCTTGCAGTATCTCCGAGAAGTGTTTATACAAAGGCACCTGGAAAGGGTGCAGATCTGCAAAGTGTCAGGGAGGAGTAGCTGCCCTGGATGCAAATAACTGGCCTCAGCACATTCCAAGGGCAAAAGTGGGAAAAGCGTGATGCGATGTCAAAAGAGGGCCCGGGTCCAGTAAGCTCTCCCCTGCTGCTTAATACAGGAAACATCCCCCAAACATCTCCACTAATCCCCCACCAATACAATGAGAAATGAGTGCCTCTGGCAGCCAAGCAGTTATTAAGCCCGGACCAAACATATTCCCGCCCATAGCAACGGAGCCAAAGATAACAGCAGGGAATAGCCAAGCTGCAGAGGAATGGCAGATATGGAACATTCAATTCTGGGACTCCCCCTACCTCCTACCCCACCCCAAACTAGAGTCCTCATCATGCAACTGAAGTGTGAGAAAAAGAAAGAAAGGGGCTTGCTTGTTCAGCCGTGCCTCATGAACCTCAGGATACAGGGTAGAGCTGGATCAGGCTTAACAACTTTAGTGAATGAGAAGTTGTAGAAGTGACAGTTTAGACTGAGGCTGGCCCAGCATCCTGGACCCCACTAACCCGGTGCTGACTTGTTAATGAAGCGTACACGGGAGGCAGTGGAGGTCCCTGAAGACCAGGCTTGGTAGACTTCACATGTACAGAAGTGGGCTTGTTTAACAAAGTGTCCACCCACCCGGTGTTTGCCTAAGGCTTCTTTACACTAGAAGGAAACACATCCTAGGCACATAAACTCTCACCAGCACCTTGTAACTATTGATGTCTCCATTTAGCGGAGACCAGTCACCAGTCAATGAAGACGGTAGATTCTTACTTTGGACTTTTGTATCAACTAATATGCGCAAGAGCAAGAGGCTGTGCCCTAGGGAGGAGAGTAACTCGATAGTTTCCTCTGTAACTTTCTGTTATTGTTCTGCCCTTTGAGTTATATATTTTCAACAAATGAGTCAGGGAATGTGGCCACTGAAAAGACTTTAGAGATAATCTGGCAGGTTATTTTATAGACAAGGGAATGAAGCTGAAGGTATTTGAGAATGTTCTCACCCTGTGCTCCTGCCTTTTGGGCAGTGAACCCTTCCTACATAATATCATCCTTCCTAGGGTCCAACTTGAGCTGGGGAATCTATAAGCCAGACAACTTTTATTTTTGGAAGAAGAAAACACTGTACTCCCTATTTTGGCAAATAGCCCCGCTTTGATAGCTTCATTTGTTCATAGCAAAGTTGAAAATTGTTCAGGCTCCTTCAGTTCGCCCATGCAAGTTTTTTTTTTATTAGTTTCAGTTATTAAAAATTAAGCCACTGAATTCTAGAGGAAGTAGCCAACTGGCCACATGATATCAAACCCACCCACCTCTGTTCCCATGTGAGCTTGTTCCCATCCCATCACCCTTCTCTTCATCCTCCTCAGAAAGGAATTATCCACACGATAGAAAGCCACAAAGTAATATCAGCCCCAATGAGCTGACATCTCTCTCAAGACCGCCCTAAATCAACCAGACTGTACTCCCTACCCTTAAATGAAGACAGAGCTCACTGACTGGCAAAATGCAAAGTCACAACACATTTTTTTTTTCCTGGACACTTTCTTTTTCCTGAACATGTTGAGGAATACAGACTCTGTGGTCTGATGGCTTTCAAACATTAGCAAAAGAGGAAATATCTTTGGCACTCAGTTTCTCTATCTGTAAGATAGGAGTCAAATAGCACCTGCGAGATACTAAAAGCTAAGCGAAGAATTAATGAGATAATCCGATTAAAGAGTTTTAGAAAACTGACACACAGAAATAATAGCTTACTCGTTTGCTATTCTGAACCTGGACTGAGCGGGCTGTATTTATATATTTAGGAATACACAGACACACAGACACACACACACACACACACACACACACACACACACACACACACAGACCCATGAATTTGAAAGAGAGAAAAGAGAGGAGGAGAACAGGTTGACATTATATTATAATCTCAAAAAATTATAATAATAAAAATCTCCCTCAAAATGGAGATATGTAACTTCTGCTTTCTGGAATTTTCTTTGGGCTGGCAAGATGGTCCAGGAGGTAACAATGCCTGCTTCCACGCCTGAAGACCTGAGTTCAATTCCCATGACTCATCTGCTGGCAGAACAGATCTGAGTCCTGAAAGTTGTCATTTGACTTCTATACATGTGTTGCAGCATGTGCCCCGCCCACACCCCTACACAAAAATCAATAAATGAACACATGGGAGAAAAAGAGATGAAGAATTCTGCCTTCTTTCCAGATTACAAATTGTCTGTAGCAATTTTACAAACGTTTATTTTAATCACCTGTTGTTCCCTAAATTCAGACGCGTAAGCTGGGACTGTTTCTCTCTCACACCCAAGAGCTGGGAATTCTCGTGTTTCTCCACGGATCCCGATCAATGTGTAGAAGAACTTTTGGCCCTTAACACCAGTTTGGTCATGGTCTCCACCAGTCTCTGAAAAGGAAAATGAGGGCACACTAGAACAAGACAAGTTCTAGTTTCTTAAGTAATACTCACTAACTACTGCTTGCCCTCGCTTAGAAAGTACCAGGCTTTCTAACGTTTATCCTTGACAAAATCTGTAAAATAACAGTCAAAGGCTTCCACCCACCGCAAGTCTGGTTTGGCCCAGGTGCCTGATTCAGTTAAGAATGACATCTGGCAGGGCAGGCACCTTCTCCTCTGTCCTTTCTCCTGCTGAGACCTGGCCTGCCATGCCTACACTCTCCTAGTCTCCCCCCAGTGGGACACCCTCTGACTGCAGCTGGACTTCCGGAAGAGCATCTCTCTTTACCTCCTTTCCGCAGTGCTTCACGGTTCCGGGTTCTATCTTTCCGTTCCTGTCGTCTCTGAGTGCCTCATTTCTGCACAGATTTTGTTTGACTGTAGCTTGTACACCAGACAGACTGTAATGCAGCCTCTACCCTTCCTCGCGGCTCCTCCCTTCATCCATCATCCTAACATGGCTGTCGGGGCTGGCCTCTGTGACAGCCACATCTTTCTAAGGTCCATCTGCCTTGCATCACCTCTTTTGAAACCGTGAGTTTCCTTTAGGTCCACCCTTAAGGGTCTTGTTTTCTGTGACCTAATTTGTTAGAGCCAACTTGTTGTGAGCTGCTTTGCTGAGCAGAAATGATTGACAACTCTTTTGTTCAATCATTGTTCAAGTCGTTGCTGGAGGTTTTCAGTTCAACCCTTTTCCTCAAATTCCCTTTGTTGACTCAATTCTCTGGAGTCTTTAAGAATCAACCCTAATTTTGACATCAGTTTAACAGCCAAACACACCATGTATATGCTATTTTCTGCATACGGATGAAAATACATATCATTTCCAACTAAAGAACCATGTTCTCTGTGGCGTGGGTGAAGCTCTTGGTTAAAAGTGAGCGGAGTTGTTTACTCCTCCTGGGGTTTGTGAGGCAATGGATAGGAACTCTCTAGTCTCAGACAACCCCATTCAAACATTTGCTTCTGATTGTAACTGTCTTGGTGAGACGGCAATAGTCAAGGCCCCCAACACTCATAGCATATAGAAAGTTCCAACTGTATTATGTCCATAGAGATAGATGCCCATGTATTAACCCTCAGGGTTCTGCCTGCTCCAGACCTGACATAGACAGCCCGATAACTGAGACATTTGCATTCTACGCTGTCCTTCCTTCACGGGCCTCTCTCGGGCCCAGAGTTGGGAAACCACTGTCTAAGGTTCTAGACAGAGTTCTTAATTTTATACTTGTGTTACTGCCTTTCCCATTTTCTGTAGCTAATCTCCTTTCCCAAGCTGGAAGAAGACTCTGCAGTGTCCCTTGCTTTCCAGATAGCAAGGGACATCCTTCTTTTCCATCTAATTCTAACAAAATGCCACTGCCTATCCATTTCAAAGGCTCTCCTCATTGTAGCCTTGTAGAAAAACCTGACGTGTTCTTCTGCTGGCTCCTCGGGTGCAGAAGACAGCTTAATGCCGGCTCTCTTGTCTCCATAGCTACACCACATCTCATACAGCTTATCTCACTTAGGCCAAACCCTGCCCCCACTCGGATGTGCATGACCCTCAAAACAAGGGAAATCATGTTTGTGATGCTTCGCCGTTTGACAGAAATGCAAAACACTCACCAGTTTTCTGTTATGGGCAGCATGGTGCCTCCTGGATCTGGGAACGTAGGACAGACTTATCCCAAATCACCCAGATCTCTGAGAAGCACTGGAGTTATGCATCTTTCGTCCTCAGAACCCCTGTCCTGACTTCCAACCATCTCACATGTGTTGGAATTAGAGACGAGGACAAAGTGGGTCTCTATGGAGGCTGGTCACTCACAAGACTCAATCGGGGTTTTTTGTGGTTTTGTTTTGTTTTATTTTGTTGACTTCAATCCTTGAAGGATTGAAACCAAACTTTTAATTTTCTTAACTGGTGGCATTATTTATTGAGAGACCACAATTAATATTTACCGAAGCCTATGACTGAAGTATCGTCTTGTTACTTTTCACATCACTGTCCAAGACTACTTGGGATCCTGTGCATCTCCCTGTGATGTTTTGGGAGTACCAATGGCTATCTCCTATGCCAAACCTTTTCCAGAGACTAGGAAAGGCCTGTTAGTATGTGTGCCCTGGAGAATGTGGCCTGTCTTATAACACATCATTAGGCTCCCTGGAGATTCTCAGATGATTACATTTCAAATGAGAGAAGTCTAAGGCCTTCCAGGAAAACGTAACTGTTTTTCTTAGACACACTCAGCAAATTCTAGGCCCTCCGCTGAATGATCCTCATGAAGGTTGGGGCGGTATGCTTCCTCTAAGGGCAGCCTGCCACATTCTTTGCCTATGAGCAGAGTTTTCTAGGTAGCCGAGAGAGGTGGTGCGAAGCCTTCAGCCTCTGATGCCAAGTTTTCTCCTGTTGATGCTTCGCTCACAGCTGCTGGGAGCATGTGGAATGGGCACCTCCTGCCACCAAGGTAGAACTGGTTCTGATGCCCAGAACATGGGGGAATGACACTTTCAGGGGCTCCCTGGAGCCACACACATGAGAACATTCTGACAGTGTTACAGAGCTGGCTGCCCAGTGTGTAAAGACGTGTGAAGAATATAGAGCAGAAAATAAAAATAACACCATCCCTCAAATGCACCCACCCCTATTAACCATAAGTAGGGGCAGATCCTCTCGCTAAGCTCTGTATTGAATGATGTCATAGTGGAATGCTCTACCAGAGGCTATTAAAAGCATTTAGAATGTCACAGGCATGGAGGGAAGGACACAGTATGTAATCTTATGAGACAGGCTTCTTTCACTCACTGTAATTGAGATTCATTTGAGCTGTTGAGTGTATTAGTGTGTGTTCCTTATTTCTGAGTAATATTCAGATGCATGGTATGGATGTGTCAATTTTTTTCCATTCACACATTGAAGGGCATTAGGCATCACTGCAGCTTTTAACAGTCCTAAGGAGAGCTGCTCTGAACATGATGCACGGAGTTTATGCGATGTAGGTTCTCGTTTCTTAGAATGGCTTTCAGTCTCAGCACAGTAGTGAGTGATTCTTGACACAGGAAAGGGGTCTCCCGTGCACTGGGGGATGTTTGGTGGCATCACTGGCCTCTTCCCCCTAGATGCTAGCAGGATTCCCTCCCCGCTGTGTGACAAAGACAGAGTGTGTCCAGAGATAGTCTTGTGAGGAACAATCACTTCCAACTGAGATTCACTGCTCTATGAGAAACACCCAAGGATGGAATTACTGACTAAAGAAAAGTATATGTTCAATTTCATAAGAAATGATCAAACTATCAGAGTGCCGATCATTTTTAATTTCTGTCAGTAACAAGACTTCCAGTCTCTCCACATCTTCTCCATGAGTTGACTCTGTTCCGCCGAGATTTCCTCTGGGCCTTCAACAGGAGGAGGGTTGTTCATTCTTTAGCTATCCACATTGGTTAATACATTAAAGACAACTTTGGTGTGTTAGGTAGGGTGTCTACTGCTGTGATAAAACACCATGACCAAAAGCAACTTGGGTAGGAAAGGGTTATGACAGTTTACAGCTCTTAGGTCATACTCCATCACCGAGGGAGGCCAGGGCAGGAGCTCAAGGTAGGGCTCTGAAGGTAGGGGCTGAAGTAGAGACCAGGGAGCTAAGCTGCTGGCTGGTTTGCTCCTCATTTGGTTTTCTTTTACATCCCAGGACCACCTTTCTAAGGGTGGTGCTACCTACAATGGGTGGGGCCCTCCTACGTCAATCAGTAACTAAGACAATAGCCTTCTTATTTACCTATAGACCAGTCTTACAGATAGCTTTTCTCAATGAAGATGTCCTCTTCTCAGAAGCGTCTAGGTTTTTATCAAGTTAACAAAAACATCCAGCACACCCAGAAAACACAAAAATGTGCTGATGTCACATTGAGGAATGAAAACAAAGCACTTCTTCTTGGATTAAATTGATCAAGAGTAAACTCGAATTTGAATTCTCCACCTCTCCTCCTGTATCGTCCATCTGTCTGTTGGATCTGCCTGTTGGAGGCTGACTGTCCCTAATGAAGGGGTTTTCACTGTATTTATTGCAGTGACATGGGAAAGGGCCTGGCCCACCGTCTACAGAACTAAAGGTGGCAAGAAGTGGGTTCCAATGCACAGCATGGAATCCCCTAACGTCATGGCAGCACAAGAGAGCTACCAACTCTTGATGACTGCAGGCTCGGCATCAGTTTGCATCGAAATAAACATGAGTTTATACAACCGATCATGCTTTCTGCCTGACCGATTCTGATATTAGAGACTCAGCAAGAAACTCATTCTTTCTGTTATTTCTTGTTTATTTTCTCTTGTCCCTGGGCTAATCTCTTTCTTCTTCTTACTATATATCTTATTTTCTCTTCTGCTGCTGTATTATAATGTCATGGTAAAGGAACCTTGATGGTCAAAGGGTTTGTTCTAGGTCAGAGATAAAGGACACAGTTCATCCTGTCAGGGAAGGCAAGGCAGCAGGAGCTCAAAACAGCTGGCCACGTTGTATCTTCCATCAGGAGGCAAAGCAATGGCTGTCCACTGCCACTCAGTTCCCTTTCTCCATGTGTGAAGTCCGGGATCCAAGTCAGGGAACGGCACTGCCCCCCGTTGGTGGGTCTCCCCACCGTGATCAACAGAATCAGATAACCCGCTATAGGCAGGCTCAAAGGCCCAGCTGTAGGTCATTCTACATTCTGCCACTGTGAAAATTAACCCAACCCTGACAGAATAGAGTTGGGTTAATTGTCACAACAACTATTATTTTAATTAAAATTTCTAAAGCAGCGAATCAGGTTTTATTCATCTCTGTGGTCATATAATCTTGTTTACACCTTTCTCTTTATTGCATAGAAAGTTTTTTTCTTTTACTGCTTTCTCTCCTAGCATTATTTTTTTGTTGTTTTTTGATTTTTTTCCTTTCTTCTTCCCTTATTTCAATGAATCATTTCTCTTTTTATTAGGTGTGCATATGTGTGTGCATGTTCCTATGTGTGCTCATACATGCAGAGGTCAGAAGATGAAATCAGGTGTCTCACTTATTATCGACCTTGTGTTTTGAGTCTATCGCTGAACCAGACACTAACTAATTTGCTGGTTGGCTAACGAACCCCAGGGATCCCCCTGCTCTCTGCTGGAGTTGCAGATGTGCACAATCACATCTGGCCTTTTTCCTTTTATGTGAGTGCTGGGGATTCAAACTCAGACCTTCATACTTGTATGGCAGAGCATCGCCCTGATCTACCTTAGCTTAAGAATCCCTATATCTACTTTTACCTTATGCAATTTTAAACTTTATGCTTCAGTCTATATTTTTCTTATTTTCTTTTCAGAGGAAATTAGTGGCACACTAGTTGGCATTAATACATTTAAAGTGCATTTCTCTATCTGGTCTGGTTTGGTATCGTGGCTGTTACGGTAGTGGTTGCTTTTCTCTCCCCTGAGTGGTACTGAGTTCCCAGTGAGGATTTCTCACTGAGAAGACTCTGCATAAATGGAAAGGGCTATCCATCCTAACAGGTGCACAGACTGCAACACAGAAACACAAGAAATATAAAAAGGAGCGGCAATTACCAACTCCAGAGACAATAAATGAGAAGAGTGATACATGTAAAAATGTTCAGTTATGGCCTGGTCCTCTTACAATATTTCCATCTTCCCTCCCTCTTTGAGGAGATGTTCCTTGTGCCTTAACTGTGGGGATGTAATGGATGTAACAGACCAAGTGTGGTTGGGTACCTCATTATAATTGTCTGAATAAGACTTCCTTCTCCTCCTCCTCCTCCTCTTCCTTCTCCTCCTCCTCCTCCTCCTCCTCTTCCTTCTCCTTCTCCTCCTCCTCCTCTTCCTTCTCCTTCTCCTCCTCCTCCTCCTTCTTTCATTGGGTAGCCCTGGCAGTCCTAGAACTCTAGTAGACCAGAATGGCCTCAAATTCACAGAGAGATCCTCTTGTTTCTGCTTCCCGAGTGTTGGGATAAAGACATGTACCACCACTATCTGGAGACAAAATTTTTTAAAGGTAAAATATATTTAAAAACAAATACAGCCAAGGATTTGAATTGGTAACAATGTTCTCTTATTCTCTTTATTCAGAATTATTAATACTAAATACAAATTTCAAAGGGCTCAATTTAAAAAATTATCAGTGACTTCCAAGGGATACATATGGATAAAGTAATGTGATCAGTTCAGGACCGTGAGAAGAACATCAACAACATGCTTGAGAATGTTAGAAGCATGGATTCAGCAAGAGAATAGAAATTTTGGAAAAATGGAAACTTTAGAAAAGTTTAATTAACCAAATAAAAGGAACAACAGAAAATATCACCAATAGCTTACAGCGAGCAGGCTGAATAAAGAACATTAGGGATGCAGGGCATGGTTGAGGAAATACTACATTCAGATATCAGTAATAAGGAAAGAATATGGACCATGTACAGCTTCCAAGAATTTTGAGATATGACTGAGAGACAACCTAATAATCCATGGGTAGAAGAAGAAGTTGAAAATCTATTTGATAAAATTATAGTTGGAAATTTCTCAAATATTGAAAATGAAATGGATATATAAGCACAGGCAATACTGAGACCCTCAATTCTACATAGTCAGAGAATACCTCTCTGTGACGTATCATAGACGCCACACAAAAGTACAAAACAAAGGGCTACTATTAAGAGCTGTAAGGAAAACACGTTACTACACAAGCAAACACATCAGATCTCAACAAAGACCCTAAGACCAGGGAAACATTGAATGATATATTTCAAAAGTAAATTACTGCCAACCAACCTTGCCATACCCAGCAAAGTCATCTATCTAAGTTGGTGGGTAAAAAGAAACATTTCAAGTTAAACATAGACCAGAATAGTTCATGAATACCAATTCTTAGCCATATTTAATGGAATCCCAAACACCCGGAAAGAATAGAGATAGTAGCAATCACAGGAGCTCAATAAAGAGTAAATTTCCTGAGAAGAATAGATGAGCAAAGGAGAACTAGGAAAAGCTCAATGGTTTCCAACTCAATAAACCAACAGGCCCCTAATGTGAGCAGAGGAGAAGAGAAGAACAAGTGATAGAGTTTATCAGGAAAACAGCAGAGCATCAATTAGCCCAGCAATAACCCTGAATGCAAATAGTCTTAACTATCAAATTAAAAGATGCAGGATATTTGACTAGATTAAAAGACTGCATTCAACTGCTTTCTCCAAGGAACACAACTCACTGGCAAAGATACAGAAACCAAAAGTAAAAGGATGGAAGTTAATATCCTAAACAAATGGAAACCACTGAACTGGTGTGGCTATTGTGTTGATAGATTAGTTTAGCCTGCAGAGAGAACTAGTCAGAAGAGATGAAGAAGACAAGTACATATTGAAAAATGGAAGAGAATATCCAGAAAATACTAAAGTTTTTTTTTTTTTTTAAAAAAAAAAAAACTGGTGGTAGTGATGCATGCTTTTTAATCCCAGCACTCAGGAGGCAGAGGCAGGTGGATGTCTGAGGCCAGCCTGGTCTACAGAGTGAGTTTCAGGACAGCCAGGACTACACAGAGAATATATACAGAATAGGCACAAAAGGAAAAGTAGCTCCTGATTCAATGGAATTCAATGATACGCACTCATTAATGGTTTGTCGTCTAGACTACAAACCAACAAATAAACCTATGGTGGTTTGAGTGAGATGTTTTTCTGTAGTCTTGGGAACGTGAATGCTTAGTCCCCAGTTGGTGATACTGTTTGGTGCATAATCTTGTTGGAGGATGTAAATAAAAAATTTGAACTCATGCATCTTCCAGTTCAATCTCTGCTTCCTTTACGTTCTTCAAGAGTAAGATCTTAGCTTTCTGCTCCTGCTGCTATGCCTTTACTCTTCAATTGTGAACTCTTATTCCTCTGGAACCCTATGCCCAAATGCAATCTTTCTTCTGTAAATTGTCTTGGTTATAAGGTTTTATCACATCAGTAGTAAAGTAACTAATATATAACCTAAGAATTATACTTTACTACAGATCATATATAACCAATAGAATCTGCAAAATATTCTACCCAGTAAGTTCTGAAAATACAGTCATTGCATATTCATAGGACTTTCTCTGACACATATTACATTTTAGATGAAAGCACAACAAATACAAGGAATATAAATAATTTCTTGTCTCTTATCAGAACATAGTGAGTAAAACTAAAACAAATAGCAAAAGCAGCTACAGTAACTCTACAAATAAATGGAGATTGGACAATAAACTCCAGAATGAACAGCGGTTAATTTAAAAAAGGTCAGGAGGGATATAAAATTCTTGGAGTCAAGTGGAAATAAAAGCCCAGTTTATCAAAAGCTGTACAGTAGAGCAAAGGTGGTCCTAAGAAGTTTATAGCCATGAGTGTTTATAGCACAGAACTAAAGAAATTACTAATAAACAATAATGCATCTTAAAATCTTGGGAAAATGGAGGAAGACAACCAAAAGCAGGAAGGGGAACAATAAGATCCCAAGCAGAAACTAACAAAGTGTGAAGTAAAAGAATCAAAGGAATAAAAGAAGAAAAATACTGCAGAGTTGGTTCTTTGAAAAAAAATGAATGATCAATACATATTCTTAGCCAAAGTAGCCAGAAAAAGGGAGAATATCCAAATTCACAAAATGAGAGATGAAAAGGAAACTTTGCATTAAATATCAAAGCAATTCAGAAAATTTGTGAGTAGAGCATTTTGAAAAATTTGTATTCCAAAGACTGGAGAGTATAGAAGAAATGTATAAAATGCTTGACATATATGAACCATCAAAATGAAGTCAAAGGCATTAAGCAACTTACATGAATACATAATGACCAATGAGACTGAAATAATAAATGTGTACCCAACAAAGACAAGATCAGGACTGGACAGACTTACTTCTAAATCCTACCAGTATTTTACCATTAAAGAAGGGAAAGCATCAATGCTTCTCTATCAGTTCTGTAAGACATAAAGAGAAAGAACACTATCAAATCATTTTAATTCATTTTATGAATCTAGTATCACCTTGACATCAAAACTAGGTACCCCATACACAGAAAAAGAAAAACAAAGTATAGACCAAACTCTCTCACTTAGATACAAAAATTCTCAATAAAATAATTGCAAACTAAATTCAACAACACATTACAAAAATCATACAGCATGATCAGATACAAGGATGTTTCGACATACACAAACCAGTCAATATAACATATAAATAATCAAAGGGAAAGAAAGAAAGGATAAAATCATCTCAATAGACACAGAAAAGACCTTGGACAAAGTTTAGCATTCCATCATAATCAAATCCCTGATGAAACTCAGAATAGAAGGAACAAAATTCAATATAATAGAGGCTATGACAAACCTTTAGGTAACATTGTACCAAATAAGAAAAACTAGAAAGCAGTTCCTCTAGAAGAAGGAATGGGACAAGGGTATCTATTCTCTTCTCTCTTATTCAATACAATGCTTGAAACCTTAGCTAGAGGAATAAAGTCAGAGAAAGAAATAAAAGTCATACGAAGAAGAAAGAACAAAGTTGAACCATCCCTACTAGATGATATGATCCCCAATTCAAAAAAAAAACCCTAAGTATTCCATCAGAAAGCTCTTAGATATGATAAACACGTTCAACAAAATGATAGGCTACAACATGAACATACAAAAATCAGGAATTTTTCTATATACCAATAAGGAGCTTTCTTTCTAGAAAGTGGTGCATATTTTCAATAGCCCATTCCTCCAAGGGCTAAAAAAAAAAAGGCCAGTTGATCTTCCAACTTAAGCTTGCAAGCCTCTAGTTGCAATCACCTTCATTGCTACTGTTTAACTTTGTGTGTCTGGTTTTTATTATACAGTTCTATATTTCTAAAGATGCTTAACTTGTTAATAATTATTGAATATTCATGTGTATCTTAACATCAATGCCTATTTAAGCTTCCAGTACTTTTCTTCTTGGTCTTCTAGTTTGTCCTTTCTTACTTAAAGTATTTTGTCAAATGCAAAGAAATAAATAATCAAACTATATATATTCATAATAGCTTGAAAAATCCTAGAGGAACTGCAGAGATGGCTAAGCAGTTTAGAGCACTTGTTGCTCTTGAAGAAGATCTGGGTTCATTCCCAGCACCTGCATGGCGGCTCACAACCATCCCTAACTCAGATACAGGGGTTATAGTGCTGAAGAAAGAAACTGAAGATAGTAGAAGGTGGAAAGACCACCTATGCTCTCTGATTAGCAAAACTGATATTGTGAAAATGCCTGTATTACCAAAAGTTATTTACAGAGAGAATCAGTGTAATGACTATAAAAGTTCCAATGATATTCTTAATAGAGTTCAGGAAAAAAAATCCTAAAATTCACATAGAAGTACAAAGGCCCCCAAAGAACCAAAGCAATCTGGGATGATGAGTTTTAACTGTCAGCTTGACACAATCTAGAATTACGTAGGAAGAAAGCCTCAGTGAGGAATTGTCTATACTGGGTTGGCCTGCAAGCATATTGTGGAGGATAATTGTCTTAGTTAACCTAATTGATATGGGGTGACTCAGCCCAACATGCACGGCTCTTTTCTCCAGGGAAGGGCTCCAGTATGGTATGAGAGTCAAGGAACTAAACAGTGTATAAGAAATCAAACAAACACGTGTACATAAACCAACTTCTCTCTGCTCTAGGCTATGGATGTTACTAACTTTCTTAACTATTTTCTAACATAAACCGTAACCTAGAATTGTTAGCCAAAAAAAGCTTTTGCCCCCTAAGTTGCTTTTTATCAGGGTATTTTATCAAAGCAAAGAAGTGAAAATAGGGTGCAATACCAGGAAGAAAGAACAAAGCTGGAAATATCTATTCTCAAATTCCACTACAGAACCATAGTAACAAAACCATCATGGAACCAGTACATATGAATGCATAGATTAAGGACATAGACTAGTAGACCCAGAAATAAACATACACAACTTGAGTTATCTAATTTTTGACAGAAGTGTCAAAATGCATTGGGAAAAAGAAATTCTCTGATCTCAAGTCTCTATCTAGAGATCTGAGTTTGATTCCAAATGATTTCTCATTTAGGGCTTAGTATAAGGGGAGGTCAAAGCGGGGACAGGAGCCTAAAGAAAGGGCGAGAAGCCAAGCATCACATCTCACATTCATGAGCACCCTCTCATCTTGCACATCCATAGATTTGTCAAGGGTTGTCATTCATCAGTCAGATAAGATGGGACTCATTAAAACTTGACTAAGATAAAAGAAAATATGAAAGAATGGAGATAAGAGAAGGAGGGAAAGTGAGAAGAAAATGAACCCATTTCTACCTTCATGCATTGTAAATGGCGAGTTAAACAAAAATGACATAGCTTTAGGTAGACTGAGGCAGAGTGAGCAGACAGAGTCAAATCAAGACCTTTATGGCTTGAGGCTGCTAAGAAACACATTCAATACAGAAATGTACTTAGAATTTAGTAGTCAAAAGATGCTGTTGACTTCTATTCTACCTCTGTATGACCAACTTCCCTCTGAGTCTGCGGAAATACCCATTGTGGTAAAAACTGTTAGTCTGAGTGGAAAACATGGTACAACCACAGATCATTTGGTGTTTCCAGGGAAATTCCAAGGGACATGGACTGCTTTCTTCTTACATTGTTCTGTTCCACCCATCACCTCTAGTATGAGGAGCCGTTCCTGACTCAGATGCAATTAAAGCAAAGTTTTCCAACTGTCTTTTACACATGAAACTGAAGAAGACTAATTGCTAAATAAGAGGCTTATAGGATGAGACTCAGCCATCCACGCATTTCTTAGCAGTCTCATGACAGAAGTATCTGGTGTCTTCACGAAAGGGTCTCACCATCAAGTTATGATGGGCAACTTTTATGTGTATATATATTTAGGAAGCTTATGAAGCAGTAGGTTTTCATGTATACTCACAATTTGTAGTAGTGAAAAAATACTATGATTGGGCTATTTCTACTTTACTTCTCTATGACCGACTTTCCTCCAGGTCTCTGGAATTTGTGTGTAAGCACTGGTAGTCTGAGTGGTAAATATGTTACAACCACAAAGTTCAAAGGTTTTTCCAAGGTATCTTCCAGTATTTCCAAGGAAATTCCAAGGAACAAGAACTAGTTTCCTAAAAATAACTTTTAGATACTTGAGATGTTTGAAAAAGCCATATGGAAACCTATTATTCTATAAGCTTTATAGAACATACATAAAAAGTTTAATTAGAGCTACCATACAGGGATAATCCACAGGTTTCCAGCCTAACTGTCCAGATATGGAACACCTAACCTTGGGCCAGAGGTGTCCCAGAGAGCCCCCTAACAATGCATGCTATTACCATTGTTCTTGGTTGCCCCTCAGAACTTAATGGTAAGACCCTATCTGTGAAGACACTAGACATATACTGCCAGGAAGCGTCTTCCCTCTGACTAGCTTTCATAGCACAACAAGGTACTGTGTGGCTGCCTAGGAAGAAAAGGCAGCGGCAGTGTTACCTAGCTGTGAACCATGCCAGCCACTATGACAACTTGTTTGGCAACATAAGTTCATTTACGCAATAATGGAATGAATCTTATGGGATTAATCAATGCCTTCTCATTGAATTTAAGGCCATAGGACAGAACTCATCACTGACTGTGTAAGTTTGGCTGAGAACCCATGGGTGGGGAACTCAGAAGCCCCAGGGGTGAACCTACTACTATTATGTTGCTAAATAGACAGAGTATCGAAGTGCCTCTATTTGTATACCTACATTAGTGCATCTCTCAGACCTCATTCGTAAAGCTGCTTTTTGCTGTGGTCGGCAGTTAACACAGAAACTCACAACTAGTAAAACTGCAGCGTAAGCACCTCTGGAATGCTCAGTCATAAATGGGACGTCCATATCACACCCTTCCCCTGCAAGGCTCAGGAAATATGGAAATGGACAGAAAGATTATAAGATCTGGATATTGGAGAGGGTCAGGACAAAGCAGTGTACTCCAGACAGGACTACAGGACTGTTGCACCCAGGAACTCGTAGAAACTGAGGGTGCCTGCCACAAGACCCTAATGAGGTCAAGCCAATCCATATTCAAACATGGAGTTCGGGAGGGACTCATGAGCTCCCAACCCTAACCGAGAAGCTATTGACAGCTGATTGTTTTGGAGAGAGGGATAGTAAATTTTCCTTACGGGTGTGGTCCTTGGAAGGTGGTCCAAGCTCCAGGGGATGGCCCCACACCTGTGTGTATACCGCCAGGCATTAGAGAGATGGATCAATGGTTTAGGGCACTTCCTATTCCTCCAGAAGACCAGAATTCAGTTCTCAGCACCCACACCAGGTGACTCACAAACGTCTGAAACTCCAGTTCTGAAGGATCCAATGCCCTCTTCTATCCTCTGTGGATAGCTGCATTCATGTAAGTGCACATGCACACGCGCGCACACACACACACACACAAACACACACACACACACATTCACATTATACGTAGTCTATAAAAGTAATTACATGAATATATAGATAATTAAAATATATTGAATTGTTTATAAAACAGAAATGAAGCTAGAGGGAAGGGATGGAAAGTGGGTCCTAGAGGACAAATATAATCAAAATACATCATATGCATGTCCGAAATTCTCTCTTTTTAAAAAACAAGCTTCAGTTTTGCAAATGTACAAACATCACATCAAAATTAACCAGACCCAAAGTCCATACAACTTAATGAACTTACATATCATTAGAACTGGCATTTGAAATAGGGGCTGAGGAACTTCAAATTCAATTTTACACTTTCAGTATTGAATATATTTTATGTACTTAGCAGCCACTAGAACAACAGCAAAACCCATGACAGAATTAGAACTAGAAAAAGTGTTATTGTTATGCCTTCTTTCTTTACTTGTTTCCATTGCTTACATTCAGTTCTTCCCCATCCTCTTATGTATAGCGTTCTTGGTCTCTTTCCTTCATGTTATACTGTACCCACATGTACATTTGATTGTTGGGAGGGATTTTATGAACTCTGCGGCTACTCAGCTTACAAAGAGGACAAAGATTGAAACTATCATTTCCTGTTTCTGGAGACTTCTTACTTGTTTGTAAGTTTTATGATCTGACTTCAAGAATGAATTTTCCTAAACTTGGGGCTAACTGGAAGAGGTTCTCAAGGCTTTGAAATTCAAGGCAGTGAGTGGGAAACAGGCTAAGTGCTGGAGGGAAATCTTTGGGACACAGAGCTAGTTTCTGGTGTTGAAGAGCTCACATACTAGGGCTAGTTTGGTGTTGCTGGTCCCCTCTCCTGGTGCCAGAAACATGGGTTTAGATCTCAGCAGTCTTTGCAGATACATGGGCAGGAGCAATTAAGCAATGTAAGCTCGTGTGTGTGTGTGTGTGTGTGTGTGTGTGTGTGTGTGTGTGTGTGTGTGTGTACGCGCGCCTGTGTGCGCATGTGTGTGCAATCATTAACATATGCGTTTGAGCAGCTGGCAGGCAGGGCGGGGCAATGGACACTGAGGGTCTGGCTGTCTGGGTGGGTACAGGAAGGAGCGGGTGTTTCGTTGAAATTCACAGTCCCATTGGCAAGTGTAACAGATCCATTAGGCTGACCTCATCCACTCTGATGTTATTTTTCTCAGCAAGCAATAACCTCAGCTTTCCTTGGCTGGTGGTTTCCGAAGCTGGGGATGAATTCCCTCACTTGGAGTGAAGGTGTCCAACTGGAAGCAGGAAGAAAAGACTTTCGCCCATAAAGGCATTCTGTCATCAGGGAGGGGCCAAGATTTGGAAGAGTCACATGGATAAAAAAGTCCCTTTGGACAGCCACATGAGCCCGAGGAGCCATGAGTCAGGCCATCAGGCATTCCTATAACCAGCCGTTATTGCATCTGCTGTGCACTAGCCCTGTGCGGGATGCTTCACATACTGAAGAGGAACAGCCATTTTGTTTATTTTCAAAGAATTCTTGTATCATCCAGAGAGATGAATACATAAACCGAGAGCGTAGTCACATGACATCACAGCTATTCAGCAGCCCTGGCTTATAAAAACAACTGTTTCTTATGGTTCAACTAGGCAGTATCATGTCTTAAGTTTAGCATGCAACTTAAATGTTAGATCATCGTGGGACAGGCTTTACAGAAGAGGCAGCTTTTAACTCTGGCCGAAAAGAAACAGTTGTTTTTTTTTTTTTTTTAAAAAAAATATGTATGTTTTAAAAGTTGAGATGGAAATGAATGAAATTGTATTTGTTTCATAAATGTTTGCTGAGCATGTAGCACACTCAGAGTGGTGTAATCGGCTTAAGATGCAGCCTTCAGCTTGTAGGGTTGATGGCTTCTGTCCTGGCAGTCCCATGCCAAGGAAGAGAGATAAAGTCTTAATAAATGCCAAGTTATTAGTCCCCCCTAATTAAAATTCTAAGGCATTCTCCATAGAATAACATCTAGAGCATGTTACTGGAGGCTGGGTTCAGTCTTTGAGGCCAAGTCAAGCTCCAGTTGAATCTTCTAGGACAAAAGGGAACTCACCAGTTGCAGAGAACATTCAACTCGGACAAACAGGTGTGCTCACAAAACCTGTGGCAGGCCTCAGGAGCAACGGTTTGCCTATCTCAAATTTTGAGTTCAAAGAACGGGGTTCTCTCTGATAAGATACATTTCTAAACTGTCTGACATCACTCTCCTATCAAGAGCTGGCTTCTAAGATTTGGCCAAATCTCCAACTAGTTGATGGTTGGAGATATGTAAATGGAGTCTTTGTCTTGGTTTCTTTTCTGTGGCTGCGATAAAATAACAACCCTGACACGTAGGGGCCACCGTGAAAAAGAAGTTGAGGCACCAGGAGCTTGAATCAGCTGGTCACATTACATCCACACTCAGGAAACAGAGCCTTCAAGGCAAACTTGGCTTACTTTCTCCCATTTGACATAGTTCAGAAATAGTCCTGCCCACAGACAACATGGGTGTTCCCATGACAGTTGGGATGATTTCCAGCTGGCTTGTGGGAATTTAAGAGAAAAAAGAAAAACAAATAAAGTAGATGGATATTTGACAACACTCAATTTTCTTCTTCTTCTTTTACTAAAAATTATTATTTTTATTTTTATGTGCATGGGTATTTTGCCTGCATGCATGCCTATGTATCATTGTGTGTTAGTGCCCACAAGGCCAGAAGAGGCTATAAAATTCCCTGTAACTGAAACTATGATTGTGAGGCACTTGTGGGTGCCAGGGGTTGAACCTGGGCCTTCTGGACGAGTAGCCAGTACTCTTACCTTATGATCCATCTCTTTCAACCTCATTTTCTTCTTCATTTTGGGTTTCTATTCCATTTTGATTCATATAACCTTAAGTCTAAAGTGGTTTGTTGGCTCTGAATTCTTTCCCTCCCCTCTCTGTGTAACAACCCTAGCTGTCCTGAACTAGCTCTGTAGATCAGGCTGACCTCGAACTCACAGAGATCTGTCGGCCTCCGTCTTCCACGTGCTGGTATTAAAGGCGTGCGTCACCACCGCCTGGCTGCTCTAAAGTTTTTTACTGATCGTCCTTTCATATATCTCTCTAGCAAAATATAACATTTGAAATTTGCTTTAGAAGTTTTCTGAGGCTGTGAGACTAATTTTCCAGAACTTTAGGTCATTGTTTCAGTTGATTGTACCAGTACGTATTGATCAAAGCAGCCTAAATCTACTGAAGTGAATTGCTAAACGGGAATAAACTATTTAATGTGTTCATACTCCACAGCTATATCACTTATGCTGATTATACATGATGAGGATTATTTGTTGGGAGAAGAAAGCAGGATCTGGCAGCTTTCCATTCTAGTTCGCTTTTGTAAGTTTTGAGACATTGTTCATATAAGTAGATAGGAATGGAAGGGCTGGTGCAGAAGTACTGCTTTGTTCTTTGGGCTCTGTTTGAGCAGTTTGCCAAAAATCACAGTGATCTGTGAGATGCTGCTGTAGTTTTGAGGATGATGTATGCACTGGAAGGTGGTGGACGTACAGATATAATTTGTTTCCCTGCTATAAAACTTTTTGTCAGTATTGAAGGAACATACTAGAAAGGTTTATAAGACAAGTTGGATGTTAATTATTCATGTTCATCCCTCAGGCTTTCTGTTGACTCGGATATAGTCTAGAAATGAGGGGGAAAAGAGGAATACCCATTTCAACACACTTTTGTAAATACAATATTTTGAAGGCTATTATCTGATAATGCATATGTCAAGTCTTCCTATTGAAAATTTAGCAAACTACAGACAGGGTTCACCACATAATCAAATGGGAGAATGTCTTTAGGTCAACCACTCATATCAGACAATCCTGCTAGAAACCAAGACCACTCCTTGCTATGTGTGATACTTGCTCAGTTATGCTTTCTGCTCACTGCTGCTTTCTACTTAGCAGCCAGGAAACGGGAACAACCTAGATGCCATTTCAGCTGGTACACGGAGAGTGAAGTGGCGGCACACAATGGGATACGATTCAGCTGTAAGGAAAAGCTGTCTCATGTCTGAATCTAGTTTGTAGGTGAGGCTTCTCAGCAGCTGCTGAACTTGTCACCCAGACTGAACGTTTACACATTCACCACCAGTATTTACTAATAACATGTCTCCTGTGTCTTTGCCAGGGGACCTCTTCAAGAGCCATGTTCTGGGACTATTTCTGTGTGTGATGTCTGAGGGTTTCCTGTTGGGAATGGCACCTCAATAGGACTCAGAAGAAGCTAGAGGCAAACACATTTTGTTTTAAGACAGAAGAAAGTGGGGAGGGAAGACTAGGGAGTGTGAATTACAGAACTGGGTACATGCTTCGAAATAATGTATCCAGATTACAACTGGAGAAATTAACTCTCTTAAAGCTGTCCATATCTGAATTTTGTTTTTTAAAAAATGTTGATTTGAAGCCAGGCAGTGGTGGAGCACACCTCTAATCCTAGCATTAGGGAGGCAGAGGCAGGTACATCTCTGTGAGTTTGAGGCCAGTCTAGTCTACAGAGTGAATTCCAGGACAGTCAGAGATACAAGAAAACAAAACAAAAATAAAAAATAAACCTATCTCAAAAAAACCTAAATAAATAAATAAGAAAAAGAAAGAAAGAAAAGAAGAAAAGGACTTGAAATAACTTTTGCCTGTAAGCTTAGCCAGTGAGCCCAGGATGATTTGCTTTGTATGTGGACGGTGGAATTCCTTCATCTTGGCAGTTTGGAGCCTTCATTTCTCTTCTCAAGAAAGCTCATTCATTTAGCCCAAAGCACAGCTTGTGGGAAAATGTCAGAGCCTATGGCTGCATCCCATTTCCCACACAGCTTCTTTCACCTGAGCTGGAACAGGGGAACTTGACCTCAGGGCCAGTCCTTTGGGGGACGTCAGTAACGGTAATGGAGCTTCAGGCTGTCTCCTTGACAACAAAATAAATGGATCTGTGGTTTGCTACAGCCGAAAGAATTTCAGCCTTCCCACCACTTGTTTTATAGATGTGGAAACTGAAGCCAGGAAGATGGGTGATTGACATTCCCAAATTTCACAGCTTGTAAGCGGCAGCGAGTCAACGCTCACAATTCCCAAAGCAAGGCTACACCTGTGTGCACGAAGTGCTATTTTGTATCGCATGAGTGTAAAACTGGGCTGGCTGGCCAGGTTTCTCGCTCTTCACCCAGCTGCCCTGGTGTCTTTCAAGTGCGGTCACAGTCTCCGCAGTATCTGGAAAAACCAGATGGCCCGATACCATTCAAGTGTTTGCAAGGAACCGCAGTTAGCAGGGACTGGAAGTTTAATTTTACCATGACTTTCCTAAGAATAAAATTGTTCACAAACTTGATCACCCCTATGCAGTCTTGGACTTGTTCCAAAGTGCAAGTGCTTCAAAATCAAAATCTTGAGGAAAGTCAGCTGCATCCCTGGGGCCTCTCCCATCGAATCCAGACTAGGCTGCTCATTCCCTATTTCATACCTGCTGGAAGGTTCCAGGGGAGTAGAGCCAGCCAAATATGACCAAGCCCCAATTACAGACCCAAATCAGCTTCAGTTGACTTGAATGTGAAAACCTTCCCTGACTCAAGGTGAGACCGATAGTAATTCCTGTTGCTTCAGTCCATTCAGGATGCTGTGACAAAATGTTTTAAACCGGGTATCTCCAGTTTAAAAGCATGAACAGTCGCAACAGGGCGAGGCGGTCGCCTCTAGCCAGACACAAAGTTGCTAATCTTGTGCATGAAAGATCTTCCCATACCATTTAATCCCTTCCTAAAGTCTCCTACCTCTTTTTTCAACACTAGTTTTTTTTCAAGACAGGGTCTCACTATGTAACTTTGACTACCCTGGAGTTTCCTGTGTATCCCAGGCTAGCCTCAAACTCATAAAGATCCATCTACCTTTGCCTCCTGAGTGCTGGGGTTAAAAGTATGCACCACCACCACCAGACCTAGGTCTCATGTCTTAATATTATCTCTCTGGGGTTTAAAGGCCACCGTGAGTTTCAGAACAGACACAAACATGCAAAGTACACCTGTGCTGAGTGGGACTTCGGAGATGGGGGAACCGCAGCTCACTTAGAGGTCCTCTGTTAGACGCAGACCTCAGCTGGGTCTACAGAGCTCAGCCTCAGAGAACATCTCTCTGGAGCTGAGTCTGCATGAAGTGCGCAGATGAATCAGCCCACAGTGCTTGAGAAAAGCAAAGCAAAAAGAACTGGGAAACTTAGCAGAACCGAGATCATGACTGCTCATATCTTAGTGCACTTGATTTTCTCAGCAGGCCAACTCCTGTGATGACCTTGAAAGGGAAGTCTTAATTGTGCCCTGTTTGGAAAATGTCATGAAAATAGATCGATTATTTTTGAAAACCAAAAGGCTAAATAGCAGCAGCGCAATCAGAAAGGCCTTCGTCATCCAGATGAGCGACCTCATTTCCTGAATGCGTTGGGTGGCTGTGTCTCTTCATCTGGAAATGCCTCTAAATTAAGGCCTCTGGGAAGCAAGCTCATAACTCTGCAGGAAATAACAGTCTAGATGAAAATGAAACTTAATTAGCTGGGCTCTAAAATTATTAGTATTAGAAGGAACTTTAGAAGTCATCAGTGAAACACAGGCAGTGGACTTAGCCACTTGGAATCCAGGAGAAGATGAACAGCAAAAGGGATGTGATCCATTTCTCCAGCCAGTACTTTGCTCACACGAAAGCACCAAACATGATATATATATATATATATATATATATATATATATATATATATACACACACACCATATTTTAAATAGATTTATTTTTAATAAATAAATCTATTTAAATAGTTTTATTTAAATAGATTTATTTTTAATAAATAGATTTATTTTTAATTTACCTGGATGACTGTTTGCCTGCATATATGCACCATATGTATAAAGTGCCCAGAGTCCAGAAGAGAGTGTCTGATACTCTGGAACTGGAGTTACAGATAATTGTGAGCCAACATGTGGGTGCTGAGACCCGAGCCTGAGTCCTCTGCAAGAACAGCACGGCAAGCCATGTCTTCTAGCCCGTGATTTAATCACATTACAGAAAAGAACTCGAGGATGTTCAGGAAGACTGACTTGTTTATAGGTAGACCTGCCATGAAAACCTGGGCCTGGTGGTACCTGCTCATCTGTAATTTCATCACTTGGGTGTGGCACCGCTGGGTCCCTTTTCATAGTCACGGTGTCCAGGGAAGTCTCTGTTTTGATTGGGTAGAGCAGAGATTTATCCTTTGGTAGCTATTTATTTTGGGCTTCCAATCGTAGAAGCCTGTTTTACATAAAAATTAATAGAATTCGGCTGGGTGAACAGTGGTGGTTGGTAAGGTATGGAGACCACTGACTGACGATACCTTCCACTAGGACTCTTTAGCTAGGCCCTTGAGGTGTGCTCCCAACTTTGCACAATAACTTAGTAATTCTGTGACTTTTCTTTCCTTTGAAGAAAGTCATTGGCGAAACTTGTTGATTCTAAATAGGAACGGAATATTTTGTACGTGAAACTTTCTTTCAGGCTTCTGTTAAGCTGGTTGCTCCTGTAGCTACATAGAACCTCCCAAGGCATGCACACACACACACACACACACACACACTTTGTACTTGACTATCTTCATAGCTTCAGACTCATTCCATTCTAATTTATATTTAGCTCCTGTATTTCTAAATTCCTTTATTGTTTTCTGTTACTTCTTTGTTTCTTTTTCTTCCCCCTTCTGCATTATTTCTGATTGTCGAAGGATTTGCTTCGAGGCGGAGTGAAGAGGGGAGGTAGAGCCTGTCTCCTTTCAGTCACACTTGCTGGGTTGTGTGCACTGACGCTTCACAGTGTCCTATCTCCTCTTCCGATTTGAGTGTGTAGATGAAGGCGGAGGTAAACCTAGCTTTTGAAAAATAGTGGATTAATGGTGCACACTTTGAATTCTCTGTCTCCATTTTTGTTTTGCTGAGGCCCCCATCTCTCATGAGATGAGCCGAGGCATCTCATGTCTATTGATAATGGCTTTCCCAATATTTCTCAAAATTTCCAGAAAAGGGACAAAGTGGAGCTTGAATTCTTAAGGTCTCTTCCTCCCGGACTTTTCTCTGGGTGTTACTGTGGCTCCATTCATACCACATACAGCTCTGTAACTGGAAACTTTTTGTCATGCTTGGTCCTGTAGCAGCTTGTGAAATTGTGAAATAACCACTCTGAGGCTTAACGTTATTACGAACTGTTTGGCCTATTAGCTTAGACTTATTACTAACTAGCTCTTACAATCAAATCAACCCATTTCCAATACTCCATCTTTTACCACGAGGCTCATGACTAGTTACCTCACATCTTGCTTCCATGGTGGTTACTGGTGTCTCCCTTGACTCCACTGTCTTTTTCCCTTTGTCTTTGCTTGGGGTTCTCACCTGGCCCGGTTCTGCCTGGTGATTGCCAAACCAACTTCTTTATTAACCAATGGTAATAAGAAATATTCATAGCATACAGAGGGGCATCCCCCACCACAACTCTGTCCACTCTGTGAATTAAATCGATGACGACCACCACCACCCACTCCCACCAACAAAACTGGATCAGTCCCATTTATTAAAAAAAAAAGCAATGGACAAAAAAGCTATTCATTTAATATATCACCTCAAAATTCATATACTGAAAATTTTATCCCCAAACTCCTGTCAATATATTTGAGATGGGGTTTTGGAGGTAATTAGTGTTAGATATATCGTTAGTGAGCTTGGGGCTCCATGTTCGCATTGATGGCAAAGGAAGAGACCCAAGTTACCAGGCTTGCTCTGCCTTGCTATGTGGAGCCCTCTGCGATGTCTTGATGTAGGAGACAGCCCTTTAGGCATGGACAGATGCCAGTGCCATGCTCTTGGGCTTCCCAGCCTTCAAAAGAGATCTGACTGGCTCTTTATGCTTTATAAATCACCTGACCTCCCATACTTTGTTGTAGCAACAGAAATGCTTTCGAAGTTCTGGGGAAGAGGGAGGATTAGTGCTAACAAGGGTGTGTAGTGCAGACTCCTTCAAAAGGAAAAATCAGCCTCACTGTTCATAGAAATGGACTTCGACAACACCATTCCCAGGAAATCTTACCAGACCTTGACTCATTTCAAAGCTTTCACCGTTTTGTCTCTTCACTTTGTCTTTCTCTTAAGGACAAGACCTTTATCTTGTCTTATGAAGAGCATCTTTGGAACTTTCTTTCATCTCTAGACTATTGGCATCAACACAAAGAGCTTTATAAATATTTTTTATTCCATTCAGATAAAAAATAATTCTCCATCAAACGGGACCCTAGTGCCAGCCCGAGAAGTCAGCTTTAACACAATCAATATTTGTTTTGACATTTATTTCATGATCTGCTCACATATGGGCTACTTGCTATTGGAAGCAATACTTGGTATAAAAGAACGGCAGAAG
This sequence comes from Myodes glareolus, assembly GCF_982192425.1. NCBI lineage: Eukaryota > Metazoa > Chordata > Mammalia > Rodentia > Cricetidae > Myodes > Myodes glareolus. Next base: position 95,498,989 of record NC_142029.1, read on the forward strand.
TCACTTGCATGCTGGGTCCTTTTGGATTCAGGATATCGCCTAGGGATAGCTGGGAGGTGATACTGAAAGACTGCTTGTCTTGGTCTAAACTCCCCAGGCAGGGGCATGCACTGCTTGGACGGGAACATTGGGCAGCTGGGAAGCACCAGGATTAACATCCGTAGAACTAGGAGGCTTTTTCTGTACATAATGAAGAATAGAAAGAGCCTACAGGTGAGTCTGAGATAACAAGTCTTGCAGAATACCAAGGTTTGAGCTGAGAAATTAAGACTAGTTGAAACAAAATCCAAAGATTAAGAATGGAGTATCTTGAGGATGACTGGGGACAATGTGAAGTTTGGGAGCAGGTAGAGGTGATAAAGGATGGAAGGACACGGGTGCATTGACGCTTGATTTCTGGAGACACGTAAAATACCCACAGTGGCTGATTGCATGGAAATAGACACAGACTTAGGCTAGCAAGAAAGTCAAAGCCAATTGTGCTGTGTGGCTACTCAATCATTCATTCAATAAGGCATAAAGTGCTTACTTCACAGTAGCACCGTGGGGAGCAAGAAACAGAATTCTTCCCATTAACTAGTTCATTGTGCCACCATGGTTGATTCTACATGGTGATGCTGAGAGTATTACTAGAAAGATCTGAATGACTTGGGGGATAATAAAGTTCTCCGTATAAAATTATACTTTAGGAGAGAGGTGAAAGTTAAAGGTATTTGGTAGGAGGGTATAGCACGAGAAAAGGCCCTGTGCCAGAAAGCAAAATGGAATGTATAAAGAACATCCTATTTGAAATGAAAGAACAGTAATTAGGCTGAGTGCAGCCTTTAGATGATCGGAGTGTGGAACCAAGCGAGTGCTACAATCTCATCTGAAATACTGGTGACGTTGACATCTGGGAACAGGAATAGGCTCAGGCTGAGTAGAAAATGGGTGCGGTCAACAGTTAGGGTTTTGAGATGGTCTAGGGGAATAATAGGACTTGGATTAGAGAGTGGCTGGGCATGGTGAGAAATTGGTAAATCCGGGAGGCTGTATGGAAGTAACAGTCCTAAAGCTGGTGATGGGTTGATGTGAGGGCTTTGTGAAGGAGCGGGGAAGATTCTGTTTTGAGAATTGAGAACAAGCAAGCCCCAGGTTTCTGAGTTGGATAGCGGTCAATGACTTTTACTGAGACAAGAAAAACTGGGATTATGGTGGGGGGGGGTGGTATTGGAGTGAAAAGCTCAGTTTGGAAATGGTAAGTTTGGGATAACTAAAGGCATGCTGTTTTGTTTTGTTTTATCATATTTCAAACAAAACTCACACATCTGCCTGAACTTTCTGTGTTCACCTATATCTACCTAACTGGAAAAAATCATTTTAAAGGGAAAAATCTTCCAAGGACTTTTAAACATGAAACACCCAGTCATTAGAAAGGGTCCAAGAGGGGCTGGCTTCTTGTCAGAGGCTGCCATTGCTCCCACGTGAACTCTAGGATGGAGAAGCAGAGATGGGCCAGGCAAAGCTGCCAGTGTGTGGAGGTGGGAACTCCAGAACTCTGAGGATGCTGGATAATAAGTGAGTCGGGATGCAGGATGTGTGAGAAGGAGTTGTGCCTGGAAAGGGAGGTTGAGGAGCACTTAGGTTCGGGTTAGATGACTGTAATTGCGCTCTACTGGCATGACAGGAGAGGGTGTTGAAGCCCCTTTCAGGCAATTATGATTTATGAACTGTAATATGGCATTGGAACATGACCACAAAGAATGAAAACTCACAGAAGGTGGTGATAGAGGAGGTCAGCAGAGGCAAAAACTGTTTTAGGATTGGCATTAGGAAGAGGGACTTCCTCCCAGCAAACACTAATCTCTTGACCTCTACACCAATCTGCTTTAATTTTCCTCCTGCCCCATCGTCTATCACTTCATTCTCCAATGAATGTACAAACTGAGTGTTTCGCACCAGATGTATAAACTGAAGGTAAAGCGACCAGATGTCTAAACTGACTACGTGCCTGTTCGAAGGTATGATTGACGGGAAGGTTCTATTGTAGATGCAATGGAGAGAACAGTCAGAGGCATCTGGAAGAGTCCAGAGCAGATAGAGCACAAGACCAGCAGACTGCTAGAGTGAGTGAAGGTGGAAGACGAAGTTCAGGCAAAGGAGACCAACAGAGGGGGCCAAGAGCAGGAAGAATGAGGGAGGGGACAAAAGTGGGGAGAACAAGAGTGTGTAGGAAGAGAGGATCAAGAGCAGGGTTATATGTGAATGAGAAGCTGGGGGAGGGAAGCCCACGAGTTGGTGCGACTTAAGATTGGGTGGGGGTGGGTACTTTTGATATTGGCAAACCTGGAGGTCAGCAAGTTCTGTGGTGTGCTAACAGGCATCACAGTTAGCCATTTAGTCACTTCTGCCAGTAATGAGGGACAATGGCTTCAGCAAGTTCCCGAGGAATGCTGGCTATTGTCTAATTGCCAGGGTTTAAGGAAATGGAGTTTCCTTTGGACCCCACAAAGAAGCCACTGGCTGCCACTGTAACCTTGGGAATTTCCAAAAATCTGACTTTCTGGTTTGAGCAATTAATTGTTAGTCAAAATAAGACCAGAGATGGGGACACATCGTAGAAGAGGAGAAGGACCAGAGATGGTGACACAGCATAGAAGAGAAGTAGGACCAGAGATAGTGACACACCATAGAAGAGGAGTAGGACCAGAGATGGTGACACACCATAGGAGTAGAACCAGAGATGGGGATACACCATAGAAGAGGAGTAGGACCAGAGATGGTGACACACCATAGAAGAGGAGTAGGACCAGAGATGGTGACACACCATAGAAGAGGAGTAGGACCGGAGATGGTGACACACCATAGAAGAGGAGTAGGACCAGAGATGGTGACACACCATAGAAGAGGAGTAGGACCGGAGATGGGGACACACCATAGAAGAGGAGTAGGACCGGAGATGGTGACACACCATAGAAGAGGAGTAGGAGTAGGACTGGAGATGGGGACACATCGTAGAAGAGGAGCTGGGATGAGGTTCTTCCATTTCTCCTTCCTCTCAGCGCCTGTGCTCTGGAAAATGGTTACACAATACACAGAGAGTCAGCAGTTTGAAACCACCTCAGCATCTGAACATGTAAAACATACAAATTTGGGGGTGGTGGGGAGAGTAAGAACATGGACTGCTCCTGCAGAGGGCCTGAGATCTGTTCCCAGCACCAAGATGGGCAGTTCTTCCCTGCCTGTAACTCCAGCTCCAGAGAGATTTGATGCTGTTGCCTTTTATGGGGACCTGAACTCACATGCACATACCCACACATGAACACACCAACAATAGAACATAAAATACATCTTCAAAAAATAAATAAACGTTTAGATTAAGAATGTAGGGTGGAGGGCAGTGACATGATCCAGTAGGTAAAGATACTAGCTGTCATGCCTGATGACCTATGTTCAATCCCCAAAATCCACATGGTGAAAGCAGAGAATCAACATCTACAAGTTGTTCTCTGACCTCCAATTCATGCTGCGACACATGCATGCTCCCCACACACTAAATACAATAAAAATACATGGGAATTTAAAAAGAAATAAGATTATAGTGTGGGGAGAAATAGAGACTAAGATTTTTACCCCCATATTTATCCTCACCTTTCTTGCACCCAAAGGCATCACAATGAGTCTCTCAAATGTTTGTCTGTTTGTTTATTCATTTTAATTGAAATAGGACCTGGCTGAGCAGCCCTGAATGGATTGGAACCCACTACATATCAAAGGCTGACCTTAAACTTGAGATCCGCTCCCTCAGCTCTTCAGTACTGGGATTACTGTATGTACCCTCACACCAGGATATCAGCTATTTTTTTTTTTCTGAATAGAGATTAACGTTGCAGCAGATTTGGGCAACACAGTTCTTGCTTACAGAGGCTTAAAGTGACTTTTACTCCTTCATGCGTTGAGTGTGACTGTGAAAATCCCTAACAGGTTTTGTCTTCATCTGTTCTTAATGTCATAACACATCTCTTAGGCTGAGTAATTCTGAACAAAAGAAATGTTTTTCTCCAGGGTCTGGAGTGCCAGGAATCCAAGATCTAGACACTGGCAGATTTTGGGTCTGGTGACAGCTGTTCTCTGATCTAAGATGGTGCCTTGTGGTTTCATCCTGATTTGGAAGATAAGGGGAAAAGGCCTCCTCACCCAGCTAAGGCAAGGGTGCCGATCCTACATATCAGGATGGAGCTCCCATGGGCTAATCACCTATAAAGGCTCCACCTCTGTAGTCTGGGAGATTAAATATATTTTGGAGTCCACAGATGATGAAAGAATGTAAAAATCAGGACATTGTAAGACAGAGTCTGGATCAAGCCTCGGACCATGTGAATGTCCTGTTCACAAGTTCGGTGGTGCCATCAGGAAGAACAAAGAAATCAAATATTAAACTCTCTAAGGCCAAGAGGCAGCAGCTCCCACAGGATATTTCCCTCGGATCAAAGAGTCCTACAGAAATCTACCCTGTTATGTAAGTTGAGGTTGAAGTGTGATTTCATCAGGTTCATTTCAGAGTCTTCCTTTACCTATTCATGTAAGCAGGGTACCAAACACACACACACACACGCACACAAAAGAGGCCAATGAAATACGATTGGTGAGAGGTAGAGGCAAGAGGGCTATGAATTAAGGCCAATCTCAACTATATAGGAAGTTGAAGGCTGAGTAGGCTTACATGAAACCTTGTCTTAAAAAACAAACAAACAATGAAATCCAAAAAAGAGAAGCAACCGGGCAGGGCTTCGCTTTGCACCAGTTTTTGGAGAAGTGCGCACAAAGAGCCCCTTTTCTGATTACTGCTCACCTCTCCATCCTCTCCTGGGAGTCAGGTCAGAAGCACTGGAGCTCTCAATAGGATCTATTAAGAAGCCTTTGGGTTGGCCGCCAACATTAAGGCATACTGATGTGTAAACATACAAATTATATATGGTAGATCAATGGGAGAGGGTATTGGTCCCTGGGTATTTTAAGCGGTGTGAATTTAATTCAGCGAACAGCTTGAGGGGCTAGATGAGCTAAGGAGCCAACTTTGTGGTCAGTGTGGTAAGAGAAATTAACAGCAGCTGGAAAACGCTAGCAACCCTGGGGCTGGAGGCATAAAAATGAGGTGGCATTCCTATATCACAGGGCACAGTCCCTCATCAAAGCTGGAATTTCAAAGTCTTGGAGCAAGGGAAGAGTCTTGGAGGACAGCGGGGGGGGGGGGGGGGGAAGGACCTCGCCTCTCTACTCCATAGTCTCTCTTGGCAGTGTCTTTAGGACAGGATCAGCTAGAATACTACTGTCAAGGGATTTGGGGAACTGTGGCATCCAGGGATCAGCCTAGTGAATCAGGAAAGATCTGGACCAGGGGGAATGGAAGGGCAAGCAACTAGGCCCAGGACTGGCCCCCAAATGCACATCACTGTGATTGATCTGGGTTAGCCCATATAACTAATCTGAATTTCAACAGATTGTTTCCACCTTCCACTGCCTCCACCTTGGGGCTTTCCCCTTTGTGACTTCTTTGCCTGCTACCTCTGCCCTCTTCTTGGTTAACAAAGAAGAGAATCCTAGTGTTGGAGGCCATGGACTTGCTTCTCCTTCTCAGAAGAGAGCTTCTTGGCACGCATCAAGAGAAGTGCCGGGAGACAACCTTCTTGAGAGCCTGTGCTCACCCAATGATCAAGGATCAGCAGGGATGAGCAGAATCAGGTAATGACGCTGAACCAGGTTGTGGAGGAAGGAATATTGCATGTGAGGGGTATTCCTCTTTTCGAAGTAGCTGAGGGACAATACATATCTGCTTGCTACAGGACAGACACAGGTCTTGGGGAGATCAGCTTGGTCAGAAATGCAAGAGTGATAGGGGTTCAGTACCGAGCATCCGGGAGAGGGGGCTTGCGCATATGAACTTGGGCTGGAGAATTGTGGATGTCAGTATGTCAGGATTAAGAGAATCCAGTACAAAGCATTATTTCCAAGTATTTGGGCAAATTTGAGCAGAAACCACCATTTGAACCAGTGAACTAAGAAAGTCTGCCCTCATGAATGTGGGTGGGCACCATCTAACCAGTTGCAGACTGGGAAAAAGCTAATTTCCCTCCTTCTCTTCTGGAGCCGGCAATGCTTTCTTTCTTCCTTTCCTGCCCTTGGACATCCAAGCTCTAGGTTATATGGGCATCAGATTCTAGGACTTACTTCAGCAGGCCTTCAGGCCTTGGTCTTGGGTCCAAAGTGACACCATTGTCTTCTCTGGGTCTGGGCTTAGATTGAGGCAGGCTATTGATGTCTGGGATTTTCTGGTTTACTGCTGGCATATTACTGGACTTCTCAGTTCCTTTGATTGCATGGACTAATTCACTTAGTAAATCTTCTCTTGTCTGCCTGTATCCATCCTGTCAGTTCTCTCTCTCTGAAGAACATTCTTAGTACAGTATCCTACCTTCTCTAGCCTCTGGGGAGTCAGGTCTCTACGGATGTGACAGTTTAGACTGAGTAGGAGGTTTACAGTGGATGAGAAGATGCAGCAGCTTAATAAGACTTTCTGGATGTGGCTAAAATGGAGGAAAGAGGCTAGAACCTGTGAGGTATTGAGCCACCCCGTGAGCAGAGTTTGTTCTGCAATCAGAGCAGGCTTGGGAGCCAGGGAAGGCAGAGGGGAGAGAAGTAAAGGCAACTAAGTGATAAGGTTATGTAAAGAAAAATAGAAGGGAAAAACATTGCCTAATCCAAAAAGAACATGCTTGAATCTTGATCCCACGTAATACGCTCCCTGATCCCTAAGGAGAATTCCCTACCTTCCCATGCTATGTGATCGCAGGCAAGGCAAATCCCAGAGCCTGGGTCAGAACAACTCAGAAAATCCTCTGTACGGATTTGCTGTGTGTTCTTTAGCTGGAGGGCCAGCTCAGTGCCCCCGGGACTCTGTGCAGCTAAGTTGCTGACAGGCTCTTCAAGAAAACACAGGAAAGTTCTACTTCTGTTACAAAAGGACTCTGTTTTCCAAGCCTCAGAGTAGCTGGATGAGGGGAATGGCAGTTCAGGTTAAGAGTCGGGGGTTTGAGGGGCAAAGACCTTAAACCGATGCTGCCCTAGAAAGGGACAGAGAGCCCATGAAGTGCCAGTGACCCACCCTACTCTTGGCTAATCTCACAGAAAAGTGGTCCAGACAGCTTGGCTATGGGAGGAGAGGAAGGGCCAAAACTAAGGCAGTTCTCTGGGGGTGGCAGCCGCATCAAGAGACGCATTCTACTCAACAGGAACAGAAGAGCAGTATCGCAAACCAATCACCTTAGTGCTGGGCCTTACCCAGAGAGGATGGACTTCTCGGATCCAGGCTCTACCCTGGGTATTCTTCATTCTTTCTCTCCCTGCTCCTACCATGTCTTCACCTCATTTTCAGTAAGGAAATCTGAGGGCCTAGAGGGTTGCAGAGGTGCTCAGAGCCTGTCTCCTGCTGCCATCCCCCAAGTTCTTTCTATGTTCAGAAATAATGTGGCCACTACTTCTTTGCAATTCAAAATCCAGCTCCACGAACTTTTTTCTAGCTTCCTCTTTGAAGTAGTGGTCAGGTATTGTGGCTTCTCAGAACCTAGCTAAGCTTGTTAGTATAAACCATGCCAGTTTCCAAGACACCGATGTTACTTAGTGTTCTTAAATATTGCCTTAGATGTAACAGCTACAAGGGGCTAGTGCAGAAACTCCATGGGACCTTAGAAACCATTGTCTCCAATCTGGGAACCTCCGAGAAAACCATAGCTTTACAGCATGGAACTTGAGCCACTGCATGCTTGGCCCAGCCCACCCCTTCTCTAGTGAGAGGCAAACCAAAGTTTTTTTTAATCTTAGCTTGACATCATCTTTTCCCATGGATGTGAGCAAATGCGTTTGACACTCTAAGGACCTAGATATTTGTCATCTTGACCTGAGTTTGCCTTGGTATGACTTAGCTACGCATGCTTTGGAAAAAAGTGAGGAAGCCAACAATGAGAGTCGGAGGGAGAGTGTGTCTAGTGTGCTCTGTTGCTGGCTCCTTTGCCAGTGGTGTCTTGGGGTTCTTCTTCCCCCTGTTCTTCCGCCTCTTATTTTCACCAGAGTGGAAAACAAACAAAAAAGTTGACCATATTTATTTCACATACAAATCCCATTCTAAGGAATGATTCTAGATCATGTTATTGGAAGACTAACAATAGAACAGAAATACCAAATGGGCAAGGAAAGGGGATCATAAATACAATTATGAGATAGGCTCCCAAAGGCCACTTCGTACATTTCCCTGCCCTTACCTGACCTGGGGTGCGGAAGAGAGGAAGGAAAGGAGGTGTGTGGAGAGGGACTATAATGCTGTCAATGACAACTTTTCAAACAGAATCTAATTTTCTGGAAGTCTTATTAGACTTTAAAAGAAGGATTTATGCTTGCATGAATTGTGCAGAAAGGAATTTTAATAACAGAGAGGCAGTGTGAGACAATGCCGGCCGAGGTCATAACTCAGGGATGGAAGACTTTCCAGGAGGGATTAACATAGGCTGCAAACTCTGCTCGTCAAAAGAAAGCTCCTCTCTGCCCTGGAGCTCTCTGGCGAATACACATACAGGCATTTCCTCACACAGTTAATAAATAAGCCACGGCTCGCCTCCCATTGATAGAAGCAGAGCTGGGAACTGCTATGGAGCTGCCCTGGGCTGGGATTCCAGCGTAGTTGCGGGGAATGGAGATGCCCAGCTTCATCCTCGGCGCTGGGAACATTTGCACTGGACCATTCGTTGTTGGGGTCTTCCGCGACACTGCAAGGTGTCAAGCAGGATCTCGAGCCTCTACCTGTACGGCACCACCAGCACCCAACTCTCAGTCTTGTAACATCCATCAAAACAGACTTGCCCAAAGTACCTTCTGGGACCATCCTTTCTGCCTTCTGTGTTGAAAGCCATTAATGTAGAGGAGTGATGTCTTTCCTCTCCAGTGCTGTGTAACAATGCAGTGAGTGAGCCTTTGGGGGAGGAACAGAAAGTGACAATGTCACCCGTGACAATGCATAATGAGAGCAGGCTAGTGGGAATGCTGAAGTGCTGGCCTCCGTTCCTGCTCTGAATGTGTGATCTCAGCCTAGGCAGGGGTGGGAAACTCTGTCGCAGTAGCCAGTCCCACACCCATTCGAGCACCTGGATTTCCAATGAACAGCCCTTCACCAAGTGCTGAGTGGGTCGGATCCCGCTGAGACTGAGAAAATATGAATTTTGGATTCAAAACATTGAAGCAGCTCTTTGGCAACCATCAGTGGCAGAGCGGAGAAGAATGATGACATTGCCTCCCCAGAAGAACCCCCTCTTCTTCTCACAGGGAAGAAATCTGTGTGATGAGGTGAAGACTTGGGAGGAACCATTGTCTACACAGTACTCCCCAAATATATGACACTTCCCCTAAGAGCTCGGAACAGAGGCATAGAACACCAAAACAAACAAATTCTCTATAGACATAGCTGATGCTCTACATTAAAAATAAAAATGCTTTTGTGGTTGTTAACATCTGAATGCTGTTGCATGAGGCAACCCTGTGGTTGCCATGGAGACAAGTTTTTTAGCAGCGCCTGCATCATGAAACTGCATGGAGCTGCTCATCTTTAGCTGGAAGGTCAGATCTTGAGGGAAGAGAGTCATGCACAGAGCAGAAAATACCCCCAAGGAGAACACAGCTGTTACACTAAAGAAGACCCCAAGGTTTTTGCACCACCAGTCTTAAGAGATCTCTTTGTGCCTAAGGATAAGATGGTGGGGATGCCATTGTGTGGAGCAAAGGAGATTCGGAGGCAGGGTAAAACAGAATATGCCTGAAAACAGGCTTGAGAGTCTCCCCATCGCTGCTGGGACCTAAGGCGAGCGTCTGCTTCGAACAATTCCTTTGAAGTAGAATATGGTCCCCAAGCTCTGCCTTGCATTCTGGGATCACAAAAGCAAAGACATTTCTGTGGCCACAAATAGATTAGAAAATATTTTTGTGGGTAATATTTGGCTGCATTCATAGAATCTGAATTCTTCTGCAGTAAGTTTTGAAGAGAGCCAGACCATGGTACAAAACCCATAAATATCATGCAAAACACGACCGGATCGTTTTCCTTGGAGCAAAATGTCAGGTGGCCCCAATCATGTGCCTACACAAGGCAAGATGGAGCTGGGGTTCTGCTCCTTGGCTTTCTAAGGACAAACTTATGTCCAGGAGAGCCCAGGGCCATCGCTGACAAGTGATTCCTCATGATTGATATGCCTGTTTCCAATAAGCCAAGTTTATAGTTTGTTGGTGGGTTGACTGCAAAGTTATAAAAGCTGATCTCATAAAAGAGAAACACAAGCGCTTGACACATCACATTCTATCTGTGCCACTCTGGCAGCAGAACTGGCCCTCATTTAGAGCAAAGGAGGGAACATGAAAGAGTAATGGGACTTTAATTACAATGGGGATTCTTCCACCCCATGAGCCTCTGGAGGGATAGGACAATTGTGTGACTTCTGGCTTCCTGGCAAATCATTTTCCTATCCCACAGTGGATGCACATGTGGCAAAGGGCTCTAAAAGAAGTGGTGTGGAGTGGAATGGCTTTGGCTCCCTTAATAACCACTGTGAAAACTGATAAAAAAAACCATTGGAAGAAATAATAACCGAGGAAAATAAATAGGCATTAAACTAATATTTGTTAAGCTTTTGAGACTTTGGTTAAGTCATAGAATTTGTTTGAAAATATGACAGTGTCAGTTTTTACCTTATGATGTCTGGCTGCTATGACAAAAAGAGACAGAACAGTTTGTTGTAATAGCCTGGTGCATGAAGCCTACTCCGTTTTGCTGCCTTGAAGAAGTATCCTTCCAACCTTGGTCATGCCTTCTCTTTCCAAGGCAATGTTTTTGGTCATGGAGGCAAGGGAGAGAATCACCCAATGCAGCAATAGAGCCACTCCAACCCAGTGTAGAAACAGAAACATTCAGAACTCAGTGAAAGAGAATTCCTTTAATGGCCCTGAGGTGGAAAGGTGATCAGATCCAAAGCATTCCAAAGACCTGTCTTTTCTGCTTCTCTCCATTTAGCTGTTCCTTCTTCCCTGTCTACGAAGTGCTGTCTCCACCCTTGGCTCCCATATGACCAGTGTGAACACTGCTGTACATGTCCTGTGTCATTGTGACTGAGCCTCAGTGTGCTGTTCACCTTCACCTCTGTTACCAAGCCTCCTGCTGCTCTAGTACACACTTACCTCTCTCTTAGCTTGTCTTCTCAGGAGAGGACCTTCTGCAGGAGGTGGCAGCTATTGGTTGACTACTGTAGACTCTCTGCCTATCACTCTGTCGAGTCAGGGGTGAGGATGCTGTAAAACTTAGAAGAAAGCTGTCACAGTAGAGAAGGCTCTCTCAGAATTGGCTGTGCCCACATGAGCCCAGGTCAACCTCTGGATGGTAAAGACAGTATCCCATGCCTTCTACAACTCTATTCCAACATATGGTTTGAAGGTGTTAAAGCTACCTCTCTAGTTAGGAGCTATTGGTATGGTGTAGAACTTTTAGGAGTCAGGCCCTAGAGGGAGGCAGCTGCATCTACGGAAGAAGAAAATGCTCTTTTAGGAGATGTTGGGACTTTAGACTCTTCCTTCTCCCTCTGCTTCCTGAAGCCATAAGGTGAGTAACTTTGCTCCACCATGCCCTTTGGTCAAGATGGTCTGCTATGCTATAGCCCCCCCCCCAAACAGCAAAGTCAACAGACCATGGACCAAAACTTGTATAACCATGAGTCAAAAGAAACCCTTTCTCATATTAGATTGATTACCCCAGGTATTCGATTACAGGGTTGACTATCACTTCTCTGGGGTTCCTGGCTAAAAGGAGAGTGAAGCTGGTACTTCTGGGACCTTGCCTCTCTTCTTCTAGCATGTTGGAAATGGCAACCCAAATGTCTTTCAAGGCTCTCAGTACTGCATCCAATCTATTGTAGGTTGAGGCCACATCCAGGGTTCTCTCTGTTCTCCTCCCCTGAATACCACTTTGTTCTTTATCCACAGATTAAGAAGCTAATTAGTAGTCAAATACTCTACTAATCCCACATAAAGGCAGATGGCTAGACTCCCAGGCTCTTCACCCCATGGAACAGAGAAGTTTAAAGAAGATTGGCTTAAATTAATGACCTTTGGAGTCACTGGAACCAAGCTAAATCTCTGGATACCTCCTCTGTTGATTACTGCTCAGATATTCTGGGGTAATTATCATGACTCCCCAAGTCTCATTTCTTTACCTTTAAGACAGAAATAACAGTATCCATGTCTCAGAATTGGAGTGCCACATAAACAGGCATTACCAATAAAGAACAGCTCAATCCAGGCCCCTTGCTTCTCCCTATTACTACATTAATTTCCATTTCCATTATGACAGTTCTGAATATGAGGGCTTACCTGAAGGCTACATGAATACCAGGGATATCTACTAAAAGCCCGTTATAAATTCAGCTAAATTTAGGACTGCTTGGAAATACCTCCGTCCCCTGTGAGCTTTCTTTTGCAGTGGCTTTTGAGTTCCATGTCCGTATATGGTAGCCCTTTGTTCAGCTGTAAATTATGACTACAGCACACCACCGCACCTCTGCATTGGGCCTTGTTACGAGCTGTGGACCTGTTCTAGGTTGCACAGATGATCAGGGGAAGTAGAAAAATGTAGCACGGATAATAAAAACCCAGAGATAGATGTGGGGCTTCAAGCTGAAGATCAGAAAAGCAGAACAGTCAGACCACTAGAAAAGTCTTACCTCTACCAAGGCTGGACAACTGCAGACTGAGACCTGAGCCTTTGCCTCCCTTATATTCCCCTTTAGTGCTGGGATTAAAGGCGTGTGACTTCCTAGTACTGGGAATAAAGGTGTGAGCCATCACTACCCGGATCTGTTTCTGCATTGATTTTGTGTAAGCCAGGGTGGCCTTGAACTCACAGAAATTCATCTGCCTTTGTCTCCCAAATCCTGGGATTAAAGGTGTTTGACACAACTGCCTGACCTCTAGTGACTTAGTTTTACCTTCTGATCTTCAGCTAAGCTTTATTTATTAAACCATAAATAAAATATCACTATTGAAAACGAATGATTCTGGAGAGCTAGGGCACGATCTTGATTTCACCTTCTAAATAGCTTTCTGATCTGTCCCTTGTCATAACTCGTTCCCTTGCCAAAGCTTTTATCATTTATCCTAGACAATATAGATAATGCAGACAGCTTGACCTGCATTTCCCTCTGCAACAAATATGAAAAGCAGAATTGAACATGCTCTGTGCTTCTTATTGAGGGAGAAATAGTTCTAGGAACCAGGAAGAGACAAGCAGAGTAGAATAAAGCTAATGCAGGGCATACAAATGTGATGACTTCTTTGAGAGTCTTTGGGCATTGGAACACACCCAGGACCTTCTGAAGAATATGTAGAAGATTTCCTAATACCACAAACTGTTCATGGTCCATCAGCACCCACTAGCTGAGGGTTGCTCTTAGAGGCAGACTCCCGTCTCCTGTCCCAGAACACTTCCAGATTCTTCCTGTATGGGGCCAGCAGAGGCTCCTTTCATTGTGATTGGAATACAAGTAGATCTATTCAAAATCATAGATGTGGGATGAGAAGGGATGAGACCAATATGGAAGGGGCCTGCATCACTGCTCCTGAACTCAAAGACGAGGGCAAACAGTTGCCAGCCGAGCCTTCGTTCAGCCTGCTGTGGATGCCACTCTGCCATCACCAGCATCTCCCTCTTCTCTGTGCAGAGCCACAGAAATTGTTTTTTGGCTGATCATACACTTGGCATCTTCAGGATTCAGGTCACTCCTGGATAAAGACACCAATCCCATGTGGTCCAGAAAACCCTGCACAGCTTTTGCCCAGTGTTGCCCTCCTCGTCTAACTCCCTTTTCCTGTGCACCTCATTTGCTAAAATTGGGCCACCCTATCTATTTCTCATCTTAACAAAAGAGGCGATGTCATGCTGGTCACAGCACATTTACTTCCTGTTTGCTCTGGAAGCCTCCCAGTCCAGCACGCCTTCCACAGAAGAGCTCCTCAGCTTTCTTTCTGGAATAGGTTACGATTTCCCAGGCCATGTTAGGATTGTGAAATGTTTTCCAGTCGTTTCAATAATTTTATTTTAAATATTTTTTCAAAAATTATATTTTGATCATATTCTTTTCTTCTCCTTCAACTCCTGCAAGATCTTCCCCATTTCTGTATTCACCTAACTTCATGTTATTTCTCTCTCTTTCTCAAAAGAAAAACAGGAAAAAAAAACCCACAAGAAATCAAAACAGATAAATTAAAAAGAAAGAAAATCAGTAAAACAAGAATACCAAATCAAACCCAAACAAAAAGTATGCCCCCAACTCACCTATACGCAAAACAAAACCATGGCATCTGCTTTGCGTTGGCCAACTGCTCCTGAGCGTGGATGGGGCCTACCCTACAGTTGGTTGATATAGTCATATGCCACTTGAGAAGAACAATTTTTCCCCCCTTCCCAACAGGCTCAATTACAAATAGTTTCTTGGTTAGGAGTCGGACTTTGTGTCCACTTCCCCTTCTCAGTGATGGGATTCTGTCTGGCTGGAACTTTGGCAGCTCTTGTGCCTGCTGCCGCTTTCTCTGTGAATTCGTATGTATATCAGTACTACCGGCTCTTGAAGGCATGCTTTCTTGGAGTCATGGTTCTTACAACAGAATTGTGATCTTTATCCAAGACAAATGCCTTTTTGAGAGCCGTGCCTTTTATACACAAGGAGCTCATGTAGGTATTTGCATGGAGTAAGGAGAAATGGGCAGTAGCTAAAGGCTGCCTCTGGAGTCTTGAACCAAGTGAAAATATTAGACCACTATGAATGAACCAAGTGAACAAGACAAACGCAAAAATCTCAAATATCAAGTGATTATTTTCGGACTACTGCAAATAGAAAACCTTCTGCAGAGTCCCAGAGTCCCATTTCCAGGATCCCCTCTCCTCCCCGCCCCCACTTTCTTTTTCCCTCCCTGTATTCTTCTCTGCTACAGTGACTTCCCACTTGCTGTGCAGCTCCTTCCTTGGCTAACACGAGCTGGGGGAGCATGCCCCCTTGCCTCTTTG
The DNA here is from genome assembly GCF_982192425.1 of Myodes glareolus. Classification (NCBI taxonomy): domain Eukaryota; kingdom Metazoa; phylum Chordata; class Mammalia; order Rodentia; family Cricetidae; genus Myodes; species Myodes glareolus. The sequence goes on from NC_142029.1 coordinate 95,514,110, forward strand.
CATGTGTGTGCTCTTCGCTATTTGCCCCCTGCCACCACTTCTTCAGGGCTTGAGGAGGTGAGAGCCCACAGGACCTGGTGGCCAGTCATATAGGGCACCTTGCAGGAGGCGCTAAGAGAAGCAGAGGCAGGCAGGTGCTCCCTTCCTCCTACCCACCACTTTTTTCTTTGTTCTACACTCTTCTCCCAGCTCCCTCTCCCTGATCCATCTCTCCAAGACGCACAGACCTTCCATGAATATGTTAGCTTTCCATACTATGACAAAATACCTGAGATTATCAATTTAAATATCAAATTAATAAGAAAGAAGCTAGAGAGATGGCTCAATGGTTAAGAGCACTTGCTGTTCTTACAGAGGAGCCATGTCGACTCCCAGCACCCACGTGGTGGCCTACACCATCTAAAACTCTAGTTCCAAGGGATCAGATGCTTTCTTCCAACTTCCAAGTACCAGGCACACACAGGGTGTACATACATACACACAGACAAAACACCTATACACATAAAATAAATAAATCTAAAATAATTTAAGAAAGGTTAATTTTGACTCACAATTTCAGAGGTTCCACGGTAACGTGGCCCTGTCACTTTGAGCCTGTGGTGGTAGAAACACTTCATGACTGAAGCACATGGCAGAGGAACCTTGTTCATCTCATGACAGCCAGCAGGGGAAGAGGAAAGGGCTGGGGTTTGAATATTCCTTCTAAAGGTGTGCATCAGTTTTCTGGTTTTCTCTTTCTAGGTCACATCTCTCCAAGCTCCTGCCGTCTTCTAATGCCACCAAGCTGAGGTCCCAGCTTTTAACACATGGGCCTTTGAGAACATTCCAGATCTGAACTATAATAATGAATTTCCTATTTCTTTAGGTTCCTCCACCCCAAACCCTTCCAGCCACTGGAAAGACTTGAAAGAAAACAGAGGAGAGCTTAGCTGCAGCCAAACATTCTTTCCCCTTCCTGGTCAGTGCCTTTCTCAGGGGCTTTTGGAGTAGGTCAGGACCAGCTGCCACATTTCCATTCTTCAGAGGAGGAATGTCCAGCACAGCTTTCTCTGAGGCCCTGGGAGGAAGGTAGCACCAGACACCTCCCAGCTGCACATCAGAAGCCAGAGCCGAAGGCCTATCTTCTTGTTGGGTCCAGGATGAGTGCACCCTTCCCCACCTCTCCACTGACCTGCAGACAGCTGCTGCCCACCAGTATGTGACTGGTGGAGCCTCTCCCAGGGAAACCCGCCTCAGCTGGAGCCTCAGGGAGAAAAGGCCTTCATGGCTGCAGCTTAAACATCTTTGGCAGCAACAGAAAACAAAGGTCTTTTAAAGGAAGTCATCCCGTTTGTCAGGCGAGCAGAGCTGGTGGTTAATATTTTATTGTCATTTATCTCCGTGGTGGAGGTGGAGGAGGGAGTCTTCCATATGTGTGATAGGCTTGGTGCTGAGGCTGGCAGGGTTTACAGCGCACCATTTGCCAGAATTCCTTTTCCTTCTTGCTCTAGAGGGGATAAATAAAAAACGAAACGGCCCGCTTACAGATCAAATTCCCATCCCACTGTACAGCAACACATGGCCCTGGGGCAGCAAGCTGCTGAGCCAGGCCTCATTATGAGAGAGTGCAGTGGGAACCAACCAGCCTGGCAGCTCCACCCCCGACCCCTGTGGAAAAAGATTCTAGTCTTTGTAGCTGGAGCACTTGTTGCGATCCTCCCCAAATCAACTGGTGCTCCCCAAGTGAAACTCCCATGACTGTTTCTTCTTAACCAGTTTCTTTAGAACTGGGGGTCCTGATGTCATGTCTGGGAAGATGTGTAAAGGAAGCCTGTGAGTTGTGATCTTGGGTAAGATGGGGAAGGAGGAAGAAGAGGAGGAGCAGGGGCAGTGATGGCAAGGCACTAGAGTAGGGAGTGTGTAGACAGGACACTGTGTACAGTTCTGGGTAGAACTTCAAGGTGGGGTCCAGTGTGTGGGTTTGGATGGCCTCTATGATGTGAGCCAGAGAAGTAGTGCATTTGTCATGCCTTATGATCTATAGAAATGCCCATTTCTGCACTTACCCCAACTAGTCTGCCTGTCTTCCTTCCTTCCTTCCTTCCTTCCTTCCTTCCTTCCTTCCTTCCTTCCTTCCTTCCTTCCTTCCTTCCTTCCTTCCTTCGCTCTCTCCCTCCCTCCCTCCCCCTCCCTCCCTCCCTTCCTCCCTCCCTCGCTCCCTCTCTTCCTCTCTCCTTCCCTCCCTCCTTCCCTCCCTTCCTTCCTTGGGAAATCTTTGCTAGTATTTGCAGCCTGCCAGGTAGAGGAGACAAGGCAGTGTGTAGACAGAGCCCTGTTTCATGCCTTTTCTTCTGGAGCTCTGGGTCCGACATTAGCCCCGCCCCAGGCTGGCTGTTTACGGTCTCCACAAATACCGTGGAGGCACAGGAAGGCAAAGGGTTGGTGCTCGCAGACTGTGGCCTTGACAGAAATTGCTCCAAAATGGGAAGATCAAGAGCCTATGGCTTATGAAATTAGGTTGCTTGAAAAGCCACCACATTTGCCTAGAGACAAGCAGGTCAGTGGTAGGCAGGACATGTGAGAGCCATCTTCAAAGCCCTGAAAGAGAGCAGAGGGGAGAAGGACAAATGGATTTCTTGTGGCTCCAGAGGACATATTTGCAGTGGTAGCTGGAAGGCCTGTAGAAATTACTTTGAGCTTGATATAGAGTAAAGTCACAAAATACAGAGCCATCCAGAGCCTCAGAACTTGCCTTATCAATAACGGGTCTCCTATTCCTGGAAAGAGAGCCGCGACTCTGTGAGGATGATCCAACTCAGAAAAAGGCAGGCCCTACCTCATCTCCAATGTCCCTCTAGATTTTAAGAATCCAAGATTCTATGAAACACGAAACAGCTTGTTTTCAAATCCACAGTCACCTGTTTATAGTGTAGGCTATCTAGAGTGTGGGGGCTCCTTTTCCATATACCATTTTTGTAGAATGGAGGGGAGGCGAGTTCCCAAGGCCTTTCCCTTCTGCGCTGTCTCTGTAAAACCCACCCAGAGCACCCAGGTCCTTCAGTTTTCCATACTAGCGATCCTAGCCAACAAGGCCACGCCCCTTAGATACAGGTACTTCTGAGACCCTACAATAGCCTTATGTGTCCCTGTTCCCCCTCCTTCATTCATCTTTCTGAGGTTGTGATTAATTCCTGCTTCCCTTTCTCAGTTGACGGAGGAAGCAGTTCAACCACAGCAAATGCATTGCCGTCATTTAATTACCATGCCATGACTTTGTGCCTGGGAACGGCACACAGATCAGAGGGGCAGCTAAAATTACTCAGGTCACACGGGCTCCCTTTTAAGGCAGTCAGTCACTGCCTGTGGTGAGAGTCCTGACAACCGTGTGCCGGACACACACTGGAGATCCTGCCCCCTGCCTGCTATTCGGGAAGACAGCTCAAATTGCTTGTGGCCAGCGTAGACCACAGCCTCTGCGGGGATGACGTAGGTCTTGGGTGCACACCATCGCCCATGGATTTGATCTTTGACCATCCTGGGAAACTGCAGGGATGGGAAGCAAGAGAAGAAAGCCTCTCCCCTGGGGCCAGCCCTTTGTTTTGATAAGGTGCTTGTCTCTCGGTCTGTGACCAGAAAGGGTCAGCGGCTCCTCACACCTCACACACTACAGCTACGCATGGCTGCCACCTTCTGGATTTTGCTATCAGAGGGCACAGGAACACCCTCCCTGACCCACTTTGGATTTCAAGCCTTGGCTGGAGTTAGCAGGGATGGGGCACTGCAAGGGAGGTGGATGGAGAGAGAGACTTGAGGTTGCTGCTTCCTACTTAGAAAGCACAAAGTTGAGGTGGTTGGAGGTCTGGGCGACATTGGGGTTCATACCCGTGCAGCCTTAGCATTGAGGGCTAGCTTCCCTCTGACAGGTTTACACAACCATGCTCTACTTCAGAAAGGCCATGTCCTTCTCCTGTATCTCAGACCCCAAATAACTAACACTATTGCCTTTCCCCCATGTGAGATTTTATCTCAGTTAGGGCTTTGTTGTTGTTACAGGCTACTGGGGCAAACTATTCCAGGCAGCTGGGCCTCATACCCTCACTATGCATCCCATATCATATATGCATCCACTATGACAAAGAAGAACCCCTCGGAGACATGGGCCCTTTCCTGGCAGTCTCGGGGAATCAGCGGGTGAAAGGCAGCTTTGAAACTGGAAGGTCATCTTCTCCAACCAACTTCTGTCTCCAAAATGTAGTGTGTTAATGGGTCCCAGAGGAAAGAAATCCAGCTGTTGGCCAACATCCTGTGATGGTATCTAATAGTCCTTGCTGGCAGACTCAAAACATGTTCCAAAGGGAATTCTACCCTGCTGGGCCCCTTTTGTTTGTCTCCATCACCAAAGCTCTTAACAGCCCTGTTTGATGCAGCTTGGAGCCTCGGTACTCACTCTCTTGATGCAATCCCGGTTGATTTTTGCGCATTTATGACACATGGTCAAAGCCTTTGAGACCCTTGAGTGATCAGGTTCTAGGCCAAACATCAGGCATCATTCCCAACAAACCTAATATTAAGGTTACTCAGGACATTTCTAAAGTGCCAAGTGACCTACTTACAAGTGGGCAGTGGAGGCCAAGAGTGACCTGGCCAGCAGGGCTGGGCTGAGAGAGCCCCAGTGGTGCAGGGAGTACTGTTGCCGTTCTCTTTGACCTGGTCCACACTTGGCTGGGGCCCGGAGGCCAGGCAGTTGGCCCAACTCAGCCGTGGCCTCCGGTCCCAGCACAGGATCTTGGTCATGATACTTGGCAAGATGCTGCTTCATCCTGTTGTTTCAGGAAGGTGGTCAGAGGAGGAAGGAACTTCAGCATCATGGTCCAAGGATGGAGTCCAGCCTCTGCTCTTGGAGGTAGCCTTGCTTAGTCAGACAGGTAGTGACTCTCTTTGTGCCTCCGTGTGACTTTTACAAACTCAGAAGAACACGGTTAGCTCCCAGGGCTAAAGATAAGCAGGTGCTGGCGCCTGACACACTTACAGTTTGGGGCCTGGGAGGTTTGTCCAACGAATTCAGATGGAATTGTGTTGCGAGGTACTTAAGTGCTGAGTCTGGAAGGTGCAGAGGTTTGTTTTCCAAGTGATTGCTTCTAGATCCCGTCAAGTTGACAACCAGCGTTGACCGTCACGGTCAAAGGAAACAGCCCCTGCCTTGAAAAGTCTGTCAGCCTGGAGGGAGGGAGCCCAGATACACACTGCGGCATTGTTCCTTACACAAGCTGACAGCTTCGGGGCTGAAAGCTGCAGTTCTTTGCAGCGGATGGTGCAGTCAGTGCAATGCTGGGATACACTGTTCAGCCCCATGCTGTGTCCCGCTCCTCTTGTGACCTATGGCTAGTGTGCATCCTGTGATTTGCCAGAGTCGGGCGAGCCGCACAAAGACAGACCGAGATGCTGCCCATTTCTCTCCTCTGAAATTTGTGTTTAACCTTTGTCCTTGCTGGCTCGCTGCCCTGGCCACCTGGGAAAGCTAGCCATAGATAGCAGGAACTCAGAGACTAGGTCACAGCTAAGGTGTCCAGGGAAAGGCCTCAAAGTGACCACCCTGGGCATCAGCTGGAGGGAGAGGGAGGACAGGAACGGCATAAAAGCTGGACTGCAGCTTAGATTCAAAGCATCCGCCCACACGAGGCAGGACAGGCAGGCCCGCTGGCCTCCGCCGGATCATCTTCACTGAACCCAGCTATGCCAAGCAGGTGCTCTCCTCACAGATCTTCTGCCCAGCCCTTTGGCTTCTCCCAGCTGCCTGTGGAGTCTGCACAGGAGGCTCACTGGCCCAGCTGTTAGGAATCATTTGGAAAATGAAAACAATGAAGCCGGGCAAGAAGCCCACCGGCAGATCCTGACCCCGCTCCGGCACCTTCGGCCCATTGTTCTTCCTCCTGTTCTTAGTCACCTCTCTGTGTCTGTCCGATGGACTTTCCAGATGTTGTCTGCCTGGGGACATAGCAGCAACACAGCGGCTCTAAAGCCCTGGCTCAGCTGGGTGTCCAAAGAGTCTCCCTGGGGGGGGGGAGGCCATGTCCTAACCAGCCCGAGTTCCCGACACCTGCGCAACACTGCCCCACAGTGCCCTTCCTGGATGTCCTTTTGGTTCTCTGTGCAGCCATGCTCTCAGTGCTGGGGTGACAGATATGGAAACTGAGGCACAGCTCATCCGCCCCAGGCAGCCCACACTGTGTTGAAGTCCTAGGTGTTTAATACTCCATCTAAAGCAATGTCTCGGCCAGTATGGGACCCTTGCGGGTAGGTGTGGTTGAAAGATCAGCTTACCCGGAGGGCTTGGGACTCTGGATTCCAGATGGGGTACCCAGGAGCCAGGAGATGGAATGACGGATGGTAACTCCCCTGGTTTCTTCTCTTTCTGGACAGTGTCCGTGCCCTCTACCCCACACCAGTTTTGACTTCTTCACACCATGTCCTGGGTACCTACAGCTGTGATTGGCACACAGTGGCCCCACCAATTCTTGCCTGACCTCCAATCATATCCGTCCACTTTCTGTCTGCACGCCTTAGCTGGGGTTTCTAGGGTTTCCAGGCTCTCTCAAGCCCTGCTTTTCCAGTTCTAGCAGGATCCTGCAGCTGGGACTGACCCTGGGAGTGAGCGCAGTTTAGTCCCAAGTTGGCTGGCTTCCAGCGGTCCCCCTGTCCATTCCCCAGGCCTCCCACCAGGACTACCTTCCTCCGACACAGGCCTGCCTCTGTCTCCTCCTCTACCTGTTCTCTTCAGGCACTCACATCTCTTCACCCCAGCTCTTAGCCTCAAGTATCACTCTCCAGTTATGGAAAGAACCTCCCCGAACCCCTTAACTGATTGCAGGACCCGAACAAGTGAGGGAGTCCATGTGGGAGAAGAACAATGACAGTAGGGACATTCAGGGCCACAGAGAATGCCTGGAAGACCCAGCTCTCAGCCATGTTCCAGAGTTCATCTTTGTTTCTGGGGCACTGGAGAAGAAACACAAAAGCCAAGTTAGGTTTCCAGTGAAGCTCCGGGGAGTGTGAAGACTGAAGGCAGGGGAACAGGGTACTGAAAAATGTATCACACGGTCCCTCTGGAAAGCACAGTTACTATGAGTGAATATCGTCTTAAAATATGATCAAAAAAGATGGAACTATTAACTGCCCTGACTTGATCATTACATATTATATATGTGTGCCGAGCTGTCACAGTGCAGCCCATAAATGTGCACAATTAAAACGCTACTTGGTAAATAAGAAACAGGAAAGAAAAAAACAGCCCGGAGCAAAATTCTTCCCAGCATATCACCTTACCACGACAGAGGTTTCACCCTCTTGGAGAAGACGACTGGCCTGGCTGGCCCGCCCACCTTCACAGCTGCACGGGTGTGGCTGGGCTCGAGGAGGCTGGGCTGCAGAGCAGATGATTTCAATTTAAAGCACCATTTGGGGAGAATACTGTTCCCCTGGCTCATTTTTCTTAGTCCTCCCCACCCCCGAAACGTGACTAGTCCAGCGGTGGATGAGCAAGGCCTGTTTCCATAGCAACTGCACTGCGAGAGAGAAAACTCAGAACACAGAGGAGGTTTGGGTTTTATCTGGGAGATGCACTCGAGTGGCTAAAGAAATGGAAACCTAGCCGACACCGAGCCGGGCTCTCAGTTGGCCAGATGCCTTGAGCTGTCTGCCATTCACCCCGAGGTGGCGCAGATTGAGGGGCTGGGCTAGATGTCTAAGCCCAGGGAAACACACCTGCCACTTGCCTGCTTTCCATTAACTAGCCCCATCTCTCCAGGCTCTGGGCCTGCTGGCCTGTATTTGTTTTCATGGCTGATGTAACCCAACCAGACTGATACGTCTGGATCCGGATCTTTTTTTGTGTGTGTAATGTTTCATGTTCAGGTTCAATATTTTGTGTACATTCATTTCCTACCCGATGTTTCCAAAGAGAACCATGGTGGGTATTTCATCTGCCAAGACCAATGGCCACAAGCTCAACGATCCAATCAGTTGATAAAAAGCCTCGCTTGGCCTTAACTTTGTTCAGAAATTGTGACTCTAAAGGGAGGAGATCTGGGAGAAAGAAGGGGGATTTCAGTTCAACCTCTGCTTTCTTTTCGAGTTGTGAAAGTTGAGTTTCTAAGGAGAAATGCCTGGCTGGATTTGGTGTCCCAGACCGTGCCCTAATTGGGATGTCCGGGAAATGGATTTTCATGAAGCAAGGTACTTCTACAAGCTGCTTGGAACATGACTAAGCCTGACCCTGAGGAGTTTGTGGGACAGCGTTACCCTTACTCTTCCTTGATGGTTTCCTTGGAGATTCATTTACCAGCACCATTCTGTGGCTGACAAGAACTAAGAGCAATGGGCTGGGAGAAATCCCCAACTGCGATTTCCTGCAAGGTTTCTGCCCTTTGCTCTGAACTCCAGCGAGCCCTTTTCAAGTTCATTAGAGCCATATGTTTCTGACTCATTTACACAACTCATCAGAGGGTTCTATTTTTTTTTAAATGAGTGATTTATCTCTGAAAAGGCATATAAAGTTTTGTTGATAAGTGTTACTTTCTCCCTGAGAAACAAGCTAGCACATCTCAGCAAGGCCTGTGACAGGATAGCAGAGGGAACACCTCATGACTTAGTGGTAGAGTCTTGTTTGCTTTACAAGAGAAAATGCAATGTTTCTGCAGGACTGCGTGGTCTCTGTGTGGGAAGATAACGGCTCTGAGCTTGGGATGGAAGCACACCTTTTCTGGGCTAGAAACCCAGGAAGAATTATCTCTGAGAAGCAAGGGTGTCTTGGGCAAGCTATTTCATCTCCTCGTTCCTCCAGCACATCTCCCTGGAAAATGAAAATGCTGGTATTCTCCACCTGACAGGCCTGTTGTAGTGAGAATGTGTCTGGCAAGATTATAACAGGGCACTCCAGGCTTAGCTGATGTTCCTCCACTCAGGTCTAATCCCTGGCACTTCTCTGTCTTTTCTTTTCTGGGCCATTTTTCACTGAAACCTAAATAATCCTTCATTTCCCAGCTAGAACTTGACCCCTTAGGAGACCGTCTCTAATCGCTGACCTTGACCCTCCACGGACAGCCATTGCCCTCCTCCACGTGTCTCATCTTTGTGTTTCTGATCTCGGCTTCCTTGTTGGTTGGTTACTTGTCATCCTGCTTCTTCCTCACACAACTGAGGTCTTTTGGATGCCAGGAAACCTGTGTTCATATTAATATACCAATACCCTGGGCAGATGGGTAGTGTTCTGAGTATACTGATTCAACAGGGGAAAGACCTCAAAGAAAATCAATTGTGGCCCATTCTTTCTGGATTCAGAAGGAAACCAAGGATGTCCACCTGACTATGGGTGAGACTGAGCTGACCCCGATGAACAAGAAAACTCTCTTTGCTCTAAGTACTTGGCCAATATGCACCGGAGAACATTTTCCAAAATCACCAGCCAGCACTCTTCTTCGTTTGTATCAACTACTTTAGTCACGTTCAAACCTTTGGGATCAAGGAAGGTCACTGAAAGAATAGGGCCAGATTTAATGATGTCAATATTACTCTCAGAATTGATGAAGCATAACAGAAAAAGGGAGAGTTCTTCCCCTTTTTATAAAGGATTTCATTGTTGTTACCATCCTCTTCCTTCTCTCTCAGTCCATAGCCTATAGGATATGAATTCAGATAGATGCAGCTCCCAGAGTCATCCATTGAATGTTAGCTATGTGGACAATAAGGTGGGGCCCTGCTGGACAGTGTAGCTTTTTGGGTAATCTTTGAGTATTGCTTGCAGACACTGGATTGGTACCTACAGCTACCTGCATGATGCATACTATGATGATTCCTAAAACAAAGGGGGCAGATCCAGAGTGCAGATGAAGGAAAGTGACTCAAAGCCGTGTAATCTGAAAAGACTTTCTGTGGCAGAGGAACTACCATTTGTCCTGAACTCTGTGTAGGCCTACAGATAGGCCTTGATAGACGGTGATGGGGAAAGCTTCCAAAGAAAACAACCCCTTAGGCAGAATTCGTGGTATGTGTATGGGTAGAACATATTTTATAATCATCTAGTAGATCAGCGTGGCTGGATTGTGGAGCATCTGTAAAGAGCATTACAGTGAGAATTAAGGCCAGAAAGAGAAGTTTGATCTTGAAAGAAGTAAGACTTCATTCTATACTCAAAAGAAAGTTCTATTTTTGATTATGGGATGACTTTATTAGATCCACAGAGCAGAAAGATAAACCAGGCCATGATAGATATTCCTTATTAAACATCTGTTATATTCAAGCTATTCCAATTGATTTGCATGAACTAATAATTCATTTCATTATCATGTCAGCCCACGGGGTAAGGATGAGCACAAGGAAGAACAGACAGAGTAGGTGATCCACCCAAGTCCAAATAGTCAGCAATCAATAGAGGATACAGGTCTCCTCTCTCTCTATCTCTGTCCCTGTCTGTCTCTCTGTCTGTCTCTCTCTCAGTCTTAGATCCTATGCATGAATGTGTGTGTATGTACTAGTGTGAGTGTGTTCATATGCGCATATATATATACATGTAAATATACGACTGTGGAAACCAGAGGACACTTAGGTATCATTCTTCACGGACTGTCCTCTCTGCATTCTCGGTGCTAGGATTACAAGCATGTGACAATGTACTTGGCTTTTTTCTTTTTCTTTCTTTTCTTTCTCTCTTTCTTTCTTTCCTTTTTTTTTACATGGGTTCAAGAAATTGAGTGAAGGTCGTCATGTTTGCTTGGTGAACACTTTACTGACTGAGCTATCCCCTCATTCTCTGTTCACTTAATGTTAAGATGACCACAAGAAAGAAACAGAAGGCAGTCCCAGAAGAGAGCTATTTTAGTAGTAAGCATTCTTGAGGGTAGTAGGGACAATGGTTTAGGAATAGAAAGAGACACGCAGACCATTGTGGTAGAGGGCATGGAAAGATTATAAAAGCCGGAGGTTTGGAAAGCAGAGACAAGATCCCCCAGCTGTCTGTGGGGTGGGGAGTGGAGAAAGAGAGACAGAAACAGGGAAATCTGTGTATCTAAGGATTTGAACCACAAAAGGCAAAAAAAGATACATACGACAAATGAAAACACTATTTTTGAACACATGGGACATATTTGTGTCAATCCTACTTGAAGTTGGAAGTGTAGACTAGAAAAGTTAAGAGCTATCGATGTTAGAACTTAAAGCCAGAGTAGGTCATTGTGGTAGTTTGAATGTAATCGGCCCCCATAATCTCACAGGGAGTGACACTATTAGGAGGAGTGGCTTTGTTGGAGTGGGTACAGTCTTGTTGGAGGAAGTGTGTCACGGTGGAGGTGTGTTTTGAGGTTCCCTGTGCTCAGGATACTGCCCAGTGTCTCAGTGGACTTCCTATTTCTTGCAAGACATAGGACTCTCAACTACCTCTCCAGTACCATGTCTGTCTGCATACTGCCATGCTCCCCACCATGATAATAATGGGCTGAATCTCTGAACCTGTAAGTGAGCCACCCCAGTTAAATGTTTTCTTTCTAAAAGTTGTTGTGGTCATGATGTCTCTTTACAGCGATAGAAACCCCAACTAAGACAGTCATAGCATCAGCAGACACATTTAGTCTTTGAAGCTTGGAAAATAAATTACTAGTCAATATGTTTCTTCTCATTACTTACAGTAAAATGTTTGTATGTTCGTTTGAATTATTCCCCCTTTTTCTCCTCCGTCAAACTAAACCCAGGACATATGCATGCCAAGCAAACTCCCTATCACTAAAGTGCATCCCCACCTTTCTTCTTCTTCTTCTTCCTCTTCTTCTTCTTCTTCTTCTTCTTCTTCTTCTTCTTCTTCTTCTTCTTCTTCTTCTTCTTCTTCTTCTTCTTCTTCTTCCTCTTCCTCTTCCTCTTCCTCTTCCTCTTCCTCTTCCTCTTCCTCTTCTTCTTCTTCTTCTTCTTCTTCTTCTTCTTCTGTTTCCACGTTTGCAGCTGTACCTTTCCCTCTTAGCATGGCTCTTACTACATTTTATACATTTTAGCATCCTGTCTCCTTTGCCCACTTCTTCCAACCGATATTCTCATTGACTCTGCAATTCCCTCCTTGAGCCAGTGTTTAGGAAGTCTCCAGGACACCCTGCTGTTGGTTACCTGCCAAAACTTGATGGTAAGATACTATTGCTAAAGATACTACACTGATTTTTTTTCAAGTACCTGAAGAAATGAAATTGATACTGACCAGAAAGCTTCATTCCTGCTGGCAAGCTTTTATACTCCTATAAGGTGCAATTTAAGCTACTGGGAGGAAAAAGTCATCAACAGTCTTACCAAGCTGTGAACACTGTAGACTACAAAAATGATCAGTGTGGCAAGATATGCCCAAGGGTGCAATAGTGGCACAGATGCAATATGAGTAGTCAACTGCTTTTTTATTTGATTTAAGACTCTCTGCAAGGAGGAATCACATGTCCGGTGCTATAAATCTGGCTAAAAACCCATCATTGGGGAGCTCACAGGCCACAGGAGTGACCTGCTACTGTCATTCTGCTTAACAGACAGTATCAATCTGTCTTCTTAATTTGTGTCTCTACTCATAGACCAGTGTGGTCTCAGATCTCATCAGAGAAGTTTCTTTAAGTGGATAGTGGTTGTCTCCAAAACTCAAAACTGACCACAGTGCAGAGAATCAGTTTTGGTAGAGTGCTCAGTCACAAACAGGACATCTGTCTCACCCCAAACCCCCAAAGGCTTGGGAGCCATTGTGATGGAGATTTTAAGATATAGAGGTTGAGGAAACCCAGAGAAAATGGTGTCTTCTGGATATGACAAGATCACTCTACTCAAAAATCCATATCATATGTGGGTACCTACACAAAACCTGCACATGATCAAACCATTCAGCATTCGAATATCCTACATGTAGGGGAAGGAGTTCATGAGACCCATATACTAACGGAGGATCTAGGAACCATTGAGAGCTTCTAGTTAAGAAGAGCCAGTTTTATTTGAGGATTGATCTCTTGTAGGTGGTCATACTCTAGTGGATGGCTCTACATCTGTATGTATGTGGGTAACATGAATTCTGCTAGATAGGTTCTTCAAAAAACAAAAGGGGATATGAAGTTGGGAGGTGGGGAGGTGTGTGGGAGGAGTTATATAGGAATTGGGGTGAATATAATCAAAATACATTATTTGAAATTTTAAAAAGAAGAAAGCATGCTTTTAATATCTACAAATTTATGTATTCTTTCCAGTTTTATTCTGTCATTGGTTTCTGCTTTTATTTCATTGAGGTTGGAAAAGATACTTTGTATGATTTCAGTACTTTGAATTTTATTATGTTTTTTGTTTTCCAACATGTTTATGGTGGATAATATATGTACATTTGATAAAATAAATGTTTTTCTGTTGTTGGATACATACATACATATATATGCAGCACACACATATACACATAACAGTCATTTTATAACTATTGCAACCTGGGCAATTTCCTCTGCAGTTACATTCATAGTTTAGTTCACACTGCTGCATAACCCAGGATAATAATGGCAGGACAGTAATAAAGAGTAAAATGACTAAAAAACAATATGATATGTATATAACACACATATATTATTAAGTCTAATTTATTTGAATTATTATTCAAGACTTTTATTTCATAATCAATCTTCTGTTTGGTTGTTTTATTGGTTAATAAAATACAGTATTAGAATTTTATACCATATTTTAGAGCTATTTTTGTCTTCAACTCTGTCAATAATGACTTATACATGGACCTTATACTTGTTACATCTTCTTGGCAAATTGACCACCTAACAATTTGTGATATACTTTGTCATTTCTGTAGAGTTTGACCTAAAGCATTTTTCTTGGTATTAGTGTCATCAGCTCTTTTTCTAGTTACTTGTGAAAAAATCTTATACCACTTTCATTCTCTCTGTCTTTCTGTCTCTGTCTCGCTCTCAGATCTACTGTGAGTTTCCTGTAGGTAGCGTATAGTTGGGTCATGTTTTTTAAACTACATATGTCAATCAGTATATTTAATTTAGGCGAATTTAAAACATTTAAATTAATTAAATCATAGTGAAGAAGGATATTCTTCAGTCATTTCATTGTTTTGCTGTATAATTTTAAAATTTTTTGCACTTCAGATATATCATCCCACAGCCTTCTAGCTTTCAAGGTATCTGATGATATCAGTGAAGCCCCTTGAACATGATGAGCCACTTTTATCTTACAATTTTAAAGATTTTTTTCTCTGTCATTTTTCTTTTGAAAGTTTTATTAAAATGTTTCTCAGTATGAGTCTTTTCAGTCTTCTCTCATTTGGAACTTACTGGTCTTCCTAAAATTGTAGGTGCATCTTTTCTGAAATTTAAGAACTTTTTAGTCTTTTTTTTTGAGTAAACTCTCTGGTCATGTCCTCCCAACCTTCTCTGATTTCCATACAGCATATATTGTATTTCTTGATAATGTATCATAAGCTGCTTAGGCTCTGTTCACTCTTCTTTTTACTTTCTCCTTTTTAGACTTTATAACTTCCAGAATGTATACTTGCTATGTTTGAATTTACAGATGTTCTTTGCTTACTCAAGTGTCCTGAGGAGTTAATTTTTCAATTTGGTTATTGTATTTTTCAGTTTTAGAATTTGTTTAGCTTCTTTGATAATTCCTAATCTTAGTCTCATTTTGTTCATGTATTATTGGTCTTTGTTTGTTTGTTTGTTTGTTTTGTTTTGTTTTTAGGTTTTGTTTGTCAAGACAGGGTTTCTCTGTGTCTTTTTGTTGCCTGCCCTGGAACTAGCTCTTGTAGACCAGGCTGGTCTTGAACTCACAAAGATCCTGCCTCTGCCTCCTAAGTGCTGGGATTAAAGGCTTATGCCATCACCACCTGGCTTGTATTATTGTTCTTCTGTCTTTACTTCTTTACCCATGTTTTCTTAAGTCATGCGTTTTGTGTGTGTATGTGTGTGTGTGTGTAAAGCAGGCTCTCATTCTATATGTTAGACTGACTTGTAGCTCACTGTGTATCCTAGGTAGGCCTCAAACTAGTTACCATTCTGCCTCAGGCTTCTGAATGCAAAAATAAAAGCTTGAACCAACATACCTGGCTTTAAAGTCTACCCATTTTGTGGTTTTGCAGGGATGGTTTTTTGACAACTATTTTCTTTCCTTCAGTGCTGTCCTGTTTTTTTTTTTTTTGAGAGCTTGCGCTCTCTCTCTCTCTCTCTCTCTCTCTCTCTCTTCTCTGTGTGTGTGTGTTTGTGTTTGAATTGTGAATTCTTTTTCACTGCTAAAAATTAAGCATTTTGGGGGAAAGACAACTTTCCATGTCTTTGAAGATTGTCTTTTTGTTGAAATACAGTTCAAGAATAGAGCCGTGGAAGAGGAATTCTGAGTGCTTGTGAGAAAACTCCAAGAAAGAAAGACAAGAGTCCTGTGACCTCAGTTTCTTTAAAAACATGGAATTGTTATTGGAAAGTGCTTTCCTGCCCCTTGTAGATATAGTGGATGGGAGTGAATTCAGCTGTTGTTATCCATACGCCTCTATGAAAAAAAACATGCTTTGACCATGTATGACGCACGATTGTACATTTTCCTTAGGAGACTCTTCTTAACCCTCAGAGTATAAATTGTATGATGCTCTGAATAAAGTTGGCTATTGTATGAGAATTTAGTCTACCTCATTTTTAAGCACTATTCTCCCAGGTTTACACCACTAATTTTGTCCCAGAGGAGTTCTGATTTTACTGGATTTGTTCATTCTTGGATCAGCATAAGGTGAAAGCTTAGGACCTCTCAGGTCCTCTCTCGCCCAAGTTTGCATCTAGTTACTCAATTACCTCTAGTGCACAGCTGCTCACAAATGTTTTATTTCCTGAGAATCTTACCCCATAGCCTTCCTCTTGGAGCCTTGGATGTCCACTGTATGTCCCTATCAGTATCCATCGTTCCAGGTTTCTGTGTGTCTGTCTCCCCTAACTTCCCTAAGGACTTGCTGATTTTTCTCTGCCTCATGTCTGAGTTTAGTAAAACTCAGCTGTTTGAGATCAATCTTCAGTCTCCACAGAGGTGAAAAGGAGGTCCACTCTGTTCCCTCCAATTCAAGAGAGAAGATAGGGAGTTGCCAGTCCCTCTTAACCACGATAGTGCCGTATCAGAACCAATGCAAGGGAAGAGCAAACAAAACTAGCGTAACGCTTTCTACCACTTGGAATTTGCTGTTTTCTTGGTTGCTCTCGTCCTTCGACTGTCTTCTGTAGCTCATATAATGTTGCTTTTAGTCAGCTTATCTTTTAGATGTTTCTAGGAAGGAACAGTGCATGAAGCCTCCCATTCTCCAGCATCATTTTCCTGATTCCTTCAAAAGCCTCTGGCCATTCTATATCCCTGACATCCTGAAATGAATACAGTCAAAAGAAGGGCAAAGGCTGGGTTCCCCTATGTTAGAATGGTTGGGTTTCTCCCATGAGTCTTATCTATAGTATGCAGAAGGACTATCAACCACTATCAACCACTTTTTAAAAAACATTAAATAAACATATTCTAGTATAATTATCACAAGCCTAGACCTTTACTTTCACCATAACTGGTTCCAAAGTATGTTTTGCCCTAGAAAGGCAGCCATGGAAACACTATCTCAGCTTGAATTGCCATGAAAGTAGAAGCTAGGACAGGGGAACTTATTTCAGAACTTCATGGGGGGTGAGTCTGTGTTATAGAAATGAAAAATAAGAGTGAGAAGCAGAAGATTAGAAAACCAGGAAAATGTTAGATTGCTGTTGCTGCTGCTGCTGTAGACATCTGGAACTTTGTCTTGCTGAACTTTCCGAGATATACACAAAATCATCAACTTCCAGGAGTTTCCCACACAGAGGACAGAAAGGCGGAGGGTCTGTTAGCTATGAAGGGTTGCTTTGGTATCCTTAACTCCTCTTTGGACTCTTCTTGGGCTTACTTTTAGGTATAGAGAGTTCTTGTCTGCCTGTGAGGCACTGATGAAGGCGGGACATGGGTAGGCTCTTCTACTGGTCAAGAGTGTGTGACTTGGCTGAGGGGTATTCTAAGGTAACCAGAATGCTGGTATGTGTTGTATAGGGTCAAGGGTGCTTTTGCTCCAGCTTCACGGTTACATGTGGTGTTCTACCAAACAGAACTCAGCAAAAATCTCATCTGTTTTCTTCTTCCCGTTTCCGGTCTCTCCTCTTCCTTGCCAAATTCCATGTCTTTAAAAAGAATCCCAACTCCACAATAATAAGGAAATAATCTCAAAGTTCTCCAAGCTACTGGCATTATCTAAATTGATTCCTTGTTTTCTTGATGGTTGGCCGTCACAGATTTTATACATTTGTTTCTCAGGGGGAAAAATGTCCTTAGCACATTCTCTATCTTTTGGAGTGTTTATGCACTGAAGAAACAGGGAACCAGGGGCCCCAAGGCTACAGGTTTAAGTGATAAACTGCCCTGGATTCCATTAGCTCCTGTGGAAATGCAGTTTAAAGGAGGTGCATCCACACCAGGCACGTGACATTTAACTCTGACTCTTTCCCCCAAGGAGTTCTTTTGGCTGAACAGCAAGCTCTCTGGGCTGGGCAACAAGAGAACATCTCTAACATAACATACAGGCTGGGCAGCTGCTGTTAGCAAGAGATGGCTCAGCACGAACAGCTGTGGAAGGATTGACCTTGGGGGAAAAACACCACCAAGCCCCACTGCTGTAGACTGGCTTCCATTCGGGTTTAGCACAAATGAGCTGTCATAATAATTTAGCAGACACCCAGGAGGGAAGGACATTAAAGCAACATTTTCTTTTATAACTAAAGGGTACAACAAGAAGAAATTGTATGGGTGACAACTGAGAACATTTTCTAGAAATGAGAGAGGTACTCTGTGAAAGAGGGGGCTTTTTTTCCCTCTGTCTGATGGTGTATTTCTTAAGCGCACTTACTTCACATACATGTGTCCTGCTTTTCTAACCCACTCTATTAGAACACAGAAAGCCCTGTTGTGGGTGAGGAGAGGGAGGCTATAGTATCTCCACCCCAACTCTGGTGTGTGTTAGGAGGTATGCATGTGTGTTGTATATGCTTGTGGGCTTGTACATGTGGGTGTTCATGTATGCATGTGTATGTGGGGCCATCTTTTCTTGATTACGTCCCATTTTTACTCTTGTGACAAGGTCTCTTATTGAGCTGAAAGCTCTTCGGTTTGGTTCCATTGGCTGGCCAATGAGCTTTAGATATCCACCTGTCCTTATCTCTCATCCCCCAAGGACTGGGGTTACAGGCATGTGCTACCACGCCCAGCATTTTTTTAAAATGTGGGTTGAGGGGATCTGGATTCAAGTTCTCATGCTTGCACAGCAAACAGCAGCTAAGCCGTCATCACAGCCCTGGGACAGTGTTCTTAAGCCAATCCTGGGTTCTGGAAAGACAGTTCGCAATGCTTTCTTGAGTAGGAAATTCACTGGCAGATGTCTTAGCTAAGATGTCCTGGGAAAGTTATGAGAACCTGGGACTTTACATCCTGGGAGAAGACTTTTGTAAGATCACTTGAAATCCCTAGAAACTGCTTAAAACACAATACAAAACAACACACACACACACACACACACACACACACACCCCAAAACCAGGAATTATGTGAAAACATGAATCATAGAGGCTGGAAAGGCAGAGACATTTGTGGCGGTGGACAAGTGGAAATAAATTTTGGTTGCCTTCTGTAAGCAATGCCAGCTGTGGTCTGTTCTCTCAAACCAAGACCGGCTGCACAAGTCCAAGAAGGAAAGGATCTTCCCCCAAATGCTCGAAGCGTGTCTGAGTTAAGACAGCTATATCCTAAGATTTACCTTTGCCTGAAATCCCTATTGTAGTGTGGGGTTCATGGAGAAAAAGGCTAAATGTCAGTTATCTAAATGTGCCAGTGAACTGAGATCTGCAGAGATAAAGCAAACTCAAAGGGTGTTCAGCTTTCCCATTGGATTTGAATTTTGAATATCCCCTCTCCCTCCTCAAATCTAGAACATGGGTTGGTGCGCTCTCGAGTTTGGTAAATGAGGCTTTATTGGGGCACACTCGTGTTTTTCTACATACGCTGGGTGGCGGCTTCCACATTACAGTACATACCATTTTGATGGAGATTATGTGGCCCACAAAGCCCTAAACATTCACTGCAGGATCTTTACAGAAGAACGTTGTTATTCCTGTCTTAGAAGGAGGAAAGCTACAGAGAAATTAAACTTCTATTATGCTTAAATTCTAGGAAGTCATGGCTTTGAGTGCAAGAAACCAGATGAGGAGCTTGAATGGAGGCTTAGAGCAGCCGGAACATTGTGTTTCCCTTGTAGAATGTAAACACATGCTTAACGGCAAAGATGAGCAAATGCCAAGAGAGGAAGAGGGAACCTTTGGGCCAGAACATGCCACCTAAAAAGAGAGAGAGCGAGAGAGCAGGGAGGGTTTTGTGCTTTAAGAGAAAAGCTATAGGAAGAAGTGGAAAATTCCTGATGAATTAGGAGATGCTTCTTGGAGACCAGTTCTATCTATGTAACCTAGGCTACGCTTCAACCTGTCACCGTCCTGCATGTTGGAGTTGTAGATATGTACTGGCAGTTCTGGTTTTAGGGGCTAATTATTAACAAAACGAGTGTGGCTTGAGTTACCTTATTGTAGAGGAAGTCTTCTTTCCCAGTGCAGAGGGCTATCCTGAAGGAGGCCACAGAGCAGCTACAGCAGACAAGTGTTTGTGGAGAATAAGAGGAATGGTATTTGCTCTAAGTAACTGTTTTCTTTAAAACCTGAAAATTAGAATAGGTGAATATAGATTTACAGTGTTATTCCTGGATTTTAATTCCCAAATTGTGCTTTTAGATTTACAACAGAGGAAGCAATCTTAACTCTCACTTGGGTGAAGAGAGCCAGCAAAGCTGGGAACCATCTGGAAAGATAGTTAAAAAAGCAGAGAGACTGCTCCTCACAATACAAGTTAGATTCAAATTGTTCTGCCACATCACCCGGGTGATGCAAACATGACCAGATAGGAGCTTGGTATGGCTTGAGGCCCTGGAGGACCTTAAAGGTGGCTTCATCATACAAAAGATCAGTCATGGCTCCTGATCACCATCCTTCCCCGGAGCTGTGAACACAAGAATAGGGCCAGGATTTCAGCACCCTTTGAGTACATGTGGCTTTTGCCTCAAGGTGCTGTTTCCACCGACCACTTAGACAGAATGATCGAGGGGCATCCACTGGCCTGAAATTTGGCTCATCTTTTTTTGAGTTACTCTCTAATTTCTGGTTTGAGAGTTAAGGTTGTAAAGGAAAAGCATGTAGGCCTGCATCACTGTAGGGCTGAGCTAATGTGGAAAAAGCTCTCAGAGCCTGTCCTAAGATGGGCAATGCAGAGGGGATGGCAAACAGTCTCATTCAAGCCAAGCTCGTGAGTGGTGTGCACCCTGCGATCAGGTAATGGTTAGATCATTGGGAGAACGCTGGGAAGCCCTTACGCAGTTCTCTTAGCTTGTCAGAAGGTATGGTCCTACAAAGTATGGAGAGCAGGATTTGTGGAGCTCGTGCTCAGTGCATAGAAGCTGTCCATATTAGACAGGGTGCTCTAGAGAAGGAGAGCATAGAGACACCTATAGATAACCTATGGGGCTTCTGTTATGAGACTTGAACTCACATATTATGGAGATTGAGGAAAACTGTGATTAGTCGTTTGCAAGTAAAGGCACCAGAGAAGCTGATGGTGCGATTCAGTATAAGGGCAAAGGCATGAGACCCTCAGTTAGATGCTGGGCACACTAGTCTGTGAGTCCTTGAGTCTAGAAGCCAAAAACCCTGGAGTTCTGATGTCCCCATGAAGGAGAAGGATGTCCCAGAAGAGAAAAGAAATTAGACCTTCCTCCACCTTTCTGTTCTAAGCAGCCCTCAACAGAGCAGACGGTGCCTATCCACACTGGTGGGGCTTGACTTTCTCGGCTCAGTTTGCTGCTTCAGATGTTCATCTTCTCTGGAAAACCCTCCCAGGTACATCTAGAAATAAGTCTTTGCTGGGCAGTGGTGGTGCATGCCTTTAATCCCAACCTTCGGGAGACAGACGCAAGCAGATCTCTGAGTTTGACGCCAGCCTGGTCTATAAGAGCTAGTTCTAGGACAGGCTCCAAAACTACAGAGAAATCTTGTCTCAAAAAAGGAAATAAAGCTTTACTGGCTAAAAGGACTAGTCAGATTGACACATAAATTCAGCTGTCATATGATTATTATATTCATTATTGAAGGCAAACAGAAAAAAAAATCAAGGTTTTGTTGCTGTTCAGTGAAAAAATTCTGTTTATTTAAAACAACCCCAAAAGTCCTTAATCTGAAAAAAGTCACTATAAAAATTACTGTAGGTTTTGGAATTTCCTCTAGAAGCCTGTGTCTTAATTCCTCCTGCAACAATCTGCAGGCATTTGATTGCTCAGGAGGCTGTATGAGCTAAGCATGCATTACCCCTGATCTGCTTTTGTTCATAATTTCTAAATAAGCAACCTAAAATCCCCCATAGAGCAGGCCTCTCCCCTAGCCCCTGCTCTCACAGAAACTTGATTCTTGCTGTTTTGTACTTTTTCATGATAAAAGAAATGTAAACATTTAAATAATAATGTATTTTTAAAGGCATAATGGGGTTAGGTAGGAAAAACAACCATTTAATATCATCTGCAGAAGAAATCTAATAAGTTTTGGGGTTCACTGGGGAGCCAGAGAATATTTGGTTTTATGAGAGGATTAAGTTTTTATTGAATTACATTTCTACGCAAGGCATGCTGGTTCTTCTACTAAAATGGGAAGTTTAACTCGGTGAATTTGGGGCTAGTAAAGTATAAATCAGGATCAGAATCTTCTGCTGAATCTATTGCTTCAACAAAGACCCTGTCTGGGCTTGAATGTTGCCAGAGTGGCTAAACAGGCATGCTCAGTGCCCATTGGCTAAACAGTGCCCATTGGTGGAGCAACTGCAGGGGACTGAACAGCAGAAGTCTCAGGAAGACCAGGTTCTGGTTTCACGTTTTGCTACTAACACTTAGAGCACCCACACTTCTATGAACTTCGGTTTTATCCCTTGTGAAAATAAGAAAGAGTATCTGGGGCCAGTGAGATGGCTCAGTAGGTAAAGGTGCTTGCAGCCAAGCCTGATGATCTGAGTTCAATCCCTACGATCCACATGGGAGAAGGATAGAATCTATTCTGTGTTCTGCAACTTGTCCTCTGACCTCCACATGTGTGACACACAAATCTTGGAGCAACAGGTGTATGAGCACACACACACAAAGAATATGTGAAATGATTTTCAAATGAAGGTATTCTATATTTAGAATCACTCCAAATTATGCTAAAATACTGATCTAATGACAAGCTGGCAACTTAAAACTCCCCCAAGGGAAGTAGTTAAAATACATGTTTCCTAGAATGAATTCGGAATCCAGCTATCAGTAGGGGACTGGCTAAATAAATTAGAATTTGTTCAACCATACGTGCCCTTAAGAAGCAATTGTTCTGCATGTACCCATATAGAAATATCTCTAAGGAATACAGTTGATTGAAAAAGCAGAGAGCAAAACCCCATGTATAAGTGAAACTATGCATATGTGGCATTGCATAGACCAGCTTTTGGTTTTTGTTTATGAAAGAATAGTCACAAAATTGTACATGGTATTTGGAAGGTCTGATACCTCCACTTACCTAAGGTGTTAGTAATAACAAAAGGTTGATCCACACCACACACTCCACTGTCTTCTCTTTCGTGTGTGGGCAGTTTAACATTTACTTCCTAATAAGTCACAACAAAGAGGGGGCCTGGTACTTGGGGAGGAATGCGGAGTGGACAAAGCACCACAGTTGTCCAGTATTCTTGTAAAAGTGTGTCCACCTCTTAGAATTTTACCTGTGAACCGAAGTTATAAGGACTGCTAATCAGATTTTGTGATTCTAGCTGAATTTGCATATAGTGTTTATAATGTATCTGGGGAGGCACAGAAAAACAGAAACATGCCTACATTCAAACAGGAAATGATTAAAGAGCATGTAATGCGCAAGAAATACTTTAGAGGACTTTCTTTGTTTGACACCTGCGGGATGGAGAAGGGATAGCCTCCATCCTTGAGAAATTATATGAGCGCATATGAAAGACAAAAATCAATTACAGGAACCAACTAGAGAATAATACACAGCCACATGGATGACCCCAGATCACCTGCATTCTTGCAGACTACGCTCTAAAATGAATATTGCTCACCTGAAACTCAAGAAAACCAGACTGGGCAATAAAAATAAAGCCCACACCCTTCTTGTGCTGATCTGTATGCTAAAGGGTCAGCAAGAGAACCACAGAGTTCCTTTGTGCTGATGAAGGTCCCTGTCCTCTAAGTTCTGAACACTGGTCCAAACTGAAGACCCCACCCTGCCCCACATGCTCCATGACCAGACACCTCCCTTTTCAGTCAACAGTTCATTTTCAAGTTGAGACTCTGATACCCCCAGATAATCTCTGTGCACAAAATTTACCAATGATAACAGCAAAAAGGGGGCATTACATGGGCAGCCCCACTGCGTGGGTATGAAGGCCTCAAAAGAACCAAAAGGCTCCACCCTGTCTGAGCAATGCAGTTGGGAAGAGGGCCTAACTAGGGGCAACCAGGTGGCCATATGGCCTTTCTTGTCACAAAGACTCTAGTTAATATGGGGACCAGTACATGACAGGGGCTCTGAGCAGGTCAGATTTGACGCCTAAGTTGACTCCACTGGCAGCCAGAGTCTGATAAAGGCGTCATTGATTTAGGAATTTCTTCCAGACAGCTATAATTATGCCTCTGATCTCAGGGTGTAGAAACACATAGACACCATTGTAGAGAGGCCCAGAGCTATCAGGGTCAAGACCAAAGTACTGTACGAAAGAAACTCAACATCTCTTGGTATGTAGGAGGAGCGAGCCTGCAGGGAACTGTGTTTATCAAGCATAATCAAGTTCCTGGTTCTTTCTGAACTTATGTTTGTCATTCCAGGTGGGTCCTTTGTATGGTGCCTTCATCTCCGTGGCTTCAAAATCTACCAAAAAGGTGGAATGGATGAGACAAGCATCCCATCCTCAGAGGTTGTGTGTGGAAGAATCTAGAAAATAGATTGTCTCTTTTTTCCTACACTCATCTCCTGACTAATATACCAATGATGATGACAACAAGCAAAAGTCACTGGATCTTACTTGGTTTTGAGATGGGCTCTCATGCATGCCAAGCTGTCTTCAAACTCACTGTGTAGCCAAGGGTGGCCTTGATCTTTCTACCTCTACCTCCTGAATGCTGGGGTTAAGGTTTGAGTCATCATGCCTGGTTTACATGGCACTAGACATTGCATGCAAGGCTTTGAACATGCTAAGCAACCGTTCTACCAACTGAGATATATCCTCAGCCCCACACATAGATTTTTGCTATTAAATTTAATCAGTATTTGTCAGATCTGTTTATGGATCACTGTCAAAATGATGATTAATGAAAATGGCTTCAAGCCCAAGACAATTTGGGGGGACTTTTAAAAGCCCTTTTCTTAGAAATTAGAAGTCACAATGTGCCAGACATAATAAGATCCAACTTCCAGTGATCAAAAAAAAAAAAATACCGTGAGTAATGGCAATAATGTTCTCATCAAGGGAAACAACAGCTCAGGGTTTGGAATGGAAACTCAGAGAGTTAGAAAAAATCTGGCCATATAAGGGTGACAGCCTGGACTTGGAAGTACTCTTACCTGCCACAGAGCCAGCGAGTGCATTTCCTGCCCAAATTCAGCACAAAGACATCTTGAAAGAAATATGTCAATCAAAGAATTAGATAACCTCAGGGCTCTCACAGATTTTGGAGTCCTTCAAGTCTACAGCTTAACATTCCTGAACAACAGTTGACCCATCCCTGCTAAGGACCCTGGTGCTGGAAGGCTCCCTGCTTATACTGTCCACCCCAGTAGGAGCAGCCCTGAGTTTAAAAAAACAAAACAAAACTTTTCCTAATGTTAAGCTAATATCTGTTTCTTCCTCCGCCCTGCTCATTGGTCTTATTTCACCTCTGGGAATCACACAGAACATGTAAGCCCTTTGTTACATGTAACTGGGAATGGCTGCCTCATATCCAAAGCCCAGTTTAAGGTGGAAATATATAACCTGCTATTTAAAGACAGTAAGAATTTCAAAATGGTACTAACAATGCACGAAACCACGTGTGGAGCCTTTCTAAAAGAAGGGTCCTGCGTAGACACGGACAGGCCCCCACAGGTAAGGGCAGTGTGAGTAACGTTTTATTTGTGAGTACTGAACTCGTTAGAGTACACACAGGAAATAATTTTATTTCTGTTTGACTTTGTGTTACACTCTCTCATATCTGTCTTACAGACCCATGGAATATGATGGTATAAAAATCTCACTTAATTTGTGAACTCTTTCTGTCGCTATTGTTACCTTTCCCCGGGCCAGGTGAAGCTGGAGCCAGGAGTCTGCAGATTCTTCTCTTCTCCTCCGGTCCTCCGCAGGCAGGTTGTCTTCTCCTCCCTACACTCAAGAGGATGAGGAGAAGATCCGTGATGGAAATGGCCTTCCTCACTCACAGGTCCGGATGTGGGCTGGTGCCCATGCTCTCTGAGTTGGGTGCCTGGGTTCTGATTTTTTTCCCTCCTCTTGGCATTGTTCTGGCTTCCTGTGACCTCCAAGTAGGAACTGCCTACCACAGTTCTCTGATGGAGACATATCCCCTTGGCTAGATGCTTATGATCACCTCCCAGCTCATGGTTGGTGTCTACCACCGTCTCCTGCTGCAGTCACCACCCCAAAGTCCCCATATCTGAGGCTCCCTTTGGATGGAGAATTCCCAAACAGCTTTCTGGATATCTCTTAGTGTTTGCATTTACACCCAGGGAGATTTTCATTTTGGGCCCGCCTTTGATATGACTCCTTTCACTGCAGGTGTCTCTTCATTCTGCCAATAAGGCCCTGCAAGGCACGGTCTTTCTCTTTCAAAGTCTCTTCCAAATATGGGTTAGATATTACTTCTAAAATCTTAATCCTTGCCAACTCCAAGGAACATATGACAAATTGGTGTTTCTCAGTAACTCATCTCAGTCGGCTTGAGAAGTGCAGAACTGGGGAGGACAATGGGTGTGCAATTGCCTTTGTGGAGAAGTCTGGCCCTTTGCTGCTGCGTCTTGGTGAATATTTGTCGTTTCTGTGTCATCTGGAGGTGGGTGGTAGGCTACGGGGAGAAGAACAAGTGCTTGGCTGAGCAACTTTCCTTAAACTTGGAGGTCATTAACAGCTTGATAATAGGGCTTCCAGAGAAACTGAGATAAGGAAAACATCCTGCTATAGGAATCATTTGAGGATGACTATGGAGTCAGTATTTGCATCTCCCTAAATTCATCTATAGAACCTTGAAGACCGGATGGAGTAACAAAGCTAAGTCCCTGGTCTGATGGCATGTCTGTATAGAAGAGACAGGAGAGTGTTCCTGTTACCTCCCCCATCTCCCTTCTCTCTCCGTGCCTCCCTTGTTCACTGTATTTCAATCAAGAAAGAAAATGGTGACCCATACATATTAAGTTAAGCAGTGGTCTGTTACCAAGCTGAATTTTCAGCATCTAGGGTTTGGTTTATAAAACCAAGCAGAGTATGATATTGCATTACCGCAGCCCAGACTCACTAAGACAGCTATGCTGCACTTTCTCAAATGTTGCTTTCTAAACTCGGCGTCTTGTGTGTATCCCCTTCACCTTTCACAGTGCATCACAATCCGCTAACCCCCAAGTGACTCTGATTAGCATACACTAGACTCACACCTTCCACAGAGTTCATTTTCTAGCACGAGAGAAAGTTGGATCCAGTCAACTCACCTTGGGCTTTGGTTTTTTATAAAGTATGAAATGTGAGTTAAATATGACAAAGATGGGCTAGGTGTGTGACCTACAGCCAGGCTTCTCTTAACAAGACAGAGAGGCATGCCTTTTTTATCCTCTGAGACAGCATGGTGGAATTTGGGAAAGTTGAACACAATCTTAATATAGTGTAACTATTTCATTTCAAGAATAGTCCTGAATATGCTGTCCCAGGAAGTCTGATGGGCATAGTAATCGGGGGTCTTAGATTCTGGACTCATAGACTGTACTTCTGTGATTGCTCTGGTGTCGGTGGCCACAACTATCCTGTATCTCACTCGTTGCCTCCTCTTTCTATTTTATCCCTAATATGTATACATATTTAAATATTTAGTGTGTATGTACGTGTGTACAATTGTGCGTGCACATAGGTGACACAATGCTTATGAGGAAGTCGGAGGACAGCTTTTCGAAGTTGAGTCTCTCCTTCCATGTGGGTTCGGAAAATTAAGCTCATGTCAGCAGACTTGGCAGCAAACACTTTTGCCTGCTGAGCCATCTTGCCAGAATGGCAGAAACATATATGCACACACATTTACCCACCACCTCATCCAACCATCCATTCATCTGTACATACATACATACTTATATATCTCTCTGGTACAGAATCCATATCTACAACCTTTTTAATAATCTTATCACACTTACTATTCGTTAGTGGAAAATTATGGAAAATTAAGAACTTTATTGCGGAGATGCCTGGTAGGCAAGGACAAGCTTCACCAAGCATGTAACCTTGACTAGTGTTAAATCACAGTAGCTGTCGTACGGCACCCACCACCACCATATACAGTGCACCAGAAGGGCATAACAGGTCCCTGAACAATTCAGGCTTTTAAAAGACGCACTCTTCAACCTAACTTAAACATCATATTCAAATGGACTGGAGTTCTGTAATTGACAGTCCATTCTTCAAAAATGTCCAAGTCACACATACACATACACACACACATGCACACACACACACACACACATGCACACAAAAACAAAGACTAATCTCTCAGATTGGAGAAGGAGACGCACTAACTAAATGCATTATGGGACCCTGCACAAGACAAAAGGAATTAGCGGGAAAATAATGAAACTGAAACAAGGTCAACAGAGCAGCAAAGAGATGATTTCAATAAAATCTTGCTTTCAATAATTTTACCAGGGTTTTATAAGATGCAAATCTAAAAGAAAGCAGAGAAAAAGGGATTTATTTTTTTGTTACTTTTTTTTTTGCATCTATCAGGATTTCAAACTAAATGTTTTTAAAAGTACGTAGTTATGTAAGTACCTCATATGGGCCACTTTCTGTTCTGGGGACAGAGATGAACAGAACACAGACCCTGTCCTCGAAGGCCTGCTGTTAGGCTGACAGAAGGACAAATGAGCACACACTGCTTACTGGGACAGGAGGACAGGTGCTTGCATGTAATACAACCAAGAACACGAGATGGCAACACCCGATCCGTCCTGGAGGCAAACAGACTTCCAAGGGTTGGGAAGTGGTTACCCATATAAAGAAAAGGCATTGGAGGAATCATAATGGGAAGTCATTCAGGTAGGACAAGGGGCATACTATATGTGCAAAGGTAGAGCCTTTTTGGAAAACATAAGCCCACTACCTGCTGGAGTGTGGGAAGGGGACGTGGGTCAAATGGTAAGCGTGGAGGGAACTGTAAGCTGGAGCTAATCCATAGAAATTAGCCTCTTTTAGGGGTGCTGGGGAAAGAGAGTCCTCTGAAAGATGCCCAGTAGAATTCTGAAGTGCCTTTGCCTCTGGGCAGCTAATCCATTAAAGCCACTCCATGGCGGGCCATCTGTAGCTCTAGTCAGGGAGTCAGATTAACTAGATGTTACTGAGGTCATCTAGGTGAGAGGACGGTGGCCTGCATGTGCAAAAACACCAGCAGATGGTCCCGTATCTCTGTGAAGCCCACTTCTGTCCTCACAAGAAAGGACTTGCTCTGTACACCAGCCACCCATGGACTGCAGGCTAGATGTTCCATTTTTATTTATGGAGTACTTAAGAAAACTACATATGATGTAAACAACTGCCTTTGTATTTGTAGCTACCCGAGGCTCTCTAAATCACAAGGGCTGTCCTCTATCATAGAGGAGTAACTGTCAGGGAGATTGGAGCCCAGGCTGTATGGCTACCGAGCTCATCAAGACCACCTGCCATTTCATCAGTTGGCTTGGTGTTGCTGGAACACCGCCAAATACAAGATTTACACCGATTGTAGTTACCGTTCTATGGCTTTGAAGAGATAGCATGGCCAAGTTGCTGTTAATAGAAGAAAGTGTTTATTGGGACTCACGGTTCCAGAAGGTGAGTCCATGACCATCACGACAGGGAGCATGGCAGCAGACAGGCAGACATGGTGCGGCAGCAGTAGATGAGAGCTTCCACCTGACTCACAGGCATGAGGCAGGGGGCTAGCTGGGAAGGACATGAGCTTTTGGAACCTCAAATCCCACCTCCAGTGACACACCTCCTCCAGCAAGACCACTCCTAATCACTTCCAAACCGTTCCACAAAGCACTGTTACTAGGGACCAAACACTCAAATGCATGAGCCTATGGGGACCATTCTCATTCAAATCGCCACATTCCATTCCCTGGCCCCCGTGGACTTGTGTCCACATCGTAATGCAAAATGCATTTAGTTCAACTTCAAAAATCTTTCCGCTTGGAGACTGTTGAAGTGTCCAAAGTCTCTTCTGAGACTGAAAGCAACTTCAGCTGTAAATCCCTTTAAAATAAAAATGCAAAGTATATACTTCCAACATATTATGGCACAGAATATACATTACCATTACAAAGGGGAGGAATGGGGGCCTAATGAGGAAATACTGGACCAAAACTGATCGTAATCCAGCAGGGCAAACTCCAAATCCTGTAACTCCATGCCTGATATCAAAGGGCTCTATGCTCCAACTTTGCTGGCTGTGAATCCCTTCTTTCTCTTGGTTAGTTTGGTCCCACTTTCTGTATGCAGCTCTTCCTGGCAGACATCCCATTGCTCTGGCACCTTCGACATCCTGGATCCGATGCAATCCAGGCTTCACTTTCATAGTCTCTCCAGGTCTCCATGCAGGAACTCTAGAAGTCTGGTCTCAGCAGCTTTCCTTAATCTTGGAGGAAGGTTCTAAGACCCCTTTACTCCTGTGTCCTTCATGATGCTAAAACCAGAACCAAGGGGCTAATGCTGCCAAGTTCTGCTGCCTGCTTGGGGTGCAACCTCACCCCGCCTCAAATTATATTTGCATAAGCTTTTGATTCATTGTTGCTTTTTTAGGAATAGATAATCCTTCAGGCCTTTTATTTTCACAAGTTGCAAGTTTAGCTGGGTGGGGTCTCTCCATGAGGGCACCACCCTCTTTTTTCTATTTCTCCTTATCTCTTTCAGCACAAACCATGGCTTCAACACTAGATTTCCTGATGCTATTTTTCTTCTCAAACTGTTCATTCTCTATTTCCTTTTGACCTACTCTGTTTTGTTCTAGAATGGTCATAAGAGTGGTCACTACCAACCATGCAGCAGAGTTAATATTCATCTATCTTGGAGTTCTTTGTGCTAACAACATTTGCTCCAAATTCTTCAATTTAGCCTCAAACGCATTCTTAGGACAAAGGCAAAATGCAGCCACATTCTTTGCCAAGCTATCACAGGAAAAAAATCTCTAGCCCACTTGCTAACATTCTTCCCCTCTCAAACCTCTTGAGTGAGGTCTCCAAAGTCCACATTGTTCTCTGCACTACTGTCTTCGAAGCTCCCCCTTAGACTGGCCTGTCAAGCCCTGCTTACAACCATTCAACTGCTTTCACAGTCCAAGTAAGTCTTACACATTCATTAAAAAACAGAAACAACAGGAGGCAGAGGCAGGCAGATCTTTGTGAGTTCAAGGCCAGCCTGGTCTACAGAGCAAGTTCCAGCGCAGTCTCCAAAGTCACATAGAGAAACTTTATCTGGAACCACCACCACCCTCCCCCCCAAAATAAAAAACAACATAGTCGAGTTTGTCATAGCAATAATTCACTCCCTGGCACTCAACTTCTGTCTCCGTTACTTTTCTATTGCTCTGAAGAGACACTATGACAAAAAAGCAACTTAAAGAAGAAAGAATTTATTGGGACTACCGGAGGGTTAGAGTTGATGACCATCATGGCAGGGAACATGGCAGTAGGCAGGCAGGCACAGCACCAGAGCAGCAGCTGAGAGCTCACATCTGATCCATAAGCTTGAGGCAGCAGGCTAGCTAGCAATGACATGGGCTTTCAAAACCTCAAAGCACATCCTCAGTGGCAATCCTCCTCCAACAAGGCCACACCTTCTAATCCTTCCCAGATAGTTCCACCCACTGGAGACTAAGCATTCAAATATATGAGTCTATTATAGGGGCTGTTCTCATTCAAACCACTACCACACCACAGAGAAAAATTTGTCTCTTCTAGCTCTCAGTTGGGGCCATCTGGGATATAAACATACAAGGAATAGAGATCTCTAATTCCTCTGGGACTTTGGCCACATGGCTCAAGCTCCAGTGACTTTTGTTTGCAGCTGTGTTGGGGATCTACCCACATCTTTTTCTTTACTTCGTTTCTCAAACTCCTCTGCACCATGGGCCTCCAAGTGAGGTGAGTTTTGAAATTTCTTCCACCCCTTTCTGTTACTGCTCCAGGTATATTTCCTGAATGGTTTCTGACCATTTCCCATACAGATTTGTGACACAGTTATTCTTGTTCACGCTCAGTTCTGTTTCTTGTTCAACTTCAGTACAGGCCCACAGTATTTTATAAGATGATATTTGAAAATAAAGACAAAGAGAGAAAAGGGCAAGACTGTTAAAAAAAAACAATTAGATCTCAGGTTACACAATCTGAGGACTAAGTACATAAACACTCTCCTGTCTTCCTACCCCTCTATGTTCAAGAAAATCATGATAACTCTTGATTCTGGATATTTGTCCTTATGTCCTACCTCCTCCAACCCCCCCCCCCATACACACACAAACCCTTTTTCCTTCTGATGACTCTAACTGCCCAAGACTGCACTGTTTTTCCCATTGCTGACACTTCTGGAAGTCCATAGCACCATAGCAAGTCTATTGTGTTGTCTGTAGTCAATACTGTTGAATAGCACTGTGTCCCGAGCCTAAGTCCTCATTCATTCAAGGAAAGCTCTCTTTCAATAGAGCTCCAGTCGCAGGCCTCTGTCTCTTTTCATTAAGGTGCCTGTGGCGGCTTCCAGCACTCTGCTTTACCGGCTCACGGAAGAACACACTATTTCAACAGAACTATGGAAAGCCCAGTGTAGGGAAATTATTTCATTCCCCAAGCCTGTTGGAACCAGTTGCAGGCCATCTGAGCCCTATGAAGTACCGTAACGAATTCTTATCAGTTTGGATTGATGAGTGAGAAACTGGACGTGGTCCTCCACAAAGCCCAATAATAACACAATTTCTGCTTGAGTTCATTTGGGATCAGCCCACTTCTAAAGAGACTGATGCCCCGAGGAGCATTTTGATCCTAACAATGGGGATAATTGTCCTCTAGAGATACAGCCATTCCTGTGTTGCCAGATATTTTGAGCTATTTGAGCAATAACTCTATTCTGGGTGACTGTAATCATTTATTAGGCCAGTCACTTAGATGATACAATTTTATACAAGCAAAAAAAATCATACAAGGTTCTAGACCAGTCTTTGGCAATCAGAGACATTTATTTTAACCTAAACAACAAATTATTCCAGGCCAGAACTTTTCGGTATCAGATTAGCAGTAGAGGAAATGTTTTCTATAGGAAGGCCCCACTAGCTAAGCATTCTTGTTTTGCATATGGGCGATACATTCCTCCAGAAATTTTTTTTATCGTGTCCAAGCAGATTGGGGTGATTTTCTCTCAACATTTGGAAGTGAATAAAATCTGGCTATTTCCAACTTCCTTTGTTACTTTATTCATTCAGTCATATAATCAGCAAATACTTGTTTACTTGGGGACTAAAGGTTCAGGCATAAATATGCGGTGAGCACGGCTTCCAAGGAGTTTGGAGTGCACTTGGAAGCAAGGTCTTTGGGCAGTGCAGTCACTTGTGCTACTGGTACTCATGTGAAAAGTGTCACGGGAACACAGAGACAAGAACATGTTCTGCTTGCAGATTCACAGAGAACGTTGTGGAGGAGACTGTTTGAAGCCTAAGAACTTTGCCAACAGATCGGGTCAAAGATGCAGCATCACAAATAAGCATTTGGGGCACAGGCAGGTGATGAGCTATGTTGGTTTGACTAGGCCTGAGTGATCTTAGGGAATCCAAGAGTTTCACTGTCCCAGGCAAACCAAGATAGACTATTACCCTAGGGAGGGAGAAACACATGCTGACATTGAGAATTAATTGGCCCTTGACATTTTTACAATAATGTTATGCATTATTCCAAGGATGTCCAGTCTTTTGACTCCTCCCGGTTATATTGGATAAGGAAATATTATCGTGGGCCACATATTAAGTATCCAAACACTAACAATGATGGGCAAAAGCGATATAGTTTATGTCTTAGGGTCTCTGTTGCTGTGATGAAACACAATGACAACAAGGGAGGTAGGAGGAACGGGCTTATTCATCTTACACTTCCATGTTTGTCATCATAGGAAGTCTAGATGGGAACTCAAACAGGCAGGAGCCTGGAGGCAGGAACCAACGAAGAGGCCACAAAGGGGTGCTGCTTACTGGTTTGCTACCCCTGGCTTGCTCAGCCTGCTTTCTTATAGAACCCAGGACCTCCAGCCCAAGGAGAGGAGCATCTGCAATGGGCTGGGTCATCCCCCATCGATCACTGAATAAGAAAATGCCGCCCTTCTGTAACCAGGCAAGGCATCCGATGGTGGTACTAGGACACAACCCAGTCACAAAACCTTCAACCCACAACCTGCCTACCTACAAGATGTGGCAGGACAATGATGACTCAGAGATTGTGGGAGTGGCCCATGACTGATCTAACTTGAGACCTATAGCACAAGAGGAAGCCCATGCCCCACACTGTCTGGATGGCTAAGAACCAAAAGCTGGATAGCCCAGAGACCTAAGGTAGATCCAAACATGACTAGAAAAAAAAAAGACAATGAAATGATTCCTAATGATGTTCTGGAATACTCATAGATTGGTGCCTAGCCCAGTCTTCATCAGAGAGGCTTCCACGGGCACCTGGAGGCAGATGGGAGCAGATGCAGAGACCCACATTCAAACATTAGGCAGAGATCAGGGAGCCCTGTGGAGGAGAAGGAGGAAAGATTGTAGGAGCCAGAGGGGTCAAAGACACCAGGAGAACAAGGCCCACAGAATCAACTAAGCAGAACTCACAGGGGCTCAGAGAGGCTGAAGTGGCAATCACAGAGCCTGCAAGGGTCTGTGCTAGGTCCTCGGCATGTATGTGTGGTCGCTTAGCTCGGGAGTTTAATGGAATTTCTAACAGTGGGAGTGGGGATGTCTTTTACTCTTTTGCCTGCTCTCGTGACCCTTTTTCTCCTACTGGATTGCGTCCTCCAGCCTTGATACTGAGGGTTTGTGCTTAGTCTTTTTGCATCTTGTTATGCCAAGTTTGATTGCTATCCCTGGGATGCCTCTTCTTTTCCGAAGGGAAATAGAGGAGCAGTGAATGGGGGGAGGGGAAGGTGGAGTCTGGGAGAAGCAAAGGGAGGAGGGCTGTGGTTGGGATGTATTGTATGGGAGAAGAATAGATTTTTAAAAAGAAGAAGAAGAAGAAGAAAAGGAGAAAGATAAATGTCTTGCAGCTGGATCTTAGGGAGGCATCTTCTCAACTGAGGTTCCCTCCTTTCAGGCAACTCTAGTTCGTGTGTCGAGTTGACATAAGACCAGCCAGCACAGTTTGTCTATAATTGCATCTGATACCTTAGTCCTTATTTTTAGTGTACTTCATTCTTAAAAGCAGTTGCTCACAAATATAGGTGCTGTCAACAAGCAACGGCCTGGGTAAGGTGTGAATGTGAAGCAAGGGATGTTGGTCTCAGGAAATACAGAACGTAGAATAGTTCAGTAAAGAGACATCATCAAAGGTTCTTCAAGCTAACGGCCAGACTGCAGCTCTGTGCTTTCCATTTGAAAACTGGCAGGTAACATTACATCAACCGAAAATGGAGCCCTGGGGCTGAAGAGATGGCTCAGTACTTAGGAGTGCTTGCTGCTCTTAAAGAGGACTGGACTTTTGTTCCTAGCACCACTGTTTGGAGGCTCAAAACTGCCTGTAACTCCAGACATAGGTTATACAGTGCTCTCTTCTGGACTCCTTGGCATCCTCAGGCATGTTTGCATAGACAGAGACTAAATATAATAAAAATAAAATAAATATTTTTAAAAATAAATAGACTAAAAAGCACACCAAAATATTGATTATTTTCCTGGAAATATTGAGATTCCATGTATTTATATATAAATATATATCACATATAAAATCATATATAATATATTTCTGATCTATATGTATATTTAATATACATTGGCTTTTTTACCAGCACCCACAAGACAGATCACAATGATCTGTAACTCCGGCAACAGGGGAGGGAGTCTATGTCCTCTTCCAGCCTCTGCTAGCAAAAGACAAACATGTGGTACAGACACACATGCAGGCAAACACCCATACACACAAAATAAAAATTGATAAATAAATCTCAAAAAATGTTTAAGTAGAAATAGTACAGAACTTAAGAGAGTTAAAAAGACTAAGAGTCTCTCTCTCTCTCTCTCTCTCTCTCTCTCTCTCTCTCTCACACACACACACACACACACACACACACATTTAAAGTGTTTTATTGCTCGCACACTCAAGAGAGTTTATACCACTGGAGAAGAGGTTGTGGATAACGCACATTTCCAAGTGGGCAGGAGGTCCTGCTTAGTCTTATACTAAGGACCCAAATTGGTGAATTCTGCTCAGGCAGAATTTGGTATCCTTATCCTTTCTGTGCCCCTCAAGATGACTGCAGTGACTGCTTTATTAGTCAAATGGTAGAGAACCTCAAGGAGATCGGGGCAAGGCCTTTGAACTTAATAATTTTCAAGGTTGCATTGCCAACTACAAAACAGACCTGTGAGTCCCTCAGGATTACACCTCTTCGAGAGGGAGTCAGGCCTTTCTTGCCCAGTTTAAATCTGATCCTTCATGTTGCCAAATGTCAATTTCAGTCAGGTGAAGACCCTATGTTGGTAGGGCAGAGCTGATTGGGACAGGCCCTTTCCAGAAGCAGACATGTGACCCATGGTGGCCAGAGTCTGGCAGCAAAGAGAACAAAATCTCTTTTCATACTTACATCAAGGAGAAATGCTGGGAAACATATTCTTCACTGTTGACAAGACTCCTTTTAACCAGTGTGTCAAAATACATAAAGCTGTTTGTCTTAATTTGAGTTTGCTATATTTCTGCTTCATTTGGAAAGCTGCTATGATTTGAAACATGTATTGATAAGCTGGTTTGCATGACGAGGGTGAAATTTAGCTCACTTAAATGAGAAGTTGAATTCACTGACAATGTTAATCTATAACCCAGCTTCATCATCAAGTTCTAGCATGAATTATGTTTATGATACCATACAGAACTTGGCAACATGTCACATCACTATTTCATGATCATAATTTTTAAAATAAAATCATTTCCACATTTGTTCTCAATTTTGCCATCTTACTTCTGGAAAATAAATGATGTCGCCATAGTTAGCATCACCACTTCTCAGGAATTTCTGGAATAAGTGATAATTTAATCCCCTGACCCCTCTGATTTTCACAGCCTTGATGATTTACATGACGTTACCATCTTTAATGCTCTTGTACATACACTGCCTTGACATACTATGCAGTGGTACTTATGGAATGTGAGTCGTGGCACCAGCCCCACCAACTAGTAATCAATCTGTGATGGCGATTCTAGGCTGTCGACTTGACACACCTGGGAAGTGGAATCCACAATTGCACTATTGCCTCAATCAGATCAACCTATGGGCATATATGTGGGGCATGTTCTTGATTGATAATTGATGTAGTAGGGCCTAGTCCACTGTGGGCGTGTGATCCTGGGTTGGATAAGAAAGTAGGCTGAGCAAAAGCCAAAGCAAGCCAGTAAACTGAGTGCCTCCATGGTTTCTGGTTCAGTTCTTGCCTCCAGGTTCGTCTTGAGTCCCTCCTCTGACTTCCCTCAGTGATGAACATGGAAGTGTAAGCCAAATCAACCCTTTCCCCCTTCAAGTTGGTTTTGGTCAGTGTTTTTCACATCAACCCAAAGTAACTAATACACCAACCATTAGCAGGGTGACAACAGTAACTCTAACCCCCAGGTATGCTGACAGTGGACAAAGAAAACCACTTTAACGTGTCTTTTAATGTTTCACATCTACCTCTTGACTTAGCTATGTCTTTCAAATGTCCCAAAGAAGCTGTTTCTTCAATGACATTGTATTTGCCATGAATATGTCTAAGCAAAGTGTCAGGCTGAGTCATATTTGCAGCATCAGTGCTCTTGTCCATCACCTAATGCATACAATATAAAATTAGCAGCCCAACTCTCCAGACTTCTTTTCATAGATTTTCTAATATTTTCAGTTTGTCCCGATGTCATCTAGTGAAACTATCCCCTTTTCAGGATGTCATATACCTGTCACACCCTCCACACACTGCCTAACAAACACACCTTTACTAACGGGTTTTTGCTTCTTTTCCTTTTCTTTCCTGTTAAATAGATTTACCTTGCAATTAAGTTAGCTTTCACAATAGAATCCATCTGAACTGTAACCTAAAAATAAAACAAACACGACTTTCATCCCAGCTCTAGGGAGGTAGAGACAGGTGGATCTTTGAGTTCAAGGCCAGCCTGGTCTACAGCACCAGTTCCAGGATAGCCAGGGCTACACAGAGAAAATCTTTCTCAAAAAGCCAAGAGAAAGAAGAGAGAGAGAAATTGAAAAAGACACTAGCTATCATCCTCTGGGCCTGTACCTGTGCAGACACAATTGAACCTGCGCACACATGTGCGCGGATGTGAACAGGTACACATAAACTACACACACAAACAAGTAGGAATAGGCATCTTCTACATAGCATGAGTGAGAAGTTAAAGCATTATTGATAATCACCGTGTTTTACTTTCTGGGTCCTCATGGACACAGGTGATGTTTGATGATGTTAGTTCTGTTTCTGCACCTGAGAGGGACCAAATGGGAAGCCACAGGCCACGGCAAAACTGACAAATAGAAAGCGCATACTCACGTTTATTTTGCATGACATTGCAACATAAAGTCACCTATGCAGCTCATATTTGGGAATTAGTTTACAGGTTTTCTTTTTTAAAAAGTTTATGTATTTATTTATTTTTTACATACAAAACCCAGTTTTCCCCCCTTCTCTCTTCCTGCTCCTCCCCCTTCCTCCCAACCCAACCCCCTTATCTTTTCTGAGAGAGGTTAAGTGCTCCCCTGAGAAGTCAACTGTTCCCACTGCCAGTGGTCCCATATACTGCCCAAGTCACACCACTGTCACCTGTATTCAGGGCGCCTAGTTGGCTCCTCTGCAGGTTCCCCAGTTGGCAGTCCAGAGTCTGTGATCTCCCACTAGCTCGGATCAGCTGATTCTGTGGGATTCCCCATCTTGACCCCTTTGTTCATATTATCGCTCCTCCTTCTCTTCACCTGGAGCTTGGCCCAGTGGTGAGTAGTGAATCTCCACATCGGCTTCATCTGTTTCTGCAAGAGGGTTCTCCCTGAGCTTGTGGACTGTAAGCTGGTTATCCTTTGCTTTGTGTCTGGTATCCACTTATGAGTGCGTCCATACTATATTTGTCTTTCTGGGTCTGGGTTACCTCATTCAATATGTTTTTTTCTAGTTCCGTCCATTTGTCTGCAAATTTAAAGATGCCATTGTCTTTTTTACTGGCAAATAGTACTCTGTTGTGTAAATACAACACATTTTCTTTATCCATTCTTCGGTTGAGGGGCATTTAGGTTGTTTCCAGGTCCTGGATTTTATGAATAATGCTGCTATAAACATAGTTGAGCAACTATTCTTGGACTACGAGTGTGCCTCTTTGGGGTGTATGTTCAAAAGTGGTATTGCTGGGTCTTGAGGTAGATTGACTGCTAATTTTCTGAAAAATGGCCGTACTGATTTCCACAGTAGCTGTACAAATTCTTACTCCGAGTAACAACGGAGGAGTGTTCCCCTTTACTTCACATCCTCTCCAGCATAAGCTGTCATCAGTGTTTTGGATCTTAGCCATTCTGACTGGTATAAGTTGATATCTCAGAGTTGCTTTTATTTGCATTTCCCCGATGACTAAGGATATTGAACATTTCCTTAAGTGTCTTTTGGTCACTTGAGATTCTTCCTGTTGAGAATTCTCTGTTTAGATCTACACTCCATTTTTAAACTGGATTATTTGGTAGTTTGATGCCTAAATTTTTGAGTTAATTTGATGTTAATTTTTTGGGGTTGGTGAAAATATTTTTCTCATTCTGTAGGCAGCCATTTTGTCTTGTTGACCATGTCCTTTGCCTTTACAGAAGCTGCTACTGATGTTATAATTAGCAAGTGGTCTCCCGTGCCAATGCATTCAAGTGTATGCCCCACTTCCTCTTCTATGAGGATCAGTGTGGGTGGATTTATGTTGAGGTCTTTGTTCCATTTGAACTTGAGTTTTGTGCTATGGAATAGATCTGGGTCTATTTGCATTCTTCTACATGTCAGCATTCAGTTATGCCAACACCATTTGCTGAAGATGCTTTCTTTTTTCCATTTTATATATTTAGTTTAAAATCAGGTGTTTGTAGATGTGTGGATTAATATCACGATCTTAGATCCAATTCCATTTGTCTACCTGTCTGTTTTTATGCCAATACCAAGCTGTTTGCTTTACTGTATCTCTATAATAGAACATGAAGTCAGGAAAGGTGATGCTTCCAGAAGTTCCTTTACTGCACAGGAGTGTTTTGGCTATCCTGAGTTTTTTTTCTTCATATGAAATTTAGTATTGTTTTTTAGAGTACTGTTCTTCTGTGGAGAATTGTACTGGGATTTTGATGGGCATTGCATTGAATCTGTAGATTGCTTTTGGTAAGATTGTCATCTATGAAGAACTGTGCTGGAATTTTGAAAGGTTGAATCTGTAGATTGCTTTTAGTAATATTGCTATTTTTACTATGCTAATTTTACATATCCATAAGCATAGGAGATCTTCCCATTTTCTGATATCCTCTTCAGTTTATTTCTTCAAAGACTTAAAGTTCTTGCCATTCAGGTCTTTCACTTGTTTGGTTAGAATTACCCCAAGATATTTTATGTTGCTGTGGCTTTTATGAAGGTTGATGTATCTCTGATTTCCGTCTCAGCCTATTCACCATCTGTATATGGAAGGGCTGCTGATCTTTTTGAGTTAGTCTTGTATCCTGCCACATTACTGAAGGTGTTTATCAGCTGTAGGAGTTCCGTGGTAGATTTTTTTTGGGGTTGCTTTATTGTCCAGGACCAGATGATTTCAGAGCAGAATTCTACCAGAATTTCAAAGGAGACCTAATACCGATACTCCTCAAATTGTTCCACACAATAGAAGCAGAAGGAACATTGCCAAACTCTTTTTATGAGCTACAGTTACCCTGATACCCAAACCAAACAAAGATGCAGCTAGGAAAGAGAATTACAGGTCAATATCCCTCATGAACATTGATGCAAAATTACTTAATAAAATACTGTCAAACTGAATCCAAGAAAACATCAGAAACATCATCTACCATGACCAAGTAGGCTTAATTCCAGAGATGCAGGGATGGTTCAACACGCAAAAATCCATCAATTTAGTCTACCATATAAACAAGCTGAAAGAAAAGACCCACGGGATCATCTTATTAGATGCTGAAAAAAACATCAACAAAATTCAGTACCCCTTCTTGATATAGGTCTTGTGTTGTAATAGGTAGGTCGTTTGTTGGTTCCTGGCTGCTTAATTCCAAAATAATCAGACAGAAACTATATTGTTTAAATCACTGCTTGGCCCATTCGCTCTAGCTTCTTATTGGCTAACTCTTACATCTTAATTTAACCAATTTCCATTCATCTGTGCATCACCATAACGTTGTGACCTACCAACAAAGTTTCAGCTTGTCTGTTTCCAGCAGCAGCTCCATGGCTTCTCCTTGACTCTGCCTCTTTTCTCCCAGCATTCCGTTTAGTTTTCCCTGCCTCGCTCTGTTCCCCTATGGCTCTGCTATCGGCCCAAAGCATTACTTTATTAACCAATGATATTCACAGCATACAGAGGGGAATCCCACATTAGTCTTGGAGAGATCAGGAAAACAAGGAACATTCCTAAACATAGTAAAGGCAATATGCAGCAAGCCAACAACAAAGTTAATGGAGAGAAACTCAAAGTGATTCCACTAAAATCAGGAAAAAAAAGGAGACTGTGCACCCTCTTCATATCTATTCAATGTAGTACTCAAAGTCCTAGTTAGAGCAATGTATTTACAGGTTTTCATTGGGCTTCCATCACAGTTATCCTTGGCCACATGTGCCCCATGGACCACAGGTTGTACACACCCTTCCTTTTCTTTTTTAGGTACTTTGCTTCCTAGTCTACCAATAAATTTGCCTAATTATGGGCTGTTTAGAGTGAAAATTTCAATATCGACTTTCTGGAACAAATTAGACCTCATTTACGCTTCAAAACAAATACAAGCTTGGATGAGTCTCCATGTAGAATGACGAATCAAGAGAGAATGCT
Organism: Myodes glareolus; assembly: GCF_982192425.1. NCBI lineage: Eukaryota > Metazoa > Chordata > Mammalia > Rodentia > Cricetidae > Myodes > Myodes glareolus. Next base: position 95,555,785 of record NC_142029.1, read on the forward strand.
ACAAATTTTTCTTCCCATCTCTCCTTCGCTCCTCTAGCCTCCCTCTTCTCACTCCTTCCTCTTTCCCAGTCTGTCTGTCTTCAGAACCAAGTACCTGCTAATTATTTACTTCTCAGGAAGCAGCAGCCCAGCTGATCTTATCTAAGGAAATACTTTGTGGGGTGGAATTAGAGAGGCAGAGATTGGCCGACTAACCGTGAAAGTTCACTGAGCATCTCAGGGGAAGCATCTAACACTGTAATGACAACAATCACGACAGTATTTTGCTCTCTTCCCAAGTGTCCAAGAGTTTCACCCACATTAGCTAATCTGGTCTAGAAACCAGATGCAGTCATATCCTGCCTGCAGCTAATTTCCAAAAGTTATCAGGACACAACAATTCAGTTGTGCTACAGCATTCATCGTGACGCCTTTTCAGTTCTGGTGCCCTGTCTCTTGTTTGAATGGATCTTCATGTCTCTGAAATATGTATTTTCTCTCTTTAAAAAGTACTTTTACGTTATGTGTATGGGTGTTTTGCCTGTATGTGTACTTGGGTACCACATGCCTTCCTGGTGCCTGTAGAGGCCGGACGAGGGTGTTGGATCAATGGGAATTGGAGTTACAGGCGGTTGTGAGCCATCATGTGGGTGCTGGGGATCCAGCTTGAGTCCTCTGGAGGAGCAGCCAGTGCCCTTAGCTGAGCCACCTTTGTAGGCCCCTCCCCCTTTAATAGGTAAATGGAAGAATAAAAGTGGAGTCTCTTATTTCCACTACCACACTTCATACCTGGGGGCTAAGGACGTGGCTTGCTGTTTTAAAAGGGCTTGCTGCTCTTTCCAGGCACCAGAGTTTGCTTCGGTTGAGTGGCACACACCCTCCTATAAAAGATACAGAGGATCTGCTGCCACCATCTGGCTTCTATGGGACTTGCACATGTTTTACCCTCACACACACACACACACACACACACACACACACACACACACACGCACGCGCACGCACGCGCACACACACACACATACACACACACACACACGTGCAAATTATTTTTTTTAAAAAAAGCACATCTAGACACTATATTTTCAGAAGAATTTCCCAGGCTCCCCTCAACAACTGTGCAAACAGTTCGAAGAGAATTGGAACCATACAGAAGTGTAAAGATGCCAAATGATTCAGATGTGATAGCGCTGGGCTTTGGTCTTAGGTCCTATAAGTAGAAGCCACTGACCTACAGAGCACATAGGTGTCTATCGTCTCAGAGGTGAGGCACATATTCCATGGGAAAAGACAACGAGATTGGTTTACTGATATCCTGTCCATGTTCCAAAGCGGAGGCCATGGGTACTGTCATCATTGAGAGGCCCTCGTTATGGTATTCTACCCTGAGCAGAGCTGCTGCATAGTTATTTGTGGACTGTCTTCTGGCTATTATGCTGTGAAAATAATAAACTAAAAATTGAGGCTGTTTCCTCTACAACAAGCAAAGTACTGAGCAGCTGTGGGCTCACCAATGCTGCCTCTGGCACACCCTGCACCTCCCACAGCGGGCACAACTTTTTCCAAGTATTCCAGCATTCTCTTGTCTCCTCTGGACGCCTATGATTCCAAGTCCACCGTGCCCTTAAATAACTTCTATCTTCTACAAAGAAGCTGAAGCGTTTATCTTTAGATGCCCATATATTATTTCTACTCAGGAAGATACAGGGGAAGGAGCATGGAGATACAAGTTCTGTGCCCTAGTAGCTAAGACCTGTGATCTGCTTCCCCCTCTTCTCACGTACAGCTGTGAGACCTGGCCAGCTTGCGTCACATCTTGGAGCTTGTTGCTTTGTGGAGCAGAGGACCCCAGCAATGACTGCCATAAAAGGGTGCTGTGCAGTTCAGCTGGGGACATGGATGAGACTGGGGACATGCTCATCACTGTCACTTGGGGACTTAGGCTAACGGGGCAGGCATTATCTCCGAGGTTTCCAGCTGGGTGAGCCAAAAGGAAAAGAGCTCTGAAGGGTGTCTCCTTAGCACCCTGGGTGGGTGGCAGGGCCACCTATCCTGATTGGCTAGAACTAGTTGAGTGGTACCATCCAACAGCAAAGGTCTGGACAGTACACTTCTCATGGTGCCAGGAAAGCAGAGGGCTGGGGATATTTGGAATGTTATCCAGCATGCTAAGTACTTAGCACCACGGCTGACAATGCTCTGAGCACTCGCTTCATGCTTGCTACACATTGGTTCAGATCTGCTATCTACAAAGCAGCATATAGGTATTGCTTTAATCTATTTAGAAGTGTTGCTGGATAGTAACTCATTGATGTATTATGTGCTCTCTTTTAGAAGTCCCTAACCCTAACGCTAGCCTTTAACAGAAGATTCCTTTTTGTTTTGTTTTGTTTCTGGGTTTTTTTTTTTCTGAGACAGGATTTCCCTGTGTAGCCCCTTGCTGTTCTGAAACTAGCCCTGTAGACCAGGCTGTCCTCAAACTCACAGAGATCTGCCTGCTTCTGCCTCCCAAATGCTGGGATTAAAGGCTTGCAGAAGAACCTTAAATATATGATGTTAAAACTCAAGGAAGGTACCTTGGTCAGAGGTTGGAAAGACTGATGGGATTTTCTGGAGAAGGAACCACCTGAAGTGGTTTGAAACATGCAAGCACTTGGTAATAAGCAGCCAGGGAGTATTTTAACACATAGCCCAGTGTTGTTTATAGTTTTCCAGCCTGTGGGTGCTTTTAGTATTTGCCCATTTGTTTATTGATTTGCTGAATTACCTAATAGCTGTTTACGCAGTGTGCACATGTGCTAGGCACTTGGGTATTATCATTGAAGCAGATGGAGATGTTGGTCTTGGTAAAGCTTGAATTTAAGTAAGAGTAGAATAGTGCAAGAGTAGAATAGTGCTGGGCAGTGGTGGCACAAGCCTTTAATCCCAGCACTCAGGAGGCAGAAACAGGCAGATCTCTGTGAGTTTGAGGCCAGCCTGGATTACAAGAGCTAGTTCTAGGACTAGCAGAGTAACCTGTCTCGAAAAACCAAAAGAAAAAGAAGAAAAGAGATAAATAGTAGGAAGATTAGGAGATGAGGTGTTGGGGACTAATTGGCCCTCGTTCTTTTGTTGTTTCACCACTGTCTTCAGAGCAGACACTATCGCAAGTGTCTATGGGGATGTGCTGCAAAATTAGTTGGCCTGGGTTTGAGTCCCTGCCTTGTCCCTTCGTTACAGCGATGTGCAAGTTACTTTAGTTCGAAGCATCTGTGTCTCCATCGACAAGTGCATAAATATGGGTGGAACATTCCTAGCAATCTTGGAGAGGACAGAGTTTGCTCTGAAGGACACTGCAGCCAGAGCCTGACACGCTGTAAACCATTTTGGATGTTAGCACTCTTCTCAGGGAAAGCTTTCCGTCTCTTGGATTACGCACCATGATCAGTTGGTGGTGAGTCCTGAGATCCTTTCAGGTTCCCAGGCTCTTCTCCCTACAAGGTCTTTGAGGAAATCCACAGCAGGTGCACATGTGATCCTGTGGGCTCCGGCATGCCGTCTGTTCCATGGTGTTCTTCATGATCTGCCCCCGGCACTGCGTATCTTCTTCCCAGTGAGGGTTAACGTGGCACCCTCTGTCTTTACTGGATTTCTGGTTGCCACACTAGTGGGTTTTGTTCTTTCCTGGAACTTGGTGCACCACTTCGATCCACTTCACTGATTAAAAACATTCTCTCAATAAACTTCAACACACTGGCAAAGGGATCTCTGCCACAGCAACTCCCAAGAATGAAATTGCAGGCCTCTCTGTCTGCAGAGCAAGTATCTGGGAAAACAGCCACACTCTGAGGCTGGACCAACTCAGAGGTGCTCCCAGATGACCCTCCCTGCCGCCTTGTCATAGATGCCATAGTGTCCTCATACGTGACCTTGTAGAACACACCTTCCCCATACTGTGGACTAGAAGTCTGTGTCTTCCTCCCATTCACATGCTGAAATTGAAGCCCCTCAGACTGATGGGATTCGTGGGTGGACGTGATTAGATCATGAGGGTGGAGCCCTCATAAGTGGGATTAGTGCCCTTGTAGACGAGGCCAGGGTTTGTTTGCTCCTTCCGCCGTGTGAGGACATAGCAAGAAGACAGCTGGACATACCGAAGTGGGTCCTCAGCAGAGACTGAGCCCCCAGGACCCCAGTCCTGACTTACAGGTTCTGGAACTGTGAGGGTGAACTTTGGTTATCCTGACAGTACAGTGGCGGCTGTCACCAGTGCAGATAACCCTCCGGGGCTCACACTGGCGTGTGGGGGCTGTGGAAAAGAAAGTGAGAACTGCTAGTGATTCTATGGCAGCATATGGATGTTGGCCCCATCTTCCCTCCTGTGGGTGTCTCACATAGAATGTACTGATCACTAATGATACTCAGCTTCCCTTCTCAAACAAGGTGGTAAACCTTGTGAACCAGAGTGGGACACCTCATGTGTGGAGGGTCAGCATCTAATCAGGCGAGACCGTCTAGATGAGAGCCAGCGCCAACTCTCACCAGTAGGAAACCATCTAAACTCAGCAGATCTCAGTTCCTTCTCCATACAATGGAAACCTAAGTTTTGATGAATCAATAACAACATGTGTCTTTGTTTGACTTATGCTGACTACTTATCTTACAATAAGGGATGTGTATATTGATCTGACTGAGTCAACAGGGCTTTAATTCACGATAGTAACAAATTGATATCATATGCTACTGTTTTTCTTGTTAGGGAAATGGAGAGCTGAGAAGGGGAGGGAAAGGAAGGGGAGAGAAGGAGAAGGATAGGGAAGGGAAGAAAAGGGAGAGAGAATGACTAGTGTTGACACCAAGTCAAGGTAAACCCCAACTCTCGGTGGGTATAGATAGCCTCTTCTCCCAGTTTCCCATACTCTTGTTAGCTACTCACGAGTCTGCATAAGAGCTTACGATTATATAGTTGTAAAGGAATACATGTGCTGTGGACATTGTTGCTATTTGCAATTGTACAAAGCATGCTGAGCAGGAAGCCTGCTGGGGAAGTCTGCACACACTACCTGCTGCCCTCATCCTTGGTCCTGATCCAGCCACTTGCTTAGCTGTGCTCCTTCACGTGAGAACCCCACCTCCTGTGCTCCCCACTTCCTCGTGCCCTTATCTAAGAAGCCCTTCCCAAGCCCTTCCCAAGGAAGCCCCTACGGCCTGACTCTGCCCTCTGAAGCTCCCAGATGGGCGGTGTCTTTCTCCTAGTGCCTGGGGGTGACCCTGGCACTGTGACTTGTCATCCCCTAACGCTCTCACCACGAACCCAGAATGCATTCACCAGAATCGAAGCTTAGCCCTTTTCCATTCCTGAATCCCAGACCACCGGACACTATAGATGTGTGCTGGATGCAGAGAAGGTGAAGGAAGCTGTATGGAGGAAGGGTAGAATGACCCCCAGTTTCAGTCTCGTGGCACAGCCAAGTACGAGCCCAAGAAATGGGGCTCCTCAGACGCAGTTTGGATGGCTTCTTTTTCACGCCCGGCATTTGAGGCTTGATGCGCTTCCCAGGGCGGTTGGTGACATTAATATGGGCCAGGTGCCGCATTTCCTGGCTTCATTCTACCATGACCCTCTACACACAGAAGCGCGGTCCTCGGGTTAGTTCTCGCAGCTCCATGACTGAAGCAACAGCACCACCTGCTGGTCTCAGCGCCACAGCGTGAGTTCTGGCTTGCGTGATCTTGGGTGCCCTCTGGTGGACTTTTGGAAGATGAGGCACAGAGTGACTTGGTGACTGGAGAACCTCCCCTGGGATGTCCGACTTTGCGGACTGATGTAAAAGAAAGCTTAAAGATTAAGGCTTTGCTACAGCTTCAGTGCGGAGGGTCAGAGGTGTAGATATAATGAATCTCCAGGCCACTCCTCCAGGCAGCAGATACAACAGTGGAAATGGTGTTGATGGAGAGAAAAGAGCCGTGGAGCATGGTGAGGAGGAGCTGGGGGTGAAAACACTTGGGAAGAAAGAGAAGGAGCTGTTGTTCTGTCCTGTACTGGAGCCACTAACACCAGTAAGGAGCAGCTGGCTGGGGCACAAAGCCTTTCTCCAGGACGCATTCGTGGCATGTTCGGTTCCCCCTTTCTGAACTGATGGGCCCTCTGTGTTATTGGCAATAATTAGCTGTCCCTGGCTAGGGCTCAGCCTCAGCTCCTGTGTCAGCCATATAAGAATCTCAGTGTCTTGGGAAAGTGAGCTAGGCTTGAAATATACTTCCCTGAAAGGCTTATTTTGTTTGGGGACAAGTCTCATACCCATCTGTCCTGCCAAGAAGTGACCGTTGGTGTTCATTGCTGTCAAACACAGTCTTCCCAGGAAAGCGGTAGGCAACTGCCCTTAAAGGCCTGCTGGAAGAGAAGGTCTTGCCTTGGTAGGACTTCAAAACAACACCAGAAACGCTAGGGGATGACTGTTGGCTGTGCAGCTGAACCAGTCATGCTCAGGGTTCCCTGAATAGGGCTCTGCCACCTGTAGTGTCCCCACCAGCATCTCATAGGTGCCTGGGGAGACCAAATGGAGACCAATGGCTGTAAGTACAACTTAGTTTTGGACATATGTTTGGCTTTCCCCTTTATTCTGAATGCACTCAGTCCTCTGAGGTGCTGCCAAACAGGAAGTAAGGAAGAATAACGAAACAGTATCCTGGCAGCATTTGTCTATGGAAGGCATAACTTTACGGGATCAACCAAGTAACATGGTGACCCCCGAAACAGAAGCATACTATATATTTTAAAATTACACAGATTATATATTTTAAATGTTCTCATTGCAAAAGGTAATGTTAGGAATTTTATATTTATATACATATATATGATATATAAAATATCAAAACTTATCTTGTTATCAATTCATACACATATCATAATGTAATGCTTTATTCCTTAAAACACTACTTTTAATTAGTCCTCAAAACACTAATTTTAATTTCCAATGTAAAAGTTTGCAAAATGTAGCATTACAGACTGTATGTCACTATGACATGCTCTCATTTAAATCAACTGCCAGTAAGTATTGTGAAGGGAACCTCGGCAGGTCAGTATCACAGGCATGAAGGATGCTATCTGTTAAACAGAATGGCTAGGGCAATGGTCTCTGAGAAGGTGGCAGTGAGGTAGAAACAGCAGAGTGGGGGAAGGAGCCACCGGACATCCAGGGAAGATCATTCTGGATAAAGGACTGATTCAGGGACGTGCTTAGTGTGTTTGAAGAAGATAAGGAAGCTGGGGAGAGCTGGGAAGTGAGGCTACATTCAGGCATCAGTCTCAGACTTGGATGCTAGGAAGCAAATAGTCACCAAGATACAGAAGCATCCCTGAGTCAGTGTAGTGAGCCAGTTCGGCTCTGAGAATCCTTGTGTCCCTCGTTTGTACTGGAGGATGCCCTAAAAGATATGCACTAACTACATATAAGAGGCAGGCCTTGACGGTGGTGGAAGGTGTGAGCTAAGCATCCAATGCATATTCAAGGATTGGGGACTTACAACTCGGAGGTGGCATTTGTCTAGCACCTGTGAGATCCTTTCAGGAACGGGAGAAGGTGGCACATGAAAGTACTAGTTCTGAACGAGTTTTGGAGATAGAGAGGAGCCTGGGGTACTCAAGCATGTCTGAATAAGCAGGGTGGGGGGCGTTTAAGCTGAATCTTGTGAAAAGAGCTTATGAAGTTAAGGAAGGGGAGAGGGGGTGTGGTCTGGTGGACAAACTGTCTCCTAACAGAGTAATGGGACCCAAAGTTGGGGGAGCAGACTAAGGAGGAAGTAAGCAGGAAGGTCCCCTCTTTCCAAGGGCAGATAAGAAGCTTTGCCCCTTAATTCAAAGTCGCATCTGGGGTCAAAATGACCAGGACTCTGATGCTATTATTTGCAGAGAGGGTAATGGGTTCCCCAGAGGCTTCATCGTCTCCAAGTGCCGAAAGGGATGTTTACCTCATAGGCCAGGGGACCTCCTTGCCCTTGAGTCAAACAACACTGTCCCTAGGGCTGTCTGGTGAAGGATGGAGGCTTAACATTATCTGAGTGCATGTCTTTCACCATGTGAATGGCTGTCTTTGCATTCTGTCCAAGACTTCAGGTGACTCGGGACCTTACGACCAGGGATCATCTGACAACTGATGTGGCTACCATAAATGAGTATGCCCTGATCCTAGCTCCACTCCCAGGGATGATGATGCCTAAAATTTCAACTCCTTAGAGCACAGATGGGGGTATGGGGCATCAGACTGTGTTCCCCGAGAACTGTGGAAGTGGCAAGTGTCCACGGTCGAGTGCTAGGCCATGCCTGCCAGCAGCACTCTGGTGTCCACCTGATGCCACCATCTATGAGATAATGTCTCTCCATTTTGGGATGGTGACATAGTTACATCAGATCTCAGTGGCCAGTGCTCACATTCCAGCTGGGACTCGTGTGACAGCAGAGAAACCTGAGCCCAGAAGGACATTCTCGGGCTCAAGAATCACAAACCCGACAAGGAAAGGAGTCTGATCAGAAAACAACAGCATTTGGGTTATTTTAATGCCTGAATTTGAACTGCCCTTTACTTGGAGCCCCTCTGCCGCAGGGCTTTGGTGACAGTGACACTGGCAAATGGCTTGAGCACAAGGTCACATTTAATGACAGTTCACCGCAAGGTGCACAGCCACTGCTGGGAGCAGAAGCCTGGTTTGGCTTGGTTTTCTGTGCTTGGTGTGGAGTTGACAAATGGGCGTGGCCCACACTCTGGGTTTTTGCAACAGATGGCATGCTGTGATGCAAGGAGAATGAACCCCTCCCCTGTGTCTAGGTCCTGAACACCCCCACCCCTGAGCTTAGGCACTAGAGTATTGAATGCATCTAGGCATGGTCTTTGATCACTCTAAATTCGCAACAGAGAGAGGAACTTCTTTGAGAGGTCTCTGACAGCCAATCAGTCAATTCTCAGAGCAGGAAATATGCATGTGCCTGCTATCCACCAAGCATTTTGTCAGGTGCGGTGAGAGGGAGACCTTCCATACTCTGTGTAGTCTATATCCTCAGGGAGAGCACACTTACGGAATGGAGACAAGACACACTCAGGAAAAGACAAACCCTCAAAACTTCAAATGGTCTGCAGCTCTGCAATGGAAACATGGTCTGAGAAAATGGCAGGGACAGGGCCAACAGTTACTACACAACTGTAGCAATGAGTTACAAGACTCCTTTCCCAGAGACGTGGGACAGTCTGTGTGATGTGGGATTCCCCGTGTATGCTGTGAATATGTTTTATTGCCATTGGTCAATAAAGAAGTTGCTCTTGGCCAATGGCTTACCAGAGTAAAACCAGGTGGGAAATCCGAACAGAGACAGATGTAGAGAGAGAGAGTTGGCAGAGTCAGAGAGATGCCATGTAGTTGCTGCAGGAGACAGACTATGGATGGAAACTTACTGGTAGACCACAACCACATGGAGATACACAGATTAATAGAAATGGGTTAATTTAAGATATAAGTGTTAGCTAGAAATATGCATAGGCTAATAGGCCAAGCAGTGTTTTAATTAATACAGTTTCTGTGTGGTTATTTTGGGTTTGGGCGTCTGGGAAACAAACGAGTAGCCTCCACTAACAGTCTATGTTCAGCTGACAGACAGTCTTATGGAAAGAGAGCACCTTGTCATCTAAAAACCTGAAGGTTGGCACCTGCGCAGAGCCGTGAATGGTCATGTGACAATTGAGTGCAGCCCAGAAACCTTGATACTGGACCTATGGGGCAGGAGAGGGGGGAATTGCTCTTCCCTGGAAGGCGGAGGCTGAGATTGACATCTACATGTTAGAGTGAACACTGGTATAGGGAGGCAGGGACATCCATCGTTGCACTGGAGGCCAGAAGGCTAAGGTCCCAGGATTAGTTTCGCCAATGATTAATGATGCATACTACACTGTGGGGCAGATGCTGTCCTTAGGTGCTCTGACTGGCTGAAACCTCCCGCCTGTCTGGCTCTGTGAGAGAGCACCATGCTTATTCCCACTTTACAGATAAAGAATCTAAGGCACAGTTTCTACACCATTGACCCGTGGGATCCAGAGCTAGCCACTGGCAGAGTTGGAGTGCCCCTTGGCTATCTGCTGGCATAGCCCATTCAAGTCTGCAATCCCCGTCCAGTGGGAGAGCAAGCCTGGGCCAAATAACAACTGCATTTCGGGTTTATTTTTGGTCAAATGAGGACATGGCTAACTCCAAGTTACCCAAGATGTTGCTAAGAGCTAAGTCGGATAATGAACAGAGTATGAATCAGGAACCCCCATGCACGTGTGAAGTTTATTCCTCAAGAGAATGCTCCAAAGATAAAATGAGATGGGTTAGGGGTACAAAATAAAGGTGTGAGCCCCACTGATCCACACACCCACCCTCCCGGGAAAGGTTAATTCGAGGTGAGGCCCTTCCATTTCATGAACATTTGAAGGCATGACTTCTTCAGAATCCTAAATCACCTGGACTGCGCCAGGTTCAAAGAGGAAACATGCAGAGGAGAGCTCTTCCTTTGAGGAGGCTGGAAGAGCCAAGCCAAACACCTTCCTTTTACAGACGCGCTTTCCCTCCTTCATCTTTCACTACGCTTCTGTTCTTCCTTCCCTGCTCTAAGACTCACACGAGCTTAAAGAAATCCTCCAAGGAAAGCCAAGCTGAACACAGCGGCCACTCGTTCATCTCATGACATAGCTTGGAGATCACCATCACAAACTGGCCTGGATCTGACTCTAATGAAGCCGTCAGGTAGGACAAGGACTGCCTGTGGTTCCATCCAACCTCTTTGTATGCAAGAACTCAAAGACCAGGATGGTGCGAGGATGGGTCCACGGTATGCAACACCCGTGACTAGATGCCGGCTACTCTGATGACGGGAAAACGCCACCTTTCCCATTTCATTGCTTCCCTTCCAGAAGGGGTTGGGGTGGGTAGGAATTTATTAAAGATCCATAGTGTGCTTTATGTCAGCCACAAAACATGACACAAGGTTTTGTTTTTCAGCTCATCTCTCGAATGGTTCATCGTTTCCTTGGTGCTTCCTGAAGAGCTGAACATGGGTAACCTACAGGAGTCTCAGGGCTGCCATAAATCATGTCTTCCCGTGGCAAGGCCATGCTTCCTTTCAGGTTTGAACCAGTACCTGCTTACTGTGGTGGGTATTCCTGAGAGCAGGAAGAACCACTGAGAGTTGCTCATGATAAAAAAAAAATCTATAAAAAACACCTCTGATCTAGGAGTTTGTTTAGGAGTTGGGAGGTCAGTCTGGTACCGACACACAATCTGCACCTTCTCTGAGCCCATTCAATTCCTCATGGTGCCGAGGTCCTTTCACCCCAGCCACTGAGAGACTGCAGTTGGATCTGTGCTTATGAGGGGACAGGAGTAAGAGCTGCCAGTCTGGGATCCATTTCCACCTCAGATCAGCCAGGCTGAGTCAAAAGCATTGGCCATAGGAGCCGGCCCGTTACTGTGGCAGCAGCCCAGGAGGTCACAAAGTTTCAGAGAGAAGCAACAGAAGCTGTGGAACTGACTTGAGACCCCTCTTTCTGAGAGAAAGGTGACGTGACCTTCCCTCCCCTGATATGTTTGCACAGCAGAAGAGAGTTCTGGGGGAGGCAAAGCCCGAGGCATCCCCGTTTGCTTGCTCAGAACAGGATGTTCTTGCTGTCTCTGGGTAGTTGAGGGGGTTATGGGGGGAGGGGGCTCATATCTACAGGAAGCTGGGAAGAAAACTTCCAGATGGCAGAGAAACTTCTAAGTTCAACGGAAGGAAAGAAAAGTGTTGTTCACTGAGAGAGGATACCGGACAACTTCATTTATTCATCAAGCAAGAGTACATGAAGTTTGCCACCACCATCACTAGCCTGAGCGAGGGCTGAGGGGTGAATCTGGTCGCCCGAGAATTTGCTACGTGACAGAATATGTGAGGCGGAAACTTGGAGCCAGGCACATTGTTCAGTGCTGGGGAGACGGAATCAGGCTGCCTGTGGGGAGTTTACAGCCCAGAAAGAAAGACAGCAGTGTAGACAGTCTGAAGGCAGACTCCAAGGAATCTGCCAGCCAGGTACCTCTCCGGAAGTAAGTTGCATGTGTTTCAAGCAACTGACTGAAGAGAAACTCTCAAAGGTATCTCTTTGTTATCATAGTCCACCAGCAGATCCACGGGGTGGGGTGGGGTATGCAGAGCCATGACCAGGTACAGGGAACAGCAGCGTTTTGGCTTTTACATGTCACTTGGCTCTCCCTAGTCCTAAGTGGTCAGCTTTGTTCTCATATCTTTTGGAAAGTTTCTCAGAGGATGAACTTGTAGCAATAACTGGGGTGGGGGCAGGAAGGGAAAGCAGTTTCGTCAGTGTTTCTAGAGGCTGTGCTGCCCAGCCCAGCACCAAAACAGCTCTCACAACAGAGAGCTCAACGGGTCATTAAAACCCCTTGGCTTTGGAATCTGAGGTAAAAACCAAGGGAAGTTGAACTCCAGGCCTGTGAGCAGGGCACAAGACGGAGAAAGTTCATCAGAGTGTTTATCCTGAGCCTTAGCAATGACGCTGATATCCCTGATAGAATATCAACCAGGGAAATGAGGGCCGTACCCTTAAGTGGATACCATGTAATTATCAAAGACATTGGGGTGTCCAAGTCAACCATGAAGAGAAGATAAGCTGAGAAAAAATGAATTTGGGGGCTGTATGAGGGGGGCTGTATGAGGCAAGGAGACATGAGAGAGATAGGAGGAGCTTTTAAATTGTTTTTGCTGTTGTTGGGATGATTTCTGTGTGCCTAGTTTTTAAGAATAGCACCTTCGCCCCAACTCTCCTAGGAAGGAACATAGAGAAGGAACTGGACAAAGTGAACCATTGATTCAAGGCTGGCTACTAGGAAAGAGACTAGATTAGGAAAATTTCTATCATTTGGAAAAATTCCACAGAAACCCTAACCCCATAAAAAACTCAGGTCATGTCGGCCTAACATCAGGTATTCCTTCCCTTCCTCAAGCTGCAAGATACAGAGCTGCTGAAATACAGGCCCTTGCCTCAGTTTCTCCAGAATGCTAAAAAGAAGGACGCAGTTATGTTACTGGCAAACAGAAAGCTCACAGCCATGACTGCCGGATTCACTCGTGTACATCATTCCTCTCTAATCTGCCCTATAAATGGCTCCGCTCCCCACACGGCCGCCTCTGTGCAATCACACACTCTCTTTTCACATGCTAGAACATCAGAGTCTCTACCTCATCCAAATAGGCTGAGGAAGCTTATGGGTCTTCACCCATATGCAAGACATTCAGAGTGGGCTGGGGCAGGTCTGGTATTAATTATCCAGTGCTCTCCATTGGAATAAGTGGTTAATCCCAAGGAGGTTTACACTGGAGAATGACCAATCTTCCCCAGGGGTGGATACATAATCAGTCTTGGCTCCATACAATTTTACATCATGTGTTGTGCAAATGTGCCCTGGAACAAGGAACAGGTCTTATTCCACGGCAGATGCACGGTTTATACAAGTGTATTCTAAACTATCGTTAACTCAAGCACTGAGGTGATAGAGTTCTTTTATGGGCTCCGATACTGCCTTGACTCTCTGGACATTTTTATTCTTCCACCTGATCCTTGGTCTTTCCCACCACGCCCTGGAGGCCACAGACTCAGAAACAGGTGACGACCTTGTCCCTACAGACCTTATACAGGTGGCCAGATAGCTTGGGTCCCTTGGTTTTCATTCTGACGACAGCAGTCTCCTTTGATCTGGATTTAGATGCATAGCTACAACAGCCAACACAGTATGGAAGATAGCAAACACCCATCTTGTAAGGAATTTGTGGTATCCTTCCATTAAAAAGATGACTTCAATATGAGGGGTTTCGGTGTCTTGTGTGACGCCAAGACATTGCTTAGATACAATTTGAGGTGTAAGGCAAGATTTTAAACTTGGAGCCAAAGAAACTCAAGGACAGTGTTAAAGAATTCAGACAGTGAGCAGAAGCAGCTATTTTTTGTCTGTTCTTGTCTTTATTATCTGTTCTTGGCAGCAGCGTTCCTTACAGATAGTCCGATGTGGGAAGGCACTCAGTGTTTTCTTTAGGTAGACAACTTTCTCTGATCTTGGTGAAGTGAACTTAGTACAATTGAGGGCTTTTTTTGTTTTATTTATTTATTTATTTAGGTGGGGGTGGCAGAATGGTAGCACATGCATGTAATCCCAGTTCTGGGAGACGGAGGCAGGAGGACCCCTGGAACTGTAGTCCAGGTCAGTCTGGACTACAGTTTTTGAACCTTATGTGACCTTACTTACACTGCACACAGTATATCCTAAATTGTACAGGTTCTTGCCTAGGAAATATAAGAATAGACTTTCAATATTTTCTGTGAATAAGAACATAATAAGGTCTTACCAATGAACATTTGCCACCATCCTTTGTTTCTGCATTTATCTCTCGTCTCTTGAAAATTACTTCTTTAGAATTAATTATTTTATATTTTATATTTGTATTATTTTATGATCTTTAAGTAAATATTATTTATTTTGTACCAACTATGCCATATATTTATTATATTATATAATATATATTTATTTTATACCAACTATACCATATATATGGCATAGTTGATAGACACATAATATTTATTGCTAGGTGTTGGTGGCACATGCCTTTAATCCCAGCACTTGGGAGGCACAGACAGGTGGATCTCTGTGAGTTCGAGGCCAACCTGGTCTACAAGAGCGAGTTTCAGGACAGGTTTCAAAGCTACAGAGAAACCCTGTCTCAAAAAACCAAAAAAATAAAATTATTTATATTATATATAAATATTTTATTTTATACCAACTTACCATATATATGGCATAGTTAATATACATATATATATGTGTATGGCATAGTTGGTACAAATGTGTATATATAAATACAAACACATACACACACACAGAAAGAGAGACATCCTATATAAATACAAACACACACACACACACAGAGAGAGAGAGAGAGAGACAGAGAGAGAGAGAGAGACAGAGAGAGAGAGAGAGAGAGAGAGAGAGAGAGAGAGAGAGAGATCCAGCCATAGGAATATAATAGGAACAAAAGAGATACATGTGCTCACTGCCCTCAAATAACTATGGAAGACATTATGTCTATGTGCCCTGACTGCAGAGGCAATGTAAACCTGGGGGCAGGGCAGTTTTGGCTATAAGATCACACAATGCTTATTGGAAAAGGTGGAATTTTAATGGGTCCTGCTGGGTAGAAGGGAAGTCACACGTCCACAGGAAGAGGGACAGTAATCAGGTAATCTCCCCAGTGGAAACAAAAACAAGATCGGGGGCAGAGGCTGGAAAGAATCAAAAAAGAGCATGGTTGTTCGGGGCAGAATGTTAACCCCAAGATTTCTGTAAAGCTTTCTTTCCTAATCCCCTGCCTCAACCATCTCCATCTTCAATTCTACCCCTACTGCCGTACAATCTGTGACTCTGCCAGTGACCCAGAAGGCCTCAATGAAAACTGCCTTCTCTCGACTGCGAAGAATCGCTTTCCTAGAGAGTAGAAAGCTGAGCACACAAGCACATGAAGATGAAAAGGGCCTAGCCTGCTCTCACACTGCTGCTGCTGGATTTCACAGGAGTTGTCCTGATACAGGATGTGAACTCTAGATTTCCCTCCCTAACAAGGTCTATTTCTCTTGGTGGCAAGATATGGGGTGCAGGCACTTCACACATAGCCTCAAGGTTAATCTATCTAACAGCCATAAGGACAGGATGGCTCTACAGCAAGAGGGTCAGTGGACTGGTTCGGGTCTCCAGACTCATGTTAACCCATATAGGCAGGCCAGAGTTTTTTTCTTTTTCTCTTTCTTTCTTTTCCTTTTCTTTCTTTCTTTTTTTTTTTCAGGATAGAGTTTCTCTGTAACTTGGGAGTTTGTCCTGGAATTAGCTCTTGTAGACCAGGCTGGCCTCGAACTAACAGAGATCCACCTACCTCTGCCTCCCTAGTCCTGGGATTAAAGGCATGTGCCACCACCGCCTAGTCAAGTCTCACTCTTTTTAACATTTTATTTTTAATTATGTATATGTATGTCTGGGGGGAGCATGTGCATATGACTGTAGTTATCTCAGAGTCCAGAAGAGGCCATCAGATCCCTTGCATCTACAGTTACAGGTGCTGGCAAGCTGCACTATCAGAGCCCTGCAAACTGAACTCGGTCCTCTGGAAGAGCCGCAAACATTCTTAACCCCTGGGCCATTTTTCCCAGGCTGTTGGTCTCTTTTTTTCGTTTTCAGAGACTTCTGTGCTTGGTTCTCACCCTTATAAACTAAAGTTTCTGAGTAATCCTAGCCAATTCTCCCTTGTATGTAACAATGGAGTGCAGCGGTGACTTGGAGTAAGGGAGGAGAACCAAGTGTGGGCTACTCACAGACATATGGTCAACCACTGCGACACTTTAATCCTACAACTAGCCTGTATTCGCTAAGCAAGCACCGATTGGTAACCTGGGTCTACTTTGGGTGGAGTAGATAATGTTACTTTAGGAAATGGTTTTTGGCTGGGTATGGTAGTTACAGTCACAGCACTTTAGAGAGAGAGTTCAAAACTAGCCTGGGCTACATAAAGACCGTGTCTCTAGAAGCACGCCATGCTCTCGGCATTTGAATTTGGATTCGGTTCTTCCTTTTCCTTTCATGGTCCCTCTCAACCTGCAACCATCCACACTTCAGAACCTGTAACACTGACTTCTCTAGACATGCTTGCTGGGAAAGGCAGGATGGAGGAGGGGTCTTTGGAGAAATCCAATGTCACGTTGGCGAGGGGCCATCACAAGCCATTCTCTCCCTCCTGCTGCATGCTTGCTCTGTGTCCAAAGAAGCAGAGTTGACAGGGACTTTGAACTAGACACAAGTGAGAAGTGACTGGGGAGACAGCAGGAAGCCGCAGTTAGTTTGAGAGCAGCTCAAATATCCGCCACGTGACTTGGCCTCTGCCACCTTTGAGCGGGATCCGCCCTGTCACTGATGCTACCTCACCGCAGGAGTAGGTCCCAATGAGCTTCACTTGTTTCTTTCTTGGTGCTTGAACTTACTTTTGGGTTAGATTTTAAAATTATGTGTGTATGCGGATATATGTATGGGAGAATGTCCGTGTGTGTGTGTGTGTGTGTGTGTGTGTGTGTGTGTGTGTGTGAGAGAGAGAGAGAGAGAGAGAGAGAGAGAGAGAGAGAGAGAGAGAAAGAGAGAGAGAGGGGCACTGATCTCCTGGAGTTGAGTCGCCTGATATGGATGCTGGAAACTGATCTCTTTGCAAAAACAGTACTCAATTGCTGAGCCATCTCTGCATTGCCCTGGGCTTATTTAAAAAGACACTCAGTGTTATCTCTATGCAATGGGAGCTTTCAGGTAAGGCTCAGGATGTGGAATGATGCCTGGGACAATGGCTCCCTCATGCTCTCCTGAGGAATTCCATTTTTTCTGTAGCAGTGTCTCACCTCAAAGTAATGATATAGGCTTGTTAGCTGAACTTCACCCTTCAATGGTTTCATTCTCTTTTCCACAAAGGCAGTGAGAATGACTATTCTGTGATTTCTGGTATTTCCAGTGGAAAGGAAACAGAGGTCAAGTTATGGCAGAGTTGTCCAGCTGGGCCTTCAACTACAAAAGCACCATAGTTCCTCTCTCCTTGCCTATGACCAGCTCTTCCCCAGTGCCCATCCCTTTTCTATCCTGGACAGGCGAGCCTTCAGCTGGAAGAAAAGTCATATTACTGTGGTAGAAAGGACATGTGACAGGTGCTGGGTGGGGTCCCTGAAGGAAGCCTTTCACCTGTCTCCTCAGTAAAGGGGTGGGAAGTATGTCATCAACATCACATAGCAAGGCATTTGTATTTTTACTGGATGCCATCCCAGACTATTGAGTCAAATCTTGCTTTTTCTTTTCTTTTCTATTCTTTTCTTTCTTTCTTTCTTTCCTTCCTTCCTTCCTTTCTTTTTTCTTTCTTTCTTTCTTTCTTTTTAAACAAGATTGCAGGTGAATTGCATAGACATAGCAGTTTGGGTAGCACTCTTGTAACTCACTGGACTGGGTCTGAAAACTACCGCTCAAGGATCAAGTCTGGCCAGCTGCCTGTGCTTTTAATTCACACTTTGCTGGAAAACAGCTTCCCTTATTTATGGATTGCTGGTGGCTGTTTTCATGAGCACGGAAGAACTGAGTGGCCACAGCTGAGGGTGCAGTCACGATGCCTGAAGCATCTGCTTTTGGATCATTTTACAGGAGCTCTCTGGCTACTGCATCAGGATAGAGACTTCTCACTAAATGAGAACCTGGTCAGATTTTGCTGTGTAAGACAAAAAGGCAGCTGAAGACTGTGAGCATTAGTACTGAGTAAGTAGTGAGTGGTCTGTAGTATGCTTCAGGAGACTGATGGGACTTGGATCTAGGCTTTGTCACTTCCTTGATGTGTCATGTGTCAACTTATGTGTCATGCTTCCCATCTATAAAGTAGCAACATGGCAGAACTTACCTCATGGTGTTGACTACTGGGATAAATGATAATATATGCAAATGACCTCAACAAAAGGCAACTTCCTTAGGAGATTTATGGGCAGAATGAATATCCCTACGGAGACAATATCTATCAACACACACTCATTGTTTATTCCTTGAAAAACTATTCTTTTATCTGTCTGACTTTCATTTAGTACTTCTTGTATCCTTGGGAGTAAGTACTACTGTAAGTCAACCATTTTTAATGTGTACAGTCCAGCAGTGAGGGTGGGCCACGGAGTTAGTTACGCATGATGGGAATCTTTAGAGATGTGGTGTACAACAGTGTTTATAGGCAAAACTCCATGGCACCCCTATAACATAAAGTCATGTTTTTTTGGAAACTTCAAAATGGAAGTCAGGGTAACTTCTGTTAACAGTAAATTTGTACATGTTCCTATGCTCAGATCTTGGAGTGCATTTTCCTTCTAGGTTCTATAAAACTTAATCCAATATCTTGAAAAAAATTGTGGGCTATTATAGCTATATAATATTATATAAGTAAATACAGCTTTCTTGCACTTCAATAAATAATGGTAGGATCACATTTAGAGTCTGACAGAAAGAGCTCATCCCTCATATTTTCACTAGATACAGCATCAAGACAGAAAGAGTGTTGGTCTTATTTCAGATA
This sequence comes from Myodes glareolus, assembly GCF_982192425.1. Classification (NCBI taxonomy): domain Eukaryota; kingdom Metazoa; phylum Chordata; class Mammalia; order Rodentia; family Cricetidae; genus Myodes; species Myodes glareolus. Next base: position 95,574,926 of record NC_142029.1, read on the forward strand.
TTAATATTTTGAATTAATGAGTAAACGTAGTCATAAAAAAGCCAGAGCAAAACAAATGATGATCAAAAAGGAGAGAAAAGCAGCAGGCCAGTGAGGAGTCAGTTCTTCCCTGCTTTTCATTCTCCCAGCCTGAGCCTCACCCTGACACTCGGGCTCTTCCACACGCTGATGATCACGTGACCCGACCATGCCACCCAAGCCTAGCAGGTCTTCTTCAAAGCCAGATGGGTCCTGATGATTTCCCTAGTTATCTTCATCATTTCCTCTTGAGGAAAGCTTATCTTCTGGGGCAGGTGGGTCTCTTACATAAAATAAAATGCTCTTGGTGCCTCACCCCATTCTCATCAGCCTTCCTCCAAGGCCCCCATCCATGTGGATCCTAATGAGCAGGGGGTTGGGTATGGTCTCCCATGGGTACCATGTGAACGCCAGCGACTCATAAGCATTTACTGGGAGTAGCATTTCCTTTGTGACTCCCTCCAACTCCCTTTTCTTCTAACAGTTCCTCTGAGTTGTTCCATATTTCCAATGGACGCAGAATACTTCAGCTTTTATTGCTAGGCTCATAAGGATTAATTAAGGAATGGGAAATAAAATCTATATTCTGCAAATTTGCTATATTATGAGTTCAGAATAAACGATTCTTGGCCAAAGTCTTGTGAGGGGATTCCCACTTATCCCAGCTGCTGTTCTTTGTACACCCTCAGCCATGGAACAAGTACTTTCCCTTCTCTCTGGAAAACTTGAGGCTGAATATATAACTTGTCATGCAATTCTGTTAGGATAGAGGGAAACTTACAAACCTGAAACTCATTTGCTCTTGGGTAGGAGAGTTAAGAAAATCTGTAGTGTAAACCCTTGCAGGAAAGGGTGTGAAGGGTGGGGTGGATTTACCAGAAGTTTGACTGTGCTCTGAAGCCTTCTGGACAGGAAAAGTATAGCCACCCAAGGAAGCAGCATTCCTGACATCCCCTAAAAGGCCACTGTGTGAGAAAACAGCCAAAGAGCAAGAAGTCCCTCGAGACATACTTTCCTTCCCTCTTCTGGAATTACTGCAGCACTAGGCAGGGCAAAGGAGTGATCCCGAATAAACGTTTAGTTTCCAGGTGGGAAAAGAGAGCTCAGGAGATTGTTTCTCCTCCTAGGAAATCTGGCTATAGTTTTCTCCTTGTGCGTTTGTGGATTAGGTGCACACATGCACAGAGCCATGCTGTTGGTAAGCCATGATGGTGAGAAGGCAAAGAAGTCTCTGCTTCACGGTGTCCTTTCCCAAAGAAACAAGACCTCCTCATCAGCAGCCATACACATGCCATAAGACTATGGAAACAGATATGCATGCAATTGGGATACTGATGCCCATCACCTTTACTAAGGGAGATCTGGCAGGAGAATTGAGCCCCTGAGATGGAGGCTAATTAAGGTAGCTTCTTAGCTCCAGAGGGCACAGATATCTTAATCGGTCTCTGGGTGGTTGAAAGCTCTCTTTTCCAAGCCTTTGAAGATGGTGTGAATGACTCTTAGGTAGAGACAGCCATTCTCTTGAGGCTGCCCGGGGAATCTGAGGCAGAGGTGGTTGGGGCAGGCTCCTCAACGGAGTCACTGATGTCCAAGAACTCCAGGATGAGGTCTCCAAGGCAGTAAATCAAATGTCTGAAAGAAATGGATAGAACCAACTGAGAAGAGTGCCTACCTCATATAGCTCTTGTCTTAGAGAGAACTTTAAGATGCTTCAACTGTTACCAGCAGCTGCAAAGTCTGTAGCAGAGCTGCCATGGAATCAGTGTTTACTGCACTACTGAAAGCTACAGCTCAATAAAGACAAGAACAGTACTGGAGACCAGACTCTGCAAAACCACATTCTCTGCACAGTGGCACCAGCATGCCAGCACTACTCTGCAGAACTGCTCTTCTGTTGGGAAGAACTGTTGGGATGTCATTACAGCTGACTGTTGCTTCTGATGATGGATCAAAGTGAATTTACTCTCCATGAACTGAGTCCTTGAGTCTGAGAGTTGAGAACTTAGACACTGATGGAGGCTTGAGAAGGCAGGTGCTAGGGGATATGATACTTCCTCAAAGCTGTCTCGCTTTAGAGATGGGATCTATCTCCTGAAATGTCTAGGTTCTAGTCCCTTTATATGATGCAACCCTATCTATATCCCACTAAACAATGACAATTTCTGATCTCAGTACTAATCACAGCTTTGCTGTGAAGCTGGGGACCTGTGGTGAAAGACTTTACGTAGCCTGAACAGGTAGGGCATATTCCTGACATAGGACTGACAAATATTGGGGAAAACCATTGAGCACACTTCCTCAGCACAGTGCTGAAGTGCTGATGTAATTGTATAAAGTGACATTTTATGGAATTTAGTCACAAGGACTGTGCTTGCCTGGAGGTTAGCAGAGCACTTTTAGCAGCTCTTGCTGGGGTCTGCACTGAGTTCTTCCAGACACAGACAGTGACTGGTCCCACAGCAGCCTTCTACCACCAAGTCACTGCTCAGAAGCTGGCAGCACAGCTTTCACTGAGTGTGTGTAGAATCTGGATCCTGACCCTTTGGTCAGCACAAGTGCAGACCTATTCTGACAGTGGGATCTGCCCTTACCAACCTTACACCTGAGACAGCAGACAGCTTTCCCTACACTGTGCTGGGTACTGTGCACTCCGGCCTACCTGTTGATGAGGGGTTGCTGGAATGACTCCAAGACCAGACCCCAGCTCAGCCGGCACTTGTTCACTCCCAGGATGTTTACTAAAAAACCTGAAGGAGAAAAACCAAGTAAGACCACGGTAGCCTTAGAATCAAAGAAGAGCATCTCCCAGAACTCATGCTAGCCCACAGATTGGCTACTTCTAGGATAGCCCTAAGGTACACAGCCAAATGAAAATACCATAGAACAGAGAGAAGTTGTGAAAAAATACAGCTTTTAAATATATGTAACTTAGAATGCGCCTCAAGGGCTTTGCGACCTGCCACAAAGGTGGAGAGATATTTTTGAGGTCAGTGCTTAGGCTGGTGAAAAGGTAACTCAAGTGGATTGTCCAGAGCTGAACTCATTACTCTTCCCTGGTTACCAGAGCCACAGGCAACAAACGGCCTTCCCTGGCACTGAAAAACAACACAAGAGAAGGCTGTGTTTTTACTATTGCTAAGGACACAATTAATCAAGTGTGAGCTCTCAGGAGATAGCATGCTCTTCTCTAGTCCCCAAATACCATCAGTTAGCAGAGAACTCAGCATTGTTACGTGGTGGGAACAGTGCTGAGATCTGCTACTGCAGCAATAGCTTTTGCAGAACTGTCCCAAAGTTTTAAACCCACACGCCTATTCCTTAGTATCTGCGGTCAAAGTGAGCCTTCTACTCTCTGCTCATCAAACGTGAGCGAGCAATGAAGAATCACATCCTCCCATCAGTTGGAGAAATGGGACCTTAAGGGCCCTTTGGAGATAGGGAAGAATGTCAGGCAGCAGTGGCAAAGCAGGATGGGAGGAAAAAATATACATTAACAGTAAGTATCACCATCTCACTGGCCCCATTACCTGGCAGGATACTCATCAAGCTCTGCAAAGCCTGCTTCTCAGTAGCTGCTTTCTGTGCCTGAGTCCTCCCAGGCCGTGGAAACTTAGACAGCGCCCCACTAGGCCAGATAGATTCCTGAAGAAGCCGGAGGTACTGCACCCAGCGCTGGGGACACGTTAGATTAGCCACCTGTACTTCTAGCCACCTGTGGTAGCAGAGAGAAGAAAGCTCAGAAAAGCCATTTTCAAGGCAACAGGCTGGCTGTCTACCTCTCCGCTCAGACTCATACTTTAAAATCCCAGCTGTGAAGAGACAGTATTTGTGAGCATGGGCTCTGAGGTAATTAGGTCATGGGCCATAGCCCTTGTGAACGTGGCTGTAGTGTTCTTTCTAAAGAGACTTAAGCCCCCAAAAGAGGTGTTTCATCTTTTACCATGTAAGAATATAGGAATGAGATAGAAATCTGTGAACCAAAAAGTAGGCATATGACTGATTCTGTCAGTTTCTGGACCCTGACTTCTCAGTCCTGAGAAGTGTGAGAAGTGAATTTCCATTGTTTACAAACTTTATGTATTCACTATATTTTTCCTAGGTTCATCCTAATAGACTGAGAGAGTATAATTCATATAAGTAGCCACAGTCAGCAGCAGCCTTCATGATGGAAAACCAAGACAGCTCAACAAGTGGGACCACACATTTCAAGACAAGCAATTGTGATAACACTGTATCAGGCACTTGCAGAAGAAATGCTAGCAGGCCCCAATCTCAAAGTAATCTTTGGGTTGTACCCAAAGTCTCCTTCTCTCCTACAATCACTGCCCTGGAGTTATGATATTGGTGATTTTCACACAATCTCTTATTCTTCCTCCTTGCCATCTGGTACGGTCAGGAGGCCTGTGAGGCCTTTGTCTTCAGGATGTTCTACACCCTCACACTGCTTCAAGCTCTCGTCTCTGCTTCCACAAAGTCTCATGTGAACACTCACTCCCTGTTGCATGAAACTCTCCCTGAGAGGCCCAGCTCAAGTGCTTTCCTGACGCCTCTTCCGGCACTTGGTGCTGTCGCGAAGGTGTGTAGTTAACATACTCTGGCATATGAATTTCTTTCCCACATGCTTCGAGCTTTATGTTTTAAGTAGACTGTCAGTACCACAAGAATTCAATGCCTTGTACTTCTTCAAAATCCCCAAGAAATTGTACTACCTTGGGCTACCTTGTAGCCCAAGAAATATTTGCTGAGTGATATCTAGTTTCATCATTATGAAGGCTTTCCCCTTTGTCTTGCTTTCAAACATGATTCAGTAACTCTCAGGCACAGATAAACCAATTCTGGAGCTCAGCTGAAAACCTGGAAGGTGTGTCAACATTATTCCTTACGTTTCTGTATTTTTCCCTAGTGACACCTAGTCACTGTTGAGGCTTCCTTAGTATGTATCTCCTTGGAGACAGGCATGGCTATGCTGGTCAAGGATGGACCATCAACCACGTGTCCTTATACCCAGAAGGTTGTTCGGGACTGCACTACATGGCAGCTCATGCCATTGCTCTTATATCCAAACTACCTGTCAGCCATCCAAGAGAAGAGGGGCCGACAAGGCAAACTTTATTTAACCTCCATTCTTCAGACTGTCTGCATTCCACTCACGCTGGGCATTCCAGTCCTGGGGGCTGCAATCCCCCAAGTCCGGGGCTCAAAATGATTCTAAGAATAGGAAGTCCAAAGGTAACAGCAGGGCAAGAATGGCAGGCATCGATAGAGATCAAGCGCGGCACAAAGCCTCTCTTGCCCAGAATAGCCAACAGGATCGTGCCTGTTATTATTAGGGCTGCATCTCCTTTCACAAGGCTTTTCATTCAGCAGGCCTAAGCCACCTGACAACAGGGATCTAGTGGCAAGAAGAATTCCTGCTCCTGTTTATAGAAGAGCAGCACCCGAGGGAGGTAGCTACAATGACCTGATCAGGTTCTCTCCAGGGGTAAGGTGGCTCCAGGACTCCCTCTTCCCTGAAAGCCATGTACGCGTTTGCATTTTTTACTAAGGTAACCATGTGTGCTAGATCTCATCTAAGAATGTGGGGATGGGCAAAGGCTTGCTTGCTAACTCGAATCTTCAAAGAGAGTGGAGAATCTTGACACAAGACATAATAAGCAGGATGAGATTTAGCTCAGCTTCACTCATGTATGCATAGAATAAACCAGTCTATCTTGTTTCCTGTCTTCTGGGCTGGTAATGCAGTATTCAAACTCTCCTAAGCAAGCACAGCATCCACACAATCTTCCCTTATACAAGAGCGCATCTGGGTGTATCAGTCATTTTCTGGGCAATGAAAGAGCAGCCAAGGCCCCAACCACTGACCCACCTCTCCAGCTCCACCCTTCCATTTGTTTATCAAACTTTAACCCCATGACTTCTACTGAGCTCACTCAGAGATCAGGGATTTTGAGTCTACATTAATTTATCCAGATTTTACTATGGCAGGGATGTCCTCTTTGCTGTCTCCCACAGGAATTTAGCATCTCATGCACAGACACGGGGTGCAAACAGTGTTTAGTATGTTGCAAAGCATAAACTTATACAAGTCTGACTATAATTCTTCAAATTCTATGAACGCTGGGAAGAAGAATCAAAGCCCAAAATGGTAAAATTTAGCTCCTGGAGATGGGGCTGAGTTTGTAAGCTAAATAAGGGGAGGCAAAGCAGGGGAACTGTCAGTGAGGACTGGAACCACCAAGCTAATGCAACAATCACTGGAAGGCAGGACGAAGTTGAAGCACAGAGCTGGTCAACTGAAGGCCCCAAGGTCAACCCCAGGAATGTCTGAAACAGGCCTAGGGCAAACCGGCGGAAAGAGAAAAGAATTCAGGTCTACAAAGGGGAGAGAGAGGAGTTCTAGAGTGTATCTCACAGGTCACAGGTGGCACGTGTGACTTAAATAGCTATTCTTTCCAGAACTGTCCTCTTTCCAGTATTTCCTGCGGTTCGCTTTCCCCAGTCCCGCCTCACGTTCTGGTCCTAGTCAATACATCCTCTGTGCTCTAACTGGAGGCTGGGTGGTATCTCATCCTGAACAACAAACACACCAGTGCTACAGGGAAAAAGGACCAAGCACAAACTAAGAGGACGGCCACCATGACGACCCTTGCCTAAGTGCCATGCTCCTCAAACACCACTCTAAGTGTCTAAGCTGTCTTTAACCCAGTCTCTAAGACACGGTTTAGTATTACATAGGATGCATTTCTAAGCTGTAGATTCAGGTATTTGGTATAATTTGCTTTTTTTGATGTCTAGATAGAAACAAACACCAGGAGATTCTAGAAAACAAAGAGGGATGAGATTCTAGCCCAGGTTCCCTTTCTTTTATTCTGTCATTTTTCTCTAAGCCCACTTATTTAAATTTTTTTTGAGATTTTATTTTATTTATATGGGTAGTTTACATCCATGTGTATCTGTGCACCATGTGTATGCAGGGTCTGTGGAGGTCAGAAAAGGGGGTTTGATCCCCTAGGACTGTAGTTAGAGCTGACTATCGGGCACCATGTGGATCCTGGGAATTGAACCTAGGTCCTCTGCAAGAGTGGCCAATGCTCCAACCCCTGACCCACCTCTCTAGTTCCACCCTTCCATTTCTTTATCAAACTTTAACCCCCTGAGTTCTACTGGGCTCACTCTGAAATCAAGCTACCTACCCGCAAGAGGGAAGGCAGACATGAAGGAGTGATCAGAAAGCATGATCCTGTGACCTTCATTTGTTCCCTTCCTCTCCCTATTGCACACATTAGCCCATTCCTCTAAAATTTTCTCTTTAAAAATTATTTTCTTGTTTACTTATGTGTATGTGTAAGTGCATGTGGATATCCAGAGAGGCCAGAAGAGGACTTTAGCTCTGCTGGGAATTCTACTGGTTGTGAGCCACCTACATGGGTCCTCTGTGAGAGCATCAAGTCCCCTTGACTGTTAAGCTCCTTCCAGTCGGAAGAGTTAAAACGAGATCTGTATTGCTGTAGCTCCCTTAAAGTAAAGGGATGGAACTGATGGACTGAAGCAGGGTCTCTAGCCTCATATAACCCAGACTGGCCTTGACATGGCATCTTCCTACCTTTACCTTCTGCTGCTGGGACTGTGGGAGAGCCACTAGAACCAGCTCTTTTACCCTCTGGTTAACCTAAATCTAAAGTTTCAAGGTGGCTATAAACACACACATCTCTCTCACCAGCTATCAGAAGTAACTTCTGCTGCATCACTTACAACACAAATACCATTGTTTATGTAACACAAGACGCCTGAAGTAAACACACTGAAATAAACGGTAGAGAATAGCCTCCAGCAGCACCGGCTTTATTTCCCACCACTAGTCCAGGTCTGATATTTGATTTAGAGAGGCCTTTTTCTGTCACTCTACCTTTATCCCTCCTCTCTCCAACCCCCACTCACAAGCTTAGTCTGTCAAGCATGTGGGAATGGAAGACTCCAAAATAGCAGATAACATGACCAAAATTCAAAATGAAACAAGTATCAACAACAAAAAAGAATAACCAAGAGACTGCACTGGGACATCTGTGGGACATTGGAGGGCTTCTGCTTTGCCAGATATGAAAGGAGGGGATGAAAAGTAGGCTTGCAGCTACAGAGGAATGCATGTTACTCCATGTTCAGAAGAACCTGGTCTGAAATAGCTACAGATAGAGAAATGGAGCAGGGGCTAAAATGGAGACAGTTTAATACCAGGGCTTAGAACAGCACTTCAAGGTTAGTAGAAGGTCACATCCCATCAAAACAAGAATCAAATCTCCTAAGGGAGGGGAGAAGACATTGGAGATCATATCTAATCTAATGGAGATAGTTGAGTTCTCCTCTCACTTCTTGTCTAAGAGAGCTAAAGGCTAAGTGAGGGAAGGTCCTGGATTAAATGACTTAAATGGAAGAGAAATGACGGTGAAGTCATGAAATAGAAAATATGTGTACTGATAATATTCTAACAAAAATTCCCAGTGTATTCTGAATGAAAGAAAATAAGAGCTGTCTTAATTATCTACTGCGCTGTATATAATTAAGCCCAAGAAGATACTCCAGTCTCACTGAAAGGTATCAAATAAGGTTCAAAGAAAAAGAGAGAAAAGGTGATCAGGTTAAAGCTGACCTTTAATGAGCTGTTCTTCTGTTTATGGACATTTTCTACCATTTGAAACAGACCTATAGTATAGTGGAGACTCACCATAGGACCCTTGAAGGAAGGTTTTTAACCGTATACTTCCTGATGGTTTGACTACTAATTCTTCACCGTGAGGGCTATTCTGGGTGTTAGGAAGTTCTCAACCAGTATCTCTGCCCCTCTACCTAACTACAATCAAAAGTAATCAGACATTGCCATACACCCCCTCAGAATAAAATGGCTCTGGTTGAGAATAATCGCCTTAGACTTAGGGCTGTTTAGATTCTATATATTGGGCCACTTTCACAGTGGGTTTTCAGAGCTCAGCAGTCTAGCACATTTAGTATATTTCAAATAGTGGCTGGACATCATTAGCGAATATGTGTTGTCATTTGTAACAACAATTTAAGAACGCTAAGTAGAAACCGAATAGGAAATATACAAGTGTATTATATATTTTAGGATAGTTTTGTTTGTTTCATGCATGCACGTGCCTACATGTATATAGATTAAATATGTATGTATATCTGTATACGTGTCTGTACACATGTATAATTCAGTAAAATTCAGTAAAATTTTCAAGTTAAAATTTATTTCTTCCTGTGGACAGAAGTTTTTAGAAAAGTTGCAATACAATATATGGACTAGGAATTCCGAGAAAGCCTAAGTCATTTTTCATTTTCTAGAAATATCAGTCACCTCACGTGTCCTGTAAATTATATACTCAGCAAGCCGAGCACTGGCTCACTGCTCAGGAGCACTAATCTATAGAGTGGGAGAGAAAGCAGGCCCAGGGGAGGCACAGTGTGGACCCAGGTCTTTCCCAGTAAGGAAGCTGCTTTTGCCGGGTTCACACTTGATAGAGCAGCTTCTTTCCCAGATTCCTTTCTCAGGCCTCTTTTCCTGCGATGGCCCCTTCTTGTGTTTATTCACAATCTCTGTTGTCAGCTGGCAGCTTTACACTTCTCAGTCTGATAGCCAGCCAGGCGCAAGTTCCTCGGCTGTGTCTGAGAAAGTTCAACATTGCTGCCCTCTGACTGTGTATTTAGGTCACTAACCTTTCCTGTCCTCTATAGGAGAAGAATGAGGAGGAAATGAGCTCTGAGGGTGAAGAGCTCCAGCTTCTTCCTCCTACACTTACTGTGAGGTCTGAAACAGCTTATGGGGTATGTCCAAGCCTTCTGAGGTTTCTGCTTCCATGGTTTAGATCACGGGTCTACATCTCTAAGTCAAGTCATCAGAAGGAGACCTAATCCTCCTTAACACTACAAATAGCTAGGGAAAACAGGCAATGGCTTTCTAGAACATAATTTTAATAAATGTTTCAGAATTACAGGCAATATATATTTAAACTTATTTTGTATGTATGGGTATATTGCCTCCATGTATGTCTGTATACCACATGTGTGCCTAGGACCTGCAGACGCCAGAAGAGGAGATCAGATCCCCTGGGACTGGAATTATCATCATGTAGGTGTTTGGGATCGAACCTAGGACTTCAGAAGAGCAGCAAGTGCTCTTAACCTTGGAGCAACAGCCACCATTTTCTTTTTAATTAAGAATCTATAAATCATAGATTAAGTTAATATGCATTAAGAATTCAAGGATCTTAGGCAAAGAACTTCTAGAAACCTTCTGTTGAACTGTAGAGATGATCTTTCTCAGTCTGACCAGTTCTACACAACTAAATGCTGAGAACCAATACGAAGCCTTTAGAAGTTGCTTATAGAAATAAACAACTTAAGAACCAGAAAAGAACTTATCCTATCCAACTTCCTTTTGAAGCAGAGTCCTGCTCTGTAAGTTCAAGGCATGTTGTTGTCTTGTTTGTTGAGTCTAGAAATAGGCTTTTATTTTACTTCTGCCATTCATTAGCAATGTGACCTTAGGGAAGCTTAATCAAAAGCATAATTTTAGTCTATTAGAAGTGCTTTTTAAACATTGTCTCCTTGTGAATTCTACTTCCTTGTTTTAGATTTATCCTCTGGGTTAACAGTATTAGGGCGAATCTATCTCTAAAGATGGTACATTACAGTTTTAATTCAGTAATTATTCCATTCTTACTCTCCTCTATAAGCTATATAGACATGACTGCCTCAAAGCTGGGCACCCACCAGCCACCTAATGTCTTGAATGATGGAGAGAAATGAACTCTCTCCCATATTGGCTCCATCCTCTATATTTCTGCTGTTTTAAGATTCCTTTCTTAAATTAAGAGTACCCAGAACCAAATATGCCTGAGAGGAGACCTGACCTGCTGCACGTAGGGAACAGAGCCGTGTTTGATCTTGATGCTGTCTGTCAGCTGACAGTTCACGACTATGCTGGTGTTTGCACATACACAGCACTAACTGACACTGCCTTTGCAGCCAACTAAAATTGTTAAGTCCACATATGTACATTAGAAAAGTTAACAGCTCGTCATTAAATCTGTAAATGTGCAATATAAACATGTAGGAGTCAGGTATGGTGGTGATACATGTCTGCAATCCCAGAAAGAAAGGTAGAAGGAGGGGGATTTGAAGGCCAAGGCCTATCTGTATGATGTAGAGAGACCCTATTTCAAAGAAACAAAAAAGAAAAAAAGAAAATCTAAAATTTAGCTTATATGTATGCCATCCAAATTCTATTTTGTGGTCTTAGTTAATAATGTCAACCTTTCAAATCTTTTTGAATATTCATTTTGTCATTCCTCTAAGGTTGGGTTGTTTCCAAAATTACTGATGAAAAACACTGAAGAGGGGAAGGGAGGAGCAATTCTCCATCACTAGAAATGGCTGCCCAGGACAAAAGCATCAGTTTACCCCACCGAACCCTGTGTGTGTGTGTGTGTGTGTGTGTGTGTGTAAAAACCACTTGAACTAGCCACAAATTCCTTTAAAGTGCTAACTGATCCTGGTCAAATATGTTCATCTTTATCTATAGACATATCATAACAAATACCTGTTGAAATCCAGACATATGTTACCATCACTATTTCCTTTCATTGTTCTGTCAAAGAAGTTACCAGAACTAGGCAGGACATGTGCCTACAGAATCCATTCCACCACCCACCACCTTGGATTCACTGTTTCCTTTCCTGAGTGTTCAGAAAACATTTATTTCATAACATGCTTCAGAAACTTCCAGATATAGATGTCAGAGTCCACAACTTATATCTATATTTTTAAAGGAAAGACATTTGTCCATATGTAATCCATCCAAAAATGATCATTTCTTATTGATCTTAGATCTCTAGTGGTAAATATAAATTTATCCAGTTTCACAGACTGGACTCATCTATGTTAGGTACATGGATTTGAAACTGGTTAAGTCAATTGTGGTGGTGCATGAAGGAAGCAGTTGCTAAAAGGGATGAGGTGAAGGAACTCACAAGTTCCAGGTTAGCCTGAGCTGTATCTACAGCCTGCAAACACAGCTCTTGGGTAGAATGCTTGTATATCATACTCATGGCCTGGGTTTGATTTTCAGTACAAAACCAAAACAGACAAAATACTTTAAAAGCTCTACTATTATTTCCATTTTTATTGTAGTTTTCAATTCTATTTTCATCATGTTTATTCTTATTAGATCATTTTCCTTTCAAAGAAACCAAAACAGAGATTAAACAGCCTAGAATATAGACCCATTGGTTTGTTGTGAATGAATAAATGCTTTCTCAGTGTCAGCTGCTAATAGTCTAGCATCTATCCCAAACAATCAGCATGACTCTGAAATTAAGTGCTGGCTCTTTTAAGAAGCCATTCTTTCCTGATTTTTATCAGCCTTAGCTCCTTCTACACTCTAGTGTGCTGGCCACTATTCTCATCAGTGCCATTGCTAGTTGATCTGTATGACTTAGTCTATGTCCTCTCTCTAACTTCCAGTGTTCCTCTAGAATCTGATCTCAATATTGATCTTAGTCTCACTTGATGTCGGCTCTTCTGTTTTCCCTCATTAGATTTGTGTGTTTAATTTGTTCACATGCTTACTTAACCTTGGATTTGGTACAACTTTTTCTAAGTGCCAAAAGAATAAGACTTACAACTTGGAGGGCAGGGTTTTGACCTCCTTATTAGGCCGTTTTCTGGAGCATTTAGCATAATAGTGACAAACACATAATAAACTGTCAAATATCTAACTCAGTTCTGTTCTAGAACTTTCATGAATACTTCTAGTGCCACTATTTCAATTCCATTGGTTATATAGTTCATAAAGCAGTATGCTTTAAAAAAAAAAACCTCACTCTTTTTTGTTTCCCTATGAGTCCCAGTATCTCTCACCCACTCCTGTTTTTCCCTGTGAGGCAGCTGTTTCCCAGCATTACTTTATCTACTGTCTTTATCTCCTCCGTTGTCCTTGAGAGGTGGTCTCCTGCAGAGCACACTTTCTGGTGTCTGTGATCAGAACCCACCCTGAGTTACCAAAGACGCTGGCACCAAACACAAACTGCACCGGTGTGGTGATACACACTTGTGATCCCAGCACTCTGGAGGTGGAGGCCACAGGGTCAGACCTTCAAGGTTACCTTGAATCTGAAGCACTATCTCAAACAAACAAACAAACAAACAATCCACAAAACAAAAACAGGCAAATATATTATCTATCTACAGTCTAGTAATTATGAGCAACAGAGCCAGTGTTTCTTCAAGTGTAATTCATTTGCATCCAGGTCAAACCTATTGATTTAGTCAGTGGCAGTCTTTCAATCACAATCTGGATACACCATTCAACAGATTCTGTCACTCTATCTGTTGTGGTCCTCAACCAACAGGTCAGAATCTCTGTAAGAATCATTCTTGACTTCTTCCTGTCCTCGACCCCACTCCCAACAGCACACATGTAATTGAACTGACTCTACATCTCCACATCTTACGGGCCTGCCACGTGCACCACCCTGCTGGCAGTGGCCCAAGCTGAGCTTCTTGATGTTTATCTCTCTCACTTTAACCCCTTCCTAGTTTGTCTCATCTCCCTGGCTCCAGCTTTGCCTCTTTCCAAACCGTCTGCAGCACTGTTAAAGTCATTTCTCCAAGTTTCCAAAAATGATCATGTTGCCACGATGTATGTTTGTAAACTGCATCCCATCAAGTGGTAGACAGATGCTATGCTCTTCATGAGACTCCTATGAGTTAGCTCTCATGTCTTGTACATGGTACATCCCGAACCATTTAGCTCCCATGAGGACCAGATGGCTTACACTTCCCCCTGCTCTGCTTGGAGCTCTGCACCGTCACATCTGCTGTAACCCCTACTCTTCCACATCTGCTTTGATGTCACCTGGTCTGGGAGCCTTCCCTGGGTGTATCACAATTGTCTGCTTCATCTTTCTCTGAGTCACACAGGATTCCTTTAAAAGCCTTCATTTTACACCAGAACTCCTCATTTATAAGTTTGAACCTCCAGTTGGATAACCAACTTCCTCTTGTGGAGACTTGGAGGTCTTTTTAATGTATTTTTAATCACTACATTTGAAACAGAGTATCTGAGCAGTAAATATCAGTTCATACATGTAGTGAGGAAGCCTTGGGCCTTAGAATATGATCACAGTAGAAAATTAGCTCTGTACAAAGCATATTCCCCAATATTTAAAGAAGAAAACAAGTGGTAAGCTTTTAATTATTCATGCTTCCTGTGAAGGACAATGACAGATTTAAAGTCTTGTGGACAAGGTATGGCAGTGTAAACCTGCAATCACATCACTTTGAGGCTGAGGCAAGAGGATCATGAGTGAGGCCAATGTGGGCTACAAAGTAAGACTGTCCCAAAGCAAAGAGATAAGCAGGCACTGGGCATGGTGGCATTCAGTTGCAATCCTAGAACTTGGGAAGGTGAGATAGAAAGAGTAAGGGTTGGAAGTCAGCCTGGGCTACATGGTGAACCCTTGGTATGAAACCAAACCAAACCAAAACTCTGAGACCGTATACGATACAGAAATGCTTTGTATTTGCATTCCATATGTAGTTACATAAATGTCTGCTCATAAGCCTTAGCTTTACATTCCTAATAATAACCCTTTTGAAAGCTAGCAGTCAAATTAAAATGTGGGCTGTATACCAGCTACAAATGAGTGCTGTCAGGAGTATGTTGGTAATAAGTCAGCTGATGTAGAATGAGGAATTTATCATGAATAATCCATGGAATGGGCAAGTCACACATACTTATGCATCCCGCTGGAAGGGACAGGAGGTGAAAGGCAAGGGTTAGTGGCCCAGCCATGGCTTCTTTCTGCACACTATAAATTTCAGAGAAGGGAGACAGCTGCCTGCCGACTGCCTACGCTTCTGTTGGTTTTCTTGGCAAATGAGGCCTGAGGACAGAAGGGGCTGAAAGTCAAACACAGAGGTCTATGATGACTAAGTCAGCCCTGCGTTTTGGGAAGTGCCGTTCATGGATGGAACAACACCAAGCTTCTTCCAACCAATTTTTGAAATAAGAAAGAAGAAAAGAATGCAGCAGGATGGGGATAGGGTGGGGACACAGACAAAAATCAAAATCCGGGATCCCTTTCTAACAAATATGGCATAGAAAGAAAACATTTGTATATCTTGAGTTTTGGGAGAAATAAGATGGAGTGCAAAGGGTGATCTGCAGACATTCTTCCAGATTTGGGCACTGTGACGCCTTTAAGACTTTAATTTGAAAGCTTATTACATATGTCTAGTGTGCCTCTGAAGACATTTGTTAGGAAGGCACAGCATAACTACAAACGCCTCTGGCTGGCTTGACTTCTTAGAAGTTGAACGAACTGAGTTTAGGTCTCTGTCTTTTTAAAATAGGAGAATTCTTATGCTCTCTTCTTCACAAGATCAATTAAAAAAAACGAAAAAAATAAATGTTTTTGAAGATGCTGTGCTTATGCATGTGACAGAGAAAATGCCCCCTTTTGATCTTTGTAACAACCACTACCAGATCCAGAGATCAGGACGGCAGAAGACAGTGAGCTTTGTACTTCCTGCCTCAATTTCCCTCCTTCCCAGCAGGGTCAGGGAAATAAAGACAGAAACGGTAAGCCAGTAGACAGTAAGTAAGTAAGTAAGTAGTACAGACTGACTAACCAGATTGGAGAGAAGCCTGTGGAGTTAGCGATAACATGAAAATTATGTTAGAACCTTCCCAAAGCTTAACCTCTGTATCCTAAACAATGACACTTTCATTTTTGAGACTAGAAGATGCACACTGCCCCCTTTCCATCTCCCCAGCCCCATGTGAACTGCAGGTCTGGCTCATTCACAGCCCCTAGGTAGTTACCCTGAGCCTGCCTTTCTCAGTAGCATGCAAAGGCAGGGAGGTGGCTAAGAAGGCAGGGTAATTAAAAGGGCCACCCATTCAGAAGAAAATGGAGTCAGCTGAAGGGAAAAGGGCAGTGAGAGGGTGCAAAGTCCTTAGTACTGGAGCAGCAGGAAGAAAGGCAAAATACAAAGGAAGAAGCCGTAATTTAGTGGTTGTCCTGACAACCAGGGTCCCTATTGCTCCCAGCAACTTTAACTCACTGGGAGTGCTCCCCTTTTGACTGAGGGCATGATCACCACTGGAGGGAAGAAGAAAGGACACAGAGGGAGAAGAGTAAGTAATTATGAGCTCTTTATTAGAAGGGAAAACTTCCACATGTCCCTGCTATTAGAAGCACCAGAGTTAGAGTGTGCACAGCCAGGATTTGGAAGAGAACTACCTGGGATCCTATTTAAATCAGTAGACATAGCAGAGCTTCAAGTCAGGCAAAGGAAATGGCTACAGAAGGCTGGAAAAGACCAGCCTTGAGAACAAAGGATCAACAGGAGGAGATATTCACGAGAAAGAAACAGTAGAAATACAGGCAGGGGAACAGGAGAGGAGAAAAAGAACTGGATGGGGATTCACCTGGGGGAGTTATTTAATAGCACTGGCTTTTGCTTTCCTGTCTTTAGGATGATTTCCAAATCTTCTCACGCCGAAGGCTATGCTGACACCAAGGAGAGACACTCGGGATACAAGGGCAGCATGGTGGCAGCTTCAGAGTCTCTGATAATCAGCTGCAGTTAGAAAACGTGGTAAGTAATGCATAAAATCCGAGGAGAGAAACCACAGCAGAGAGAGGAAGGGGCTACTGGAAGCTAGTCTTGCTATGCATTACACAGGGAGTCTCCTTCACAGACAGGCTTAATCCTCCCCGAGAACTGCAGTCCGCTGGCCCTGACATCAGAGTGAGAGGAAAGCACAGTCCTCGAGTCCATGTTTTCTCTTTCCCTGCTCCAAAGCCAAGCTTTCTTCCTGTACAGGGCACTTGATGGCAACTCTAAGGGCACAGGAAAGACCAGAATGGAGCTGGGGGTTTAGTTCAATGGCAGAGCATTTGCCTAACTCATGGGATGCTTAATACTCAGCATCTGGGGGAACGAGGGATAAAAAATGTGCATTAACATTGATTGATTCTCCAAGGTGAGCTAATAGTAGTACGCCACAGGATCTCAATGCCTGGCTGAAAGAAATGAGAAATGCCCATGATTATATTATAGTTTCCTAAGACAGTAGCATTGGGCAATCTGGCCCCGATGGTCTCTACTTCAGTCAGATGTATCATCACGTATATCTAAGGCTTTGGGATCCAAAAGGGCTTGAATGTAGGTGATCTCATAGAGGACCGGCAAAATTCTTCCAATACGGATGTGCAACTGGCTCATTATTACCGTATCTCTAGTTCGTTCTGTTCTGAATGCATCAGTCCCAGCACGGAATTCATAAGGGACAGAACCCACTCAAAAGGGCATCTCTGACAGGCCTGAGCAGAGAAAAATAGCATGCTGAGGACCCATCAGAAGGGAGGGAGGAAAAGGAATGTGGAAGACGAAAGAAACTCAGCTTGTTTATGTCACTGGCACCATGGAGTGGCTTCTGAATTATGGAGCAAAGCTTGAGCATTATCACGAGCTAAGGCAGGAGAACTACTGCAAAATAGTTCTTTCTCAAAGGCCAATGGGTATTTTTAACCTGCAGCGCCACCTGGTGCCTATAGGGAGAATTCTGGTACTCATTCTTCCAAGTTGCAGATGTACACTCATGGTTCAAAGAGCCAGATTAAAACCATTCAAAATATGAGATACTTTCTATTTAAAAGTACAGATAACACACTCTATTCAAAAATGTGTCACAATTTGAAAGACTACTTAGCTTAAATGATGCCTATCTTATAAGGTCCAGCTCCAAACACATACCTTCCTCTAGTAAGCCTTCCTAAAATTATTCCACATTAGCTTTTCCCTAAATGACCTATTTAGAGAACAGTTTAGACAGAGTGAGGTGAAGTGACTTGTTTTCTAAGTCACAGAGGTAGTGAGGCACATGGAAGGATTTCAATGTTCACACCCATTCTTTCTTTGTAGAGAGGGGGAACAGACAGCGTCACAACAGGACATGCTTCCAGACAGGATACGCTCACTGGGTCCTCACAGTGGGGTCAAGATGCTCAAGGGCACTGTGCTTTTTTGGAAAGTAAAATGGTACCATTGTGGTAGATGGCCTGAAAGGAAAGCTTCTGTAAACCATGGCTCTGGGTATCAGAGCTGCCCAGTCCAGCTGGGGACCTCCTGTGGGGGACAAATGCAAGGCAGACAATGTATATGGTAGACAAAACTGCTGGGGTCCCTTCTGGCCCAGTCCACAGAGGTCAAGGGCTTCCCTTCAACATCCCTCGAAGAGGAAGAAATCAGGTGTGAGACAAAGATACTGGAGCTGTACTGAAAGGTGCAAAGTCACAGAGTAAAGGGACACAGCACTTGTGTGGCTGGCTCTGAATTGTTTGATATTCTTTCTCCAGCTGTGAACAGGGTGTAGAATAGAAACACTAGGAAGGGCTAATCTCTGGCTCAGCAGTACTTCAAATTAAGTCAGAGCCTGCTGATGGAGGCAAGTGTATGTGATACCGTCAGAAGCATCTGACCCAGAGACCAGTCTGGGGAAAAGCAAAGACTAGATGGGACTAAGAGTCTGGAACCTAGGTACTGTTTTGTGAGTGAGTTTGCACACAAGAGAAGCAGGAGTGTGAGTGGAAGGGTGTATCAATTTCCCCACCTGCAAAATGTGAACATGCATGCCTATCTTATAGAACTGCACATCAGTGTGTACAGTAAATAGGTGCATCTGCTATAGTGAGTATGTAATAATGTCAGCTCCTTCCTGCTGTAATTGCTTGTATCCTTTTGGGGTCAGGCCTTCAGTTTCTCTTAATAACTACTGTCACAAAGGCCTCTTGGGTTGTAACATGCACGCACCCACTGAGAAAGAAAACTTGAGTAGAGTTCTACCCCAGTAACACCTACAACTCTGAAGTGGCTTAAGAGGACAGTAGGAGAAGGAGTGTTCGTATCAGCCATTGCCAATTGTCCTTAGGAGCAAGGCTATCCCACTGGGTAGCCTACACTCTCTAGTAGTACCATGCTCTGTCACCACCTTCTGGACTTTCTTGGGAGATGGTGCGTTGAACAACACCTTTCCTGAGAGGACTCCATGGCCTAACATAAGCTTTAGAATTGCATTTAATATTGAATTTGCAGGTTTACTGCTGTTGGATTTCTTCAACCCACATGTTGGTTTCTTCTTTTTGCTAAACTCACTTACCTTATGTATTGTTTACTCTCTTCTACTTCCTACCTCACTGAATTTTTTTGTTCCTACTGTGTCAGGCAATTCCATCTCCATATATCCCGGACACATAGACACACACTCATTTTCTTTCTCTCACACACACTTTAAGAAATCTAGACAAAGACGCCAGGAATGTGTCTGCGCCCTTTTGACATAGGGTCTGATGCCATCTTCAGGGCCACAGGGAGGGCAGAGTCATGGACATGGCATTTATGTACTCTGATGCTGGCCTGGCTCCTATTTTTATCGTGGCATGGCTCTGGGCATCTAGGCAGGGAGCTAGTCCAGCTTCTTCTCATTCCTTTACTCTCTACATCAGGGCTCCAAAATAATTTTACCCCTTACCTTGGCTGGGTCTTCCTGCCCCAAGCCTTCTACCATCAATGGGGCACAGTGCATCTCTCCTTCCCTCAAACCCAGACTAGCTCTGAGTGCTTTCCCAGTTTCCTAAATCCAGTTCTGATGCATACAGAGAACTGCTATGTTTCTTATGTTTTCAGACACGAGAAGTTTGCACAAGCTGGCTTCATTCGTTCCTTGGCTTAGACTGCTATCCTCACTCCCCTTTCCTCCCAAATAAGGAGTTCTCCTCGTTACATAATTGGACGTTCCCAGCACAGAAGCTGACATGAGGTCAGCCACGCATGCGTGCAAGACTTGCCTTTGACTTAACGATGCCTTTTTTGGGCAACTAACTTCTCTTGAGCTTCCCTCCCCCACTCCCTCCACACCATCAACAATCAAGGGAGATTTATAAGCCTGGCACAGATTAGAACTCCTCCAAAGTTGGCTTAGAAGGAGGGGTCATGGGGTTGGATTTACTCTGTCTCCCCTGCCCCGCCTTTGCAGGCTACAGAGAGTGCGCTTACAACTTGGCAGGAGTCCCTGGAGTCCAAGGCAGTGCTGTATATAGGTCTTTTAAGGGAGCAGGGAGAGTAAAGGAAGCTGGAAGCAGAAGGAAGCGTGAAGCATGTCTGCTTGGAGACACCGAGCTGGAGGGTATAATGTAAGGACGTCTTAAGGGGGCACGGCACCTACATCTAGGTGGCTGTGCTATCCTGGATACCCAGACTGCACAGCGGTCAGGACAAGTAAAGCTGCAACAGCAGCTATCTGTGGCCAGCTTCGTAAAGCACATAAAGGACAGGAACTCAAGTGCCCTGAGGTTTCAGATGGAAATGTGGGAGTCGGTCATGGGGACACTAGGACCTCATACATCATCCCTTCTAGTGGAGTCAGGGTGGGCATGCTGGGTGTGTGTGCTGCTGCTCCAGGAGGGATCCAATTCCCAGCCTCTTTGCTTACCACACAAACACCTTTTAAAAAATAAAGACCCTGACCTATCCAGGGAAGAGATGGAGGTTCATGTCAGAGGTTCTCCTTGTTCCATGTAGACATGGACATCCAGTTTGGAGTCTATGAATACCTGCTAATCTCTCCCAATGGAATGTTCCCCACTCTGAGCAGTGATTTTTGTGGTGATTCTTGACCCTTGAAACCATGGGCAAAGGTCTTATCCTGAAAGTGAAGAAAATCACTATAGATTAAAAGTGGAAAAAAATGTGTTTTAGATTCTGCATATGTTATTTATGAACTTTATGGTTTAATAACTCAAATTCCTTACAAGTCATAGATTTCTCATGTTAGAGGTGGGGGGATTATAATACCTCTTTCACAGAGCTCTTTAAAGGGATTAAACTTTAAAATATTCTCAAAGTGACAAATATAATGTCTGAGTGAATTAATATCTCAATAGACATTTGCTGCATAGTAACTACACTTAAGCCAAGAAGATTATACATTGTGATACTTGGATCCTGAAGTGAGCCTGTTTTCTTCATGTTACCACACACTGGAGACTTGTTGATGGAAGACTATGGGCCATAAGGGGTCAGGTCCCTAAAGTTTTGGGGTGGAGGAAAATGTTCCATTCTTCAAAGGCCACAAACTCTGCTCCCTTCTGCTTATTAAGAAAGCATCTAAAATATTACAAAACTAGAATGAATTCTGAGAAACAAATCAAAAACACTACAAAAAGATGGGGAAATGATTTATAGGCAATGAGAGGTCCTTGTGGCCCTTGAACTACAGTGAAGGAGCAATTTCTCAATCTTAGCACTAGAGGCATTTTGGGAAGAGTATGTCATTGCTGTGTGTGCACTGGGTAGGGGAAGGAAGGAGTGCAGTTGGGGTGCTCTGTGTAACACAGATGGAAAGCAGCACCAATGATCTTCACCCCCAGATGCCTGCCAGGAGCTGTTTCTACCCTCCACCCCTACTGTGACAACCAAAACTTCTCCAACGTTGCTAAATGTCCCTGGGAACAAAAGAACCCCATTGAGAATCACTGCTTTGGGGAAAATGGATAATCTACATAATATACTATTAGAAGAATCACTGTCAAGGAGAACGAGCGGAGAAGAGGATTCCTCAATATCAGGGGAAGTGAGAGAGGATGCCATTACAGGCTCCACAGAACAAATGAAATCTGGTCTTCAGTATTTGAAAAATGTTTATTACTATGTCAAACATGAGGGAATGGGAAAGACCATAACAATGGATAAGAAATCAGCCACAGGAACCCCCACATTCATAAATTTTTCAAGCCACTTGTGAAGCCCAGGTAAAGCTAAGATATAAGTCTGAGTTTCTCTCTCTGTTTTACCATCCTGTAAGCACTATGTCCTAGTAAGAGAAATGCTCAGCACACAAAGGTAAAAAACAGAACATATGTATGATGACAAGGATTCATACCATACAACAGATTACAGACAAGTCAGAAACCATAAGCCACAGAGAGACAGAAGACACAGGAGAGAAGTGGAGAACTGAAGTCTGGGCTCATTCTTGGTCAAATGACTCCAAAGGGAAGTACTTTGATTACTTTTCTTAATGTGATGCCAACGCATGCTTGGTGACTGAGATCGCCGCTAATGTATTTAAATTGACTGCATTTTGGTGCCCTGTGTGAGGAATCTCTAATATGTTAAACTCATGTGCTAAAACAGGCAGACTGAGTTAAAGTAATCTAAGAATACAGGCAATGTCTGTAACTCAGTGTGCTTGATATGTCAGAAATCTTAGAGAACTGGATATATTCAAACTTTGGTCAAGGTGGTTACTAAAGGGTTTCTATGGGGCCTCTTCCCCACACCCCTGTATTAAGGAATCTACCTTCTGCTGAGTTCATGAGTTCCTTATATGTGATATTACACCTTCCTAGTATAGAAATGAGTTTCATGTCCAATTTCTTAGCAAATTGAGGCTCTAATGTGGCAGAGGGCTCAGCAATCTTACCTTTGAACTAGAGTTCCAAAAATAAGGGAGAACAACTTCTTCATGCCTTCAGTACACAGCCATTCCCACTGCTCCATTAACAGTAGCAGGATCAGATCGAAGGCCGTGTCGGCTAACTTTGTCTCTGCTCCTGCGGGACAAAGGTATCACAAGTAACCCTTCCTCTTTCAGAGCTTCTCCAGCTTCATGCCATCCTCTTAGAGTTTTGAGATCCCTCTGCACAATATAAATCAGGAAACACTTGTATCTAGAACACTGAGTTATATGCTCTGTATGGTTTTATAAACTTTTTATGTTCTGATGTTCTGTCTCTTCTCCAAAGTTTTTTTTTATCTTATTAACAAGTTTTACACTTAATTATTTTACTTATCTGGCATCAGTTTTCCCCTTCCCATCTTTCTCCAAGACACTGACTCCATTCTACTCTGAATAGGGGCTCACAACTGGTGACTAATTGGAATTGGCAAGGCCTTGTCCCTTCCACTCGCCCCACAGCGAATGATGGAAAGGAGTGGGCAGATCAGGGAAAAGAGCTCAGCTTCATTCTCCCGCAGGAAACCCATCTCCACTCCACAGAGCTGTGGGGCTGGGTTCAGAGGCTTTGGCCTGATTCTGAGATAACACGTGGTTCTAGAAAGAGTACCACACCTCTGGTAAAATGTCATGACATTTACCAATTTTTTTCCTATTTGGAAGACGTGAGGGGCCACAGATGAGCTCATGTTTATTCTCTGCTGGAGAGATCTGAACATCTGTTTACTGGACAGGAGCATCTCTTCTCTAAACCTGTGCTGGGCTCCCGCGTCATGCTGGCGTTCCACGATGATTAGGGGAATCCTGGTACTTCTGCTGTGATCAATCTTAACACTGTTATTTTCAATGCTCACTCTGCTAGTCTACGCTCACTGGGGATCTCTGAAACAGCCTGCGCCAGCTTTCCTCTTCCAAGGGTGTTCCAGAATACAAATCACTTTGGATTTGGGCAGATCTGTTAGAACTGAATCTCACTTCTTTTTAAACTCTGCCCAGTACCTATTTTTCTTTTTCTGTGCTGTATTTCAAGGGGGTGTGGGAAATGATGAGTTGTTTTGCATTCATTTGCTCAAAGGTGGGCTATTCCTCCTTCAGAAAACAGCCTCCTCACTGCCATCATCTCCTCGGGATGAGCATTTGTCTGCAGCTGCCACCCTGTGGTTACATCTAGTCATAGCAGTAAAAATAAAGCAAACAAGGAACCACAAGGTCCTCTTGAAGAACAGATAAGCTCTCTTAACACACAAGCACTAATAATCAAGACAATGCCTCACAAACATGCCTGAAGACCAATCTGACTTAGGCAATCCCTCAGTCATGGAGGTTTTCCTCTCAGATGACTCTAGCCTGCCTCCTGCTGACAATTACAGTTGCACAGGACAATAGTAAGTCCCATCTGTCACATTCTTAAATTGAGGTCCACACAGTAGAAGCCAGGTAAGTTGTTCTTGGGCACCTGGGAGTAAATATGAAATTAGTTCTTTCATCCCCTTCTGATCTCAAGATTTTGTGATCATCTAGTCTTTGAAGGGGTCTTTGTTTTAGTTAATCAATATAACTTTCTTCTTTTTAAGTTTTATGTCACAAACATACTAAAAGCCAGGTTCTGATTCTTCCTCTGTAGGGTATGTTTGATCTTCTCCTGGGAAGAAAATGCTCTTCTCTCTTTTTCCCTGGGGAACTAGAAAGCTTCGCCTGCAATGGCAGGAAGTAAAGTAGGACCAGATCTGAGGAAAGATGAATTCTATGGGTGATTCTGTGGTCTACCATGTGGAGACACATGCTATTTGATATTTAGGCATCACTGATCCATGTACAAAGGCAAAACTGACAGAGAGCTTATGACAGTCCCTCGGTACGGAGGGCATAGAGTAAGAATACAACCTAAACTAAACATCCAGAATGATGTTAAGGAACCCCAAAAGGGACAGAGAGAAAGACAGAGAGGGAGAGAAAGAAACATCAGGAAATTGGTACCACAGACACTGAGGGAGGGAGATGTCTAGGAGACAGTAACCCCTGTGTCAAAAACAACACACTGATTCTATGCATATATTATGCATGTAGATTTTTCCCTGCTGCTTGACTGGCTCTGAGGACTATGTTTATCTTACCCACCTCTGGCCCCAGCACCTCTAATTCTGGAGGAGTTCAAAACATGGATCTCTTGGCAAAGCACAAGAGAAATGAGAATTACAAAGTGCACCTTCCCTAAGTCCCAGTGGACTTCTCCCTGGATCTTCTTTGAAAAAGCAAAGGTCATGTCACTCACCTGGGTCACTGTTGTTAGGTTCTTGGGCTACGACAGCTGTGTCCCGCGAACAGTTATCCACACATTCTTTGGGGACTTGTTGGGGATCTTTATCTGGGACTTCTGCTGCCTGCATTTCCAGTAACTTTGTCTGTTTTTCAATGAAGGATTCCATCGCAGACAGGATCTCTGACTTCTGGAGAAACAGTCAGTGGCAAAGATCACCAAGAATGCAGGAGGTAGAATAAATGTAGCATCCAGGTTTCCTATCTTCCGCTTGCAAAAGTACAATGGGCACAGAGCCCACTAACCCCAGGCCACTTCAGGAAAGTTCTCACTCCTTACCCAAGTAGCAAGTAAAACTAGCCTGCTCTAGGACAACCACTTTTGTGCACTGCTGGGTCATCTGTTCCCATCTAGAAACTGATTTTCCTTTTTCTTCTCTTCCTATCACTATTATCGCAAAACCATTGCCGCAGGAAGCCAACTTACCAACTCAGAACTGATAGGATTCTAAAGTACTCAGAGGAAATGAGTACTGTTAGCATAACATTTCAAGACCCAGATATCAGCCAAGTCCTTGACCAGGGCACTTGATTCTTATCTGATGTCAGAGAAGCCTCCTGCATACTTATCTGCAGGATCAAAACCTCAATTGTGATTCTAGCAGTTCTCTTGGTTTGCTCCTACCTCCTGGAAACAGTAGAGAATACTGTCCTCCTCCTCGTCTATACTCAGTGCAGGAGCAATTTTACTGGAGGAGAACCTCAGTCTGGACCTGACACAGAGACAAAGGTAGAATGAGATGCAAGTCAAGATCATAGTCCCTATAAAAGAGTCTGGTAAGTATCCACAATATATTAAAGCTGAAGCACCCATGCTTACTCCAGAGGGACTTAGTGTTCTCACAACTACCTGGAAGATGGGACCCCCGAAATCCCTCAAACAACATATACCTGGTAATTCTTCAAACAGTGTCATATTTATGCTATTTCTATAGTGCATTTATGAAAGGATTTTTGTCAAGTAAAATAGTGCTTAGTCTGTCATGGCTACATTCCCAGAGCCGTGATGACAGGTTTGCATAAGAAATCTGTTGAACAGATTAACAGACAAATATCATAGACTAAGGTTTTTGTTACTGTTTTGTTATCTTGTGGGGACAATCACTTGTTTCCCTTATACTACAAATAAGACTGGACAATCAATTGCAAATGACAACTTCAATAAATAGGGCTCTTAAACACAGGCATCGTGGTTATTGCTTCATATATGAGCATAGCTGGAAGGCTAAGTATTGAGACTACAGGGATGACTAGAGATTAAGAGCACCTATTGTTCTTTCAGTCCCCATATCAGGTAGCTCATAGCTGCCTATAACTCCAATTCTGGGGGATTCGATATCCTTTTCTGATCTCTGTGGGTACTAGCACATATGCGCACACACACATACACACACACACACACACACACACACACACACATGTGCACGCACACAAATAAAAATAAATAGATCTTTTTATTTTAAAGCCTGATGTAAAGATAGTATTGCTGGCTCTTAATATGAACATAAAGATGAAAATAACCAGTCAGGTACATATTCATTTAAATTCCCCCCCCCCCTTTCTCTCACATGAACCCAATTCACACAATGTTTTCAGTTAGAGTTAGGGTGCATGTGCTGTTCTTGCCCCTCCACATGCTGGCATGGAGTGCTTCCAAGGACCAGCTGGGACATTAATGCGGCAAGAGCAGCAGAAGTACACCCGTTACTAAAATACACCCTGCAGGATTCCATTCTAGTCCTTTCCTGATTACTGCTAGAGTAAGTAGTCTCTGAGCCAAAGTTTCCAGAAATGATGGCAAACAAATCAATTGTAAGTCTTAATTTAATTCTTCCTAGGAAAGAAATACCTCAATTTCTACAAGAAGAAGAGTATAAGAGTATTCTGTCTTTAGTTTTCCCTTCTAGTCAACAACTCCCAGTGAGTGGGCCCAGGGTTCCCTGGACGGGAGCAAACACTCAGCAGTACTGCCTACTCAGACTCTCTGGGTAAAGCGCTGTGGAACCCAGCCTTTGGCCTGGCTAAGAAGCTGATGGGTACCATGCACCTCCTCTCTTCTAGGGTTTGAGAATGGAATGGGGCTTTGACACCTGAGGACAGGGGCCCTGGACCACTGAAGGGCTTCTCACTTGTTAGCCTTCTTGCCTTCTGTCTGGGGCTTGCTTTCATTCTCGGCTTCACTCAGCTCCTCTGTGGGGCTCTGGGGTTCAGAGCGAGGAAATGCTGTCTTCAAGGTGTCCACAATCGCACTCACCACCATCTGCAGGGTTGGAGGTACAGGGTCAGTATGACTATGCACATTCCTGACGGGCAGTGAAGGAGAACAGAGCAGTTATCTCTCTGTGCTTTACACCAAAGGCTGAAGGACGCAGCCATCCGCAGAGCCTTTGAGAAAACTGGACAAGAGCCAGGGACAAGAATTCTTTTCTCTCTGTCTAGAACAATCTTTTCTTCAGAGTAAGACAAACAATACCACAGACAAGAAGCCAAATACAAAACAGGGAGAAATAAAAACCCAAGCAAGTTCTTCACACTAGAGAAAACTTTTAGTTAATATTTTTCATTTTACATTAAAAGGTGACTCCTACCTTCCAACTGACAATACCATCACCAAAGTGTGGCTCAGTAGAAATTACAAAGGCATGTAAGGGAAAAAATAAAGATTATAAGAAGAAAAGAGAAAATTCAGTGTGGCAGCTTAAATAATATAAACATGTTGCAAAGACTCATAGAGTAATAAGTTGGGTTTATAGTCAGATCAAACAATTCTCTTCTTTAGGTACAGAAAGAATAAAAATCACACAGGCTGGCAGTTAAGGCAGCTGGAATTGCTATAAAGAAAAAACCTATCCGTGAAAAGTAAGAATCATCTACAGTTTTTCAGAGTAAGTTGACATGCATGTATTTGCTATTAAAGGAAGTGTACAAAGGATAACTATCAGGGGAATGGAAGTAAGCAATGGTAATGAATGCCCCACAGGAGCACAGCCTGTACAGCCAAGACACACTGGACAACCAGCAAGACCACAGGGAACACCAGGAAAAACAAACCAGGAAGGGAACAGAGGATGGAATGGAATGAACATAAATAATACAGCTTATAAAACACACCTTGCAGGCTGGGGAGATGGTTCAGTGGGCAAAGTCCTTACTCATGAGAACCCAAGCTCAGACTCCTAAGTACCTATATAAAAACTGGGTGTTATGGTGCATATCTGTAATTCCAGTGCTGCTGGCCTGGAGGCAGACCCCACAGGCTTGCTAGCCAGCCAGTGTAACTAGAAGAGATATTCAGGTTCAGTGAGAAACCTTGTCTCAAATATATATATATAGTGTGTATATATGTATATATGTATGTAGATATGTAGATATGTAGATATGTAGATAGATAGATAGATAGATAGATAGATAGATAGATAGATAGATGATGAAGGAAGAATTTCCATGTCCTCCACACACATGCATGGGTGAATACACTTGTGTGCATATGCATATACATGAAATTCAATTTTCTTTCCTGTCTCAAGATTGTAATTGAGGGGAGGGCCTTTATCTGTGCCTTCTACTTTGGCCTTACTGGAAATTAGCACAGTGCCTTGCTCAAAATTGTCGGTCTGGCTAAATGTGATGGCATTTGTCTGTAATCCAAGCATTTGGGAGGCTAAGGAGGAAGAGTTTGAAACCAATTGGACTATACTGGTAGTTCCAGGTCAGACTAGGGTACAGTGAGATCCTGTCTCAACAAGTCCAAAACAAAGAAACAGACAATAACAAAAACAATTTCCCCATAAGGAAATAAGGAAAGAATCAATGAACACATCTGCTCAGAACTCTCAGGGTTTTATCTACTTGATCCCTTCTAGTTTGGTTCTTCCCCATAATAAAAAATGTTCCCTAATATCTACCACATAAAAATCCAGCCAAAATCAGGAGGCATACCTCCTACAAAGAATCGTTTGCCTATAAAATTGCTGATGATTTCAACTGAGGCTCCAGTATACTGTATTCCCCAAGTATGCTTCCCTACCATCTACACAGGTGCTGAAACGCCCTCTTGAAGAATGTATGGTTCTCTGTACATTTTGTTCTCCAGCAGAGGATCACTACAGCAATCCAAATCCAGATTAATGTCCTGGCTTAGAGCTCTCTGCTGAGTACCCAATAACGTGAATAACTTATCTCCCCAAAGAGAGCCTCCTGCCATCGCCAGAGGTTCACTTCTATCCTCACATGCTTCCACAGAACAAGACTGCAATAACTCCTGGTGGGACATATGCACATAGCGTGAGGGTACTGCCTTCTAACTGCTGCACACCGCGACTCAGCAAGTCAATGATCCAGCCCGTATTAGCAATAGGTCTTGAAAATTTTAGTCCACGTTCTACTGACCCTCTATGCCTCCTCTACCTATGCCCTTCTTATTTTCCCAGCATGGTCTCCAGTCTACTAAACACGTCACACTGCAGACGGGAAGAGTGCTGAGCGCAGTGGCTCTGCGGCTACCTTGTCTATTCTTGGCTTCTTGACAAAGGCGATCCGAGCATCTGTGTTCAGTGCAAGGAACTCCTGCACCTCCTCGCTGTTGGCAATCTCAGGAATGGCACAGAGTTGCTGCAAAAGACAAATATTTCAGAAGAAAGCCCAGACCCCAGATCTCACCACTTTGGGCTGGATGTTTAGGGTCAGAATGTGAGCCAAGTCAGAGGATCAGATGCTGACCTTCAGGAAGGACTCCAGGAGGCTCTTCCGGGCCTCTACTCTGTCACTATCCATGTTTCCAAATGGAAGATCTGGAAAGAGCTTTTTTGGACCCTTAACATCTTCAAAACAAAACAAC
Organism: Myodes glareolus; assembly: GCF_982192425.1. Lineage (NCBI taxonomy): Eukaryota > Metazoa > Chordata > Mammalia > Rodentia > Cricetidae > Myodes > Myodes glareolus. Next base: position 95,604,682 of record NC_142029.1, read on the forward strand.
AAATGCATCTATTTAGCATTCATGCAGAGGTATTCCATATAAAACAAATGGAATCACTAAATATATTTCACTAGGCTTTGTTTCTAGGTTTTTGTTAATTTGGGGACTTCCAACTGCTCCCCCATGGTTGTGATGCAACAATCCACTCTCATTAGTGTGAAGAGAGCACATAATGCAGTGGTTATAAGGCAGGTCCAAATGGCCCAAGTTTAACTTCTGGCTCCAATTCCTGCTATAATAAAGACCCCAGGCAAACCACATGATCTGCAACTGTTGCTTTTCTGTAAGAAGGAATGATAGAATCTACCTCATGGTTACAGGATGATATGAGCTAACACATGTGAAGTATGTAGAAGAGAACCCGACACAGCTCTGAAGCCTGTCCTAGTATTAGCTATGTTACATTCAACCTACCATTTACTTCGGTTATCATTAGCATCTAGAACAATAACAACAGAAACAAAGTAGCCAATTCCTAGCTTATTTGTAGTTAAATTTTATTATATTTTAAATACTTCTCTGTGCCCGGGTGTGTCAAAGTGCACACAAAAGGCTTGGTTGTTAAAGACAGGGATTTCTGGGTTATTTAAGATGGGTAATCCACAAACCTGAAAAAACCACTCAGCTCAAGTGATTCTATGAACATGGGTAGAAATGTGCCTGCTTCTTTTTAAGTGTAAACTACATGGGGACAGTAGAATAAAGCATGTAGCCAAGGACAACCTCAGTCAGGATTCTACTACAGCTGTCCAGCTCTAAACCCCACAGCCTCTCAAGCAAACTTGGGGCAACACACTCTCAATGCTGATTTCTCCCCCACAAACCCACAGGCCACCAAGCATGCAGATCAGAGTGGCCAGATGTGATGTGCAAGCTGGCATTTGGGGCTAGGGGAACTTCTGACTTTTGATAAACTTTCGTAGATCTGGTTTCTCCTCCAGGCGGGTCTGCAGATTCAAGAACTCCCGGTAGCGGCGGTTCACGGTGTGGTAGGCCAGCTGCTGTAGGCCGCTGCTGTTCTCACCGTTAAGTGCTGTCTCATACTGTGGAAGGAACAGAATTATCAATGAAATCAGAGGGGATTGGGAAATTATTCAATGGTCACAGTGGAGCACCAGTAAAGGGAGAAAGTGGCTCCTTTATGTTGCTGAGCCTTCTGCATTTGACCACCACCCTTAGTTGTAACTAACGACCCAAACTCCAAGGTGACCGAATGAGCTGTACTTCCTGGCACCCCTAGCTTGGTCAGAAATACTCTTCACTGTTCCTTCGATTACTTCTGTCCAAAACTTTTCACCCCCAAAGTAGCTATGTAACATTTTTAAATCCTAAAGACATTATAAAACAGAAGCCATAATACCTTCAGAAGGGACCACGGCTAAATTACAGGAGTGACCTCATCAGGAGCAAATCACTTTGCCATCACATCCAGTCACTAACACTCTATACTAGTTTGGGGGAAGAACAAGCAAACCCAAACAACAGATAATCACAAATCATGTCTCTGTCTGAAATGTTTTCTTTCTTTTTTGTTGCCTTGAGCAGATTAATCTTTCTAATTGTTATTCCTGGAGTTGAACTAAAATTCTTTGTCTTAGGTATGTATTAGCTGTATCATGAGACATTCCATGATGACTGGAAGTGTTCTGAGGGCGGGCAGTCTGCTGCCTTCATGTGTCACATGGGAATGACGACACACACAGCACACGCCTAGGAAGGAAGCACCTGAGCAGCATGGAAGCCAAGGCCAGGGGAAGGTTCTGTGACAAAGGGGTTCAGATGCAGAGCTGCTGTGAGCCTGTGCTTGCTCCTAGCAGAAACTGATTATTTTCTGACTGAAATATTATAGGATGGCAAGCGATTTAAAACAACAAAACCAAAAACCATCTCCTTGTTGAAAGTTCTTGAGCTGGTGTTTGAACATTTTGAGAGCTAGAGAGAACGAGAAATCCACTACAGCTGAGGTGAGCAAGGAAGTCTTAGAAGTCAAGTACCGAGAAGAAAAGAACAGACAGAATTCAAGACAGAGCTTCCAAGCTTGGAGCACCTGGGAGCTAGGATGCTTTCTGTGGAATATTCAGCCCTTGGGGTCAACTTGAATTTTCTGGTAATAAGGAAAAACTGTTCTCTGCCATTAGTCCATGAATATGTCATAAGCAGATGATGAAATAGCCAGAATCTAGCATTGCTATGTGAGCACGGGGCATGCCAGAGAGACTCTTAGAATTAGGGAAACAACATGGTAGGTAAATTGTTAAAGTTATGCTGCTGGTTGACAGTCGCCAGTTATTCATGACCAGATGTCTGTGTTTCCAAATGATACCTGTTGTATAAAGACCATGTGAATGATGTCACTGCAATGAATGCAGAGGTGCATCTAATTAGGTTCACCGTCTTAACTTTAAATGTCATGACTTTTAAAATGCCAGGTCATCCTGCAGCTCATTCAGCAGGCCCTGCCCACTTCATTGGCTTGGATTTCCCCAGGAGTGTGTGTCTAGCCCTGTATGGTGGTGGTGCTTGGACACACCAGTACACGGCGGGTGAGCTCCACAGAAATTCCAGAAGGCAGGTAAAGTCAACACAGAGGCTCCTGCTGAGAAACTTTCCTCCTAATTTCTTTCTTTAAAAAATACTAATATCTTTTGCATTTTTATTATAGGAAGGTAGAGCAAATATTTAGAAGGTGGCAGGTTCCTTATTCCTGAGGTATTTAAGCACAGACTTGGGAACGACTATGCAGAGAAGATACAAGGAAAGTTGACTAGAGTCGCAGATGTCCCCTTAAGCCAGGCTGTGGACCAATGTGTTGACTGAAAAGTTTCATTTAAAAAACAAACATGTGGGAATGGAGAAGAACCCTTGCTGCTCTTGCAGAGAACCAGGGTTTGGCTCCCAGCACCCACATGGCAACTTACATTTTGTTTATAACTCCAATTTTAGGGGATCTAGACCCCTCTTCTCGCCTCCACAGGCATCAGGTACACAATGCATTTACATACATGCAGGCAAAATACACACATGAAATAAAAGTCAGTAAATCTTTTTCTTTTAATGTAAAATCTTGGGATGCATTCTTAGAAATTCTCATTCAGAATCTGTCTGCCTATCAGAATCAATTTATTTAAAAAGGAGCCCAGGTGTTTCTGAGGTGAAACCAGGTTGGAGAGCCAATGAAAAATCTGACCTGCAGTACTCTAACACTGAGCTTCTAGGACTGTTTGTACGGCTATGGAGTAAGAGCCTGCGCTGCCTTCCAACTTAGCCACGCGCCAGCCACACATGTGCTTAATCAAACCCAGGCTACTCTCATCTGCCCTTGCAGCCTTCTGTTTACCGACTCGGCTTTCTACAGCCGTTCCCAGAGTGAATGACTACAGCTGTAGTCTTGTTACCTTCACAGTGTACAGCGTGTATGGGTGGAATCCAGTACCACTGTGCTCTCGGGCGGTGATGGTGCCAGTGATTCGAAGGTTCTGGATGACAACTGGGCCATCCGGACTGCTCAGGGGCTCAAAGCTGAAGGTGGCTGAGCTGAGAGGACCAGGGGGAGAGGAGGAAAGTGGAACTGGTGGTAGAGTAGGCTCAAGGGAGCTCACACCACTGGTGAGATCCTTTTCCAAGCATGAAGGTCGTGGAGGGCAGGATTTTTCTGGCTCCTCTAACGAAGTCGTAAGAGAGGTGACATCTCCTTGCTCTACCTCCTTGTCTTCTGTGTCAATCTGGATCTCTGGGCAGTTCAGCATGGAGACCAGTAGGCCCGTGTCTGTTTCTGTTCCTGGAGCTTCCTCCGCTTCTGATCCTTCCATACCTTCAGATCCCTCACCATCCTTAGGCTCCAGAGCCCGGGAATCCTCTAGTGCACACAGAGCATCCTGAATCCTGACAGAGAGGAAGTTGCCTGGGGTCATTAGCATGATGGTTTCTTTGCCCAGTTCAGATAGCGGTGACTCCAGCTCCGAGTCTTCGCATAAGAACAAGGGGCCTCGAATATCCGGCTGTAGAAAATGGGATGAGTTATTTCCTATTCTTCTTTCTTCAAGCATCCCAGACAAATCTCCCTCTGCAGCTTCATGACCTTCTTCGACTTCTGGGGAGGGGGCTGGCTCGCTGCAGGTTATGTGGACTGGGGCTGCTACTGGAGAAGGTGCTTTTCCTGTGGGCAGACTCTCTACTTCAACAACCAGTGGCAGAGAGGTGGGCACTGACGGCTGCTCTAGGACACTGGCTGAGCCCAGCGGTTCAGTTCCTTGGACTGCATCGTGTCTATACTTGGAAAAGATACTCACAAGTATAAGGTGGATCCGGTCAGGATCTGATAGCTTACTGATCAGTGGTAAGATCACATTGCAAGTAATGAGTTCGACTACCATGTGGCGTCCAGTCCTAGTCTCCAGGTGGGGCTTGGGCACTAACTCTTTAAGTAACAAATTCACAATGCCACGTGCATAGGTGACCTCAGTGGTAGGACTGTGCATGGCAGGATGGGGAGGAGTGGCCTGGCAGTACGCATCCCACAGCTGGGAGGGCTGAACTGAACCGTTTTGCTCCCTGGCTGTGGCCTTTTTTGCCTGAATATAGCACTGCAGGTGACAACCACAGAGAGTGAGAACCTTCTGTGTAAGAGCATGGCTGTCCCCTAGGCTCATCCGCCTTTGAAGCTCCTGAACCAGCCCCTTCATGGCTGCCTCCACCACCACCTCGAGTGCTGTATCTTGGCTCACTGAACGATACCAGGATAACACAAAATCACGGATTATCATCTGGATGATGCAGTTAATCTCCTGTTCCAGCTGCCTTTCTGCCTCGGGGCATGGAGGACAGGCGGTGACCGTGATGAATCGTTCCAGGTGCAATTGACCAGAAGCCCCAGCAATGGCACTGGCCCCCAGCCAACCTCCCAGCACCACCAACGATGCCCACAGAAGGATCAGAGGCCACATGTTGACCAGAAGGTGGATGACAAGTAGCCCGCCCAGCAAGACCCCCACAACCATCAGCTTCCGGCTACTCCACAGATTACCGAAGCCACTGCTGGACTCAGGGGTAGCCTCCTGGGTAGGAGACACTGTTTCTGCCTCCATGGCTCAAGGAAGAGATGGTTTCCACAGATGACAGCCACCTATTTTACTTTGGTGCCCGGACTGAGTCCCTGTCCGGAGCGGACTCATTGGGGGTTCCTTCCGACTGCCGCGGTCAGCAGCCACAGCCAGTCCCGGCAGCCCGAGCAACTGCTTTTCGCAGCCCCAAAGCGGTCAAAGCCGCCGGCCGGCCGGCCGTTTACCGGCGACAGCTTCCGGGTCGTGGCCTGCGGGAGCGGGGTACGCTGGGAGAGCGGCCCGGTGGATGCGCGCTACCTGCGCCCCCTGCTGGTGAGGAGCCGTGGTGCCGGCGGGCGCGCACGGGAGTCCGCTGGCCTGAGACCCACAGTCTGGGCTCACCCGGCGCCAAAGACGCTAGAAGTCTTCAGAACCCGGTCAGGCTCTGTAAAGTGTTGTGTGTAAATCTCCCTAGCCGCTGAGGTAAACTTTCACTAATTCAATTTGTTCTAATTCCCTGGGACGCATATTTTTAGTAGCTTCATGGATTTTTGACCTTCTCCCTGCTTCCTCCAGAAATCATTACTTTCGCTCTCTCCTATCAACATACACACCGCCCTTAAGTCCTTAAGTCCTTAAGAGCCTCATTTGTTCTCCGGAGTTGTAAATATAAATACCAAGTCATAGTTGTGATGTGGAGTAGGTTTCTAGTGAGCATTTCCTATGTTCAGTTATTGGATTGGAGAATGGGTCCTTGTGGATCTTGCAGTTAATTGGGGAAATGAGTTTGTTTGACATACATGGATTTCCAGTAAAGCCAGTCTGTGTGGGGCATAGTGAAACGCAAAATCCTGAGTGTATTCAGGAGCAATTTCAGAGAATCGCAGTAGTTAAAGGGAGCCTGTGGAGAAAAGAGCCTTTGTATTGAATCTTGAAGGAAGAAAATTTTCTTTCTCTCCCTTCCGTTTCTTCCCAGATGCATAGGTAAGCGAGGCAGAGATAGAGATGTAGTTTTTTAGGTTATCCTCTAACGCATTTGGTTTGGGATATGCCTATGAGTTTGTTCAGCTTTGAATTCATCTGTCGGTTGTCTACTCAGAAAGACTGACCTACAAAGAGAATCAGTATCTGAAGGCGGTGGGACCCACCATGTGTAGCAGTGTTTGTATCTGTTTTGTAGGGAGTCTGTATAGGTCTCCAACTTAGGAACCATGCCTGCAGTGGGGTTCTCCTTTCTTTTTGGGCACAGATGAATGTCATTTGCACAGTTCTTTGTCATTCTGTCTTCTGTCAGGAGTCATTTACTTCCAAGAGGCTTGAAGGACTCTTCAGGCAAATTCTAACCAAAATACCCTTTACCACCAAGAGGCATATTATAGCTACCTTAGCCTTTTTCACCTTCACCTCTGTGTTGAGGGAATAATTTCACTTGAATGCAAAAGAAACCATCATTTGCAATTGGGTGTAGTTGATGGCGCATCACTTTTAAGGCCAACAATACAATTTAGGATCAGCGTGCCCACTAAACAGGCGAGGCAATCTGTGAAGTCAAAAACCACTGTTTCTCTGCTCACTTCACTGCCACCGTCCTCCCAATGGAAGGGGACATGAGAATGGCATATAACTCCTTATGCTCTCCCAAACCATTCTTTTGTTCTTGGGAAGAGTTGCTTGACAGTAATGTTCTGAAGAAATAAATATCCCTGCTGCCTCGTTGAGAATTACAGCAGAAAATTAAGTGATGGAGGAACCGAAGATGCCATATAAGGCGTCACTATGAAGCTCAGAGAAAAAGTTCCTATTATCACAACATGGAGAGTGCAGGGCAGTAAGGAACTGACCTTGTAAGTGGGCGTTCTGCCACCTGACCAGATGGTCTGGAGTACTGAGATAGCCAAGAGTGTCTTCCTGATTCTGAAGCAGATTTGATGGACATGCCAAAGCACTTGTCGTTTGGATGGCTATGAGCTTCTGCCCGGGGATTTGGGACAGATCTTAGTCTCCAAGCAGATTAATCATTGGGAGGAGGTGAGAGTCATGGTTAGTATAGAACAGTATGTGCACGAGGTGGGGGAGGGTGGCTCGCCACTCACCTCCCCTGCGTCTCTTCTTTCCTTTCTACTTAACTATTTCTCTTAAAGTCATAGTGCTAGAGTATTAGAAATGAGAAGACAGATACCATTCATTCGCCTAAAGGAATCGCCAGTCGAACCAAAGGAGAGATGCAGTAAAGAGGAATGCATTCAAGCATGACGTCATGTTTAAGGTGATGAGACATGACAGTTGCCATAGAAGACAGTTCAGTAAACTGTAAACACAAAGGGTCGGTAGCCACCCGGCACGCAGGGTGGTTCATAGATGTTTACCCCTAAATTTGCAAACAGAAAAGAGGTCAATATGTTTTAGGGAAATATAGACTAGAAAGAATGGGGGCATGTGGAGGGGGGTCTTTTAGTACCATGAGAGCAAAAGGCACTGTGGCAAGAGGCCAGGTTGAAACAAGTCAATACCGTTCCTCACATTTCTCTTAAACACAGAAGACAAGACAGGCTTGATGTTGTGGGCTTGTATTACAAGAAACTTGGGAGCCCGAGGCAGCTGGGCTGAAAGATCTGCCTGGGCTACAGAGTGAGCTCACGGGCAGCCTGAGTGACTTATTAAACCCTATTCAAAAATAAAGAAACAATGCTGCAAGCCTAGGAGTTGTTCAGTGGTCAAATGGTGTCAAACTTCTTGCTTGAATGAAAGCCTTGCATTCAATCTCTGGCCCTATAAACAAAAACAAGAACAATAAACAAGAAGATAAGGGAACTTACTGGAGAGAATTCCAGTAATAGTACAGGGGGGTTCAGAAGGGATAATGGTGTAGAATTATTGCTGGAAAACAGGAAGTAGCGAAATTCATACAAAAGAAATAGAGGGTTGGAGGAATCAACTGAGATCACCAGGCACGAGTCTGTAGTTGTGTTAATATGTATTGTTCAGTTGTTTTCTCATAAGATGATATTGTATCCTCAATGTAGGACAGAGGCAAACTGGATTTGGGTATGTTGCCATGTTGAGATTTTTAGAATAGATAAAGAGAAACAGCAACTGGTTAGAACCTCAACACCCTGAGAAGTGTTCTAAAATTAAAAACCATACTATCTAGGTGCATGGGAAATGAAATAAAGCCATCAGATGGACAATTGGTTGGAAGAATGTGCTTGAGTAGAGTAGGAAAAGTGTATTTGCGAACCAGAAAAAGGCTTCTGATAGGCTAGCGATCCATCTACTGGAGCTTCTTATTACTGATCTGTCAGGTTGCCATGGGCCTCATGGCTAGCAGCATCACAATTTATTCTTGGACACTTTGGGAAGCTAGCAGCCTCAAATGGGTTGGCAAAACTCTGCTCTTCCTGGAGGCCAGAAGCGAGAATGTGCTTTCTAGTCCTTCCCAGTTTCTAGGCAACACCTGTGCTCTCTGGCTCCTGGCCCTGCAATCCTGCTACCTCCACTCCTTGGCATCTGCCGTCACATCTCTCTCCCACCTCTGAACCTCCTGCCTCCTTATAAGGACCTTTGTGATTGCATCAGACCCTCTCTTATATTTCAGAGCTCTCTTCCCATCCCGAGGTCTTCCCATCCCTTCACCACACCTACAAAGTCTCTTTGACCAAGTAAAGCAAAAATGTTCTCAGGATGCATATGCCAGCAAGGAGGATCTCCTAGAAGACACTGGCTAGGGCAGAGCTAAAATGTATATAGATGAAAGCGTTTTGATAGGTAAGTTTGAATGCAGGCTAATAATGGGTTTATTAAGTAAAATATGAGTTAATTATTAGGAATTTGGAATCTTTTTTTTTTTTAAAGATAAGGTATCAAACCCACTTTAAAGCCCACAAACTTGTGATGCTGGTGCCTACACCTCCCAAATACAGGGATTAAGTGTTGTACCGCAGTGCCTGGGTGAGTCTGGGTTTATTAGAAGTGTGACCTAGCTAGGCTTGGAAGTCATCGATTTTAGGATGGAGAGGATTGAGAATGTTGTTACACAAGTTACTAATAAACACTAATGATCAGAAAGTTGCAGATGCTGTAGAAAGTGGAGATGTTAATGCCAGTGGAGACATAAGCAACTTCTTGTAAATTTCAAAGTCAACTGCCTAAAAGAGGCCATGAAAGCCTGGGTGTTGTCCTGGTTCTACCTTGAATGCTGGGTTGGAGAATAAATGGCCACCAGAGGGCAGCAACGAGTGAGGTTGCCTGAGAAATTGCATCTCAGCCACCCATCCTACAAGGACTGCCATAGAAACTGAGAATTTAAAGATGGACTTTAGGGAATGTCTCTTCAGGAATTCACATCTAATGTAGGAAACAGACACCGATGCAGTGTAAAATACTATAGTGGAAATATGTCAAAATATGGGAATGAGGTGGATTAAGGGAATTTATGTAGATGTGGCTTTAGAGCTGGCCTTGAAAGATGAATAAAACTTCCCAGGAAGGCAAGAGGGAACAAGTCATTATAAGAATGAGAAGGACACTTAATTTTTTATAAGTTTTCTAGTACTCACAAGAAAACATTAAAGACTAAGTCTTTTAAACATCAGAATTTGGTTCTTATAATCCTAGACATTGGAAGTGCAAAGTCAAGGCGCTGACATGGTTGGCTCTTCTGAGGGTCTCTCACTGACTTGAAGGTAATAATCATTTTATTGTCTCTTCACAGAGTGCTTGGGCATTCCTGAGTATGCTCAGTCCCTCTATTATTATCTTGTTTAGCTTTAATTACCACTTTAAATATCCAATCTCCAAACACAGCTTCACTCTGAAATATACTGAACAGTGTGGCTGTACAATTTGATTTTTGAAAGGATGCAATTTGATCCTTAACACCTCCTTTCTACCTGGTGGTTATGTGAATGCATGTGTTTCAATTATCAGGATACTGAGTGGAGGCACATAGCTCTGGTAGTTTCCAACATTTCTTTTAATTTCCTAAGATACAGCTCTGGAATTAACTTCTGTGTCTGGCTACACAGACTACTAGGTGCTCTGGTAGGTGCTCCCACTGCAGAACATGCTAGGCACTAAAGGGAGAACACAGTAGCAGATTGATGGCTACGTAAGAGGATGTATAGTAAGCCAGGAAGCTGAACTGCGATATCTAATCTAATCTTGAAATAAAGCAAAGAAACAAATGTTGAGATCAGGGTAGAACTGAGAGTAGTGGATAGTGATCAGATGCGAAGGGAAGGCTGGCCACAGGGAAAGAGGTTCTAAGTAGGACTGCATTTCAATTCAGAGCTTGGTTGTAGCCATGAGAAAGTGGAATTGAGTCTCAGACTTCTAGTTTGAGCCATAATCCTCGAGGGACACTTGAAGAATTTCTAGCTTTAGAACCTTATGAATTAAAGACACAAACCTTTTCTGGGAGAAAGTATTTTCATTTGGAAACTATAAGATAAGAATAACCTTACGATGAACTAAATCTGAACTTTCAGTTTGAGACCATTACGTCTTTGGAAAAGAAAGTGAGGATTGGGGGAACATTTGCAGTGATATGCAGTGAGAATTGGGGGAACGTATTTACAGGACGTGCAGGCTGTAGATACAGAAGTCATCAGATAGTAAGATCTAGGCAAGAACTCCAAAGAAGAACATACAAATAGGACTTAACAAAAACAGAGTGTCAGAATGGTTGTATAGATTCAAAATACAACTGAATAGAATTTCCCTCATTGTGTGACTATGGAAATAAAATAAGATCCTTAACAAGTGTGTTAAATAAATTGTTTAGAAGTAGCTAATTATATAACAATATATTATATATTGTTTAGAAGTAGCTAATAATAAATTATATATATATATATGTAGAGAGAATTATCGATCTAGACCATTTGTTGAAATAAATTGCTTAGACTGTGGCATACAGAGTGGGAAGATAGATGATTAAAGGAGAAATTAAGAGAAATGAAGAACAGAGTAAAAATCTGAATACACTCAGTCGTCCAGCATCTGTTAATAAAGATAGTGGAGGAGAAGGAAACACGTAAGAAGCACTGTGGAGAGAATTTTTTAAAGTTGTGATAAAAGTATAGAACTATAACTTTAAGAAACATTAGTAATCTAAACAAGATCAATAAAACCAAAGGGTGATTGTTGTAAAAATCAAGGGAAATTGACTTTGGTTTAAAAAGAAAGATAATAAACAACATTAAGTCTATAAAAGATATATAATTACAGACATAGAAGAACTTAATAATTCAACTACATGATAGTAATTTTAAAGTAGAGAAATATTGGACAATTAAAAACCTCAAAATAACCCCAAGAAGCACTGGTGTGACTGGATAGATCTCCATTTATTATGAAATTAAATAACTTTGTAAAAGTTTATGGCTAGGTCATCCTATTACTTACTCTTTCCAACTAATTTCAAATAGAATGGGTCAAATCAAATAAGAATTTTCAGAGGATAAAGGGCACATGTTTTATAGCCTGGGAACATATTAGAAGTTTGAAGTAAAAACTGGACAAGGAAGAAAATCTAGAGACAATGCATTGTTTCTGCATTGTTCTGGACGGATAAACATCCACAGTTATCAGCTGACCAGGTTCCGAGTTGTGGGCATGAACTACATGTATAAAGATTACTCTCATCAGTTGCCACAGTAAGGGGGAATCCTTATGCTATGTCAAAAGATTCAATACTAGCATTTAAATAATATTCAATATCTGTTCATGATTTCAAGTAAACACAAAGAACCTGCCTAGAGAATTCCTCCCAGTAAGCATCTGAATGGGTGATATTGGGAGCACCTTTCCCCATTCATTATTTTCTTATGTTGAGGTGCAATTGACAGGCACATTTCAATGAGTTAAGTGCAAAGCTTAATGCATTTTGGCACACATATTGGCATACATAGATATTCTCTAAACAAAATTCACAAAGACAACCAACAGATCTGCCATCTTGCTGTCTATCAGCATTTTTCCTGAAATATATGCAAATATAGCCACTCATGATTCACTTTCTTTGTGCTTGACTTTTCTTTCTTGGCATAATTATTATTTGGAGAGTCACCCATGTTGTTTGATCAACACTTTATGCCTTTGATAATTATGTAGTATTCCACTGCATAGACATGGTAATGTGTTTCTCTTACCTGTGTGTGGATGATTGCTTTCTGGTTTGGGTTGTTACAAATGAAGCTGGTGTGTTGCAAGTATATGAGTGTTTCAATAAAACTGTCCTTTCATTTCTCTTGAACAAATAGCTACTAAAATAATGCCTGGGTTATGGCAGGTGCACGGTAAAGTTTATAAACTGTCTTCAAAACAAGTTTTACAGTTTTGTGTTCCCACAAGAAGCCTGAGAGGATTCCAGGGTTCTTTATTTTCCTTTCCTTTCCTTTCCTTTCCTTTCCTTTCCTTTCCTTTCCTTTCCTTTCCTTTCCTTTCCTTTCCTTTCCTTTTCTCTCTTTCTTTCTTTTTGTTCTTTTTGAGACAGGGTTCCTCTGTGTAATGACCCTGGCTATCCTGGGACTTACTTTTGTAAACCAGGCTGTTCTTGAACTCATTGAGTTCTGCCTACCTCTGCCTTCCAAGTACTGAGATTAAAGACATACACCAACACGCTCAGCTGGGTTCTTTTTAAAAAATTCTTTTTCTTATGGCCTTTAAAAATGATTTATTTTTACTTTTGTTAAGATGTGTGTGCATGCTTGTGTGTGTGTGTCCCCAGGTAATAGTAGATGCTATAAGATGGTTTCAGATATCATAAAACTAAAGTTACAGTCAGTTGTGAGTTGCCTGATGTTATGGTTAATTGTCAGTTTAAGAGACAAGCCATGCCCACTCCTGGTGACCCCTGCCCTTCTCTCGCCATCTTGATTCTCACTGTCCTTCTTGGTGTGCGTGCCCTTCTCTCCTGCTCTCCCTTCTCTGTCTCTCTCCTCTTCTTCTCTTTCTTCACCCCCGCTCTAAGTAATAAATATTCAATTCTATTATGTACAATGTGTCTGTCCATGTGCCTTCTACCCACCACCTGTTCACACCCCTGGGCTCACTGGGATCAGCCCACCCGGGACCAGCCATTGCTCAGGACTGGTCTCTGCCTGGGACTGGCTGATCTGTGGGCCTGCCTGCCTACTGCTGCCGGGGATCTCGCAGCATTTTTAATACCTGATTTGGGTGCTGGGAACTAAACTCTGGTCTTCTGGAAGAACAGCAAGCACTCCTAACTGCTGATAAATCTTCCCAGTCCTTCTTTATTACCTTTTGAATTTTAAATTCATATTTACATAATTATTATATAGCTTTAATCCAGTTGTTATTTTTATTTGCAAATCTCTAATGAATAATATTGATGAATGTTGTCGAATATTATTTTAAGGTGTGTTACTTTTGTTTATACTCTGGAACATTTGTTTAATGATGTAAATATGTGTTTGATTAAATAAAATTCACCTGTGGTGAAGAGGCTGCCTCAGCAGCTACCTGACTAGAAGTTGTTGGGAGGAACCATGTAAAAAGGGTTTTTAAGGAGGAGTAAGGAGAAGCAAGGTACAGGCAAAGGATTTAACATTGTCATTACCTCTCAGATTGAGATGACTTAGCAGAGTTTTAGCTACTTGTCCTGTTATTACCTCTGAAAAGCCAGCAAATACTCAATACTCAAATAGATACAAAGAATATAAATGGAAACCTATAGCTATGAAAGATCTAAAAGAAATTAAGCAAGCAATAGTATCTTATGGCATACAGTCACCATTTGTTAGGGATACAGTAAAGACATGGACTTCAAGCAGTAGGGTTACTCCACATGATTGACATCATTTAGTATCAGCAGTGCTAGAAGATGGGCCACAGTTACAGTGGAAGGGCTATTGGAGAGAGGAGGCTAAAGCCCTAGAACAGCAAGGCAGAGTCAAAGGATTTGAGGCTTCCTAAGGTCAAATTCTTGGTAAGATCCACAGAGTAAACTATTTACAATGAACACATCTTGCCCCTATGCTACACAGCCGCCTTGGATGGTTGGGACAGGTTTCAAAAATCAGGAAGAAGAATTGAATCATATACTAAGGTCATACAAGGCCCAAGAGAAACCTTTAGTGACTTTTTACAAAGGTTAACTAAAGTTGTACAAATAAGGGTAAGGGACTCAGAAGCTAGGTGAGTACTTATTGAATTTCTGGCTTTTGAAAATGCCAACTTAGAATACAAAAAGATACTTGGGACTTTAAAGGCCAAATCAGCACCAATGGATGAATGGATCATGCACATAGTCAATGTTGAGTCATTTGACTATAATACTGAGGCTTGGGTAGGAGAAGCAATTTCCAAAGGTATGAAGAAACATCAAAATACCAAATGTTTTAAGGGATCTGAGAAGGGATTGTAGACAAGGTGTTCCTAGAAATAATGTTTCCTCTGGGAATGAAAAAAAAAATGGACAGTCTTAGTCTTCAGGATTATGTAGAATATTAGGCAAAGGCCAACATTGGACCAATGAATGTAGACCACAAAAGTCAAACAAGGCAACCCATTACCATCAGGAAACTCCTTTTGGGGGGCCTCTTGCAGGTCAAATGTGGTCTGGTCAATCCCAATTACTGTGGAGGACATGCCTCCCCAGGAAAATTAAAAACTTCATTGCCAGTTGTAAAAAACCATACTGCTTTGGATGATAGAATAATCATGGAGGATGAATCAAAAATTCCAATAGAAAACAGGAAACATATATTTTGGCAGACTTCTATAAATGGTCAAAGACCAAAACTGAGAGTATGAATAAATAACATTGTAATTGAAGGATTATTGGACATAGGTGTGGATGTGACTATTATTACTCTAGAATCTTGGCATCTGAATTGGCCTCTTCACAAGGCAAATGTTCAATTCCTAGGAATTATAACCGTATCTCAAATAAAACAAAGTATAGGATGGGTTGAATGTATAGGGTCAGAAGGACAGAAAGAAAGGCTGAGGCCATATGTGGCTAATATAGTAGTGAGTCTATGAATCATGATCTGTTGCAGCAATGGAATACCCAGATTAACATTTCTACAGCCTCATGTTTCTGGGAAGGATATTATAAGGTACTATGAAAAAGTCACCAACCATTCAAATTGTACAAAAACACAAAAACAACTAGCAAACTTTCAGAGGTACCAATGACCCTACCTTTAAAATGTTTAACTAAGAAACCTATATGGGTTAAGAAATTACCTTTAACAATATAGAAATTGCAGGCTTTAGTACAGGAGCAACTAGATGCTTAGCATATTGAAGAATCAAGAAGCTCTTTAAGTCTCCTGTATTTGTTGTTAAAAAGAAATCTGGAAAATTGAGAACGGTGATATATCTAAGAGCTGTTAATAAGGTGATTCAGCCAATGGGCCCTCTACAATTTGAAATTCCTTTGCCTTCTCCATTGCCTAAAGTTGGCCTCTTACAATTATTGATTTAAAAGACTGTTTTTTCACTATACTTTTACAAGAAAAAGACAGAGAAAGAATTGCCTTCATAGTACCTACTTTTAATAATTCTTAGCCTACTAAGAGATATCAATGGCAGGTCTTCCCACAGGGAATATTAAATATGTCCACCCTGTGCCAATGTTCTGTAAGTCAGCCATTAAAAATAATACATAAGCAATTTCCTAAATCTTTAGTCTGCCATTACATGGAAGACATTTTGTCATCTGATTCAAATGTAGATACTTTAGAAAGAATGTTTGAAGAAGTGAAGAAAGTTTTACATAATTTGGAATTACAATTACTCCTGAAAAAAAAATACAAAGGAGGAATTCTATCAATTATCTAGGCTATGAAATAGGTTTACAGAAAATTAGAACACAAAAATCACACATTAGAAGAGATAATTGGATCCTTCCTCACATGTACATGTTAAAAAACCAATAACTGGAGCGCCCCTAAATTCTATGCTGATGCAAATAAATCAGGAATGACAGACTACAAATCAGAAGATATTCTCGTGATAATAAGGTACTTTAAAGTACTTCTCAATATAGTTACTGATTCACAATATGCAGAAAGAGTTATTTTGCATATTGAAACAGCTGAATTTATACCAGAATTCATATACAGAATTGACTTAATTATTTATTCAGGTTCAAGATATATTCAGGAGTAGGCTTTGTCCCATATACATGATTCATATTCAGTTCTATTCAGGTCAGTCAGGTCCTTTAGTACAAGGTAATACAGAAATTGATCAATTATTGATTGGAAATGTGCTGAAGGCCTCAGAATTTTATAAAAACATCATGCTAATAGCAAAGGTTTAAAAAGGACTTTTCTATTATTTGGCAACAAGCTAAGGAGATTATAAGGAGATGTCCTACTTGTTCTTTATATAACTTTTGCATAAGCATATATAAAACCACTACTTACAGAATGTAGCCCAAAGGGTACCCAAAAGAATGAAATATGGCAGATGTATATGTTCCACTTTGTAGAATTTGGAAAATTGAAATATGTACACCACAACATTGACACTTATTAAGATTTTCAGCGGGCAACTGCCTTGAGTTCAGAAAACGCTGATTTGGTATTCACAAATTTACTAGAAGTTATGGTCATCATGTGTATACCTGCACAAATAAAGACAGACAATGGTCCAGCATATGTTTCTAAGAAAATGAAACAGTTTTTTGTTTGTTATAATATAAAACATAACACAGGTATGCCACACAACCCTACAGGCAGTTATAGAAAGACCAAATTGAACTATAAAGGATATGTTAAACAAACAGAAAAGAATAAAAAATACCCCCAGAAATACATTGCATAATGCTTTATTAACCTTGAATTTTCTTAATGCTAATGAGAAAGGAACAACAGTAGCAGAGAGACAATGGATAATTAAAAAAAAACCTGCTGAATTAAATTAGCCAGTGTATTTCAAGGATGTGTTGACCTCAGGATGGAAACCAGGAGATGTGCTTTGTTGGGGAAAGGGTTTTTATCTTGTTTCCACAGGAGAAGAAAAGCCATGGATATCATCAAAATTAATCAAGATTCAGTTTGAAAAGGAAAAACCTTTTGATAAGGAGAAATTACAGCTCATCCACAGAGGTGACAGTCCTACAGGTTGTAAGGAAACCTCATAAAAGTTAAGGCAGAGTTCTGTTCTTGTCTTTGCAGGAAAATACCCATCTTTAAAAAGTCAAGAGACCTTGGACAACCAGATGCCTAAAGATGAAAGTATAGCTATTTAGAAAGAATCTCCAAGCAAAGAGAAATCTGACTCATGGTACCAATATCCTCTGTAGGGTAAAATTTAACTCTCTAAACATAAATATCTTTCTACTTCACAGTATAATGATAGTTGTGACTCACATAAAAAAATCAAAGCTGGCTTTGAAGTTGGACAGTGGCTATCTTCTATAAATCAAGGAATGTTGTTTAAAAAATTCGAAGTTTCTGTCTTGTATCAGGAGTCACATAGTGTGGGAGAGAAGGAAGATAAAATTTAGGTACTACTATTATCAAAACTCTGCTTTCAAAAAATTTTACTTCTCCCCAGACCTATTTTTGTCTTTATGGTACTTTTCACTGACTATATGTCTTTATGAATAATGTTTAAGTTTTCCACAATGAACAATAAATTTTTCTGTAGTAATCTTTGAAGTGTCCAGAAAGAAGTTGGGGCTCTACAGCAACGATTCCACCTGGTTATGCTGATAACACCACTTTAAGATGGGTTTTGGGTTACTGATGTAGGATTCCCCATCTGTATGCTGTGAATACCATTGATTAATAAAGAATCTTTTTTAGCCAGTGAATTAGCAGAGAAGAGCTCGGCAGGGAAAACTAAACTGAATGCTGGGAGAAAAAAGGTAGTGTCAGAGAGAAGCCATGTAGCTCCATCAGAGACAGATGCCAGAACTTTACCCAGTAAGCCACAGCCTCATAGCAATACATAGATTAATAGAAATGCATTAAATTAATATGGAAAATTTAGACAATAAGAAGCTAGAGCTAACAGACCAAGCAGTGATTTAATTAATACAGTTTCTCTATTTCAGGAGTCTGGGTGGCCAGGAAACAAATGTGCAGACTCCTACAACTAATTGTTGTACCAACGTGGGACTGACTAAATCCATGTATAACCTGAGGGGGCTTGGAAAGGAATTCTAGACACAAAAAATAAAGTTAAGCATTTTCTCTGGTGGGCTCTATTTGCTAAAGGCACAATTCTTTTAAGAGAGGGTTTCCAAACTCAACAATAGCAGCAAAAACTACATCATTTCAAAACAGAAGCTTCCTGGGCTGTGCTGCTAGCAAGAACTCTGGCTCTTTCAGGAGGTCGAGCATTTAAATAGTATTCGAGAGAAGAGTGCTACAACTTGCTTAATGGAAACATAGACCCACTGTGTGCCTGAAAATGGGACTGTGAGCGTGGCTCATGCTAAACAGATCTCTGCCCTGCCATGTTGGACTAGGTGGAGCCAAAAGGCAAAGCAGCATTAGAAACACTTAGCATTTTAAAAAACACCCCTGGACAGAAAAAATTTACAGATACACGATAGGACAGATTCAGACATAAAAGAACTCTAAACGAGTCACAGTGTTGTATAAAAGTATGTAGGCTTGTGTGAGAGAAGAAAAAAGTATAGAGAGTTATAAAAATAAATAGATGGTTTAAGAAAAAAACAAAAAGTCTTTAAAGAGACAGAATACAGTTATAAATTAAAGGAGTAAAGATAATAAAATAAATATTAAAAAGTAATGGAATAAAAACAAATAAGCCATGTAAAGATGGAATATATACAGAGAGTTTGGATTATGTATATTATTGTATTTTCTTTAATTTTTTTTTTTTACTGTGAAGGAGCTAAGTACAGAGAGACATTTCATTTTATGGACTGCTAAGTTAAAAGTATCTTGTCTTCAAAATTTAAGTATAAGGATTTGTTGCTTTGGAAAAGAGGTTCTCTTTTGTTTCCACAGAGGATAAGAACCTGTGAAATCCTTCTAGACAAATGTGGTTTAATGGACCAAGACACCCTGAAAAGTTAACGCCCCAAAAAGTACTTTGCCCAACAAAAAACAGGAAGCAGTTTGGAGAGAACTATGCCCAAATTCCCTAAATAATTGTCTATAAATGTTTGCTTACATTTAAAAGGGGATATGCCATAGAGATGGATACTTTACATTGGTATGGATCTTGGTTTATTGATACAAATTTAAGGTCAATTGTGTTACATGTATATTTCTGCTCTTGATTAAGGTACTGTGTTTGGCAGCTCGCTTAGAAATGTAACGTATAATTAAGAAATATAGGTTAATAGATAATCATCTATAATAGTCAAACTTGTTATTATGTTAGGTTTTCTAGATATATAGAGAGATATATTTCAGTTAAATAGATAATCTTCAAACCTTTCAAAGATTACGGAATATGGCATTTAAAGTATTTTAAGAACTTGGGACTTTTCATGACAGTGAGGCACATCTGCTCCTGGCAGGACCAAACTACTTCAAGAGGAAGATGGGCATCAAAGAGGTTCCTTATGAAGTTTGCTGACCTTTTGGGAAAGAAACTACTCTTGCCTGGACTGCAAGGCATGAGCTAGACATGCAAGGCCCACAGAAAAATGACGACTGAACTTGCCTGAAGAAAGTAAGAAGGTCTTTTGGGATTCTTGTTTCATGAAAGAGTATGCCAGGCATTTTGTAGGACACAGAGGAAAGTCACTGACAAATTGCCAATATAGGTGGAACTGTCATTGAAACTTTCTGCTTCATGGGAAAGTCTGCTGGATACTATGGGCCTGTAGGTTGAAGATTGATGGCCCAATAGTACAGAAAAGCTTTGGGTGACTATCTAGGCAGCAAGAAGTCTCTTGGAAGTTGTTTACAATGTATTTCCTATTTACTTAGGTAATTTTATATGCTTCTGGAGTCTTTGATGGAATTGAAGAATAGATAGCTATAGTTATAGTTTTCCTTAGTTATGATAAAAATAAAGTAAATATAAATATTGTAACTGTAATTCTTGCTTGATAACTTTTTAATGTAATTTTACTATGTTAAAGTTAAAACCTTCCTTGATATTTAAACAGAAAAGGGGAGGTGATGTGGGATTCCTCTCTGTATGCTGTGAATACCATTTGTTAATAAAGAATCTGTTTCAGCCAGTGGCTCAGAAGAGTAGAGCTAGATGGGGAAAACTAAACTGAATGCTGGGAGAAAGAAGGTGGAGTCAGAAAGAAGCCATGTAGCCCCACTGGAGACAGATGCTGAAATTTTACCCAGTAAGCCACAGCCTTGTGGTGATACACAGATGAATAGAAATGGTTAAATTAATATGTAAGAGTCAGCCAATAAGAAGCTAGAGCTAAAGGGCCAAGCCGTGATTTAATGAATACAGTTTTTTGTGGTTATTTCAGGAGTCTGGGTGTCCAGGAAACAAATAAATAGCCTTCTACAATAGGTTACAAACTACTCAAGGTGATTCCAACTTGGCCAGCTGAGGTGTACCTTCTTACAATGTTCTGGCCAGAACTTCTAAATAAGAACTTCAGAAAAACCCAACTGACAACTCAAAGACTTTCTGCAATTTTATCAGACAGTAATCTTGAAACTTAACCATCATTTTAGTTTTTACAGGATACCACAGAAATAACATTGCCCCCACCATACTGGAAGTAATTCTAGAAAACAACAAACAAAACAAAACAAAAAATAAACCAAAGTTTGTCCTCAGGACTGGGAACAGTATTAAAGGTTAGTTATAACTGATATGGGGATGGGAGTGGAAATAAAGTAAGCTCTAAGATCTCTTTTGATAAAAAAAGGGGGGGATTGCATGGGATGGGATAATGGTAGACTCAATTATTACTTGTGATCTATTTATTGATAATTTACATTGGCATAGATTCTTGTATATTGATACAAATTCAAATTACATTTGTTATGTTGAACATACTCTTATTTCTGTTTATAATATTTGTGTGCCTATGCAAAGTTATATTATATGCATGCATGTTTTTACTCTGCTTAAGATATTTTGTATATTAATGCAATTTTAGGATATATGTATCATATTTCACTACACATTTCTACCTTTGATCAAGATACTTATTTATTATTAACATTTTGAGGTCAATGTCCTTATTCACTGTTCATTTGTTTAAAGATTGTTTAATTTTTTAATACGAAGCCTTAGTCTTTAAGCTATATAGTATTAAGAATTACAGGTCAATAGTCATCCATGCTTGTCATACTTATAGTTAGACTAATCAGGTTCTTTAGATGCATAAAGATTATATTCCACATAGATAATTAATCTTCAATCACTTCAAAGAATTTTAGAATATGGCATTTAAATAATTTAGGATTCTGTTGACGTGAGACACAATTACTCTTGGAAGCACCAATCTTATCCCAAGAGAATGTTGGGCACCCAAGACTCTCCACTTGGAGCTTGTTTCCTTCTCGGCAAAACTAGCCTTTGGGCAAAGAACTGCCCCTCCCTCAACTATTGACAAAATGCATGGTGTCTAGACTGGGCACGTAGCATACAAGCAAAAAGACGGCCAACCCTTGCCAAGACAGGGTAAGACGGTTTTTCAAATTTTCCTGCCTCTGAAAATGGTCTGTCAGTTACTCTTGGCCTTAGCCAAAGTTGGTTACCCCACCACTGCAAATGAGATTTTGGGTGACTGCCCAGTCAGCTTGTTGTCTCTGTTGTTTCTTGTACCGGTTGGAAGTTGCTTGATTGCACTTCTGTTTACTCAAGAAATATTATTTCCCTTCTCAGGTCTTTGATGGGTTTGAAGACTAGATAGTCATTATTACTTTCCTTTCATGACTTAGCCAAGTCATTTTCAATATAAGACTTAGACTTCTTAGGATAGGATAATTGTTGAAACATTTAGCATATGTTTCTTGTTTGATGTTGTTTATGCTGGTTGTAATTCTAATATTTATGTATGTTTTGACTCTTCTTTTCCCTGGACAATACTTGATATTTGTCCTTATTGTATATAGTTTTGTATTAAACTTAGAACTCTCTTATTTAGACAAAAGGGGAAGGTGCTGTGGGAACTCCTTCAGCCAATAGCCTTTAAGATATCAGCCCACATTGGACATGGTCTCATGTACTGTAAATGCAGATGAAAGTGTGCACAAGCCTCTTGGCTATTGGATTCAATTCTAGTTCCCAGCGCTTGTAGAGGACTGTGAATTGCTACTCTTTCTGTGAGTTTATCGCTGAATAAATAAACCTTTGTTATACTCTATTTCAGGCTATTGTGGAACTCTTTTGTACACCAGCAGAAGAAGGAGAACTTCTTGGGAGATTCAAGGAGGTGACCTGCCTGCTGTTCAGCCTCTTTGGGGAGCAGGGTACTCAACCTTTGAATCTTGAGCTTTTTAGAGGGATAGAGATTTAAATAAGTTCCTGTTGTAGCTTTGAAGAGTCAGGGCCTTCAGGAGCAGAATTTCCACAGGCTGTGGCTCTTGTGGCCTAACCACTGCTGGTAGTGGAGGAGTTGCAGTTGCTGACTCAGAGAGCCATAACTTAAAAGGCAGCAACAATTAAGAAAGAAAATAACAGGTGAACATCTTTTAATGTGCTTGTTTCTCTCTCTCTCTCTCTCTCTTAGTGTAGACAAAGTGTAATATATTTAAATATATATAAATATAAATAAAATATATTTACCCAATTTAAATTTTTTTAAATTTAATTTTTAAATTTAATTTTTAAATGTGTGTGTATGTGTAGACAGAGTGTGTTAAAATATTTACCCAATTTAAATTTTTTTAATTTAATTTTTAAATTTAATTTTTAAATTTAAATTTAAAATTGATTTATTTGTTTTATTATTATTAGATTCTTAAAGTCTTAATTTCTGATACAAGTGCCTTGTTAATATTCTCTCCAACAGTGTGTGGCTCGCTTTATAACAAAACTTTACAATATTTCTTCTCAGACCTCTTTGATGCCTTGTTCTGACCATGTTCGTTTGAAGCCCTGAACATCTAGTCAAACAATTGGTCAGAGCCACAGGATTCTTATATAGTTACATGTCTGTTCTCTTCCCAAGTAAAGAGAGTGATCAGTGTACTGCTTCAAGGCTACACGTCCCTTGCATTTTTCTGCAGTGTCCCATAGAGAAACTGCAATGCTTCCCTTGTCCATTTCTGCATGATGCTTGTGCATTACCATCTGTGAACCAAACATGAGTTGTCTCTTCTTCCATTTCACCATCTGATTGTAGGGAATACCATATGATGTCATAGGTGCAGACTGGGGAAAGTTGAGAAGGGGATGTAACAAGAGAGTGACTAGAAATACATAGGCAGCTGCTTCACATATTTGGGCCCATTCCTGTATATATGTTCATCTGACAACCAAGTGCTCTTGCCCATGTTGTACATGCCCAGCCTGCTGGGGCTGTCCAGGTTTTAGGTAGAACAAGGTTTATTAAGTCACACTATCGACCCAAAGGCTGTTTCTTAAAAGGAAAGTAGTTGTCTGCTTGCGATGTTAACGATTTGCTCTATAGTCCAAAGGTCTACTCTGTAATGTAATGGATGTAAGGGCCATCCAGAGGTTCCAGAGAATACTTGCATTTGGCTGACTCTTTAACAACCATTAGAGCAAATGGATGATTTGATCCAAGAGTTTCAGCAGCTTAGGCATCATCCTGGATAGCTGGTGAGCCTTCTCTTCTAAGCATCACTCAAAATTAAAAGCTGCTTGGATGATTCTATAAAAAGACTTAGGTGACATCTTAGATGAATAACATGTTTCCTTTTTAGCCCAAAGAAGGCCACTATGCATTGTGCCCATGATATCTAGAGACATGTTGACACATACCACAATATCACATCTGTGAAAGACTCTTCAAATTTTGTCATTGATTTTATCCTACCACCTAGCACGCAGTTTACACTAGTTACCACTTGTAGCCTACTAGGTTTAGTCAACACAATGCCGCCAATACCTTTGATGAGATGGACCTGTGGATTTCTTGCAAAAATATCCAGTGATTAGAATCTCTGTGGACCTAAGGCATGAGAGGTGATATATTCCTGAAACGAGACTGGCGCCATTGTATTGCCACGAGAGAGCAACTGAGTCCTGCTGGGCTTTAGTAACAGCTACAGAGACAAAAGTATTTTCTACCTCAATAGCTGCATGCCAGGTGGCAGCGTATATGTCAGTTTGTTCCGACAATGAAATCACATCTGGAACAGCAGGTGCAGTGGAATCACCACCTGTTTAAGATTTTATGATATCCCATTGCATTTTCAAAACCCATCTGTTTCCAACTTTTCAACATAGGAGTTGAATGGCAATGTGGTGGACTTCACCAGCCTTCCAACTTTCAAGACCTTGAAGTGGCACCAATCCCAGAAGTCCCTCCACAGACACAAACTTGTTTTGACTTCCTACTTTCCTGACATCGTCATTGCTAGGGATCTCATTTGTCCTTTTCTTCTGTAACAGCCCTCACTCCACTGGTGAGGGAAGCAGTGTGGAATTCTGCTAGAGGCCAAGAGTGTCTACTTTAATAATCCTGCATTCCAGAACTAGCAGGAAAAAAAATAACACAGCAAGATACACCAGATATATACCTTCAGGTCTATATGTCTCTACTATGGCTGGCAGGACAAATGGCAATTGTTATCTCCTGGATGAGTTTCAGGTCAGACTAAGTTATCAATGGTCCTAAGCATGCTGGGGTACTTCTGTTCCACCAGTGCATAGTCACTTGAATAAAAGTGTATTCTTCTGCATAGGAAAAAATGTAGTGTTTGTCTAAGTGTGGTTTAGTTCTCCTTACATGACAGTGTCCAATTCCATACTTTTTTATGAAACTGGTATAATTTAATTTTATGGCTACCTAATTGCATATATATATAAAATGGGATATATATATATATATATGATATAAAGAAAATGGGAGATATATATATATATATCTCCCATTTTCTTTATTCACTTTTTCATTGGCTAGGATCTAGGCTGGCTATATCCTGGCTGTTCTGAATCCTGTAGCAATATGCACATGCAATGGTTTGCTTAGTGAGCTGGCTTACAGTCCTTTGTTGATTACCCAGAAGTGATGTGGTTGAACAATGTGGTGGTATTATTGTAGGAGCTTTTTGCTGATTTCCATGGTGGCTGTACCAGTTTACATTCCTCCCAGCCATGTTGAAAGGGTTCCTCCTTCCCTGAATTCACATCACGCTCACTGGATCTGTTTTCCTGATGATAGCCACTCTGATGTGATCCAATAGTAGTTCTAAAATTGTTTTGTTTGTTCCTAAGGATGAACTCTGCGAAGTTCAAAAGTTAATACAGGCTCTAATTCATCCAAAAAACCAGTTAGGCTCTGAGTTTGGATTTTAGAAATCTCAGCTGTGTTCCTATAGGTGATAGGATTTCTTTCCAAGATGACATAGACATTTTCTCTTATTTATATCAGCTTGAGCTGGGAATTTCAATACTGGGGCTCAAGGTCATTTTTCTTTTTCTTATTAGTAACAGTTTCATTATACCAGATAGTTGAACTAAAATGTTTAAATATCAAATACAAAGGCATTCAGGACCTTGCTTTTATAACCATGTACATGCACCACCTAATAATAGGGTAGAGTCTGATAATATGTCATTGGTACTTTTTGTTTTGTTTTTGCTCGTTGTTCAAAAAACATACACTGTGCTTCCACCACCATGATAGCTGTGTTTTCATTAGGAGATAAAAGCTTATGAGACCCCATTGAAAATGAGGTCAGTCATTTACATGAATGTCATTATGTGGTCTCACTGTATTTGGGTTAGAAATATCCAATAGGGATATTTAATACACTTCTTTCCTTGTATTTATTTATTTATTTTAATGAAATGGACACTTGCTCCATAGCTCAGGCTGTCATTGAGCCTCCCTCTCTCTATATATATAGGCTTCAACATCTCAATCAGCCTGCCTCAGTCTTCCTGGTTCTTGGATTATGGGTGTGTGCCATTTTTCCTAGAATACTTTTAACATGATTTTTTATTGATTCTTTTGGAATTTCACATCATGTATCTCAATCCCACTCATCTTTCAGTCCCCCCGTATCTACCCTTTACCCTTGTAGCATCCCCCAAAGGAAAATTTAAAAATAAAATAAAAATCTAAAAAATTGAATTAATAAAAATACAAATAAGAATATTAAACAAACAAAAACACAGACAAAACCAAGAGCAGATAATACAAAATAGCAACAAAAAATAAACAAACAAAAAAACATTTTCTTCCTTCACCTCCCCCATCTCTATTGCCTATTCATTCCTTTGAGTTTGCCTGAACTATTTAATTCATTTCTATTCCACAGTATGCCAAGAGTTATCAGTGCCCTCTTTATTATAATAAAGTTATCAATGTCTTTAAACCTTATCAGTTTAAAATAGTAACTTCAGAAGCTCCAGAAAAAAAAATCACAAACTAATTAAGATTCTGTTTCTCCAGTTTCTTTCAGTGTAAGAGTTCTATCAGTCATGGTACAACAGAAGAAGAACTCAGCTATATACATTTAAACTATCTGGAACCACTCCAGCCCCATGCATCTTGAGATTCAATATCTACTATTTGTACAAAAATAAAATAAAGTTGAACACAACAGCATTATCATCCACAGTTAGGCAGCGAGGGGCAGATAACCCTAGGATTCGGGAAAGGTATCCCCCAAGTCCCAGGGATGCTTCCCAGTATGAAAAGAGCTTTGTCCGCAGACCCATCTTCATAGTATATCTGATGGATCCTGGACAGCAGTCTATCTGGAGATGTATGCCACACATGAGGGAGGCATTTTCTCAACTGAACTTCCCAGATGACTATGTATATTGTCACACTGACAAAAAATTTACCAGGACAGAACAGAAGAATGTTTATGAAGAGTCAATGTACATGTGTGTAAAATAATAAAATCTAAAATACAGTATTATTAGAATATTCAATTAATGCAAGAAAAGGAAAAAACATGCACATATTTTAAAATAAATGGTTTCCCATGTGTTTTCACGTTCCGACTTTTTATTTGGATGTGACAGCAATTCTTTTACAAATGAGCTGGGAAACCTCTGCTTTTCAGTTATCTCTCACGATTCTTTATGATGCTCTGCCTGAATGCAAATTGACTATGGAGATAATTTTCTAATTACATCCAAGATTTCTTTTGTTCAGAATGGTATACAGTATATATACCGCATAGTTCCTCTTTTCAGATTTGAGTAAAATATAGAGTTCCTTGAAGATAGTTTAAGGCCCCTCCCCCCATATGTCAACATCTTTTAGATAAAGTGTTTAATTACTTAAGCGTGTCATAAGTACATATGTGATTACTTAATTTAAAGCCATGACTTTGCTAGTTGCTTTTTGCTTGTGTCATCTATGCTGCTTCCCCTTCCTCTTTAAGTTTTTTTCTTGGTTAAATTTCAACTTCTAAAATTATATTTATTTATGTGTTTTGTGTGTGAGTGCTCTATCTGCATGTATGTCTGCAAGCCAGAAGAGGGAGGGCATCAGAGCCCATTTTAGATGGTTCCGAGTTGCCATGTGGTTGCTAGGAATTGAACTCAGAGCCTCTGGAAGAGTAGCCAGTGCTCTTAAGCAAAATTACCGAAATTGCAATTTTATTAACACTGTGTTTTTTATTTTGTCATTCCATTTGATACACACACACACACACACACACACACAATTCTTTTTTAAGATTTATAGCATCTATTTTAATTTAATATGATTTTCTATCAAACACTACAGCACACTTTATATATACTCTAGTAATATTGCAACAGTGTATATTCATTTCTTTATTTCTGAGTAACATACTAACATATTATTGTTATATATTCAATTCAACTCATTTTGAAATAACTAGACTCTATTACATCACTTTACTTTAAAAAGATTTGAGCAATAAAGACAAGCATTCCATTTCTGAGTACGCTTACTGAGGCTGGTGACACCGCAAGACTCTATGACTTGTCTTATTTTGGTATTGTTTTTTCTGTCTAGAGGACTTAACTTTTTTTTTTTGTAGAATTCTTTTGCTGGAAGTGTTATCTTCTGCTTTTTCTATGCCTTATGTTGAGTTAGTTCCCCACCCCCTCAACTTGACACTGGCTAGAGTCAACTGGGAAGAGGGAGTCACAGTTGTGGACTTGCTTCTCTCAGATTAGCCTGCGGGCAGGTCTCTGGGGGATTTTCTTGATGGATGATTGATGATTGGCAGGTGGTCCTGGGTAGTCTATGAAAGCTGTCTAAGCAAGCAGATTAGCATGACTCCTCCATGGCTTACCTTCATTTCCTGCTACCTTGGCTTCCCTCAGTGATGGGAAGCATTTGGGAGTTGTTAGATATAGCAAGTCCTTTCTTTCTCAAGAAGCTCTTGGTCATGGTCTTTATTACAGCAATGGAAAACAAATGAGTATACCTGATACAGTATTTGGCTTTGGGAAAATAGAGTTCTAGGTATGGAATTATGGATGGAAGGAATTTTTGTCTGTTTTTAGATTTTAGGACTTTAAAAGTAGTGTGTTGCTATTTCTTGGCTTTTATTTATTTCTTCTAAGGCTCCAGTATTATCCTTACCTTCACTCCTCTATATAAAATAAATGGCATAGCTTCACTGATGTACAGATTTCTCTAAGTTTTCTCCAAGTTTCTTTTGCTTGTGGTTTATTGAGTTTCTTGGATTTTGGAGTTTCTGTAATCAGATCAGTGAAATCTCTCTCCTCCCTCTCCCCCCTCCCTCCCCTCCCCTCCCCTCTCCTCCCCTCTCTCTCATCTCCCCTTCTTTCTCCTCTCCTCTCCCTCTCCTGGTCTTTTTTTCTCTTTGGGTGTGTATGAATTCATGTGTAACTAGCATGTCTATGTGCCATATGCCAGTTACAGATAGGACAGCATCAGGTATCAGTCCTTGCCTTCCAACTTGAGATGAGGTCTCCTTTTGGTTTTCTGCTATATGATATCAGGATATTTGGCCCACCACCTTCCAGGGATTCTCCTATCTCTGCCTTTCCTTTCTTCTCCATAAGAGTGGGACTTATAGACACTGCACTGAGTTTCGCTTGTGCTGATGTAATGGGCACAGGCATGGCAATGATTGTAGCCTCAGATCCAGAGGGAAATGGAAAGCCTTCCGTTTCCATCCAGTGTAGGTGTCAATGGTGTGTGCAGAACATGTCTGTTGTTTTCTCCCGCCAGACATTCCCTGCCTGAAGACTGCTCCTCTAAAGAGAGTACTCCTACCACGATTAGCTAGACTTTTCTCCTTGCTCCAGCTGTGTCCCATAAACCCTGCCTTCTTGTTTATCTTAATAACTCTGCCTCCTTACTCAGCTGTATGCAATAATCCCACTTCCCTGTTAAACTCTATATTATAAACATTGAGCTTCTGGGTACTGAGGTTTCTCCACCCAAGAGCTCAGACTACCCAACCCCATCTTTTTTTTTTTTAATGTGTCTGTCTGTCTGTCTTTCTTCATTACCCTGCTGCCCTGAATCAGGTCTATGTCCCTGGAGCTGCTTCAAGGACTCAGCACAAAATACTATCAAATATTTTATCACTGTGATGAAAAAAGTCAATAATGCATGAGCTAAAATTCATGGTGTTCTCTTACTAAAAGTGAGAAAGAGATGATATGATATGATATGCATTTAGTGAAGTTAGCATCCTCTATAATACATATAGGCTGGAAACTAGAAATAAACTTATTTTTCATATAAATGAATTGCTTGTAATTTCTTAAAATTATTGGAAATAATGAGACAGTTTATCTAAGTGACCACCCAAGAAATTTATATGTTTCTGTATGTAATATACAAAACTGGAATCAATGTGTTAATAAACAAAGAAAATACACATGGGTGTCAGTATAAGCAAACACATGTAAGAACTTTGTGGAGAGAGAGGCTGTAGAATGGCATTGAAACACTTGAATGTTCAATGCTCACAGAAAGAAGCACTCAATACTAGAAATATATCAATTCTTCCAAAATTGATTTTTAATGCAATTCTAATAAAAATCAGAACAGTATTTTGAGTGTAACATGACACATTGATTTTATAATTTATATGGAAGTTAAAGGGCCCAAATAGCCAAACCACTAAAAGAGAAAAATAAATTGGAAGGCCTTGCCCTACCAGACATGAAGATTTATTATAAAGTTGTAGTGATTAAAACTCTGTGGCATTGGTGCTAGGAGAGACGATTTGTCCAATGGAACAAGACAGAGAGCCAGGAACAAACTGATGAATATACATGACCCAAGAGGCTTTGAGATCAACTGGAAGCGAAGGGGGACTATTCAATAACAGTTCTGGGACAATTGATTCTCCACACAAAAGAAATGACAGCAGATCCCTTCTGCACAAAGAGCACAAAATCAATTCCAGATGGATTAAGGACTTTAACAAGAAAGCAGAACTTTAACATCGCTAGAAGAAAATGTGGGAGAATATATTTTAGACCTTAGGGCAAAGAAATCACTCTTGAAAAGGACAAAAATCACTAACTAAAATAGGAATGACAACTTATGACAGAACAGGTTAGAATTTCTCTTGATCGTTAGTCACCATGATGAAAATGAAAAGACAAAATATATATTAGCAGGCATTATTTAAAATGTGTGCAGTTGAAAATATACATATCTTTTAACATAAAAAAGCTATACATTGGTTAGAAAACCATTCAAATAACTCAATTTAAAAGCTGGCAAAATAAAGTAATGAACTTTCTATGGGATAGAAAATATAAACATATATAAACAATTAAAATTGTCAAGCTTATTAGTAAGTCTGGAAAAATATGAATTAAGATATCAGTTATTCTCCATTAAGTGGGTGAAAATCAAGGAATCTGACAATACTTGATATGAGAGAAGTTATGATGTAGTAAGAACTTTTGCATACTCTGTTGGGTATATGAAAAAGTATACTAAAAATAATTTGACTTTATAAAATTCAATATTTATATAATTTATTTTCCACTATCATACTTCTAAGCGTATGTCTTTTTTTAGACAGCTTCTCATGTCGTGCAGTAGACCATTTCCAAACTTTATACGTAGTCAAGATGACCTTGAACTTCTGGTCCTTCCAAGTGCTAGTATTACATGTGTTCCCACCATTCTTGGTGCATGTGGTGCTGGTGATCGAACTGCAGGCTTTGTACATCTTGGGTAGGCATTCTACCAACTCAACTCCTGCCTCAGTTCATAAAAGTCCTTCACCTGTATCAAGACCCAGTAATACCACTTTTGGGTATTTATCCAAAGGATGCCCAATCGTGCCACAAAGATATGTGCTCAACTATGTTCATAGCAGCATTGTTTGCTATAGCCAGAACCTGGAAACAACCTAAGTGCTTCTCGATCAAAGAATGGATAAGGAAAATGTGGTTCATTTACACAATGGAGTACTACACAGCCGAAAAAAATGACATCTTCAATTTTGCAGGAAAACGGATGGAGCTTGAAAACATTATTTTGAGTGAGGTAACTGAGACAGAAAAACAATTATCACATGTACTCACTCATAGGTGGTTTTTAAACATAAAGCAAAGAAAACCAGTCTACAAGTCACCATCCCAGAGAACTTAGACAACAATGAGGACACTAAGAGAGACTTACATAGAGATCTTACATAGAGACTTACATAGAGAGACGTACAAGAGAGATATATACATGGAAATTAGAAAAAGACAAGATCTCCTGAGTAATTGGGAGCATGGGGACCTTGGGGGAGGGTTATAGTAGGGAGGGGAGAGGCAGGGAGGGAAACAGAGAAAAATGTAGAGCTCAATAAAAATCAATAAAAAAGACTATAAGTCTCAAAAAAAGATATGTAAGGTTCTTCATTAATACATTATCTTTCTGTGTAAAAAACAGAAACCCCCATGCAGGCATTGTCAAACTGTACGTACATGTCACAACTTGAATAAACCTTGACGTCAAGTCTTTAGAATAATGCTCTTTGAACTTTAGAGCATGGCATTTATTACAATAAAGATTCTCACTAGTGGATCTGAGCTGCTGCCTGGGATTCTACACTTCTGGCTCCACTATGGGTAACATTATGAAAAGCAAAGCCCTACGACTACCTATGATGCATGTGTGTGGATGTGTGTGTGTGCGTGCACTGCTGGGAATTCAATCCAGGGTCTTGTATATGCTAGCTTTCTAGAACTACATCTCTAGCTTGGCAGCAGCTTATTAATGAAATTCAAAAACAAGCTGATCTGCGTAGAATTGTTTATACATATTGTACATGAGATAAACCGGTAAGAGTTACTGTCATAAAAGTTAGGATATTTGTTATACTCGGGGGACTAGGACTCATGGAGGCTATATTAGATAGTTACCAGATATTGGCAATGTTATGGTTTGTAAGTTGTAGGGTGGCTCATGGATTTTACTTTTTTAATGAACTAATTGTAATCATGCATCAGATTCATAATTGGGAAGAAGAGAAAATCAGATGAATAGGAGTTTTCAATCTTTATTGTACACCAGAATTTCCCAGAGATTTTTTTCAATGCCATTGCCAGCTTCCAGTCTTTATCTATTCTGATTTAATTGGTCTGGGTTGAAACCTGGTTCTGTTGCTTACTAAAAGGTTACCATGCTGTGCTGATGTTCAGCTGTGCTTGAGAATCATGGTGTCAGAGCACCTGTGATATCCCTCCAAATGCCAAACAGCACTTAGTGTGAGAATGCAAAATGCCTTCTTTTTCTTCTCATTAGCTAGATGTCTGGAGAAGGGTGTCCTGTTTCAGCTTAAGTGGCATTGTCTTCTGTAATTGAAATAGAGCCTTTTAAACTACAACCTTCCTGACCCTAGACTGTGTATCATTGTCATGACGGTTTTTCTGGTATCGGGTACCGTGTCGTGCAGAGTTGTCACTTGAAATGCATAGGAATGGGGGCTGAGCTGGCTGAATGAGTATTCACCAGTAGTCTCTTCTATGTCAATTCTCATTTCTCCCGTGGGTTCCCACTTACACTTATCTTTTAAGCCACGTGTGCTTAGTATAACCGTTTGCTTCCAAGTTTCTCCTGGTATGCCATGAGTCTTCCAATGCTAGGGTACACTTTGAGTTTTCTTAGGCCCCAGTGCTCAGTTTGGGGTCCCCATAACTGTTTAGTGAAGTTGTAGAAAAATTCCTTTTGGAGACTGATCTACCACATGTTGTGACCTTTGGTTGTCTGGTCAGAATTTAAGTTCTTAGGAGTAAGGCTTTGGCTCATTGGTCCACAGAGAGACCCTCACTGACTAAAGCCTGCAGACATGTGTAGAGTAAGATATGGGTCCAAATTTATTTCAAACTCAAAATGCATCCTGTAAACGTATACTATTCTAATGGTCAATTTTTGGAGATGTTTTGGTTTCACAGTATAATTAAGCAGAAAGTACAGAGTTCTAGTATATACCACAGCGTTGCCTACTGTTTATGTACCTTAGCAGAATGAGAGGATTGTGGTGAGCAACAGACCTACACTCACACATTGCTATGGTCACACTCCAAAGTTTCCCTTATGGTCCAGCAGCCTTACTACAATAGACCTTGAGGAACGCAACATAGCTAAAACACAAGACAATACTTCAAAAGAGTATTTATGGATATCTTAGGGGTCCCTTGAGATGAAATGAATAAATTGCTTGAGGAAATATAGGAAATACAAACAAATAGTGGAACAAGATGATAAAAATGACTCAAGACTTGTAAGTGGAAACAGAATCAATAACCCACATTATGGGAAAACTGGAACTGAAAAATTTAGGGACTTGAATAGGAAACTCACCAACAGAATACAAGAGACGTAAGAGAGAATCTTGGTCATTGAAGACAAGCTATGTTGTGATATTTTGTTTGTGTTCTGACAAATAAAATTTGCCTGGAGATCATAGGGCTGAACTAGCCACTAGTTAACCATAGATGTCTAGAGTTCTGTACAGACAGACAGGAAATGATAAGACAGAGCAGAGACAGAATCTCAGCCATTTTGGTCTGAGGAGTCGGAGAGATAAGATGTGATTGTGGCTGTGGTTAGCCCTATTACTGGAGATAATATCTGCACTGAACACAGAGAAGTTGAGATAGTGCCCATCTAGAGATTCCACACACATGAGCTATTATACATGGTTCTGGAAGGTACACAGCATACCACTAAAAGAGAAAGGTAAACACCAGCTACAAACCTTACATCTAAAAGAATGACCTGTTTGCAAGATATGCTGGTGTAATAGTGGCACAAAGCTTTTGGAAGTAACCAACCAATATCTGATTTGGCTTAAGGTCCAGTCCAGGAGATAAAACCCATCCCCAGTGCTGCATGGGTGACCAAGAACCTGAGACTAGATAGGTTAGGGACCTAGGGGAAAACCATATAATACTGTTCTCCTAAAGGAACACAGTAATCAAATGACTTCTAATGTCATTCTGCTATATTCGTAGATTTGTGCCTTGCTCAACCATCATCAGAGAAGCTTCCTCCTGCAGCAGATGGGAACAAACACATAGAGCCACTGCCAGAAAATATGCAGATTGTGTAACCTTGGAATACACCACCATCAAAGGAAGGTCTCCACCAACTCCTTCCATTCAGGTTTCAGAGAACTCTGTGGAAGAGGGGGCAGGAAGAGTGTAAGAGCCAGAGAAGATGGAAGACACCAAGGAATCAAGGCCTTCTAGACACAATAGGGCTGGTGCACACACGAACTCACAGAGGCTGTGACAGCATGCACAGGACCTCTGTGGATCTGGACCAGATGGGATATAAAAGCTAAAAGGAGAAGAGGATAGAAGATAGATAGTCCCATCCCTAACAAAAAAAGCTATCTGCAATTGATAGCCACTAGAAAATTAAAATTTAGTTTTCTCCAAGGCAGTCTCACTAGGGAAGCAAATCATTGTCAAGGGTAGGCTCCGTGCCCAGCAATAAATGGCCAGTGGCATCTTTGGAGGTTCTTTGTTTCATAATGTTAAGTCAAGACATTATTTTTAACCTTACTCATCTTTTGCATATATATAATAGCTTCCAGGTTTCTTTTCGGGGGATGGAGTTTCTGTGTTTGAGAACATGTGTGTCTCTGTTTATATGTATTTTTGTGCCTTTGGGGACTCTTTTTGTTGTTGTTTTCTTGGTTGGTTGTTTTGTCATATTTTGATTTATTGTTATTGATTTGTTTTATTTTATTATTCTTCCTAAGATGCCCGTTGTT
The DNA here is from genome assembly GCF_982192425.1 of Myodes glareolus. Lineage (NCBI taxonomy): Eukaryota > Metazoa > Chordata > Mammalia > Rodentia > Cricetidae > Myodes > Myodes glareolus. The sequence goes on from NC_142029.1 coordinate 95,639,963, forward strand.
TTCTAATGAGAGACCAAAGCAGGTAGATCTGGATGGTAGGGAAGATGGGAGGAACTGGGAGGAGTGGGGGAGGAGAAACAGTAATCAGAATATATTGTATGAAAAAATATATTTTCAATAAAAGAAAAAAATCCAACAGACCTCGTGAAAGGGCCCATGATTTAGGAGGTGAGATGTGACCTGCAGAGGTGAATTCTTCAGCTAGCATGTTAGGACTTTTAGGTGACAGACAGCTAAGAGGCTGCGCACATCCACTCTGGGGGTTGTACCTTGGCTGAACTCAGGCAAACACTGTGGGGGATTTTCTCAAGGAGCTGTGTGACTCTTGAGAGGGGAGCCTGAGGCTACGGAATGTCTCCTGGGCTACTTGGGGGAGGTGGAATGCTAAGGCCTTTAGGAATGAAGTGGAAGGATCTTAGGAGGACAGTTTCCCAGTGTGAGGGAAAGGTGGCAGAATGTAACCATGTGTGTGGTGTCCATTCTTCTGACTACTCCACTGGTCATACAAACAGTGCCTTTGTACTCATTATTCTAAAGTTCAGGTTCTGGCATGTCTTATTTTTTTCCACTTACTCAGATCTCCTGTTACTCCCCGCATGAATTCTACCCTGCAGAAACCTCCACCTAATGTCTTTGAGTGTTAATATATTGTCTATTATGACCTTCGTCCTCATCAGCCTTTAACCTTTCTGGTTCCTCTTGTGCTCTCTACTTTCACCCAAAGAATATTCAAATGCACGCACCTACCTTCCAGAGTTGCTACTGTCTTTCTTCCTTTGCTGTTTGGAAAATAGCTAAAATTGTATTGGCAGGCCCAAACTGGAGAGATATTGTTAATTTGTGTCTTCTCGCCTCAGGCAGAAATACAAAAGCACCATCGCTCAGAACCCTCAGCTCTTAAACATTGTCCAGAAATGTCAGCAACATGCAGTTTTGAGAGAGGCTACCTGGTGTGCTGGTTCAGAGCACAGGCTTTGGTAAAGATGCCCGTGAATCAATGTTAGGACCGTGATTTACAAGGCCAGGTGTCTTCAAACAGAGCAGCTGTTTCTGTGGCGTTGCATATGGCAGGAAGATGGCAGGTGTATTTACCTCCCAAGACCAGGAGGGCTAAGTGAGTTGCCATACACGAAGAACATATATTTGTCAGCACGGCAGACACCTCTGGCAGACAGTGAGTGCTATATCATGCACGAATGCTTGCTGTTTTCAAGGAGAATCTAAGCATTTGGCTTTCCACTAGACATTCTTCAGGGCTCTGGCACGCTCTGTCTTTTCTCTTCCTTTAGCAGGGTGCTGAGAAGAAGTCAAAGAGGATGTAGGGAGATTTGGGAAATAAAAACACTTGTGAATCTCAAGGCTAGGTGTTGAATTCAAAGACAGACACTGAATAAGAAGACTCCAGCTGACATTAGTGATTCCCCAGGAATCTACCTCCCTGTCCACCGACCATGCAGAACCACGTTCCTGCTGGAGATGGCTGCTCAGTTTTATCTTCTTCATCTGTCTACCACCGGGATGTGTCAGTAGTGAAATGAAAATTTTTATCTTTATTTCTAATTCTTTCTCGATATCTCAGTCATTGAAGGTTTTACATCCAGGCCATTTGGGTGTCATCAAACCATCGGGTTTAAACAGGAAAGATGATGAGTTGTGAATGTTTATGAGGAAATGGTAGCAATTACAATGATGGTAATGAAGAATGAAGTGAAGAGATGGGTCTGTTGGGATGCTTCCCCTGAGCCTAGGATGGTGGAGAAAAGTGGTCCAGTGGGCTTGGGCACTGCTGTTGTACAAAGATGGATGGAACGTCTTTATCTAATAGCTCCTGTCCTGGTTCATATTTTTTAAGGAACTACGTCTCTTGGAACCAGGTTTGCAAGTTTTACATTGAGTGAACAGTGATTTCTTATGTTAAGTTATTTCAGCTGAAGAATAGAGAATTGCTGAAATAAATGGCGGGAGAATTGGAATTGCATTCATTCTTGACATTGGAACTGACAAATAGCTTCATTCCCTACTGAAAGGGAAAGCTTATTATTCCGAGACACAGGTGAGTTCCAGGGAGAGGGGGTGTCTGCATTTTATTTTATTGTAACTCTTGTAGAAACTGGAATAGAGGAAAATGACATGATTTTCTGAAACCCTCCTGGGATCTGTCCCTTGTCCTGCTCTCCACATTCGACGGGAAATAAAGCCAATTAAGACAGATTAATTTATAGCCAGGATCAAACCCACTGGGACAGCTGGTTGTTACAGCTTGAGCATGGACTTCCCAGGTGGATCAGAGCTGGTAGGTTGGAGAGCTGGTACGGAACAGGGCTTCCAGAGGGTTTGAGGTGGAACTCCTGTAACCGGTGACCTTCCTACCAGGGGTCAGGCGTCTCCACAGAGGAGTGTGTCTCACGTTCCTGCATTCCACATTCCCTCTCATAAAGGGTGTTTATCCCAGATCCTTGCATAGTGTTTGTATGAAAATTACAGATTCTTAGTGACTTTGCCTCAGTCTGGATGCCTCTCTTCCTCCTGCCACAGCAGGAGCGTAACAGCAAGGGGTGTAACATCCAAAGAAGCCTCAAACACAACTAGCTACAGGAGGCTATGGGCTATTGTGCTAGATTCACCTGGGCACTCCTGTCACGGAAATTTGATCCTTCTGATGATAGCATCAGAGGAAATGGGACATATCTGCTCATCCTCTGAATGCTGTCCTTTCCTGTTTGGGGGAAAACAGGGAAACCTCCCCCCTTTTTTCTTTGTCTTCTCTTCTCAGAGACATGCACATCTAATAGCCTCGCTGAATTATGATTTGTCCTGTTCCACCCCACAAACCCAGCAGGCTTCAGTGCCGGTTAGTAACCTATAAAGTCTGATGAGTCCTCCTGAGTCCCGGTATTGTCCATTGGGAAGTCACAGACTTCCATTTTGTTGTCTTTCATTTCCTAGATCCCTTACAGGAACCTGTTGCGCCAAGTGTGTGGTGGCCAATGTGTGAGATGGCTGTCAGTGATTGAGAACACTACGAGAGCTGCTCCTGAAGTTAAGGAAAAGAGCAAGATTTTTTTTGGGTGGTGGGTCATTGCATTTGCTTCCATCAGTTACCTAATGTAGTTTCTATGATGACAATTATGGTAGTCATTATTCTGAGTATAAGGGAAGGCCCGTTCAGATATCCTCTTCACTACTTCTGGAAGTCTTAACTGGGTTAATCCTTGTGGATTCCAAAGACTTTCCTTAGTGCAGGTTGCTCCCTCACTCCATAATGGCTCCCTCTAGCAAGTTGTTTCTTTCACTGTTCTCCCCTGCATCCTTCTTCCAACTCAGCCCTCTTGATTCCTCATGTTCCCATCCCCATCCTCTCCTTCTACTCTTCTTCCCAGTTTACCCAGGAGATCTTAACTACTTTTCCTTTCTGGGGCTCTCCATGGGTATCTCTTTTAGGGTCCTCCTTTTTACCTAGCTTCTCTGGGGTTGTGGATAAGATAAAACAAAAGCTTACAGAATGGGGAAAGATCTTCACCAACCCCACATCTGACAGAAGACTGATCTCCAAAATATATACAGACCCCAAGAAATGGCAGTTCATTCATTTAGGATAAGTCCAAAAATTACCAAATAATTCAGTTAAAAAATGGGGTACAGGGGGCTGGAGAGATGGCTCAGAGGTTAAGAGCATTGCCTGTTCTTCCAAAGGTCCTGAGTTCAATTCCCAGCAACCACATGGTGGCTCACAACCATCTGTAATGAGGCCTGGTGCCCTCTTCTGGACTGAAGAAAGAATATTGTATACATAATGAGCAAATAAATAAATATTTTAAAAAAATGGGGTACAGATCTAAACAGAGATTTCTCAACAGATAAATCTCAAATGGCCAAAAGGCACTTTAGGAATTGCTCAACATCCTTAGCCATCAGGGAAATGCAAATCAAAATGACTCTGAGATACCATCATACACCTATCAGAATGGCTATGATCAAAAACACTTGTGCTGGAGAGGATGTGGAATAAGGAGAACACTCCTCCATTGCTCATGGGAGTGTAAACTTGTACAGCCACTTTGGAAATCAGTATGGTGGCTTCTCAGAAATTTGGGTATCAATCTACCTTAAGATCCAGCAATTCCACTTGGGCATATAGCCAAAGGATGCACAATTGTACCACAAAGACATTTGCTCAACTATATTCATAGCAGCATTATTCATAATAGCCAGAACCTGTAAACAACCTAGATAACCCTCAACAGAAGAAAGGGTAAAGAAAATGTGGTACAAAGTGGAGTATTACTCAGTGGTCAAAAGCACTGATATCTTGAAATTTTCAGGCAAATTGAAGGAACTAGAAAAAAAAATGATCCTGAATGAGATAACCCAGACCCAGAAAGACAAACACAATATGTACTTACTCATAGTGGGTAATAGACCATGTTTTCTTTCTATAGGTTGCTGACTGTCCTTATTCCTCTCTGCTGTTTGAGCTATTGATTTCTGTATTCTCTGTAGGACTGGTGTTGTGTGAATGAATACCTTTTTAAACTGATTTTATTGAGTTATACATTTTACTCTGCTCCCCTCCTTTTTTCCCCTCCCCTTCATCCCTCTCCCATAGTCCTCATGCTCCCAATTTACTCAGGAGTTCTTGTTTCTTCTACGTCCCCTGTAGATTTTGATCTTGGCCATTCTTACAGGTGTAAAATAGAATCTCAGAGTTGTTTTGATTTGCATTTCTCTGATGACTAAGGATGTTGAACATTTCCTTAAGTGTCTCTCAGCCATTTTAGATTCCTCTGTTGAGAGTTCTCTGTTTAGGTCTGTACTCCATTTTTTTTTATTGGATTATTTGTTCTTTTGATGACCAAATTCTTGAGTTCTTTGTATATTTTGGAGATCAGCCCTCTGTCTGATGTGGGGTTGGTAAAGATCTTTTCCCATTCTGTAGGCTGCCATTTTGTCTTGTTGACCATGTCCTTTGCTTTACAGAAGCTTTTCAGTTTCAGGAGGTCTCATTTATTAATCGTTTCTCTCAGTATCTGTGCTATTGGGGTTATATTTAGGAAGTGGTCTCCTATGCCAATGTGTTCCAGGGTACTTCCCACTTTCTCCTCTATAAGGTTCAGTGTGGCTGGCTTTATGTGAAGGTCTTTGATCCATTCGAACTTGAGTTTTGTGCATGGTGATAGATATGGGTCTATTTTCATTCTTCTACGTGTTGATATCCAGTTATGCCAGCACCACTTGTTAAATATGCTTTCTTTTTTCCATTTGATATTTGTTTTGCTTCTTTGTCAAAAATAAGGAGTTCATAGGTGTGTGGGTTAATATCAGGGTCTTTGATTTGCTTCCATTGGTCCTCCTATCTGTTTTTATGCCAATACCAGACTGTTTTCAGTACTGTAGCTCTGTAGTAGAGTTTGAAGTCAAGGATTGTGATGCCTCCAGAAGTTCTTTTATTGTACAGGATTGTTTTGGCTATCCTGGGTTTTTTGCTTTTCCATATAAAGTTGAGTACCATTCTTTCAAGATCTGTGAAGAATTTTGCTGGGATTTTGATAGGCATTGCATTGAATCTGTAGATTGCTTTTGGTAAGATTGCCATTTTTATTATGTAAATTCTACCTACCCAAGAGCATGGGCGATCTTTCCACTTTCTGGTGTCTTCTTCAATTTCTTTCTTCAAAGATTTAAAGTTCTTGCCATACAAGTCTTTCCCTTATTTGATTAGTATTACTCTGAGATATTTTACGATATTTGTGGCTATTGTGAAGCCACAATTTTACGATATTTGTGGCTATTTGTGGCTATTTCTCTGATTTTTTTCTCACCCCATTTATTATCTGTGTAAAGGAGGGTTGCTGATTTTTTTAAGTTAATCTTGTATTCTACTACATTACTGAAAGTGTTTATGAGTTGTAGAAGTTTCTTGGTGAATTTTTGAGGTCTTTTATATAAACTATCATATCATCAGCAAATAATGAGAGTTTGACTTTTTCTTTTCCAATTTATATACTCTTGATCATTTTTTGTTGCCTTATTGCTCTAGCTAGGACCTCAAGAACTATATTAAATAGATATGGAGACAGTGGACAACCTTGTTTTGTTCCTGATTTCAGGGGATTGCAGTGAGTTTCTCTCCATTTAGTTTGATGTTGGCTGTTGGCTTGCTGTCTATTGCCTTTATTATGTTTAGGTATGTTCCTTGTATCCCTGCTCTCTCCAAGACCTTTATCATGAAGGGATATTGTATTTTGTCAAAAGCTTTTTCAGCATCTAATTAGATGATCATGTGGTTTTTATTTTTCAGTTTGTTTATATGGTGGATTACGTTGACAGATTTTCATATGTTGAACCATCCCTGCACCTCTGGAATAAAACTGACTTGATCATGGCGGATGATGGTTCTAATGTGTTCTTGGATCCAATTTGCCAGTATTTTATTTAGTATTTTTGTACTAATGTTCATGAGTGAGATTTGTCTGTAATTCTCTTTCTTAGTAATGTCTTTATATGGTTTGGGTATCAGGGTAATTGTAACCTTATAAAAAGAGTTTGGCAGTGTTCCTTCTGTTTCTATTTTGTGGAACAATTTGAGGAGTATTGGTATTAGTTCTTCTTTGAAAATCTTGTGGAATTCTGAGCTGAAACGATATGGTCCTGGGCTTTTTTTTTCTTTTTCTTTTTGGTTGGGAGACTTTTGATGACTGTTTTTATTTCTTTAGCAGTTATAGGTCTATTTAATTTGCTTATATGGGCTTGATTTTATTTTGATAAGTGATATTTATCCAGAAAGCTGTCCATTTCCTTTAAGTTTTCCAGTTTTGTGCAGTGCATGTTTTCGGACAATGACCCGATGATTCTCTGTATTTCCTCCATGTCTGTTGTTATGTCCCCCTTTTGATTTCTGACTTTGTTAATTTGGATATTCTCTCTCTGCCTTTTGGTGAGTTTGGATAAAGGTTTGTCTATTTTGTTGGTCTAATAAACAGCTGAACAACAAATACCTAGGCAGGGCTGGCAAGCAGATAGAACAAATAGGAGGAGGACTCTAGGCTCAAGAGAGAAGAGGGGGAGAGAATAAAAAAGAAAGGACAAGAGACACACATAGCAAGCCAGGAAGACATGGAGTATGGCACACAGAATGAAAGAAAGGTAAAAAGCTCTGAGGCAAAATATAGATGAAGACAAACAGGCTAATTTAGGTTATAAGTTCTAGTGGGAGAAGCATAAGGTAAGGCTGGGTATTCATAACTAAAAATTAGGCTCCGTGTCATGATTTGGGAGCTGGTTGGCTGCCAAAAGAAAGCCTGATCTACATAAGGGCATTCATGTCTACATCGTCATGGGCAACACCACATAGGGAGTATATGCAAGAAGAGATTCCATGATGAGAGAGGGGAAAGAGAGACAGAAAGAAATGTGTGTTTGTGGGGAAGCATTTGCCTTTTTAAAGTTCTACTATATTTATTTTGTTTTGTTTTTGTTTTTTACCCTCCTCCTACAGAGCCATCCTTTTTCCATTTTCCCCATCAGACCACCCACGTGCTACCACTGTTCCCCTGTATCCTTCCCACACCTTCTTCAGTATTTACCTCCCAGAAGTTCTATCACTTGCTAATATTATCATGCTATAGACCAAGATTCTAGCATATGCACTCTTGAAAGTCAATTTTAAACCCTGGTTCCACCATAGTGCTCTTATTATAAGAGAACTGGGAGTCTGAAGGAGAAAGAAACAATAGACAGGGAAGAGGGGATCATCTGGGTTGAGAGACCAGATGGATTTTCTACAACGTTTTGCCTCTGCTAGATACCTGAGGAACACTCCACAACACAAAAGTACAGCGTTAGTGGGTGCAGAAATAACCTCCCTGAGTGTTATCCCTGGTGTGTGCGTCAGTGAAGATCCAGAAGTTTGGGAACTGAGTGCCCAAGGCAGGTCAATTATGCTTTTTAAATGAATAGCCAAAATACTAATTTTTGGAGACTATTAGTGCTTTTTAAAATGAGATATGAAATGTTGCTCATGTGGCAATACTAAATGAGACAAACTCTCTGAGCATCTTAGTTCATTCAGGCTACTCTAACAAGCTACAAAAATCCAGATGGCATATCAACAGTGGAAATATACTTTTCACATTTCTGGAGGCTGAGAAGGTCAAAATCAGGGTTAAGAGGTGTGGTATCTGCCAGTTTATGACCACCATGTTGTCACTGCCTCCTCATATGGCAGAAGGATGAGGGAGCTCTCTGAAGTCAGTTATAAGGGCATTAATCCCACCATAAGGTTTCCATCCCACAAACTAATCACATCCCAAAGACTCCATCTCATTCTCCTTGGGGTGTGGGTGGGTAGGATATGAACATATGAACATGGAGGAAGGACACCTCTATTCAGATATTCAGACTTAATCATCAAGCTATTGAGTTGTTGAAACCCCTCAAACTTTCAAGCTTAGTCTTTTATGCTGAACTATGGTAGAGTGATGATGACTTTTTAATGGTGCAGACAAAAATCAAAAGGAGGGAAGGAAGAGGAGGGGTAGAGAGGGGGAAAGAGCAAGAAAGTCTTATCAAAGAGAGGACCAAAGGGAAGGAAATACGAGATGGTATGGAAAGCCGTTCTATATTAGGAAGGATTTCCAAAACTCACAGAAGAAATTAGAAATTATATGTGAAGCACCAAAATAATTCAGAGAAAAAATGCACAAAAATTAAATCAAAGGATATATAAGTAATATCCCAGGGACAGAGCAGAATCATAAAATTGTAGTGACGCATTCACTTGGGGTTAGAGTTGACCTCGCCCGTCATTCTAAGGAATTTCATCTTGTCTTGTCATCTCTAGCTACTCCACCATGCCCTGGAAATACCTAATTTCCTGTAGGGATAGCCTCACCATGTGCACAGTTCACTGGTAATAAGAGCAGTGCAAACAACTAATATAGAATGCTGTGGAAATCTCGGCTTCCGCGGAGAGCGGAGGTTATCTCAGTCTTTCTCTACTTTATCAGAAAGGATGGATTATGTCTCCAATATTATTGGTGAGCTGAGAATTTAAATCTCTTTCCTCTCTTTTGAGTGTCATGACCTAGCCTTTTGACACCTGCCCTGGAACTATCTTAACTGTCATGTCATGAAAACTCAGTTATCAGAGAGCGAGTTCATTCGGTCTACTCATTCTGTGTGAGTGAGAAGAAAATTTAAACCAGGTGAGAATTAACTAGCACAGAATACTGATGTGCGTGGTATAATTACTGCTACATAGGAAAGGCTTAAAAATACTGGTATTTGCAGCATGAAAGTGTGTTGGTGCCAATACGCACTCTTCCTTTTACTTGACTATTGGCCATGGAAAAACCCATGGACTTCTTTGTGCCTCCACTCCCTAATCTATAAAAAATGCTTATACAAATAAGAATAAATTAAAAGTGCTTGTCCCCGGGTTGGTGATAAGACTGAGTAGAAGGAACTCGGGTTTGTGTTTGGCATATAGAAAACTTTCAATAATCGTCAATTACTGTAACTGTGTGATCACTGTGTCTTTAGTGACTGTGTGGGAATGAGGATCCTTTAGCCTGCTGTAAGAAAAGCAACGTGTTGTTGGGAGTGCGATGGGATGGGCACTGAGAAACCATGAGCCTCAAGAGGAGCTTCAAAGGCTGATTATTCTCCTCACTATGGGCATATGGATGCCAGTCTTTTGGTCAAGGCATTGCCTTATCTTTTGGACTCGGGACGATAGCTAAGTCTCTGGGTAGTGTCTAGTGCAAACTTTACAGAAGGACAGATTTGATTGTTTTGCCTAATTGCTGTCTCTGCTCTTCAGCACTGCCTGGGATCAGGTGGCATGCATTATGGAGACTCATAGATCTCAGAGACCTAAGGGAGCGTATGCAGGCTGTCTAGCTGCAATGATGAATGTGCTGTGTCAGATGCTAAGGCACTAATTGAAGTGAGTTTCTACATAAAATTCCATTAAAGTGTTTCTGATGTTCAGAGGTAATGAAGCAGTTTTCACTTCTCAGGTGGGAATTATCCTTCAACTTTCCCCAATCTAGCTAAACGAATCCATGTTCTTCGTTATAATAAGTCAAGTCATGGCAGTGCACATATCTGATAGTTTTCCCAATAACCCACGGCAATAAACTAAAGATGTAAAAAAGACTCTGTGTTGCCTCGATATGAGGGCTTTTGCCTTGTCTTATTGTACCTTATTTTGTCTTGTTTGGTTGTTGTTTCTCAGAGGCCTGCTCTTTTCTGAAGGGAAATGGAGGGGGAATAAATCTGGGGTCGAAGGTAGATATAGGGGTGCTTGGAAGAGTAGAGGGAGGGGAAACTCTGGTTGGGATGTGTTGTATGAGAAAAGAATCTATTTTCAATTTTAAAAGAAGAAAAAAAAGAGAAAGACCCTGTTTAACACTCTGAACATGAGATTTTAATCCAATCACTGCATAAGAAAGTCGCGCTCACATGCAAGTGATCTCCAGTTAGCTGCACAGAGACCGAAAAAGTCAGTCTATCAATTATGACAGTACATTTCAAACAGGTTCAAGTTCAAAGGTGGCAATGGGTTCAGAGACACCGTCTGAAATCCTTGTGCATTTGAGGATACCAAGTGGTGTAATAATAGCTCCGGAGCTTGAACAAGAAGGTTCTGTAGGGCTTTGAACCTCCATACTGTCAGAGAATTTTCGTGACTAACACTAAGAGTGTCAAGGCCAGAATTTTGGCTCTAGGACCATTATGCGACTAGACAAGTTCACCATGGCTGCTATTTTATAAGGCCAGAATGCCGAGGCATCAATAATTTTGGTCTTTAATTCCTGATTAACTCTTCACAGTGGGTTATTATTTAAAAGAAAGGCGGGGAGTGGGGCATGCTGGCCTAACAAGTACTAGCGAACCCTTCTTAAGCCACACTCAGACTCAGTTCCTCAGATCCTCAGGCAGTGGGATAATTTGATGGTTCATAAGTAAAGGGTTTTTTTGTTGTTTTTGTTTTTATTTTTTTAATGCATGGAACAAAGTGCTTCATGATAGCAAATGGTTCTGAGCCCAGGCACTGTAATACAGGCCTGTAGTCCTAGAACTCTGGAGGTTGAGGCAGGAGGATTAAGAGCTACAGAGCAGTCTGGGCAAAAGAGTAAGATTCTGTCTCATGAAAGTAAAATCTAGGTTCTGAGGTTTGTTTATTTTTCTAAGGTTTGTACGATTCTAAAATTAAACTCCTGTTCACTGTAAATCTGATTTACGTCACAAAGCTTGCAATGATAACTAGAAAAGGCGTGTTGCTTTTCAAGACAAGCCGAACAGAAAGTCCTGGCCTGAATCTGAAATTTAAGTTTAAGAGGTGACCTTGAGCCTTTAAGCCCAGGACTTGGGAGGCAGAGGCAGGTGGATCTTTGAGTTTGAGGCCAGCCTGGTCTACAAAGTGAGCTGCAGGTCAGCCAGGGCTACAGAAAAAAGCTCTGTCTTGAAAAATAACAACAGCCCCCAAACAAGCAAACAAGAAAGAAGTAAACTTGGACAGTGTGTTGAAAGTCCCATATCTGATAAACCCTATAAGGGTGCACGAGAGATTATTGGGCACTCTGCTATCTGTCCAAGGAAGCACGCATATGAAGAGGCGGCCGTGGTTCCTCTTCTATCCGTTTGAAGTTTGGGCTGAGGAGGTCAGCTGAAGAACTACTCCCTGCTGGCTGATTGGCAAAGTGACTGGAAGTATTTTGAGGGTGAACAGAGGAAAAAGAGCAGCCTGGCTTGGAGTTGTGTGTTTTTGATGAGGGCAGATGGGGCAATTAAGGAAAGAGCAGAAATAAGGGTGTCAAAGGAGACAGAGCGAACCTGGGGAGAATTTTGCTTTTACCTGTCAAGGCACTGGTAGATTCGGATTAGAGATTCAGGTCCCTGGGTAAAATGGCTAAGTGGTTGGCCCAGAGCTCTTCACTGGATCCAAGATGTTTACTGGAAGTAGCACAGTTAATTCAATAAAAAATTTAAGGAATTGTCACTTCTAATATTTTCATTGAGTCAGAATTTTTTGACAGACTAAAAGCAGGCCTTATAAGAAAGAAATATACAGACTAGGCTTAAGAATCTATCTTTCCTACCTCAAATGAGGTGTCCAATCAGGGTAGGTTCTCAGCCACCTTCTTGTCTCACATACTCTGGAGTTTTTGAGGCAAGACAGATTTCCCACAGAGTATGTATTTATTCATTTTATCTGGAGTTGGCAGAAAAGTGCTAGAAGACATTCTTCATTTGGAACCTGCCCTCCTGCCCTTCTGCCGTCCTGCCCACCCCCTACACCTCCTAAGCACATCAGAATCTTCCCCTACCCGTCCATAGCTTTGGCATCAGTGTGCCTAGGAAAAGGTGCCTAACAAGAGCCCTCTAGAGTTGTACACTCTGTTCAAGAGACCTAAAGGCTCCATGGAAAGAATACTACAGAGAAAACCCATGAAAGCGCCTGTGCATTCCCCCCAGGGGGCCTTTTAACTGAGGTTTGCAGGTTGAGCTGAATTGAAGACATCATTCAGCTCAAGTCTGCAGGGAAAACCTGAGGTAGATTAAGCAATGATTGATAAATTAAGTGGGCAATTATTTCTATTTTTTAAAATCTTCACTTTAATTGCATCTTCCTTTAAATAGGGTAGGAGTCTTATGCTAAGTGCAGACAAGACTTTTGATGTTTGCCAAACTAATTAATAAAACAACCTGCATGGTATAAGAGAGAGTGACTCCCATGCTGGCGCTCACCTACAGGTGAAGGGAGCCTGGCCTACCAGCTCATCTATGATAGAAGAGATGACAATGACTCTGAGTTCCCTGTGGTGACTGCCACTCGGGTCTGTATTTTACAGCGCACACTTTCTAATCCCTAATTCTTCTTCTATGTCCTCAGAAGAAAAGTGGTCGCATAGAAGTTGCAATAACGAATCTTGGTTATCAACTTGACACATCTGGGAAGAAAGAACTCAACTGAGGAATTGCCTTCATCAGAATGACCTGTGGGGAAACTTTCATGATTGCTAACTTATATAGGAGGGCCCAGACTACGTGGGCTGTATTATTTATTATTCCAGTACAAGTGGGGCCCGGAGGAGATAAGAAAGGTACCTGAACACATGCCATTAAGCAATGGGCCTCTATGATCTTTGCTTCGGTTGCTTCATCCAGGTTCTTACCTTGAGTTCTTTCCTGCCTGACTTCCCTCAAAGATACCTCAGAGGGAAGTATAATGAAATAAACCCTTCCCTCCCTGTATTATTTTTGGTCATAGTGTTTATCATAGCAAAAAGAAACCAAACCAGAACAGAAAGATAAAGTGAGACAGATCTTCTAGGATGCTTAACAACGGCTGTGAGAGCTAGGGTATGGAACAGTGTGGCTGCTAATTGACAGAGGGTTCCTTTGAAGCAACAGAAGTGTCCTGGAACTTGCTAGAATGATGGCTATACAATACAGAGAATGTGCAAAACTTCTACTGAATTCTATGTTTTAATATAGCAATTTGTATGTTCTGTGATTTTTTTACCTCAATAATACAATAAAATTGCCATGCAGCTGTTATGAAACAAAAAGTGAGACAGATCTACCTTTTATGGCTATATGGCTTTTGAATACCAGCATTAGGGCCAAGTCCACTTCAAACAGAAGTGGAGGCTGACCTGTCACATAGCCTCGGATTACTTTGCTGCACTGAGATTGCTATTAAAAAAAACAATTTTATTGGGATATAATTGATAAAGGCTGTAAAAGGATAGGTGTCTCCTGAGACTTGTAAACTCAATTATCGCTCGTCCTCATCCTAGTAGCTCGGCAGTCATCAGATTGTCTACTGACAAGCACAGCTTTGCTCTTTCATTTTGAACATGTATGACTTTTTGTTCTGTTTTCTTGATTCATTGCAATTTCTTGTAAGCCCAGGTTGATGTGAAATGGAAATGTTAAGAATCTTTGTCTTGTTTCTGATCTCCACGATTAAATTTAGTGATGGTTTTCTCTTTGTTCTGGGTGCCATTTATCAAGTTGAGGAAATTTCTTTTCTTTTCTTTTTCTTTCTTTTTTTTTTACTTTTAAGGGTTTATTTAATTAATTAATTAATTTATTTATTTTGAAAAACAATCTTTTTATTGTACATACCAATGCCAGTTTCATCTCCCTGTCTTCCTCCTGCTCCCCCATTTTCCACTACCCCATTCCACATCCACTCCACAGAGAAGCTGAGGCCTCTCGTTTGGAGTTAACAAAGTCTGTCACATCACTTGAGGCAGGACCAAGGCTCTCCTCCCTGCATCTAGGTTGAGCAAGGTATCCCTCCATAAGGGAGTAGGCTCCAACAAGCCCGTTCAGGCACTCGGGATAAATACTGGTTCCATGGCCAGGGGCCCCACAAATTGCCACACAGCTCTCACCCACATTCAGAGGGCCTCGTTCAGTCCTTTGCAGGTTCCCCTGCTGTCAATCCAAAGTCAGTGATTCTCACTAGCTCAAGTCATCTGTTTCTGTGGGTATCACCATCGTGGTCTTGGCTCCTTTGCTCGTATTATCACTCCCCCCCTCTATGACTGGAATCCAGGAGCTCAGCCCAGTTCTTGGCTGTGGGTCATTGCATCTGCTTCCATCAGTTACTGAATGTAGCTTCCACGATGACAATTAGGGTAGTCATTAATCTGATTATAGGGGAAGACCTATTCAGATACCCTCTCCACTATTGCTTAGGTTCTTAGCTGGGGTCATCCTTGTGGATACCTGGGAATTTCTCTAGTGCCAGGTTTCTCCCTAACTCCATAATGGCCCCCTCTAACAATGGTTCCCTCTTTCCTTGCTCTCCTTCTTTGTCCTTCCCCCAACTCGACCTTCCCATTCCCTCATGTTCTCCTCCTGTCTCTCCTCATCTCCCTTTCTCCCCTCTTCCCTCCCCACAAAATTCCTACTTTACTCAGAAGTTCTTCTCTATTTCCCCTTTCCAGGGGTTCCATGTATGTTTTTCTTAGGGTCCTCATTGTTTCTTGGCTTCTTTGGGGTTGTGGACTGTAGGCTGGTTATCCTTTGCTTTATGACTAAAATGCACTTATGAGTGAATATATATTATATTTGTCTTTCTGGGTCTGGACTACCTCACTCAGGGTGATTTTTTTTTTAAGTTCCATCCATTTGCCTGCAAATTTCAAGGTGCTATTGTGTTTTTTTTTTTACTGCTGAGTAGTACTCCATTGTGTAAATTACCACATTTTCTTTATTCATTCTTCGGTTGAGGGGCATCTAGATTGTTTCCAGATTATGACTATTACAAATACTGCTGCTATGAACATAGTTGAGCAAATGTCCTTGTGGTATGAGTGTGCATCCTTTGGGTATATTCCCAAGTGGTACTTCTGGGTCTTGAGGTAGATTGATTCCCAATTTTCTGAGAAACCGCCATATCAATTTCCAAAGTAGTCGTACAAGTTTGCACTCCCACAGCAATGGAGGAGTGTTCCCCTTATTCCGCATCCTCTCCAGCATAAGTATCATTAGTGATTTTGGTCTTAGTCATTCTGACAGTCATAAGCTGGTATCTCAGAGTTGTTTTGATCTGCATTTCCCTGATGGCTAAGGATGTTGAAGAATTCCTTAAGTGCCTTTTGGCCATTTGAGATTCCTTGTGGAGAATTCTCTGTTTAGATTTGTACTCCATCTTTTAATCGGATTATTTGCTATTTTGATGTCTAGTTTCTTGAGTTCTTCATATATTTTAGAGATCATCCCTCTGTCAGATGTAGGGTTGGTGAAGATCTTTTCCTATTCTGTAGGCTACTGTTTTGTCTTGTTGATTATATCCTTTGCCTTACAGATGCTTCTCAGTTTCAGGAGGTCCCATTTATTAATTGTAGATCTCAGTGTCTGTGTTACTTTTGTTGTATTCAGGAAGTGGTTTCCTGTGCCAATGCATTCAAGGTACTTTCCACTTTCTCTTCTATGAGGTTTAGTGTGGATAGACTTACGTTAAGGTTTTTGATCCATTTGGATTTGAGTTTTGTGCATGGGGATAGATAGGGATCTATTTGCACTCTTCTACATGTTTAAATCCGGTTATGCCAGCACCGTTTGTTGAAGATGCTTTCTTTATCTTATTTGTACTATTTTGACTTCTTTGTCAAAAATCAGGTGTTCATAGGTGTGTGGATTAATATCAGAGTCTCTGATTTGATCCCATTGGTCCATCTGTCTGTTTGGGGTCCAATACCAAGCTGTTTTCATTACTCTAATTCTATAGTAGAACTTGAAGTCAGGAATGGTGATGCCTCCAGAAGTTCCTTTATTGGACAGGATTGTTTTGGCTATCCTGGGTTTTTTGTTTTTCCATATGAAGTTGAATATTTTTCTTTCAAGATCTGTGAAGAATTATTTTGGGGTTTTAGTGGGGATTGCATTGAATCTGTAGATTGCTTTTGGTAGGATTGCCATTTTGCTGTGTTGATCCCACCTATCCAAGAGTATGGGAGATCTTTCCATTTTCTGATAGCTTCTTCAATTGCTTTCTTCAAACACTTAGAATTCTCGTCATACAGCACTTTCACTTGTTTGGTTAGAGTTACCCCAAGACACTTCATATTCTTTGTGGCTTTTGTGAAGGTTAATGGTTCTCTGATTTCTTTCTCAGCCCGTTTATCATCTGTATATTGGAGGGGCACTGATGTTTTTGAGTTAATGTTGTATCCTGCCACATTGCTGAAGGTGTTCATCAGCTGTAGGAGTTCCCTCATAGAATTTTTTGGGTCACTTATGTGTATCATATCATCTGCAAATAAAGGAAGTTTGACTCCTTCCTTTCCAATTTGTATCCCCTGATCTCTTTTTGGTGTCTTATTGCTCTAGCTAGAACTTCAAGTACTTTACTGAATACATATGGAGAGAATGGACAGCCTAGTCTTTTTCCTGATTTTAGTGGGATTGTTTTGAGTTCCTCTCCACTTAGTTTGATGTTGGTTGTTGGCTTGCTGTATAAAGCCTTTATTATGTTTAGGTATGTTCCTTATATCCCTGATCTCTCCAAGACCTTTATCGTGAAGGGGTGTTGAATTTTGTTAGAGGCTTTTTTTTATCATCTAATGAGATGATCATGTGGTTTTTAATCTTTCAGTTTGATTCTATGGTGGATTACATTGACAGATTTTTCACATATTGAACCATCTTTGCATCTCTGGAATAAAACCTACTTAGTCATGGTGGATGACTTTCCAGATGTGTTCATGGATTTGGTTTGCCAGTATTTCATTGAGTATTTTTTCATCAATGTTCATGAGGGAGATTGGTCTGCTATTCTCTTTCTTATTGCATCTTTGTGTGGTTTGGGTATCAGGGTAAGTATGGACTCATAAAAAGAATTTGACAATGCCCCTTCAATTTCTATTCTGTCGAACAATTTGGGGAATATTGGTACTAGTTCTTCTTTGAAATACTGCTATAATTCTGCACCAAAATTGTCAGGTCCTGGGTGGTTTTTTTTTGGGGTGGGGACTTTTGATGACTGCTTCTATTTCCTTAGGAGTTATACATCTATTTAAATTGCTTATCTGGTCTTGATTTAATTTTGGTATATGGTACCAATACACAAAATTGTTTATTTCCATTAAGTTTTTCAATGCTGTGGAGTACAGGTTTTTGAAGTATGACATAATGATTCTCTTGATTTCCTCAGTGTCTGTTGCTTTGTTCCCCTTTTCATTACTGATTTTGTTAACTTAGATATTCTCTCTCTGCCTTTTGTCTAGTTTGGAAAAAGGTTTGTGTATCTTGCTGATTTCTCATAGAGCCAACTTTTTGTTTCATTGACTCTTTGTATTGTTTTTTCTATTTTATTGATTTTAGCCCTCAATGTGATTATTTCCTGACATCTATTCCTCCTGGATGAGTTTGCTTCTTTTGTTCTAAATCTTTCATATGTACTGTTAAGTCACTTGTGTGAGATTTCTCCAGGTTCTTTATGTAGGCACTCAGTGCTATGAATTTTCCTCTTAGCATTGCTGTCAAAGTGTCCCATAAGTTTGGGTATGTTGTGCATTCATTTTTTTTAAATTCTAGGAAGTCTTTAATTTCTTACTTTATTTCTTCTTTGACCCAGGGGTGATTCAGTTGAGCATTGTTCAGTTTCCATGAGTTTGTAGTCTTTCTACAATTAGTGTTGTTGAATTCTAACTTCAAGCCATGGTGATCCAATAAGATACAGGGGATTAATCCAAATTTTTTGTATCTGTTGATGTTTGCCTTGTTACCAAGTATGTGGCCGATTTTAGAGAAGGTTCCATGGGGTTCTGAGAAGAAGACATATTCTTTTGTTTTTGAATGAAATGTCCTATAGATGTCTGTTCAGTCCATTTGAATCTTAACATCTGTTAGTTCCTTTATTTCTCTCTTAAGTTTCTGTCCAGCAATCCTGTCCAGTGATGAGAAAGGGATATTGAAGTCTCCCACTATTAGTGTGTGGGATCTGATATTTGAATTAAACTTTAGTAATGTTTCTTTTACAAATCTGGGTGCCCTTGTATTTGGGGCATAAATGTTCAGTATTGAGACTTCATCTTGACAGGTTTTTTTTCTGTAACAAATCTGAAATGTCCTTTTTCTCTTTTGATTAATTTTAATTTGAAGTCTATTTTGTTAGATATTAGGATAGTTACACCAGCTTGTTTCTTAGGTTCATTTGATTGGAAAATCTTTTCCCAACCCTTTACTCTGAGGTAATGTCTGTCTTTGAAGTTGAGGTATGCTTCTTGTATGTAGCAGAAGGATGGACTCTGTTTTCATATCCATTTTGTTAGACTATGTCTTGTTATAGGTGAATTGAGACCATTGCTATTAAGAGATATTAATAACCAGTGATTGTTAGTTCCTGTTTATTTTTGGTTTTGCTGTTGTTGTTGATATTGTGTATGTGTGTTTCCCTTCTTTGGATTTTGCTTGTGTCGGATTATCTATTGCCTGTGTTTTTGTAGATCTAGCTAGCTTCTTTGTATTGGAGTTTTGCTTCTAGTACTATCTGTGTGGCTGGATTTATGGATAGGTAATGTTTAAATCTGGTTTTGTCATGGAATATCATATTTTCTCCATTTATAGTGATTGAAAGCTTTGCTGGTCCTAGTAGTCTGGACTGGCATCTGTGGTCTCTTACTGTCTGTAGAACATCTATCCAGGACCTTCTGGCTCTTAAAGTTTCCATGGAGGAGTTGGATGTAATTCTGATAGGTCTGCCTTTATATGTTACTTGGCCTTTATTCCTTTGCAGCTCTTAGTATTCTTGCTTTATTCCGTATGTTTAGTGTTTTGATTATAATGTGGCAGGGAAACTTTTTTTGTCCAGTCTATTTGGTGTTCTGTAAACTTCTTGTATCTTCATAGGCATGTTCTTCTTTAGGTTGAGAAAGTTTTCTTCTATGATTTGTTGAATATATTTTCTGTGTCTTTCAACTGGACTTCTTCTTCTATTCTATATTCTAAGGTTTGTTCTTTTCATGGTGTCCCAAAATTCCTGGATATTTCATATTAAGAATTTGTTGGATTTATCATTTTCTTTGACTGATGAATCTATTTCCTATATTGTATCTTCAACGTCTAAGATTCTCTCTTTCATCTTTTGTATTCTATTGGTTATGCTTGCATCTGTAGTTCCTAATCATTTACCCAGATTTTCCATTTCCAGAATTCCCTTGGTTTGTATTTACTTTATTGCTTCTATTTCAGTTTCACCTGTTTGATTTTTTTTGTTTTCTTTGATTTCTTTATGGGATTTGTTGGTTTCATCTATTTTTTTGTTTGTCTTGCCTAGAACCCCTGATTAGTCTAAAAAAGAGTTGAATAGTCAATATAGCTAGGCATGAGAAAGGATAGGTGGGGTTGGCATGCAGAGGCAATAAGTAGAAGAAGAATGAAAAGAGTGAGGAGAAAAGAAGGAGAAGGAGAGGATGATACCAGAGGCCAGTCAAGCAGCCACACAATCAGCAACAGGAAAGATGGTATATAGAATAGAGAAAGGTAAAATCCCAGAAGCAAAGGGCAGATTGGAAATTTAAGTTAGAAAAGCTGGCTAGAAATAAGGTAGCTAAGGCTGGGTATCCATAAGTAATAACAAGTCTCTTTGTATCTATTTGTGAACTGGGTGGTGGGCCCCCAAAGAGTAAAAAAGCCAACTACAGTCTGAAGAGTCCTAAGAGTTCAGTAAAATGCTAAGAATTCCTAGGATATTGAGCTATGGATTTGCTTTCTTGTGGTGCCAGACTGGGTTAGTTCCAAAGTAATACTGAACTCAGAATGAGTTAGGAAGTGTTTGCTACTCTTCAGTTTTCTTGGGAACTTTTTTACAATTCATACTAATTTTTTTCCTTAAATGTTTAACAGAACTCTCCAGTGGAATCAGCAAGGTCTGAAATAGGAGAGTTTGAGGGAAGGTTTGAACTTGCACATTTAGCTTTTTAATAGATAGTGAAATATTATACTGGTTTTACTTAAGCAGGCTTTGATAGTTGCATCATTAGAGAAATTTTAATTTATTCTATTTTATTTAATTAATTATTAAAATCTGCCTTATTTTCGTTTTAATGTTCATAGAGCTTTTTGATGAATAGACTTACAATTTCATTGATTATCTATGTTGTTTTTCCGTTTTTTGTTTCACTGACTTCCACTCTAACATCTATCATTTTATTTCTTCTGCTGGTTTGAGGAATTTTGTTTGCTCTTTTTTTTATGGTATAAGCTGAAATCACTGATTTGAGAACTCTATTCTCTAAGGTGGGTGTTTAATGCTACAAATTTCCTTCTTACTATGGTATTGTACACACCCCACAAATTACGGCATTTTAATCTTTCATGATGTATCTTGCAATTATATTGTATTATCAATTCTATACAACATTATATGTTGTAACATACGTTTATATTTTTACTATTGATTTTTTCTTTGATTGCTGTGCAGATGTGGATTTCCCCAGATCTTTCTGTGACCCATTTTGTTTGACATAAGTACTTTAAACTCTATTAAAATATGACCCGTGATGTGGTACATCTTGGTTTGCACTCTGTGTGAACTTGAAGCGTGTGTATTCTACTACTGTCCTGTATGATGTTCTCAACATGTCACTTTGGTCAAATGGTCATGTCTTCTTTATCATTACTGTTTTGTGTCTGGCTGTTGCCAAGTACCCAGAGTCACATTGAATCTCTAGGCATAATTGTGAGTTTTCATATTTTTCCTTTGTACCACTTGTGGTAGTTTGAATGTGAATGGGCTCCTGTAGGCTAATATGTTTGAATACTTGGTTCCCAGTTGGTAGAACTGCTTGGGAAGGATTAGGAGGTGTGATCTTGATGGAGGAGGCATATCACTAGGAGTGGGCTTTGACATTTCAAAAGCCCACGCCATTACCGCTGGCTTTCTCTGACTTGTGCCTGTGAATCAAACTGTGAGATCTCAATTACAACTCCCACGCCGTGCCTGCCTATCTGTTGCCACAGTCTGCCATTATAGTCGTGGATTTTAAGTCTCTGCAACGAGGAGCCCCAAATTAGGCTCCTTCTTCTGTAACTTTACCCTGCCATGGTGTCTTATCACAGTGAAGGAGAAACAACAAAGACAGTGCTGGGTTTTCTTTTTTCTTTTCAGTGTTTGAAAGTTCTAGCTATGTAACTTAGAATTGTAACATACTCTCATTAAATCAGTCCATTTATCACTAGGAAATGGTTCCTTTCATCTGGTAATACTATTTCCTTTGAAATGGAATTTTTCATATAGTATTATTGCCATTCGTGTTCCTTTTAATATTGTATCTTTTCCATCAATTTAATCTATCTTTGCTTTTTCATTTTAGATGCATTTCTCATAGATAGTATATTTTCCCTTCCTTTCTTCTTTTTTTTTTCTTTCTCTCTTTAGGTTTCAGCATGAGAGCCTTTATCTTTCAGTTGGTTTATTTATGTCACAGATGTTTACTGTAACCATTGCTGGCTGTCTTTAAATTTATCACTTTGCCATTTAATCTGTTTGTTCTTTGTTCCCTGATTAGATGGATTTTTGCCTGCTTTTGCATTAAATATGATTTATAATTTCATTTTATCAGGGTGCTTCATGCGTTTGGATTTCTAACAATGCTGTTGAGTTTTACTCTGGGATGCATTTATGTTGCTAAGAAACATCTCAACTCTGTTTGGAACTCTGCTAAGAAGATTAGGGACCAGAGGAAGCCATGAGTGGGTGAAGTCCTGAGCAAATGTGTATTTTGACAAGCACAGCCTGTTGAGGACTCAGAGACCAAGTGGGTCACGGTAAATTAGCAAAGCCTTTATCTGTATGGACCAGGCTCAAGAGGGATGGCAAAACTTTCCAAGTATGGGTGTTTATGAATAAGTGATCAATGTATGCAAAGACTGGCAATGGTGGAATCTTTCTCCTCCAGGGTATCTACAGCCTGAGAGTGCTGGCCTGCTGGGACCATCTAGTTCTTCACCCTGTGCTGCACCTAATAAGCACACAGAGGAACCAGCTTCTTTGTATGTGTGTCTGTCCTTCCTTTATTTCCTTGTAGACCCAAGTCAGGATTCCTAGTCCTAAGCTACACAGGTTGAGGCAGATTAGAGAAACAGATTTTACCTGAGCCCCTTTTTACCCCTCTCCCAGTCCTATGGAAGCCACATATTCTACCCCTTTCTAATCCATTTGATTGACTTTTGTGGTCTTTTTCACTTCCCCAGGTTAAGTATGGTGCCCATACTCCATTGGGTACTTACAGGCATGTCAAACTTGTCGTTTACAGGCTACACGTAGTTGAGGATGGCTATGAACCGGCCCAACACAAAGCCATACTTAAAACATTATGACATAACTTTTGCAATTTATTTTTAGTGAGTTATTTTAAGTGAATTGCTTTATTTTTGAGTATGCCCTTTGTAGACAATAACTTTGTGTGCAACGTCAAATGCTAGACACAGCTGGTAAGGAACCCTTTATAGATCTCCTTTATTCTTCCACGTCAGTCCCTCATTTTTGGTACTCTCCCTGAATTCTGGCTGCCTTGACCTCTGCGGGATCCCAGCTGGATCTGCACTATGTATGTAGACTAGGAGCTATACTTTGCTGGGGGCGAGGGGCTCTGCTTACAATATGAACTAAAACTCTCCACACAGTAAGCTGTGACAGCTATAGAACAAAAATTATTATTTGTCTTTTTTTTTCAGCAATCATCATCTCTGTCCTTGGATTTTTGAGATCTAATGTCTTTTAAAACCATGATTTCATGCATTTGCATCATTTCCTTTTTAGGTGTTTGAGATAGGAAGTTTTCCCCAATGTTCCTTACTCAGTAGTTCCAGTGTTCCTATTTGAATTTTCAAAGTAAGAAAGCAGAATGCAGTCACTGCAGTGGGGTTTGTCTTAAGAGAACGGAGTGGAAGAATTTGGGGCGTTGAAAATTTAAGCAACGATTGGAGCTTAGGAATGATGGAGGTGGGGAGAGAGGGGTTAACAAAAATGAAGACTGTATGAAAAAGTTCATATGGAAACTTATTACTTTGTAGGTCAACTAAAAATCATAAGTGAGAGGGAGGGAGGGAGGGAGGGAAGGAGAGAGAGAGTTAGAGGAGTTAGCATGCATGTTTAGGCAATGCGGCTATAAAAGCCATGGATATTAAACAACAACCCAGTACTAAGTTCGAGATGCCTGGAAGCTTTCCTTTTGCTGAATAGCTTTCAACATGCTATACAGTCTTCTGGGGGAGCAAAGTCATCAATAGCTTTTCCCAGCTGTGAGCTGTGAACCCTATGAACTAGGATCATAACCTTCCAGGGACCATGTGCCCATTGGTGCTATAGTGATGTGACTGTTATGGGAATAACCAACTGTTTTCTTATTGTGCTTGCGACTTGCTCAGCAAGAGAGAATTCATGCCTGGCACTTTAAACCCAGCCAACTCTCCACTGCTGAGGAAGTCTTGGGCCCTAGCGGCAAATGTACTACTGCTGTTTAGCTAAATTGTTATGGTGCCAACCTGCCTTCTAAATATTTATGCTTATAGCCATAGAAAAGTGCTGTTCCAAGAAATTTTGCTTGCCATATTCTCTGTTCCATTCCTAATTCTAAAGCATCCTTTTTCACATACTAGGGCATCAATGAATGTTGATTAAATACACGAATATGTTGTCTATTACCTTGTTTCAATTCTGTCTGAGTAGTAAACCAAACTACTGCTCTCTGTCCTTTCTATTTTTAAAAACACAATTAAGGAAGAATCAAGCTGCATTATCTGTCTTATCATGCCTGCAGGGAGTTTTGCTGCAGAGATTAAAATGGTTTAACCAAGGCTCCAATGTCCACCTGATGACAGCTTAACTTAATCGTGGTCAAATTACCTTAGAGGCAATTAGCAGCTTTCTAGGAGCTGTGTTTGATAATTCAAGCACACTGAAGCCCTTGGGTGCCTGCAGATCCGCACGCAGCCCCTGGCTCTGGAGATGGCGAGGTGCCATCCGCTGCAGTAGGAAGCCATCCCCACAGCTATGATTAAGCTGTGCTGCAAGGCAAGCGATGCCCTGCTGAGGAAGGCCAAAGTGCTGTCAGAAATATCACCGTTCAGTGACTCGTTCCCCATACCTTGTCATTTTCCTTCCCAGGCTAGAGTAAGCAAGAGGCAGCATTACGCTTCAATATGAAGGCTGGCAGGATAATGACTAGGGTGTGCAGAGGGGGGCACAGCAGGAGCAGTGACTGGACAAGGATTCATGTGCTCCTGAAAGCACACATCACGGAGGACAGTCAGGGTCAAATGCGGCATAGATTGTTCAGGAGGCCAAGCTGAGAGTTGACCCTCCCCCCCCCCCCCCGGGAGACATGGAAGAAAGAGTGGAAGACTTGGGACCAGCCCAGATGGTGGCAGGGCAGAAAGGTTTCTAGGGCTATCTGGCCTAGATTAATAGTGCACATTTGCTGCTTTAAACGAAAATAGAGGTGTGTGCCAGCTCTTGTGGCCTGGGTATGGGCATCACTTGGCACCTTAATCCAGAGCATTTTTTTGGCTCATGATAACAGAGCGATTCCAGATGGGCAAGGCTGGACTCTATCTTGGTTGAGGTTTGATGTGTCTATTAAAACAAAACAAAACCGCAAACACCAGAGCCTCGCTTCAACACTGCTGTTATATTTCAGGGAATGAGGCAAAAACGATTGTGTACATCTTACGTAGATAAGACTTTATTATAGAAAGCAAGGGGCTTCAAAATGATTGACATTTTCACAGGGAAGGGAGACATGGGTCAGTTTCAAATTCCAGAGCACAGTACTGGATTTGTAGCCCAGGGAGCTGGTGTTAGAAGCCCATATGTCTTGTGAATCTCAGGTATCAAGGAACAGGGCACTGGAATGTCGCCTCTGACTGCCACACCCCTCCTTGATTCTTACATTCTCAGGGCTTTTTATTTACCTACTAACCTGAACAATAGGAAGATGGCCTCTTCTCACTCCATCTTCTCTGTCACTCAGGTGTATCCAATTGACAAAAATTCAAATTGCGCTTAGAATAGGGGTGAGTAAGAAATGTGTTTTGTTTTGGCTTTTAGTGTTTTAAGCATGCCGGGACAAGGGTGACACAAAATAGACATGCAGGATTTGAAATTCACAGGAGGGCTCAGGCCAGCACAGGTGCCCACTCCATAAACATGGTGCTATTCAGAGTTCACCTTTTAGAATTTCATGTGCTGTCTGTCTAATATACAGTGGGTCTTCAATAATTACTGATTCAATAAATATTAGTTTAAGAAGGAAAATAAAACGATGTGTATTTTTCCTATTTCAATCTTCTTCAAGTAAATCTGCTCCTTCCACAAGTCACTGAATTTATCTTATATGGAGGTTGATAGAAATAAGAAAATATTAGAGTTTTCCCCATTTTTTTCTTCCCATCACTCAATACAGTGCACCTTATCTTTGGTCATAAAAGTATGGGGTTTTCTCAGCAGCAGCAGCAGCAGCAGCCTGCTCTACAGTGGACCACATGGTATCCTATTCTTCAGTTTCCTCTATTCCTGTGGTCTGGAGATGCAGTGGGCTCCTACAGGATAAGTCACAAGACTGCTGTACCCTTCAGATGCCAGAAGCAAGTAGGGTATCTAGAACTTTTGTTCCAACCCCCTCTTGTAAATTGACTAATTTTCCAGATTAGCTGACAGAACTTAATGGAACACGATATTTATGCTTGATATTTATTATAAATGATGTTTTAAAGGTTAGAGAGAAGCTGCCAGGGTAAAGAAATACTTAGGGTAGGGGCAGGTATGTGAGAAGGCCATGGGAATTCTAGGCTCTCTCGGTGCACCAGTTCCTGGATTTCCACATGTTCAACTATGCAGAATCTCCCTTTCTGTCTGAGTCTCAGTGGAAGCTTTATTATGTTGGTGATCAGCACAACACACTGCCCTTTTCTACTTCCTGGAGGTTGAGGAACAGGACTGAAGTTCAGCCACCTTAACCATGTCAGTGTGTCTGTAGAGGTATGCCTTCCTTCTGAAGATTTCCTGGCAGCGGTTATCATAGTAGTATATGAAAGACACATGTCAATTCAGAGATCTGTATCCAGGAAACAGAGATAGAGCCTAAATCTCTACCTTTTATAATATCACAAGAGTATTGGTCACAGAGGTGGTTTAGCCACATTTTAAGTCGTTCTGACTCAGGGTATAGTACCTCTCAGAAGGCATGAACCTTTACACACTAGCCTGACCCTTTTCACAAGCAAAGCCCCCCATACACCTGCTTAACCCTCTTACACAAAATTACAGCCTCCTAAAATCCAAGCATTATCACACTTTACTCAACTATTGCTCCAAGTGTATATAACCATGGGACTATTACTGTGCTACAGTGATTGTATGTGTATGAGTGTTTTGTTTTGTCTGTATGTTTGTCTGTATACTGCAGGTATGCATGGTCCCTGTGGAGGCCAGAAGAGGGGGTTGCATTTCAAGGTGCTGAAGTTATAGTTGGTATAAGCTATCTTGTAGGTTCAATGAGTAGAACCTGGGTCCTTTGGAAGAGCAGCAGGTACTCTGAACAACCGAACCATCTCTCCAACCCACCACTGAAACTTTATATAAATATGGAAAAGATTTTTAGATATAAAAGGATAGAGACCCTTGAGGAAAGAGAAGAAAGGAGAGATTGAAAGTAGGAAGTGAATAGTCATCAGGATCTCCGCATAGGTCCTTAGCTCTTGGACAATGACTTTATTTTTCTTGTTTCAACATTAAATGATGACAGAATAGTTATGTAACATTGTTTGAGGTTGTGAAGGTGGAAATGATTTTATCCTTATCTCAGAAAGTTAAAGGTATATATACACATGGAGGGAGGGAGGAAAAGAGAGAGAAGAGGGGGTGGGGAGGGAGGGAGGGGGGAGGCGCCCTGGGAAGTAAATTGATAGATTCTTCATTGCTTCAAAAGGTAAAACATCTCTTGAGGAACATACAAAACCCTGTTTTCTAAAGGTAAAATTTCATGAGTTGGTATATTAGTTAACTTTCTCTCATGACAAAATACCAAAGAAAACTAACTTGAAGGAAGAAGGATTTATTTTGCCTCATTGTATCAGAAGTTTAAGCCTACCATGACCTCTTATTTTAGGCATAGGGTGAGAGTGAACACAATGGCGGGGTGTATATGGTGAAGTAAATTTCATATTGCAATAGCGAGGAGAAAGGAAGGGTGAGAGAGACTATTCAATGGCTTTCTCATGGTGACTTGTATCAACTTGGCCCCATATCTCATTGGCCCCACCAGCTTCCGGTAACACCATCAACTAGATGCCACACCCTTGGCACATACCCACTTCAGACATATCTAATTTCCAAACCATTAACAGTTGGAGTCTTATTAAAAATAGAAAATCTCTGATCATGAGAACTATCAAGGAACTATGAGATGTCTCTGTAGGTAAAGGTACTTGCCAACCAAGCCTGCTAATCTGAACTCAATCCCCAGGACAGCTGAAGATGCTGTGGCATATGCATACCTGCCAATATAATGAGTAAATGTGATAAATATATAAAAAGAAAACCATCTTGTCCACTGTTAGGGTTAGGAGAAGAACTTCTATAAGCACATGCTCCCATTACCCATATTTTCTGCCTGAAGTCATGGAACCAATTAATCATGAATCCTCTGAAACATCACCAGGATTTATGCCAACTTTGTTCCCTTGCAGCCCTTTATCAAGCCTTGGTGCTCAGAGGCAGTGACAAATGGTGACCCTTCTGGTCCTCTCCTGCATCCCCATGAACTTCTACTTTCCAATCCCCATGTGGTGCCTGCACACAGTGGAAATTAGACTGACGCTGAGAACAGCTTCAGAAACTCAGTAATGGCCATGTGTATGTCACAGTCTAATTTCAACCATCCAGAGTCCCAAATTGAGACACCCGCGAGAGACAGCTGTCGGGATCAGGCAAGACAGATGCTGACAATGCAAAAAGTACTAGAGGTTGGAGGCTTGGCTCAGGCAGCAAAGCACGTGGGGACGGGCAGACTTGTCCTAAGTGACTGGGAGTAGCTCTCACTATCTAGGACTAACCCTGAAGTCAGCAGGAGGTTCAGCTGCTGCTGGAACCCCGTATGTGCTTTGAGATTCACTGCCCTGCAGTCCAGGAACTCGGAAGCTCCCGTGGACCGCTTACCAATCACAGCTGCGTTGCTCTGACAGGATAACTGATGCTTCGGCCGGACTGAAGATGTGAGGAAAGGTCCGCCTAGACAGACCTCAGTCCTGTGGTCACTTTACCCACTGCCAGTGTGGTTAGGAGACACCCTCCAGCTAGACTATTTATCATCCCTGGGACTACAAACTAGAGAGTCTTAGGAGGGTGGGAAAACCTGCCCAATCCAAAGAATGTGAAGCTACATGTGACTCATGGAGGCACTGTTATTCAAAGGAGAGAAGGTGCTGAAGGGAAAAGAGTTCTTACAAATAGTGGGCAGTTGACATTTGTCCTGCACAGTTCCCCGCCGCCATAAATCAGAGGGAAGACAAGAGAACCCTAGTCCGGCTGGCTGCTCCTGGCAGTCTTTAGTTTGGAGGAATCCAGGAAGCAGGAGCTCCAAGTGCTTAGGTTTTCTTGCCACTGTGTTGTTCCCCTTCTTCCTTTATTGTGCTTTAATCCTCCCCTTTTTTTCTTAATTCCTTTTCCTATATTTATTTAATTTTTATGCATTTTATTTTGTTAAAGAGCTATGTCCTTGCTTTTCATTCTTATATGATTCTTGCCACCCTCACATCCTTTTTTAGGCTCCTAGGTTTCCTCTTTTTTAATTTCTACACCATATCACTAATAGTATTTTGATTTTGTCTTAATTTTTAAAAGTTTTTGCTCCTCATCTTTGAATCTTCTTACATTTGCATAATTTTGTTGTGGGGCTTTTTCATTAGGGGGAATCTTTTTACATTTTGAATATACTATTCTTTTCCCTTGCATTCAATACTTCTTCACCTCTCTTATTTCCCCGTTGTTTAGTTGACCTTCCGATTCTCCCAATTTTTGCTTTTTCACATACCTTCCTTTACTTCAGTTACCATTTCCAAATTCACCCGTAAAAACAACTTTAACGTTGTAACACAGGCCATTTTAGTTTTTCCTATTTTAATAGATATTGTTAATATACACACTAGGTTTGATTAACTTTAAGTGTATTTTCTTATGCTTTCCAGTTTAGTGGATACTGGGCTAATCACGAAGATCTTCAAACAGAATTGGAAAACATACCCCAACCAACAGATGGATGCATCACAGCAGAGGATCACAGGAACAAGTGAAAGCAAGGCCCTGTGGCTCCTCCGAAGGATTGCCGCAGCTCAGCTGCTGAGTGAAAGGTTTGGCTCAGTCTGTAAAATGCCGGATGATGACCCCAAAAGGGTACTAGTAGAAAATGATTGATGACCTGAAGGAAGTTACAAATGGACAGAGATGATGAAGCAGTCGTAGACCTGAACGGGAAAGCTAGAGGCACAGCTAGGACAGAGAATGGAGATGTGACCAGTGTGAATGGAAGGGTCCCCAAAGCTGAGTAGAAACTCAAGAAAGAAACTGAAAAAAAAGACTGAGACAGAACTCACTCTGTAGCTCTGACAACCTCAAACTCACAGAGATCTGCTGCCTTTGTCTCCTGATAGCTGAGATTACAGACAGGAGCCAACACGTTTGTTGGGAATTAATATTTGAAAAACAATATAATATCTGAAATGAAAAACTAAACCAAATAGAAATCACAAAGGGAAGCTTTTCCAATAGACTTCCCCAAGTATCAACCCCTCTACAATCCACACACTCTTTACCGGAAATTGCAAGGTTCCACAAAAAGTAAAGAGGTGACCTAGACTAAAATCCATCAAAACCAAATATATTAACCAGTGCTCTAATCTAACCCTGGATGGGCTAGTCTCAGAGCAAAAACACCAACAACATGAAAAACCAAGGAAACTTGTCTCCTTTTAAAAAAATTACCAGTCCCATAATAAAGATCTCCTAACTGAAAATGACCTAGACAAAATTCCACACACACATTTCAAAGAATGATTATACATACATTCAAATATCTCAAAGAAGACATGAATATACCACAAGAGAACTAAAAATAAATTAACAAACAAACAAAAAACTGGATAAATGAGGAAGTAAATTCTGGATATGAAAGTAGAATTCAATAAAAATAATAGAAATACCAGAGAAACCCCAAACTGAAATGCTGGATGGAAGTAAGAATATGTAATACATCCGTTAAAATCTTCAGTGGGAAGTTTCATCAGTAGAATGTGGGAGATAGAATTTCAAGGCTTGGAGATAAAGTAGAGGAACTGGATCACTCAATGACAAATTTTAAAATGCATATAAATTATGGGTGTAGAAGAAAGAGGATAATTTTATGCCAAATGAACAGAAACTTTTTCTCAAAAAAATCACGTAAAAAAGTTTTCCAAAGCTAGGGTAAGAGATGCCGATCTAGGCTCAAAGAACACCAAGCAGACAAGACCAGAAGAGAAACTCTTCATGCCATACTGTAGATAATACACAAAATACACAGAACAAAGAAAGTATACGGGAACCTACATAAGGAAGGGGCCAAATTAAAGCAGGTTTATCAGAATAACCTCTGAGTTTAAATGGAAATCTTAAAAGCTAAAAGGATTTGGAAAGACATATTTCAGTGTCTGAAAGACCACAACTGCCAACCCAGCCTAACACATCCCGTAAAACTATTATCACTGAAGGAAAAACAAAAACTTTCCATAACAAGAGGAGATGGGAGGAGTTTGTGACCACCAAGCCTCTCCTGCAGAGGACATAGCAAGCAATGAATGCACTGAAGAGAGAGACAAATACACCTAAGAGGCCATAGGGAAAAGACAAAAACCCATACAATTGTTAAACAAAAGAGGATTAAAAAAGCACCAAAAACTGTAAAAACAACAAAATGGCAGGAACGAATGCATCCCTTTTAGTGATGCTGAGTGATAGAGATATATGTATTTCTGATCTTGATTAAGGTATTGTGATTGTGTAGTTCATTTAAAAATGTAATGTATAATTAGGAAATATAGGTTGTTAATGGATAATCATCGATAATAGTCAAATTTGTAGTCATGTTAGATTTTTTTCTAAATATATAGAGATATATTTCAGTTAAATAGGTATTCTTCATATCTTTTAAAGACTACAGAATATGGCATTTTAAATGTTTTAATAACTTAGGGCCTTTCATGACAATGAGACACGTCTGCTCCTGGCAGCATCGATCTACTTTAAGAGGAAGATGGGCATCAAAGAGGCTACTTATGGAGTTTGATAGCCATTTTGGG
Organism: Myodes glareolus; assembly: GCF_982192425.1. Lineage (NCBI taxonomy): Eukaryota > Metazoa > Chordata > Mammalia > Rodentia > Cricetidae > Myodes > Myodes glareolus. The sequence goes on from NC_142029.1 coordinate 95,671,823, forward strand.
CAAGAAACTGCTCTTGCCTGGACTGTTGCATAAACTGGACACAGAGAACCCACAGAGAGAGAGGACTGCTGAACTTGCCTAAAGGTGAGATGGTCTTTTGGGGTTCCTGATTCATAAAAGAGTCTGTGAGACATTCTGCAGGACACAGCAGATAGTGACTGAACTGTCTTTGAATTTTTCTGCTTCATGGAAATATCTTCTGGATACTATGGGCCTGAAGGCTGAAGATGGGTGCCCCAACAGTACAGAGGAACTTTGGGTGACTGTCCAGGCAGCGAGATGTCTCTGTCATTTCTAGAGTTTGAAAGTCGCTTATTTCTTTTTTGTTTAAACAGAAAAAGGGGAAATGATGGAGGAGGGTCATCTGTCTATGTATTACTTTCATTGGTTAATAAAGAAACTGCCTTGGCCCTTTGATAGGACAGAAAATTAGGTAGGCAGAGTAAACAGAACAGAATGCTGGGAGGACGATGGCAGTGAGGCAGTCGCCATGACTTTCCTCTCCGAGACAGATGCAGGTTAGGATCTTTCCTGGTAAGCCACCACCTCATCGTGCTACACAGATTACTAAATATGGATTAAAGCAAGATGTGAGAATTAGCCAATAAGAGGCTGGAGGTAATGGACCAGGCAGTGATTAAAAGAATACAGTTTCCATGTAATTATTTCAGGTAAAGCTAGCCGGGCAGGCGGTGGGAAGCGGCCTGCCGTTCTTTTTACAGCTAAGTATTAATGATCTCAGTTTCCCTATCAAAAGATGCAGGTTAGCAAATTGGAGGAGAAAACAGAACCTTTCCTGTGGTGGGATGGATAATAGTGATCCCAAAAAGCTTCCATATTTGAATATTTGGTTCTCAATTGGTGGAATTGTTTGAGAAGGATAAGAAGGTCTGGTGTTTTGGAGGAGTTTGATCTGGAAGAAGTTGGGGCAGAGGATGAATAAGATCAAAATACATTGTACAAAGTTCTCAAGTAACTAATAAAAATGAGGGAAAAACAACACACAAACAAAACAGTTACATTAAGGTGATTTTTTTTTAAGTTTATTAAATTATAAAAGTTTCCATTTCCGCCCCTCCTCCCAACACCCTCCCACTTCCCCCACTCCCTCTCCTCCTCCCTCTCCATCCCTAAGAGTAGTCAGGGTTTCCTGCCCTGTGGGAAGTTCAAGTTCCTCCCCCCTCTCTCCAGGTCCAGGAAGGTGAGTTTCCAAACAGACTGGATCCCAAAAATCCAGTATATGCAGAGGAAACAAGTCCCAGTGTCATTGTCAATGGCTTTTTAGAAAGACTCTGGGACAGCCACATCCAGGGAATCCGGCCACATTCAGAGAATCTGGTTAGATCACGTGCTCATTCAGTTCCAGTCCAGCTGGCCTTGTTGAACTCTCATTAGATCAGTCTCCTTGTATCAGTGCAGAAGGAAGGAGAACGTGAACAAAGAGGGCAAGAGCAGAGGAAACCTTCATCCGACGTTGGATGGCGATACAGACGGAGACCCATATTGGAGCACCGGACGGAACCCTCCACGGTCCAAATGAGGAGCAGAAGGAGGAAGAAAATGAAAAAAGAAATCAGGACTGCGACGGGCGCCATCACCCATTAAGGTGATTTTTAAACCAAATAACAAAACAAAAACATAGGCTCAGCCCATTTCATAAAACAAATAGTACTAGACATAAGTCATGGAATAATTCCCCACATAGTAATAATCTGTGACTTCAGTAATCCACTCTCACTATTACACTCTTAACACTACAAAAAAAAATAAACAAAGATACCTTGAGATTAAATGCTATCGATCAAATGGACCTAGCAAACATCTATAGAATATTATATCCATAAACTCCAGAATATATGCTATTCTCAACAGCCTGTTAAGCCTTCTCTAAAAATAGATTATTTATTAAGGCATAAAATAAGTCTTGACAAAAATATATTCTGTCTGGTCACAATGGAATAAGACTAAAATTCCACTAGTTAGAGAAATTTCAGAAAATACACAAACTCTAGTAGATTAATTAGCCCCATATTGAATGATAAATGAGTCATTGTAGAAGTCAAAGGGGAAATTAAAAATCCCAAAATTTAATGAAAAAGAAGATATAGCATTCTAAAACTTATGTGATATTATGAAGGCAAAGCTGAGAGAGAGTTTGTAGCCATAGTCCCTACAAGAGAAAGATCAGAGCAATCTCAAAAAAGCAACCTAGTAATGATAAAATTTAGAAAACAATGAGGGCATGCTTTTAAATGTATATTTCACTAAACTGGAAAATCTAAGAGAAATTGATGAATTTCTAGGTGCATATGACCTACAAAAGTTAAACCAATATGAAAAAAATTAAAGATCTAAAATAAGCCATAATTTTAAAGTCTTCCAACTAGAATAAACATGGGTCTAGATGGATTCAATGCAGAGTTCTACCAGACCCTCAAAGACTCTTCTCTAAAATAGAAAAAAAAAAAAAAACGAGTTTTTCCAAGCTCTTTACGCAGAGAGTACTGTTTCGATTCCAAAACTAGACAGAGACACACAAAATTAACTAATCTCACTGATGAACATAGATACAAAAATTTTTAATAAAATATTTGCAAACTAAATTCAAGAACATACAAAAATAATTGGCTGTGCTCAAGTTGACTTCATTCCAGTTGTACACAAATCAATAAATATAATTCAACACGTAAATGATCTCATGGACAGAAATCATATGAACATTTTAAGAGATCCAAAAAGTCCTTTGGCAAAATACAAAATGTTAAAAAGCACTGGGGAGCCTAGGAATAGAGAAATACCTCTACTTAACAAAAGTTATGCATGACAAACCTGTAACTCAATGCTAGTCTTGAAACTCTGAAACTGTTGGAATATAAAATAGGAAAGACACTTAGAAGAGTAGACATAGGTAAGGACTTTCCAAACATGACTCCAGTCACTCAGGAAATAAGGCCGACAGTCTTCAAGTTGATTTTTTGAACTTAAAAAGCTTCTGTATTTCAGAATAACTGTTAATTGAATGAAGAGGCACTGTAAAGAATGAGAAAACTCATTACCAGATATATGTGACAGGGGATTATCTTCTAGAATACACAAAGAGTTAAAAATAACTAAAATAAAAATAAAAATAAAAAATAAATTATGTGATTAAAAAAATGACCCATGGAACTGAACAGAGAGTTCTCCATAAAAGAAGCTCAAATGTCTAAAAAGTACTTTAAATACTCAATGTCCTTAGTCATCAGGGAAATGCAAATTAAAACTATTTTGAGATTTCATCTTACTCCAGTCAGTATGGCTATCACCAAGAAAACAAATGACTACAAATGCTAATGAGGATGTGGGGGGCAAGGCCATTGTTTAAATATGGCTCATCTTATCTCCGTGTATTCCTTTTTTCATGATTCCAAACATTTCCATGATTATGTGCATGTATATTTATGTGTGTGTGTGTGTGTGTGTGTGTGTGTGTCTGTGTGTCTCTGTGTGTGTGTGTGTGTGTTTCAAATTATATATCTGAGTCTAGGATCTTGTTCTTAGTATCATAGGGAAATGATACTGTCAAAGGAATATGAGCTCACAAGAATACGAATTATATTGCTATATAGTGATTATATATAATTATATAATATTATGTAATGAATTATATGATTAATAAGAGAGATAAACACTTCTGTGGAATGATTAATGGAGCAAAGAAAAAATTTAAGTAGGCATAAGGAGGTTTTGCAAAGAAATAAAAGAAAAATATTAGAAACATAAAGCACAAATAAGTGCGTATTAAGAAAAGAAGAAACAATACCGGTGGAATAGATCAAGGAAGAAATAACAAAGTTTACTTTCCATAAAAGCAATGAAAACATTGGGGGAAATTATCAGAATAAACATCTTTGGACTACAGAAATTAAACAAAAGCTAATAACTATTGGCGATAAAAGAATGATATTTGGGGCTGGAGAGATGGCTCAGAGGTTAAGAGCACTGGCTGCTCTTCCACAGGTCCTGAGTTCAATCTCCAGCAACCACCTGGTGGCTCACAACCATCTATATTGAGATCTGGTGCCCTCTTCTGGCCTGCAGGGATATACATGCAGACAGACCACTGTATATATGATAAATAAATAAATCTTTTTTTAAAACTGATGTTTGAATCTTAGAGAAAAAAAAAGGTTTGTCCTATTTTAACTTGTTGTTGTCTTACTCATCTCCTGCTCCTCCACTCAAAGGTAGCTTTGAAAATTAACACCCTCCATTTCTAGTAGCAGATGGGGCAGACAAGACCTGATGCTCATTAAAACATTCATTTTCAAGGAGAGGTGGTTATTTTATCCTGGCCACGGTTTCTAGAAAGAGCCTAATTGAAAGGTTTCTGTTTATCTGGCCTTCCTGGAACTCTTCTATGCTTCTCCCACAGAGCAGCTTGTTGACCACTTTAATGGCTTCCCAGGGTGAAATGCAGCCTCGGGGGCAAACAATAACCTATTAGCAAAGTATGAAAGAAAAGCAGAGGTAGAAAATGCTCATTGGAACTTGGGAATGCTCTTATATTTTAGGCAGTCCTAAAACTTAGATGTTCGCACAGGGCTGTCTGTGTCCACGCTTGGGAAAGAGGTAGAAATCTCTTATCTTTTACTGGCCTTGAGACATGAGGAACTAGAAAGGAAAGCTAGAGCTGATCTGTAATTATCTGAGTGTTGAATACCTGAGTGCTCCAATCTGCAAACAGATCCAAGTGTTCATTGCCCGCCTTCCTGCCATTGCTGATAGAAAGGCTTATCCCAGGGTTCTGTGCTTGGCTAAACACAGTACCAGACATTGGACAGCTGTCCGTGATGGTAGCTGATAAGTAATCTACCTACACCCTGAGAGAGCAGAACATGACATGCCACACAGAAGGGACTTACCAGAATCACAATGGGGAACACAGTAAGTAAGCAAGGGTTGTTAAAGCAGACTTTGTATTTACTGGCTCCTGTGGGAGTTTGTGAACGACTATTTTAACAATAACTGAGTTATTACCCACAGGGAACCGAATCCTACTTCCCACTGGAAGCAGACCTGGGCCCATGATGAGAATGGTTGTTTGCTATGATGCTTATTTCTGGGAGTGCAGTAGAGAGGGGGAACCTGCTGTTGGGTTCTTCGAGTTCCTCCCAGTTTCTTTCACTTGTCAAGACACAATATTGGACCTTAGGTTTAGGCTCTACTCCAGAGTTGGCAAAAGCTGGAGGGTTTGGTGACTTTTGCCATTTAATGATGTCTTTGTCCAACCAACTATCGGTTTACAAATCTAACCAAATTCAGACTGCAGGGGCTGAAGATGACAGAAACAGACATTAGGGTGTTAGCTCAGAAACCTCTGCCAAACAATCAAACAGCAACACTGGGTGGCAATACTAAATGAGCACTTGGGAAAGATCTAATTTTCAACTTCCACATATTCTATGAGTTTTTAATAAATGCAACAAAATTAGAAAATCTAACATATATCCAAATCTTCCTCTAGACTGCCTCCTAGCCACTCCCCTTTCCAGTGCTGGTGAGTGAAGCCAGGCCATGCCCAAACCTGGGTTTCAGATGTTCGGTGGCACTTGGCAGTGGCGATGAGGAGGCAGCAGCAAAGAGAGATGGAGCAGGAATTGGGTTAAAATGCGCCTGAAGTTTTGTTAAAGAGAAGTTACCTTTCGCTGTTAATTTTCTTTTAAGTTTGAAAAGAAAATGAATACAGAGAGTGGCTATTGGTAACATAATGACTCACCAGAAGGTAAATGCTGAATTTATACCTTTAACTGGTGAAAATTATTTGTCTGATGTAAATAGGAAAGAGAGAAAGAAAAAAATAAGGCAGAAAATGTGAAACCAGAAATAACCCTAATATAATAGTAATTCTAATAAGTATAAAAGTGCTACATTCCCTGATCAACAACGTAGTCTTAGATCTTGTAGAAAAATACCTTGCAACATTTTTCTCATTAAATATAATTCAAACAATAAATATAATTCAAACAAATAATTAGAACAGCTAAAGGTATAATGATAAGAAATATAAATCTGAAAATGTGTAAAATGCAATCTGGGACAGTAATAATAAAGTGGGTTATATAATACAGTTAAAAACCTCATGAAAATATAGAGAATGGAGACAAGATGAGATAATGATTACAAACATTTCTAACAATGCAGCATCTAAAATAAAAGGTGCATCGCACAGTAGAAAGATTGTATTGTAAAGATAGGATTTCTTCCCTGATACTATACAAATTCTATGTAATATACACAAGAATTGCTTTTCTCTCTTTTACAAATCAATTAAATGATCCTAAAACTTAATCACAGATTGCTGATGTAGTTTGAAAAGAACAGATAACATCCAATGAGCTCTATTACATAAGATGTTAAATAATATTAAACAGAAGATGATGCCAGCATGGTCCTAATCTCAAACAAAGCAGTGAGTAATGGGAGTAGAATAGAGAATTGTGGGAAATCTGTGGCTATATGGCAAACATGTTATGGACCAGATGAAAGATGATTGTTCAGGATGTGATACTTCACCAGTTCAACCTATGAAGAAAAACACTGGATGCTGCGACCAGTAAGCTTTCATGGTCTGGAAATATGACTATTATTAACCACCACACAGCTTACTAGTCTTGGAGCAACGCAATGACCTATTCTAGATGTGTTCTTTCTTCCTTGTGACCTGAAGTACTGTTATTGGGATGTTCCTGTGTCTGATAAATACTTGTTGCTGCAGCTTCAATGAAAACTCGGAGTGCCCTGAGACAGTCACTTTCTGTCCCTTGATTCCAGGAATTTCTGTGAAAGGGAACAGATTCAGTCAGCAAGGACGGCCTTTTTTTTATTCCCTCTAATGTGCTCTTGGCATTGAGTCTGAATGAAAGCATCACCAGACTATGAACTGAAAAAATAAAAAGAAGGGCCAAAGAGTCACAAAGAAGCTAATACCATGAAGCCCATGACAGCCTCCATAAAAAAAAAAACCCAAAGACGTATGTCCAATTCTATGAGATTTTTATAATTGGAAGAGAATCAGACATGTTTGTGAGATTCTGATGACATCTGTCTTGTCTTTCAGAGTCTGCTGGTGAAGGTCTGGAACTCAAAATATAGTGTGCTATAGTTTAGAATTTAAATTTCATCCCCACACTCCATATAATAAAGCCTTGTCCTCAGCCTGGTGCTATTGTAGGTTTTGGAAACAGGAATGAAGTGAAGCATAGTGGAAAGCCTTTAGGTCACAGAAACATGTCATTAAAGGGGACATGGGGTCCCACTCCCTCAATAACTCTCTTTTGCTTCCCAGTCATGGGAAGCATGGTTTTATTTTGCACATGTTTCCACAATGATGATGTGCCTTGCCAAAGTCACAAGGGAATCAGACAAATTGATCATAGGCCAAAACCTCCGAAACTGTGAACCAAAATCAACTCACTCTATACAAATTTGTCTCACTTTTTATCCACGTGATAGCTGACTAGCATAAGGTGGGAGAAAACACATTGTTATCTACCATGTGTCATATAAAGGTAGAAGGTGATGGGCCAAGGATAAGAAGGAAGAGAGAATCTTGAAAATAATATCCATGATTTATTGGACACCGATAGACTAAAAAATCTGTAAGGACAATTTTGGGAGAGACTAGAGTGATTTTGTTGCATGAGGAGGGAGTGGCCCCTTGTTTGTCTTGGCCGCCTGGCTAACTTACACCCAAAATAACGACACAGAAACTATATTCATTAACACACTGGTTGACCCATTAGCTCTAGTTTCTTATTGTCTAATTCTTACATCTTAATTTAATCCATTTCTATTAACCTGTGTATCACCATGTGACTTTGACTTACCAGCAAGATTCTAACCAGTGTCCATCTCAGGCAGAAGATCTATGGCATTGCTCACTCTGCCCTTCTTCCCAGCTTTCAGTTCTGTCTTCTCTGCCTACCTAAGGCCTGCCCTATCAGTCCCAAAGCAGTTTTTTTATTCATTAACCAATGAAAGCAATACATGAACAGAAGAACCTCCTACACCATGATTTAATGGTATTTTATAGTTATGTGTCTGAGAAAAAAGGGGGATGGGTGAAAGTCTCTAAAGTTGAGGATGGCCTGTGACCTAAGTTTAGTTTATATTTATTGTGGGAGGGCTAATATTGTCTGGTAAATTCATATGACACATGAAAGCCTAGTTTAAGGTAGGTATGTGTGTCTAAGCAGGATGGAAAAGAATACTGATGATTACTGTGGTTTTGCATCATGGGATATGACAGTGAGGTTTGATGGCTGCCTGTCTGAATTGATGTGATCCTTGTTTAACAAGGGTTGAGGCTTGGACTGATAGTGTGGATTAACCATATGCTCATCTTTCTGGCAGAACTGAGAAACTGAAGAATCTCTTCCAAGATTCAGTACACTGGGGTAGAGGATAAACTTTTGCCAATGATAATATGAAATAATATAAAGTGAGAGAATCTCAACAACCTCGACTAGAGACAGGGAGAGGATTACTTAATCTTGATTGTCAGCTTTGTGGGATTTAGACTTACCATGGGAAAAAAAGTTTGGACATGACTTGAGGTTATTTCAAGAAGGGTCTCACTGAAAAGAGGGGGCTCATCCTCCTACTGTTCCATAGAGGTGCTGACTCCACCTGGATCAAAGGTCCTGGCATCTCCACTGTTCTGGGATTTCAACTGCAACTTAGGCTTCACCTTCCTAGCCTCACACATGGTACCTCGTGGCCTGTAAGAGAGTCTGCACTTACCCTATATTTCCTGACTTCACTGGCTTTAAGAGTTTCAGGCAACAGAGATGGTAGGGCTTTTCACTCCCTATGATTCCATCATGAGTCTAAGATGCCAGACATGAAGTGGCAAGATTTGGTGTTTTACCTGTTGGGCATCATTCTTGCTCTGGTTCAATATTTTCTTGCTACGCTTCCATTTCCTCCACTGGGGATGGGAATGTTTATTCTTTGCCACAAGGTATTAGAAGCTTGTAGCTTTTTATTTTATAAGAACTCAAATTCAAGTTTGTCTTGACTATCAGAAAAGACTTACATTTTCACTTTCAAATAGTGATGGGACTGTGAAGATGTTTTAAGTTGGAGTGGATGCATTCTGCTTTATGAGATAATTATAACACTATGGGGGCCAGAGGTGAAATGCTGTAACTTAAAAATGGTGTGTTTAGGTGTCAAAGAGTAGACTTAGGATAGTGTGATAGTTAATTTTAATGTCAATTTGCCACAAATTAGAATTGCCTGATTAGGGAGCCTTAGCTGACAAGTTATCCTGATCAGACTCCTTAACTGACGTGGGAAGACCCACTCCCAAGAATGAGCAGCACTCCCCAGTAGTTCAGATATAAAAGTGTGTGTCAGAAGAAAGACAATACTCCTTTTGCTGGAGTGGCCTTCCCTTTAGCTGCAGAGTTGATTTACCCTGCTGATACTGTTCATGATACCTTTGCTGATACTAAAACCAATGTTTCCAGGATTCCATTGTTAACCAAGGACCAGCAGTTCTCCAGGAATCTTCTAGGTTTGGAGCACCAGATTAGGACTGCTGGGGCAGCCAGTCTCATGGACTGAGCAACAACAAGGTTGTTGGACTCTTCAATATGAGACAACCACTGTGAGCATATTCCCATTTCTGAGGCTGCCAGCCTCAGGGATGGAACAGCTACCTGATTCTCAATCTCGTAGGTGTGAGACAATGGTTGCTAACTATTTTAACATAAGCTGACTTAATAAACTCTTTTAATATATATTTATCCTATCAGTTTTGTTCCTCTAGAGAACCCTGACTAATACAGATAGTTCATCTTGGTTGTCAACTTTAAAGGATTTAGAATTACCATGGAAACACACTTCTGGGGTTGTCTGTGAGGGTGTTTCTGGGAAATTTTATCTGAAGAGTGAAGATGTATCTGAAATGTGGGTTGCACTGTTCCACAGAGGTCCTCAACTGAATAGAAAGGAGAAAGCAAACTGATTATCTGCATCCGTTGCTCTTTGTCTTCCATCTGCAAACATGGTGTGACCAATGGCCTCACAGATCTACCCCTGTGCCTTCCTTGCCTTGCCATACAATACCCATCAACTGGGAGCCCAAATGAATCCTTCATCCCTTCAGCTACTTTTTAGTCAAGTGTTTTGTTACCATAATGAAAGCAGTAACTAGCACTGGCAACAGGAAACAGGAAGATCTGAAGAGCAGCAGCCTGTCCACGCTGATAGTCACTTATCTAAGACTTGTCTTTCTCTGCTTGCTTCTGCTTCCTCAGCTAGATAGCGCCGATCATAAGGACGCTTTCTGATGGCTGGGCTCTGACTGGGAGATTAGGCTAGGAATCTGAGTGCCAGAAATAAAGAAAAAAAAGGAGGTGTCTTAGCATAAACCGTAAATACATGGTAACTGTAAGAACTTTCTTGAATGAGCTGGATATTTTAATAAGTGAAGGAGATTTTAGGAATCATTGGACTGGGCTAAAACTGAAATAGGAATACAGTGAGAAAATAATTAAATATGGACCCCGGAAGTTGGAGTTGTCTAAAGGAAGGAAAATTCAAAGTGATTGAGCTGAGAACACTGACTTCACTAAGCAATTACTTCCTGACCAAACATTAGAAATAGAGTAATGCAGGAAGTTGACAGGAGTCTCTATACTATGGAGTTGCTTTCCAGTGCCTGTCAACCCAGTGGTCATCTACCAAGGATCATCTAAGGCACCCAGCCTTTGTCTTACTCTCTAGAGTCATCTGTCCAGTAGCTGTTTACAGCGATGGCCATGTTCCGAGTCTGTGATGCCAACGGTTGCAAATGTCTGGGATAGCTGACCAACTGAATTTTACATGTTGTTTAGATTACTTGACTATAAATAGCTTCCTGTGTCTAGTGGCGGCTACACTGGGCAGAACAGCTCTTGAGCTTTGGTTAAACTGTGCAATCAACTTTCATTTGTTCAAGCCTTCTTAACTCCTTAAGACTAGAAGTGAACTGCTTGATGCTTCCGTGGATGCTTGAAGAATAAAGTGCTTTCTCTCTCTTTAGAGCAAAGAGTTTAACAAACAGCAGACTCTCTGAGTGCTCGTGTTCTTTGGGACATTAATATTGCTGCTGTTCGTATTGAACAACTTGACCCTTCCTGGACTGAGAAGTGTACACGAAAGCATCTCCTCAAATCTTCTGTCAGTGTTTCGACTTGTGAAATCCAGTCTCTCTGCTCTTGCTGTCTTTCACTCAAATGCTGCTTATTTGTTTTTTTTTTAATTTTTTTTCCATTCAATTATTTACACTTTCTTTCCTCCTCCTAATCCCCTCCCACTCCCCCCTACTCCCTCTCCCACCCTGCTTGAGAGAGGGCCAGGAATCCTGCCCTGTGGGAAGTCCAAGGCCCTCCCCCTACATCCAGGTCTAGGGAGCTGTGCATCCATATAGACTAGGGTCCCAAAAAGCCAGAACATGCCGTAAAAACAAGTCGCAGTGCCTTTACCAATGGCTTCTCAGTCAGCCCCCATTGTTAGCCACAATCAGAGAGTCTGGTTTGATCACATGCTCATTCAGATCCGGTCCAGCTGGATTTGGTGAGCTCCCATTAGAACAGGCACACAGCCTCAGTTGGAGGACCAATCCCTTGCTCATCTTCTCCCTCCTTTTGCCTTTCAACTGGACCTTGGGAGCTCAGTCTATTGCTCTGATAAGGGTCTCTGACTCTATCTCCATCCCTCACCAAACGAAGGTTCTTTGGTGATATTCGAGATAATCATCAGTGTGATAGTGGGGCAAGGTCAGTTCAGGCACCCTTTCCTCTGCTCTCCAAGGACCTAGCTGGGGACATGCCCATGGACACCTGGGATCCCCTCTAGAACCAAGTCTCTTGCCAACCCTAAAATGGATTCCTTGCTGTAGGTATCTTCTTCCCTGCTCCTATATCTGCCCTTCCTCCATCTCCACCCTCTTGCCAGTCCTCCCCTTCTCCCTTCCCTCTCTCCCTCTCCCCTTCCCCCGAACTCACCCCCATTCCTGCCCCATTCCCATGCTCCCAGCTTTTGCCCTGCAATCTTGTTTGCTTCCAATTTCCAAGTATGCTGCTTATTTGTAATGAGGAAAATATCTCCTGTAAGTTCCACGTGTGATACATGAACTCCTTAACCAATAGATGTTTTCCTATCTACTTACAAGTCACTCTGTGCCTGTAGAACGTCGAGGGCTTGTTCGTTTTGGTGGTGAATCAAGTTCCATAAAGATAAAACCACAGCAGCTACCCAGACTCCATGAAGATGCAAATTTTCTCATGCGTTATGTGGTGCAGGCTCAACTTGTATTGGAGATAAGCATCTGAAGGAGCGGCTCATTGCCTTGCTGGTGTCTGGCCGGCATCTCTGTGAGCCTCTTACCCTTTCCTCCATCTTGTCATGTTATGGTTAGAAGACAGCCATTGGGGTTCAAGTCATCATGTCTATACTGAAGAAGGGAAGTTATAAGGAAGAGTAGAAAGACTACGAAATAAACTATTGCTTTTCTCAAGAATGCATAATCTCTCCTGGAAATGTTGTACATATACCATTTGCCATAAATGTGTCTGTTATGCAGATACCCCTGAGTGTCCAAGAAGGAGGGGAAATAAAGCCTTTAGCCTGGCAACTGCCACTTCAGACAAAAAAAAAAAAAAGAAAGAAAGAAAGCTTACTGAACAAAGAGGGAAATGGGTATTGGGTAAGTGACTAACAGTATTTAACACTGTGGGGATCTGACTTAGCTTTCTCTACATAGTGAACCAGTTTTCCCTGAAGTGAAAAAGCAATTACTGATTTTTTTTTTTTTAACCAATGGCCTCTAAATCACAGATCTTCCAGCTTGGGATGAATAAATGCTAGTGACAGACCCAGCTCGTCTCAGAATCAGTTTTCTGTTTCAATGAATAATGTTAATGGGTTGAGCTCATTTCAGTACCAATATTCTTGCTACTCTAATAGGGCGTAGTCTCTCAGGAGGCTCCACAGCTACTCACGCAAATTCATTTCTGTCAAACTCTCCCGTCAGTTTGACATGCTCACTTCAACATGGCTGGGTACCTGCATAAATTTTTCAGGTGATGACTAAGACACAATTGTAGAAAAGAGTTGAAAGACTCAAGAAATCAAATAAACAAAACTAGGTCTTTCATACATTTGTGATAGAGAGATTGGGAAGGGCCCTGTCATACAGTAAAGACTGGGGAGATCAGCCTAGATGAAGTCAGGCGCTGAAGGTGCTGGATCCACACTCCAAGTACACTCGGTCTATGAATATTATCAATTCGTTCATCGTGGTAGAGGTAACCCAAATGTGTTCAGATACTTTCTTCTTGTAGTTTCGTATGTAATTATCCATTTCAGTGTCCAGTGCTTTAATAAGTGCCTTCTGGACATTTTACACCTAGGAAGAAAAATCTAGACCTGTGAATTAGAGAGGCTTTCCATTGACTTCCTGGGTTTTGTTTCCTGTTTCCTGTGATAAAATAATCTGGTAAAAGCAATTTAAGGGAGCAGAGGTTTGTTTGGCTGAGAATTCCAGATTATAGTCTATCATTGCAGAGAAGTTCAGGCAGCAGGAAGTTGAAGCAGCTAAGTAACATGACATGCGCAGTCAGGAGCAGACAACAACAAGTTAGTTAGTGCATGATGATCAGTTCATTTTTTCCCCACTCATATAGTCTAGAATTTCATGCCCACAAAGAGATGTTGCTCATTGTAGCGGGTCTTCCCACCTCTGTTGACAGAGTCAAGATAATTCCCCCCAGGCATGCCTACAGGGCAACCTATCCTAAGCGATCTCTCATTGAGACTCTCTTCACAGGTGATTGTACACTGTGCCAAATTGATAATTAAGCGTAACTATCACCTCCACCCCTTAGCTGCATTGGTTTTTAGCATCCTGTGATATATAAATATGCTTCACATGGGCTCCAATTTCCCGTCTTTAGTTTTACAGCTTTATGTAGTAGTTCATTTTCTGTGTGCTATGCAAACACCTGAACTGGTTGCGTCCGTTAAAGAAGCCATTGGAGATTCTGCATCTTGGCTCTAATTATTTTTGATGGGCTCTTTTGAGAAAATGGTTGGCTTCTGTGTATGTAATGGGATGAAGGGTTAAGTAGATGGGGAAAAAAAGAGAAGGTTTCTTTTAGGAATCTAGATGAGAGGTCATGGCCACTTGTCTTAATTGGCGCTAATAAACCAAAACAGCTGTAGATTACTCAAGATATATTTTGGAAGTAAAATAGAACTAAGTGATGGTGGGGTTCAGGTAAGCTTACAGAAGAAATAATCATGATTTTACAGTTGTTGTTAAAAAAATTCTGAACAAGCACTGGTAATACTTGCTTTCAAAATGTGGAATGGGGTGCAGAAGTTATAACACGTGGCCTGGGCAGCATTTCACAGCGCTGGACTTTTGAAAGCCCACACTTTTTGATGTTGGTTAGACTAAGTTTCTTATTTGTCCTCCTCTGGATATGTGAGAACTGAACTAGAAATTCTCATAGTCTGTAGGTATGACGCAAAAGGAAGGGACACAGTCAGAAGACAAATGGTTGGAAGACACAGTAGGACTGTCAGAAGCTGCGTGAATGTGAAGGATGGACAAGGGGCCTTGAGCCATGTGCAATGAGAGATGAATTATAACTTCCTAGATGTGCTTTGAGAGACGGCTAGCAAAGACTTGGGTTTCTTTTGGGGGGAAGTGGTAATGTTTTATGGAATAACCTTGCTTTTGTGTGCTTCCAGGAACAGGTTGAATTCATTAAGAGTCTAACTTTACCATAGTTCAACAGGTTTTGTGACCTTGAGCACGTATGGAAAACCAAACTTGAACAAAAGCTGATTTGGAAAGAAAGAGGGCATGATTCAGGGGCACTAAGAAAGGATTTGATTAGTATTATATTGGATTTTGTAGAAAACAAGGTTATGCAAGTTCATTATAAACAGGTTGCCAAGGGCTTTGGATATAAAACGAGCAGGAATTTAGACTAAGGCATACCTTTGACAAACTACTTCTTTTGTCCACTGAAAGAAATTTTAGAAAATATGGTTATTAAGATGATAAAAAAATATGCAGAATCTCACCTATTGGAAAATACAGTTAGTATTTTAATATGTTTTCTAGCCTGTGCATGGGTGTGGGCATCTTCATATGTCTAAACTTTATAATAGCATAATTAATTATTATAAGTATATTATATAACCATCTTATAACTGGAAGTGGTCCTGGGAGAACTTTTATTCTAAGTATCCTCCACAAAACAAATATTCACATATCATAGTAGTTCGTCATCCATGTACTATGGTGCATGGAATCATTTCCTTCAGGCAGTATTGTTCTCCAGTTCCATAATGGAGTCTAGAATTTGACACTTCTTCATTTCGCTTCCATTGCCTTTAATGTTCATATACTAATTCGGTAGCTCAGAAAAGTTTCCAGTATTAGAGCTGTTAATTAAAATAATTAAACTTAGGAGGCAGTTGGGGGGGGGCTATTATTTGTACTACCTATGGTATGTAAGGTTTAGAATCCTTAATATCTTTTCTAGAAACTAGTTGGATTTCTTACTTCACTGTCTTCTCAGGATTAGGAATTAATTTTTAAACATGAAGAATGTTGTCTCACCACTAATATATATATATTTGATTTCAGTAGACAATAATTTTCCTGTTGGTCTTTTTTCCTCTTACAAACTAGTTCTTGTGCTTCTCTCTCTGTTCCGCCTTTATCACGTGGGATCCTTCAGATGCCACACAGAGATAACCATGTCCATCAACTACGTAAGTCCATATGGACTTCCACCCAGGTGCCTGTGACGTGTGCAAACTGTTATTTCTGCTCTGTTAATTGTTTCCAATTTAACAGTTTCTTCCATGAGACGTAATATTCAGAGGAAGTGTGACTGTTTTCTCTTCCCTGTAGCCCTAAGAGGCATCCTCTCGGTTGATCATTCTCTCCATATCCACGGGTCTTTATACATCGTTAGTGAAACTCATGGGTTCTGGAAGGGCAATGTGCAGACTATGTATTTATTGTGCTCTAATTGGGAGTCTAAATGTACGCACCAGCCAAGCCACGACAAATGTACGTCTTAAAAATACTAATTTGCGTAATTAGCCGACAGGAAGGCCTGAACTATTATTTAAGTTCATACGTAGCATTACATCGTCAAGTGCTAATTTATGCTCTGCTCTTTGAGGAATGATTGAGCTGTTTGGTGGTTTTATTTATGACTCATGCTTAGATCCATTTTGCAGGGCCGATAATGTTGAGATAATGTGAATTTATGGTTAGCTCTGACAAGAGGCCATAAAACAAATGACTGGATGTTTTCTCTGTTGCCACAGGCTCAATTTGTAACATAAAGTACTTAATAATTGTTATTAATGAACCCGCTGTGGTTGGTATATAGACACAGCTGGAAATCACATCTGCTATGAGGCAGCCCGGGTTGAGCAAAGTGCAAACACTACAAGGAGCTAACAGCTACAAAAGGAAATGACATCACAGAACCACAGGAAGTGCCTACGGATGTTAGTTGTGCTTGATAGAAGATACTAAGGTTGAAATGCTTCAAATTTTGATTCTTTTTTTATGTTATTCTAGCGCACATCACTTACAAGTTCCTTTGATTATGATCCAGAGTTTTAGCACCAATTAACTTGTTAAATACTAATAATGCTTGCAACTAATATTGCAGATAGAAGGAGATAAAAAATACATTAACTTCAGATAGCCAGCTCATGTTCCAGGCTTAGTTTCCATGCTTCCTCTTGGTATACTCTTGCTTCCTTGAAGTTGCTTGTTTTGCCTTTGTCCTTGCAAACTTGTGTTTTTCTGCCTGTGTCCATTTCCTTACATCTGATTGAGCCATTTCCCCCCAACTATTTCAAAAAGGAATGAATAATTACTTCATTTGCTTCCTTCTGCTTTTGCTCCCTCCCCCGCTTTAATTATTCAATGTAACTATTGATAGCCATTCTATTATGCTTGATGTGTCGTTAGTTGATATGTGGTCCCTTGAGATAACTTTTACTCTAGGCTTATATTTATGGAAATAATAATAACTTATATGTCTTATTTTACTTAGTACTTAAGGGCCAGCGTTGGTATTCTGTGGACTTAGAGTTCTTCCTTTCTAGTTTGTTTGAGACAGGGTTTCACTGTGCATCCCTGGCTGACCTGTACCGCGTAGAAATCCACCTGTCTCTGCCTCCTGAATGCTGAAGGCAGAGTCATGCACCATGTGCTAGCATGCCTGGTTTTGTTCTTCCTTCCTCAGGACTTCCACAAACTTCATGTGTCCCCATCAAACCTGCTATATCCATTTTCCTAGGCAGTGGTGGACACCCCAAGAGCTCTGAACCTTTCACCATAAATGAGATTACCATGGATACTCCTGGGCCACATCTGGACTTATGAGAGAAATTCTTTATGCTTAGTTACTGGGTCATAAAGCACATGGAGCCATACCTTGTGAAGGTGCCCATATATAGATAGCTCTCAGGAATGCTGGCGTGTGTGCCTTTTATTTCCATGTGTCCCACTGACAGTTGATATTACTGAGTTCTGCCTTTTAACTGAATTTACAAGGAGAAGATAATATTACTGTTTCCATTTGCTTCTGTGGTACATAATCATGGAACATCTCTTAATTCGCTTGTTTGGTCCTGAGGCTTGTTCTATTTTAATTGCTTATTTATATTTTGCCAAATATTTTTCCTCTTAGGCTATCTGTTTCTTGTTGACTTAAAAGCATTTCATGTGCATTTGTAAATTGTCCTTTTAGATATTGGAAATATTTTCTTACAACTTGTCATTATTGTTAACTTTAATGTATTATCCATTAATCAAACATAGTTTTTGATGTTGTCATATTTAACACATTATAATTTAGGATTGATTGTTTGAAAGTATTTAAAAGGATGTCTCTACAGTATATAATCTGTTATTTTTCCTATTTCATCTTTCATTAACTGAAAGATCTGGATTCCACCTTTGTATGTGATGATTATTAGGAGTTCATATTTATTTTCCTTCCCATAAACAAAACACCCTGTTCCTTCATCAGTGATTTGGGGCACTGTATTTCTACAATTATCATGAGTTAAGTTCCCATTTCAGGCCAAAACCTCACGGCGGTGTAGAAGATCACAGCCCTTTTTGTTATCACCCTTGCTATATCATTATTGTCTTCTATGGTCCTGAGAGGACCACAAATGCTCTGTGAAGCTTTGGATCTTGTTTTCTCCTCCATTCAGATGCTTTCCCTGAATATGCACATGGTTCCTTTTCAGACCTCCTTTCTGGGTCTCAGTGCAACTTTCTCTCTGATGCCTGTTCAAGACTCCCCCCGTCACTTCTGCTTCTCCCGATCTTCATCTTTTCTTTAATTTGCTCTTTAGTTTTATTGCCTTCGAATGGCATTGTGATTTGCTTAGTTCATTGGCTTACTATGTGCTTTTCCTCAGCGGGATAATAACCTTTAAAGCAGGAAGAATATCCACCTGTTTTGTTTGCTGTGTACTTACTGGCAAGTGCCCAGAAAAGCCAGACTTCAGGTATATTTTTGAGTGATAGAGCAGAGTCACATAAAATAATTTACTCCTTCCTTTTGATGATTAATTTAGAAAAAATTACAAGCTGGGTTTTGTAAGTCTGCACTGCTACATTTAAGCATCACTTGCCATCTTTCTCAGAAGCATGCTGCCTGGGTCCGTTAAACCTATGTGAAGAGAGCTTTTAAATGTGTATTCTGAGACTGATCATAGACCTAAACTGAGGGCTGCTTCCACGTGATTCGATTCCAGTGTTGCATAAGTGGACTCTGGGACAAGCGTCAGTATGTGGTGCTTTCCCGGAAAGACCAGGAGAGCGTTAAAAAGAACTCACTGAGGCAGGTGAAAGCTCAGGCCCCTGACAGGAGCTTGGTTCTATATCTTCAAAGGATGTTAAAAATGCTGATTAGATGAATAATAAATGATCATTGTAATAAACTCCATTAGTTCATTAAATATTCAGAAGAGAGTTAAGGTCACACTGAAACATTTACTATTAACATTTTGGTTATTGCCTCTGCATGCATTTCTTTTCACGTTATGTGCTACATATTATTTTAAACAAGTGACCATGCACGTGTTTTTACTGTGGATATATTTTAGGGCCTTTCTCCCTGCATTCTCTCTTTCAACCCTGTTCACAGTCCCTGAGGATATTAGTGTGAAGTATCCCTGCATGCATACATTTCTCCACCAGCAAACACAGTGATTGCCAAGTTTTTTTTTTTTGTGTTTCCCCCTTTGGTGCTTCTTTAACTGTCTTGGTTCTATCAGTGAATTCATGTGTGTTTGTGTGGGGACGGGAACTAAACCTAGGGCCAAAGTACTTCACCACTGAGCTCTGCCTGCAGACGTATGTGCTAATTCTGTTTGAAAATTAAGTCTGGGGTATTCGGTCAATTATTTCTTAAGTAAATTTTCATTTATTTATTGGTTTTTCTTCTGGTCTGCTTCATTTAGACAAATATTAAATTACTAAATATCTTCCCACAGGTGATTGGGAATTTTTCATTATTTTTATTGTTCTTTAGGTTAAATATACTTGTTATCTGTTTTTAAACTAGTTGGTCTTTTCTTCTTCTTTGTTTTAGCATTGAGACCACCAACTGTCCTGTTACTATTTTCCAGAAAGTGTACACCTTAGTTTTTGATTTCCCATTTTGTTCTGTTTATAGTCTTTATTTCTAGAATGCATTTTCTTATCTGCTTACTTACGATTCTCATCTTTTTCTTTAAATTCTTATAGATCCTGTTACCTTCTTATAATATGTAGTCATCTTGGTTCTAGTTGTATTTACTTCTTTCTCTTTTAACATCGGATCTTATTTACGGTCTCTTTCTGTGTTGCGGTAGTTTGAATGAAAATGGCCTCATAGGCTCATAGGGACTGGAACTATTGGGAAGTAAGGCCTTGCTGGAAAAGGTATTGCATTGTTGTAGGCAGTGTGTCACTGAGTTCGGACTTTGAGGTCTCAGAAGCTCTAGCCAGACCTACTGCATCTCAGCCTCTTTCTGCTGCCCTTGGATCAAGATGTACAACTCTCAGCTCCCATCTGCCTGTATGCCACCGGGCTTCCAGCCATGAGCATAATGAACTAAACCTCTGAACTGTAAGCCAGCCATGATTAAATGTTTTTCTTTATAAGAATTGCCTTGGCAATGATATCACATTCTTCACTGTAATAGAAACCCTAACTAAGATACATATCTATTAAATATTTTATTAGAATTTGAATATTGTGCAAGCTAAGTTATAACCACTCTATTATTTTATATTCTTCTTCAGAGTGATTATTTTTGTTTTAGCAGGAAGCTGTTTTGTATCCGTTTTTTGTGCTGGAGGATGCTTTGTTCGGAGATGTAGCCTTTCCCCAAAAATATAATAATCCTAGGTGTTTCTAAATACTTCTACTATAGTGTGATTCAAACTTTTAATTTTATTAAATGAGATATTACTTAATTTTGATGCTCCTTAAAGGGGACAATGGTGAATTTCTCTGGTTTTGCTTTCAACTGAAATTTTTAAATTGAGAATTTCATAAATGCATATTACATGTTTTGATCAAATCTGTCTTTCATTTCTCTCCTACTTCTTCCTCTACTTTCACCACCTTTAAGTGCGCTCTCTCTCTCTCTCTCTCTCTCTCTCGTGAAACCCACTGAGCCCACTTAATGCTGTATGCGCAGTGGTATAGGATCAACTACTGGAATATGGGTAGACTTGCAGGGTCCATGTCCCACAAGAAAACTTACTTTCTCATCCAGCAATCATCAATTGCAAATGCCTTCTCGGCTAGGGGTAGGACTTTATAGCCTCTCCATCCATATGGAGAGTTTGATGGGTTTGACTTCTGTTTTGTGCAAGCAGTCACAGTCAACTTGAATTTATGTGTACACTGGCCCATTGTGTTCACCAGATTCTATTTCTGTGCAGGTGTCTACTACCTTCTGCTGTTACTATCTTCCTGCTCCTCTTCTATGATGATCCCAGAGCCTTGGGGTGAGGGAATGTGATACATATTTCCTGTTTAGAACTGAGCATTCTATGGTTTCTTATTTACTGCCCGCTGACCGATTTAGATTTTCATATTAATTATAATCTTTTGCAAAAAGAAATCTCTCTCCGATGAGGGATAAGAAATGCATTAATCTATGGGTCTAAAAGTAAGAATTTAGGAGACAGTTTAATACTATGTCCATGTAGCAGTGTAATTGTACTAGGTTCTCCTTACAGCCTGTAGTGAACAGGCTGTGTCATTACCTTGATTTCCCTCTGGAACTTGAGGGTGAATTCCTATTCCTGAAGACACTACACTTTTGAGTCATAGGACATAGGGAAGTCTAACTGGTATGACTTGGAAACTATATCCCGATGGCTAGCTTTTTTCTTGTGTCAGGAGGTTCTACTTATGTTTTGGGGGGAGAAAAATATTTAACAATCGTTTCCATCTGTGAATCATAAGAGCTATAATAATATCTAGTAGGATATGCCCACTGGTGTAATCGTGGCACAAATGTTATAAGTAACCAACCATTTTCTGGTTGGATTTAAATCCTTCTTCAGCTGAATTCTTTAATACCTCCTCAAGAATGTGCAGTGCATGAGTCAGCCAAGAACTTGAAAGGGGTTCACACGATTGGGGATTTCTTTGATTTGATTTTCTCCATTTCTATACCGTTCTTTCAAATTTCCAGCTTCTTTAGTAGTCTTTCCCCCTGGGCCCTTCAAGTTTAAAAGATTATGATTCTCTACTTGAGTTATCAATAATTCATTCATGTTACCTCAGTGTGCGTAGAGAAAAATAGATTCATAATAGTAAATTTGTATGTTAACCTGGCTGGCTGGCTATATTATCCAACTATTCAATCAAGTACATTAGTAGGGCTTGCTGCGGAGGTAGTATGTAAATGTGATTAGCATCTACTGCTAGTTCTACTTAATCTCACATATGAGACTATTCTCTGTACTATGGGGAAGCCTCATTTGATCAGTTGAAAAGCTTTCATAATAAACGGGTTTCCATAAGCAAGACGTTCTGCCTTAAGACAAGCATTAACTCCTGACTGGAGGTTTTCAAGCTTGCAAGATCCCACGATCATGTGACTCAGCTCTTTAAAGATATTACAAGTATTTTTCTCTAAACTTATAAAATTATTTTTATATGATTTATATGATAATATATTAGTGTGTAAATCTACATATGTGTGTATATAGTACAGCCATATCTGATGGGACTGGTGAAAGTCATAAGGTCAGCATAGCTGCTTGACAAAGATCCAGCAAAACTGAGTCACATCATGGTCACCTTTGGTTTTCAACCTCCACCTATTGCGTACTTAGGAGACTTTTCATATCTCTACAACTTAGGGATATTGGATTGATAGAAAGTTTTTTATGAATCATTTATGCCTTCTCCCAAGAAAGCTGCTTCTAAGCTTCCCCAGGACAGTCTTGAACATACTATCTCTCCCGTTTTTAGGGAGATGTCTGTATCTACTTGAAGGTGTTCCTTATGACTTAGAGGTTGTGACACACAGAAAGAAACCAGAGGTCTCCTTAGGAGGCTAGGAGACATTCTTGAAATAGCTGTCCCTGTACTTACACAGGAACTAGATAATCAAACCAAAGTAAACTCAAAAAGATCAACAGGATTCAGTGGGCTGGAGGAGCTGGCCACAGATCAGCTTGCCAGCCCTTCCCACTATACGCTCAGGCAATTACATGACATATACAGCAACAAAGCCAGATTTGTTGAAGTTACCTCTGCCCTACACAGAGACTTATATTGATGAACAAAGTATGGAGTGGAAAGATGATAAAAGAATAAGATGTGAGGACCCCCCTTTCTTAGAAAAGTTAGTTCATGCAGAGCCACTGTGGCGTCATATGACCAAAGAACAAAAGAATGCCAGGATTAAACTTATATATAAATTCAATAAAGATGTAAAATATAAACATTGTATTATGCCAAAATTTGAATAATAGCCTGAGGGTTTTTCTTGGGCACTCAGACCATTGAGAGTTAATAATGCACTGTTTGGGACACGGCAATATGCCCAGATTGGCTTGGAAATTTTATTTTGGTCTAGCATCTTTGATGGGACCAGAGCTACCCAAATGAGAAAAGGCTGTCATATGCCTCTTGATTCTTAAAAATTGGGTTATGGAGTTTATGACTAAATAAGATAATGTCAAAAGTTGAGGAAAATGATTAGAAAAGATAATTGTTTATCATGATGACCAAAAGATATGCAAGAGCAAGTGGTTTTGTGCATAAATAAGCCTTTGAGAGTAAAGGTTGTCAGAGGAGGACAAGCCATATCGAAATGTGCTTCCTCTCTGTCCATCTCTCCTAAAGCCAAAACAAGGAGTGTCCCATGTCCAATTCCTCCCATAGCCACTCTTGTATCCATCCATCTTCAGTCCCTGCCCTTATCCGGAGCTGGACTCCTGAATGTATGAGTGTGTGTGTGTTGATTCTGTCTCTCCTAAGAACACTGTTAGACATACCATATAATTTTTATCTCTTAACACCTCTCCTTTCTTTCAAAAACTTAATCTCATTTTTTGTCTGCTTTTGTATTTCTTTATGCCATAAATGTATGTATGTGTGTGTGTGTGTGTGTGTGTGTGTGTGTGTGTTTTCTAGAGTATAGAGTTTTAACTGCATAACATTATGTTTTAAGTTTAAATTACAGTTATCTTTAAAATAAAAATGTCTCTAGCCAGTAAGCCCCACTTGCTCTAGGACAGAACTTACTAGAATTCTGGGGGCTCTTGTTAGTGTAAAATAGCAAGTCACATGTTTTTGCTTCTATAAATACACTTGTTTGCTCCAACTTCACAGGAAGTGCTTCATCACACATACATGGGAGGTACATAGGCAGGAGGTACATCAGGATGTATGCTTGCCTTTAATTGAATGAAGGTGAAGTACGTAGCCTTGTGGGTTTTGACTTGATAAGTCCCCGGCTAATGTAATTTAGGGTCATGCTCTGGGAATCCCAGGTATGGACCTGAACAATATCTATTGTCCTGGCTAGTATTTAAATAAAGCTTGCTTCAAATTGGCTCATACTTGTGGTAGTGGTCTTATTTTTGCCTGGTGGGGTTAACAGCTATTCTGGTCTTTGAAAAAAATATGCTTAGGCTAGTAATACACTTCTCAGAAATGTCTAAGTGGGCCATTTCTCACATGCAGCATATTACTTGTCTATATTTGTTTAGTGTCTTCATTAAGACTTTTAACATTGAAGTTCAAGTTAAAATTTATAACTTTTGCTTCTTATTTAATGCTTGCAAAATTTTAGAAAAAATACATAACAATAAATTGTTGTCAATAAGTTAGTATGCTTTTCTCTTTTAAAAACATCTCTTGATATGTTTGTTTAAAACAGTTTTTTCCCCCTCTTTAATAGAATTTAGGTGGAACTTTCCAGTAAGTATATCTGGATCAGGTTTGTCTTTGACTAAGGATTGACTGCAGCTTTAATTTTAAAAACGGTTACCATTAGTATTGCTGTTGTATTAACCTTTCCTACAGAGATGTGAGCAAGAGTTTATTCACCCTAACTGGGGTGAGGAGTTACAAACATGAGCAGAGCTGTGCACGAACAGCACAGGAATGAAAGGTCCCCACCCCAGTGTGGGTGATGGCTTCCACACTGTTGTACAGATGAAACCTCGTCAGATTCTTTTCCACCTTCTTTAGTCTCTAGAATCTTCCCCCAACCATGTACATCTGGGGTACAGTTATGTGCAACTGGGAAGTGGGGTGCAGGAAGGAGTGAGTGCTGGGATCTTAGGGGAGGATCTCATGACTTTCCCCACCCTTTTCTATGAGGGATCTCAACTGGTCCAGTATTTTGAGGGTCTCACAGGTAATCACAGCTCTTCTGATTCAGATGGTAATGGTTATTAGGCTAAGAGTACAGGATTCCACAACAATTTTTATTTCTATATTCAGTGCCAGTAATTTTTAAATTTATTCATCATAATTTAGTGGTGTGAATGTTGTCATAATACTTATTTTTAGACAGTCTAATATCTGATATATTTCTATCTAGGCACTTAATACTTAAACATGTGAAAGTTAATTTTCACTATCAAGTTAATGGAATTTAAAAATCACTATGGGAATACACCTGTGGGTGTGTCTATGGTACTGTTTCAAAAATGGTTAATGGAACAGAGAAGACCTAGTATGAACTGGGTGGCATAGTTTCATGGGATGGAGACTCAGACCTAGTAAGAGGGAGAAAGCTAGCTGAGCACCGGTTCATCTTTCCCTGCTTCCTGACTGGATGGAATGTGCTCAGTTGCCTCCTACTTCTGTCGCCACGCAGAAATTTTGGAGCTTTGGATTAGAAAAGGTCTTGAATAATGTAAGCATAGTTTAGTGGGATAAAAAAAATGCAAACAGTGGATTCTGGCTCACAAGGTTTTAGAGGTGACAAGAACTCCTTTGGGATCGGTGTTAGAGACCATTCATGTTATATTCTGCCCATGGCCTGAGAACTTGAATAATAATGAATTGAACAAAAATAATGGGCTAATAATACCTTTGTCAGAAGACATTTCAAGATAGGGGCATTCAGGCTGTGGAATGGCTTCTACGCACTGCTCTTATTCAAGTCTATAAAAAGATAACAACAACTAAATAAAAAGATGTACAGAAGTGCCATTTAGTGGGGGAAAAATGAGTTTGAAGTTAAAGGGGAGGAGGCTGAGAAATAACTGTAAATGTCAAAGGGATTAGCCATGCCAAAGAGAAATCTCTTGCTCTGACCTGGAACACTGAGGACTGGTCCTTGAGGGCAAGATCTCAGTAACCAAGGGTTCCAGCTTGTGAAGATGCAAATTTCTTGGAAAGATCCTAACCAGACAATGCAATAGAAGTGGTTCCTTACTCAGAAACAACCACTTAGGGGGAAATATTTCACCAGCATCAACGTTTGTGGGTGGAGGGAGGGAGTGTCGGTGTGGATGGGTGGGAGGGTTGGATGGGTGGTGGTGATACGATATGGTCTAAATGGGCCAGGTTATATCTTCAGCTTAGAGTACAATTTGACAGCATTTTCCATGTGACATTGCCCTTGCAGTGCTGCAAGAAAACTTGTCCCAGTGTTCCAGTGTGTGACAGGTCACAGTCCCTACAAGTGACAGTCCCACAGACATGAGGAAAAAGACCATCCACCCAAACCATCATGGCCAAATTAAAGCAAGCTTTATGCATATTCATGGGCTTCCCCACCAAGGCAGGCTTTAAGATATCAACCCTGGACATGGGAGAAAGAAGGTTTTTATAGCTCCGAATGCAGGGTTTGGAGACAAATAAGCGGGGTTCCAGAAGCTGAACATAAGTATAACAAGATAGTCATAGAAACCTCCCCAAACAAAGGCATTGCTGTGAGGTGGTCATAGCAACTCTCTGAAGCAAAAGAATGGTTGAGGCTTTCTGGAATAGGTGGTGCAGAATCATTTGTACACAAAGTTACAGGTGGGACACTGCTTAATCCTTATAAAACAAGTTTAATCATAAATAGGAACAAGCCTAGTTTGACTTTGTTGTAAGAAGGCTTTTACGCCCAAGATGGAGGCTGGCTGGCTTATCACAAAGAGGTTGTGAGAACCCATTTATTTGTCTCTGACAGTGAAATCTAAGCTTAAATGAAGACTTCAGGATGTTGGAGATGTCAAGACCATAGGATATTGATTAAGGAAGCCTATAGGCACAGAGTTTACCTGGGTCAAGGTAGGGGATATATGTACCTTCAGCTCAGAGGGCAATTAGACAGCAGAGGTAGAGATGTGGGGCTACCCAAGCCCTTTGGGTCCCAGATGATTCCTTCATGAACCCCAGAGGGCAGACACTAAGTTGTAAGAGTTGCTCTTCTCTCTTCTGGACTTGGACTTGTCCTCACCTTTCCAGCTGTGTTCTCTCCCTCCCTTCTGATGTGGAACTATTTACTCTGCAGCACTCTATATTAGACGTTTGCAGCTTGTGTTTTA
Organism: Myodes glareolus; assembly: GCF_982192425.1. Classification (NCBI taxonomy): domain Eukaryota; kingdom Metazoa; phylum Chordata; class Mammalia; order Rodentia; family Cricetidae; genus Myodes; species Myodes glareolus. Next base: position 95,698,938 of record NC_142029.1, read on the forward strand.
TTTTGTAGACGCTCACAGTAGAGAGAGTGCCTGAGACTCTGTGCTTCTCTATGGTGTTGGCATTGTTAAAGACACTGAGGACTTTTAGACAAAAACTAAAGGTATTTTGCATTCTGAGATGAAAAGGAAACTGTAGAGGGTGGTAATAATTTGAAGGAATGTGTTTGAGCATCAAAGGTGGAATTGTGGAGGCTGATTTTCATCGTTGACTTGATAGGTTGTAGAATCACGATGTGAACACATCTTTGGGTGTTTCTGTCATGATGTTTCCAGAAGAGTTTAACAGAGCTGGGAAAAAACCTCCCCAAATATGGACAGCACCATCCTACTGTCCAAATAGGATTGAAAAGTGCAGTTGGCTGTCAGTTTTCATTTCTTTCTTTTTTTAATTAAATTTATTCATTTATTTTATATCCAGACCACAGTTCCCCATCCTTCCTCTCCTCCTGTTTTCTCCCCCCACCCATCCCCCAATCCACTCTTCCTCTGTTTTTGTTCAGAAAAGGACAGGCCTCTCATGGGTGTCAACAAAGCATGGCATATCAAGTTGAGGTAGGATTAAGCTCCTCCCCTTGGGTTAAGGCTGGGCAAGGCAACCTAGTATGAGAATAGTTTCCTGGAATCCAGTCAAAGTGTTAGGGACAGGCCCAGCTTCCTCCACTGGGTGTCTCATAAGTAGATCAAGCTACACGATTGTCACACATACGTAGAAGGCCTAGGCCAGTCCCATGCAGGCTCCCTAGCTATTGCTCCAGAGTCTGTGAACTCTTATGAGTGCAAGTTAGTTGTTTCTGTAGGTTCCCTTGCACAATCCTCCCTCCCTCTCTTCAGCAGGATTCCCTGAGCTCTACCCAGTGCTTGGCTGTGGATCTCTACATCTGTTTCCTTCAGTCACCGGATGAAGGCTCTCTAATGACTACTGGGGTCATTAACAATCTGATTACAGGAGAAGGCCAGTTCAGGCACCCTCTCTGCTCTTGCTAGGAGTCTTAGCTAGGGTCATCCTTGTAGATTTGTATGAGTTTCCCTTATACTAGGTTACTTCTACCTGACCCCAAAGTGCTTCTCCAATCAAGACATCTCTATCATTACTCTCCCCTCCATCCATCTCCCAACCCAGCCCAGCGTTCATTTCTGATTCATAAGCACAGATGAGGGTGACCAGCTGCCTCCACGATGAGTGTATCCACGGCGTTCTTCCTTGGGTTGCCTCTGTCAGGAGTCTGTCACATCAAGGAGAAAATGCACTGATACAAATTCTTAACATTTCTTAAATATTTTATTATTTTCGGTGATGGTCACGTAGTAGAGTCAATCTCTCTCTCTCCCACTTCCCCCTTCAGTCCCTTCTTCTCTCCTGCCCTCATGTTGTGAATTAATTGTGTTGGTCTTCTGAGGTCTGCCTGTCTTTACTGATAATCTTCATTGTGTTTTGCTCCCTATCCTATTACTTATTGATTTAATTATGCCTTTTTTTCCAATTTAGTTGATATTTATTCTGATGTTATTTTTAATATGTTAAGATGGATACTTATTCTACGTTTTTTAGACTTTATTTATTTCTAACACCAGGATTTAGGACTGCAAATGTATTGTAAGTACTACCTTTGCAAATGTATTGTAGTATCTCATATTTAAACATGAAGTATTTGCACGTTGTTTTTGTTAAGGACTTTCTAATTTCCATTAAAATCTTGTCTCTGATCTTTGAGTTATTTAGAAGTGTTTTATTTTGCAATCTCAATTGTTCTCTTTTACTTATTGATTTTCATGAGTGCCTTCTTTTGACTTAACAATGGGTACTTTTTTTATTGCTACAAATTCTTTGAAGTTTGTTGTTAATGACTTAGTACACTGAGAATTTTAGTAAATGTGCCATGTAAATTTAAATAAAAACTGCCCAGGGTAGTTATTGCTGGAGGTTTTGTGGACAGCCAATATCAGCACATTGTCTTCTATACAAGAGGTTTGGTAGCTTTAAAAGGTTGATCCAGAAGTCAGTGGATGGTCTTGGAATTGTTTATTACTAATCAGGATATTTAGAGAATGAAATTTATATCTACAGGCAAATGTCTTAATACCAACCTCAAATTTAGGCAGAATCAGCCATCTATGCTCAGAGAATAATATTCTGGGGTGGTCTACTGTGACTAGTGAATGTAATGGTTAAATTGTTTAGTAGACATTATATCAGATTGTGTGGTCCCTGCCAGAAGCTTGGCTCTATGAGAAAGAGAACAGGATGTTCTGGTAATTTGCATGGTGAGTTTTCCTTCTATGGTGAAAACTACGGACTCCCCTGGCGAAGAGCATGAGGTTCAGAAGACTTACTGTTACTCGGATGGCCACCACATCGAAGGATGACTTCCTGTGTTTTCCTCAGTGTCTTCTGTTTATTCATTAGATGACCCTTGTTGACCACAGTGATCAAGTATTTAAAATATTCATTTCATGCTCACTCAGCCAGGTATATAAAACACATCTGTAATTTTTAAATGTATATGTACAGAACCTGTTTTGTCCAAAAAGTGGTCACCCTTTTATTTACAAATTTTCTTACTTATTTATGAAATACCTGCTTTCTTCTCAGAAATAATACCTTCAGTTGTATTTTCCTGACTTAACTGGTCTAATAATTTCCTTTTATTTTAGTTCTCTTTATTAATAACAATATTTTACATTGTACATTTTCTCCTGAGTACAGTTTTCGCCTTGACTATGTTTTTGTGTTTTTCCTACTTCATTTTGGTCTGAAACATATTTCAGAGGAGAAATAAGGTTAACATGAACACAGGAGATTTCTAAGGCCAAAAAAAATTGTTGTTGTGACAACATACAGTGGAGAATTAGAATGAGGGCATCACCTCTTTCCACTAATCTAGGTGACAATAGGGGAAGCAGCAGGATCCGGGCTGGCTCTACTGATACCACAGCATTTTGTTGCTTCTTTCTCGCTAGTTTACTTGCGTGCATTCTCTTCCTGGAGCCCTTGGGAGCGCAGTTCCTTATTCCTGCATGGCAACTCAATTCTGTTTGCCTTTCAGAACTCTTCGTCCACCTTCTGGGCTCAACAGGACCAAACAAGATGGGGCCCACATGAGGGTTAGTGCATGGGAATATGGTTTTGATTTAAGTAACGCTTTCCCCCTTTATTAGCCTGTCACGAGGAATGATGGCTCTATTTGTTGGGTAATGACAAAAGATGACAAATGATAGAGGTGCTTCTAACTCCTTCTGGACCTAAGAGAGGAAAAATGGCAATTTTGATAAGACAGAGAGTGGCAGGGAGTGCTAAACTCACATGAGGTGTCTTCTGAACTCTCAAAATCAAGTTACTTTTTATACCTTTTTTGACCACTGAAGAAGTAGGAACTTATCTCAGGGAGTCAACTATATTTAAACATATTTTAAACAATATACTATTTTTGTGTTAATTCTTGCTAAATTCAATAAAACTCCAAGATAGCATAAATCAGACAGAAAGCCCTCAAAGTCATGGAGAAATATGCTGACTAACAAGGGTTGGTCAGGTTCTGGGGAAGCAACATAGTCACGGCTCTCTTGCCTTTTCCTGGTGTCTCATCATCTATTCCAGGTTTATTGCTGAGAAAAAAGACAGAAGAAAATTCCAATGGGCATGGAGAAACAAACAAATCATCAACAAAATATTTCTCTTTCTAGCGAAAGATCAAGAGAAGAGAAACTCGAAAGAAGGGAAAGGCTTATGTAGTCACTGCCCAGCTTCAGCCAAGCCAGAAGAAATTGCTGCACCAATGTCTTCTGACGCTGAGGAGAGGCCGCCATTACTGGATGGGTTAGGCTGGGGAGGCCAGGGTGGTTGCACAGATTTTCCTAAGAAGGAAACCCTGCTTTTTCAAGTGATGAGGCTGAAGAAGCCCGCCAGCACACCTTTCTGTGCACAGCCGTCTTTCATGAATGAGGGGAAGCCTAGCTCATTCTTAGGGAAAGGGAAAGTTAAGAGAATTGGCTGCAAGTAGATATACTCTCTTCATGAAATTTTTGCCAAAATAATTTCTAAAGAGAAAAAGGTGTTAGAAGAAGCAACTGTCTGTAGTGTGGTGTTTTGTCTTTTACTCTTTGGCTTTTTGGACTTTTTTGGAGGGCCGGGGGCTTACCACCCAGCTCCCAAATAAATCACACACAGAAGAGGCTTGTTCTTAGTTATGAGTGCCCGGCCTTAGCTTGGTTTGTTTCTTGTCACTTTTTCTCAACTTAAATTATCCCATCTATCTTTGGCCTCAGGGCTTTTATCTTTCTTTATTCCTGTATACCTTCCTTTCTTTCTTATTCCATGTCTGGCTATGTATGTAGCTGGGAGGCAGGGTGGCTGGCCCTTGCAGTTCTCCTCCTTCCTTTCTTGTTCCCAGATCTTCTTTCCAAGATTTCTCCTTCTATTTATTGTCTCTGTCTACCAGCCCTGCCTATGTCTCTCTCCTGCCTTGCTATTGGCTGTTCAGCTCTTCATTAGACCATCAAGTGTTTTAGACAGGCACAATGGTGCAGATTCACAGAGTTAAACAAATGCAACATCCACAAAAGTAATGCACTTAAAATAATATTCTACAATGGCTGTGAACATCAGGAAGACAGAAGCAAATATATTGGGTTTCCTTTGCAAACTTCAAAATTGTATTTCATAACTGAGGCAGAAATTATAATACTGATGAGATTCAAACATGCAGAGAAGAAATATTTAAGATATTACCTTTAAGAGAGGGTCTATGAACATACAATTATAAAACTTTTTATATTTACTCAAGCTAGGAAATGATGAGTGGATTTTGAGCAGTTTTGTAAATATAATGTATTTACAAAACCTCTAAAATATCTGTGCAAAGAGATACACTTAAAACACCAAATGAAAAGGGAATTCTAAACAATGTTTAAGAAACAAAAGAAAGAACAAAAAACAGAAAACCTAAAATTAGAGAATCAATAAGAAACAAAAATAAAAGGTAATTTATTCATAACATATCAATAATTACATTAAATGGCTTAAATATACAAATTAAAACAGCAACAGGGATTTGCAGACTGAATTAAAAAACATGACCCAATTTTGCTATCTATAATAAACTCATTCACTATGTGCAAGCTGAAAGTCAAATGCTAGAAATAGATAAATCACACAAACATTAATAACGGAAGGCAGATGTAGACACTAGAGTGCCAGATAAAAAAGACTTTGGGATGTAAAAATTATAAAAGACATTATGTAATAACTACCCAAATATACACGCTGCAAAATATGACCCAAGTATGAAAAGAAGTAGTTAAAAAAAGGAGAGACAGCTAGAAGGAGAGAAGGAAACGTCTACATTAATATTGGAGACTAATGTCCTCCTTTTCAATAACTGACGGAAGGCAGAAAATTAGCAGATAGAACTCAGCATTGCCATCAACCAGCAACATCTCGCCAACATTTGTAGACCATCCCAAGCACTGACAGTATATAAACTTTTTTTAATGCTCATGGAAAGTGTTAGATAATTTTGGGGACAAAAAAAAAGCTTAATTTTTCTTTAAAAAAGATTTTTTATATGAGATTTCATGTTTATATATTGTCCACAGTGGAGTCAAATTAGAGATAAAAGCACAAAGATAATATGAATATTTACAAACATTAGAACTAAACAGTGTACTTCTAAGAAAGAAAATCCATGAGTTAAATATACCCTAGGGGGAAGAAACAAACATCGAACTAAACAAACATAAAACTATAACATCAAAAATTTGAGAAAAAACTAATGTTGAGAAAATTTATAGTACTGAAGCCATATATTTATAAAAAGGAGTCTGAAATCAATAGAATAAACTCCCACCTAAAAAAATCTAAATAGAGACATTGTTTAATGAAGTTCTGAGAAAGACATAATAAAGGTGAGGGAAGCTGAAATTGGAAAATGAAGAAGGGAAACAAAGAGCTGAATTTCTAAAACAAAAATCAAAAGACACTTTCCACAAAGACTACAAGACTGACAGAGACAAGGGCGAGGAGAGACAGATGATCAATTTCTGGAACGTAATGGGACATCATTGTAGACTCAGCAGACATCAAAAGGGCAATAAGGGGACGATACTTCTGTGGCTTGAAGGAGAGCTGTCTCCCAAAACCTCGTGTATCTGAGTACTTGTGTTCTAGTTGGTGACTGTTGGGGACAGTTCTGGAGCCTTTGGGAAAATGAGCCTTGTTAGCGGAAGCGGAAGTGGAAGTACATCACTGGGGGTGGGCTTTGAGTGTTTATAGCCTTGCCCCACCTCTTGTCCTCTCTCTCTCTCTCTCTCTCTCTCTCTCTCTCTCTCTCTCTCTCTCTCTCCCTCCCTCCCTCCCTCCCTCCCTCCCTCTCTCTACAAGCCATCATAAACACTTTCTTCTTTAAACTGCTTTTGCCATGTTATCTAATCCCAGCAATAGAATAGTAACTAATGATACAAACAGCCCTACAGCTGCAGGCATAATACAGACCACCGCAGCATCAATATGAAATGGGTAATTACAGGGAATAGCCCTGTAACTGCTGGAGAAATTGTGTTCATAATGTAAAAACTCCCGGCCACAGAAATCTCCAGACTCAAATTGCTTTACTGATGAATTCTGCCACACATTTAAAGAAAAATTAACACCTTTGCCAATTAACACCTCATTGAAAGGGCTACAAGTTTAGCAGAGAAAATAAAAGAGAGAACACTTACAAATTCACTTAATGAATCTAATACTGTCTTGACACAAAATAAGACAAACACAGTGCTGATAAACAGCAATATCTCTCATGAATTTATATCCAAATGAATTCTTGGTAAAATATCCACAAATTAACATTGGTAATATTTAAGAATTATTTGCTGTATGCTGTGAGCTGTGCCCCGCAAAACTACGAATGTTGAAGTATTATTACCAATATGAAGTTAATATATTGGGGGGGGCATTTGTCAGATAGCCATCTTCACACCTGTGTAAAATAGGCACTAGGTACACACTCTGAGCCAGGAAATGGACCCTAATCAGATCCATGCTTACCAGTATCTTGAACTTGGATTTTGTAGCCTCTAGGAAAGGTAGCGGCTAGCAATAAAGTTGTGTTAACAAGGTACCCAGTTTATGGTGTTTTTGTTGAAGTAGCCTGAATAGTGTAAGACATTGTGACCAGGTGGGGTTTATTTCAGGGCTGTAAGATTGTTCAATGTTGAAATTTATTAATCATATCTGTTACTTTTTTGTTGCTGAGATAAATTACCATGACCGAAGGTACCTTAAGGAAGAGCTTATTTTGGCAGAGGGCTAAAAGTCCATAATACCCAGAAAGGCGTGTTGGCTGCAGCAGGAAGCGGGCAGAACACAATCTTAACTGCACACACAGGAAGCAGAGGGGTCAAAGTGGAAGTCGGAGCGGCTGCAAGCTCTCAGATCCCACGCTCGGTGTTGGGCTTCCTCTACTTCCACCAGCAAGTCTCCGCGTCTTAAAGGCCCTGATGGGGCTGAAAGGAGCAAGCCATGACACAGAAGAAGGACATCAAAGAAGTCCTAATGGGTGGAAATGCACACTGTCCGTACACACGGAAAGACTCGGCGCAGTAAAGATCGCGGCTTCTTCAAACTGACACGGCAGTTTGCTGCAGTTCTTATCGAACTCCAGGAAGCTTTAAAAGGAATTACTATCCAGAGGCTGGCGAGATGACTCGGCAGCTAAGAGTACTGGATGCTCTTCCAGAGGAGCTGGGTTCACTTCCCATCATCCACATGACATTCACAACCTCCAGTCCCAGGGGATCCGATGCTCTTTTCTGGTCTCCATGGGCTCTGCATGCATGTGGTGCACAGAAATACATGCAGTCAAACTGCTCATGCATATAATATAAAAGTAAATAAAATATAAGATTAATATACATAATATCATTCTAAAACTTATAGAACTGAGGGCTGGGACATGCCTCTCTGGTAGAGCACATGACTAGATAGAAAGAACAAGGGCCAGGATTCAATCCCAGCATTCAAGAAAACAAAGGCCAGGAAATGATAGTAGCCAAACAATTCTGAAAGAAAAGCAAAATTGGTAAAAGTAGGTACTTAAGCAAACATAAAATCTACTTTTTTTTATCATTTTGGTTATTGTTCCATTTTTTTTAGTTGTCAGATGATTATAAAGCAGTCATAAGGCAGTTATAGAGCTATGCTCTTGAGTCTATGACATTTGCAGATGTGACAACAGGATCATCAAGATGAGACAGAGCTTCATAGAGATACAATGCTTACAGGTGACTGAAGCTATGCTGCTTACCAATAAAAATGGATATAATTATAAGATGCTATTGTAGATGCTAGTGAAGCCACAAAAATGCACAGAATGCAGACACAATGTGTATTTAGATAAAAATTAACTCAAAATGGGATGAAACCCCTGAAATTTATAAGTAAGAATGGAAAGGAAATAGATGTGGTGCCCTATGCCTGCAATCCCAATATTCAGGGGGCTGAGGTAGGAGGTTTGCCTGTGCTACATAGACATATGCTGTTTAATGCAAAACTAAAAGCTCTAAACCTTTCACAGAAAACCCATGCCTGTGACGTCATGCCTCTGGGCTTGCTGCTGGTGGCATGGGCGTGTCACTGACAGCACAGGCCACAGGAGAGAAAGCTGACTTTGATTTGTCCCTTGTGCATCACAGAGCATCATGGGGACAGCAGCAGTCAAGGGCACATATGAATGGAAATTAGTGTCGAAAACATAAAAGAAACTTCTGGAACTCATAAACACCAAGCAGGTCAGTTTAAACACGGCCCAGTTACCCCAAGTGGACACTTACCCCAAGGTATACATAAATTAATAATAAGCACACGGAAAGATGCTCAGTTGCCGTCAGCCCTCATTAGAGAAATGAAAACCCATAGCAGAGTGACAAGCCACTTCTCTCCCAGGATGGTGATCATCCCGCATGTTAAAAACAAGCCAGAAATAGCAAGTGTCCATGAGGAAATGAAGAAACCAGAAGCCCGTACATTGCTGTGGGAGCAGGAGATGATTCAGCTGTCGTGAAAACATGTGGTGGCATCCCTCACATAGGTTATTTACTTGTTTTTAAATTGTGGCTGTGTATATGAAGGTCACACGGCACTGTGTTACATAAGGACAGTTTCATCCATGTATATACATCCTGCAAGCTGCCCTAGCTCTGTTTCCCCATCTCTACTGTTAGCTCCCTTAGTTTGCTTACATTTTTCTCTTCTTCCATATCACATATACAGGGATGATTCTATGCATATGTAATACCTCAGTGACTTATCCACAGGATTACCCTGTGGCCTAGAAACTCCATTTCTAGCTATGCATCCAGGGACATGGAAGTGAGTAGCTGGAAAAGATGGATTTTAGCAGCCGCGCTCACAATAAACCAAAGGTGGAAGGTACCCGAATGTCCATCAGTACGTGGAAAGGCAAACAGAAGGAGGTGCTTAGGTGCAGTAACTGTTGTACGTCTTAACACTTGTCACAGTGTGCACAGGCTTTGCGAATTTGAAAAATAAAATAAGCCAGGGACAACGGCCATGCGCTATACAATGCCACTTATAGGAGGTGCCTCCTTGTTAAATACAGAGGTGGGAAGTCCCACGTGGGGCTGGGAGGTGGCTCAGCAGCTAAGAGCACTGGCTGCTCTTCCAGAGCACCTGGCTTTGATTCCCAGCTTCCGCACGGCAGCTCACAACTGGTGTATCTTCAGTTTCAGGAGATCTAGTGCCTTCTTCTGGCTTCTGTGGATACCAGACATGCGTGTGGTTCACAGACAGACATAAGGGCAAAACACCCATACGCATAAATCTTCTAATCTTGAAAAACATAAGTTACCCCAGTGGTGATAAGGTGGGAAGTGATTGGGATTCTTCTTATTGGTTGTATTTGTTGTGTTGGTAAAGGTATGCCAGTTATGTAATACAGTGGGCTTCCCTATGACAGCCTCCTAGAGGACACTCTGACCACACTCTGGTGACAGTGACTCTGGTCACACGCACCCCATTCTCTTGCCATCTCTTCCGTTTCTTGCTCATCCCACCCCTCTTCTCAAACTGTCCCCTTTCTGCTTTCATAACTATTTTTTTAAAAATCTAGATCCTGCATATGAGATAAAATGTGATATTTGTCTTTCTGAGTGCCACTTATTTTGTGTAACATCATGATCCCCCAGTTCCATCCATTTTCCTCAGATGGCATAATTTTATTCTTTATGACTGCATAAACCATGGGAGCAGTTTTGAATGGTGATAGTTTGTTTGGGAAGATGAATATGCTCTCAGAATGGATGTGTGAGAGTTTTGCAACTCTGCAAATATACTCAGGGCCACTAAATTTAGCTCTGTCTCTGTCTATCTATCTGTCTATCTGTCTGTCTGTCTATCTATCTATCTATCTATCTATCTATCTATCTATCTATCTATCATCTATCTGTCTGTCTGTCTGTCTATCATCTATTCATCTTTGCACACATAGATAACCATAATGAAGAAGCCGAAGACGAAGAACTTAATCACATAGGTTTTTTTTTTATCTGTTTTCACTCAGTTGCTGTGATTCTCTGGTGACTGCCCTCTGCCATGCCATTCAGTGACATCTGGATTCAGCCTTTGATTTTACTGATCCCAGGGAGCTGCCATGTTTGGTTTTATTGCCCCTTGAGAAAGTGGACTTTCTTTGTCTCATTCAGTGATGCATCCCAGAACTTCTCTGGCAAGCTGGTGCTTAACTGCTTCTTGAATGATTAGCAAGGCTTACGGATGTGTAAAATGATAGAATTCCCAAGCCTTCTGGCTTTCAATCCAGTTCCCTTTCATTGGGGCAACTCACTCAATATTTACTTCCAGAACTTCTGCCCCAGATCCATAGCTATGTACAGACAGAGGGTAGTTCTGTCTTTCCTCAAAATACCTTTTGCAATGGGGATATTGCTTAAATAATGATGGCAAATTTTGTACAGTCTTTGCAAGTTTTTCCTCGCTTACCTGGCATTGCCTTTCCCTCAACACCCTCAGTATTACCTATATTAAGACAGTTTTCCATACAAAATTACAATTTAAATATCTACATGAAATTTTTGATTTTGAATAAACAAGATATTCTGATATAGGTTGCTTTTAATCCTTTATGATCCAAAAATCCAATTTCCAAAGGGCCCTGTACTCAAAATACATCCAAGATTACAATAAGTGTATCAAAGGAAAGTGTAGCAAAATGTTTCTGTCCTTGGTTCCAGATAAGAGGGGAAGAGGCTTTAACGGTGAAGGTGTTTGTACTGTGAGCTACTAGTACACAATACAGTGAGGCAGCCACTGGAAATGCCACAAAAAATCATTTTGGGTGCTGTTGGACTTGTTACCAGCAGGGGGCGCTATCCGCCTATGTGACACTCCCTGAGTACTTTGGCATCCATTGATCTTGGCAATTTTATATTCTGGTCAATGCTTCTAAAACCCAGCTTTGGTGACCATAACCTTGGGAAGGCGTCCAGATCTCAGGTTTGAGAAACAGTTCAAGGTTTATTGGGAAATATTCATCTTTTCACGATGGAAGCAGTTCTATCCAGTTTTAAGCAAAGATCCAGGGACAGGCTGATGCTACAGCTGACAAAAAAGCTTTCAGGGCAAACAGCTTCATCTATATCCCTAGACCTCACTTTCTTTCTCTCTGAATGCTTGATTTTTGAAACCAGACCCGTATACTGCAGGCTGCAAGAACTGTCTGGGCGTGTGGCCTCTGCTTAGGTGCGGCATTTGCTGGGGAAACATGCTTCCCTGACTAAATTAGCTGAGCATGCAGAGCGATGACAGTTGAGAAGACAAGGGAGTAATATATTTTTCATTCGACAGCAAGCTAGTGGAGATGATTGTAGCTCACGGGAGAACGCTGGAAAATGCCGGGCAGTCGTGAAGGCTGAAGCCTTTGGGATGGCTGCCAAGGGGAGGTGACTTACATGCTCCAGGCCATAACGACTTCATAGGCAGTGCTGAGAATGACAGGCTGGTGTGTGCTGGAGAAGTTACACTCTATGCTCGAAGGCACTACTTAGTCGCCACTTTCCCACACCGGCACCGGCAGTCACCACCCCCGCCAGCTCCTCCACCCCCCTCCCCCCCACACTTCCAGAGAGGTTTGGAAATAACTTTTCAACTTTCAGTAATGGTATTCAGTTACACGTGGGAGTGCCCGAGGAAAGCGATTGTGGTTACCTGCTGTAGATGGCTACTGGTGGGGCATGCATCTTGCGTTTCTCGCTGTACAGGTCAACTCTCTACTTCCTAACAGAGTGAATGGGGTCAGGCCCTGTGACTGAGCGCTGCAGGTAAGAGGTGACATTGAGCACTTACTTGAGTCCTACAGTGTCTGCGCCCCCGCCCCCCTCCTGGGACGGGGTTCTGCTGGCTTCGAAGGCCACTGTGAAATACCACTACTCTCCTTGTTATTTCACTGACCTGGTCGGTGAGGCAGGGAGGCGAGTCCCCAGGGGTTCTCACTTCTGGTGCCAAGCACCCACAGCAACCCAAAGTCCCGCCCCACTGGGACTGTTGTCTTATCTTGCGCAATGTGATGCAGTAAATTAAGAGAATTTTAAAAGGCAATGGTTCTCAACTTGTGGCTTGCAACCTCTTTTGGGGGGCCAAACAACCCTTTCACAGGGCTGGCCTAAGACCGTTGGAGAACATTACATCATGATGTATAACAGAAGCAAAATTATAATTGTGATGTAGGAACAAAAATAATTTTGTGGTTGGGAGTCACCACAACATGAAGGACTGACTGTATTAAAAGGTGATAACATCAGGAAGGTTGAGAACCAGCCGTTTACGGAGTCCCTCTGAGATCACAGTCCAGGACAAAGCCAAGACTGAACCCCATTCTGTTTGCAATCACAGTTCTGATTCCTTCTGTTACTGGATTCCTTGGGACAGGAGAGGATCAGGACCTACCCATCAGGAAGCTCATTGGCCTTCCAGGGGAAAGTAGATGGACTTGGGAAGGAAAGCTGTTCTGGGGGAAATACCAATAAGGAGGAGATAGGTTGGGCCGTGACCTCGTCCCAGGGATTAAAAATATCATCTAGATCAATTTCCCATGCTGTTTCCCTGAAGGAAATTATACACTGAGTCAATATCATCTGAGCCAGGCTGCTAAGCTTTGCTCCATGTAGAGATTTTGGAGCTTCCAGAAAGGACATTTCCTTGAAGAATTTTATTGTAACTTTATTGCAGCATAGGAGGAGGAAGGGAATGTGGGAAAACTAAGAATTTACTGGGGATACAGAGGCAGGCGTGTGGTGTTCATGTGTAGCTAGCTAAGATGATTACTTCAGCCCAGATTCTGAGGAAGTGCTGCTGAGGAGGATGAGGATGGTGATGATGTGTTATTGGAGATGGTGCTTCCATTGCCTGGCAGACCTGAATAATCACACACAAACTATATTAATCACAGCACTGTTTGATCAATGGTTCAGGCGTATTCTTAGCTAGCACTTGCATCTTAAATTAACCCATTTCTATTAATCTATGTATCGCCACGAGGCTGTGGCCTACTGTGAAGATTCCAGTGTCTTTCTCCTTTGGCAGCTGCATGGCGTCTCCCTGACTCTGTCTTCTTTCTCCCAGCATTCAGTTTAGTTTTTTCGTCTACCTACATTTTGCCCTGCCATAGACCAAAGCAGCTTCTTTATTAGCCAATGGTAATAAAAAATATTCATAGCATACAGAGGGGAATCCCACATCAACGATGATGGTGACGATGATGATGATGATGATGATGAGGAGGAGGAGGAGGAGGAAGAGGAAGGAAATGAAGACAGTGGCTAGATAAAGCAAAGAATGTATTAAGGAATTTGGCTCAAAGAAAGCTAGATCCCCTAGGATGGAGTGAAGTGGGAACTAGAGTCTCACCAGTAATATGTTGGAGAACAACCATGAGGGAGGGAACCTGTTGGCCTTTGTGTGGCCTGGAATTGCTCACTGTGCTCAATACCACTCTCATGACAACACCATAGGCCGGAACTCTGTGGTCACAGGATGGGGCTTACCAAGGCCTTGCCACGTAGAGCAAGAATGTGAAAGTGTGTTCTTTGATAGATGACTTAGAGCCCCATTATGATCTGGGACTAGCAGCTTGGAGAGCCAGCCTTCTTTTGTTCAACTGTTGCCACCCCCTAGAATATTCTTCACTGTCTTTCATAGCTGGCTATGTCCTGGCCATTGTTTAAGGCTTCCCTCATCACCTCCCTTCTTATCCTTCCTCCTCACTGTCAAACGTTGGCATTACAATCACCTTTTAGCAGGTTCAAGGTGAATTTATTGGTTACTGTGGATGGTAGAATACTTTCTTGCCCTCTATGGTCACCTGTTATGGTCATCATTTATGGTCTTTTATTACAGTCACCTGCTATGGTCATCAGTTATAGCCACTGAATGATTGCCTGTTATGGGGACAGGGAACTTATTGTATCTTTCATAGACTGAGGTAAATCCAGAAAACTTACGTAGTTGTGAAGCTGGCCCTTAAATGCTGGTGTTTTTAGAATTGGGTAAATCGCGACTGGTAAACACAGGAGACTGTGGGCTCTTGAGAAGCTTGGAAGTAATCTGGATGAACCGTGAATGACCACTTGAAGAGAAAGGTTGAAAAGTCTGTGTCTTAAAGATGCTTTCGTTGAGTCTGAGCTTCATCATCTTGTTCAAGGTTTCCAGGAAGATTAGAACTGTGTTAGCAGAAATAGTGACAGTCAGACCCTGGGGCGGAGGGAGGCTGAGTGGGTGTAGAAGAGTTGGTTCTTATTAACTGTAGGAAAGAGACTCCTTCCTCCACCACAGATGTTGCTGCTTGCAGATTCTCCCAGCACACTTCAGTGTACAGTCATTCCCCGTCTACCTGCTTGCCCTCGCACGTGAGCTCCCTCTAGGCCAGGGCAGACATGACAAATGTTCAAAACTATCAACATTGAGGATATTCTGAAATAAGTGAATGACAGTTTTTCAAATTTGTTTGTTACACCAGCAACTGGTTACCTTCCAGAGAAATGCTATAAGGCACATTCAATTGCCCCCCCATCTCCCGCCCCACCCTCCTGCCTCTGCCACCCTGCCTTACTCTAAAAAGGATGGGAGAAAAGCACTCAATTTTAAGAATGAAGGAAAAGGATGAAATCACAACTCCTTGCATCTTGCCTCTAATCAGAAGCGCAGTTCTAAATTTCTGAAGTAGAAAAAGGTCAAACACAACATGTAAAAGAAAAAGGAAGAAGTAATGTAACTCAGGTAATTTGGCATGGCTGTTGGCACCACGCCTTTTTCATTTAAATCAGTGCATGAACTGAAGGCGGCTTGTGACTGTGGTATTATGGTGGCTTCATTTTCTTGCTTTAATCTTGTAGAATCCATCAGAATTCACTGTCTGAACTTTCCCGCAATAATTGCCCCATAGGGAGCTTGGCCAAACCACAAAGGATCTCTCATAATTTTTCTTCCAGACCCGAGGTGATCTGTAGGAAGGAAACTTGGCTGGCACTAGAAGTCCTGATTTCTTCGTCACTTCTGCATTCAGACAGCGCCTGAGAAACATCTTCCAGGGGGTTGCTACCTACCGAGGACCCCAGATAGTACTGGAGTCTGCAGCGGGTCCATTAAAACAATCAGAGGAAGGCGAAAAGCAGGTGGGCAGGGGACAGCACTGACAGAGGGCAGATACAGCAGCTCCAGATAATGAGAACGCCAATAGTGCGCGCTGATAGATTCACAGCGGCATAAAAGCCTTGTCAATAAACTCTTTCTATTCACACCGAAAATTAACAGGTGACAACCAATTCACTGTTCCCATCAGTTGCTTGTCTGGGTCTCTTTTCTCTGTGTGGGACTCAGCTGATGGAAATGCAGGGATGCAGTTCAGGGATTCAGAACAAGGAAAATAAGCATACGTCACCCACCTCAGTCCTTTGGGAGTTCAAAGAGTAGCTCTTTACTGGGGGACAGGGATTGACCCATAAATGAAAGGTCCAAGTTAAAGATCAGGTGGGGCTGGGCAATACCTTAGCGTGGGTTCAGAAGCGGTTCTAAGGACCAAGTCATAGCTGGAAAAAACTAATATGTACCAAGTCCTTAATTATTTTGTGAGTGTGGCCAAGCAATAGATATCGCAAAGTGAAGACGAGGGAGGCTGTATCTGTTTAACAACAGGGAAGAATCTACTCACATGAAATGGGAGGAAAGAACAGATCTAAGATGACTACGTGTCACATGTTGTAATTTTAATAAAGTTACAAGCAACTCAAATCAAATAATATTTTAGTAGGCATATATATGCATACATACGTATGTATGTATGTATGTATGTATAGATAGATAGATAGATAGATAGATAGATAGATAGATAGATAGATAGATGGGTAGGTAGATAGATAGATAGAAAGAATAGTATGAGAGAGCAAAGGATGAGTCATGTATTTTATGGGATAGCAGTATCTTCAGGAGGAGGGGGATGAGACAAGGAGAGCCTTGTAGGTGCAAGGGTTTTGGATTTGTATTACATCACACGTGAGAACATACAATGAAAGGCAGTGTTGCACAGACAAATGATGGAAGTGTGCCATCCATTCCATTCTAGCTACGGAGATAAACACATATACATACCAATAGGCAATACAAAATAAACAGCGAATGAAATAACCCAGACATGGAGCACTATCACGAGCCGACAAGGGCTTTTGTGTATGCCATCTCATTTATCCTGATGAACGCATTAAGAGACAGACAATGTTAAGAATCCATTTTTTTCTGCACGAGGCAGTTAGGCCCAGAGAGATGAAATCATTTACCCAAGGTCGTTCAGACATCAAGCGGCCAAGCTAGCATCTGAACTAAGTTCAGCTGTCAAACTATGTTGTTTGAATTCCTGACCCACTTCCTTCCTGAGCCTTGACACTTTCTGAAGAGTCACTCTTGTGTTGACACTCACGGCCTCAGCCCTTGGCATATATGCAATCAGTGGTCAGTCAGCATGCACACAGTACCTTGATTCTCCTTTGGACTGGCACCGGCCCAGAGTACTTGTGATAAACCATGTTTGTGTGGAAGCACCCGCTGACCTACCACATGTAGGCACCTGCCCCATAAGAGGTCTTAGCCAGCGTCTACTTGTCTGGCTGTGAGGTGGTGTCTGATGAAGAACTGGGCTGGGAGTGGAAAGGGTTGAGCAGAGTTCATCTGATCCTCTAGAAACTGACTCACATAGCACGGAGACTAGCTAGAGTGGAGAATGGGGAGCTCTGCAGAAGTGATGTCATGAGGAACCACGCAGGGCTTGAGATAGACCATTTCTGAAGACACTGTTTGCACAGGGCCATTGAACATAGTTACAACAGAATCCTCGAATGTGGGCAGAGCTGGGACTTGGCCAAGCCGTCATTCAAACTAGAAACAGAGCAGACGGAGCACGAATAATTATGGATGAGCCACACGGAATTCCTTTTTCCTTTACAATGTGTATAAGAAGCTGACTATACACGCACTCGGTTTTCTCAAATGAAAGTCTTCCTTTGAGCGACCCTTTCTTGGGGCTGACTTAGAGAGTACGGGCAAGAAGTGCCTCTGGAGAGCCCGGGGGGAAGAAAGTAGAGGGAGGAATGAAATTAAGTTGAAAACCTTCTTTGACATTTAAGAAAAGTCAACAACCATCTAAGTGATGAGAGAAACCGGAAATATAACTGGCTGAATGTCAATTTCAAAACTAGAGCGATAGCTGCCACGTTATCATACCGACCAGGTGTTTCTGAGCAGTAAATAACTCACGGTTGGTCTATTAAACTTTAATGCTTGTGATAACGGCAAAGAGTATGTCACTGCCCTCCTAAAGATACATACATACACGTGCATGTGTACACACACAGAGAGACACACACACGCATACACACACATGCGCGCACACACTTATACACACACACAAGCACATGCACACACACACACACACATACTCATACACGCATAGTAATTTTCAACACCTATACCTTGCACTGCTGTCTTCTTACGGCTCTTTTTACTGCATTACCCTCTGCTGTTATCTTGGCCACAAGTCCCTGCTGTATGCGGCTGACTTGCAGTTGTGGGCAGACAAGCTCATGTAATTAACTAGCTGGCAAGTGTACAATGATCATTCCCACATAAAGAAGATTCTCTCCTTGAATGAACACCCTCCAAATAAAGCACTTATTTCACTGTTTATAAAGCAGGGGATGAAATTTTAATTTTGGGGGGTGGGGAGCGTGTAGGAGGATGTATAGCCCCCTTTTCATTTAGTTAAGACTCATCATTTTGTGAGTCTTTTTTTTTATTGAAATAGTAATTATGGTACTTCAAAGTGACTTAAAAATATCCAGGAGGGGGAAAAAAATGAAGCAACGTAATTGGAAAAAGGTTAGACACGAAGAGATGTGCAATCTGAATCAGCCGAATGAGAGTTATTACCTAATAATGAGACTTAGCGCTCCTATTATACTGGCTTTTGTATGGGAGCCTTTCAAACCATGAGCTAATGAAGCTCCCTGCCTCCCCTATGGCTGGGGTCACTGTTGTCGCCTTCTGATGAATGGGGAAAATAAGACCAGGTGAGCTTGGCTTGCCTTCAGTTCAAACCGTTTATTAATGCCATGCTTCAGAAGACAACTCCCAGGTTCTCTTTCTTATTTGTTTTCCTTTCCTAGAATGCCAAGATTTCTTATTCCTTGCCCTCTACAATGAGGTCCCCAGGTACAGATGAAGCACAAAACAGTGGCGGTCAGGTTGGGGATTTAAGCATCTATGCCCAATGAGGCTTAATGGACCTAGCAGAGGAGGGCGAAATCCTCTTAAGGAAATGAGAAGGAGGGAAGGAGGGGGCCAGTTGGGTGCAAGCTCTGACTGTTAAGCATTCAGGAACTTGCCAGCAGGTTGTTAAACCTAAGGTAGCTTGAAGTCAGTCATGGTGGAAATATTTACACCATAAGCATCAGCAAACACTACAAATTAGGGCTTCCCCCACTAGGGCAGCACGTTAGCTGGGAAGAAAACCAAGGGTTTATTCCTTCTGGCCTTTTGACTAAGAGCAAATGAAAGCCGCGGCCTCCAGGGCGTCCCATGAGCCTTTATGCCTACTGGAAGGATGCCCTGGGGTGAGGAGTAGTGCTGGGTCCTTCATTAGGGGCTGATACCAAAGAAGAGGGAGAGAAAACCTCACCAGGAATCTGGTAAACTGAGGTTAATGCTGAAAGTGTCCTTTAAATCTGAGGTCTGGATTGTTATTAGATGATACTGGGAGATAAGGAGATGAAACCAAAGGGATAATTCTTTCCTTGCTTGCTTTCTTTGAATAGCTTACTTTCAATTCTCCTTTCCCTCCCAGATCCTTTCAGTCCCCTGTGTTTCTCTGTAGCTTTGGTGCCTGTCCTGGAACTAGCTCTATAGACCGCACTGGCCTCGAACTCAGAGAGATCTGCCTGCTTCTGCCTCTGGAGTGCTGGGATTAAAAGTGTGCCCTACCACTGTCTGGCTTCCCCTGGGTTCTTTTATCTGTCTGTCTGTCTGTCTGTCTGTCTGTCTGTCTGTCTGGCTATCTATCTATCTATCTATCTATCTATCTATCTATCTATCTATCTATCTATCTATCTCTACCTACGATCTACCTATGTATCTATCTTTTATTTATTTGTTTGCTCATTCATTAATTCATTCATCAAAAAGAAATGCTTTAACATGGTGAGTCTGGGAGTAGCAGCTCAAACCATGAGTTAACATTCAGTTTAACCCATGAGAAGCCACTTTCCCATACTCTTTCTAATTATAGCTTATTTAACACTTAGATGGCCCACATAGGTGAACATTATCGTCATCTCCATCTATAGATAAGGAAACCAAGGCTTAGGAAATTTGAGGTAATAATTGTATTTTGACAGTGCCTGCATAAAGGCTTCTCAGTCAGAACTCAGACACTCACCTTCCCACAGACATGGGGTGCTAATGAAGGCCATTCTGAGCCCCCTTCAGATTTAGAGGGAAGAAGAGGAAGGAGAATGAGAAAGCCCGGAAGGAACTCTTACCCTCTGACGCTGCATCTCTCATCTGCTGAGTCTTGCATGGTCTTATACAAATGCAGGTAAAATGTGCTATGCTTGCTTTGCCTGTTTGCGTGAAGGCTGAAGGCACAGTATGCAGTAAAGCATTTTATTAGTGGTGAATTGTTTGGCAAATGTAGAAGCATTTCTATTTTCTTCTTAGCTGAGCTGCTTATCTCTCTTCTACCCCTGTCTCCTTTTCCCTGTGGCCTCCATCAATCTGAAAGATTAATTTCTTCTCCAAAGAAGGTGAACTTTTAAGACATTTCTTTAAAACTTGCTAAGATCCTTGAACTGACAAGCCATATTTTGTGAAAATGCTGAGCTGTCATACCCGTGTCTCTGTCTGGGCCTAATTCCTGGGAGAGGGGCCTCTGAGCCTCAGTATGGGCTGACTTCTGCAGTTCTCGAGGCAGGGAGATGTCCACATGCCCATGTAGGGACAGTGCAGTCATTTAAACTGAGAGGAACCCCAGGGGTGCTTGAGACCAGCCACCAAGCAAATGGTGCATGCAGCACTGACGCCAGAGAAGCAAGTCATCACCTTTGCTGCTGCAGCTCCTGAAGGGAACAAGGTCAACACAGTCACTCAGAACAGCACACTCTCATCTCCTGTGGCTCCCTTTCTTCTGCTGTGGAAAATGCTTGTTTACACCGTAAAGATTTGTCACTCATATTGCTTTAATAAATGTTGATTGGTCAGTAGCCAGGTAGGAAGTAGAGGTGGGGCAACCAGACTAAGAGAATTCTGGGAAGAGGAAAGGCAGAGACTCAGTCCTCAGTCAGATACAGAGAAAGCAAGATGAGAATGCCTCACTGATAAAAGGTGCCAAACCATGTAACTAACATAGATACAAATTATGTGTTGATATAAATTGTAGGAGGTAGTTAATAATAAGCCTGAGCTAATAGGCTGAACAGTTTATAATTGTTATAAGCTTCTGTGTGTTTCTTTGGGACTGAATGGCTGCAGGATCAGGCAGGACAGAAACTCTTGTTTCCATCCTTCCTTTCTTCACCCTGCACCCCAGTCTCTCCATTGAGATTATCTCAGTCTTGGGACCTTATTTCTGGAGCCAACTTCCAATCTAAGCAGTCAGCACCCCAGGTAAATGGTTTCTCTACTGTATGGCTCTCCTTGCCCATCACCTATCAGTAGAGGACTGAAGGAAAGGTTTCTTCCCCGTGAGCCAACAGAATCCACAGGAGAAAACAGCTTCCAGGGGACAGAATCAGGTTCAACAGAAAGATGAGCCAGTGATGACTCAGATTTGGCCCTTGAGTTTGACCTTTAACCCTCCTCTAATTTTTGACATAACAGTTTGGAGTACCGAAGTCCAGGCTTCTGACAAAGAGGAGCTTGCTGGCTGAGGTGACATTTGCTGCACAGCCACCAAGTGCCAGCCCTTCTACTAAAACACCATTTTATTTAGTCCCCCCACCACAAAAACAACAAGTGCAATTCTCATCACTAGGGGAAGAAGCTGAAACATGGGATAAGAAGCACACCTGAACAAATACCTTCAGAATTCTCAAGAGCTGAGGCCTGAATTCGAGGTGTCTGACTCGAACCAGCAGTCTTAAACACTCTTTTGATTTCAGAAACAATTTTATATGCTGTTTCTGTCCACATTGGAGTTCTAGGACAATGGTAGGTAGCACTGTAAGGAAGCTCTCTGATGCCACCACCTGCTGCGTGTTTGTTCCCTTCCCTTTGTCTCTGACCTTCTTCAGTTGATGGAATATAGCAAAGGTGAGGTGCTGATCCCTTGTGTTTGTTACTCTATATAAGATTAATATTTTAAACTAAAAAGTCCATCCATTTATCTATTTATGGGAGGTCTTTGGCATGTGCCATGCTGCACAGAGGATAACTTGTGAGTCAGTTCTCTCCTCATGCTGTGTTGGTCTTCTTGAGGAATAAACTCAGATCGTAAGGCTTGGTGGCAGGAACCTTCACATGTTACCGTTGAACTGTCTTGCCTGTCCATAGAAGGAAGATGAGTCTAAAAGACAAAGGGAATGAACAGAGTGCTTCCTGCTGTCCTTGAAGGAACAATGAGTTGTGACCTGCACTTAGAGAGGGTCACAGGTGAGGTAATTTTGGTTACAGGTGGAATTAGATTTTTGCCACAGTCAATCCTCCAGATAAAGACCAGCCTTGTCAACCCCTTAACAGTCTCAATGCGACCCTGAGCAGAAGTTGCGGGTAAGCCACGCTTATTCTTCTCACATATTCTTCTCTAAGGCAGTGGTTCTCAACCTTCCTAATGCTGCAACCCTTTAATGCAGTTCCTCAAAATTGCTTTTGTTGCTACTTCATGACTATAATTTTGCTACTGTTAGGAATCATAATGTAAATATATGATATGTGACCCCTGTGAAAAGGTCATTTGATCTCTCAGAGGGGTCATGACTCACAGGTTGAGAACCACTTCTCTAAGGTAGTATATACTTATTTTAGATATTTGATTCTTGGTGAGTTGTTATGCACTCATAGAAAGTTAAAACAGGCTAAAGAATTTGTCCCAAAGTTCCACCCTTGGTAGAAGTAACAAGCTTAGAATTGAGCCATTTATTATTACACCAGACACGAGTCCTACCTTTAATCATATTTCTAGTCTGCCTCTTTTAAAAATATTTCAAAAATGGTTTTCTGTTCAATATTGGAATTCTTTCTCCAATTTGCTATTCATTGAACAATTCAAATGATGCCACTGGTCGAAGAGGGCTGGAAGGAGACTTACCTTAGTCCCTTCAGAGGGCTCAAGGTCTCTGATTTTCTTTTTACTGTTGACAGCACTGTGGATAGCAATGGTCACAGTCCCAGGCCATGTCAGAGCCAGCAATACACCTGGTTACAGTTGTATTTCCAAAGGCCTGTGGGTTTGTAAGTGTCTGACATTTCTACTTCAAGAACCTTAAGTGGCATGATTTTGTATGATTGGTGGGAAAGAATGCTCTCTGTCATGAAGGCATAGAAGACTTTAGGTGTCAAGAGAGACCTTCAAAGTACAGGAACAGAGAAGCAAAGTCAACAGAGGGACCACAAGTTAGAGAATGCTGACCAGCAGAGAACTTTCACAGCCTCGGGTTAGGATTTCGTGTCCTTCTTGAAGACTGGATTTTATCATCCTTGGCTTATGGTCAGCCAGAATTCTCTACATCATTCACAAGGCCCCTAGTTTAACAATGAATTTCAAGGCATTGATAGCAAACTGTTAAAGCAAGCTCAGGTGTTTCCTGAGTGTGGAGTTATAGACAGTCACATACTCTGTCTGCGCATGGAGTCAACCCTAAGCACAGTTCATACCCACTATGGGGAATGCTGGGACTTATCTAGTTACTATTAGACATTTATTATTATTACAATACTATTTTTTCTCCCTGTGCTTCTGACCTACCTACAAAGAAAGAAAGAGAAAAGGCCCTGAGGCAAAATGCAGATAAAGAGAAAGATTAAAATAAGAGCTAAGATAAGGCCAAGCATTCATAACTAATAATAAGTCTCCATGTCATGATTTGGGAGCTGATTGGTGACCTAAAAGAAAGCCTGCTACACCATCCCTTTGGTGTTTATCTATACTGGGATGACAAGGTAAGAAGTAGACAATCCTCTTCTCTTCTGGTTTGGTAGATCGGGGAATTTAATAGTGGTCAATGCTTTGAGCAAAGTCACAAATGAAATGTATGTCCTTTACACTTGCATCTTCTTCCAATGGAAAAAAAAAGTATCGGTGACAGATTTCTTGTTGTTGTCCTTTTTTCTGTGCCCCTACCCAGACCTGCCTCTGTGGCTAGAACAGGCCTATTGTGGTGGTTTGAATGAGAATGGCTCATGTATTTGAATACTTGGTCCATAGTTAGCAGAGCTATTTGGGAAGGATTGGGAGGTGTGGCCTTGTTAGAGGAGGTGTGTCACTGAGATAGGCTTTGGGTTTGCAAGCATCCACACAGCTCTCAAGTATCTGGCCTTGTCTTGTTCTTAGGGATCAAGATGTGAGCTCTAGGCTATTCCTTTACTCTGCCATCACAAACTCTAGCCCCCTGAAACGATAACTATAATTAAATGCTTTCTTTTATAAGTTGCTTTGGTCATGACATTTATCCCAGCAATAGAAAAGTAGCTATGATACCTAGGTACAAAATAGTGTTTCAGGGGCTGCTGATTAGCTAGACAGACTTTTGTGGGGATAGAAAAGACCTACAGTGTCTTTAATGAACCTGGATCATTCTGGAAGGTGACTTGTTTTGAAAAGAGGGACCAATCATCTTGACCTTACCTCATCCTACAACTATATTCTTTCTTCTGTATCAAGAGTCCACATCTTCCCCAACGGGAGTTGTATGCAGAAGGCTTGGGCCAGGCTGGTCCTTTATGAAAACTGTGTCTGTGTGAAAGGGAACCTGGTGATTTAGAGGATGTGATTGAGGATATTAGATCTTAAACATGCTACCAGATTACCTGAGTCCCAGGAACACTCAGTTCCCCAGCTGCCATCAGTGTAGACTCAGCTCTGATACAGCCATAAGAGTAGGCTGCCTTTGATTTCCTTCTACTTCCTTGATTCTTTGTCGGCATGCCTAGAGCATCCCACCTGTTCTTGGCACCACTGGGGCATTTATTTGATTTCTGCTCATCTGGAATGGTCCTATCACACGTGTGATAAAGTCTAGTTACAAATTTCATTAGGATAACGTAAGCCATTTTTTTCTTCCCGAAGCAAATCAAGGTGGTGTAGTTTTCCAGATGGCATATAGGGGTAGGACTCTTGTTTTCTCATTGGACATCCACTGCTCTTCCTTATAAACTCTGCAGCGCCGTTCTCTCTGAATCATGTGTTACATTACTATCTGTGATCTCAGGATGCTTTCTTTCTGAATCATTTTTTATATTTTTGCTTGTGATGTCAGGATGTTTTTTCTTATTAACAGCTCTTGCTCCTGTTTATATTAATTTCTCTTGCTTTTGCTAGTAGACTTTAAGTGGCATTACTACCCCCAATCTTCTGACTTGGATTTGTTTCCCCCCCCTTTTTTAAATTAAACTCTGTATTATTTTTTGCAGGTACCAATGGATATTTGTAATGCTATGTGCTAACTAGTTCAAATTTATTTATTTCATCTCAATATTTTATTTTCATTGTCAAGCAACTGTTAATATTCCCCCAATTCTTTCTTGAACAAGTCATGGATACTTATGGCCTAATATCATTAAAAGAAAAAGAAAATTCCTTCTTACACACTTTCCCTAACCTCTTCTGACCCGCCCTTTCTGTTGGCCTGTTGTTCTTGTTTGTAGGGCACCAGTGATGAATTCTACTGCAGAGTCGGCATTGCTATCCACACTGTTTACTCCAAAGGCATACTTATAGTGGATTTGAAAAGTATGGCACTCAAATTCATCAGTGTGTTAGAGACAGCTAACTATTTACATGACTTAATGGCAAGTCTATAAACTTCTAATTTATAACCTGCTCCGTTTTGACTTCCTATTTTCTTCAGGTAGGAGTCATGTCTTTCACTGAGAAGGATGGTAAAAATATCAGCTCAGGAAACCACCCTTGACTAAGCAGAGTTCCCTCCAAGGTCACCTCAATGGAGGGAATGTCTTAGCACATTTCTGACCCTGCCTTGGGCCTCCTCACGCGCTTCAGGAGTCTGCTTGAGACCTAACTCTGTAACATGATCATTTCATCAGGTTTAATATTATTCTGAGACAGATTCCCTAGCTTAGACAAGTGGCATCACTCAGTCAAAGCTGGTAACAGTTACCCCCAAAGAGTTCTGTCTGCCTATAAACAGATAGGGGGGCAGAAGCATTGGATTGTCTCCCCAGACGACACCCGAAGGAGTCAGATTCTGGGAATCAAGAGAAACTTGACAGTAATGGACAATGGCGGTGAAACAAATACACTGGTACCTGCCAGAGATTTGTGCGTGGGGTGAGATTTGAGACATCCATCAGTATCACTGACAATGACATCAGCTGGAAGGTGCCATTGCTGCATGGCATACTGGGAAACTCTTCAGAGGTGACTAGTTGATGTTATGCCAACCTCAGTGGGCGATGCCTCCACTCTGTGTT
The DNA here is from genome assembly GCF_982192425.1 of Myodes glareolus. Taxonomy (NCBI): domain Eukaryota; kingdom Metazoa; phylum Chordata; class Mammalia; order Rodentia; family Cricetidae; genus Myodes; species Myodes glareolus. The sequence goes on from NC_142029.1 coordinate 95,725,144, forward strand.
GCCTGGAGGTTTCCTATCATTTTACATAATCGAAGCATCTAATGGATTTATTTGTATTTTTATTTTCTGCCCTATTTCTTTTCTGTCATTCTTTCTGTGTTGGTGAGGCAACTGAGCACCTTTGATAAAGCTGAACTGGATTGAACACGTATGTGTTCATGGTTTTACTCTGTTTGGCCCAAACAGACCAGAGTTGAATCGACAGGCTCACATATATTGCACACACACACACACACACACACACACGCACATATATATGTATATACACACACATATATACACATATATATATACAAATATGTGCGGAGGTTTGTACACACACAGACACATACATACATATATATGTATATACACACACATATACATATATATGTATATATACACACATATATACATATATATGTATATATACATATATGTGCGGAGGTTTGTACACACACACACACACACACACACATGCGCGGAGGCTTGTCTGCAAGCCTTTGATAACACATAGAATAATACTGTTGATATGCACACGGGGAAAGACTTGACGCTCAGAACAGAGCTCTTCACGGTATAATTACAACTTGCTGAGCGCCGTGGCTCTGGTGAACAATGAAGATACAATCAGTGCACCTATTTGTCCTCCTGGATTCCAGCTGCTAAAGCAATTTCTTTTTCACAGAACCGACAATTTTGTGGCTCTTGTGAAAATCCACCGTCTCCCCTGAAATCCCGTGAAATGGAGCTTGCCGGTGGAAGTCCTGCGAAGCAGCCCGGCGCTGGCGTCACCTCCGTGAAATCAGGCTGCTCCTATTTCCAGTACTGCTACCCTGATTGCGTGTTTGTTTAAAATGACGGTTGATGTTGTGTGTCTCTTTCATTAGGGAGGCTCAACGAGCTTGACATTATTAACTAACTGCAGCACTTGCCGAATATAAACACTAATCCGGAGAGACAGCTCGGCTAGCACTTGAAGCAAAAGAAGGCTCTTTGAAAGGAGGAACAGGGGAGGGACCTCGGCCATATGCAGAATTTGGCAGGTGCGTTATCAGCCGTTCACAAGCCGGCCATTTTCCAGGAGGTCTGAACACCGAGGTTCCTAGGGCACACACACACTGCCCTCTGGGTGGGAGCCGTTAAGGCAGCCAGATTGGATGAAGGACACTGGGCCTTTCTAGAGGAAGAAGCGAGCCTGCAAAAGGTGGAGTGGGCTCTTTTAGTCTCTCCTGCTTTGCATCCTAGCTGCATTGAGCATCCAGCACCAAATAATGAATCGGATTAGACAGCAACTCTCCCTCTATTTTCAAGATGTTTTAACCACGCATGCATACAAAGCCTCTATTCTAAACGGCCAGAGTGTTGTCGGGTACACCAGTGTTTTTTCATCATACAGTCTTTTGCCCCTGGAGGGAACCAGCCCTTTCATGCCCAGGGGTTCTTGTGATAGTGAAACTTGTGGGTGACCTTCACATCTCTTCTACAATCACACTTATCTGCATTTATTCCCTACTGATGTGGCCTTTTGACTTGTCCCACTTAGTTTGCTGATCCTCTGCCTTGAAGTTCATGGGATACCCTGGCTAAACTCCGATTCTATTCAGTTTTGCCCTTTTCTTATTCTATTTCTTCCCATATTGTCCCACTCAGTCCACACCTGCCTTCTCCCACCTCCAGTCACCTGTCTACCCATAACCTTTCCTGAGAGGCTTTCAAGACTCAGGAGGGCTCAAAAAGCTTATCCAAAATTAAACTGTTTGCTAACCCCACTGGTCCGCCAGGCTTCCGTGAAGCTCTGTGTTTGGCACAGACCTTCCTCCCATTCTTAAACTGGGAATGGGAGCCACAACAGAACAACAGTGACTCTTGGGAGAAGAAAGAGCTGGGGTACGGGGGTGGGGGGAGGCTGGCTGTGTTAGGTCTGTTAATAGTGGGGATCAGCCCTGGACTCCCTAGGTCACTGCTCTCACCTCCTTCCCTTCCCTCGTCCTCTTCCCCAGAGAAGCCACTAACGGGGCTTTGTTTATTATTTGTCGGAATGGAGAATGGGCAGGTAGAAGGCTGTCCTTACTGCGCGTGCTCTTGAAAATGCCGTGCACCACATGGGGGCAGCAGAGAGTTGTATAAAGGGACTCGGGACCACCGTAAGAGACTGAACCGCCATGCTGATTTAAGCATCATTGTATTGGTAAGCACTGAGGCCTTGACTACATATTTACTGAACTCCCACAAAAATTTGTTTGAGGTTGGCATGGAACCAAGAAGGTTCAATTTCAGAGGACCTTCAGTTCATACATATGCTGCAGGCTGCAGAATTCATCTTCAAAGAAGAGGATGACTCTCTCTCTCTCTCTCTCTCTCTCTCTCTCTCTCTCTCTCTCTGTGTGTGTGTGTGTGTGTGTGTGTGTATGTTGAGTTTGCCCAGAGCAGTCCCAGTTTACAGCCAAAGTCTGGGTTGATTATTACTCTCAACACCTCTCCCTTCACTTTCTGATGAATTTTGGTTTGAATGGTAGATTATTCCGGTTGCACTATTCAAAGACTCCTTGTTGTTATTCATTCCAGGAGAGGTTGGGTCAGGAATGAGTAACGCAGAAGGGTAAGGACAATAATTCCATTCTTTTGTTTTTTGAGATGTATTTATTATGTATACCGTGTTCTTTCAGCATTCCAGAAGAGGGAGCCAGATCTCATTATAGATGGTTGTGAGCCACCATGTGGTTGCTGGGGATTGAACTCAGGACCTCTGGAAGAGCAGCCAGTACTCTTAAACCTCTGAGCCACCTCTCCAGCCCAAGGACAATGATTTCTATGTCAAACCAATAATGAGTTTGCAAAACGAATGTGGCAAAGAAACAGGTCAGTTAAGAAGAATGTGTAACCAAAGCAGAGTTCAGGAGACAGAGATGAAAAGAGAGAAGCTGAAGTGTCTGGGAAAGTAAGCCTTGGGAAATTCCTAGAGACATCAGGAAAGGCAGCCTTTCAGAGACAAGTTCCCTGGGTGAGAAATGAGTTCTAATTTCCAGCTGGGGTTTAGACAGCAACCGTTTATGAACCAGCATTTTCCTCCTCTGCCCTTTCCTCTAGGCTGTCTTAGGGATTTAGAGAAAAGGACGGATCAAGAAAAATCTATTCTTCTTTTTCAAAGTGTTCTTGTGGGAATTGTTAATTTCTCAAACGTAAGAGTTGAGTTGGTGTCAATCATACAGGGGAAGGCCACCATCTGCCAGAGGCCCTTTGTCCTTTTGGAAAATTACTAAACTGTGGCATATCAAAACTATATGCAAACAAAAATCAATTGTTTGAGATTCCAACTCTGACCACAAAGTCAATAAAAATGACAAGGATAAATTTGTTCTTCCCCTAAATGCTCTTAGAACATAAATAGAGCGAAACTGAAATACGGAGTATGTAGTTGGGGTAGGGTGGCGATAAAGGGCTATAAAAAATAGAGAGGGGGAGATGGCTCAGTTGGTAATATGCTTGCCCTGCAATCCTGGGGATCTGAGTTCAGATCCTGAGCATCTACATGAAAAGCCTGTAATCTCTGTGCTGATGAGACTCGGACAGGGTCTCCCTGGGATTGGCTGGCCCCTGACCTCAATGTGAGCATGTACATATATGCAGTAACCTCACCTCCACACTTGCATGCATACATGAACATGTGCATACATAAATGCACACGAGAGAGAGAGAGAGAGAGAGAGAGAGAGAGAGAGAGAGAGGAGAACCCCAAAGACAAAGGTACAATCAAAAGAAAGAAAAGAAATACATCGTGAAAGAACTACAATGGAGATTACCAGAAAAGGCCACACCCCCCGAAATTGTATAAGCTCCCCACCTTTTGCATGTACATCAGCAGTGGAACAGGAGGAAGCAGCAGCTGCCGATAGCACTGGTTCATGCCCAGAAGGTGGAAGCAGGAGAGTACAGGCCGTATAGAGAACAGTGCAGAATCAGCATGTTCGCATGTAGTAACAATGAGGCTAATGATGATAAAAATAGTAATTATAGCTAATTTTTGTTGAGCTCTTAAGATGTGCCAGGCATTCTCTAAAGTGCACTATATTTATTAGTTCATTTAATTTTTGTTCATACACTATAGAATAAGTCTTGCTAATCTTATTTTATAAATGGGGAAGATGGGGCATAGGTGCTTAAGTTAATTGCTCAAGCAATATATCTTTAAAGTGCAGATTTTATATTTTGGACAATTGGTTGAAAGGAAGTTCTTGGCTAAATGCAAAAAGTCCATGTATGCAGTGAGACCTTCCAGAAAATTCCCGTGATGGCTAATTTGGCTGTCAACTTGACTGTATATTGAATTAACTAAATGCATGCCATTGATTACACCTGTAAGAATCTTTTTCCCATTTTATTTATGTATATAGGCATTTTGTCTGCATGTATGCCTCTGTACCATATACATGCAGTCGCCTCAAAAGTCAGAAAAAGGCATCAGGTCCTCTTGGACTATAGTTGCTCATGGTTGTGAATCATCGTGTGAGCAGAAGAAAGCAATCCCAGGTCCTTGGAACGAGTAGCAAGTGCTCTCAACTGTTGAGCCATCTCTCTAGTTCCTGTGAAAAACTCATTTTCTTTCTTGTTTGTTTTTACTTTCTTTTAAAAAAATTCATACAAATATTTGATCATATTATTTCCCCTTCCCCTACTCCTCCCATATCTTCCTGGCCCTACCCACACAGCTTCATCTTCTTTCTCTCTCTTAAATAACAAAGCAAATACAAAAAACAGTACAAATAAACAGAGACAAAAACCAAAAACAAACTAAAAAAAAAAAAAAGAAACAAACAAAACTGGTTTTCCATCTCCTGGAAACAATCAGGTTGCAAATTGCTTCTTGGTTGGAGGTGTGACTTTGTGCCTGCTTCCTTTTCTCCATGCTGGGGTTTGTCTGTCTTGACTTTGCGTAGGTCTTGGCCAAGCTCGCATGCTCATATGAGCATCAGTCCTGGTGTATCTGGAAGATGCTGTTGGAGTCATCCATCACCTCTGGCTCACACAATCTTTCCACTTTCTCTTCTACATAAATCCCTGAGCCTAAGGAGGATGAAAGCATCCTCCTCAGGGCTGAGTGCTCCACGGCCTCTCACTGTACATTGTACATTGTCCAGTTGTTTGTTTCTGTGCTAACTACTACCTACTGCAAGAAGAAGCCTTTCTGTTGATGGATGAGTGATATAGTGATCTATGGGTATAGCAACATGTCATTTTTTTGCTATGTTTATTTAACAGAATAAAAGTAGTAGGTTTTCCCATAGGGCTCGTGGCCTGTCTAGTCTCAAATTCTTGACTTCATTAGCAGCATCAGATATGGGTTTCAGCTGAGGGAGCACACCTTATCTGCAAGCAAAAATGGGTTGGCTGTTCCAATTGTGCCAGTATTGTACTAGTCTATTTTCAGGGCGGGTCACTACTGTAGGTTGCAGGGTTTGTGTGCATGATGGATGAGTGTTTTTCTCCTCCGGCATCATGGATAGTATCTTCCAGTACTATGAGTGCTAGCCAGTAGGGCTAAAGCTTTTCGTTGAGCACCAGCTCGATTTTGTGAGGTACTTTTTTGATCAGATTATTTGACGTAGAAAAATCAAATGTGAGTAGCATCCTCTAATGGTAAAAGAGACGAGGGCATAGACGATGGCAACCTTGCTTTTTGCCTGCTTGTCCTTACTCTTGCTGGCAAGTTCATCTACTCTGTTGCTGACACACTCCTTCACGGTTGTTAGAAAGAAAGAGCTTCTCCAGGCTTTTGGCATAGACAGGCGGCCAGCAGTTCTTCAGAAGTTCTTTGCGCCTTCAGCATCAGTCTGGGATTGCCAAGACATCCAACTTTGTGGACTGAGCAGCTGCCATTCTTGGTCTCTCTAGGGTTAAAGAGCCATTGATGGGTTACCTGAACTGTATCAAGTAAGCCAGTCTAATAAGGCATACATACATAATACATACACATATACAACACACTCACACGTCCTATATGTTTTTTCCCTTTAGAAAAGTTTGGTCAAGAAAGAAAACCAAATGCTCAAATACATTTGCAGGCCTGAGCCTTCCAAGATGTATATATATATTAATTTAGTCTATTTCTTTATTATCCATTATCTGTGTTTCATGATTGGCCTTGTTTTTATCGTAGCATTTTTAAATGAGCTTCGTTCCTTGATATTTAAGTATCAGGGCTGGCAATGAAGGGGCTAGGTCAGACAGAAAGTAATATTTTATGAAACTAATTAAGTGGAGGAAGTTTGCCAGAAACTATCTGAACGATGGGCCCCATAAGGAGAAGAATCTGCGCTGAGTGGAGAGAAATCTATCTACACCCTGTCAGCAAACTCACAGAGCAAAAGCAAGCCCTGGGTTCCAGAGACGCTCGTGAGAGCCGAGCTGATCACTCATTACCATTTTCTCCTGTCTGTGTGTTTATCATACAGAGGGTACCTCTTCTAAAGTACGTCTTTCCCCGATGGCTTTATGCCTTCGTGAGGCTGTATATATATATAAAACTTTATATGCTAATTTTTAACCCAGACAGATTACAGATATTACAAGACCAAGAACTTCATTATTTCACAGCAGATGAAATCCAACCTCACAGGTCTGGAAGACACTTTATTATCAGCTAAAGCAAAGGATTCAGAGATGGTACATGACTCTGGTTGATTCATTTTCTGGTTCAACTTCACTCCCCCAGTATCATGATCTGCTTCTGCCACTGCCCTCATTTTTCCCCTCACAGCTGCAAGATGGCTGCTGATGTTCCAGGCTTCAAAGACAACAGCTGAAACCAAAATGGAAATATCTGTATCTTTGTTCCTTTGTAAAGTGAGGCCTTCAAAGGAGTTTCTCAACAGCTTGGTTACTGGCCAAATCTCCCTTTTCATTTCAGGACGAATCCTGCAAAGTGCAAAAGCAGTTGTAGCTAGGACGCCAGCCCCTTAGCACAGACCAAAGCTGTGTTGCCCAATGGCACTAGTGCATCCCCTGTCACGTGTTTACAGTAGAGAAAGACGCCTGCCTCACTTAAAACGTCCTCCATGAAGCAACAGAATGCACAAGTTTCATTAGCTCCCTTCACTCGAGTTTATCTTTTAATATTTTGTGTGCTCAGCTGAGGCAAGCGCACAGAGCGCTTCTGTGGTGTTCTGAAGCGTGTCAGTTGCCTGGTTTTCTCGAGGCAAAACACTTGGGTGACTATTTTAATTGGAAGCCGAAGGACTCACTGTTTTCACACAGCATCATCGTTCCTGGAAAGAACAACAGACAAATGATGGTTATTCAGACTTGGGGATTTGGCAGACATCTTCTCAGAATGGATGGGGCGAGTGAGTCATTGTTGCCAATGAGACAATTTGAGCTTTCAAATCGGGAGTGGAGTTTTGAAAATACTCTCTGGGTCAGCTTCACTTTTTTTTTTAATATGGAAAGATTTTTATAATGAGATTTGGTGATGGTAACAAGTACTTTTTCTTAAATTGTGCATAATATGTATCTGTGTGTGGGCATGTGCATATGTGTTTGGGAGCCATTGAGGGTCAGAGGCATCCAAATCTGTTGGAGTTACAGGGGGATGTGAGTCACCTAACATGGATGCTAGAACCAAACTTAGGCTCGCCAAAGTAAAACGAGAGCACTTACTTTCAACCAGCCCTATTAGTGTGTGTGTGTGTGTGTGTGTGTGTGTGTGTGTGTGTGTGTGTGCACGTGTGAAGTAAGTCAGCAGGGGGAAGATCTGTATAATGCAGTCAACCAGTAGTTTCCAAATGACCAAGGCATGCTGCTACAAAGTCTCTCAGGAATAAATGATCCATCAAAACCCACAATAAATCATTGCAAGGCAACAAAACCAAATATGGAAAGTTTATTGACTTAGTTTCCAAGTATACTCTGTAACTAAGCTAAATAACCACTTGTCAAGTTTTAAAATATCAAAGAAGAATATCCACAATTATCTGAATAGAAAATACTCCCCTCTCTCTCTCTTTTTAATTATATACCTGCATAATTAAAGGCAAGATTCTCTTCACATACTTCAACCAAAACAAAAACCACAACAGATTAAATGGGGAGGCAGCAATGGGAACCCAGCTGTTTCCCATTAAGCTGAGCATTAAAGAGATTTACAGAAGTGTAGACTAATGTCAGCTGTCTCACCAAATTGTATTGGAACATGTAGCTATTTTTTTTATCAAAAATATGTTATTTGTGCTATCAAGTATCCCCTTTATTATTGTTCTTATAAGATGAATCTTAAAATGTTTTTATAGTTTCTTAACCGAGGATTTCATATGATATATTGCCTATAGGTGTAACGCACATAAACATAGTCTTCTTGAAGTCCTCAAGTATTTAGGAGACTGTAAAGGGTTCCTAGAAGCTTCTGGAAGAAAGAAGGTTTAACCCTGGCCTGGGAAGACTCAGTCTGTCTTGAGCTATGTAACTAGCCACATTCTTGACCCAGGCTGCTATACGCTCTAAGGACCAAAGATCAGGTAGACACCATGTTTGTCAATGAGACATTCAGGGTTTTAAGTCCAGGGATGAATTTTCACATATTGGACGGATTTTAATTCTATTTTTTGTGCTCCCAATAAGTGAGGAGTGGAAGTGAGATTAGCAAATCTTTATCAAAGAGAGAAGGCATCCGCTCAGGATAGCAAACAGGCCATAGACCACAGTCTTCTGCCCGCCATCCCGGTCTTCCTTTTCCTCTTCTTTCTTTACCTTATTCTTGAAGCAATAAACTCAATGTGCTGTAAGGATTGACAAGCAGCAGTGGAAAATAAGTACACAGTTTTTTTCTTGATATGTAAATGGAGACGGCTTTTACAGTTCCTGGCTGTCCAGACCCAAATAAACACACAGACGCTTTATTAATTACAACACTGTTTACCCTTTTAGCTCAGGCTTCTTATTAAGTAACTCGTACCTCTTAAATTAACCCATTTCTATTAATCAGTGTATCACTGTGAGGCTGTGGCATACCGGTAAGATTCTGGTGTATCCTGCTATAGGCTGAAGCATCTTCTTTATTAACCAATGGTAATAAAACATACTCATAGCATACAGAGGGAAATCCCATATCATTTCCCCCTTTCTGTACAAATGAAAAGGAAGGTTTTAACTTTAACATAGTAAAATTATATATAGTAAAACAGGTTAAAGCAAGAATTACAGTTACAATATTTATTCTATTTGTATCTGGCAAAATTCAAGAAAATATACTATCATCTATTTTATCTTTGTGAATCTAAAGTTTCATATCTAATTTATCTTTTATTATAACTAAGAAAAACTGTAACTATATGTCTTCAACTGTTCAAAGATCCCAGAAGGACATACTCTTACCTAAGTAAACAGGAAATGTATTGTAAGCAACTTCCAAAACTTTAGTATTGACAAAGACATCGTGCTACCCGGAGACTCACCCAAAGTTCTTCTGTAATGTTGGGGCATCTATCTTCAGTCTACAGGTTCATAGTATCTGGCAGACTTTTCCATGAAGCAGAAAATTTTAGTGGCTGCTATCTTAGCAGTTTGTCAGTCACTTTCTTCTGCATCCTACAGAATGTCTGGCAGTTTCTTCTGTGAAACAGGAACCCTGAAGGACCATCTTGTCTTTTGGAATATTCAGCAGTCACTTTTCTATAGATCCTACATGTCCAGTTCTTACAGCATACTATCAAGCAGTCTAGGCAAGAGCAGTTTCTTGTCCAAATGACTAGCAAACTCTTTAAGAAGACTCTTTGGTACCCATTTTCCTCTAGAAGTAAGTATTGCTGCTAGGAACAAACTTGTCTCATTGTTGAGAAAAGTCTAAGTTTTTAAAACACTTTAAATGTCATATTCTGTAGCTCTTTGAAGTGTTGAATATTATCTAACTGAAACATATCTCTGAAATAAATCTAGAAAACCTAACTAACATAACTATATATTTGACTATCACAAATGAGTATCTATTACTCTGCAATTTTAAATTATACATTACACTTTTAAGTGAGCGACAAAAACATTAATACCTTAAACAAGAGTAGAAATATACATATATTGACAATAAAACAAAATCCATACCAATGTAAAGTATTCACCTCTATACCATATCCCCCTTTAAATGAAAAAAATATAAACAATCATTTTGGAAATTTGGGCATAGTTTTTTTCAAACTGATTCCTGCTATTTGTTGGAAAAAGTATTTTTAGGGTTCACAGAGTCCTTTCGGGAGGCCTTGTTTCATCAAATCACATTAGCCTGGAAGGAATTCATAGGTTCTCATCTTTGGTGGAAACAAAAGCAGAACCTCTTTTCCAAAGTAACATATCCTTAGACTCAAATTTTGGAGTCAAGATACCTTTATGTTGGTTTAGCTTAGCAGCCCCACAATCAAATGTTTCTCTACAGTCAAGAAATTTAAAGAAAGCACAATAATATATATATATATATAAAATCCCTGTGCATTTTCCATCTTTACGTGGCTTTTTAAAATTACTTTTACTCCTTTAATCTGTATGTCTGTACTCTTTTATATCAGTTTTACTGTCTTTTTAAAGACTTTGATTTATTTATTTCTTCTTATAACTGTCTATACTCTTTTTCTTCTCTCTCTGAAGCCTACGTACATTTCTTAAACACACTATGATCAATTCAGAGGTTTATTTTTGTCTGAATCTGTCTTTATTGCATATCTGTAATCATTTTATGACCAGGAACACCTTTTTCAATGCTAAGCAGGTATGACTAGGACCAACTCCACCCCATCCAACATGGCGGAGGCATGTTCACTCCCTCTGCAAGCCATGCTCACTGACCCAGCTCCAGGGTCACTGCAGGTCTATGTGGCCATTAGCAACTGGTATCAGGCTGATCAAAAACCCCACTTAGGTGTAGGACTACCCAAAAGAGCCAGAGGTTGTGCTGCCAGCATGAACCAGGAAGCCCTCTCTTAAAGAAGCCATGCAGTTTTTGTTGCTAATGTTGGTTCAGGAAACCTTCCCTTAAAGGAATTGTGCCTCAGCTTGCCTCTACCAAACACAGCTCACATGAGAAAATACTGTTACCAAGAAGCCATGTTTATCTCAGTCTAAATTCCTTCCCAAGCTCTCTCAAGTTGTATGTGGATGAAATCACCCCACATTGGCACCATTTTGTAGAAAAAGACTGCTCTTGCGTTTCCTGGCTGCCCAGACCCAAACAATCATACAGAAACTATATTAATTGCAATACTGTTTGACCTATTAGCTCAGGCTTTTTATTAAGTAACTCTTATATCTTAAATTAACCTATTTCTATTAACCTGTGTATGTTGCCATAAGGTTGTGGCCTATTGGTAAATTTCCAGCATGTCCTTCTCCATTGGTAGCTACACGGTTCCTCTCTGACTCTGCCTACTCTCTCTCTATATCTCTTCCAGCCTGGTTATACTCTGCCCTGCTATAGCTTCTTTATTAACCAATGGTAATAAAATATATTTACAGCATACAGAGAAAAATCCCACATCATTGACATCCACTAGGGACTTGTGATCCCTATGGACACAAACATCTGCAGAAGTTCAAATCCTTGATATAAAGGGGGGTAGCATTTGTATGTTACTCATGAACATATTCCTGTATGCTGTAGACCATCTAGATGACTTACAATGTTAAAAACTGCATAAGAGCTATTTAAACACTCATTGTATCATATTGTTTTAAAATGGTGACTAGGAAAATTGCATATATGTAGTATGGTTTGCAAAGATGTTTTCTCACCAATAGTTAGTTGAATGCACAGATATACAGTCTTCAGATATGCAGGGTCACTGTACAGAGTAGAGAAAGCTGGGGGAGAGGTCACCAAATCATACGTTCCCAACCCATACTTTTAACATTGAAAAATAGTCCTCAGATGTATGCCTATACACTTGAATAGGAAATAAGAATTTTGCAATATATACACATGTTTTTCTTTAAGCTACATTTCAACAGGACTTAGGATACATATTCTTTATCCTTTGAATAGTGAATAGAACAGTTATGCTTTATTTTGATATTTAAAATTCTGATGTTGTGAACAACTTGATGTTGATGCTGTGATGTGGGTCCCCTGCAAGATCAGTGTGTGCACTTCACTGCTGGGGACTCTTTCAAGCTCCACGTCTTTAATAGCAATAAATAAGCAACAGGATAATTAAAACTACATAAATTCTTGAGGCTCCTTTCTTCATTGTTTCCTCTAGACCGCTATCATTTTCTTGACCTGCCATGCCTCCCACAAAATGACTTTGTGTTTCATCTCTGGATTAGAGCCTAAGCCTGTACAATACTGAAACCTATGCTGTCTTGGCAGACCCAGCTGTAGTGAATTCTTGGTATCCAGTAGGGCTTATTAAATGTTTGTTCCTTAAATCTGTGCTTCTCAGAGCGATTGGGACTTGGAATTTCTTTGTACTGCTAACTATACACTGACACACACTGAGTGTGATGGATCCCCGCTTGCCAGTGAGATTCCACGAGGGCTGGAGGTTCAGACGGGGCTCTGAAGCCACCTGCAAACATCTTGTCTCCTTTGCCCTTCTCTTGGGGTCTTTAAAGCCCCGTGTTTTCCTTCTCACTCCTTTCCCCCCACTTCTAGCTGAGCTTTCCTTCAGTTTTTTCGGGTCTCTGACTGGAACAACCTGTGCCTCCCGTTGCTCCCAGGCTTAGCTCACTCTCTCCAGCTACTGCACATGTTGTGGTCTACCTGGGATGCCGTCTTCGGGTTTCTCATCTGGAAAACATCTACTTGCCCTTCAAGACCTAGTTCCAACATTTCATATTCCATGATGTTTCTTTAGGTTCCCCAGGGGGAAAAAATGAACCATGTCCTCCCCCAACATCCCTTTGTCTTTTCTTCTCTTCTCTAGTCTTTCAGCCACTGGATCAAGCTTTGCAGTTTTCATGGCTCCTGTGGGGAGAATCAAGCGCCTACAGCTGTGCCTTCTTCCTCGTCAGTGGCCAGGCAGTCTCCATAGGAGCTGCACATCACATGTGCTTCACAAATCCTCAGGCTTCAGTGCAGGAAAGAGAGCAGCTCCTTATGGCCAAGCCCCAGTGTGTTTCCTGTTAAGCCTTCTCTATCTACTTCAGCTACCATGCTACGTCCTTCTCTTCTGTCCACGCTCCATTTCCCTCAGCAAGAAGCTTGGGCCTTTAATCTAATGTTTACAGAGTGTGCTTCTCACCCATGGTTCAGCTTTCAAATAATTAATATCAATTAGAATGCATTAGATCATTATTCAGCTTGCTTCTATGTGGCAGTATTCTGCCTACCCTAAATAGTTAAGCTTACGAGCATGCGGCAGGATTTCTTCAGGATAGTGAATAGTGATCTCATTAACTAGAATGTATTGAGTTTCTGCAACACACCTGGCAGTGGCATCATGGGTGGGAAAGAAGAAATTTATTTATTAGATTTTTCTTTTTCTTTTGGATTGCTATTGCATGTCTCTAACCTCTTTCTGGACTCAGGAAGCTTTTTATGTAAGTCATAATTGCTAAGTTATCAGGTTGTGAGAAGGAGAATACAAGAAATGCTGACTGTAAACCCTGTAGGACTGCAGAATATGATATGGCTGGTGGCAGCAGGGTGGGGAACAGGACTCACCTTGGATCTAGAAAATGAGTCGTGGTTATATGTTAGGGAATAACACACTCAGTTGGAGGGAACAGTAAACCCTGTGCTTAGGGTGGACAGGCAAGAGCAGATTAGACAACTTGTGCTCTGGCCTATAGCGCATAGAGCCCTACAGAGGAATAGTGCCAGATGGGATACGAAACAGGGGGCTAGGGCCAGATCCTACAGGGACTCTTTGAACAAGCCTCGGGATATCTTCTTCATTTGGCCTTTGTAAGTTTAGGGCACACTGGTACCTCCACAAAGTTGTGGCTTGTAGTAACTAAGCTAACAATGCTCTAGACACATGTAGAAATTTGCTGAGTAAGTTTTCCTTTTAAGATATATATATATATATACATATATATATATATATATATATTGTCTTCAAGGATACTAATCAGTAATGAAGGTATGTCAGATTTACTAATTTCTTCTAATATATTTTTAGAAGGCTGTCTGGCTCCACACAGAGAGGGAATGAGAAGGAACACCAGATTCTGCTCCAAGACTCTGCACGGCATCTTCTGACAAGCTCCAGCTCTGCTCGGGGTTCTGGAGATGCATCTGTAGTGCTCCTGTTGCAGTGAGACATCTTAAAGATGACTGCCCCAACTTGAAGAGTTGTTCCCGTGTGCTGTGGGTGGATTAGGACTCTGATCTGGAGCTGGTAGCAGCTCAGAACTTCCTTTTAGATGTCTGAAATGCCCTATCCCTCTGAGGAGGAAGCCTTTTACCTAAACTTTTTTGTTTTCTTCTCCAGGGATTTTAAATTTTCCCTGATGGAAAGTGATATTGGTCCAGAAATGATCTGCAGACATCTGAGACAATTGGAGCAAACTTTTGTATCTATAAAAGCAGTGAACCCACTGACCAACTAACCAAGCAAAGAACCAAACAATCAAACAACCAAACTGCCAACTAACCAACCAATCAACCGCAAACAACACCACTGCATCTCAGCAGCAGATGGTGTTTTGTTGAAATCCTAATATGAATTCAGACCACGTTCTGAAAGGAAACATTGACTTCCGGCTGTACCATGGCATATGCAATCAAACCAACACTTAGGTCACTCTTTGCATGAAAACTCACATTAAATTTGAATCACTTGCACTTATGCAATTACAATCTTGGGGAAGGTTGAAACTCTGTACCTTTTCATATTGAGAAAAGCCCTTTGGCAAATGGAGACCAGAGGCAGTTGAGGCTATTTTATGACTTGCTGCTCTGTGTATGTTTGCTTACGGCCTCCTCACAGTTTCCAAAGCTCCCAGTTTGGATTATACAGAGGAAATTATGCAATGTGTGATCATAGGAACGATTCTACTTAGGGGGTTGTAAGAGTGAAGGACAGGAAGGAAGCCTGTAGCCTGGACATTCAAGGAGGTTTGCCTGGGGTGGGAGTGAGGGGCATAACATAACCTTTGCTGAATGCAAGCCCCATAGATCTCCCATGACAATGTCAATCAGAAATGTTTTCATGAAGGCCTTTGTAATGGAGAATCTATATGAGGGCACATTTGTGCACTAGCTAAAGCTCGCAGTAAGAAAAAGGCAGAAAACAAATGCCTGGGGAACAAAGTCCCAGGAACTGAGCTCACATGGGCCTTCTTGGCCTGTGAGGAGCCAGGCTTTACCCCCTGCTAATGCCCACTGAAAGGAAATGCATGGAGTCAGGTTTTCAGTGCTCCTGTTCTGCAGGGCCGGCAACTGCCTTCTTTTCTGGGGATCGAGGCTGTTTCTGGTCACTTAGATGAGGGCTGTAGAATATGAGCTGGCCTGGGGATGCTGGGCCTCTGCACTGTAGCTCCTCCTAGGGTTTAGCTCTTGGCATAACAATCCGATCCACTCTGCTAGACATTCCTCCGGCTGTCAGGACTATCATATACATAAACCCTCAAATAACTGCCTCCACCGGCAACTCCATTTCCCAGGGAAGCCAATCCCCCAAGGAAACCTCTCCTAAGAAGGTCAAGGTGGCTCAGGGCTCTGTGACCTGAAAGTCATGGGGTCTGAGAATGGGAGAGAATCTTTAGCTGTGAACCAGTCTGAGGAAGCCGGGAGGAAGGAAGGGAAGCACAGAATCGGCTTTTTACCCTGTGTGCCTCATAAAATGAATGATCAAAAGTAAATTACAGACTTGCAAATGGATGGTTAACGACTGAGACAATATGAGTGCAGAGAGAAGCTCATCAAAACACACTGGGCAAGAGCAGGAGGGAAGGGCTGAATACAAATGACGCTCTATAAAGGCACAGCATCAAAGCAAACGGCCCCCAGTGGAGGGTCCGGGTCATTCCCCACACCTGTCGGGTGGAGAGAACGTGCTGCGGAGCCTTCTTTCAAAGGAGGAGCAGATGAAGCGCCTGGGTGGAAAGGGGAAGAAAGACTGATGGAAGAGAGGAGCGACATTGTCAGAGGAACCTGGCCTCAGCTGCCGATGGGAGCCACCCTCTCCTCTCCAGACAGCAGGGTGGGACAGCCACAGCCTTTCAGCATGCCACTGTAGAACTATTCTGAGCTGAGGATGGGGGAGGGTAGGGGAGGCTGTGCAGGGTGCCTGTGCCTAGCCTATGCGACAATTCTCAGCCTCTAGGCCGGCAGGCGTATCTAGCTACAGATGTGACTATCTAGGGTAAAGCGACCCTGCGAAGCACAGGCCAGTAGTCCCAACATTCTGGAAACCGAGGCAAGAACATCCAAAGAGAGATCCCTTTTCAATAAAAGCCGAAATGAAGGCTGGAGACGAAGCGAGCCTCAACGAGCTCCGCGTTTACTCAGGATCCATTTGGACCCCCTCAGGTGCCTCATTCTTCAGACAATGCACATTTCCTGGGAACTGAAACAAAAGGGAAAACAAAACAAAGAAAAATTGTGAGGAGTAATGGCAGGGAACTCAATTTTGGGGTACTTCATGGGAAAGGGGGATATTGAGGTAGAATCACATGTCAAAGTGGTCCAGGGGCCACCCATGATCCTTGGCAGAAGCCACCCAATATTGTCTCCACAGATTCTCAAAAGGAGAGTCTGATCTGGTTTCTCCAAGGAAGGCAGAGGTTACTGTGTGCCCCAAATTCATCTCCATTTATTATCCACTGGTTATTCACAGTGAGCTTGGACTGTAGGGATGTACCAGGTTAGGCTAGGTGTGGCGTGTCCACCGTGGTTATAATGGACCCCTGCATTGACGGGAGTTTGCAGCCCAGCAGAGAAACTGAATATAGAAAAAAATATATACACATATACTTGCATTGTACCAGACGTATACATTTCTTTTCTCATTGCCGTGATATCTGACACGGTAGCTTCATGGAAGCATGGGTCATGGTTGGAGGTATGCTGCATCACATTTGGGAAAACATGGTGGTAGGATCATGTGGCAGCTGGTCACATTGCCTCTGCAGTCAGGAAGCCGAGAGCCACCAGGCTGGGCTAGTGTTCTCTTTTATATTCATCCAGGAACATGCTCGTGGAATGATGCTGCCCACATTTCAGGTGAGTCTTCCCATCTCAATTAATCCAATCCAGAAGCTCCCTTGCAAGTTTTGTCTCCTAAGTGATTCTAGAACCCAAGGAGTTGATAATCAGGTTGGTCATTACAACAGAAGACTTACAAAGGCAAAAGCCTTTTCCCAGAGGGAAATAAAAGAGCAAACATTAGCCCAATGTGAGGGCACTATGGAGCCTATCAGAGGATACCACGTAAGACTTGGATGTTAGGGTGACATGTAGAGGGTGTAGGTTGTCCAAATCATGGGTGCAGGAAGAGGACACGCTGCGTTCAGAAAATATCAAGCCGCGAGTGTGAGATTGGGGGGTAGGTTTGGTAGAAGAATCTGGAGAACTGGGCAGAAGATAGATTTGGAAGGTTCTTTATTGTAATATGTGGGCCGGCTTGTTGGGGTTTCTGTCCCTCCCAGTACCCCAACAGCCGGCAAGCAACAAAGAAAATCACTCACAAGATTCCATAAGGTTATAAACTGATTGGCCCATTTGGTCAGGCTACTTATTAGTTCTTATGACTTATCTTAACCCATTATTCTGATCTATGTTAGCCACATGGGCTCAGTACCTTTCTCGGTGTGACAGCTTACATGTTGCCTCTTCGGTGGTCTGTACAGGAATGGCAGAGGAACTTCCCTGCTTCCCAGAATTCTCCTGTTCTCATTGCTCCACCCCTACTTCCTATCTGGCTTTCCCGCCTATACTGCCTGCCTGGCCAATCAGCATTTTATTAAAATATGATTGACAGAATACAATTCTCCCACACCATTTCCCTCTTTTTTTTTTTAAACAAAGAAAAATACCCATAGTCCATTTGTTGGGAATGTGGGCGTAGTATTTCAGGCTACTTCCTGCTGGTTGGGGGCGCTGATGATCTTATGGGGACCTAAAGAAAATTTAGAGTTATAATCAAGTCCTGACTGGAGTATCCTGTGAGTCTTGATCATCTCAGGCAGTAGTCTTGAATCTGTTCTGGATGTAAAACAGACATCTGGGCCATCTATTCCTGTCGGAGATTTTTCAGGTGGCCTCCCTTGGTCAAAGGTGATTTTTCTTAACTCTGAATAAATCCAGAGCCTCTCGTTTTCTGTGGAAACAAAAGCAGAATCTCTTCTCCAAAGTAACATACCTTTTGCCTTCAATTTTGAAGCCAAGGTATTTTCAAAATACCTTTCTTGGGTTAGTTCAGCAGCATTTATAAACAACAGTCCTTTAGCAGGTGTTGCTCCTTCCTCAGCATTCAAACAATTCAAAGAGACCATAATGGCATACAGTATCAAGATTCTCTTTGTATTTTCCATCTTTGTGTGGCTTTACTTTAACCTCTATTTCTTTTATTTTTATTTTTACTTTTTGAGACAGGTTCTCTGTATATCTTTGTCCTGGAATAACACTGTAGACCAGGCTGTCCTTGAATTCACAGAGATCCTTCCATCTCTGCCTCCCTAGTACTGGGCTCAAAGGTGTTTGATACCACACCTTGAACTCACAGAGATCCACGTGTCTCTGCTTCCCCAGTGCTAGGATTAAAGGTTTGTGCTACCACACCCTGAAGTCACAGAGGTCAACTACCTCTGCCCCTTAAAGTCACAGAGGTCAATATGCCTCTGCCTCCCAGGCATTGGGATTAAAGGTGTGGACCACCATATCCTATTTCTCCCTTTCTTTCTTTTTTATTTTTAATGACTTTAACCTTTCGCCTGCATATATTTTTAACACACTGTAAACTCTTTAGAGGTTTTCTTCATCTTTGAACCTCTCTTTACTGTATCTCTCTCTCTTTTTTGACTACATGAGTCTTTAAGGAGAAGATTAAAGCCGTGGCTTTGACGGCTAGATCCAGCCCATTTCTTAACTTTCCAGCCTCACAGCTGAGATACCAGCCAGAGCTGTGTTCACTGCCACAACTCTATGGTGTTTCAAGGTCCTTGCTAGCAAGCAAGCTGCAGCATTCTGCTCACAGACCACACTCAGTCGGACTGCCTGCCTGAAAGAGTCAGAGATTGCCTTGGCAGGACAGCCCAGAAAGCCGACATTTTAAAACAGCACAGTTTTTTTCCTGTTATAGCTTAAAACCGAAAAGCATGCGTTCAGCTTTTCATCAACACCATTTAAGTGTTTCGTGGCAGGACCTCTTAATGAGCTGCAAGGTTTTGTAGCTAAAGCTGAGTCAGGAAGCCTCTCTTAGATGAGAGCCTTGCTTACCTCTAGCAAGCAAAGTAGACCCGAGAAATTGCTGCTACCATACCAAGAAAACATGCTTTACTCTATTCTTTTCCAAGCTTTCTCAGGCTTTCTGTGGATTCAGATATCCATGTCTGGGCGCCATATGTAACATGAGGGCCAGCTTGTTGGGGTTTCTGTCCCGCCCAGTACCCCAACAAGCCAGCAAGTCCCAAGGAAAATCACACACAGGACTCCATAAGATTATAAACTGATTGGCTCATTAGGTCAGGCTACTTATTAGCTCTTATGACACATATTACCCCATTATCCTTATCTACTTTAGCACATGGCTCCGTACCTTTCTCAGCTGGGCAAGTTACATGCTGCCTCTTCAGTGATCTGCGCAGGAGTGGCAAGGGAGGTTCTGCTTCCAGAATACTCCCAGTCTCTTTGCTCTACCCCTACTTCCTGTCTGGCTTTCCCGCCTATACTGCCTGCCTGGCCAATCAGCATTTTATTAAAATATGATTGACAGAATACAATTCTCCCGCACCACTTTATGTCATGCTAAAGAGTTTGGAGCATATTCGAGAGGGCAGTCTCCTGGGTTCAATAGGGAAAGGCATGATGGGTCTGTATTTAGAAAGCCCTCCTTATGGAAGTTGCCCAGACAGAGAGATGCCTGTGGACATCTGTACTATGGCCATTGGGGACATCTGCTGCACCAGGTGACTACCTGTGCTTGGGCAGTGACAAAGCACAGCAGGCAGGAGCATGGGAGGAACAAAATTGGCAGAGGTTAGCAAAGGGTACCAGCTTCTCTGTTCTACACAGGGCGAAAGCCACCTGCTCTATGCAAATTCAGGCCAAGCGGCACAGTAGGCTGCTCTGCTACCTGCCCGTTTGGTTTCAGTAGCCAATGCCCTAAGCAAAGGATACAAAAGTGCAGAGTCGAGAGGGCTCCAGGCATCTCAGAGCACAGCCTTGGCATGTGTCCAGCCAGGGCTCTCAGCAGCAAGAGTATCACTGAGGCTTTCCGATAGGTTTGGGTTTCTGATAAATTAACAAAGACAACCAAGATGGTCTCTTTGCTCCCCTTATCACTTAAGCAAGGCATTTGACCTGATTTAATTTTCATGTGTTGACATTTGCAAAGGATGTTGGGAGTGAACTCTTCTTGAGCTCTCTCACCCTGCAATTTAATTGAATCCCATTGATCCTGTAGGTCACAGCTCAGTGTCACCCCTTCAGGAGACCCTTTCTCAGCTTGGCTGACTGGCTCCCAGCTCTCTTGAGTCTTCAGGAAGAGGGACTGCTGTTTGAAAATGTGGCTTCGCTGTTGTCAAGGCTAAAAGGGAGTGCTTGATTCTCTCAGTTGTAGGCATTTGTCACTGGTTCGTTCATGAGAGGCCTTCCCTCTGGAGCGTTAGTATCACCTACCTGATGGAACAGAGAGGAGTGAAGAAAGGTTCTGCGTTGTGGTGTTTGTTCTGTCCTTAAAGCCAGAATATCAGTTTTCCACTTTTTAATTTTAAAAACTACTTTTGTTGTTGTTGTTAATTTCCTTGCTTCCTCCTCCCTGTGCTTCCCTTACACCTTCATACCACTGACACTTTCTATCCTCCCTGAGTCCCCAGTATCTCCCTCACGTGGTCTACCTCCTAGTTTTCTAACCTATACACACACTTACCCTCCATTTATGTACATAATTGGAGGAATTTTCTTCATGATATCCCAGACTTGATGCCAAGAGATGGTTACTCATGCCTCTTTCATTTTTAAGGTACTGGTAAGGCCGTGTGCTCCACCACAGCGTGCGGGACACTCTAAGAACATGGCAGCTCCATTCCGCATGCTTCCTCACAAGTATCCGTCTATAATAAACACACCTCCAGGTCTTCTTGCTTCCACAGGAAGACAGACAAGAGGTAACAATCTCATCAGCAACAGTCATTGGGTGAAGCTTTCCAAAGCGTTGAAAGTAAATCATTTAGGAGACTGGACTCAGTTGACACACGCCTTTTGTACTTCCTTAATCCTGGCATTGGGCTGTGGTGATTGGAGCTAGAACAGCAGTATTACAACCGTGAGACAAAGACCAACAAAGTCTAGAGAGCTTTGCTTTGATGTCCCAGGGCCAGTCAACCTGGTTTAGCAACTGCCCCCATCTGAATTTCTCATTGAGTGAGGAAAAATTAACACTAATTTAATTTAGGGTATCACTGTTTTGATTTTTAAAAATGCTGCAAGATCCCTGGTGGCAGTAGGCAGCAGAAATACTGTAGGTGCCCGAATGGTGGTAGTGAGCCATGTGGCGGCAGACAGCGGGCCCTAGGAGCAGCCAGTCCCAGGCAGAGATGGCTGCCAATCTTAGAGCAGTGGCTGGTCCCAGGCAGGGAGACACATGGTGGGCGGGCAGGAGACAGAAACCTGGATAGACACAAATGTAGAAATGAAGTTAAGTATTTATTCAGGGAGCTATGGAGGGGAAGGCAAAAAGGGGAGAAAGGAGATGGCTGGGGGGCGGTGGGGAGAGAAAGAGAAAGAGAGAGACAGAAAAGGGAGCGGGAGAGGGGGAGTGCGGCCAAAGGGAACAGAGAGAAGCCAAAATGGTGAGAGGAGGGGAGGGGCCACCGGGAGTGGGCGTGGCTTGTCTCTTAAAGTGACAAATAATCATAACAATCGTATTTGGGACTATCCCTTATATGCAAGGAAATTCAGGTGTGGGCACACCTGAGGCACACATATTACATTTTACAGAAACCTCACGGAATGGATAAGAGCTGGCTGTGGTTGAAGGGCATGCCCCTTTCTTGGACACCAGGAGACATGTCTGCCTTCTAGATATGAGTCCTGGCACCTAAGTAGTGTTTGTCTTCTTTAGCTAAGTCTTCTTTAGCTATGACCGAGTTCTTGCCATCCCCTCTCAGATCTTCTCCTCTTCCTTTAGAGGCTCTGGTCACACTGGTGAGATCTGGGAAGTACATCTGCTAAGAGCAGGGCCTTTTCTCTATTTCTGCAGTGATACCCCACCCACCTCAATCCAGATCTCTCTTCCAACCATTTGTTTCTCCTCATTTAGGAAAAACATGACCTCATGCAAACCAAGCTTTTCTTTTTATTTTAACTCTCTTTGTATTCCACATGCCCCTTTTAGAGTGTGTGACAGGTCTTTATCTTTCTTTTCTATGTTTTATCAGTGAACCCTTCTGTTCTGCTTCTCCATCTGAACAGAGCAGACACGGAGGTGGTCGGACCACTTCTTTGCCTGTTCTTGCAGCATCTCCATAGCTTGCAAATGACACAAAGCATTCTGGGTAAGAATGGTTCATCTGCATTACTTATAGATTTGTATTTGAATAAAACCCACCTCCTAATGAATATTTGTTTGCGTCCCCGAGATTGGCTCAGGTGGATGGTGCCTTCACAGGAGTTCACAGACATTGTGGAGCTGCAGAAGAGCGTTCGTTACTCAGTGAGTACAGCTCTAGCCGCCATGGCGGAAGGTGGTCCTGCTTTTTATTGCTGTTGTTTTGTTTTGGCTCTCCTCCATCACCAGCCTGTATTTAGTTTCATGGTTTTTGTGTTTCCGTGTTTGTCTGGGAGGTGTTGCTGTTTAAGAAAGCAGGGTGCTAACTACTCTCCCGTGCACAAGAAGGAAGGGATGCACCTTCTGGATCTGCTACAGGAGTTTCAGACACGTAAATGTTACTCGTTGTTGGGCATGCGCTAAATGTTAAGAAACCAACATTGGATGCTAAATGAAGATTGTGTAAACATAAGTACACATCTGACAAAGTGACAAAAGGCTTGCAGGGGCCCAGCCTCCTACCTCCTGCTGGCAGCAAGACTTCAGGATTTGTTACCGAGTGTTTGCAGTGACTTTAAAGAACGCGGCTGTCGCCATCAAGTAGAATCTGTGTTTGTGGATGAGTGGTCCTGTAGCGCAGGGTGGAGTGGGACCATAGAGGAGGGAGTGTCGATCCTTCTCCTCCCAGCTAATGTATAGCCAGCCCGAGACAACGCCCTCTCAGGTTGGCAGCTATTGGGTTGGTTACCAAATGTGGAAGTCGCTTTAATTCTCTTGGCACCACCTTGCAGTCCTGCAGCACGGGGCCCTGCCATGCACAAGGTGCCCTGGGGTGGCGATGTTTTCGGAAAAGGAATTAAGAGCCAGCACCCTCCATGGCTGCCTGTGTCAGACGATTACAGAGAAGAATGACAAGAGAAAATGAAAAGGAAATGGGCTGACAGCCTGCAGAGTGGTTTTTCAACTTCAACACAAAACATTCAGTAGTAATTATAGAATAACCTTCATTTAAATGCAAATAAGCCTGTAATTAAGATAAGGGACCTACCATTTGCCAGCATTTTTTTGTTGTTTCTTTTTATTTTTTAAATTTTGGGGGTGACAATTATGGTTTCGCAGACATTCCTCTGTTTTATTGATGAGTAGTCATTATGTTTATGGATTGTGTTGTGACTGCAATATTTGGATAACTGCAGAGTAGAAATTAGTGTCCCTTACTTTCAGCTGCCCCCAGCAAAAGAAAAAAAGATGGGCGCCACGCATACTGTTGACATAAGCAAAACTTCCTAAGTGGGATGGCCCTGGACAGCGTTGGGTAATGTGCTGTCCCGGATCCCCAGGAGCCTGCGACAAATGCGTCAAGTCCAGAATCGCAGGCAGAGACAGCTCTCCGGATGGCTTTCAGCAGAGTGAGAGCAGTCCCCCTCACAAAGCATCGGCCATCTCACCAACTGCTTCCTCTTTGCTCAAAAATGGGCGCAATTGAGGGCAGGTTTTCAATGTCTTCTCAGCAGGCAAGCCAGAGTGGAAATGTGCCGACCGCATGTCCATATGTCCTTGTAGCCCAGGACAAATCCCTCGACCTCGTCTGCCAGATTCATACTGATCATGCCCCTCACTACCTGCTACTTATTCAGGTTCACTCACTCTTTGGGTTATGAAAAGGCAGAACCTTCCCCTTACACACTCCAGGCAGGCTAAACAGAAGTATATTCATTCATTTAATCGCCCCCACCACACAAACCTTGTATGTGTGTATACATCGCTATTTGTTTTTTGATACATGGATGGGTAGATGGATAGACAAACAGACAGATAGATAGATAGGTGGTAGATAGATAGATAGATAGATAGATAGATAGATAGTAGATAGATAGATAGATAGATAGATAGATAGATAGATAGATAGATAGACAGACAAATTACCAGTGCCAGATTCCTCAGATCCTCCTGGATGTTTGGTAGCACAGCAGTGAACAGCCACAGACCTGAAGCGTACCATTCATTCAACGCATACTAAGGACCTCTTTTGCAAACACACCTAGAAACCTCACTCTGAAGTGTGGCCCAGGCGGTACAAGCAATCTCTGCTGACCCTTTCTCTCAAACCTTTGGCACGGCTGGGGTTGAAAACTTTCTGAAGCAGAAAACATTGCAAACAGAAGGTTTTGGAGGAGCTGAAAGGTCCAGTAAGTTCAATTTATTCTTTTAATTAGCAAGGCAGTTGTCTTAATTATTCATTAGCCATCACTAATTTAATTTTTTTTTCTCCAAAAATACACAGAACTTTGAGAACTTCCAAACACTTTTTGTTCTTTACTATTTGTTTGGTGGGCAGCCTGGGTACCACCCTCTGCCATTCAGGAAGTAATCAGCAAGTTTCCTCTCCGGCTGTTTTGTCTTGCGCCTTTAATTATGCTAAGTAAGGAGACAGTATGTGCTTGGACTTCTTTTCTGAGTGTTTGGGACAATTCACATATGTGAGATGAAGGAAGACATTTTCATAGGTCACAAATGCATGGGGTGCGGGTGCAGGTTGCAAATTCACAGGGCTTGTCGCTCTTCATTCTAATTTTTTTTTTCTGCCTCCGTTTCCCAGCACCAACAGGATCTCAGAAGAAACAAAACAAGAGAAACAAAGCAAAAAACCTTGCCCATTAATGAACTCACCTCGCCTGGAAGGTGAGTCCTTAGCTCTCTCTCCTTGGACTCTGTTTATCTCTATTAAATGTTATCTGTTTGTCTGGCTACCGATGTTTCCAAGGGAAGCTCAGATGCCCTTGATAGAGTTTACACACTGCTACCTAAGACTGAAATGTATTTGATGGATTAACTGGAAACTTACAAAACTTTAATGTCTTTTTTTTTTCATGTGTCTAACTTTGTATCCTCTGGGGTGATTGTTAACTTCAAAAGCCATTTCAAGGTTCAATAAAACTAATGGAGGTGAGATGGACCTAGCAGAGCGTTCTGACTCCAGTACTTGCTACTCCTCGTAGCCCACAGGATGCACAGACTAACGATTCTGCAGCCCACGCAGACAATGCAAACCCATCCCTCATTTTAACGCGAATGACACCTCTTCCTAGGAGCCTTTTCTAATCTTCCCTGAGAATGCTAGACTTCAAAGTCCTTTCTTCAGGCTCAGTCTTCACAGGAATCAACTTCTCCCAAATGCTATGTGAATGCTCCCTCTCTTGTGAGGTAGGAAAAGGTTCTTAAAACTGTTGAGATGTTGAAAAGTGGCACTTGGGGACTCAACAGCAGCACCCTTATTCTAAGACAGGGGCTCCCATTTGTATTGTGGGACATCCTTTGTGCTGGGCACACCTTCCTTGGTATGTAGCTTTGAAACAGACATCACCCTTAGAAAGTCTTAAAATGAGAGGATTTATCTAAACTCAGATCTAGCTGTTGGACATTTCTCTTAATACTTAAGGATGTCTTCTTGAATATATTTTGGGAGAATATCATGGTGGGAGTGGGTTTTAATTGATTCCTTTGCCTGGAGCCTGAGAGTTCAAACGGGTGCCTAGGATTTAAGGGGAGACGAACAAGTTGCAGGACCTCTTGTCCTAAGTGGACAGTGAATCCCAATCGCACAGCAAGAAGGGCAAGAAGCACAGTGGTTACCCAAGGCCTCCATGACAGTGGATTCTAGAAGAGCTAATTGAAACTCCCCCCTCAGTCATCTACTGTCTTTCAGTTACGTATTAAAATATTATAGCGCCATGTTAGCTGTGCTTAGGGAGTTGTGAATGGTGGTATTTATGTCTGCACGTTGGTAGACGGGATATGGATGTCAGTTGCATCAGCGCGGGGAAGTAGCTGACAAATTTGAGGTAATGGGCAGAGAAACTTGAAGCAAGGGCTTGGAGGGAGAGCTCCAGTGAGGATGGATTTGTGCACCACTTCAGTGCTTTGGCCTGAGGAAGGAACCTGGGTTCCTATAGCTGGGCAAGAAAAAACTGCATGTATTAACTGGTTTCTATAATCCCTCCCTCCCTCCCTCCCTCCCTCCCTCCCTCCCTCCCTCCCTCCCTCCCTCCCTCCCTCCCTTCCTCCCTTCCTCCCTCCCTTCCTCCCTCCCTCCCTCCCTCCCTCTCTCCCTCCCTCCCTCCCTCCTTCTCTTCCTCTCTCCCTCTCCCCTCCTTCTCATCTCTCTCTCTCTTTTGGCTTTAAAAGATGGTCTTTCTACACAACCTAGGCTAGTATAGAACTCATGATCCCTCTGTCTCAGCCTCCTGAGTCCTGGAATACAGGTGAGTATCCCCTTACCCAGTGGGGGTTCTATCCCTATCTATCCATGAAGACCTGGGGAGAGAATTTGCTTATTCCTCATATTCTCTGCCTGATGGGACCAGATCAGTAGAAAAATCACAATGCAGTATTTTCTCACTTGCTGGGAAATGTAGTTTGGGAGGCAGGGTTACCTTAACCTGCGTGAACTAGTCAATCTTGGCAAGAACCACAAAGAAGGATAGGTGAACATAAAAGTAGTTTTCAGGTGCTCACCTAGATACATCTTCGTGATTTATTGCATCTAACTGAAGCTTTGGGGAAGTGCTCAGTTTCAGCTAGAGGGTTGTGAATGTCAATGTGCATCTACCACTCGAGGGCACAAGGTCCCTAAGTACACTTTCTGGGCTGCTCACGGGGCTGTGAATCCCAGATGAAGAAGTTTTTAACTAGGGAGAACCTGAACGAACAACAGCTATAATAATAAGCCCGAAAAACTCAACCAACCAACAACCACCTTCCCTCACTTCTCAGACCCCAACAAGCCTGCATTCGGAAACTGACGAGGCTGTGAAGCTCCAGTTCTCCTTCTGGCCCCTCATGGAACCCACCACGGCAGATGAAAGTGAAGCAACGAGGAGGAAACTCCTCCGCTGTGCAGGCTCTGCTCCTTGACGCTCTTTCGGGATCCTTTGTTTTCTCCAGCAGCTCGTAACAGCCTTGGTGGTTCCTACTGTTACCCCAGTTGGAATTTCACATCTCTTGTGAGTGAGAAAAACTCATTGAGTTTCCCCTCACTTCCCCCTGAAGGGGAAGGCAAAACAAACACACGTAAAAAATGACAGATATCTTCTTGGACACAGACGAATTCATCTCTTCCCAGGACATTTTATTCTCACTTTTGACAGCAGTCGTAAGACTTGGGCAGCACTCCCCCAAGGATGGTTCATTACAGATGGGGGAGGGGACAGTGATGGCCGACACGGCTCGAACTTATTGTCTGATGCGGTGAGAGCCACTGGGCAAGGAACACAGCCAGAAAGGCACATCATTGCTAGCGGGCACTGTTTATTGACCTTCTTGGCAAACACAGCAGGAGAAAAAGGACCCCTTCTGTGACTTCGTTGTCATCCTTGTCAAGTTCACTGTCCCTGGACAGGTCAGAGTCTACGAATGTCATCAGCAGCCATTCAGGGAGGGCCTACTATGTGTAGGGCACGGGACTGGCCCAAAGGAGAATTCAATGATAAATTAATGCAGAGCCTTTAGCCGGTTGAAGAGTCTAAATATTGTAGTGTGGTTTTGGTGGTCAGGTTAGGTGACTATGAGATCCAGATATGATCAAATATCATTCTGGAGGTTTCTGTGAAGGTGATTTTGGATGAGGTTGACATTTATGTTGGTAGTCTTTAAATAAGCTGGACTCCTCTTTTTAATGTGAGTGGGTCTTGTCCAGTCATGTTAAAGCCTGTATGAATTAAGAGGCTGGCTTCTGGGCTCAGGAGATTAAGGACTTGTGAAACCACAAAGACTTGAGTTTGGGTAGCTGGAACACCAATCCAAGCTTTGCAATAATAGTATGTTTCTGGAATCTCAGCCCTTCTCTGGTGAGACGAGAGGTCGAGGGGAGAAAATCCTTGAAAGCTTGTGGAATAGCTGACCTTTCTGTATGCAGCCCTGAACAATAAGAGTTCCTGTCACAAACAAGGGAGAGGATGAAGACCAACACTTGAGACTGTCTCTGATCTCCACTCATGTGCTCTGGCACCTGCTCAGGCACATACACACACAATACACACATACACATGCACAATACACACACACACACAATACACACATACACACACACACACACACACTTCCCCCATGTAAACATAAGGGGGCAGAAAGAGATAGGAAGAGGGGATGGAGAGAGAGAGACAGAGAGAAAGAGAGAGGCAGAGAGAGACAGAGAGACAAAGAGAGAGAGAGCGAGAGAGAGCGAGAGAGAGCGAGAGAGAGCGAGAGAGAGAGAGAGAGAGAGAGAGAGAGAGAGAGAGAATTTTTTTTTTTAAAGAGCTGACTTCCCACTTAATAGCTTTTGGATTTGTACTGTAATCTGAGCTTGTTCCAGGGCCTAGTCATCAGATTTGGGGTTTCCATCCTCCATAACTGTGTGAGCTAATTTCCCAACATTATTGTTTCTATATCATCACTTCTTAACCTGTGGGCTATGACCCCTTCGGCAAGCCCCTGTCTCCAAAAAATATTTACACTGTGATTCATAACAGTAGTAAGTTTACAGTTAAGAATTAGCAATGAAAATAATTTTATGGTTGGAGGTTACAACAGTTAGGGAGTTGTCTGTGACCAGGCTTTGCTTGGCCAATCGTTTCCGTCTCAAACCCAAAGGCAACATTGTTCCTTGGGTACTTGATGGAGAAATCCCTATTCTTGAGTTTCTAACAATAGTCGTGAATTTCTGCAAAAACAGTCTCACCTTGCAGGCTTTTTTGGATTTAATCAGTGAAAGTGATTGCAGAACACAGTAGCTCTTCTTTATCCATGGTTTTACTTCTGGGGTTTCAGACATTGGTGGCCCATGATTCACACATTGTGAACTCTACATTGTTGTGAACGGTATAATGCAATCTCACAGTATGCTCCTTCATTCGTACTGGAACATGAATCATCCACTGGCCTGACTATCCACAGCAGGTCTGCCACCCTCTTGCTAGTCACTCCGAAGCCACCTTGCTTACCTGATAATTGTCCGGGTATCACAGTGCTTGCGTTCAGATAGGCTCTATTTTACTGAAAAACAGATTGAGTGTACAAGAGCAGTGGCAGGGTTCTTCAGACATGCCGAAGGGAAGTCCTAAAATACTTCCCCTTCTTGTAGGGAAATGTGGTACAGTAGGGGTGTTGGGATATCCTGACTTACTAGGAAGCCAAGATATTCTTAGAGCCATGATAGTACAGCCCTGGGGGAAGGGGTGTTGAGCCGCCAATAGGGCAGCTCTGGAGGCCTGAGAGGCAATGAGACAGCTCAGCCCTGGAGGAAAGATATCCTGGGATGTGGTGGGGGATGGTCTCCTGGCAGGATATAGGGATACTGTTCCTCTCCTGGAGAGCTGCTATAGCTGAGTTCTGCTCTGTTCCTAGCATCCTAGCAGAGAGCTCTCTGCTTCTTCTCCGGCCCAAGATGTTTCTTCTGCTAACACTGTACTAAAGGGAAGCCCTCTGCAGAAATGTAGCAATCTCCTTCAAGTTGTTGCTTTTCCTCACTTGGCCTTCCTCAGTTGGCTTAAGGAACATCCTAGCAAGTTCTTCTGTTGTGCTCCCCCTTACTAAGGCCCCCTAGGGAGCGTCTCAGTAAGGTTTTTGGCTCAGCCCCCTAAGAGCCATCCCAGCCAGATTCTTCGGCTCTGCACCTGCCAATGAAGGTCACTCAAGGCTCTTTTGAGAAAGAGATTTATTTGGGAAGGAGGAGTCCAGGAGGGTGGCTGCCTCTGCCACTTGATGACTACTCTTAACTGAAGGGGTGGAGAGGCTTATATAGGGCCTCTTAGGGGTGGAGTTTTCCCAGAGAGACTGTGTGTGTGTGTGTGTGTGTGTGTGTGTGTGTGTGTGTGTGTGTGCATTAATTTTCCCTGCTCAGGGATTGGTCAGTTTAGTTGGTCAGGGGCAAAGATGACTCTGACTTCATGGCCAAACTGTGTTCCACTGGTCCTTTTTAGCTTTTTGACACTAATCTTAGGACCAGGGCATATTTCTTTCACTGGTTCTAATTCTAGGAACAAAATGTGTTTCTTTGGCCAAGGCACATGTCTTTAGTTCTGAGTTCAGGGATAAAGATCTTCCTTTCCCTGCCCAGGTCTCAAATACAGGGTGTGTTTCTTTCTCTGACTCTGGGTTCAGAGTCATGGTGCTCAGTGATTGGTCGATTTCCTGCTCCAGTTGTCCCTTTTACCCTACGCTTTCTTCCCTTTCTTTCTTTCTTTCTTTTTTCTTTCTTTCTTTTTCTCAGTACTTGGGGTTATATGCTAGACAGACATTCTGACACTGAGCTGCATGCCGTTCTCTTTTGCCTTTTAAATTTTGAAACAGAGTCTCAGTAACTTTCCCATGCTGTAAACACCTGATCTTGCTGCATTCCTGTCCTGAGTAGCCGGATATTTTTTTCATGGACATAAACTGAGTTCTTTGAATGAAAAGATGAAAACAAAAATAATGTATATGGGCCTTGACGATCCATGGTAGGAACAAATGGAAAAGCACATTGCTTGTAGGGTTTGGTGCTATACGCAGGCTCAAACATCCCTGTAGGCTGTTAGGGCAGATCTCCTGTTCCTCAAGGTTCTTCTGTCTCCCCATGTTTGTCAGATATAAAGTACTTAGCTCACATATGAGCACAATTAGTGTGAGCACCGTCTATCGGAAGGTCTCATGTCTTGCTTAGGGGTTGTGGGAAATAAGAGCAACTTGTAAGTCAGCATGCCTGTGTCTTGTTGGCTTCCTTCAGTTTCTATCACAGAAGTCTATTTACAGTCTCCCACAGAAACTTGCTCCTCTCCAGGACTTCAGCCACTGTGGACCCACTCACGGCCACTATGGTCAGGTCGCTCAGCCTCACACTCCTATCTAGTATTTCCGCATCTCCTCTTAGGTGTCTCATGGGTTCTAAAAACACACCACCCTTTCAGAAAAACGCACATCTTGTCTCTTTCTTGTGTTCTGTTTCTCAGCGAAGGTGCCCCTAATCCCAGAATTGTGGGCTCATTAATAGAGCTTAAGTTTCCTTTTCCTTTTTCTCACGGTGTTAGTACACCTCCTCATCTGCTCAGGACTGGGTTATTATAGTATCTCTTTCTCTTTTTCCCTTTACCCTCCCACTGCTAGTCTAATGACCTTTCCAACGTGCAAATTGTCGGCTACCCACTTAAATCCTTTAATGGCTTTCCATCAATTTCAGGATAACGTTCAAACTTCTCAGCATGGTCTATTAGCTGTCTACTGCTGCATAACGGAAAAGAAAAACTGGAATACTTATCAGTTTAAACACAAACATACTTTCTGAGCTTCAGGAATGCGGGAGTGGCCTGAGGATTTCTTATGAAATTGTAGCCAAGATGTCGGCATGGGCTGCGATTTCTGAGCACAGGGTACTTTGCTTCCAAGCTCATTCACATGACTGGGACTGCCCATTTCTTACTCTAGTGGTGCTGTCTTTAGTGGTGGCTAATCTTGATTGTCAGCTTGATTGAACTAGGAATCGCCTAGATTAGTGGAGCTCACTTTGGGGTGTGTCTGTGAGAGCATTTCCAGAGCCAGTTAGATCGTGGAGTCTCTGATCTAATGAATGGCTTAATCCATTGATCTAGTGAATGACTTAATCCATTGCTGGATCCATTTGAATAGGTTGTTGGGAGGTTCTGAAACTGTGAGAGATGGTGTAGTTAGAAGATGAATCTCCTGAGTCGTTCAGTGCTTGGACCATATACTATTGCCTTCTCATAAGAAGCTCTACAATTTTTCAATTTTTGCCTAGATAATTCTCTTCTGCCTTGTGTGACCCCTCTCCTGATACAACTTTCTCTTGAATAGTTCTCTGTGTTTGCACAATCTTCAAAACTCACTTCAATTCTTCTACTATATATTCTATTGCAACTATTGGTTCACGTATCTCCTTCTTTCTGTTGGCTCTTCTTGAGCTCAGAGATTCTGGTATCTTATTAGCACTTTATTCCAAACCTCAATGTGGCAAATCCTGATGTGGATTTAATAAATATTTGTGATTAATATGTGAATGCATAGTTCACTACTGAGTATGAATCTTAAAGGGAAAAGAATATCAGCTCTTCTGTTGAGTTCTAGTGTATCTCACTGTTTTCGGGGGCAGGGAGGTGGGAAGGAGAATGTCAAGTTCTCTCTCTGTTCTGTGCAGCTCTCAGTTGAGTGGCTCAGTGGAATTCAGCTACTGGGCAGGCTTGCCTGTTCAGTTAAAGATGGCTTCACTTGTGACTGGCACCTTGTTAACTGTAACTCAAAGATCAGTCTCAGCTTGGAATGACTATGTGCGTACTCACCAGAATAGTGGCCCCAGGGAAACATGCCTTTTCATAAGGCCATTATAGATTTCTAGAGAGTGTTTCAACAAAGTGAGGCAGAAGTTTCAAGGCTTCTGGCCTCATCTTGTAAAGATCACT
This sequence comes from Myodes glareolus, assembly GCF_982192425.1. NCBI lineage: Eukaryota > Metazoa > Chordata > Mammalia > Rodentia > Cricetidae > Myodes > Myodes glareolus. The sequence continues at coordinate 95,758,181 of NC_142029.1, forward strand.
TACCTGGCACTTATTGACTCAAGAAAGTTGTAGAGTTCGTCCATATCCAAAGAGAGAGAGGAATGACAAGATCCTGAATAGTGCATAGTATGGTTCTGTGAGAGCCAGGTGTGAAGAGGAAACTCCCACAATGATAATACAATTAACTATTACCATATTTTACCTCTGCTGTTCCTTTAATATGTGACTTTAAAAGAATTTCATCTTGCTGTTATGAATAAGAGGGAAATGGTAGGTCTTCTACTGTACTGTATGTGGCTCGGTACCTGGATGAAATCACATTTATTTACCATCAGCCCATGTCCATATTAAAGGAAATCTATGCTGACAGAACCCAGGGTTGTGCTCCTTGGACTGCAACAGGTCGATGAACAATTGGACCAATGTTCTCCATTGCCATGGTATCTCTTTCCTAGGAGGTTTATGGAAGAACATGGGGCTGTTTTTGATTGTCACAATGATAATCATATGCTATCGCTGATATTTAATTGCATCTTGCAATCTGTGGGAGAATCCCATACAACAAAGAATTTTCCTGTCCAAAATTTCATTAGCAGTCCTGTTGAGAACCATGGAACACATAAAGATATGCCTTTCAAATTTGCAAATGTCACAACCTAATATGATTATGATAGGAGGGAACTGGCTCAGTCGCACATTATATCAAAAAAGTAGATATTTTATTTTGATGGAAGTCTAACAAGAGCCAACACTAGGATGTGCCTGCCAAAAAATTACTGTTATCTTAAGTTATAGTAATGAAAATTTTAGTTCAGCGCATAGGAAGCTCTGTTAATAGAAATTTTAGACTGTTGCATATTTTTCAGAACACTCTTGAAGGTGATTTTTATAACTGACTTTAAAAGTGACATACCAGGGCCACTAGGAGGACAAAGTGTACAAAGGTAATGTCATATGAACAAGAAACATGCAAGCTAGCTTCAAATATATGTACTATCTTCTGGAAATATTTGGCATAACCTTTGATATCCTAGAAAGAAAATTATAATAAATGAGGGAAGACTTCCCTGACAAACCAGGTAGGGTGTTTGTTTATATTTTGTTTTATTTTTTAAAAGGCTATCAGTCGGGTAGGGAAGCAGGTGCCCACAAATCCAGCATTTGAAGGCTAAGGCAAGAGGATGAAGAGTTTTAGGGCCAGCCAAGCTTACATAGAGAGACTCTGTCTCAAACACCACACACACACACACACACACACACACACACACACACACAGAGAGAGAGAGAGAGAGAGAGAGAGAGAGAGAGAGACAGACAGACAGACAGACAGACAGACAGACAGGCAGGCAGGCAGACAGGCAGGCAGACAGGCAGGCAGAATCTTACCTCCCTCGTGTGATAATAACCCTGCTTAAGGATGTTCTTACAGAGTATAGTCAGAGACTATGAGTGACCTATAATGAATTACATACGTGAAGGGGCTCTGTTTGAAGTGGTGCCTCTAGTTGGCCTTTCATCATCATTATTATTTTATGATTCATGGTCTTGTTCAGGACTATAGTACATCCCACCTCCCTAATAATGTCCCAGCCCTCAATACTTCACTGTAGCTTTTGTAACCCAAAGAAGTCCCTGAAAATGACTAATATTTTGTTTGTTCAATCATAAAATAAGAAATCACCAGTGTCTGGCCCTTGTGTAATGGGATAGCCATGATAATCCCATTACATAGTAGTTTTAAACTGTAACGTTCTTGAAAAGATACGGAATTATTTATTTTGCTTCCACAAAAGCTGTGAACGATCAATATGCATTTCTATTACTGTCTTGTATTTGAAAGAGTGTTTTACAATTCTTTTAAAAAGTCCGTTCTAATGACTTGTAATTGTTTTCTGCTTTCTATAAGGTGTGAAGGTCTCTAATGGCTGTCAACAGAGTGTCCTGTGTAGTGACTTAATTAGCACTTACCATTCTCTTATTGGTTGGCCTATATTTGGTCCAACAGAGTCCAGCTTTTGAACCACGGGAAGTGACAAGAAGAGGTGAAAGAGAGTTGTGTTAGATAAGCTTTCACTTAAATGATGTTTATTTGGGGGAAATGTCATCACATTATCATCAAATACACAGATTACTGCGTGTGTCTTGACCTCTCCCCTCTTACTTTGAGACGGCTCCACTTTTGGAATAACCCAACCCCCACCCCCATGCTTGTTATGAGAATTTATCAGAAGGAGAAAGAAGACATCAGCTGAAGCTTGCTTTTGTTGTTTATGAGACAACCTAAGTGGGCAAATCAGCTTCAAGACCGTCTACATTCAGAGAGAAGAAACCATATTAGTGTTCATTTAATGTTTAATTAAATCTGTTCCAGCAAGTATGCTGGCTTTAGGTTGAATTTATAGTCCACTAATGTTAGAGTTTAATGCAGTCTATCTACATTTTATGGCACATTGGGGTCTCCTGTATAATCAACATGTACAATACACTTATGCCCATTTTATGTGAGCTGGAACACAGTTTTAGTATTTTACATAATTATAGAAGTTTGTAGTTAAGTGTCTGCTCTTGCATCATATCGTTAGTGATATTTGTGATTTACTGGATGCCAAGTTCTTGATGTGGAACACAATTCCCAATGATAGCAATCTTCCTACAGAGGGAACGCTCTCTGATTTCTCACTTTACTTTCAAGAATGAGATTTCCAGGAATGAAACTAGAAAATGAGGCAACTGAATGCATCTTCACTAGAGGCAAATTTTGTTTTGCTTTAAAAAATACATGTATATAAAAATATAGATTGTATACTATCTTTAATACATATATATTTAATATGTGTGTGTGTATGTATGAGTGTGTGTGTGTGTGTGTGTACTAAATATAGTGAAAAGAGTACTTCACACGATAAAAGCAAACAGGACCCACCCATGGGAGTAAGAGTGACTAGGCACTACCCAGAGGATGAACTTTAATAGCTCCCACACAGTCCCAGGATGTCCTTTATTTTATTATCAAAGCTTTCCCACCACAAGTAATGAAGACGAAGGGAAATTTGTGAATTTCTTGTCCAATCCTATACTATGGATAGAAAGAAATAGCAGGGTCCAGGCGCTGCCTGAACATCCTTCCCTGAACGGTAGAACTTGGGAAGCTGGGAACCAGACTGGAGCTTGGGTCTGAGTTCAATCCCAAGATGACTGTTATTGTTCACCCCACCCCCCAACTGTGTCAGTGCAAGGGTTGCTGAAGGAAGTCTGAGACACCATTGTTCATCCAATAGAAGCCCTCTGCCCCGGAAACGCCTCCCAGCCCTGCTTTGCAGGGGTTCCGTTTAGAATCTATGGTCTTCCGATCATATTGATTAAAGTCTTGGGATTTCTAAACCTCTTCTTAAGAAGTGAGCTGCCAGAGGAAAAATAAATGTGATCGATACCCTTGCCTGTAAGATCTGCCCCTTGCGACGGCTACCCGCTTATCCTCTCTAAACCTCCTGGGTCCAAGGCCTCCCAAACCCAGATTAACTGGTTACTCTATACTTATTTATGCTTCATCGGCCGATATCCCTCAGCAATAGTAGCAGCGGCCTTGATTTGTTTTCTAGTTTTACAGCTGTGTTGCTGGGAGAGGTAGAAGGAACATTTAATTTGGCATTAAATTCTATTCCGGGGCCTCGTCCCCTGTGGCAAAGGTGATGTGGATGGTTTGCATTTATGATTTTTCTCAGTTCGACTCATTTTTCCGCCCAGGGAAAGTTTTCGCTGGAGCTCTTCTTGCTTCTCTTGCCATTTGAGTTCTGATTTCACATAGCAATCTTCACAGGGTGCGACAGTCGGCTGTCCCTCTGTACCCAGGCTACCACGTTCCAGCCGAACTGTTGCCAACAACCTGCTTCCTGCATATGACGGCAAAGGCCAGGGAGCCTTTGAATTTCGAGCAGGGTTCTATTCTTGAGGGACGTGGTCTGTGTCGGGCGGATGATGAGGGAGACTTCGCATCCAATCTGCCTGCCAGGCAAAAAGATTCATTTTTTTCTCTTTCCTTTCCTTTCTGCATTTTCCTTCTGATTTCATAGTGCAGGTCTCCAGAGAGGGTCTGCTTTCACACCCCCTTCTTTGTCCTTGAGTCACCTTGGGCAGGGCCGACCAGCAGCTTGTTTTGTACATTAGCGTGTCAGCATCAGAATGCATTGAAATTTGTGGTCCTCTCCGGCAGAGAGGTTTTGAAGAGCCTTGGGGTTTTGCTGAGGCGCTCTTGGCCCCCAGACCTGCCAGCCGCTCCCATCTTCTCAAGACCCTGCAATTTGGAATATTGTCCACACACAATCAAAAAGTTCACCCTCAATTGCCTCCCTCTACCCAAGCACTGACCACATTAACCCTGTCATCTTTGTTGCTTGGCCTCTGTCTAGTCTCTGACTTTGCAGCATCTTTGGCCAGTGGTGTGTGTGTGTGTGTGTGTGTGTGTGTGTGTGTGTGTGTGTGTGTGTGTGTAAATGAACTGCAGAAGGAGAAAACAGGGAAGGATCTCCTTGAGGAGGTGGTGGTGGGGCTTCTGGAGTCACCTCAGGGTTCTCTCCCTCTGCTTGTCCCTTCTAAGGTCTCTTCTTCACTGGTCAATTATTTTTTTCCACCTAGGCAGGCTGATAATTATAAGAAGTGTGATGTCCAATAGAACCAAGAATCCTCTGCTTCTGCAGCTTTTGTTTCTTATATTTGTGACAGCAAAGGAATAAAAAGGAGGGAACACCACAATTAAATTGCTAACCCTACACAGGGTAGGTGACTGCAGACAAAATTAATTAAATTGGAGAAGAAGAAAAAAAGAAAAGAACAAAGAAACAAAACAACCCAACAATTAGCACCCATGCCACATCTATTTTTATAATTCCACAATGTATTCAGAATCACAAGTGTATCAGGACACGATGAAGCCCGAATCACTTCTATTGTACACATAGAACTTTCATATGGGTATGTTTGTCTGTCTGTCTGTCTGTCTATCTATCTATCTATCTATCTATCTATCTATCTATCTATCTATCTATCTATCTACCTACCTATCTATCTACTTGTACCGCTGATTAGAAACCCCAGGATCTACAAGCTAAGACACTGTGCATGCTCCCAGGATCTACCACTAGATGGAACCCATGCAATGCATATACACAGCCCCAGGGGCTTAGGGTAGCTCAGGAAACCCGGGTCTATGAGCTAGAGGGCACATTTGAAGACAGTGGTACTTTGTTAAGAGACTCCAATTCCCTTCTAGATAACCAGAGCCCAACCACTGTTGCATGCACAAGTCACACACACACACACACACATACACACACACACACAAATATACACTCAATTTGTTAGAGATTTGATCGTGCCCCATTGGTTGGTTGCCTTTGTTATTTCAAGGCATCTCTGCCATTGTTGAAAGCTTCCCAGTTTTGGTATCCTCCTTTGGCTTCATATATACAGAGTTTCAATATAATTAGCTGTCTAATTGCTCGCCCACACTGAGCCCATGCGTGTGTTCCTAACTATGATTATTTAAAAGTTCCTGTTTGCCATTCTTTGTTCTCCATTTCCTCGAGTTGAAGGGCCCAGGGAGAGATTTCAGTAGACACTCCTCTGAATCGTACGTTTCCTCTGGTCTCCTCCTGCCAGGTTTGAATCCAGGCAAGTTCTGCACCTATTTCCCAGCATTCTATGTACCATCTCTCTCCAGTAGCAAAAGGTACAAGGAGGATGTGGCTGCAGCACCTGCTCAGCGCCTGGAAGGATGGAGCTCCCGACTTTGCATATCTAGCACTGACATTATATTCCAGGTTAAACCCACGCAACTGGTTTCTGTAGATCTCTACTGAATTGTCCACTGGCAGTCCTATTGTGTGCACAATGGAACCCTTATCCTTAGCTCCAGTCTCGGTCTCTCTGCTACTTTATGTTTTGCTCAGGACAGAAACTTGAGGATCTTGACACTCTCTCTTTTACTGCCAGTTGTACCACTGAATTTGATCAGTTTCACTTCCTCCCATCTCTCTACCCACCACGTTTTATTTACTCCTATTGATACTTGATACAATGCCCCCATTCTCAACTAATGTGTTGCAGAAATTCTTAGTCTTGAGATCCTGACCCCGTCTGTTCCATATGCTCAAGGCTCTCACTCACATCAAAGCTTCAAGGACTTCCGGACACACTTGGCTCCTGTTTTCTCAGACCCTCACCTCCAGGACACTGTTCCCGCCACACCCAGCTGCGGGGGCCCCTGGGGCCATGCAGCCATGTGGTCAGGAAGAGTAGAGACTTTTCTTCCTTGTCTGAAGAGACAAACAGACAACATTTTTTTAAACATGCTTAAACTTTGCATAGCAACCTCTCCTTTATGTTACCAAAGCCTAGGGAAATAGCTCTGTCAGAGCCCTTTACATGGGTCCTTGAAATCACCTCTACTTGTAGGGTTCCTGATAGAAGCTGTAAGCTCCACAGTGCCATGGGCCATCCAGTCCCTCCTACATCCCCATCTGGAGATGTGTGTGTATGTGTGAATGTGCGCATGTGCATGTGTGTGCGTGCATGTGTGTGTGTGCATATGTGTGTGAATGTACATGTGTGTGTGTGTGTCTGTGTGTCTGTGTGTAAGGGTAAAGGATAGAGGAAAGATGGGATGGAGGAAAGGAGGAAGAGAAGAAGGCAAGAGAGAGGGAGTGGTGGAAACAGGGCTATTTCTGAGGCTCCCAGCAGGTCCTTGTTCTCTCCCTTTTAGTTAATTATTATCTAAATGAAGACCCGCAGGGCACATGGCATTTTGCTTGAAGCCTGGGGAAAGCTACCTACAAAGTAAAATATTCATAAAGTATACAGATGTCATACACAGCAAATACATACCCTGAAGGTGAGGAGACATCTGAGAAAGAGGAACTAGGCAAATTATAGGACTGCAAATCAGAGCAGCGCCAGCAAGAGCTTAGGATTCTGTGTATACCTAAACTATTGCCGTCATGATAGGAAAATCTGTACTTGTTCATGTTCAGACTGGAGCGTGGGTACAGGGCTTTCCCAGTGTGATAGGCATGAGGAAGTGCTGTGTTTTCCGTAGAAAAGGTTACCCCGTTGTGGAATATGTCTTGATATTCAACCCCAGGCTCCCCTCTTCTCTAGTAGCCACCTCATTTGTAGAGGACTGGCTCACCCCTTGACATTCTCTTCCTAGTTATAGCAGGTAGCAGCATAGAGGCCCAGCACCCAAGTATAAAGGCCAGTACCCCAACATAAAGGCCCAGCACCCAAGTATAAAGGCCAGCACCCCAGCATAGAGACCCAGCACCCCAGCATAGATGCCCAGAACCCCAGCAGAGAGGCCCAGATCCCTAGCATAAAGGCCTAACACCCCAGCGTAGAGGCCCAGTGCCCCAGCATAAAGGCCCAGAACCCCAGCTTGACCAAAGGAAAGGTAGCTAGGCAATGGTCAGTCCAGGGCTCTCTGAAGGTGGCTGATACTTCATCAACAGTGCAGCGTAGCTTGTGATCTTCCCAGTCCTCCTTTCTCATTGTCATCTCACATGTATCCCTGACATCACTGGCTACACATCATGCCTAAACTCCACGAATCTGCTTGAAGAAACTCACTTGCTGGCATACTAATCTGTGACGGTTCTAAGTTGTTGTCTGAGGTACGTTATTTTCTGACCCAGTCAAGGATCTCTCCAGTGGAAGCTGGCAGACTCCAGAAGCCTTTGGCACCAAGTGGGCTCTAACAGCCGACATCTAAATACTCATTGGCAGAAGGGGAAGGCACTAGTGGGTACAATGCATCGGAGAGGCCGAGAGAATATTAGCTTCAAGGATAACAGAATGGATGGCTGTTGCTAAGGGTTATTGACACGCTACAAGATGAAAATAAACAGCCGAGAGTAATGGGCCACTACAGCCAGGTGCAGGAGCCAGAGGGCATCTTTAGTTGCAGACACAGAAACTCAAGCAGACTTGCTGAAGAAGCTGAGGATGAAGCCTGAGCATGCCAGGTAGAGGAGGAAAGCGTCAGCGACTTGCTAACTACTCCAGATGGGCAGCTGCTGTTTCAAGGACTGGACCCTGCTTAGGAATTCCTGGGCTCCTAGCCGACTGGTTAGGCTGAGAAAACTAAGAACAGAAGACTGGCAACTTGGAGTCCTAGGGTTAGAGAATGAAAATAGGTATACAGAAGGATCCCCCCAGGAAGATCTTTTGGATATGTGTCACTGTCTGCCTGTGTCCACACTCCAGGGAAGAGCAACCTACCTTAAAGACAAAACAATGACCCAGCAAGCAGACATTAGAGACCGACATAGGAAGAAAACGACCGCAGTGACAAAGACCAAGGTCATACATGGGGACGAGTAAGACAGGTCCCACTTATCCAGACTTCTTTGTGTCATTTCTTTGTTCAACCTTGCAGTGACATATGCAAGCGTTGAGTCTAGCGTGCCATGGTTCCTCAGGAAAGACACCTGGGCACCGGTGGCACATTCACTGCGTTAGGTCCTTTCCACCTTGAAAGAGCCTAGGCTGCACCTTCAGACACATAAGTAAAGCATGGGTTTGACTGACACTCTGGTCTCAGCACTGCTACCAGAATCGCACATTTCACTGTGATAAGCCAGGAAACACAGTTTATGCTAAAAAATAAAATGGGTAAAAGATCAGTCGAAATGGCACATGTCTCGTTCCCAAAGTCACCAGACTCCTGGGGTACTGGTGCTGGCCATAGAAACCTCTGTAACATTAGCTTGGAGACAAAAATTATGCACGGTGGGCTGTTTTCCTCAAAGATTTCATATAATCACTGCATCAAAAATCTTCACATGGGGTGGGGACCTGACTGGCTCCTTTAAGATAGGTCTTATGGCGATGAAAAAGTCTGTGCAGCTCTGGGCTCTGCAGGGCCGGAGGTCTTGATACTATTGGTTTTACTTTCGCCTTGGTATATGGCAAAATTTCTACTGAATTATAAGCTGTAGTTGCAGCCTTGATACTTTGGGTACCTTGTGTTAATGAATTAATGGAGAAGAAGAGGCGTCCCCTGTTTAGCGTAAGTAAATCATCCTGTAATTAGGAGGGGGTAAGCTTTCAGGAACAATGGGTCAGAGAGCAATCCGCACGGAATTTAGTACTGCTGCCTTGCCTAATTGAAACTGCAAATGGACAGGTCCGGCAAGAAAGCCTCCGAAGGCCACTTGGTCATCAGAGAAGCAGAGAACCTTCTTGGATTAGAGTCGTGTCAGTCTCTGTCTTTGTGACGAAGGTAGAGGTGCTAACCAAAGAAGTCTACATTGCATTGTGGAATGAATACTGAGGATCAGTTGCACCTCAAGCCCAGCAAACTATAGGTTGTTCTAACAGCGTGCCTGTCCTATGCTTCTTCGGAAGACAGGACCACAAAGCCTTCTGGGGGAGATGCAACATGAATAGGAGGAAGAAATGAATCCAAGTGGCAAAAGACCTGTGCTAGAGGCAGTGCATCACCCAGTTCCTCCTAAAGATACCGTCTTCCAAGAAATGAGATTGCTACTATTCTGTTCTCATCTCTAGGGTGTGTCTCAGTTGAAAGAGTTATGTCATCTGAATCACATTATTTCTGACATGCTCTGTTTAGTAGTGAGAAAGGGGCAGCACAAAGGACCCATGCTGACCACTTGTGTCCAACACAAGAGATCCTGGCGGACGATTAGCTTAGTCTTTTTTGAGTGTGTATCACCGACCTTCCCCTGTCCTTTCCTTCTCATTGCCTTTCTCTCTCAGTTGCTGACCTTTTATGGAAACCTTGTACTTCAATTCGTGTCCTCCATCCTGCTTTTAGAGAACCAGCGTGTGGCCCTATCTATTAGTGCAAGCCTTTCTGCCTCCGGCATGGAGACTTCCAGGCTCTTAGGATGAGCTTCAATTGGCCAGCAGTGAGAGTCCGGCGAAGATAGCCTACTTTCTCCTCGGTGGACCACTTTTCCAGCTCCTGCTCGGTTCTGAAACGTGGTACAGAAATCCTGGGCAGGAAATAGTCTATCTTTAGTTTCAAAGTGAAAATCTCCTATTAATCTTGACCACACATCTGCTCTTTGCCACATATCCATTTCTTCTCATAGATTCACTGTGATCCTTTCAGGGAATTGAAATTCAATTCAGTGAAGGAGCTTTAATCTAGTGTTCCTGTGATTGGGGCAGGAAATAGGAGTGAAGCTTCTGCGCAGGACCAGGTGGATAAGAACCAGACGGCTTGGTGAGCAGACAAGGGTGAATCAATGTACACGCGGATCAATGTGCGCATCTGAAAACAACAGTCTGGGGAAAGGAATAAGAAGAACTGAGGCAGACCGAGGGAATGTCTAAGAGCCACTGGGCCGCTTCTGCTGTTCCATCCTCCAAGGTCTTAGATCCTCCCTGAGGAAACTCCTAGTCAGATGAATTGACAGATGGGCTCTGGATTCTCCAGAGTGGTACGAGGGGATCGGGTCCTAGACTCCTGATGGAGTAGTAATGTTCTATGAACTTGACCAGAATGTGATGGGAGATGCCAAGTGCTTAGTTTTCACTTCCGTTGGATTTTTCAGGCAGGATGTTGCTCTGATGGTGACTACTGTGGGAATGAGCATCCATCAGGGTGGCCTATGTTAAACCTCAGGACCATATTAATGTATAGCCTTGAACTTCCCCTTTTGGGTATTTCCAAAATACCCAAAATACCCTCATTCTTCTTTCTAGGGTTTCACTTGCCCCCTTTCCTCTATCAAAAGTCAACATAGGACTTTGACTCATTTTTTTCCAGGGAATTTAGAAAGGGCCAATAGATATTTACTGAGTTCCTGCTAAGTGAGAGTCACTATCCTTAGTGTGGTAGATGATATTAAATCATTCATTCTCCACAATCATCATGAAGCCGGTACTATTCTTATATATAGCAGGTACTACTATTAGCTCTACTTTAATAGGTCAAAACCAAGTAAAACATGGAATTTAGATCTCTTTCCCACGGCCGCCATGTTGGTCAGTCTTAGAGACAAAAATTAGATAAGACATTCTGGTTCCCAACTGTGTTCTTTCCTGGTAGAAAAAAATGGCCACAAAAGTGTAAACAAACGAACCAACAAAAATCCCAAGACAAAGTGAGCACTGTCAGAGCATCCTCTCAGATTTTCACACCTGAGACTTCACATGGGCAGCCTCCTTGAGGATGTCTCCGGTGAAGAACAAAGAATGGTACTTATTTCTATTGAGACGAAATTCTTCCAGCACTTCCACGTTAAAGGAGTGTTGTATGTGAATGCCCATTGCTGCTGCAGACTGGAGGGAGAGGACGAATCTATTCACAGACTTACTTTTGTCCTTGCAGTCGGCTTTGTGTCAATCCTGACTGCCTGTGAAGGCTCTCAGAGAACCAGGACTTTCTCTCTTCCTCCTTCCTATGTGCAACATGGTACCAGGTGTTGATGTGTTTGATTGTCTACTGGTGTTCTAACACAAAGCATCAAAACATAGCCTGTAATGAGGTGTGTGGCTTTGTTTCAGATCTGGGGAGGAAGTTGAGGCTGGTGAGAAGACACAATCTGTCGGAAATGCAGGGCACTTTAACATGCTCTGTGCGCTCAAGTATCCTGTTCCCACAGAGATCCTTCGACACTTGAGATTCATGAATATCTTACAATCTGTGATGGTTTTGTGGGGGTGCCAAACGTGTTTTCAAGAGTACATTTTGATATAAAAAGAAACTATAGTTTAAAAAAAAGTTCTCAAATTTCATCCACGGAAATAGGACATAAGTACTTCTGACATTAAGGTTGTCAAGAAGGTTAGATGGGATAAGACAGAAGCCCACCGTGATTTCTAAAACATCTTAGTAATGGGGCACGGGAAGCACTTGTCATTTCTTCTCTTCTGAACTTGAGAACATAAGCTGCAGAAAGGAAGGAGCTCAAATAGGACGACATGTGTCTGTCTCAGCTTGGTTCATGGGGATGTGGGCCTTGAGCACAGGGATTGAGTGTGAGTAGTTCGTTTGACATGAGGGATCAGGATGCAGTAGTGGAAGAGTATTTGAATGGAAGAGGGAAAGGGGCGAGGAAAGCTATCACCAGATACATCGTGAGCACGCTACTTCTGCAACTAGGACTTAGGTCCCTTGGATTAAGCATTACCATCAGTTCTCTTACATGGCGGTTAATCACGTTCTTGTATACAAAGCAAGCTCCCAGGCAGTTGCAGCTGCCGGCACTAGGAGGCCTCCTGCCTGTGTTAGAGCAGTGAGAGGCAGGGGAGCAATGGGTGGGGCCGTGTGCTGTTGACAGTGTCTGCTCTAGCAAATTGTGGGCTAGACAGTCACGTGCATTGTCTATATTCAATTCTAAGTCATTCTAATGGGTCCTAAACATAGCTTCTCGCTAGAATTATCTACAAAGTGTAAAAAAAAAAAAGTCAGACTTCTGGGACCCATATTTGGGAAATTTTAATTCAGTATGTCTAGGGCAAGGTCTGAGACTTGACATTTTTCGAAGGTTCTTGAGGTAATTCTGATGCTCAGTCATTTTGGGAGACATGGCAGTGTTAAAACCCATTCAAAGTAGGTATTGTAGTGAACTGACTTGATGTGTTCAGTATAAAATTTATACAATATTACATCAAGATTGTGCTGGAAGCAGAATTTCCACCCAGTGCTCATTGCTTTACCACCATGTCACACCGCTTTTTCAAGGACCCTTTTCTCTTGCAGAGGCAGGGAGCCTACCTGCGGAATTCCATGGGACAGGGTGGAGTTGATACCCACGGGTCAGGCATAGATCTAAAGAAACAAAAGGGAATGACCAGGCATGGTAGGCATTCAAACCACAAGAAATAGTTACCTAGCCTAGATCTGAGGACATCCAGGAAGTAGTTTTGGGTAATCTGGAAATTCACAAGAAACTCTGTGGGGATATGCACGGACTTTTGGGGGGGGGTAGGGAGGAGAGAGGGAGGGAGGAAGGGAGGGAGGGAGGGAGGGAGAGAGAGAGAGAGTGTGTGTTTATGGTGACTTGCATGGACGTGAACTCTTTAAGGGAAAGATGTTGCTTTATTCCACTTTATCTCTGGTAGTTCAGCAAATCTGAATCGGACCAGCTGAGCTGTATGGACAGAGAAAGGGAGAGGGCCGGTGACGATGCCCTGCCTTCAGAACACAAAACCCAAAGCAGCGGTTGGTGAGTTCCCCTTCCTCCCTAGCAATCCCCTTAGGTGCATCTTAGGCGACACAAAAATCTTCAAGGAAGAAAGTAGCACAGTGCATTTAGAATTGTTTTAGACGTTAGGAAGACCATGAGATTTATAGCAGTACATTCCTTAGACACACCCTCAGCTCCACCGACTTCCCTGTCTCTCTGCCCTCTGCTTCCTACCTCTGCTTTGTTCTACTGGTTCCCCCAGCAATGAATTCTTGCTATGCTTTGAGGTACTGAAGATCTTTGTTTTAATAGGAATTCCCAGAGCCTAATGGTCTTCTGGACTCTTAGGTCTGTGTAGCTAAAGGAAGAACTTTAAGGATTTTTAATTTTTTTTTAAAGAAGCTGCAAGGGGAGGTATTTTTGGAAACCTTCATATTCATGCTTGTGTTCCTAAAAACTCGTTTGCATTCCTATCCAGCCCGTGCTTATCCTGCATTAGTGTATTCACAGCATTCTATTAGATGCTTTCGCATTCATTGTGTCATCCAGTTTAATCTGCAGAGCAACTCCTAGGCAGGCGTTGGGATCTCATATTTATGCCCAAGGAAGCTAGGGATCAGAGGGACCAAAGGACTTGCTTGTGAGTGACAAGGCTAGAGTGAACTTGAATCCAGGCCTCTGACTCTGTGCTAACTGATGCTTTCCGACACATTCTGTTCAAGGGTGCGCTCAGCTCCAGGGTGGATTTGTTCTCCCATTCTCTCTGAGAACTGAAGTCTGGAAGAAAAGGGCACTTCTGCTTCCATGTCCAGAGAAAGATCACGTTTGGAAGGGAACACCATGTCCCCGTTAGTAAGTCTCTATTTTCCACAGGGCAATGACATTTAGGTACATATTTTCTCCATCACATCAGGCCCCATGGTACATGAGTCTCCCACCCCAGTAAAGAAGTTAACTGGAGAACAGCAGCCAGGTCGCTGGCTGGGAACCTGGAGGTGTTTACTCTGGGTCTCTTGATGACTGTGATTCTGGATTTTTTTAAAAGCATTTACCTATTTGTATTTTATGTGTACGCATGAGTGCCTGCATATTCCATGTGCGTGCCTGGTGCCTATGATGGATAGAGGAGGGCGTCGAATCCCCTGGACCCCTAGTTCCCAGGCATTTGCGAACTGTCCAGTGTGAATGCTGGGAGCCGAACCTTCGTCCTCGCAAGAGCCACGTGTACTGTGAACGGTGGGGCCGCCTCGCCAACCTTGATCTTGAGTCTCCTTAAATGTAAAATTGAGTGACATTTGGGTGACAGTGACGTGATTTCCAAGTTTCCCAGCGACACTATAATAGGAGGAGCACTCTGTTGTAGAAGGTGAACTTTTGACCTTCAAGATCAAGGCCCGTGTTAAATCTGTAAGCGCTCTCAGAAGGCGATGACATCTCGAAAGGAATGGGAACTTGAACCTTTGATTAAAAACCAACTTTTCTTAGGTAGAAGCCTCAATTCCCAATTTATAACCTGTGAGGGAGATAAATAAACAGGTCTCAGGTGCTGCCATGCCTGAGTGTCTCCAACACCCACTTTTGTGGTTTAGGCCAGCCACTCATGACTCGTAGGCACAATTAACCCAAGTATGAGCTCAGTGTTTGGAACCCGTTCCGAGATGCTTTGCTTCAGTGATAAATAATGCATCCCATCCCCTTCTCCTGCTTTTGTCGCCTGAGCAACTCTCGACTCTGCCCTTTGCTGCCGTTCCCTGGAGCTTGTGTGAATTGTGGTTTGGGGAGGGAGACATATAAGGGTGTCAGTCCCCAGGGAATCTAGACAAACCAAGTCGTAGTCTCTGTGGCACCCCCAGACCCCCAAATTGCTGAGTTTCCCACACCTCTTATCACAACACAGAGAGCCACCTTGTAGTTCACCTGAGGACATGTTCCAAGAAAATCATGGAATATTTATTCGTGTTATTACATTTTTCTCCAGCACCTTCATCCCAGAGGATTCCAAAACACTCTGTTAACAAAACACGCTGGAAGATTTTTACCCATTTCTAAAATCCAGCTGTTCCTGCCTTTTCTTCTCACCACACCCCATCAATTTTCCTCCCTTCAGTACATTTCTCCTGACTTGGGTTTCTCATTGCTTAACAAATAATCCTGAAAGGCTGGCTACCTGGGCATATGTGCATCCTGCTGTGGATGTAGCAGCTGTCATGAACCTGGTGGCTTAAAATAATGCACATGAATTCTACTTCAGTTCTGGATGTCAGAAATACTAAATAGGTTCCATGATGCTGAAACTAAGGTATTGGCATGGGCACTCTCTCTACAGAGACTCTAGTAAAACCCCTGGCCATGTCATTTCCTGCTCCTAGGCCTGGACTCTTGGAATATTTTGGCCCACACCTCCTCTAACTGTCCCCAGATTAGCATCTTGAATTCTTCAGGCCTGGTCTTCCCATTTCAATAGCCCATGCTGCTTTTTTGTTTTAGTTTTTATTTCATGCACATTTATGTTTTGAATGCATGCATGTCTGTGTGAAGGTGTCAGATCTCCTGGAACTGGAGTTACAGGCGGTTATGAGCTGTCATGTGGGTGCTGGGAATTGAACCCAGGTCCTCTGCAAGAGCAGTCAGTGCTCTTAACTGCTGAGCCACCTCTCCAGTCCCCTACTGCTTTTCTTCATGGATAGTCATGATTTCATTTTAGTCTCTTCTGTGTAATCCTGCATGATCGCACAAAATCATATTTGCCATAGGAAGAAAGAGACATTCTCAGTCTTCAGGAATTAGGATAGATAGATATAGATGTAGATGTAGATCTAGATATAGGGGCCATGATTCAGTCTGTTATGCATGATAAGGGAAGTCTTTGTACCTGATCAAGGTCAGCATCTATCTATATCTCTACCACTCTGCAGAGGTGAGGTAATAACCACACTGGAATGCTCGATTCTATTCTAAAATTTCTATGTGCCTGCTTCTGTGTCTTTACTTGCAATTTTCTTTTTTCGGACCAGAAATACTTTCTTCCCTTTTCTCTCCACATTCACGACAGCTGAAGAAATCTCTCTGCTGTGTGTGCTTCCCGAAGTCCCCATAGCTCATGCCATGGAGGGTGCTGACTGTCACCCACTAAATGGCTCGTTCTCGATGTGCCAAGGCTTCTCTACCTCATCCAGTCTCACACGAAAAGCCTCTGTGGAATGCCACATGAATTATTTCCTTGTGTATGAGAGCATAGGGGAGGTTTTCAGGTTGATTCCACAGTCTATGCTTTTGACCTTCAACTAATATTTATTATTCATTAAAAAATATTTATTGAGTTCTTCCTCATATTCAAGTCCAAGTCCCAGTGATAGAGAGGTGGGACATGGTCTTTAAGGAATTGAAGGACCAGAGGGCAATTTTGGTATCAAACAGGCAGCTGTTTATGTGGTCCCTCTTCAACACAAGGGAGGTAGGCACACTGCAAGATTATGTAGCAGAGGTTGGTAGGTCCTTGTGGTGAGGACTGACGGAAATTAATTCAGTAATTAGAGATTCTGCCAAAAGGACAGCTATAATATTATGCAAAGCAAAGATCCGCCTCCTATTTGCATACTGCTTTTTATGAGGTGTGACCATATTATAACAGAGCATTTTTTTTTGAGAAATAAACACAACAAATTATATCACAGGGAATCTCAGTATGAGGGGAAAACCAAAGGTCACATTGTTCAGCTCACTTTGTGATGGGGCTTTCTCTCTTCAATGTGCTCAATAAAGATTTTCTTCAATTCTGCTTGAAAATTTATGAGAATTATTTTTCAAAAAAGTCACTTGGATGTTGTGCATACATAGGGAATGTAGAGGAAAGGTCTTATGCTTACTACCTAACTACCTACATACATATATATCAGTATATGAAACTTGTATGTGTATATTTAGTAAATACATGCTAAATATATTTACTAAATATATTTAGTAAATACAGTAAATATATATATATATATATATATATATATATATATATACATGAGAGAGGAATTTTAAACTGTCTGGGGAAATATCAATGTCGGAACTCACTAGGGTATACGTAAATTCTCTCAAAGTGACTGACTTGAGCCACCTAAATACATAAAGGCTCTTTAAGCATTTAAAAGTCATTTACACTTAACTTTTTGGTGCTGAGGTTTAAACCCAGAATTTCCAGACATGTTAAGTGTGCATTCTAACCCTGAAGTACATATTTAGCTTTAAAAATTACTGTTGTGCTCATTTTAAAATAATTTTATGGGGACTATATCTACACAACAGCTTTTCTTTCCTTTAGTTTCCTGAGACATAGGTCCATTCTGCAAAAAAGGGGGGTTTGGCAGAAAGTCTATGAGACTCAGGTGAGTATAATATTAGTCACAACTCTCCTATATGTTTGCTGTGTGGTCTTAATTGAGTCATTTCACATCCCTAAGCCTCCAGTTCACCTATAAAATGAAGCTAATAATATTTTCCACACAGTTACATAAAGTTACACATAGTTACACATAGTTTCCACATAGTTACAAAAAGTAATTATGCTTAGCACATAGCATAAATCAAGTTCTTTCTTTTCTATTCCTTTATAAAGAAATGGACATAATCTTATATATTTTTTAAGTTTCCAAAATATGCTAAATATAAAGATTAGGCTTTTTTCTCATGGATCATTTATGTGTATCTCAAGTGGTAGGCACTGTCTGTCTATCTGTCTTTCTTTCCCTCTTAGTGGAGAAATACAAATGAAGGCCTACATGTACATATATCTGTATCTTAATTCTTCTCATTGTCTGAAATTTTGTGCATATTGGCCTTCTAAAAGACCTAAGATTGTCAATATAATAGGATATTTTTTTAAAATTACAACCTATATTGGATGATTTTAGAGAAAAACTTATTTGAATATATTTCTTAAGATTTTGAGAATGCCCAGATGATACACAAAATACCAACTGAAATTAAATGTCATCTCTTTGATGATAATGTCCCTGTAGTAGTTTTGATACCATGGGGCTGTATGTTATTCCTCTACCTCATGTGACTAACTTATTGAGTTCTCATCACCTTTTGCTCCCACGAAGTGATCTAGTGATGGAGTTGCTCTATCCTAAGTTAGAATTCAGTTAGGAAATGGGAGTTGGTATAAACACTATGGATAGAGACTTATGATAGCAATTAGACTTGTCCCGGCTGGTAAGGGACTGGTAAAGTAAAGGTCTGCAAAGGTGTTGGTAGGGCAGAAGAAAAGTCAGTAGCCAAGGGCACACCTGAGAATACGTCCAGCATTACAAAGGGAGTGGCCAAGAAGGATAAAAGGTATGGTGATGCCCTCTGTGGGCTTGCAGCTTGGCTGACATTGGGCCTGAGTCATTTGTTGACCAACAGGGCCATCAGTTTTGAAAAAGACTTAGAGTAAAGGTTCTCAACCTTCCTAACCCTTTAATACAGCTTCTCAAGTTGTGGTGACCCCCAAACCTAGAATTATTTTTGTCGCTACTTTGTAACTGTAATTTTACTATTGTTGTGAATCATAATGTAAATATTTTCAGAGTTAAAGGTTTAACAAAGGAGTTGCGACTCACAGGTTGAGAACCCTTGGGCTAGAGGAAAAACAGGAAGCATGTGAACAAAATAAATGACAGGGGCAACCACATCCCACTATGGAAACTTCAGAGACTTTAGTGCTGTTCCACTTAAACCCTCCAGATCCTGTGTAACCTTTTCTTTCGGTCAATTTAAACTTAGATATACAGAGAGAAGAAATTATAAGTTGCTCTGATTTAAGCAAGCTGACACAGAATAATCCATCAGCATTGCCTACTAAAGAAGATAGAAAAAACACACCTGAGACATGTGTGCTCAACTTCTCATTTTGAAACAGCTAAAAATCCTCTTGTCTTTTGTTGATATAGTCTTTCAGTAGGACATTGTAATTTGTTGTTTTTTAATTATTGTGAAATTTACATAGTAAAGGTTCAGGTTTTTCATGTGCAGTTCGATGTGCTCTGAAAATACACACAATGTATA
Organism: Myodes glareolus; assembly: GCF_982192425.1. Classification (NCBI taxonomy): domain Eukaryota; kingdom Metazoa; phylum Chordata; class Mammalia; order Rodentia; family Cricetidae; genus Myodes; species Myodes glareolus. Next base: position 95,777,335 of record NC_142029.1, read on the forward strand.
ATTAACACTCCAGTGAAATTGCAAACTGTTGAAATTAGACAATGCAAATTCTGCAAATTTCTTTGTAGGATTGCTTAGGCACTTGTAGATCATTCCTATTGAAATACAAATGCCATAATCAACTTGATACCTTCTGAAAAGTGGTCAGTTGGAATTATTTCTCCGATTTGCACTGACAATAAAAAGTTTCAGAGAGTTGATGTTTAACAATATTGAGTTTTTCTAGTTTTGCACATTTAAAATTCTCTCATGTTTCCTTGAGTCTGTTTCAGCAATGTTGTATGATTTTCAGTTTAGAACACACACACACACACACACACACACACACACACACACACACACTGATCTTATTCTCTTGAGACAGGTCTCATGTATCATGTAGCTTACAATGGTTGTGAACTCACTATACAAAAGAAGAAGATGACCCTGAACTCTGTATCCTCCTGCATCCACTTCCCAAGTGATGAGATAAGGGGTATTTTTCACCATCCTGGTTGTTTGTGGTGTTGGTCACAGAACCAGGGCTTTATTTATGCTAATCAAGCATTTCACCATGAAGGCTACATCTCTGTCCTCCTAATTTTGGTCCTAAGGATGCTATTCTAAATCTTTAAAAATGTCCACTTGTATAATTTATATTTAGTATATTCTACAAGAGTATATTTAGTATACATTATACAAATATACCTCATTTTAGCCTTTGTTATGTGTGTGGGTTCCATAAGATTTTCTAAAACATCTCTGAATAAACTCAGAATTTTTCCTCTCCAATTTTAAGGCTGTTATTTGGTTTTCAGTCCTTGTTTTACTAGCTAGTACCTTCGGCACAAGGTTGAATAGAAGTAGTTTTTTTTTTAAAACAAAACAAAACAAAACAGTGTTTTCACCTTTTCTATGAATGAAAGGGAAAGAATTTAGTATTTCACCAGTCAAGATGCTAATTACAGTGCCTTTGTGGCCACCCTTTATCAGATTGAGTTCTCAGCGCTACTCACATTGTTCAGAATTTTAATCATAAAGGTGTTAAGTTTTGTCAAAGAATTTCCCAATTTAATTGATAATATATTGATATCACATAGTTTTTCTACAATAAGACAAATTGTATTATAGTGCTAATATAGTAGCTTATATTGATTATTTTAGGGGTATTGAAGTAACTTCCATAATTTGGAATTCTTGTCTATTATTGTATTTAATTTATAAATGTTATTGGGTTTTTTTGCTTATTTAGGGGGTATTTGGAATAATTTTCTTTAGCTAAAATATCTTTGTTATATTATGACATAAGAACTTTTAATAAAATAAGGTACATAATGGTCTTTGATTTCTGAATTCATGGAGTGTATTTTTCTTTAAGTTTGGAATTAATAATAAAAGCATCCAGACTATCTTTTTAGAAATATTACTTTAAAATACAGAATAATTTTCTGCTTAGTTTTAATCTCATTTTTACAAATTTGCATGTTTAAGAAGTTTGTCTATACAGATGGTTAAACATTTGCATAAAGTCATTGTGACATCCAGTTGTTTTGCTGTCTGCAGCACTGGCGATGGTGCTAACTCCTCTTCTTTGGCAAGGACTGACAATTGGGACATTCTCTTTTCTTGCTGACTGATCTTGTTCAAGTTGCCTTAACTTTAGTAATCTCTCAAAGAACTCTCTTTTGTTCCTCATTTTTTTCTACTTGATTTGTATTTATTGGTCTACTTCTCCAAGCTGGAAGTGAAAACTTGGCCACCTATTTTCAAAATGTCAAACTACCCTATTTTGATTTTAAGGATATCACAGACAATTTGATTTTCTCTTTTTCTTTCATTTCTATTTTCTCCTCCTTCCTTCCTTCCTTCCTTCCTTCCTTCCTTCCTTCCTTCCTTCCTTCCTTCCTTCCTTCCTTCCTTCCTCTCTCCTCCTGTTGTGCCCTTTCCTCTCTCTTCCCTCCTTTCTTTTTTCCCCCTTGAGTGTTGCTGATGACTGATCCCCTCCTGTCCCCTACCACTGAACTCTAACACTACCTCAACACATTGTGTGTTTATTGTTTTCTATTTCCCTGGTTTCCATATTATCCATGATTCATTTAGAAACAGGTGGTTTAATTTTCAAATATTGGAGGATTTCTAAGTATCTTGTTGTTTTCTTATTTTGCCTCCACTGTTGGCAAACATATGTGAAAGGCTTCAATTTCCTGAGAGGTATTAGAATTTGCTTTACAATACAACATATGGTCTATATGTACTGTCTGTAAGTGTGTGCTATGTGAGAATATGTGTATTTTGTAGTATAGGGGTAATCTTGTAAAAAATAAATATTAGTGTGGCTTATAACTTATAAATCTCAGTAGTTTTTAATTCTTAAAACTTTTTATTTGTGTATGTGTGTGTCTACGTAAATGAATGCCAAATGTGTGTGGGTACCTATAGAGGCTAGAAGAGGGTGTTGGCTCCCTGGGTGCTGTGGGACAATGGTCTTGTACCGTGTAAAGATTTGCCACTTGTTTTGGTTTAATAAAAAGCTGATTTGTCAGTAGCCAGGCTTGAATTATAGGCTGGGTGACCAGAACAGAATTCTGGGAAGAGAAAAGGCTCAGTCTACAGTCATCACCCAGACACAGAGGAAGCAAGATGAGAGAGAATGCCTCGCTGATAAAAAGTACCAAGCTACGTGCCTAATACAGACAAGAATTATGTAAGAATTATGGGTTAATGTAAGATGTAAGAGCTAATTAATAAGAAGCCTGAGCTAATAGGCAAACCAGTTTATAATTAATGTAGGCCTGTGTATATTTAAGGTAGGGACTGAATGGCTGCAGGACTGGGTGGGACAGAAACCTCTGCTAACACCTGGGATTTGGAGTCACAGGTATTTACGAGCTACCTGTTCTGGGTTGTGGGAACTGAATTTATGTTCTTTAGAAGATCAGGAAGTTCTTAACTGCTGGGTCATTTCTTCAGTCCCTTAAAGGTTTGTATTTTCTTATTAAATTTTCCTTATAATTTATTAGTGAGAGAGTTTTAAATCCCTTATTATAGCTTAGTATTTGTGTATTACTCCCTTTCTTTCTGTCCTTTCCCCCTCATGTATTTTAAAGCTCAATTATCACCAGCACCACAGTCAGGATTATTCTATCTTCTAGAATAATTGATCTCTTTTACACTGTGGTATCTCTCTCTTTGTCTGTAGGAGGATTGCTTGTCAAGATATCTATTTTATCTGATATCAATATAGCCACACATGGCTTCTTATGATTACTGGTTGACTGATTAATCTTACTCCATTCTTTTACTTTCAACCTATCAGTGCCTCTGCCTGTATTGTGCACCTCTTGTAGACAGCATATAATTTACTCTGAGTTTCTCTAGTCAGTTGAGAAAGCTCTGTGCTATTTATTGAAGTATGTTTTCCATTGGCTTTTTAACACAATTACTGTTGCTCATGGATTTAATCTACTGTCTTAGCAGTTGTTTTCCAATTGCTTCATCTTTACCCTGATTTCTGTTTCTCTTTCTCCACTCCTGAATTCATCGGGTTATTTTAGTATTCAATTATCTTTATTCTACTAGTTTTTTTGCCAATCTGTATTATTTCAGAAATGTTCTAAGGTTTACAAAATGACCTTAGGTTTCAGTCTTCTTAGTATTACAATTGCAGCTTACCAGATAAAATGTAAAATTATGCAAAAGTAACATATTTAGTCTTCCTTCCTTCCCTGCTCTTTCCCTCCTTACCTCCCTCCCTATTTTTCTTTCTTGAGAGGAGGTTTTCTAGGATCCTAAGCTGCCCAGTTCCTGTATTTCCAGTCTGCTCTGCCATGCAGGCCTCCTAAACTCTTTTTGTTCAAAGTTGCGGCCATGTTGTCTCAGGTCTCCTGAGTGTCAGTAGCCCAGGGCTCCACCACTGTTCCAGTCTACTGAGCTCTGCACACTACACTTTCACATATTCTACTTCAAAATTTGATAAAGCCTGAATTTGCCTTGAAGGGCTTCTAATGATTTATAAAACTAAATGATTTTAAGGGAAAGAGGATGAAAAATACCATGATTTATGTTTTCCTGGGTATTTCCCTCTTGTGTGCTCTTGATCCTGAGCTGTGCGTTAGCAATCCTAAACCTCAGCTGAAGAACTGCATTCAGGATGTGTCCCGGTGAAAGACTGCCAACTACGAATCCTTCTGGTTCAAGCACAGTGCAACGCAGACTTTGTTTTTTAAAATTATTACTTTTTCTTACTAAATGTAACACTTTGGGTAATGGCTGATTTTGTTTTTCTTTGTTTTATTTTCTATGTCCAGCACCACCAAGAATGCCCACTTTTTCTTCTGGCACTTGCTGGTCAGCCATGCTACATCCACTTGGTCTCTTTGGGTTATACATCTTCTTTTTCCAGCCACATTTAAGAGTTTCTTGTTTATGCTGGGCTTTAGCAATTGAAATGTATGATGTGTTTAGTTTTTCTTAAGTTATACACTGAGTTCGCCAGCCTGTAATTGAAAGCAAAATTCTTTATTTAGGAAATTCTATCTTGTTATCTAAATTTCCCCTATATTGTTTATTATTTTCAAAATTAATTATTGTTATCTTATAATACCTGAGAGCATTACATAGAATGCCAGATCCCCTTTACATTTCTTTATAACAAGTCTTTTTCCTCCTCATCTGCACTCTGGATGACACATGGGAGGATTCTTTGTACGATCACTGGCTGTACCTCCTACCAACTGACGTGCGCGCTTAAGCTCACTCAGTACGCTTCATTTCAGATATTTTCATTTTGTGGTTAGAATTTCCATTGAGTTTTTAAAATCCTTTTTTTTATTTCTATTTACTCAGCTGCATTGATTTTTTTAACATAATATTGCCTTGAACATATTTATACATATAACAATAGTTATTTTAGAGCTTATGCCTGCTAATTCTAATAGAATAATCTTAGGGTCTGTTTTCCCTGGCTATTTATTTTCTTTATTGTGATTCACATATTCTTTCCTATCTAGTAACTTTTTTATTCTATGTTGGGCACTGTGGGTAAAACACCATAAGAAATAATGATTATATTTTACTTTTAAAAAGAGAGAGTTGAATTTATTCCGACAGGCTAAATTATTTGTGACTTCTTTTGACTCTCTTAAGAATTTTCGTTAATCTTCTGTACATGGGTCCAGTTAAGGTGTGTCCTTAGTCCTAGGGTATAGGTTTTCCTGTGAGTGTGTTCCCTATTTTTTGTAGGGAGCTTTTCTGAGTTTCAGCTGAATACCAAGTTACCAGGGTGCTTTCCATTAGAATCGTGTAAGTTCTGGTGTCTCCTAGTGTGGTGCTGAGTCCCTGAGTACGCATTATTTGTTAAGCTTTGTGACCTCTCGCTGCACGAGTGTGGTATTGGGGCTGCTGTCTCTTCTTCCTTACTGTATCTAGCTAATTCAAGGTACTTTAGCAGTTTCAAAATTGCAGAAAGACTAAGATTCTCAACTTGAGTTTGACTTAGCCAATCTATTATCTGAAGCAACTCTAGTGGACAGGCTGGAGGCTGGTTATAAACCTTATCTTTTTGGACCAGTCTTCAGGTGAGGGACAGTGACTATTTTGAATAACGTCTTCTGTAGAAGCAGGGCATATACACTGGGTACCACAGTAAGTTTCTCGGACACTGTTTGTCTGAGGAGCTTCGGCCTCTGTGTTGTCTAACCAGCTTCATCACTGGATGACAGAAAAATCTTAATGGTTGAAGTAAAAGTTAAACAAGATGGTGCTGCCTAAATACACGAATAAATGCTGTAATATTTGAAGTAATTAATCTCATTTAATCTTAAAAAAACAGAGAAGTCAGGGTTTTTATTTTTGTTTTCAGCAACTCTAAGGGACTCTGCTTAAATAATGAGGGTAAAGAAGTCAGTGTAGTGTCTTAAACTGCGGACTGCAATGGTTTCCACAGAGTCTACATTTTAAAGTTTTATTCCTAGACCTTATATTTCAACTGTCTCCAAATTCTTCCAACCTTTTTGGTCACCAGCCTGTTCTAGATCTTGAACATACTCTACATACATCAACACATTGCAGGCCCTGCATGTTATTCTACATGACTAACAAGTGGACAAGTGGAACTCTGCAACAGTTTCTTATTAGAGAACTTATTTCAAAATTCTGGGTTGTTACACATAACAATTCTGAAACTAGATCCTATTTTCAATTCAACTCCTTAAATATTGTGTGGGAAATAAATGATTGCTAAGTATACTGGCGCATCTCTGAAATACTAAGTACTTGGAACAAAAGACAGGAGGATTAAGAGTTCAAAGCCACCCTGGGCTATATAAAGAGACCCTGCTCAAGGGAAAAATATGTATTCACTGCTGGGCACTTCAATTATTCCTCCATTATGTTACATCACATTCCATATTATACTGTGTTTTAATGGAATGCATCATATTCATTTCTCCATTTATGGCTAATTTCCCCAATCTAAAAATAATGTTCATTAAAATGAAGTATTTTTATATTTTCTCCATTGTTGTCTTTCTAGAGTCTAGAATCCCCAAGTGCTGCAAAGGAGCACAGAAAACATTTTTTACATGTATTTCTTATGTCTTCTTGCTAGATTAGAAAACTATGCTTATAAGATGGAATCATAATCAGATTCCACATTTGTTTGTCTTCGGAAATCTCTTACTTAGTAGTCATTGATCTAATAACTGGATGACACCTTGAACATTTCAACCAATGTCACAGAACATAAAACTCAAAATAGTACTTGGATATTTCACAGGAAGAGAAGATGTTAAAGTACAGATCTTGTGGAGGAGGGACCTGTGTTTGATTTTATGAAGGATCTTTCCTGGTTAGCACCAGAGGCCTCCAAATTCCCTCTGGTATTTCTCACAGAACCGGTGACCCTGACTTTGAACAGCATTGCCGTATTGTGGAGGTCGCGGACTGGAAGTTCGGATTTCACCGCCTTTTCTTGGCTCTGTTATTCTGTCTCTGCAAAGTGTGACCTTGGAGATTCGCAGCCTCTTTGTGCTACCCTGTCCCTATGGGGATGAGAGAGCAGAAGAGATGAGCCTTTGTCTCCCTTCCCAGACACGTGTTTGTTTCCAGCCTTATGAATTTGCCGGAGTGCTTATAGACCAAGGTGACAGACGTCAGAGAGAATGTGACAGCAAAGTAGCTTATATTAGGAAGACGTGTAGGAGTGGAATGTTTTCCTAAAGGGTGTGGAGTACAGGGTCTGGAACCATGCAGAAAGAAGTTTCACGGCCCTTTCATCAATTTAGCAGATAGCCGGCTTAATTCTGATTCAGCCAGGTCTTGCCTATAGGATCTTGAGTACAGTCAAGGGCATAAGGTGTGTGAGTTTAGTAGATAGGCAATCACATCACAATTGAGAGAGGACTTGGCCATAGAGTCTTGGCTGTATCAAGGGAATAAAGTGTCTCTGATGGGCATGGGCGGAGATCATCCATAGGGTCTTAGGTAGGGCAGAGATGGCTTATGCAGAAGCCAGAAAGAATTAGAACTGAGTATGCCACCTGTGCTCCCCTCCCGTGTTTGGCTTGCTGTGGTGATTGTTGTTCCAAAACTGAGAAGCTGCCTCCAAAAGTGTCACAAATCACAACATGCAACTCCAGCTCAAGTGCTCCATAACCCCATGTTTATTACGCTAGTAAACAGTACGGCTGTGGGCAAACAGGCATGATTATTTATTTATTTAGGGACTTCTTTGCTGGCTGTTTTTAAGGGTTCAGGATTCACAGGGAGAGTCAGCGGGGATGGTAATGAGGATGGAAAGGCTTAGGGAGGAGACATGGGGGCTGGATAGGTAGGAAAGCCTGTCTTCATTTTCTCCCATCTTCATCTGCAGCCACATCACAAGAGGGACTGAGAGCAATGCAGAGTTGCCATAACAACTGATAAACTGTAATTAGTCAAGAAGGGGGAATCGAGTGAGGAGTATGCCACAAACAAAAACAAGGAAAAGAAAGACATGAATAGAAGCAGGGAGAAAGAAAATGCTCAAGGAAAAGAATGAGTTTTTGGTGTACACTGTAATACAAAGCAAGCGTATTCCTGATTATTTTAGAAGGAGAAATATGCTAGTAAGTTAAAATACGTCAATGAGGATGAAGAAAATGAGAACAAGTTGTGCAAAAATATATTTTTTTAAAAAATTAAGTTCTAAAAATGAATTGAATCCAGATGGTCAACTAAAGGACTAACACCCCCCCACACACACCTAACACCCTCCCACACACCTAACACTCCCCCCCCACACCTAGCACCACCCCCCCCCACACACACACACCATGGGAGAAGTTTAGGCTCATCAGGCAAGATCAAATTAACCCATGTGACTTTTGGTAAGATTTTCAAAGATGCTCTCCCATGAGTGAACTGATGTGTTATATGTGTAGTAGGAGCACTGTGTCCCTGTGGGTCAGTGCCTTCTCATGCCCCTTCCTCTACCCCATAGACCAAACTTTAAATATCTGCATAACTACACCAAGAGATGACACTGGGAACATGGTCTGGGAGGTAGATGGTATGTCTGATATTTCTCTTGAAGTCTAGGCTGCTGGGCCTAGATGAAATAGATTCATTTATTTAGTAGTTTTTTTGTTTGCTTGTTTTTGTTTTCAATCAAAAATCCCAACTGGTTTTTGTTTGAAATCAAATATCCCAGCTGTAGGTTGGGAAGGAGATACTGGGGAATGGCTAGTGACTATGGGAGAGCGTTTGCATCTATATTAAAGAATAAAATGTAATCAGCTATGATCTGTGATTTTACAATTCCCAATATTTGGAAGTCAGCGAGGGAGTGAGCTCATGACGGCTACTCTAGGCCCAAAAGGTGGAGGCTGAAACTGAAGAATGTTTCTTGGTAAGACAAGTAACAGGCAGATTCCCCTTGGGGAGAAAGAATTAAGATGCCTAAAATTCAGATTCGGTTTCCTAGTGATCAAATACTCACTGCACTCGACTTCAAAGAGTAACATGCACGTTTTTTCTTCTGCGCCTTTTTGCCCATCGCCTCTCCTGTGGACAGGGAGGCTCTCGGTTCCCCTCATGGGCTTGACAACTGTGCCTTAGAACAGAATGGGACTGATGAAGTATGGCTGTGTCTGCTTTCAGTTAGAAACATTAGCAAACTCAACTACAAAAGGCCACCTTCCAGAACAAAGCGCTTGCGATGTATAAAGTACAATGGAAATCTCCCAGCTGCAAACAGAAGTGTCTTTGGCTGCCAAGACAGAGGGACCTTGCAGAAGGCAGAGCATGAAAGGGATTCGGCACTAAACAAAAGTCAGAACACAATGGTCTATATTTCAGGCACATGAAAGGATATGTGGCAGCAATACTAAAGAGACATGATTTTCCTGCAGAATGGGGGCAGGCGGAGAGCAGAAACCCAATCAGCCAATACAATTGTGGCAGAGAAACAGATCTGGCCTTGCAAAGGGAGAGGGGAGAAAAGCTTATTTTTTATGAATTAATCTCTAGTTGGTTTTCATAAGTTGTTCAGAAACAAGAGAGCCTATGAATAATACATACAGTACACAGGCCCAAAACCACAGAGCCATCTCCAGTCGAGACTGTGAAAATGAAGGCATTTTGAGAAAGATAATTGAGTACAGGGATCAGAGAGAAGGCATCTTAGAGTGGGGGGTGTGAGCAGCAGCCAGGAGCAGATGATTCCCCAGGGAGAAAACTGCATGTTTCTAATTTTCTCAGTGAGGCTGCAAATTCCTGGAAAGTTGGAATGATCATGTTGTCTCTTACAGAATTCCATGGTTCCAGGCTATATAATACTGCGTCTGTAGTAGGTGTTCAAAAGCATCAAGAGACAAACAAATTCAACGCTGTTGTCGTGAAGAATTAAGACCAACTGTTAGTTGCTCATTGGTGTATTTTGAACAGAGAAATAGAAAAGAAAAAAAATCTATGTTCTGGGGACCAACATTAGTAGAAGTGAGGCGTACTTAGACTGTCTATCTGCCTAGATAAACCCGGGGATGCGTGCCTCTACTGATCTTTCATGCGGTGGTACAATTCACTGATAGACCAATAGCCCTCAACATAGTACACTTGCTTTATCTAAAGACTGCAATAGAGAGTTAAGCTGCAGGTCCGGATCAGCGTTTCCACAGAACAATAGTCCCACAAGAAGCTCTGTGGAAAAAGAATTCTGTGGTCAATTAAGCCTGGGAAACGCTGCTTCCTGTATTCCCCTCATTATCATTTAAAAGACACTGAGAAAACCCACAGTAAATTGCCCGGGTGAACCTTGTTAATCCAATGCTTTCCAAATTAAGTTGACCATGGGAGGATTTCATGGGAGAATTCTCTTTCGTTTGTAACTGTTGTTTTTTTTTTTTTTTTTCAAAACCCAATGGCGTTTTTCAGAATAAGTTTTCCATAAGGTTAACAGTGATGGTTAAATTTTGGGTATCAGCTGAAGGATGCCCAGGTAGGTGGTGGTAAAATGCGATTTCAGGGCATGTCTGTGAGTGTGGTGTCACAGAGGTTAACAGCTGCCTCAACAGATGTGTTAGAGAAGGTCTGCTCTCACCACCCTAGGCCAGTAAGAACAGCACCCAGTCCACTGCAGCAGGCCTGAACTGAGCAAGATGCTGGAGAAGAGTGGATCCATTTTCTCCTCTTAATGTGAGATGTTCATCTTCTGCCCTTGGAGAGCAAGCCCTTCTTTCTCAGGCCTTCAGAATCTGGCCTCATCCTTCCTCTTCATTTTCATATTTTTGGTTACTCCCATCCATTCTGCTGAGACCTTTGGACTCAGGAAGAGCCACCTCTCCAGCTTTTGTGACTCTCTAGAGAGAAGAGGTACTTCATGGGATTTTTTTTGGTTCTATATCTGCTCATGAGCCAAATCTCCAGTCCATCTCCTCTTTCCATATCTGTATGTCCTATTCATTCTTTGTATGGAGAAGTCTGACCAATAAACAAGGAAATCTGGACCCAGATGTTAGAAACAGGCTCGTCATGTTCTGGGAAATGAGGATCAGACTGAAAAGATAAAACTCTCGTGTGACTTCACATCGCCATTTACAATCATGCACTGTTCCTTTGGTCCTAAATACAGGTCACACTCCTTTCCAGGTGGACCTCAGATGTGATCAAGGAGACCTTAGCTCTCCAGTAACAACTGAGTGTGTACCCTTTGTGTGAGTCATGATCTCCAAGTCTGGTCCAAGAAACTTGAGCCCCAGTCATGGTCACAGCAAGTGTGTGAATTGGGCTATGGGTGGGCTTTTTCTCCGAGCCACCGTCCCCTTGGAAGGCATTGCCACTCGGTGGCTAATTATTCAGGTTGGTCCATCTCACAGCTGTTTGGAAGAGTGATGACAAGCATCTTTCTGCCACTCAGAGAAGATTCAGAGCCTGCTCCAAGACACTCTGGGTTCTGACTTCTCTACAGAAGTCCTGCTATGAACTTATTTTCCCAGCTAGATTTCATGGGGATTCAAACCTAGGTTCTTGAGCTTCCACTAGCATCCTGGGCTACTCTCATTTTTATAGAGGCACTCTAGAGTTTCTAAAGCAGAGAATCCATTGAGTAGCAAGATCCCCTGTGAGTTGTGCTGCTTAGCCAATGAGGTGCTGTGACTTCACTATTTGTTCCCACTTGTTCCCAAACAACTTGTTCCCACTTCTTGGCCTTGTGTTTTTGAAGGCCACGTGGTGCTTACCCTCGAGCGAAGAGTCATATATTCCTGAACTTGGGAGCTATTGCTTCCTCCACTGGAGGTATATAGAGAAGAAGTGGGAGTCAGCTTTCTCTGGTAAAGTGAATTATTTGCTCTTCTGTCCCATTCTTCATCACTGTTCCCGTTACTCCCTCCCACTTGAGCCCCCTGCACGCTTCCGTCTTACATTGGTTTCATGCTGCTCCTCACAGCAGACGTTCAGGTCTGCACAGTCCTACAGTCACAGCTTTGCCACTGACTGCAGAACTCTGCAGAGGTTAACTTCCCTGAGCCTCCAGCTCCCCATTTGGAAAGCAAGGATGATATCACTCACTTCGCTGATTATTGGAGAAGTCAATGAACCCCTGGAGTACAGAAATCCTGGTGAATAGCAGGCACTTAACTGTTGTGAGCTGACTTACGTCTCTCTATTTTCCTAAAGATCCATGCTGGCCAACAGAATCCTCTGCAGTGATGGAAAATTTTTGTGTCTGTTGCTGACCAGCTAAAGAAGCACATGGAATATGGGTACTGTGACTGAGGAACTGAAGCCGCCATCTTGCCTACTTCTAGTAATTTAAGTAAATACTTGTAGCTCATGGCTCCCAGACTGAACAGCATAATTCCGTGTAATTTTACCAATGGTTTTGAATACTTGGTGTATCCAGAAGATGAGGTTGGATATTGGTCTCCTTCTAGAAAGCCGATGACCAATAAGTACTTTGGGTTACAGATTTCCCCTGGATGCCACAGAGACAGTTTAGAGCTAGGATCAGAAGAGCGGCACCTACCATCAGTATCTTTCTTGGAGGCCTGGGGGAATTCACACACCACTTTTACTAGGCATTCCTCTCGGGAAATAGAGATTGGATCCTGATGCTATTTCAAATATTCCTAACTGAAAGAGACAGTACTTAGGAGAGGTTTCTGAACTCTTGCCTCAGAAAAGTAGAATCCCCACCCAACTTCATCTTTCTGTTTCATACAGTCATATACATCTCTCCATCATTTCAGAGTGAACAGAATGATACTTTGTCTGATTTCAGAACCTTGCCAGTGAGCAGAACACACCACCTAAGCCCGTATGAAGGCACTTCTCGCTCAGAAATAAGCTAAATTTATAAATGTCAAGGCCTTGGAAATGTTAAAACCATTAGAGAAAGAGAGTTGAAGAATTGGGGGGGAGAATGAGGATGTAAATTTGGTGAAAAATTAGAATAGCATGCAATATTTATTTTTGTAGTGCAATTTACATATCTAAAATCATTTTGCTAAGAAACATAAAATGTATTATGTATAACTTGATTTGCTCATAAAATTATCATTTAGGTAAAATTAGAGACATGAAGAACAAAATGGAAAAAATAGGAAAGAACAGACTTCTTAACTGATTCATTTCTTTATATATTTATTTAGCAAAAACATCCTGGGGGAAGTATTTTCTGAGTTTCTCTTTCTCTTTCTCTCTCGCTCTCTCTTTCTCTTTCTCTTCTCCTTCTTTCTCTCCATTCTTCCCTCTATCTCTCCCCTTTGCTTCCTTTTCTTATCTTCTGCATTGCTTTCCCATCTTGGGTCTTTCATCATCTTGGGATGATGTCTTTACTGACATCATCCTCTTTTCAATTAAAGCCTGATCTGTTGTGGCTGCCGTGAACCGTGCCATGGCTGTCACCAGCTCCTTCACACCACCATCTTCAATCACAATTTTTGTGAGCCTTCTCCAGCAGTTCCTTTGTACAGCATAGCACCCAGAGTTTCCCTCGGTAACATCAGTTTGTTCAAGTTCTTGCTGGCCCCTGTTCTACAGCACAGTGACTCCCTAGACAGAGGGGCCTGGAGCTCCAGTGTGAGCTCATGAATCTTTGGCTGCTGTGTGGCTTGGCTGTGGCTGTCGGTGAATGGGACAATGCTTCTGTTGTCCTCATCGTTTTATGGTGAGAAGTGTGTGATATCTGGAGGGCACATAATGAAGGCCATTGTAACAACCCACGTCCCTGAGCTGCTTATCAATGCTAGGCACTGTCTTGGGCAAGCTATGTTTATTTAAATTTAATGTTTGCCAAACTCTAAAAGAATATTACTAGAATTATCCTATTTTGTGGACAGAGCGTGGTTTAAAGAAGGGTAAGCGCCCAGCCTGAGGTTATACAACTGGTTAGCTACTGAGCTCCACTGTGAGCCTGGATTCAACCTAGTTTGTATGACTCCATTACCTGATCTTCTGGCTCCTATCCAATGGCACCTTAACAAGGATACATTTATTTACCTAGGGCTTTGTAGTTTAGATTTTTGTCTTCACGTACACTAGCCTATGTGAGTCTCAGAGCAACAACTTTTCTGGAGACAGAAGAAAATGTGTAGCTCCATTTTAGAGACGTAAATAGAGTTTAGAGTTTGAGGTGAGGTTCACGGCCCAAAGTCACACAGTCAACAGGGTTTTCGGTGATCAACCTGTAACTTACCTTACCAAAAATCTGTTTCTGTATTAACATGATGATTGGCCTGAATGGAAGGAAATGGCTTGGAAACTAGCCTGAGCCCAGGCACACCTGCAAACTTTTCAGGCCTAATGCCAACGAGCCATAGGCAGGCAAGGGGAGGGGGCTGGCACAGCCAAGTGAGGGCTCGCTGCAGAGGCAAGCTTACATGAGGATGAAGAGACTCTGGGAGGGAGGGCGGGCTGCTAGCCTCTCTTGCTGTTCTTGTTTATTTGTTTCTCCTTTTAAAAATTCTTCTTTATGAGGCTGTCATAAAAACACTCATTAGGCAGTGTTGATTTTCATTAATGTTGATTCTCCGAGAGCTTAATCAATCTTCTGCGACCAATGACCTCATTCCCACGGGAGAGGAAAGCTGTTTAACAAATTAGCTTTACAGATTGTAGGTAAGGCATACAGATGTGAGGTAGCCTGTGTTGCCAAAACAGGACATAGATTAGTGGTTTAATATGCATAAAAACAGTAGCAGTAAATTGTCTCCTTGCTGTTACCAAATGCATCATTAGGAAGCAGCTGTCCTCGGCCCCTCTGGCCCTGCTTGCTTCCCTTCTTAGGCTCGCTTTTGCCTTCTGTGATACTGGAGTTCCGACAGCACCTAGAGGCACAGGGACATCTGCGTTAGAGGAAAGGACAGGACTCACAGATGTGCAGGGATTCAGGGGGGAACATCCACCTCCCTGTCCGTGTCTACCAGAAACTGCCCTAGAAACAATTACTCTTCAAGGTTATGGGAGAAACTTTTCCACGTGATTGGCACCTCAGCGGAATGGAGTTCTGATTTCATTGTTCTGAGGGTAACTTGTCCGCAGTTAATTATCTTGTCCTCTTTAGTGAGCAATCCCTAAGGCGGGGAGGAAGCTCCTGGCTTGGTAGCCCCATCAGTCACTAGGAGAAGCCCTAAGAGCTCAGATGAGAGGGTTGTAGGCCTAGGGACAAAGGCATGGCACAGATCACCTTCTCCTGTGGCCCAGTTTTGCTGCTGGCTATGTCTGGTGGCACCGACTCGCATACATGAGCCGTAGACTTTCTGCTGTGGCTGCTGGCCACTGGCCCTGGCTCTGCTGTACAGCTAGCTGGAAGCCATTGTAGGCACGTCCTCCAGGGTACTCAGGGGGCTGGCACCTGAGTGGGACTGGCACCAGCTGTGCTTCAGCACCAACGTGCTTACTCCCAGAGTCCTTCATGGTTGCCAATGAGTTTCATTTTTTTTTTTTTTTTTTTAGCTTTCCTCTGGAGGAACGTAGTTGTTTCTTTGTATGGTGAATAAAAAGAAGGGGGTCAGGGTGCCCTGATTTGACTACAGCTTCCCAGTGACAGAGCCAGGGTCCTGCAGTCAGGGTCTTCTGGGAGGAGAAAGAAGGAGGGAGATGAATTGGTGGGGTATGGGCGGGCGCTGTGGGCTCCGTTGGCAGAGTTCTTTTCTGCTTTCTGTATTGCTTTTCCAACTGTCTTGGACTCAGGTGCTTAGTTAGTTGCCCAGCTGGCTCAGCAAGTTAGCTTTCTCTGTGACTGTGCATGCATCCCCAGGGACAGCATCCATTTCTATCCCTGATCTACCAGTGGCTGGTCTTCGAAATGTCCTTGGCATCCAGGGGCCAGGGTGGTGGATGTGTAGCCAAGGTTAGCCCTGGGAAACACTAACCCCTTGTCATAGCCGTGTCCCCAGGTGGCCTGGCTTATACAATAGGGAGTCTTCTCCCATGAGCCTCTAGCTCTGTAGTCAGCAGTGTGGTCACATGCCTAAAATCAGGCCTCCCCATCCACCCCGCAGCCACAGGCCACAGTGCGTGAGCCCGGCTCTACCACAGAGTTTCGCAGACTGCGCTGCCATCATTGAGGGGAGAGCAACTGCCAGTGCAGGTCCTGGGAGCTAGCTCTGGCGGTGCAGGAAGCAGCAGATGCTCCACTCTCGCTGCTTGGCACCCCTTTCCACATATTTAAACACATCAAATATAATTTCAGTGCCCAGTACACACTTTAACAGACTCCAGGGAAAGGCCAGATGAAGGTGACGAAGACCGTCCTGACTTCAGCCAGCTTCCTGGGACCAAACAGAGGTCCTTTTGTCTGTGGCTGTTATGGATGTGTAACTATTGGCTAATTCCTGTGTTTCTCGATCCGTGGCTTTCTCTTCTGTTTGCTGCATCCCAAACTCTTGATGTCCTACTCAGTTCGTGCTGTCTGAGTTTTCCTCGTCTGAAACGCCAGGACCTGAAATGCTTTAGGATCTGAAACTTTTTGAGTACTGATGTGACATCACAATGAAAAATTCCACACCTAACCCCGCATATAAGTTAAAAAAAAAAAGAAAAAGAGGCACACTAAACGTTTTACCCATAGTCATCTGTCGGCTGCCTGGAGAAGGAGCATCTTTAGATTTCAGTTCCATCATCTCATTATGTTTTGCGCAGACGTTCCAAAATCTGAAAACTTCAGCTTCCAAAGTACCTGTGGTCCCAAAGCACCTTGGCAAAGGGATGGTAAACCTGTCCCTAGTACTATGCCTAGTGCTTAGTTGATCCTCAGGAAAAATATGACAGATGACAGATAAAGAGACTTCTTGGGTGGAGTCATAAATTACCCATTCTTGTTCCTAAAAAAAGAGGATCCCTGCTGCTCATTTGATGCAGTTTCTTGAGTTCTTTGCACTCGGTGCCTAAGGAGCCCTGTCTCCAGCTCACTCAGTAAGGATATACAGAGGGAGTTCTCACCCCTAGTTTACAGACACGGAAAGAAAAATGCAGAGATGTTGAAGGATTTGTCTGAGGTTGTACCAGCAAGCAGCCAATCCAGGATTGAAAGCTTTAGAGTCCGGGTCCCTCCCTGCACTGCTCATGGCTGAATGAAACAGTCTTACTGTGAGGATGGAGTTTATACCCAGGGGCTAGCATCTAAGAAAAGTCACTAAGAATGGTAAAGTCACAGCCTAACCGACTGCTCCGGCAGTGCCGTGTGAAGCTGTTTCAGAGGGTGGATTCATTTCTGGGTTAGGTTGGGCACTTAGCGTCCTCTTTAGTCTAGGGCACCATTAAGCCAAGGCTTTAAGTTGCCTTCCAAAGGAGCATGGGTATAAGGCAGTATCGAAAACACGATTTCTGTCTCTGTCCTTGGAAGTAGGTATGGCCTTACACTGAAACTCAGTTTTACCTGTCTCCCAAAGTTCTTGGAACTGCCCCCCAAGCACAATGCCTTTCAGCTGTTGCTGTCTTTTGGGCTGGGAGGGAGGCAGTGACCTCAAGGTGAAAGTCTCCATATCCCATTACCAATCCAATTACCTGGCTCTTGCAGGTTAGATGAGAACCGCCCGACCGGAACTCAACAATGGATCATTTAGCTCTGTGTCTTGTCTCTGACAATAGTCAGGCCTGAGTGTCTCACTCAGCTGCTCCTCATTGGCAGTCTGCAGACACGCTGCCATGCTTCCTTTTAAATGAAGGAATAGAACTGGTCATGGGGAACAGCCAGGAGCTAAAGGATTTCACTGTGTCACCTCAGCTCCCACCCAGCTGCTGCCCAATCCCCGAACACATTAATTGATTCATAGAACAAATATTCATTGAGTAGCTATTGTGTCGTAAGCAATGTGAGGCACTGGGGACACCATGATGGGTGGTTTCTCAGATCTCAGCGACTTTTAATGGATAGGGAGAGCACAGACAAACATATACCATGACGGTTACTACAAACACTGTGAAAAAGCAAGCTTGACAAAGTGGGTGGACAGCAATGGCACTTGTCACTCTTTCCTGCATAGCCAAGGATGTCTTTTGGACAGCGTGATTCTTTAGCAGAGCTATGGAGGAATTTTAGGAGAAAGTATGCCCTTCGAAGGCAGACATATGGAAGATATCTCTTTTGACTTCTGTACTGGAGGCCGGGTGTCGGAGGGAGGCCGCTAGTTAGGTCCCGGCTGCTTAGCCCCAAAATAATCACACAGAAACTATATTAATTGAATCATTGCTTGGCCCATAAGCTCTGGCTTCTTATTGGCTAACTCTTACATATTAATTTAACCCATCTCCATTAATCTGTGTATTGCCACATGACTGTGGCTTACCGGGTAAAGTTCCCAGCATCTGTCTCTGGCAGTGGCTCCATGGCTTCTCTCTGACTCCGCCCACCTTTCTCCCAGCATTCACTCCAGTCCTCTCTGCTTAGCTCTGCTCTGCCCTGCCCTGCTCTGCTCTAGACTCAAAGCAGTTCTTTGTTCATTAATGGTAATCACAGCACACAGAGAGGAATCCCATATCAGCCAGGAGACTTCTTATGTCAGAAGCAGGACAGTAAGCAGGTGCCAAGTAGGCAGACTTTTGAAGTGTCTGAAGAATGGAGGAAGGGCAAGATAGTTAGTGTGGCTGGAAGGGATGAGTGAAGAGAGGAGGGGAGGTGGTTTCTGAGAGGTGCGGGGATCACAGAGGCTTATAGACCTATAGGATTTTTGGTTTTCCTTTTTCATGAATCCAGAAAGCCATTTGAAAGGTTTTGAGCAGTACAAGTGACATGGCAACAAAGTATATTCAACATGTCGCTAAGGAAATATTTGTTGAAGGAATACATGGTAGACTTGTGGGTGATTGAAAGAACAAATACCGTGGATTCGCAAGCATAAGTACACAGAGATCCTAGAAGATATTTGTCCATATTTGCTCAGAGGAGAGGAAGGCTTCCCACTGAAAGAATGATTAACTACCAGCTTACCTGTCCTGTTCCCTGTGGACAGACAAGTCTGAGTATATAGGGGATAAGATAGATGACTAGCCCAGTGTCCCTTTGGCAATGGGAGCTGGAGAGACTCTGCTACTGTGTAACTCTTTGTCAGGGACATCACAGCCTCCCTAGGTGTGACTTTTTGTTTGAAGGCACAGAGATGCTCTTCATGGAGCTCGATTTGAATTAATCCAGAGATCTCTGCACTGAAATCTGACCTGCTTCCCCCGCCATTGCCTGGGATACCACATCACAAGCCTCCTCCCATGAGCCTTGAGAAAGGTTTCCATCTTTATGTCTTGTCTCAACCAGAGTAAGAAGGTAAATTCCTTAACTAGTCATGCCCTCTTTGTACCTAATGTCAGCTTTTCAAGTACATCCTTTTAAAATTCCAACCATTGGTTCTCTTAAAATTCGGACCATTGGTTCTCTGTGTTCAGAAGCAGAAGGTTCACTCTTCCTTCATCCGTAGCTCAGAACAGGACTATCGCCCACTGTTAGGAGGTGGATCTGTGCACACTGTTTCTGCCTCTCTTCCAGACCATACATTTCTTGACCCTGTGGTGTTTCTATTTTCTGCACTGACTGTGGAACTTGTACTGTAGGTCTGTCTTTCTTTTTTTCTTTCCTTCCCATCTTCTCTTCTCTTTCTTCTTTTCGGCTTTAGTTTTGCTTTTTTGTTTGTTTGTTTTGTCTTTTGTTTTTTTGAGATAGCGTTTCTCTGTAGCTTTGAAGCTTGTCCTGGAACTCACTCTGTAGACCAGGCTGGTCTCGAACTCACAGAGATCTGCCTGCCTGTGCCTTCCGAGTGCTGAGATTAAAGGCATACACCATCAACACCGGCCTGGTTTTGTTTAACCAAGCATGATCCTGCAGTTTTAGAAACTGCCAAAGGAGGGCGATTGATACACTGCTAGATCAGAGCTTGAATGGAGAATTGGAATGTTAGTCTTAGTTTCTTCATCAGTAAAATGGGTCTTTCATTTCTGTCTTCCCAGGTTTGTGTTGGGAAACAGCATAGGTGAATGATGGCATTGTTTCTGTGGTAGAATACACCTACATACACTTTTAGACATCTATATTTGACCTGCCCCCCCCAAAGTAGCCATCATGAAGAGTGGTGTCAGACCCAGAAAACTGTTTTGAGAATTATCTGAGGTCTAGAGTTCCCCCCCACTCCGGGAAAGTAAAATGAGGGGACAAGTTGTATGGTCACCAATGTTGCTATCCAGTGGCAAAGTCCTGGATGGACACGTTTTTCTGCCTTGTCACATCCACACTTGTTACTACTCAGGCAAAAGTCACTGGGATACTAATTGTTTTTATTTGCTTATTTCTTGAGCTAGGGTTCCATGAAAGAGGTCAGTCCCACTTGAGCTCTGAGCCCACCGTCTCTTTTCTAGCCACATCTCACGTGTCTCAGACTTTCCGGCACTTTCTTTGCTCTCCAAGGTCCTGGGCCATGTTGCTTATACACCAACAAGTCTCAGTCTCAGAATACAAGTATCTGCCTTCACTCGGGACTTCCTAGGCATGACTAATTCGCCCACCTCAAAATTGCTGCTTAATTGACTGAACCTACAAAAACCAAACCCAGGCTGATCGATAGAGAAATAATTTTGCAAATTGTGGGCATAAGTCTTTAGAGATCTGTGTGCCCTGCTATTTGTTAAGATGTTGAAAAGGTAAATCAATGTTCTTTATTAAAACACAATTGCTTCATCTATTGCTAGCTTCGGCCGAAGCTGGGAGGCAGGGAGCAGGAGGAGCAGGGAGGAGGTTTTGGCATGCTTTTGTACCCTTTAAGCAGGGGTCACTTGTTAGTCTAAAAGGGTCAGGAGCAGGGGAGGGGCTGAGAGCATTTTGTCTTAACATCAGAAGAGGAGGGAGGTCCTGGGATAGAGGACTGTGTAGAAACAGTTGGGATGGGCCTGCAGAGAATGTGGTTGTGGTTTGCTCCCCAGGTGGTGCTGTCAGGAGGTGAGGAAACCTCGGAGGGGTGGGGGGGGAAGTCTTGGGTCATTGGGGATGTGGTTTTTTTCCCCTTATTTATTTATTTAAAGAATTTCCACTTCCTCCCCTCCTCCCAGTACCCTCCCACTCCCCCCACTCCCTCTCTTCCTCCCTCACCATTCCCAAGAGCAGTCAGGGTTTCCTGCCCTGTAGGAAATCCAAGTTCCTCCCCCCCTCCCTCCAGGTCCAGGAAGGTGAGCATCCAAACAGGCCAGGATCCCAAAAAGCCAATCCATGCAGACGAAACAAGACCCAGTGCCATTGTCAATGGCTTCTCAGTCAGCCCCCATGTCAGCCACATTCAGAGAATCCGGTTTGATCACATGCTCATTCAGTCCCAGTCCAGCTGGCCTTGGTGAGCTCTCATTCGATCAGTCCCCTTGTATCAGTGGGTGAACGCACCCTTCGCGGTCCTGACTTCCTTTTTCATGTTCTCCTTCCTTCTGCTCTTCATTTGGACCTTGGGGGCTCAGTCCAGTGCTCCAATGTGGGTCTCCGCCTCTATCTCCATCCATCGTCGGATGAAGGTTCCCTGGAGGCATTACCATCCCTGACTTCAAACTCTATTACAGAGCTACAGTATTGAAAACAGCTTGGTATTGGCATAAGAACAGAGAAGTCGACCTATGGAATCGAATAGAAGACCCAGATATTAACCCACAAACCTATGAACACCTAATTTTTGACAAGGGAGCTAAAGGTATACAATGGAAGAAGGAAAGCATCTTTAACAAATGGTGCTGGCATAACTGGATGTCAACCTGTAGAAGAATGAAAGTAGATCCATATCTATCACCATGCACAAAACTCAAGTCCAAATGGATTAAAGACATCAACATTAATCTGACCACTTTGAACCTGATAGAAGAGAAAGTGTGAAGTAGTCTACAAGATATAGGCACAGGAGACCACTTCCTAAGTAGAACCCCAGTAGCACAGACAATAAGAGAATCAATGAATAAATGGGACCTACTGAAACTGAGAAGCTTCTGTAAAGCAAAGGACACTGTCAGTAAGACAAAAAGGCTACCTTCTGACTGGGAGAAGATCTTCACCAACCCCTCATCAGACAAAGGTCTGATCTCCAAAATATACAAAGAACTCAAGAAACTGGGGATGTGTTTTTAAAGGAAAATTTAGGCACCTGGTTTCTTGGGCTCTCCTGCCTTCCTCTCCCTTCCTCTCCCCCTCCCTTTCCTCTCTTTTCCTCTCCTGCATGAGATGAAGAAGTTCCGCTTTGTCATATACCTCCCATCACTGTGTGCTCTTTTATTATAGGCCTGAAAACAAAGGGGCTGATCAGTCAATCACAGACAGAAACATCCCACACTGTAAACCCTAATAAGCCTTCTCTCTTTATAAACTGATTATCTCAGGCACTTGTTACAGTAACACAAAGCCAGCTAATAGGGGTGTGGAGGAAGACCCACGAGATCCCATAATCTTCACCATTGCTAGACTGATATGCAGTGACAGACTCAGAACCAAAAGGCTTCAATTCACAGTTTTATTTCCTGCTTACAGGACACAAGAGCTGTTTGTCAGTGTGGCAAAGCTGATGGAGGAGGCCCACTGCGAAATGAGCTGCTACCTGTGGCAGAGGAGAAAAGAGAAAGTGGTGATTCCACCTTGGCTCCTAAAACTTCCTCTCAGGATCAAAATTAGCTTCCCGAGTTCTAATTCCTTTGGACAAATAGAGGGACATGGGTGAACAGGGAGAGGTGGGCACTTCTGCTAATCTCCAGGCACAGCAGCCCGGAGCCTGTTTTAGGGACTCTTACACTGTGTGTGGTGCTAGGTCTGCGAGCACCATGCGAATATACTTCCTGACTCACCTCAGTGCCTCACACAGGGTCAACTAAAAAGATTTTGGTTGGCAATGTGGCATTGAAAACAGACAGTGGATCAATGGAATCGAACTGAAGGTCCTCATGCAAATACAACTATGAACACCTGATTTTTGATGAAAAAGTCAAAATTGTACAATGGAAAAAAGAAAGCATTTTCAGCAAATGGTGTTGACATAACTGGATGCTGACATGTAGAAGAATGTAAATCGATCCATAGCTCTATCCTCAAGTACAAAACTCAAGTTCAAGTGGATCAAAGACCTCAACATAAATCCAATTACACTGAACCTGATAGAAGAAAAAGTGGGAAGTGGCCTTGAATGCATTGGCATAAGAGACCACTTCCTAAATATAATACCAATAACATAGACTCTGAGAACAGCTATCAATAAATGGGACCTCCTGAAACTGAGAAGCTTCTGTAAGGCAAAGAATAAATACAGTCAGTAAGACAAAATGGCAGCCTACATAATGGGAAAAGATCTTCACCAACCCCACATCTGACAAAGGACTGATCTCCAATATATATAGAAAACTCAGGAAACTAGACACTAAAACACCAAATAATCCAATTAAAATATTAGGTATAGATCTAAACAGAAAATTCTCAACAGAAGAAACTCAAAATGGCTGAAAGACATTTAAGGAATTGCTCAATATCCTTAGCCATCAGGGAAATACAAATCAAAATGACTCTGAGAAACCTGTCAGAATAGCTATGACCAAAAACACACTGGAAAGGATGTGGAGTAAGAAGAACACTCCTCCATTGCTGGTGGGAGTGCAAACTTGTACAGCCACTTTGGAAATCAGTAAGGTGATTTCTCAGAAAACTGGGAATCAGTCTACCTTAAAATCCAGTAATATCACTTGGGCATATACCCAAAGGATGTACAATCAAACCACAAGGTCATTTGTTCAACTATGTTCATAGAAACATTATTTGTAATAGCCAGAACCAGGTAATAACTTAGATTCCCCTCAACTGAAGAATAGATAAAGAAAATGTGGTACATTTACACAGTGGAGTATTACTCAGTAGTTAAAAAAAATGACATCTTAAAATTTGCAGGCAAAAGGATGGAACTAGAAAAAAAATCCTGATTGAGGTAACCTAGACCCAGAAAGACAAACATGGTATGTACTATGTACTCACTCGTAAGTGGATATTAAATGTAAAACAAAAGGTAACCAAGCTACGATCTACAATCCCAGAGAAGCTAGGCCAAAGGGGGAACCATAAGAGGGACACACATGGAGTGCCCCAGGAAGGAAAAGAGTTAAGATCTCCTGGGTAATTTGAAGGGGGGTAAGATGAAGAGGATGGGAGAGCAAGGGATCAAGAAGATGAAGTTAGGAGAGGGGGAGAGCAATGAAAGGGATATCTCCATAGAGATATCTCCATTATGGGGTTAGGGAGAAAACTGGTGTTAGAGAAATTCTCAGGAATACACAAGGGTGACCCCAGCTAAGACACCTAGCAATAGTGGAGAGGGTGTCTGAATGGGCCTTCCCTACAATCAGATTAGTGACCACCCTAATTGTCATCATAGAAACTGCATCCAGTAACTGATGGAAGCAGATGCAGTGACCCACAGCCAAGCACTGGGCTGAGCTCCTAGAGTTCAGTTGAAGAGAAGGAGGAGAGATTATAATGAGCAAGGGGGTCAAGGTCATGATGGGGAAAACCACAGAGACACCAGACCTGAGCTAGTGGAACCTCATGTACTATGGACTGACAGCTGAGGAACCTGCATGGGACAGAACTAGACCTTCTGAATGTGGGTGACAGTTATGTGGCTTGATCTGTTGTAGAGGAGGTCTGGCAGTAGACCAGGACCTCTCCCAGGTGCTTGAACTGGCTTTTTGGAACTCATTGCCTATGGTGGGATACCTTGCTCAGCCTTGATTTTGGGTACGGAGGGGCTTTGTCCTGCCTCAAGTTGGTATACTAGACCTTGGTTACTCCCTAAGGAAGGCCTTGCCCCCACTGAGGAGTGGATAGGGGATAGGAAGGAGGGGGAGCAGGAGAAGGGAAGGGAGGGAGAAATGGGGTTGGTATGGAAAATGAAAAGTAATTTTTTTTGACAAAAAGTATGAAGAAAAAAACAAAATGGAGAGCCAAAACAATCTTCTCCTAATAAAATTGTTCTACTAAAGAAAAAGAAAAGAAATAAGAGATCTTGCTTGGATGGAGTTAATTACTTTTCACAGCAAAGAAAGGCAGCAAGAGAGAGAGATCTTAAGAAGACTTGAGGGTTGTGCACTGCCACCCATGGCAGCAGCTTTTCATGGCACAGGTTGCATGGTTTCTTTCAAATCTAATGTGCCCAGGACTGGCTCAAAGCATTACTTCATGTACTGATCTCAACTCTCCTCTCCTCTTTGTTTTAGATTTGGCAGATCTGAACCTTGCACAGTGAAGATCCTGGGTTTGGAGGAAGAGAACCCTTGATGTCTTGTCACACAGGACCAGATCCTTCTTGTAACTTTGGGAGAGTTTCTAGAACTGGCCATTTTGATTTTCTTGGGTGCAAAACACAGGTGATTAAATTGGCTAATACTCTTGTGCCTTAAAATCCCTGCGGCTTTCTCTTCAACCGTTTGCTGGTGTGACTGGGAAGTTGCTCAGAGGACTTAGATTCCTGAGTATCTGTAGGAGCATCAGGTCAACTGTGAGGCACACTTGAGAAACAGTCAAACTTGAAGAAGCCAGGTTTTAAATCCACAATGTCATTAGACAGGATATTGTTCTGCTAAAGGCTTTCCACGGCTAACAACCTCTTATGAATGTTGGATTTCAGAAGGTAATGTGTCTAATGGCACAGAGAATATACCCAGGAGTCATTTGAGGAGAAAGATTCGAAGACAGAATGTCAATATGTATTCCTCAAACCTTGCTGTCATAGACTGTATTGGGATGTGTGTGCCTGTTTTCCCCTTCAGAGGAATCTAACCAACATCAGAACAATGAATGGGGGTCCTGAAAACCCTGCTTCTAACTGCTCGGCTTATAACTGAGAGGGAGACAAATGATAAAAAAAAAATCCCCTTGGTGAGACCTAGCAAGGTTGAGGTCTTAGGAAACATTCTCTTTGGAGTTAACATGACAGAATGACAGGACCAAGGGTTCAGTGGGCTGAGGGGGCAAGAAAATCCAATGCACTGCGGTGCACCAGGGCATTGGAAAGCTCACAAGTTCACCCATTAAAAAGTCCTGGCTGTCCTGGAAGAGCCCAGGACAAATGAACTGGTGCACAGTTGCTGGATGTTCTCTATGTGCCAGAAATGACTCTAGGCACTCAGCAGCAATGTTTGATTCAAGTCTCTTAATATCAGCATGTTTCACGAGAGGAAACTGACGTCCAAAGTGTTTGAGGGACCGGCCAAGGACTCACCAGCAGTAAGCACTGAAATGAATCTCGCCACAAGGCAGTAAATTCAGTCCTGTGACTGTATTGGTCTGGGATCTCAGTGGCTCCAGACCTCTTAAAATTTCATAGGCTTGTGGTCAGCTTTCTATGGTTCTGACAAAATACCCAAGAACGCAAACTTGACAGAAGAAAGGGGATGGCTTTGGATCGTGATTTCAGAGGTTTTGGTCCGTGGTCACTTGGACTTGCTGTGTGGGGGCCTGTGATGGGGCAGAACATCGCCGCAGGGAGTATATGGAAAAGGAGTGATCAGCATCCCAACACTGTCTTCAAGCACATGTATCCCATGATTAACTTTCTAAAGGCTTCACTTCCTATGGGTTCCATCACCTCCGAATAGTACTGGGGCCATTCCTTTACCATATGGATCTTTGGGAGATGCTTCTGATCTAAACCGTAGGCCAATCATGCATAAGAGTTCAATGATAAAGAACAGTTGCCTTATCTGCACAAACCTTGGGTTTGATCCCAGCACCTTAAATAAGTGAAGAACTGAGAAGCAGGAAAAGCCAAGCCATGATGTGTGGGATCACGAACTGTCTGTACAGGAATATCCCAACAGCACAGGGACACCAGGTGGGTGGTTCTCCAGACTCCAGGCCTTGTGACTATTTCTCAGGATTTCATCTCTGAGATCCTAGCAGGAAAGAAACATGCTTCTATCACTTCTGTTTCATTTGCCTTCAAAGTCTTCTGTATTGGGATCGTTAACTATATACTGAAATAATAAACATAGCTAGAGCTGGCTCGGTGTTCTGTCGGGGAAGTGAGAAATCTAAGGCTGGGGTATCAGGCTGGGGTATGAGGACACAAATAGACCAGGGGGTGTGAGTGAATCCAGTCTGACTTTTTTTTTTTTTTTTTTTTTTAGCTTAGCGACCAGGAAGAAGGGAGACAGAGGAATAGTTTGGAACCCATCTAACACACACTTCTTGAATGCCATCAGATGTTAGGTACCGAGGGGTGCTGTTGCAATCAGACAAAGGAGATGCACCACCCAGTGACCATTGCATCTACCTTGTCCTTGCATGGTGACAGCGTTTACTGTCTGCAGGCATCCAGCCTTCTCCTGGCACTAAGATGTGCGACAAGAGCATCACGTGGTTCCTTAGATGCTTTAGAAACAGGAGCTGCCTGGTAAAGGACTCTACCCAGAGAAGAGAAGCCAGCTCATGTCTGGCTGAAAAGATACAGCTACTGAAATTGCATTATTCATTTCTTAATTTATTGCATTTATTGTTTTCTTAAAGTTTGAACGTCTTCAGTGTTTTTCATTGGCGTCTCAGAGTTCTAAGGGATTGTTTGGGGTTGCTGGAACCTATGGACACAGGAACAGTGCTGGAAAGAAAGTTCCAGAGAGTAGCTGGAGTGCGACACAATCACTTCTGCATTATCACTGCTGTAGATCTGTTTTGTTCTATGTGAACACACACACGCACACGCACATGTATGCACACACATATACACACATGTATGCACACACATATACACACATGTATGCACACACACATATACACACATGCACGCACACACACACCGCACATACACACATGCACGCACACACATGCACATACATATCACACACCACACACACACACACGCATGCATGCACACACACACCGCACATACACACATTCACGCACACACACACATGCACATACATATCACATACCACACACACACACACACGCATGCATGCACACACACACCGCACATACACACATGCACACACACACATGCACATATATACCACACACCACACACCACACACACACACACACACACACACACACACACACCACACACAGGCTTAAGAAGATGGTTCAGTGGGTAAAATTTGGTTGTTCAAGCATGAATATGAGCTCTGATCCCCTACACTCACATAAAAGCCTGGCATGATCATGTATGTCTATAACTCTGGCTCTAGCAGGAAGGTTCTGTGGGCTTGTTGGCCAACCAGCCTAGCTGAAACAGCAAACTTCAGGTTTAACGAGAGGCCCAGTCTTAAGAAGGTCAGGAGGAGAAGCAATTGAGAAAAGGCATCCCAATGTCAACCTCTGGCCTCCATGTGCATTTATACAGGTAAGTGTTCCTGCACACTCGCGCATGTGCGCATGTACACACGCTCACACACAACCTTTGGTTTCAGTTCTACCATGAAAGATTGTGCCTGGACTTTGGTATGGTTTAAGACACTTTGTTGGCCTTCTCCTGAGCACTTCCAGGAGCAGTGAGGGAAAGGATCCTGTTACTTTCCAGAGCTCAGAAGAGGGAAGCAGGAGGGAGAAATGGGCTGCTACCCTGATTTCCTGAAATGAAGCCTTTGCTTTGCCAAGTGTGCAGGCAGAAGTCCTTTTGGGGCTCCTGAAGATGTTTCTTCAGGGCAGGAAATCCGAGTCTATCTTAGGCTTTGACAAAGAGGAGAGCCATTGTTCTTGCTGAGACAGTCATCCTAGAATAAAGGGCCCCATGAGGCACCACAACCTGGGATACCTACTTGAAATGCAAAGAGGGTGAGCAGGGATGAGGTCTCCTATTCCATCCCGGGTGCCTGAACAAAACAAACACCCCAGACTGGGTGACTAAGAAACAACAAAGAGTTATTTCTCAGTTGTGCTGGTTTTTCTTTGTAAACGACACAATCAGGATGAGTTACATAAGAAAGGTAGTTGAGCAAGCCAGGGGAGCAAGCCACTAAGCAGGATTTCTTCATGGTCTTTGCTTCAGCACCTGACTCCACTTTCCTGTCCCGAATTCCTGCCCTGGCTTCCTTGTTTAATGGACTACAACCTCTAAGCTGAAATAAACCGTTTCTTTCTGAAGTTGCTTTTGGTCACGGTGTTTATAATAACAACAGAAAGCAAGCTAGGACGTCAGTCTTGAGACCGGGAGTCCAAGACCAAGCAGATTCCATGTCAACTGAGGGCTGGCTTTCTCATTCACAAATAAGCTCACATAATAGGAGGAACCCAGAGTCTCTCCTGCTTCTCTCTCAAAAGCTGTAAGGACCGTCACGAGGGCTCAGCATTCAAGTCCCGGTCACCTTCAAAGGCATACCTCCTGGTACTGGAATCTCAGGGGTTAGAATTTTAACATGATTTTTATTTTCTTTTTGATGAGGAGAAAGGCACAAACATTCAGACCACTTCAGAGTCCAACTGTCTCAGAAGACAGATCAGAGAGACAGAGAAATGCAGTAGGAAAGCAGAAGTCTCTGAGGAAGAGAAGTTTAGGTTTAAACTCTCGCTCTACTGTTGGATGACCAGGAGGATGCAGGCAATTTCAGGTCGTCTCCAGGCTCTCCCCAGTTTTCAGTTGGTTGTGTTGCTGGGTACGTGCAAGCTTCTTAATACAGGCTACACACATTTTAATTGAAATCATTTAAAAACAAGCCCAGCAAAGTCTTGTCAAGAAAGTCATTACTGGATAGACATTCTCCCTTCCAAAAGCATCCTTCCCTAATGAGTCGACATCCGAAGACAGGAAGTGAGACACTGGGCTGATAATCAGTCAGTCAGTGCCAGGGGGAATGAAGACTTGGGTAGAACCAATCCTGGAAAAGACTTCCTGGCTGCGTAGCTTTCTCCACCATGCTTGAGTTGTGAGGAAGCTGAAAAGCAGGAAAGCCAACTGGAAAGGGCCTGGTTTCACTGGTGTAGAGGGGTTGCCTGGAGCATGGTCTCAGGGAAATCATATTCCATGTGATTCTGCGCCCCCATCAGTAAGAAGGTGAGATCGGACTGAGCCAGAGGCTTGATTACATCTGTGACCACGAGAGATGGGTCAAAGTACCTCTGGCCCAGTCTAGAGAGGAACCGGAGTGATGTAAGGAAGGGTTCTGACAGGATAATGGAGTAGTGAATGAGAAAGTAGAGGAAAAGAAAAAGGAAATCCAAATAGCTGAAAAGTTTCTTCACCCCATAAGCCTCTCCGCCAATGCAATAATCCAAATCAGACCAAATCAAACTGAATTAGAAAAAGCCCAGTTTACTGGATACAAATGCTCCCAGATGGCTTTTAGCCCCCCAGAGAAGGGAAAGGAAGACCAGAAAGCCACTTGTTTGTTCTTTGGGATACAGTTTAAATACCCTGTGGGAGTGGTCTTGAGCATCACTGGGGAGGGGCCATCATTTGGTGAGATTTCTCATGGGTGGAATCTTGACTGAGGCACCTCCATGGGAGGGGGCCTTGGGATGGAACTCCCACCTGAACATGCCAGACTCTTTGGATATGTGGATGCCAGGGGCTGGGATGAAGCTTCCACCCCAACAATAACTTCACCTTTCATAGGCTTTGGAGACAAGGACTCTCTGCCTCAGTGGTAAGATGACTTTCCACCCATTCAGTTTTCCAAATTCACTGAGATTGAGAATCAGTTGGCATATCCCTTTCCACCCACCCTTCTTTCCTCTAGTCTGGAAGAAATGTCCCATGAGGCTGCTGTTCATGCTCCTGTCTGGGAATAGCTAGACTTCCAACACTGAAGGAGGACCTTTCAAGTCAACTTAGTCTTTGTTGCCAAACTGTTTATTTCAGAAGTCATCTGTTGTGTGACATTATTCCTGGTTCTACTCACCCCAGATAGTGAACTGACAGCAGACCGAAGTACAAGTAAGACCCAAGTCCGACTTGGAGAAGCAAGGTCACTTACAGGAGCAGAATGACTCCGACAACTGCATCACCAAAACCCTCCTGAGCATGTGACAGGAGGATGTGACAGCTCATGGAAGCTGGCAACCTGGAGCTCACTACGCAGGCCGCAGGTAGTTTAACAGGTTAGAGGTGTCTTTTCTAAGTGGCTCAGTTGGCGTTCGCTTCTTCAAGGCTCCTGGGCTTGTCTAACAGTCTTCTGTGCAGTTTGACCTTTCTGAAAGTAACTCTAAGTGGTCTCTGTTGCTTATATATTCTTGGGACAGAAGATCTTTAGTGAATCTGCTCAGTTTCAGGAACTTTCTGAGCCTATTTTGAATTGTTTACTTATTGTCTTCTCGGCAGGGTGGAGTATTTTACCACCCCTAGAATAGTGGTCCTCAACCATCCTGATGTTGTGACCCTTTAATACAGTTCCATATGTGATTTAGATTTTTAAACTTATGATTTCTTCATGTATAAGATTCCTAAATCATAAAATTATTTTTGTCGTTACTTCATAACTGTAATTTTGCTAGTATTATGAATTGTGATGTAAATGTCTGTGTTTTCTTTTGATCTTAGGTGACCCCTGAGAAAGGGTCATTTGCCCCGCAAAGGGTTTGCTCCCCACAGGTCGATAACCACTGTCCTATCCTGCACAGCTAATTGTTGCATCTCCATATAAAAATCCTGTTGCTCCACCTTCCTCTTTCTATCCTGTGTCTTAAGCGGTCCTCCCTAAGACGGACAGCTTTAATCTGGGAGGAAACTGTTACACAACCATATCCTGGAGTTTCCCCAATCACCACCCTCTCTCATCTCTCCCTTGTGCTTTCCTTCCTTCCTTTTGTAAGTTCTTACAGTTCAGCTTCTCCTGTGGCAGTGAGTTTACATCTGCAGTATCTGCTCCTGATACCAATTCCTCCACATGACGATCGGCACTATGCTGATGAGAAACCTATCAGTCAGGTGTAGATTCAGCCCGGAACATGAAATCACAAATAACAGCTATTTATAAATTTATAAATATAAATATATTTGCTTGCATTTTAGATAAGGGTTGGAGGCGAGTAGTCTAGGAGCACTGTAATTGCTCCATGAAACTGTTAGGGACTCAGGTTCTGCCCTTGCTAGTGGGTCCCTGAGCCAAATGGCTTCAGCACACTGTATGAGCTAGCAGTAGACAAACAGGAGTTAAAATTCACATGCCTGTCTCCTTTGTCTGACTACCGCAAACTTCATCTTCTGTCTGCAAGCTAAGAAAGGAGTTGGAAATATTACCATTATTTTTGGGGATTTTACTGTTAGGGAGAAGTGGGTGAGAGACACGGTGGTTGGCTCACAAGCTTCTTTCTAAGGTCACAGAGCGGAAGTTAAACTTAGGGCTTTGAGGTCCAATCACAGCTCTGTCACATACATGGTGGTTTCTCAAGAGTAGATGCATAGCTGACATAGCTGAACCCTGACTAAAAGTCAGGAATGCTTCCTGCCCTGAGAGACTGTCCAACTTTTGAGAAATCCAAGTTTGTATAGTAAGTAGTTAACTGTTTCAGCGTGTGTCAGGAGCATGTCAGTTTGTTTCTGTTGATGTCACAAAGTACCCAGACCAAAGCAGTGCAGGGGAGGGAGAGGGTTTGTTTGGAGCCAGGTCACATTCACCATTGAGGAAAGTTAAGGCAGGAATTCAGGGCAGGGACTTGAAGGTAAATTCTAGAAAGAAGCAGAATGCAGAAACTGAGGCCAGGGACAGTCAGCCCACTTGCTATTCCACACAGTATTACCTCTGACCAAGGAAGCTGCTTCACGGCTTGAGAATTGTGGCAGGAACCAGCAGGTTTCTGCTCTGCTAACTCTGTTGTACAGTCAGGACCTCCTGCTTAGGGAATGGCGCTCCTCATAGTGGATTGGAATTTTCCTACATCAATTAACAAGACAATCCCCACAGACGGGCTCACAGGCAGCCCTGATGGAAGCAATTCTTTAACAGAGGCTCTCTTCTCCGGTGATCATAGACTGTGGGAAGTCGGCAGTTAAAGCTAACCAGGACAGACTCACGGAACAAAGAAATGCAAAACAAAGAAATGCTTCCACCGGTTTGAGCAGCCAAGGAAACTTTCAGACCTTAGGGTTGGGTCCAGCATTGTGGGTTAGCTTAATTTACATTTGGAGATGGCTCTATTGAATGTGGCCTTGTGGAGGAGATTGGTTTCTTTGTAGGTATAATTCTCAGCTATGACTCTCTTTTCCATATGATGTTTGGCATAAAATAAAAATTTCCATCTGTACAAATGTATACAGAAGATTCTTAATCGCAATGCAGTCATCTATCCACAAACACCTCCTGCAGTAACAGTAGCGTCGACTAGCATTTAATGAACACTTAAGTGTCCTGAGCCATCTAAGCGTATTACCCATTTATGCCTCCCAGAGCCTATGGGCTCGGACATCCACTTTGCACTCAGGGAAAATGAAGTGAAGTTCAGTTATTTGCTAGGGATCACGTATTTGATCCACATTAGAGCCAATGTCTGAGTCTGAGAACTCTATTCTAGACAGGAGAACACACAACTTTCCCTGGGGTGGCTCTTGTATCCAGGAACCCATACATTCAGAGCTGCAGACTGAGAAATGCATTCAGAGAAGCAGCTCGGGGGCGCCAGGCCAGGATGAAGCCAGCGTCATGGGTATCCTGGCCAGCAGAATACTGCGACATACTTTGCAGTGTATTTGTTATATTGTGGGCAGTGTTATTATGTTCAGGATTTTAATTCAACTCCCTTGAATCCAGAAGACAGGATGAGAAGACAGTGAGACCCAGAGACAGATCTTTGTCTTTGAACCTTCCCTGGCCTCAGTTTCTGCTTTCTGGTTCTTTCTGGACTTTGCAATGCAGTCCTGAACAGCTGTGCTTCCTAGTGCTCGAGTCTTCTTTGATTCGTGTTCTCAGTTTCAAAGCACATGGGAGAAGGACCAACTCAGGCCAACAGTCACTGCGTGCCAGCATACTCCAGATCCCGGCTTGTTCTGGATACTTCAGGTACCTGAGAAGAGAGAACTACAACTGAAAAAATACCCCCCTAAGACTGGCCTGTGGAACATTTTCTTAATTAGTGATTGATGTGGGAGGCCCAGCCCACAGTCGCTGGCAGGTGGTCCTGGGGTGTATAAGAAAACAGCCTTGGGGCTGGAGAGATGGCTCAGAAGTTAAGAGCATTGATTGCTCTTCCAAAGGTCCTGAGTTCAATTCCCAGCAACCACATGGTGGCTCACAACCATCTGTAATGAGGTCTGGTGCCCTCTTCTGGCCTGCAGGCATACACACAGGCAGAATATTGTATACATAATAAAGAAATAAATTAAAAAGAAAAAAGAAAACAGCCTGAGCAAACAGGGAAGAGTAAACCAGTAAGCAGTATTCCTCCGCTCTATGTCTGTTTCTGCCTCCAGGTTGCTGCCCCAAGTACTTGTCTTGGCTTTTCCCCAGTTACAAACTATAACCCATAAGTCAAATAAACCTTTTCTTTCTCAGGTTGATCTTGGTCATGGTGTCTCATCACTGCAATAGAAACTGTAAGACAGTGTTCTTAAGCTAATCATACTTGGGGCTGGGCTCCCACAACTCTCAGCAACCTTCAAGAGACAGCTGACACGCATTGTTAAAGCATCTGCTATTCGCCACACAGTGATGTTATACCTGGAGACACAAAAAGTGAACAGAGCACCGACCTCAGACAGCTCAGTCAGGGCACAGGTTCCTAGCACGAGGCCTGGGAATGATCTTCAGTGAGTCTGCAAGCATCCTAAAACTACAAATATTTTGTATTTCTTTCCAGGTGTTCACATTTTTCCCCCAGGGAGAAACTTCATTTTTATTTTTTAAAAATCAAGTTCTATTAAGGAGTCTGTCATTTAGAAAATACTGAGAATCACTGACAATCTAGATGTAGGAGCCAGCCATGATAAGCTAAATATGAACAGATCACCCGAAGGAAGTGCTTTACTTCCAACTGTTATCACCAGTCAGAGTAGGACTCAGCCATCGATAAGTTTAATTGAGGCCTGAGACACAGTAGTTTACCCTGGTTGCAGGAAGAGCCACAAACTGAGATAACCGGAGTACCACCCAAGAACAGACCATCCAAAGGAAATGCCTCATGTTCCAACCATTGTAGATAGGATCACCTGCCAGCACACACTAACCAAGACATCCCCAGACAAATGTCAGCCAATCAAGGGTCCTGAACCTCGGAAACCCCTCACCCCCACCTTTACTACTATAGAAACCCAACTCTAACTGAGCTTGGGGCTCTCCATTTATTCCAATACATTGGACATGTGGAGAGACCGAGTTTGCAAACTTGTATAAAATAAAGACTCTTTGCTTTTACATACGGGATTAGTCTCCTTGTTGGTTTTTGAGGGACTTCGCAGATTTGGGCATAACACAGGCAAGTCAGAATCTAAGCAAACAGGTCACTGGAACAGAAGTTCTATAGTGAAGACATAGATAAATCATTGTTATGAATCTAGACATGAGGCTGGAGAGATGGCCAGTTAGGAGTACTGGCTTCTCTTCCAGGGCATCTGGGTTCAGATCCCAGTATCCACATGGTGACTCGTCACTGCAACTCCAGTTCCAGGGGAATCTAACGTTCTGGCTTGGCCTCCACAGATATACAGGCAGGTAAAACGCTTGTACACATTCGGGTTGAGGGAGAGAGAGAATACAGACGGGCTAGGAGCTTACATCGGGGGTAGAACATTTGCCTAATACGTGAAGGTTTCATCTCCAAGCACTGTGACAGCAACAACAGTGATGACAATAATAATGATGGGAACGATAAAAGCCAAAGGTTAACACTGTTTCACTGGAGCTTGAGAGAGATCAAGGTTCTCTTAGCAGTCGATGGCATCTGGAGGTGTGTGAGTAAGTAGAGAACTAATCAAATGAGAGACGAGCAAGAAGGCAGTCCAAGTTGTGGCCTTCGCCCAGCACATCTAGAATGTTCTGTGCTACACACTTCTGGAGTTTGTATGACGAGAATATGGACTGTGAGGATTTGGACACTGGGTATAGAGGATTCCTGAAAGTTGGTACCTAGGTTTCCTGGTCCAGTGGAGGGTGATCAGCAGCCATACTGGTCGTTGAAAGCAGATAAAGGCAAGAATCCACAGTATGACCCTAGCACTGAGCAGCGGGAGTCTGACCTCAGGAAACAGGCTGTCTCAGGCCCAAGAAGGTCAACTTTACATTTCATCTTTCTCTTCCTGAAATCTGGGCTTGATATTTGATAAATAAATCATGCAATCTCCCCTTCACACCCTGCCCCGAATAAAAACATTCATGTTACCACCACTTCACAACTGGCCACTGAGGGCCCCTGACAATCAATTACCCACCAGAGATGAAATTATTGTTTAATGGCTCCTGGAATGGGCTCCCACTCTGACATTCATCCCAATCAATAATGCATCAGCAGGGACGAAAGAGATTACCTGCCTCCTGCTAAGTGAAAGAGTCCATTTCTATGCAGCGCAGCCCTTCACGCCTACTGAGCAGGCCAGCACAGGTGGGTGGCCGCGTTTCCAGTGCCTCACGCTAGAGAGATGGTAAGTTGTTCTCAGTTTGAAGGACTGTGTGCAGCTCCCCGCTCTGCTCAGCAGAGTCAGGCAGGCCTTTGAGGTGGACAGAGATGGGGACTGATGACAAACACCAAGAAGGATCCGGTTTACGGGAAACTCCTTGCCACTCTCTCTTCCCATACAAACTCTTTATCTCCCTGATTTCAGCTACAGATAGACAGCAGCGAGTTCTTTATGGAAGCTTTTGTGAACCACAGGTGAATCTTAGCTCTGTGGGCTTTCTGGTAGGGTGAGCTTGAGCAAATCGTTCACCTCCTGGAGCTGAGTTTTCTCATCTGCAAGAAAAGGCCACATGTGGCACATGGATCAGTATCCCCTT
This sequence comes from Myodes glareolus, assembly GCF_982192425.1. Lineage (NCBI taxonomy): Eukaryota > Metazoa > Chordata > Mammalia > Rodentia > Cricetidae > Myodes > Myodes glareolus. The sequence continues at coordinate 95,814,121 of NC_142029.1, forward strand.
TTCTTCCCACGTGGATTTGGGAACATGCTGTATATCCACGCTGTGGTTAAATCTATTACTGATTGGTGAATTTAATTTAAATAAAGACTATTCAGGAGACCGTCTTAGGGCATTTTCACTCTATTTCAATATTCATATGTCATCAAAACGCAGATATATAGAGATAATATCCACCACAGATCAGTCCAGAGGCATTTAAATAAAACTAAAACTAAAAATGAGGCTTCTCCCTTCCTCCTTTCCCATTTACTTCCAATCAGCTATCCACCCGCCTGTTGGATTTATATTAGATGCTTCCCATTGATCAAGCACTAATAGGTCTTGGAGTTATTAAACATATACACATGCATATATGTGTATATACATACCTACATATATAAGTATCATATAGTGAATAAATATAGATATGGTAAACAATATGGCAATATTTAAGTCTCTTTCTGTCCATCAGTTCTCACATTAGCATAGAGAATTTTGAGTATTGAACTAAAGAGCGATCATTGTCCCATGCAGCAAATCTTCTTGGCCAGTAAGAGCCTACATGTAAAGGTGATGAGTGAGTCCACCATGCTGGAGGGACAGGAGGTTGCTGATGCTAAGACAATGAAGGCATTTAGGGAGGGGGAATATGTCTTATTACTGCTACTTGATCTGATTTGCACAATCAGTAAAGCCCACCACACTGGAGGGTCAGGAGATTGCTGACACAAAGGCAATGAAGGCATCCAAGGAGGGGGATATGTCTTATTATTGCTACTTGATCTGATTTGCACAATCAGTTCCTTACTGTTCTATGCTATGATTTTTCTCCTGATGGGTAAAGGAATCCAAGGGAAGCCAAGTGACTCATCTGAAATCCTAGAGAGACTTGGGAATAGAGAGAGAATAGAATTCACTTGCCTCAATTCCCATCCTTGGGCCTTTGCATTTTCTTCGTGAATGCCTATTTTTCTCCAGAGTTGTTTGTGGAGTGACACTTGCATGGCATCAAGTCATTTTTTTCATGCCTTACTGAGCTATAATTGACAAGTACAAATTGTGCACGTTCAAGGTATGCACTGATTAGACACAGACCCACACTGCAATGATTGCTACGATCAGATCAATGGACAATCTTCCATGACTCATATTTATTCTTGCGTGTGCATGCCCAGGTGGGGACACTTAAGAGTCACCTTCTTTGCAAATTCTATTTAAGTAGCATTGTACAATTAGCAGCAATCAACATGCTGTGCCTTAGATCTCTAGTAAGTATTTATCATATAATAAAGTTTATAGCCTCTGACCCAAAAGCCTCCACTTCCTTTGTGCCTCAGTCTCTGGAAACCACCACCCTACTTACTTTGCTCCTTTAGTTTCTGCATATAAACTAAATGACTCAATATTCGTCTTTTTGTGTCTGTGTATTTCATATTGCACAATGTCTCCTGGTCTATGCCTGTTATTGTAAATGGTAAGCTGTTACCTTTTATGGTTAAATACTGTGGTTTACAATGTTTTCCATAGCCACTCACCTGTTAGAAGGTGATTCCATGTTGGGTTAATGTAAACAATAAACATATCTTTGTTATGCCTATTATGTTTCTGGGTAGGGACTCTACAACCTGTATTGTGTCTCTCTAGCACTTTAAGTAGGAAGGGAAGGCTAACTCAACAGTATTGACTGTGCCAGGATCCACACCATACTGAGTTATGATGAGAGGGGCTGGCATAGGATAAAGAAGACCTCATGGTCAGACCTGCAACCAAGGAGTATCAGTATCTCACAGTAAATGTTTGAAAGAGTTATAACAAAATACTAAGGATGTCCTTGGAGGGTGATGGGAAGGGTACTGAATAAGATGGTATCTGAGGAGTTAAGGATTGTCATCTTTTTCTGCAATCTGCTAGCTTAGCTCACTGTTGGTTTGAAGTAACAATGTACTCTAGACAGCATTAGCATTGCCCCCTTTTGTTACCTTCATGGGATGAGAAGGGATGTTTCTTGACATAGAGGCTCCTTGCCAGGAAAACTGAGATTTCTACCTTCAACTCCAATTTGATCCTTACTGTCAGAAGTCTATCCAGCCTCACCTGGAAATAGTGAAGCAGTAAGGTACATGCAAATGCAGGCTTCCCCCTCTTCAGTGTAGTGTGCTTAGTTGTGATTGCTCATTATATGTTGAAGTCCATTGCTTTGTGCTCAGAAGAATGAAATACTGTTGTTGTACACAGATACTTGCTTGTGTATGGTCTTGGCTTGAACCCCAGGCACCAGCATCAATATCATTAGAGAAATCAAGAATGGACCAGTTTCTTGAAGATATGGCCAATGGGGTGGCTACTGCTACTGGATACAGAAACCTCTACATGGGAGGGAGTAGCGTGAAACCTGGAAACTTGCCCAGCAGAGATGGATTCCTGGACAGAAGCAGCCATGTGCTATACACTAAGGCAGAGACTTCATTCTGAATTCATTTTCCCATTAAGCATCCTGGAAGCTTCCCACTGGATGTCCGCTACTTTGAGCTAACAAGAGTTCAGTCTTGACCTATCTACTTTCTCCTCTTCTTTCTTACTGTCTCCCTGTCTTGGCTCCTTCTCTACATGAACATGGGGACCGTTTTTACTCATAGTCTTTACCAGACAGAAATCAAGTGAGTTTCTGTTACTCGGTCTTCTCTTTACAACATAACATCAAGATCCTCACAGGTCACCAGTGAGAGAGCCAACAAGAGCAAAGCTTTTTATTTGAAAGTCTATTCTATGGGCTTCTCCTCAGGTTACTCAGTCATAGTGCCCTGTCGGGAGCTTCCAGTTCCTCTCTGCTTGAGTCACTGAAAAGTGTTGCAGGAAATGTATGCATCTGTGCACAGTTCCTCTGCTACCATCTGGGTCGGGTTCTGAGTACTGTTAGTCTGGGGAGAAAGCACATGAACCTAGCTAGGATTTGATGCCTCTTACCAGACCTCTGTCACTACACATCTTCCTGCAAGCAGCATTTGAGACTGCCTTAACCCCACTTTCTTACCAATTTTATAAGGGGAGGTGTCTGCTTTAAAATGTTAATCGTTCTTAGAGAGAGGTTAACTAGCAGCCAAATCCAATACCTAAAACTTTTATTATCTTTTTTGCTGTCTCCAGAGTGGGTTTTATCACATTTGTTGACTCAGCCACCTCCCACGGCACTGCTGTGACTGGTTTCTATAGCAGCCGAAGCGCTGGTCCAGAGTGCACAGGGAATTTGCCCACAGCCTGGAGGCTTGCTGATGCCAGAGGGACAGCACTCCGCAACTGATGAGTCCAGGGAGCCTTTCCCATACCCCAGCCCCACCTTTGTCTGCAAGTGTAAGTTGCTTGATCCCATCGTACAGTGATATGAGCCTTGTCTATGCCTTGGACCTGGCTCCACCATCAAAGTCCTGGCTCTACCAGCAAGGTCTTTGCTCCACAATCAGAGTCCTAGTTGGCTGCGTCCTTTCCCTTCCTGAACCTTCATACTTTTGTCCACGAGCAACAGAGGACTAGAACAGACACTTTCCAAAGAGCTGCAGCTCTAACGGCAATGACTAAGCTAGCCTGGCATGGAGAATGACAGTGAGAAAAATATTCTTATGGACATAGGGGTTATAGCAGTAATGGTTATATCCTTGGAGAAAGAGGGAAGGGGTTCCTAATAACCCATGCATTTTACTATCTAGAAGTTTTGTCTTGTGCACACTGAGATGAAAACAGTAAACTTTAAAATATGTTCCCACACAGATCCTGGACTTAATTACATTTAGTTATTTGTGTGTATATGTATGTCCACATGTGCATACATCAGAGTGTGTACAGAAGTTAGGAGACAACCTTCAGGAGTTGGTTTTCTTCTTTCACACTTGGGTCCCAGGTTAAGGTATGGTGGCAAATAAATTTAATCACCCCGGTTCCTGACCTTAAGTAAGTGCTAACCACAGAGTTTTGGGTTCTAGGCACTTCTGTCAAGCAAGCGCAGGAATGCAGGTATTGGGAAAATGCCTTTTCCTTTCAGCAGCTTGGAGCAAAACTTGAAATGGTCTCCAGCACAAGGTCTTGAGCTTTTCATAAATTCTGGTCCCTAAAAACTTACATGATCCAGAATGCTAGTGGCTGATGCATGTCAGCCCTGGAGGAGGTTTCTGATCATGAGGGTTGTTTTAGTGATTTGCTTAAATCAAATAGATTTGTCCCATTTGTCTGAGCACCGAGGAGACTCTAGAAGGTCTAAGATGCTGAAGTTGGGTCACAAAAGTCCTGGGTTTTTGTTTTTTCTTTATACCCCCATCAATCCAGTCTCCTACTCCACCTGTTCATTAAAGTGACATTGACTGACTCTGAAGGTATTGATACATACTAACATGAGTACAGTGACTCTGAGGTGTTGATACATACTAACGTGAGTACAGTGACTCTGAGGTGTTGATACATACTAACATGAGTACGGTGACTTTGAAGGTATTAATACATACTGACATGAGTACACTGACATATAACATAAGTATACTTAGGCCCCTCACCATAAAAAAGGGCTTTAATAAACAACCGAGTGCCTACTGTACGCATGTGCAATGTTGCACCTGGTTGCTCTGTTTTGCTCTGCTTAGCATTGTACACCAGTCTGTGTTCTTCTCCTGATAGATGGATCTTATAGAATAGGTGAGGCTGGGAAGAAAAAGCATTTCTGGAGTCCCCTACGAGCTTTCAAAGCAACACACGGGCCCACTGTTAAGATGAGTTTTCTCTGATCTCACCCAACAATCAAATGAGCAGTTCACTCTTTGCTGAGGGTGAATGGGGAGAGCTCTGAGATGCGGAGACCGGGTTCCTATCCCTGGAGTAAGGTTATCTCATGGGTGATTAGGCCCGGGTTTTCCATCACTGCTGTGCTCCTCTGTCTTCAGGGGGACAAGATAATGAAGTAGACTCTTGTGTACAGACGCTTTGATTTCGTTTCTTCCCTGAGGAAAGATTCCAAAATGTAAGATGACGGGGCTAAAGATGCATATTTTAAATTTCTGCATATTTATGTAATTTAATTCGGCAATTTACACATATGTGAAAATGCCTTGAAACTGTAGAATAATATCCAAATAACACAAAGGCCATCATTGCTATTAAACTTAGCTTGGCTGTTTGGGGACCTCCTTCTAAATATGTATCCAAAGTACTTAGTCACTGCGAGTGCTCAGACCAGAACAGTCTCTTCATCTATAGAATAATAATAATAATAATAATAATAATAATAATAAACACTGCTTTCTTTACTAGTTTTTATGAAGGCCAAATTAAACAATGTAGGCAAAAGTGATTTGTAACTATAAGAATCAAATAATACTAATAGTAATGGCTTTATTAAGTTGGCCTCACTTCCTACATCTTTATTATCTGGCTTTCAAGCAGGACTCCATATTGTTGATGTGTACTAAGGAATATTACAGATGCTCTAGGGAGAAGAAGAGTGAGTCCTGCCTATGTGGGTCAACAGCGAGTCCTTAGAGGGATGCTTGGTGGGTATACAGACAGATCCTTCATCTATTTGTCCTAAAGTCCATGGTGATGACCCCAAAGAAAGTGCCTGGAACTTTCTGGGACATATATCACCTGTAGCCCCCATTTCTGTGTGCTCTGTGTGTGTGTTGTGTATCATGTATATTGTGTGTGATGTGTGTAGGGTGTGTGTATCTGTGTGTTTATGTGTGGTGTGTGGGTCTTCAGGTTTTTCTGTGTTTGTGTGTGTGTGTCTGTGTGGATGTGTATATGTTGGCGTCTGTGGGTTTCTGTGTGTAGTAGGAAGAGAGTGGCATTGTGCTTGGCACATCATGGTGGCCTAGTGCTGATTGACATGAGTTGATGGTTCCTCTAACACTGCAGCATTCACACATGCTGGCTGTGCTGAGGGAACAGGTCCAGTCTGTGCAGGCAAGGGATCTGAGGCCCCTACATAATGTTTCTCTACCATCTCTCCCTGGCTTCATGATGGAAAATCCTGCTTTTAACAGGAAAAGTTGTCACTTACTGCCTGGAGTGCTGGCACAACTGAGCAAATGTCAGTCCAGAGGACCGTAGAATGGGACTCTGATTTTATTTGTTCCCAAACAGCAGACAAGGCACCTGAAATCAATGAGACTGAGAGAAACTAAGGCAAGACTGACTAATTGTTTCTGGCTTTGTTCTGAACTCCTTACGCTTGCGGGAGCGCTGCAGGCTGGCCTCTTGACTGGCAGGAGGCTGGCCCAGAGAGCACAGGGTTCTCCTGGCACTGCCATCCTGCCTTCTTATCCTGCTCCACCGGGTCCTCACTCTGTGGCTGCCCCAGGGCTGCAGGAGGGCTCCAGAGGCTCGACATCCCTTGAAGTTGTGGGAAGAAAGTTGTATCTGAGGTCAGGTTTCTTACAGACAATCTGTGAAGCCTGGGGAATTGAAGCTGCTGTGTTTCTGAGCCATGCGGACAAATGAAACAGGGGCTGTTAGGGTGGAGCTGGGCAAGCAGGGAGGTTAAACCCGGGAACGGGAGAGTAAGGAAAGTAGGCAAATGGAAATCACAAGGTGCCCGTGTTTGGCTATAATCTAACATGACTTTCCCCTCTGTTGGTGCGTGGGGGGGGCACATGATGTTAACATTCATTATCATGTCATATTCGATCGACTGCCAGAATTTATTATACTCTCCGCTGCTACACACTGAATACTGACAAAACCCATTCTCTCGCCCAAGCAAGGTCTCTGCTTTGTAATCTGCGCAGAATAACGGGGAGGTGGAAGGCCATCAATACCAGAGTAATGAGTGTCAGAGTGAGGCCAGAACCACGGCACCTTCATTCCAGAAACAGCAGGGAAAGGACGGCAGAGGCGGCGCCTGAGGTGTGTGTGTCAGCCTCAGGATAATGAAGCGTGAGGTGGGCCCGGCTTCCCACTAGGAGCAGAAGGTGCTGTGGCGGCCATCATTTGTGGGGGTGTCAGGCTTACCATCAACCATGTGCCTTCAAACAGTCTGGGGGGAAGGATCCATTTTTATCCCTTGGAGAAACCAACTTAGAGGAGAGGATGCTTGCTGCCTACATTAATTTATTAATGCCTAAATTATGTATTGAGCCACCCCTATGGGCCAGGCCCTGTTCTCAGCTCGTAGAGATTCAGAAACAGATGTGAGTCCTCAGAATGTCTTCGTGGGGGAACAGACAGTCTAACCACTGGGAAGGGTGCTGAGTTCACTAATGGAGTTTTGTTCAGTCACTTGAATATTTATTAACACTATTTGTTTAAACCACAGAGTGTATTGTTGGAAATATGAAGATAAATAGAATAGAGTCATTGCCCCCTTAGGACTTCACAGAGACTATTAGAGGAACAAAGCAGAAATCCAGTCTGAAGGGAAATAGAGAGGGAGGTGACTAGTAGTTAGGCAGTTGTGTGGCAAGGTGCTCAGAAGATAGAGCATCATGGGAGAAAGCTCAAAACAAGAGAGAGAGCCATTGGCTGAAGAACTGCCCAACCAGGAGTGGTGTGCTCCAGCCTGTGACTCTGGAAGGGGAGAGGTCTGGCCAAGCACCAGTGTTTACTTTGTGAGGTGCCATCTCGGGACACCTGTGGCCTTGGGGAAATCACAGCTCCAGGTAGACTTTATCTCAAAGCCCGTTTGTGTTCCTATTGCTTCCCTTTCTTCCTTCTCCCCGCTCCCCTCCCACGTTAGTTTAGCATACATGTACATACGTGCATATAAGCTTCTTCATCTGGGTGGACGATTTGTTGCTCACCGGTGATGAGCGTGAGGGGCCTTGGCTTTCATGGAGCATCCCAGAGATGAGATGACATCAGACCCCCAACCCCAAAGAATTGGGAAGGAACAGGCAAGGTTTTCCTGGAACCTCTCAAACGGACTGATCTACCCCAAAATACTCATGTGCTTGTGGGAAGTGAGAACAGAGACAGCAAATCCCCAGGGCTCTGAACTCAGGCAAACGTGTGATTACAGAAGTCAGACGCTGAGGCCAGAGTTATGGCCTGGCCTGAATCCCCGAGGAGAGAACGAAGACACAGATTCGTTTCTATGTTTAGAGAGAAAGAGAATTCCAGAGAGAGGGTTTGCTTTCCGCATTTCTCTCAGCCCTGGGTAACATCATGAGGAATCTAAAATATCCTTGATAGGGGGCCAGAGAAGCAATGTTTTAAAGTCGGAAAGTGTAACTCTCACACGGAATGCTGAGGTTTTATTTATATTACAATGATTCAGATTTGCCAGAGCCCCTAAGGATGGATCAACTGAGGTAAAGTTATCTTACCAGTTTCCTGTAAACCCAAGGATTCATTTGCATCTTTGTTTGTATAAATTAAAATAATCATTTACATACACATTTGCATACTGCACAAACTGTGTACATAAGATTAAATTAATTAGCAGTTCTGATACATAAGTTGCCTATGACAAGTACCAACACTGTGGTGTTGTAGGAAGGGCTCATGCTTTGGAGTTTCTGAAGGAGGGCATCTGAACCGTGGGCCCACTCCTTCTGGGTTGTTTCTCCTCACTCTCAAGGTTTTTCACACATAAATTTCCGTGAAACAGCACCTACTTCAACTCCTTATTTCTTCATCTTCAGGCAGTCCACAGTAGACAGAGTGTACCTGTGGCAAGGCTTGACACAAGGAAGAGAGGCAAAGAGCCTGAAGGGAAGACCTCAGCAGAGTCCTCTCCCTAGTTCAGATCTCTAAAGAAGGGTGGGTGCCTGAGATGCCACTCAGCATAAATTCTGTGCTCAGAGTTAGCCACGCCCATGTTAGAATGCTCCATCCACCCATCACCCCCACCCCTCCATGAATATTGGCCAAAGGCTTGCTCTTTGCTTACCTGGTGGGTGGACCGGGCCTTGAACCGTTGAAGGCAACTGGAGGAAGAAAGTTCATGGCCTTATATTGGATCAACGATGTAGGAAACAGAAATCAAAATGGACTTGGCAGGGAAGACAGGTCAATGCATCCACTCAGAAGCATAAAGCTAAGGAAGGGCAGCAGTAGGAAAGAAAACTTGGACTTGGAGGCAGGTCTAACCCACGTGAGACGGTAGGGAAACAGGCTTCATGCTATCACAAAGCAAATTATTGTCTGTAGTGGTTTTTTTTTTCTTTTTCCTTTTTACTCTTTGGGGGCCCACCATCCAGCTCCTAAATAAACTGTATGGAGGCTTATTCTTTCATATGTATACCCAGTCTTAGCTTGACTTGTTTCTTGCCAGCTTTTCTTAACTTAAACTATCCCATTTATCTTTTGCCTCTGGACGTTTACCTTTCTCTATTTCTGTATATCTTTTCTTTCCTCCTTATTCCTATTCTGTGTCTGGCTGGGTGACTCAGTGTCCCCTTCTTTTCTCACTCCTTCTTCTCTTACATCTCAATCTTTTTCTTCCCAAATTTCTCCACCTATTTATTATTCTCTCTGCCTGCCAGCCCCACCTATTCTTTCTCCTGCCTTGCTATTGGCCATTCAGCTCCTTAATAGACCAATCAGGTGTTTTAGACAGGCAAAGTATCACAGCCTCACAGAGTTAAACAAATGCAGCATAAAAGAATACAGCACATCTTTGCATCATTAAACAAATATTCCACAGCATAAACAAATATAACACATCCTAAAATAATATTCTACAACAATTGCCAAGCCAATAAAGAAACTCAGTGCAAACTGCCCAACATGCAGGTGTGTTATGCCCATGTGAGAGACTCAAGTTGCCCTAAGAGTGTGGCCTTGGTCTTGATGTTTCAGTGGATTCTGAAGGCAGCAGCTAGCCTCCTCCAACTGCCCAGTTTCTCCCTTGAAAGGGAATCTGACTAACATATCCCAGTGGCAGAGTCTTGTGACTACTACCCTTGGAACAGTGGGTATAAACATTGACTACACCCTCGATATTGCTGAATAATCCTACCACAGGCCCTTGATCTCTTTACTTCCCTCCCTCTGAGGTGATTGATTGATCTTGTTTTCCTCTTCCTGCCACTCTCTGGTGACTCCTTTATTTCACTGTGATGAAGGACTACAACCCCCTCTTATAACCTACCAGCCTTCTTGTCCCAGGTTCTCCATCACAATAGTGATGAGCTACGCCTTCATTATCAATAGAGATCTATGCCCTGTGGGCCAGATCCTCCCTTCCCTCCTCAGCACCCAAACAGAGATGTCTAGCGGTCATCTCATTCAGTTACTATCCTGCTTCTCCATGCTGTTACAGGTCACACACACGAAACAGACAGTGGGGCACTCTCTTGTTTTTCACAGCCCGTTTTTCTTGTTCTCCTTCCAATTAAGCATTGACTCTACCACCTTAGTCACATTGTTTTACCAAGATCATTTCAGCTTCCATAGTATTCAATTCCTCAGGCTTTTCTTAGCTTTGTGCTTCAGTTTCTTGGAATATTCTCCTGGCTGGAGACACTATGCTCTTCGCGTTCTTCCTCCTCGCTGACCACTTCTTCATTTCCACCTTAGTCTGTCCAGACTGCTGGGGACGAAAAATGTCTGGGCATCTAGCAAGCTGGATGGCTAATACGAGCATTTCTGAAGGCTGAGCATCTGCGACCACTCCTGACGTCAGTGCCCATTGTGAATCTACTTTCTGCTTCATAGGTGGCACCTTCCAGCGGTGTCCTCATGTGGGACAAGGAACAAGGCAGCTCTCTAGGGTTTCTTTCAGGAGAACACCAGTTCTATACAATAAGCTCATACAACCCATCTGCTAATAGCAACACCTTTGGGATTAGGTGTCAGCATATGAACAATATAAAGGGATACAAACATCCAGACCACAAGAGCATGCATCCATTTTTTTTAAGTTTATCCTAAACTCTGCAATATCTTAGACAAAGATGTTTCCAGCATTCATGTTTACATCTCTGTCTTATCTAATGTTACTCCCTAAGCGACCCCATCTATTTCTGTGCCTTTAAACAGCCTTTATTCACAGACACCTTCCATCTCTAGCATTTTTCTTTTTTAATTAGACTGAAGTGTCCAACTGTCTTCACTTAGTTATGTAGTGACAGGTATCAAAAAATTAAATCAGAGTTCTTCACCAATCCTGATCTTCCTCTACATCCCTTTTTCTCATTTATCCAGGTATTTAGACCATAACTCTTCAGTATGTGTGTGTATGCAAACATGCCTCTTATTTCTGTAGTTCTGTGTGTATACATGTGTGCGTGCGTGCATGCACGTGCATGTGCATGGGTGCATGTGTGTGTGTGTGTGTGTGTGTGTGTGTGTATTTGTACAGTGTGCATATGGAGGCCAGAACTAAATCTTGAACATCATCCCTCAGGCATTATTCAACCTGTTTTTTGAGACAGGGTCTCTCACTGGCCTGCATTCCCCAAGTGGGTTAGTCTGGCTGACCAGTGAGTCCCAGGCTTCCACCTGTCTGGGCCTTCACAGCACTGGGTTGCGAGTGTGCATTTTCATACCTGGCTTTTTTATATGTCTCAGGAAACAAAAACTGGTTCTCATGCTTTCACGGTGAACATTTTACCCATTGAGTCTCCTCCACCATAGAAACTCTTGTCGTCATCCTCAACTCCCTTTCCACAACTTACAACCAAACAGTAAGGATCCAGAAGCGGCCTTTGGAGAACTTTTAGGGTGTGTTTACTTTCCACCGTCTTCACCCAGACCACAGCACTGTTCCACGGTGCCACTCCGGCAGCCTCCCGACTCGTTTTGCTCCTTTGTTACCCTTCATGCTTTGCTCTCCACACAGCGTTAAGGCATCCCCCCACCGCCGGCACTATTGCTCTTAGAAATGACTGTAAACTGCCCTGACATTAGTGGCTTTTAGCAGCAGCCAGCTTTTATTCTGTCTCAGGATTTTGTGGCTAGCCGTCCAGGAAAGGCTAAGGGAATTGGTTTTATGTAGCATCGTCTGGAGGCAGTCAGTGGCATCCAGTTGGTGCTAGCCTGGGCTAGCGGCCTCAAGAAGGCTCCAGGGACAGAAGGCTTGTCTAGCGCGAACAAGGTCTGGGTTTCACCCCCACCCACCGCTGTAAGCAAGTAAAGAACAAAAACTAAAATTCAGTGTGAGTTGAGACAAAATAAATTTGTTTGTTCTTGATTGTAGAGGTCAGAAGTCATAGGACAGGTTATTAACATAATGGATCCCTGTCAGGACCCTAAGGGGAAACATATTTTTTTGTTTCCCTTTCCTTTCTTTGTTATTTAATAATAAATAATTGAAACTAACAATTAAATAAACAAACAGAAAAACCACAACAGAGTTCTCCGTTCCCTATCTTCCTCTAAAACTCCCTTTCTCTCATTTATCTAGATTAAACTGAAACTCTATGAGTTGTGTGTATATGTATGTGTGTACATACATTTTGTGTGTGCATGCGTGTATGTGTGGATTTGTGTATGCGTATGTGTACTTGTATTTTTGTGTATATGTGAGAATGTATGTTGTGTGTGCATATGTGTGTGTGCGTGCATGCGTGTGCTTATTTCTACCTGGTGGCTTCACGCATTCCTTGGATTGGAGTTAATGATGGCCTTCCTCCTCCCGTGGCCCTCTTCACTGACATGCCTCTCCTATGCATGTCTTCTACAAAGAATCATGCCAGGAGATTTAAAACTGCCATGAATATTTCAGGGTGAATCTCTTTATACTATCTTTAATTGTATCTTCATAAAAGCTTTTGTTCAGTGTAAGGTCACAGCCGTGGCTTCTGGCTTTCAGAACGTGGACCTAACTGCTCAGAAGTCCATGATTCTGCTTTCTATCACTGTGATAAACACCACAACCAACAAAAACTTGGGAAGGAAAAGATTCATGCCGTCTGATTCATTAGGAAGGGAGTCAGGGCAGGAGCATGGAGACTGGGACCCGGGGCCAGAAACTGAAGCAGAAGCCCGGAAGGATTGCTGATGACTGGCTTCTCATGGCTCACTCACCTGGGTTTATACAACCCAGGACCACCTGCCCAGGCATGTCAGCACCCACAGTGCTCAGGCTCCTTCTACGTCAATCATCAGTCAAAGCCTGTCCAATGGAGGCATTTTCTCTGCTGAGGATCCTTCTTCCCAGATGACTGTAGCGTGTATCAAGTCGTCAAAACCTAACAAGCACAAACTTAGGGTGCTTTTTCCAATAAGAATTTGGTGCTGAAATTCAGGGGAGCAGTTGCGTTCTGGCAATAGCTGCAGTAGCTCTTGCTTGTTCCCCAGGTTGGAACAAAATGAGCAGAGGATACGCAGCTAGAGGGATGTTCTAACCATTTTAAATTTCCTTGCTATTTCAATATTTGTGTGTGTGTGGGTTGTATGTGTGCACATGCATGCGTGTGTGTGTGTGTGTGTGTGTGTGTGTGTGTGTATGTATACACATGTGCATGCAGTGGTGTATGGCTATGAGGAGGCCAGAGAAGGACATTGGGTATCCTTCTCAATTTCTGCCATGTTCTCTTGTGACAGAGTCTCTCCCTGAGCCTGAGAATATATGGGCAGCTGGCAATCCTCCTGTCTCCACTCTTCACAGAACTGGGGTCACAGGTGCCTGCAGCTACACCCAACTTTTTACATGGGCACTGGGGATTAGAACTCAAGATTTTGTGCTCAGACAGCAAATGCTTTTACCCACTGGGCCATCCTCCCAATCCCTCCTTGTTTTTAAAAATGTTTCTCTAATGTAAGTTATATGTATGGGCCGGATTATCCCCAAGGTCACTTGCAGAGGTCTCATGGTTTTCCTTGGGCATGCACTTAAAGGCCACTGTTCAAAGAAGCCTTGGCTCACCTGGCTTGGCCCATCTCTACCCTTTTACCCCAGTGCCACTGTTCTTCGCTGTAGAAGGAGACTGCTTAGAAGGCCACCCCACACCTATTCACAGTTCCACTCATCACCTGACCTTATGTGACCCATGATTTGCTCCTGTTTTATCTTGCCACGTGTGACAAAGCACTTTTTGTCTGTATCCTTTACCACAAAATCTCCAGCTTCAGGGCGAGAGATTTGGAAGGGACGAGGCTTGGGGGAGTCATTGCTTCAGGAAGAGAAGACTCAGAAGTCCCCAAGAAGTGGTTATTAAACACCGAGGAACTCCTTTGTGTTCAAGGAGCTGCGCAGCTGTGGGAAGAGCAGGTAGTGATACCCTTGCTCCCAGCCAACTCATTAGACATGGTTTAACTTGACTTGTATTTATCTCCTATAATTGCCTGTGGGAATCCAGGGAAAGTCAGGTCCCAAATGTAGTGAGAAGAAAGAGGCTCTGGAGGGCTTCCTTCCGTGGATGCCACTGGCAGCCCCTGCTCTCTGACTTTAGCATGCCAACAGTTTGAAAGCTTATACAAAGGGAGTGGATCTGGGCTTGGCAAATGCTCTCTTTTGGTAGGGGTCAGGTACGAGGAGGCGTGAATGTTCCCCTGGAGTGGACCCTTCCTACTGAGAATGCTAGAATGGAAATGAATTTAAAGTATCATGGCCCAGCCAGTAGCTTGCTTCAGTCTTCATTAAATTCCCAGCGCAGAGCCTAGTGCCTGTCACATAATAGGCACTCAATAAATATTAGTAAAATAATGAATTCTGTTGGGGATTCCATATGCAGCTCCTGTTGAATTCAAATGTGAGAGTTGACACCACTGGAGAGAAACCTGGCCTCGTCTCAGGATCTGTAAGGCTAGCAGCAGGCCAGAGTGTCCAACTCACACCACTTCCTCCTCCCTTGTTAAGATGGTTAAAACTGCTTTGGTTGGAAGGAAAGAATCCTGTAATTGGTTAGAGCAAAATGTCCCCTTCAGGGAGTTCTCTGGCGTCTCTTACAAAATCTACAGAACTAACTACCAGGACTGCGCAGGAAAGTCTGGGAAATTCAGCCAGGTCTCAGGAAAAGCATCCAGGGCTCAGAAGGCTGCCAACTTCCCTTGCTGCTGCATCCCAACTTTCCTTGGTTGCAAGCTGGTACCTTGTCCTCCCTGGAAAACAAAATGACTACAAACAACTCTGACAATTCAATCCTGAAGTAAAAAGAGAGGCTCACATGACTCTCTGGGATGAACTTGAGACTTGAGGGGAAAGGAAAGTTGTCCTAGCTGGTTATGGGTGTGGCATGCAAGCCAAGCCACTGTCACCAGGGGGTAACATCCTGTGAGAACACAGTCCCACCTGTAGCACTGTGGGGGAACGGATGTGCATGCAGTCTTTCTGAGAGCCTGGTGTGCCAGTTCCCCGTGAGCATACCTTCTGTTTACAGATGCATTTGTCCCTCATAACTTATGGGTTCCTTCACAAGGAAAGCTTGAGTTTCACCAGGCTACTTTTAGGAAATTGGGAGTTGCTGAGCTCAGAGGCTAAAGGAGTTGGCAGTGGGACAGAAGTTGAAAGGGTGCTGTGGAAGATGTCCCAAATTAGGTTTGGCTTTAACAGCACAGTCAAACCCCAGAATACTCAAATATATGAGGAGGCAGGAGCCATATGCAAGGTAAGACGGTTCCCAGCAGCACATGCTAAGCTGGCCTTACACAGACAGGAGCCAGTGGCTTTGTTAAGGTTGGGGGAAGGTGGAGGAGATGTGAGAGGTGTAACCTCTAAGAAAGAAGCCAACAACTGGCTCCCATTTGGCATCTGTCTTGGTTCATTTTCAGTTCTTTCTTGACACAGCCTGGGACTATCGGGGAAGGAGTTTAATTAAGAGATGGCCCAGATCAGATGGCCACTGGCCATCACTGTCAGAGGTTGTCCTCATTGATGATTGATAGTTAGGCAGCCCCATCCCTAAGCCAATGAGTCTGAGCTGTATAAACTAGCTGGACACGAGCCAGAGAGTAAGCAACATTCCTCCATAGCGCATGCTCCTAGCTTCTCACTTGAGTTCCCACCCTGACACCTCTCAGTGATGCATTATAACCTGTAAAAGGAAATGAACCCTTTTTCTTTTCAAGTTGCCTGTGGTCAGACTGTTTTATCATAGCAACCAAAACAATACTAGAACAGGTTTTACTGTAAGTACACTTGCAGCCTCGGGGCTGGAACAGAATGCAGAAATGAGGGCCGGAGTCTTTATGGCAGAGCTTAATAGACTGAAAAGAGTTTTGTTCACTTCAAAGCCAAGGGAACTTTGGGTCACGGAGTCAGGCATCTGGCTGGAGGTCAGACCGTCAGTGGAAGATCTTACACCATGTGCTTTAACCACAATTACCAGTGAATTTCAATTCTTCAGAACACATTCATCTTGGCTCTATTGGACAGATAGAATTAGTTGTAAGGAATGTTAGGAAGAAAACACATTTTTATGAGGCACGTTAAAAAGTTGTGCCCTTCGGTATGAAGTTTTAATTTACCAATTATGTATCACACACACCCACAGACACCGACACCCCCAGCTACAGATGAGAAAAGCCATGCATAATTATATATTAAGTCATTATTATCTCTGCAAAATATGTATTTATTATGATAAAATTTTTCTCACAGTGATTGATTGAAGCATTCTAATTAATAGTATCAAGAAGATGACTTTAAATATCATCTTGCTAACTAGATTTTGCTGTTTGATTTAAATTCAGCAGTTATTGCTTAATCACTACTGGGAGTTGGTTTCTGGTAGATTCTGAAGAAGCACACACATGCCCTAGTCCCTTGAACTTACTTGAAAAGGAGGTGTAATTAAGGAAATTTGTTGTCATGCCTTTGTAAGTAAAATTAATGCAAGGATCCTGAGATGAACGCATTCAGATTGCTAGGTGGGCTTTAAATCCAGTGGCAACTGTCCTTAGCCGAGTCCAAGTCAGAGGGAAGACTCCATGAGGATGAGAAAGATCCCAAAGGTCAGCCTTAGCATAAAAGCAACTGAAGCTGCCGCCAGTTGGAAGAGGCAAACAGTCTCTTCTCCCGAAGCCTTCAGATGAGGCAGCATTAGAGTTCAGAGGTTTAGTGCACTTGTAACCTCCAGGGCTATGAAGGAACAACTCTTTTCCAGCAAAACCACCTTCTGTTTGCTGGTTTGTCCTGGTGGCTACAGGAAACTAATGCAATACTATCCCCTTTAGTGGAAATCTTGCTTTGGCTTCAGTCCACCATGGCAAAGGGTGCACGGCAGAGGATAAGTGCTCATAGGATGGTGGCCGTCAAAAACAGGGCAGAGCATCTTAGTTAGGGCTTTTACTGCTGTGAAGAGACACCACGACACACGGCAGCTCTTAGAAAAGAAAACATTCAGCTGGGACTGGCTTACAGTTCAGAGGTTTAGTCCATTGTCGCTATGGTGAAAAGCATCTCATGGCAGGGTGTAGGCAGACATGGTGCTGGAGAGGTAGTTGAGAATTCTAGATATGGATAGACAGGCAGCAGCAGCAAAAGAGCATGCCACTGGGCTTGGCTTGAGCATCTGAAACCTCAAAAGCCACCCCCAGTGACGTATTGTCTCCAACAAGGCAACATCTTCAAATAGTGCCACTCCCTATGGGCCTATGGGAACATTTCCTTTGAAACCACCACAGAGGGACTCATCAGATAGAACCCCATATACACATCCTCCAAGGACCTACTTCCTCTGAACAGACCCTCTCTCCAGTACAGCATAAAAATCTATCCAAAATGTGAATTCATTTAAGTGGATTAAACTTTACATAATCACCTCTTGCAAGACCATTACAGGCAGACCTGGAAACCCACTTCATAATCTCCTACCACCCGATTCTATGTCTACCAAGTAGGTGTTCGTGAGTAACTATCACAATCTATTTTCCCAAGCTGATCCATCACACTTGCTTTGCATTTTTTAAAGCATGTCTTGAATGTTTAGCACATCTCAGGAACTACATCTAGTGCTCCTTGGGATTGCTTTAAAGTACATCATGAATTTATGAGCTTATAACATTATTGTCCGCCTGTAAATGATAGAAAACTTGGTTATGGACATCACTGTGTGCTCATCACAAAACTGGACAGTGACATGGTTGTAATACTCGAGACATATGAATCCATAGACCAGTCTCAGTCTTGAGGTCTTGACAGAAATTTCTGTGCTTGCTACTTTGGAGACAAAGGTACTTCAGGAAACCAAAGGTTCCCCTCTCTGGTTGTGTGCTGGCTTGGGCTAACATAGTGCTGCCTGTAACTTTCCTCTTGTGTCTCGGTGCCTCCTTTGCCCCAAAGAGCTTTCTTCTTCCGTGCCCTCTCACTCCGAGTCTCATCTTTCCTTCCAGCTGACCTGCAGCTCAGATGCTTCCTCTAGTTCCAAACGACAAGAGAGGCAAGTGTGGAGATGGTTCTGCCGCATCTCAGTCCAGCTGTGCTAAAGATATAGCGCTGTAATTTGTCTCCTCACCTCCCTATGAAGTCTCTTATCTCGCTGGCTGGAGAGAATTAATATTACTGCATAATGCATAAACGACTAGGGGTCATGTTTTAGATTCTTCCACCAGAGGCTTCTGGGAATTGTATTAAAGGGTGAGACTTGCTCGCATTTTCTCTTAAATCCGTGTGAGCAAACTCCATCCACTCTTCCTTCTCACTTCCCAGACTTATGATGCTTCCAGGACCTCTTTGTGCTGCCTAGGGCCCTGTGTTCTTTTCCATGGCCGCCCCCTTTCTGCTAAATTCCTCACACGCAGGAGGAGGCACACAGGATCACAACTTGACAGTCTCCGGAAACTCTGAAGAGGTATGAAAGAAGTGTAGACATCAGAGCACTACGAAAAAATAACTTTAAATTAAAATCATCATTCCTAACACACACATACATACCAGATATTTAAGAGGAGAAAAAAACATCTAACTTATTCGCTCGGGATTATTTATGTAAATACTTTCAAGAATAGGCCTAAGGACATTTTTCTTTTCAGCAACCCTTTGAATGGTTTCTATCTTTTTCATCTGTTTTCATCTAAGTTCCACTTTAATGTCCTTTAACTGTATAGTTTTATGTGTCACCGCTGATGCTAGGCACCAGATAAATACAGCAGAGTACTGGCATACATCTTCTTTATGGGGAATATATATACAAAGTTGCTTCTGCATTTGGACACGTGCTCCATATATTTGGAAGCTGCAGCTGACAGACGAAATAATAAACCAACTTTGTAAAGTAACAGATTCCCAATAGTTTAAGGCATTGAAGAAATCTTGACAGCCCTTTTTATTATGATGTATAGACAGCATTCATTCAGCAGCAAACATTGATTTTTATTTTATTTATTTATTTTTGCTAGCAAGTTCTATGCACTCTGCTAGGTAATGGAGGGTACCACATGACTTTAGTGAAGACTGTGTTTGAGATTTAAGGTTTGAAGGGCAGGTCTTGGTATAAATGATCTGAAAGAAAACAATGCAGTAATTTAAGTCACGTGCCGTGGGGACAAAAAGGAGAGAACTGTTGTCATTTTGTGGACATAGGTTGTGGAATACAACCAAATTTCTCTGTTTTATGAGCAATAAAGAGTTAAATGAGGTAGATTCAGAATTTTAAAAAAAAATGGCATTTGTCCTAACTTAAAAAAATAGGGTGATAGGTGAGTGACAAATTACTCCACGTCTGTTTGTCTTTCAGGAAAGGCAGATATTACTAGCCACCATCAACAGTGACTTTCCATTGCCAAGGTCTGGCTCCAGTTCATGTGGGCAAAGAAAATCCAGAAAGGCAGCCGTGATAGCTGCCTTCAAAAGTTTGAGGAACTGTCGTGTGGAGAAAGAATTACAATTGCTTAGAAGTCCTCCAGATCCCTGGCTGTGTCCCTAAAGCAACACATACAGGAAGCAGTGTCTCCTGCTTCATAGGCGAAAGAGCTGTCTCTTTGGGAATGGTTTCCCTGGGGAGCAGCGAGTTCCCTGCCAGCAGGTGGATTCAAGCTGAGCCAGATGACCTTTCAAGTTTCGTCTCTGTGGCTTTGACAAAACACACTGACCAAAGCAACGTGCAGAAGAAAGAGTTTATTTCATCCTCCAAGCCACAGTCTACCATTGAGGGAAGTTAGGGCAGGAACCCAAGGAAGGAACCTGATGGCAGTCCTACTATTCTACACAGCATTGTCACTAATCAGGGAGCTCTTAGTCACAGAAGAACATCCGGGATCATGGAGGATGCTGCTAGCTAGCTAGCTGTCTCACACTCACGGCTCACTCTCAGGCTCATACTTAGCTGGCTTTCTTACATAACCCAAGACAATAAGCCTAAGGATGGTTCTACCCACG
Source organism: Myodes glareolus (assembly GCF_982192425.1). NCBI lineage: Eukaryota > Metazoa > Chordata > Mammalia > Rodentia > Cricetidae > Myodes > Myodes glareolus. Next base: position 95,834,279 of record NC_142029.1, read on the forward strand.
ATGGGCTCAACCCTCCCAAGTGAATTAATAATCAAGCCCATCACTCACAGTCATGCCAACAGACCGGCCTGAGCATGACAATCACTCAGCGGAGACTCTTATTTCCCCCAGGTGATTCTAGACTGTGTTAAGGTCATAATTAATGCCAACTGGGGCAATGACCATGTGACGAAACGAACCAGCTTATCTCCCGCCCCCCCCCCCCCCCAGGCCCAGTGATCTCCTCATTAGTACAGAGACTGGCTCTGGACTGGACAGGAGAAAGACATTTTGCAGAAGACTATGAGGTACCACATAGCAGTGGTGTTTAGGACAAAAGGGTCTCGTTCTTTTCTTGAGATCCCCAAGTAGAATAATTCCACCCTATCATCCACTCCTACTTCCTCAAGCCTTGAGAGAGAATGGTAGATACAATCATTGGAGTTCCACAGCAGAGGAAGCCTCTCAAACAAGCCAGGAATCACAGCTACCTTCTCTCAGGGTCGGGAATCCGAGGCTGATTTCATGATGAGATGGTGGGACTTGCAGGTCCTCAGAAGAAAAGGAGAGAGAAGGGCAAAGAAGTGTTTATTTATAAAGCCAGATTTTTACATACAGTGCCCGCCAAGGATTTAGTGCCGTGCTTCAAGTGAATAAATCCCTCCAGTGTCAGAGGCATAAGACGTTGTCAAGCTGCCTGTGAGACAATGTGATCATAAAGTCTTAGAACCGAAATACCTCCAGTCACCTTGGTAAGAAAATAATCCTCTCTCGAGTGACGCTTTCAAGTTTAATGGAGTCGCTCCCTATCCAGTCAATGACACCTAGTGCTGCACCGCCGAGAGGGTGGCGTGTGGCAACGGCAGCGGAGAAGAGATGCTGCCTGCTTCCCCACTCTGAGGCCTCACAGACTGACCCCAATCTGCTTTTATAGCACTAGTTCCCATAACTGTCCTATACCAAACATATGCTTCATCCAAACCAGCAACTCAGCCTGCTAGGAAGGCCATAGGGAAGATACAAGCCTGGGCCTCCGCCAGGGAAGGGTAAAAAAAAAAAAAAAATTCTCTTTTGACTTGAATGTGGGTTTAACCGAACAAATGGGACAAGGTTAAAAATCAAGGCCAGGCAGGGTGTGGTTCCATAGCTGGGTTGGATATCTGATCAGATATATCTCTAGCTAGGTGAGGAGGATAGAAAGGCTCCTCCTTACAGAGAACCCACGCAAATGCCATACTCGCCTCACACAGAATAGAAGGAACAGAATGAATAGGCTCCTCAGGAAACTTCAAGCCTGGAGGCGGGGCTTCAGCCAACCTGGGGTACAAGGAGTCACAGGATGTACCCCGTACAGAGGCATCTTTCTGGAAGATGCTGGCAATCAAATACCATCTCCTCCTGGGCTCCACCTGAGCAGCATTGAGCCCCAGGAACAGAAGAGAAGGACACACTTGGTCCTGTCCTTGCTGTGCGCAGCAGCCTTCTCTCCCATCCCCAGGGAAGCCCTGGAGACTGGCTCCCAGTGGTGCGGGAGAATTATCTGTATTCTGTCAATCATGTATTTTAATAAAACGCTGATTGGCCAGGCAGGAAGTATAGGCGGGTCAACCAGACAGGAAGTAGAGGCGGGGCAATGAGAATAGGATAAGGCTAGGGAGGAGAAAGCTCCCTCAGCCACGCCTGTGCAGACCACCGAAGAGGCAACATGTAAGCTGTCACACTGAGAAAGGTACTGAGCCCATGTGGGTAACGTAGATAAGGATAATGGGGTAACATAAGTTATAAGAGCTAATAAGTAGCCTGACCAAATGGGCCAATCAGTTTATAACCTTATGGAGTCTTGTGTGTGATTTTCCTTGGGAGTTGCCAGTTGTGGGGTACCGGGCGGGACAGAAACCCCAACAAGCTGGCCCCGTCATGTTACATCCTAGCATTTAGGACACCGAAGGATTTCCTCACTGGAACCTGGAAAAAGTGACGAAAGGGTTTAAGAGTGGCAGAATTTACAACGGGCTGTGAGAGCTGTTCACAGTTCACTTTCAAGTGCAGCGCGGAGCAGTGGCAATACAACGGTTTCCTTTCTGCAAGGAGCTGATGGCTGTTCCTTACTGCAGCTCTGATGCCGCCTGGATCCCTTTCACATGTTACCCATCCCGACTGTAAATAAGAAAGGCCTGCGCTAGTTTAACTATCACCGGAGAAGGAACTTTTCTGTCGAGGCACCGTTCACAAAGGATGCATTTTAAGGCATGGGTCATTATTGGTTGAGTGCCACAGCAAGCTACACTTTAATCTATTTCTGAGCAAGCTGGTATGACTGTCATGTATTTGAGGTGTGCTTTGCCTCCTCCCTAAGATGGGTAAGGCCAAGTAGAAGGGCAGGAATTAGATCATACAGGACTTTGAGGTCATGGGATAGCCTTCCCATCAGCTTGGAGGACTAAGGGCACTGAAGAAAAATAAGCAACAGCAAATAATTCTGTAAGTAAAGCCTTGAGGATGGATGGCAGAGAAACAAAATCCCTGCAACCTGTGGGCGTGTCATCTGATTCATCTCTCCTGAGGCAGGGCGCATTTCATCCTCCAGTGGGCAGATCATCTCTCAGGCAGACTGGGAAGCCAGCAGCGGAATGTCAATTGTGTCCCATGTACACTGGCAGAGGGAGAAGATTCCCAAACATGTGAGTTAAGCAGTTTGTAGTGGAGATCAGCAAACAGCGTTTTCAAGCATTCTCCTGGGAATAGAACTGGCCTTAATTTGGATTAAAAGACACCTAAAAGGGCTGTTATGTACAGAATCAGAATTCACTCTGATTTTACCAGCAACTGATATTTTGTTTTCAAGACAGGGCTTCTTTGCCGCTTTGGAGCCTGTCCTGGAACTAGTTCTTGTAGACCAGGCTGGCCTTGAACTCACAGAGATCCTCCTGCCTCTGCCTCCCAAGTGCTGGGATTAAAGGCATGCGCCACCGCCACCCGCCACCCGGCACAACTGATAATTTCTGACTTGAATCAAGTGCAGTGCTTTGTTCTTCAGAACTTGGGAGGCTTCACATTTCTAGAAATTTTGTCCATTTGATGGAGAAATGGAGGAGGTGATTCTGGTACAGAAACCAGTTCTCTTACTGTGGGCCAAGGTGATACCTTTCCTTGGTATTCTTTAAGGTGGTTAGCTCTCTCTTTGGGACTAGCCTGGGGTGATGGAGCTAGGACAGGTATGATCAAAGGAATAAAGTAAAGCAAAGACAACTTTCAATCAAAACAGAACAGAGGATCTGGTTGGGTTAGGTAGGGAGATGGGAACCTTCTCAGATATGTGAGCACAGTGTCTTGATTAGAAGTGGAGCATTTCCTAAGTATGGCAAGACCTGGAAAACATAAGGGAAAACCTTGTCTTGTTCTATTTTGTATTGTTAGAGTCTAATACCCAAACCAAGTCAACTCATAAGGAAATTTATGTCTTGTAGCTGTAGAGGCTAACTAAGAGGTTAGCCTCGACATCTGGTAAAGTCCTTCTTTCGCTCTGTAGTGTCATGTGGACAGAAAGAGCCATCAAGGGTGTTAAAATTCGTCCTCTTTTTACAAAGCTACCCCCCCATGACAGCACTAGATTTGTGAAAAGGCCCCAGTTTCAAAGACCATTAATATATGGTTTTGGGGACATCAAAGGAGCTTTTCAGAACAGAGTCAAATCCTAACAACTGCTATGGCCACTGTAAGCAATGACACACAACTAAGAAGTCTGGTATGATGGCACATGCCAGTAATCCCAGCACTCAGGAGGCTGATCAGGAGACTCAAGAGAGGAGAACTTGTCTTAAAAATAAAAGCAAATCCAAAACAAAACCAATCAGCCAACCAGAAAAACGAACAGAAACACGTCGTCAATTCAGTTTTATTAAAGACGAGTGATTTTTCAGATTTTTTCTGAGTTTCCTTTTGGCACAGGCAGGTTCATCACGTTTCTGCCACTGGAATATGACAGGCGAGTTACAGCTAGCGAGTAAGGAATGGATGGCAATGGCAACTTAACCTAAAATATCCTGGACAGAGAATGTCAGTTCAAAAGCCCAAGAGTATAAAGGAGTTCATTGCTTTAAGCACTTTGAAGGTAGTTTAGCGTGACATGGGAACAGAAGAGGGATCAGAAGAAACTGGTCCATGGAACAGCCTTGTCGGACAGTTTAAAGAACTTTGACAAGGAAGACCTTTAATGAGCTTTAAAAGCAAGAACAGAAGGGCACTTTCTGCTTTGGAATACAGGCAGTCAGCAAGAGTGGAGTGGGTGAGAATGGGAGACCTCATGAGAGGCCGGGAAATGATGTGGGAGAGAAGTGGTGAATACCTGCGTTAGGACCTGGCTGCAGGCAGGTAGAGAATAAGGATTCTTTAAGAGGCACACACCTGGCATGGCGAGACGATTCGATTCCATGAGCCCATTTGTGGGAATGAGGTGAGAAAGATGATTGGCTCGGTTTCAGGTTTGGTTGGGGGCAACATCAAGAAAGATGGTAAAACGTAAAACAATAAAGCATGCTGGGAAAAGCAAGGAGGGGAGGAGGTCGGGGAGAAAGAAAGCCACCTGGTCTTAGGAGTGCTAGAAGGAATACTGTGAGAGAAACAAGGATGGCTATCTGTAATACTCTGGAGGGGTGGATTGAGGGTTTAGGAGATGTCAACTTACTCACATGTGACCAACAACGACGTGAAACAAATGCAGCTGCATGGAAACCTGACCTTCCTAATATTCCCATAATGTTTGCATGGCCAGGGCCCCAAGGATTCATCCCCTCTCCAAATAAAGAGTTTAGCAAGATGTCAACTCAGTCGTCTCGAGTCAGCTCAACGACTACCACGAGATAGAAGGTACCAGGCTGCTACCATTAGCTGAAACCCCACAGTCCTCAATGTAGCAGCATTATTTGTTTGAAAAAGTGTTTTCCACTGTCAAATCGCTGACCTGACTAGATTTTCCTTTTTGCAGCTCACCGATAAAATTATAGACTAGTACAGCGTTACAGGATCTTCACCCAGGGTCTCTATATGGCGAGACCGGCCATATTGACTTGGACTTTTTGTGGGTGAGTGTCAAATTTCAGCCGACCTTTGCAGATCTTGTCTGCTAGACCTGGGGTCTCATGACTTGATAGAATGGGGCGGACTATAGTCTAATGCTGTAAACAAGCTTGCTTCCGTTTCGGTGTACTTTCTACACAAAGGAAACAAAGAAAGCAATGAGCTAAGGAAGATGGTTTGAGGACAGAAAACATGATTAGAAGAACATGCAAACCAGCATCAGTAAGCACATGCTAAATACTAACAGAGTAACCCTTTCCCAGAACTTGCTCAGGGCAGACCAATTTAAACACAATCGCCTGGCACATACTATAAATTATATCTGGGAAAGGATGAAAGAAAGGCAAAAGATCATATCCAGATTCAAGGTACAGTGACAAGATTAGGTTCTTTCTGTGGCTATGTTCTGACATCCAACAAGAACAAATATGTCTTATGAATTGAATGTCAATGTTCGTCACAGGAGGCTTGAAATCATATCCAAGAACAATCCAGGGAATGAAATGCACCTGAGGGGAAAAAGCCCTCCGCCTTTTTGCCTGAAGCCTCTCTCACAGTCCCCCCAAGGTGTCGTTCACCGTGAGTCATTGTTTTAACTACTGTCTGACAGATGAGAATCAGGGTTGTGGACTGGAGAGATGGCTCAGCTGGTAAAGGTTAGGCTCCTAACCAAAAATCTAAGCACCATGGTTGCGTATATTTCTTTCTCCGAGGCTCTCTTTCCCACCACTCTCTCACGTATTCAATGTGAGACACTGGAGGAATCTCCCCAAGTCTGTGTGCATGGATGCCTGTGTCTGTTTTATAGGAATCTATCTTTATCTTATTATGGGGACTTGATGGGATATGGGCTAATAAATGACCCGAAAGTCATGGTCGTGGCTGGAATATCCAGAAGCTACCCTGGGAATCAGCTTGAAAGAGGAGGAGTGTGAACTTTATCCCAGTCAAAGGTATGGCAGGATTTTATGCAGGAGGAGGGCATGGCTTCCACATTTCTTTTGAGCATTAGCTTGAAGCTCCATAAGGAAAGTAAAAGCCAGACCTTTCAACACTGTCTTAGAAAGACCTGTTTCGTGGTAGGGAAGGGCTCCTGCGATAGTTTGCACGTGACTGCCCAAAGGTGCAGAGTTAGAGGCTGGGTATTTTGTATCTTTGAGAAGTAGAGCCTGAGAAGGTACTTGGATCATTAAGAATTTGCTTTTGAAAGGGACTTGGGGACCCTACCTCATTTCCTTTCATCTTCCCCTTCCCATTCTTCCTCTTCCTCTCTTGTTTCTTGGCCATAGAGATGAACTTTTCTGTCAGGTCGCATACGTTGTACATTATTGCTGTGTGATCTTTTCACAGTCTCGATGTGGACAGTTGAGCGTGGCCTGGAGTCTCCATATTTGTGAGCCCAAATCAGTCTTATCTCTTTATAAGATGACTGTCTCTGGCATTTAACACAGTGTTAGAAAGCTGACTAGCAGGCTTCTGGACCTCAGGGCTCTGAGCATTCCTACAGCCTTTGTTTTTAAGTCTCTGAACTCTAAGTCTTGGCCAAATTAGGTTTGTGGTTTTTCTTTTTCTTTGCTTTTTTGTTTGTATGTTTGTTTTGTTTTGTTTTCCGAGACAGGGTTTCTCTGTAGCTTTAGAGCCTGTCTTAGAACTAGCTTTTGTAGACCAGGCTGGCTTTGAACTCACAGAGATCCTGCTGCCTCTGCTTCCTGAGTGCTGGGTTGAAGGTATGTGCCTAAACTGCCCAAGTTGTTTTATTTTCTTAATGATGCCTCCTTTCATTCTCATTCAATATACCCCTGAGACAAAGTCCAATATCTTCATTCACAGTTTCAAGATTGTGTAAACACTCGGTAACTCAAGGCTTTATTAAAATTTAGTTATATTAATGACAAATACTTTGCAGTCAATAATTATTGAGTGTTTACTGCATGCTGGGAATTATCTTGAGTCCATTACATGCAATATTTTATTCAGAGTTTACAATAGCCCCATGAGGTAAGTCTCGTGATTATTCCCATTTTAAAGGTAATGGAGGGAGGCAGAGGAAGAGTAAATAACTGTTCCAAGATTGTTCAGCTAATTAGTGATGGAGTCAGGCAGGAAAGGGAAGCAGCTTGCCTTGTTCTTGACTGCTCCGTTACAGAGCACTTTGCTAATGCATAAAGAGTAACACATAGATAAGGAATCTCGTGGCCTCGTAGGGTTCTCTGTATGTACAGCCAGCGCCACCTGGGCACTAATTTCTCCCTTTTTGTTCTTGAACTTGTCCCTTGCTCTAAATATCAGCTCAGTACCCACTCCCTGCTGTTTTCTGTCTTGGAGCCCCGCCTGTGCGTCTGCTGCATCAGGGATTGCATCCTTTACTCTGTTGAGTCTACCTCCAGAAAGAAGCAGGTCCCAGTTCTGCATTTCCCTCAGAAGAACAAACCCAAAATACGTATAAGAGTCGCCCACTTCTACCGTAGTGTGGGTGGCCGTGGTAGCTGGGTGGATGGTGATTTCTTGGTTCCTCTAGTAGAGCTCAACATTCTCTTCTTTGTGATCCCTTTCACAGCCATGTTTGGTTTAACAATGAGCCCCGCTCCACTATGCTCTGGCTGACGGTAGGCTCTTCTTAAGAACAGTGATTCATGGACTCACATTATACTTGTTCATGGTGGGATCATGGTTGATAGAAAAATGAGAACATGAGAATTTTTAATGTAGTTAAATCTGTAGTTTTAGCACTTGCTCTCACGTGCCTCTCTCAAAACTATATCCATTTTTTAAAAAACAGGTAGCATGATTTAGTAATAACTTAATATATTCTCTTAGAATCTTCGAGTAATTAACTTGGTGATTTAACAACACTGGATTTTATTGTCATTTTATAGTGCTTTGCTAATACTTCATTTTTATTCTCATCCTATTTCCCCACCTCCTAATCTGAAATAATTTTTATTATCTTCCACACAGCACTTTTTAAAAACCCCTCCTAATCAATATTAATTTCATTCCAAGATCATATTTTGAGATGGAGCTGTATGCTTGGTTCAAGTCTGGAGATCAAGAGGTAGTTTGCAGAATCTATGTTTTTCAATGAAATTTTCTTATTAAGATAATTATCTTCTAGGCTGGCAGGTTCTTTGTAGTCATACTGTTGCAGAACCCACTGAGGGGTGTATTGCTGTTTCAAGGTGACTGGGTCATTCTCAGAGAGAGACTGTCACAGCGTGGGGGAGGCCAGCAGAGGCCGGAAGGGAGAGAGGTTCTTAGGGCAGGTGGTGTCACCCCATTGCCCTGGATTCCTGTACAGTTGGCATGGTTGGGCTTGGCACTGGGAGATAGAAGCCCATTGCTCCAAGCTCTCAGAAGCATTTGACACGCTGTAGAGTGAAGGTTCTAGGAACAAAGCCATGTGCGGGATGGAGCCAACAGGAGAAAAAGCTAGAGAAAGCAGGTGGCTTGCTACCAAAAAGGAAACATACAGAAGACATGCAGTGATTGGCAACCCTTCTCAATTTTGGAGGGTTTTGCTCCACATTCCAAGTACTTTGTGAACTCTGGACACTCCATTTGCCATGAGACTTCAGAGGGATTCAGTAGAATTATTTGTATTAAGAGGAAAAAATATTAAGAAAATTAACTTGTTCATCATTTAAAAAGCCAGCAAGTTATGATATAATCGCAAAATAGAAACAGAATAAACAATGATTTCTATACCTTCTGGAATCAATATTTCTGAATATTTAGATAGTTTCATGGCTTTTCCTTCCCACTGTCTTCCTCCCTTTATTCTCCCTTCTTTCCCTCCCTCCCTTTCTTTTCTGAGGAGCATGCTAACAGTTGTGTAGGTTCATATTGGGGAAATGCAGCAATTGGAGACAGCTACTTGAAAGGAGAAATAAATAGGTTTGTAGTTTATTTTGAAAGGAGAACTCTGGCACCAATATGTCCCTGGGTTGAAGGCAGAAGGAGCATCCAGATGATGGGACTGGCTCTTTGTCTGTTTTCTCCATGTGTATACACTAACCTTTATTTTTCCCATTCTGCTTTATAAAGCCGGTTCTAGTACCCCACCTCTTTCTTTCTCTACAACAAACACTTAGAAACTGATTTTTTTAAAAAAAAGCATCGATTCCTTTCTTGGGTTCACAATATAACTAAAACCAGGGTAAAAACATGGAATCTCTGCTTTCCTTTTGTAACTGTCTTCTTCACCTTAAGAATTGCCCCAGGAGCTGGAGAGATGGCTCAGTTAAAATCACTTGCTGCTCACCCAGGGGACCCTGGTTTTGTTCCCAGAACTGACGTGGAAGCTCACAACCATTTACAACTTTAGTTCCAGGTGATCTGACACCCCTTTCTGGTTTTTCTGAGTACCAGGCACACCTAGAATACATGCAGGCAAACATTCATCCTCATAAAATTAAAAATAAATCTTTTAAAAATTCCAAGCCCACTGCTTCTTCCATCCTGACTAGTTTCTCTGTCTCATGAAGTAAGCTCTTGCATGCCACTTCCACTGCCTGCAATCTGCTTCCCAAGGAAAAGTCAAGTGGGCTTTAAGTAATGAAGGCCTGTCTTATCTGGGATGATGCAAAGGGTTTCACCATGCTCATGAGCTAAAGACCTGGATAGTTCACCAGGTCCTAAGTCCCTCCACATGCCTCTCAAGTGTCTCCCCCAACCTTTGCTTCCCCCTGTTTTTCCATCTTGCCCCTTCTGCATGCCACGATGATCTTCTTTCTCCCTACACCCTCAGATACTGGCTTAGATGATGATTCTTCGGGAAGCGACTTCCCTCAGCCCAGGGTCAGATCCATTCTCTACACATTTCACAAATGGTTTCTTAGTGTTTAGCTTATATGAAACTGCTGTGACCTTCTAATGAATCTATCCCAATAGGTTTTTCCAATGGTATTACTTAATCACAGAATCTGATTGTCTCGGGGCCAAGGAAGTAGGATTTTGCATGTTACTTTTCAAGGGAGGATATGACTTTGCAACCTGTTCACTTTAACAATAACTTTAGGGATTATATAGAATACAATTGTAAAGTATAAAAATTGAGGAGAGTTCAAGATAATCTCAAAAATGAAGATAAATCTAACAAAATGGTAGTAAATAGATATCTAAAATAGCATGAAATAAATGCTATGACGTTGGTGAAGCATTTTCTGGTTATCTCAAGCCCTGTTGGGTGTCTCCCGTGTTCTTTCTCTTACAACCTTACAGAGTTCTAATTGCTTAAAAGTCCCATTCAGCTCTGACCCTTACCTATCAGGGCAAGAAGTGCATCTTCTTTCTATTGCTGCCCACCTCTTCATGGTTTCTAACATGGTGGGTGCTTGACTAATATTTGTTGAATTAATGCGTTGTGTTTATTAAGGAAATCCAAGCCATATCTATACATCATCAGAAAGGAATGAGCCATCCTACAGGGTAGGCACTGTGGATCCCAGACAGCTGGGAAGGAACTACAGTCTCCTTAAGTTACGTTGTCCCCCTGTGTTAGTGGTGGATGGTGAGGCAGGCCTCAAGAATCTTGTTGATTTTATTGTTTGGGTCTTACATAGATATTTATCACTTCCAAGGACGACTACGGTTATGTCGGGAAATGGTGCCCTTTGTTGTCGGACAAATTTTATCTCTAATTGCTATTACTTGTTAGGTTTGTGCCCTCAGACTACTCCCCTAGACTTCCGATTTTTCATCCGGGGAAAAAAACAATGATATCTTCTTCTCCAACTTGTCACACAGCTTGTGAGACAGGCACGGATTTCTTCACCATGTCGGCGCCCCAGCCCTTCTATTCCCTATCACACCCGGCCCCAACTCACTGAGGAAAATTTTGTCTTTGTTTGAGGCAGGCACAGCTTTCCTTCCACCTTCCTCCTTCCCCCTAATGAGAATTCAGCCCCTGACAGCTAGTGCCGAGGTCTTTGTGATGTAGAATCAAGGGAATGCTTGAAGAGCCCTGACTAGAGAGGTGGGTGGGAGGCAACAGAGAAAGGAACAAAGGACCAGAACCTGGTGGCAGGGGTTCCAGGAGGAGCCTGGGGAGGGGGTGTGGAGAAGACATCCTGCAGGACAAGAGAGAGCTGGAGCAGAGCTGCAAGACTGTTTGCTTGTGTCTGTTCTTAGGAAATGTTGTTTTGTCTTGTGGATTAGATTCTCTTTCATGTACTTTAAGATTTAAAATTCCAGTTCCCTTAACATGCGTTTAGGACTCTTAGATGTGCTCTGATCTTTTGGGCAGGGGAAGGCCTACATTTTAGCAGGCCGATGAGTCACGTGCACCTCAATGACATTTTAGTCCATGAAGAGCTACATGTATAAGAGTAGTGGAGCCAGTCACTGGTACCTAGTGACATCATAGGCCTCATAATGGAATGTCTTAGCTCCATGTACCACTCGTGAGCTTTTGCTGATGTGGAATTAATAAACTGACTCTCCTGTAAATTGTGCAATCATAGAGCATATGTGATTAGGCCCAGTATAGCATACGTGACAATGATAGTAAATGACCACACTCCTGGAATATTTTTGATCTTTATTTTAGAGTATACCACTTTTACACACACACACACACACACACACACACACACACACACACACACACACACTTGTATGTAATACTTAATGTAAAACGTATCCTGCACAGCCAACGTGAGCTTCAAAAAACATGGTTTAAACAGAACGATCCTCTTAGACTCAGTTGTTTGACTACTTAATCCCTAGCTGGTGGCTCTGTTTGGGTAGGATGTGGTCTTGCCGGAGGAAATATGTCACTGAGGGCAGACTTTGAGGTTTCAAAAGCCACATGCCATTCCCAGTTCATTCTCTGTCCTCTATTTGTGGTTTGAGGTAGGAGCTCTTGGCTGCTTGGCTGCCAAACTGCCTGCTGCCCTGCCTTCCCACCCTGAGGATGATGGTCTCTTAACTCTTTGGAACCCTAGGCACAAAATAGTATTTTTCTCCTATAAGTTATCTTGGTCCTGATGTTTAATCACAGTAATAGGATAGTAATTAACATATCTGACGTTCCCCACATCTGATGGCATCAATGGTCTGTGTTGAGTGACTGAGCCAAGCTGTCTGGGTTCGTGGAGGCACATTCTGAGATGCTCCCGCCATGATGCAATTGCCCGATGATGCTTTTGTCAGAAGGCATCCCTGTCACTCAGTGAAGCATGGCTGTATTTAGATGTTGGAATGTATGCAGAGTCCCTTGAGTTCTGCCTGGCACAAGCAAGCCCTTGATAAATCACTGCCCTCGCAAGCCCACACTTATTATGGCCACCATCGGGGCTTAGGTAGGTGGAGAGTGTTGTCACAGATAAAGAATGTATTGATGTAGATCACCCTCAACACCCCCTTGGCTTCAATGACTTGAGTATTTCTAAGGGAAACAGAGTTTGGGGCTTAAATTATTTAGAAAATTGATCCAAATGTTCACTTACTCCCCTCAAGCCAGACAACACTGCAGAGACTGTCGAGAAGTTCTCTTCTGTGCTTGCTTTGCTTTTCCAGGTTGTTTATTGAAAAAAAAAAAAAAACGCGAGTGAGACGTGTTCTTAGGTCACCTGCCAGTCATGAGTGAAATCTTTGGGTTCCATTGGCTAGATTTAGGTTGATGGGCAGGCCTGCCACTAGGGGCTTAGCTTGTGGATGATTCCAACTGCCAGAGCTGAGCCGACCTTTCCAATCGACATTGGCAGGTTCAGGACTCTTCAGATAGGGCTGCAGTTCTGAATGGCAGCTCTGGAAAAATAGAGAGAGAGAGAGAGAGAGAGAGAGAGAGAGAGAGAGAGAGAGAGAGAGAAGAGAAGAAATCAAAACGAAATAAATAAAATACAAGAAGAAAAAGGACATTTCAGCATCAAAGGAGATAAGTACTGTGAGAGATAGGGACTTTGCTGACTCTCAGCTCTCATTGGTTGCCCCCATCGCCTTTCCCTTGTGACATTGCAGTCTGTGTTCTGGGAGAAACAGAGGGAAACAGTCTCACTGATTTTTGTCAAGAGCAAAATGCTTAATATGGTAATCAGTCCCTTCTGAGGAAGACGACTGTGGAAGCTCAGCCCAGCAGCAACGATTATACAGTCCCTAATTGTCTCTGGTGTCAGCCCAGACCAAAAAAGATGAAGGCAAGTGGGGAGGGACCGCAGAAGAGGAACTTTTAATCACGCACTATGGGGCATTCCGGATTTCTCAAGGGTGGGGGAGACGAGCTGGTGAAGGGGATCTGTACACAGCTTGGTTGCCACCTTGACACTTAGAGAAAAATGATTTTTCATCTTGGCTTTTGTTTTTAATTTCCACAGCTTGATTCCTCCAGAAGGAATTGGGCATTTGTGCAGAAACCTGCACAGAATCCTAATCTGCTGGCTATCTCCTATGCCCAGTGTGGCTCGCCTTAAAGGACAGAAAGCACAGACCCTGGCCTGGAATGACCCCCGAAACTTGGCACAGGTGACCTTGGCAGCCAGTGCTATCTCCTCGGAGCCAATAGAAAGAAGTCTGTACCTCAGATGTATTTTGGACTGATGCCTTTCAGAGCAGCATTGGTAAGGAACCCTAGTACCCACTCACCACCTGCTTGAACTGGAGGCAAATTGAAATGCTAAAAAATACGAGCCAAATGACCTGCTCTGTTACTGGCTCATTGTATGACCTTGGAAGAAAAGGGAAAAATTATCCTCACAGAGGTAACCAGTGGGTGTTAGTAGGTAGACACAGGTGGGGGGAGAAAGAGAGAGAGAGAGAGAGAGAGAGAGAGAGAGAGAGAGAGAGAGAGAAAGGAGAGGGAGAGCTGAACTCAATGCCAGGCACATCTAGGATTCAATACAAGGTCATAGCATCCTGCCACCCAGTGATTATGGGACCGAGACACTAAACTGGGTGCTGGGTTAGAAAAAGATGAAAAATAAACATTCCATATAGAACCGACTGTGGATCAAAGATGATTTTAACTGCTCGCATTAACAAGTGTCACGCCACGTAGTCTTCTTTGGGAGGCTCTCAGCCGTGTCTGTAAATCGCCATTGCCATGCAGCAGAAGAAGCAGGCGGCATTTTGACATGTTAATGATATTTTCCTGCCATCACTGCTTCGGTGCGCCCCTGGGCTGTTTCACATCACTGGTGATTAAGGAAAGGAACACATGGGCTTGCAGTAAACATTGTGAGCCTCTGCTGCCTTAGAATATGCGAAATGTCTTCTGGATGAGAAACAAAAGGGTTGAAGGATGCTCTACCTTTATGGGTCCTAGAAGACTTACGGATGAAGCACGAAGCTCACAAAACCAAAATTCTGTCACAACATTGATTTGCTGTCACAAATACATACATACATACATATATATATAATATATATATATATATATATATATATATATATATATATATATATGCCAGTCTCAGCTGAGGAGTGCATACATCCCATGCACCTACAACAGAGCTTATAGAAGGAGATGATTTAGGGAGAAAAGGGAATTATTGTCTTTAATATGTCCTGTGGATCAGTGCTTGGGAAGTGATCGTGCATAAGGAACACCCGGGAGCTGATTTATATGTAGCCAATCTGAGAATGTTTTAATAGCCGTCTCCACCCCACACCTAGGACACACAGCACCCTGTCTGCTGGAACACTCAGCTTCTGAGATAGCCTTTGATACCCCACTTGTCCTGTCTCATCTGAGACTCTCACTCAGATACAGCTGGTGGAGTCTTCTCGGCCTCCTGGAGACACAGCTCCCGAGAAGATGATGAACAATGGCCCTTCAAGGCATCCATCCTTCCACAGCGGGTGAGAGACTGCATGGCTTCCATGGATTTACCGGCAAGAATTCTCTCTCGGCTGGCCGCAGTGCATTCCGTGCTCAAACAAAGATGATGAAAGACCTGCCTATTTCCAGCCCTGTGCTGGGGATTGGCTAGCGGGCTTGAAAACACCCGCTCTTCTAGAGGTCGGCAAGCTTTGGGGAAATATTTTTCATGCTGAGCGGGACAACGCAAATTGCTCAGCATCTGGAACAAATCGCTGTATGGCTACCTGGATTGCAGAGGAGCGGGCAAAGACTGACAACGGGAAAATGAACAGAGAGCATGGGAGGGGCAGTCGCTAGGCTGTGGGATGTTTGCTGCCTCCCTTTTTGGTACGGAGGAGCCTCATTCCCTGCACAGCTGAGAGGGCAGGATGGATTGAAAGGCTTACTATGGAGTTGTTGGTACAGTCATACATCTCTTAATGTAGGGACACATTCCAAGAAATGTGTCCTTAGGTTATTTCATCTTTGTGCAAACATCATGGAGCTTGCTTACACGAACTTAGGAAGTATGGCCTAATTAGCATACAGGCGATACTCTCTAGGTTACTCTCTCATCTTATAGACCCAGTGGCATATATGTGGCCCCAAACTCTGCATGAGTCACATTAAAGCTTCAATCCCCACTAGGAGACATCTATCAGAGGCGTCTAGGCACGACTGTACCTTTGTCCTTATATGGATAATGCTATTGATTTTTCAGAGCCACATTTTGGAGGGGGTGAGCTTTTTCTTAGTCTATTTGATTGGTCAGAAACTGAAGTCTGGAGAAGTGGAGTGTTATGCTGAAGGATGCAGGGCAGTGAGAACAGCCTGTGACTGCTGGGGCACTGGCATTCTGTGCAGGGTGGAGCTTGTGCGGAGCCTGAAGGCAGCTCAGGGAGGCACTAGTAGGTCTCTTCTTGTTGGGCATGGCCCTCTCTCACCATGGTGACCAGCCTCCTGGGCAGGCAGCCTGTGGAGATTTCTGCAGCCTGCCTGCAGGCTCCTCTCAGTGGCTCACCCTCTTCCTCCTCTTCCTAGGAGCGCCTCCTTCTTCTTACCTCTGTCTACATGGCCCATTTTCATTGCGCCTGTGATGAAGGATGTCCCTTTGGTGACAAAGGTGACAAGGGTTCTACTTGTCACTGAGAGTGGGCTAGTTCTAGTGACAGACAGGCCTGTGAAAGTCTCTTCCATGGCATGGGGTATGTTACAAATTCAAGGCAGGCAACACTCCAATTAGCAAAGCCCAAGTCTTGACGCCCTGCCCCTGCTTCTACCCCGGGGTCAACGATCAGATGGGAATAACAAGGAATGAAACGGCAGCAAGGACTTGTGCTCTCCAGCTCTGGTGCCTCTTGTTAGTCTTTCCGGAGGCTCCGCATCTTCTTCTGATATCTCTCAGCTAACATTTTGCTCTGCTAGTTCACCCTCAATTCATTTCATTAACGTCTTTCCTCTTTCTCACCCTCTCCTCTGCCTAGCTGCTCTCCTCTCCTGCTGCCCCTGTGTTGGGCTTAAAAAAATGACTTCCCAAAGATATACTCACTTCACAATCCCCAGAAACCATGAGTATCTCTTTATATGGAGAAAGAGTGAATGCCACTTTTTATGGGAAAATATGTGATTAAGTTAAATTTTTTGAAAGGAAGAGTTTGTCCTGGGTTGTCGGAGCAGGTCCTCATCTTAGATGACCTTTTATCAAAAAGTAGAGGAATCTTTGAGATGAACAGAGAAAGAAAAGGAAGAGGGCAGACACTGAGCAGCGCAGCCCCAGCCACCAGCAGGAGAAGACAAGAGACAATTTTCCCCTTGCAGTCTGCACAGGCACTTGGCCCTGTGGAAACATTGATTTTAGACTTTCTAGGTCCTAGGGCCATGAAGAATTTATTTCTGTTGCTTATGGACACTGAGCCAATGCAAACTTATGGTGGACATTCTTAGGGTATCAGCAGAACCTCGGAGCACAGACATCCTCTTTATATAGTCTCTGCCTAGTAGTACTGAGATGCTAACCCTGGTCCTACCCTGAGGCCATAGACGGGGAAGAGGTAGTTTGTATTACCCAGGGTCTTACTCTAAAGTCATACAGTGGGAGGAGATATTCTATATTAACTAGGATCAGACCCCAAGGCTCTGTCAAGACAGTAGCTATTCTAGAGTGACATCTGTGTCCTTCACTTCAGCTCTGAACCCCCTGTTTATTTCACTCAGATGGACTACAGAGAAGAAATCCACTTACAGACAAGAAACTCTGCCAGGCCTAGAATGGGTGGGGAGCTTATAACCCACATCCTGAGAGTCTGTTTTCATTCAGAAAGTAAGAGACTATTTTTTAAAGATTTAGTTTTATAATAGATTACTTTGAAAAGGTTGAACATGCACAGAATGGTTTTGATCATTTTACTTTCTTTGTTTTCTCTTGGCCCAACTTCATCCTGTCGATGGTGGACAGGATCCCCTATTCCCAACTTCTCTCATCCCTTTTCTAAGTTTTTAAATCTTCCTTTCCTTTTTTCTTTCTTTGTGATCAATTGAGTTTAATAAAAGTGGCTCACACGAACATGGGCAAACTGTTATTTGGTGGAACGTGGAGAACTTGCCAATGTCTTCACCACCATAGAAAGTATAACCTCCCTCTCCTCATACGGGGGATTCTTAAGACATTTTCCTTGGCTTCAACTTGAATTAAAAACTCTCTCAATGATAGAGGAGGCAATCCAAAACCCAGTTCCTTTTTTCCCCCAGTTAGGACTGACATGTCTCTCTTAAAATTAAATTTACATCCATTCTAGCCTTGGTCTTAGAGAAATAAATTGTAGCGTAAATGCAGACACACTAAATCCACTTCTAACGTGTACAATACAAATAAACACAATGTCCTTTACTACTGAACTCTGTTTCCTGGGTGTGTTTCTAGTCCTGTGTCAAGGAGTATTTCTTTCTAATCCTTGTCTCCAAAGGTCTGAGTTCCATTCCCACTTCCTTAAATTCCATCTGATCGGCAATCCTTTGATCTGGTCACTGTATTCTCTTCTTTCACCCACAGGTAGGGCTTCCTTTCTCTCTGACATCAGCTTGACTGCTGATTGTCTCTTCCTTTGCCATCTTTGGACCTTGTCACTTTGCTGGTTTGACATCTTCCCTATCCTCCTCCTAGTCTGTACCCAAGACTCCTACAGTTTGCCAGGAGCACTATGGTCACCTGGGAAGAACCTTCTGGAGTCCTGGACAGGCAGCAATCCCCAACTCTTCTGCTCCCAACTTCTGCGACCTAGGCCGACTTTTCCTTCTTTGCCTGGGTTAGAATAAAATGTTACAATCACACTTTGCCACTTACCAAGAAGCATATTAAATTTATCAGTAGAGGTTGTTGACACAGCGGGACTGCCACACACCACCTTTAATCAAGATTCCTGTCTTCAGCTGTCCTGTCTTTCAGACAGCCTTGGTTCTGCACTTTGCCAACATAGGCAGAGCAGGAAGCAGAGAGGGGTACTCAGTGATTTGATTTAGGGCTCACCCCAGTCTTAATCAGCCTCTGTACTAGCTATTCCGTCAGGATTTTCTTTAAAGCGTGTTCATCGGTTCTGAAAACATGGGGTATTCTCATCGGCAGGTACCCAGGCACTATTCCTGGCTCCTGGGAGCACGCTGAGCAAGCTGCCCACACTCTCCTTCTTGTTTTAATGACTGCAGGTGAGAAAGCAAGGTTCACATGACTGGAACCCGGGAAATTAAGTTGTATTTTTAGTTATTTTCTATCAAGGTAGAGATCAGAATTACTTTCCTGACTGCCTTTATATAGTCAAAGGACAGAATACTGATATGCCACCATCCACACAGGCTTTGCTGACTGTGACCACTTCCAGGCATGTGTGGAAGAGCCCCAGATTTTCACTGCTGAGAATGCCCTCAGTTTTGTGTCATGGTTACCAAATCTAAGATCTATAGATGCCTCAGGATTGGGCTTTAAGTTAAAACCATGGTGTTTCTCCCACTAGACATAAACTGTTTCCCTTGATGCATTTGGTAGCACTTTTCCCAGCTTCTGGTTGTTGCTGAACCCTAGGTGGAGGGGATGACTTTCTTCACCTACCTTCTCATCCTTTATTATACCCCTTGGCAATCATCTCCATGGGTTTCCCCCATCTCTCTGGAATCCTTCCCCCTCTGCATCAGTGCTTCACATGGCCTGGCATGGAGTGTGACGCAAATTCATCTCTCTTCTATGACGTAAGAATCTTCGCAGTGCATTCTTATAGAGATTTTGTGAACACTAAATACTTAATACTTCTAAGGGATTCAAGGACTATCTATCTGGTCTATAACAAACACTGCAAAAATACTGCACCCATCACTATTGTTACCATTCCTCAAGGGCTTAGCATCCTCCTTATACAACACACTGTATTGTTGACAACGGGGTTCTCTATCCTGTTCAAACCTGTTCTTGTTAGAGTTTTCAGAGAGAGGGATGTGTAACACCAAAGCTAGCCACATTCTTCTTAAATCTCTTCAATGACTCCTTATTTATCACAGGATAAGGCGGAGAGAATTTTTTTTTGTGCAGTGCTGGGGCCAGAGACCGAACTTTGCCCATTCTAAACAAATGTTACCACTGAGGTACAGCAACCCAGACAGAGTATCTTATTAAGGTGAATAACGTGAGATATGGGTAATAACATTCCAGCTTTGCCTCAAATTTTATGATTTGTATTTTATGTCCCACATCTGCTAAGTCATACATTAATCACTGGAGGAGGGGGCAGCTAGGTGCCTGAGCTCATGAGCTTTTCCTGCAATGGTACTTTCATCCTTAATGTATTTCTTCGGTCTTGTGGCTATCTGTAATCAGTGTAAGACTTGACTCAGGTACAGACCTTCCATTCCTCTCTCATCAAATCTATCTGCTTGGCTAGGCACTCTGGACTTACTGACATAGGAGTCAATCAATTGTGCATTGATTGTGTTTATTTCTCCTGTAATTATTTTTACTCTGTGTATCTGTATAGAGAATAGATGATGCCTAAGACATTCTTTTTTCCACTTAATTTTTTTGAAATTAAATTTAATTACAGCATTTCTCCTTTTTATTTTCTCTCTTCAAACCATTCCATATACCTCTCTCCAATTTTCTTCAAATTAGTGGCATTTTAATTTTATTAATTATTGTCATGCACATATATGTACACACACACATACCACACACACATACACACACACACACAAACACACACACACACTCCTAAATGTAAACTGTTCAGTCCATATAATGCTAAGTGTATGTATGTTTTCAGAGCTGGCCATTTGGCACTGGACAACAAGTTGGTTTGCTCTTCCCTGGGGAAGGCCGCCTTTCCTTTTCCTGACCTTCCTCAATTGTTTATAGTTCTTTGTGTAAGGCTGAAGTCTTGAGGGCTTCTCTCTTTCTAATTTTGCATGTTCATTGGTGTCGTGTTCGTTCAGCTCCCATTTGTGCAGTCGTATAGGTAAGACTGTAGGTGTAGCATCTGATATTACTAGGATACACAATCTCATAGTCAACTCTGTGATCTCCTAGCTCTTACAATTTTTCTCCACCCTCTTCTGAGGTGTTCCCTGAGCCTTAGGTTCAGAAGTATTTTGTAGATGCGTTTGTTGAGCCTGGGCTCCACAACTCTGCATTTTAATTGATTACAGTTTTCTGTAATGGCTCCATT
The DNA here is from genome assembly GCF_982192425.1 of Myodes glareolus. Lineage (NCBI taxonomy): Eukaryota > Metazoa > Chordata > Mammalia > Rodentia > Cricetidae > Myodes > Myodes glareolus. The sequence goes on from NC_142029.1 coordinate 95,854,832, forward strand.
CATTGCAATGAGAAGTTCCCTTGATGTGAGAGCAAAGACTACACTTACCTGTATAGTATAAACCCAACTATTTACAGATTGTTGTTAGGGATTATGTTAGTCCTTACTGCTGAAGACATCATGCATTTCAGAAACAGGGCAAAGAGACCCTTGAACTGGAACTGATCTGAAAGCCCTTTGCTGAGGACTAACTTTCCTGATTCCAAAAGGCACCACACAAGATTCCAAAGAAGTGAGGCAACCAATAGTCCTACCCAAATATGACAGTCACGAATCATATCAATGACCAGCATGGCATAATACCACGAAGGGCATTGCAGTGATTTGCATGCCTTGTTGATAACCAACAAGATCTCTAGTTGGACTTAAGAGGAGCCCAATAAAGGGGAGAGAATTTTTGGTACTGAACACCTACCTAACTATCCAGTGCTAGTGATGTCATGGTTATTGGAGGAGAATCTATAACCAGTGATTTACTATACCAGCATACATCTAACAACAATCCATAATATTCTTGTAAAATATCTCTTTTGTCCAGGATTAGAACTTTCTCACTCATAGGAGCTATTGTCCTGCAACACTGCTGAACTTAGAAGTGAGAGATTAAGGTCGTTACGTTCATTCCTGGATGCTGAGGATTGCATAATTCCAGGGACAGAATGCAGTATGGACAGTATCTCTTTGAACTCTGAAATGAACATAAACTTTAGGATACAAGTGCTTTGAACTCAACTACATATAACATTTGAGGTTAGTTAAGAACGCAAGGGTGAAGTGCTGACCTGCTGGAATCAGAGTGAGAATTCAGAAACACTGGGATGAGACATGCTTTCAGGGACTAAGAAAACAACTATGACCATGTTCCCCAGGAACAAGGTTGTAAGAGGCGAGTTTCATCACAAAAATAGTCTCTATTCTTCTGGGAAGGAGTTCATTGAATTTCCTGCCATTCAAAGGAATACATGTGCTCCTGGACAGAGAGACAAGACTTCTGGCCCAAGGAGAAATATGACCTGAGAAACAGGTAACTATGCCTTTGGTTGCAAGAGTATAAAAGGCCAGGTACTCAAGTCTTGACAGCCAAGATAGTCAAGTTCAAAGAGAGCTTGTTCAACTCTCAGTTATCTGAGCAATCACGGGCAGGAGTCAGAAACAAAGCAATGAGCACAGTCAACAGGGAAAGGCAAGGAAAAGCTATTAGGACTGAAACCGTTATGAGGCCTCAAGGCTAGAAGTCCTGGCCTTCCAAACTCCAGTGGACATTGCTACAACTGTTGACACAGGGCTTTCTCATTCTTAGATACCATCAGTGACAGAATGTAGCTTTGTTTTCAAAGCAGCCTTCCAGAAAAATCAAGATACATCCCCTCCCCAAGGAATGTGCGCCAAGATCATATAAGGTATCCAGATTTCAAAGACACTCAAATGTTGGAAATATTATTTTAAGGTGCATGACTTTTCCTTATCTTGCATTTAATTCTGTGAAATTGGGACTCCTTGCTTGTCTAAAACACCTGATGGTCTAATAAAGAGCTGAACGCCCAGTAGCAAGGCAGGAGATAGGTGGGGTTGGCAGGCAGAGAGTATATAAATAGAAGGAGAAAACAAGGAAGAGAAGAAACAAGAACAAGGAGAGGAGGACACCAGTCACTCAGCCACCCAGCCACCTAACCACCCAGCTGTTGGATGGAGGGGTCGCTTGTTAGTTTCTGCCTGCTCAGTTCCAAAACAATCACGCAGAAAACCACATTATTTCAAACACTGGTTGGCCCATTAGCTCTAGCTTCTTATTTGCTAACTCTTACATCTTAATTTAGCTCATTTCTATTAATCTGTATATCACCATGAGGTTGTAGCCTACCAGCAAAGTTTCAGCACGTCTATCTCCGGCGTCTCTCTCCACCTTCCTTCTCCCAGCATTCAGTCCAGTTTTCCCTGCCTACCTAAGTTCTGTCCTACCTACAGGCCAAGGCAGTTTCTTTATTCATTAACCAATAAGAACAACACATAGACAGAAGGACCTCCCACACCACCCAGCCACCCACCCAGGCACACAGTAAGAGCCAAAGTAAGATATACAGAAGTAAGAAAAAGAAAAAGCCCACAGGCAAAAGGTAGACGGGATAATTTAAGTTAAGAAACGCTAAGAAACAAACCAAGTTTAAGGCTAGGCTTTCATAAATAATAATAAGCCTCTAAGTGAGATTTATTTGGGAACAGGGTGGCGCATCCCCCCCAAAAAGACAAAAGAGTAAAACAAGCCACCTACAACACTCAAAAGAGTGGTTCAGGAAGAGGGCAAACAATTCCCCTTGAGAGAGAGCCTGAGGCATGCTGTAGTCATAACAAGGCTGCAGAAGATCCTAGGAATCCATGGTGGGCAGCAAGAGGCTGGGCATGGAGCTTTGCCATGTCCTCCCAGCTTCTACTCTGAAGCTTTTATTTGTGAGTCTGCAAGACCCTAGAGTGACTCTGCTCTCCTCCTTCTCCCAAGCAAATCTGGCCTTGCTTGCTAAGTATAATCCCCAAGGTTTCCCTCAAAGGGCTTATTCCGGGGCTTTGAGCCTTTCTTTGCTAAAGACAGATGTCCTCATTGTTTTCAGGACTGGAGGTTAGTGGCAGAACCCCAGTCTGTCTTTCTTTGGAGTTCTTTCATGCTGGCTTTCTATTCTCTCCTGGACTGATTGCTTCAGAGGACAGATATTCCAGAACATCCCCTTTCTCCTCTTGTGCTGGGTCAGGAGAGCAGTTTATCAATGCATTAAAGGAAATCCTCATTAAGGCAAATTAAGGCAGCAAAGCTAGCAACAGAGGGCTTTTTGGGAAAAAAATAGTGTTCATGAAATATTTATTAAAACAGCCATTGTAATAAATATTTGAAAAGCAGTTATTAACGTTAAATCATATCACTGTCAAGCATACGTTACATGTGGTCTGTTCTGCTAATTGAGTGTCAGGGTCAGGAGCTCCCTCTCCTGACAGGTCATCTGAAGCCATGAGTCCATGGGCTGGGAGGATTCCTCCAAGTGTCCGTTGAACACCATTCCAGAACTGGAACCAGCACTGGGGAGCCCAGAGTTCCAGAAACACAGAGCCTCCTACCCAGCTAAGGACAGCAGGAAAACCCACCCACGGCAGATGGAGGGCTCTGAGTTCCAGCAGTTTGAAATCCTTTGGAGATGAAACTATCAGATGCCAGAATGACATAATTCTAGAAAACACCAGAATCAGTCCATATTCACCCAGACTAGTGTCTTAGCCTTTAAACCTCGCTGACTTCTGTTTCTGTTTTCTTCCCCCTTTCTGATAAATGCAATACGTCTGTTCACCGCTGCAGCATGCTGGCACCGGCATGGCAGCCCGCGTCTGCCTATGGAGGCTCACAAAAGACCCACATTCAACCTGCCTGCCCAGCCATCACTCAGATTATTCCCACACACACATACACTGTCTGAACCCCACTTTTCCTCCCCCCATAGTCACCTGTGTCTGTGCTGCTGTCCTGGTCACATATGGCCTCATTTGCATCTTACCCTCTCGGCTTGGATTATTCAGCCTTCCTTTAATGCAGAGAAGTCATAAAACTGGTGAAGCAAATGATGCCCACGCATCACTGAGCACAAACATGGTCACTTGCCATCTTACCGTGGTCAACTTCCCAACCTGCCACCTGGCTTTGTCGTGGCCCATGTGCTCTGCGTTCTCTCTTGGTGGGGACAGCGCCATTTGTCAGCTGCTTGTATTTTGTACACTGCTGCCAGGTCAGGCTGCTGCCCATGCTATTCCCGTAGCCTGGATTGCTCTTTGACCAGGCTTCGCAACTGGCTACCCCTTCTTGCTTCTCCAAGACTTCAGCCCAGGTGCCATTTGCTAGGATGGCATCTTTGGTACGGGCTTTCCCTTGAAGACGTCATTTAGCTGCTGTCTGACACTGTCGGACCCTAGACCAGCGTGCATTGATTTCAACTATGTGTAAAGTGCAAGAAAAATGTCCCCTTTTGTGATTCCAGCACCTCACACAAAGCCTGATATATAGCAGGTGCTTAGTTAAGTGTTTGTTGTGTGAATACGTGAGTGAATGGCTTTCTTGGATGTTATGCTTATAGCTCTCACCATATAAATGCATATTTATATGTGACTTTGCATTTATCAAGACTATTCGCGGTACTGCTTAACTCATGCACAAATCCAAAGACTATAACAACCTCACATTATTATTGCTCCTAAGATTGTCCTTTGGGGTTCAGCAAGCTTAAGTAATTTGCCTAGGGTAGGTTATACAGCTAGCAAAGGGTTCAATCCCAACTCCATTGGCTTCTTCATTTATGCTCTTTGCAGGTATGTCTTGCAGCTTCCTCTGATTGGACTACTTGTGACTCCACTGCAAAGTCATCATGCACATACAAATCCAGATGCCCCCAGAATCCACCAGCTGTAAGTCCAGGGTCCTCAGTGGCTGCTGAATCCGCAGATGCTCTTGAGTTCTGTGTATGCCGGGTTTTTTTCCCCACTAACATACAGGCCTTGATAGAGTTTAATTTATTAACTAGGCGAAAAAGAGACTAACAGGTATAACTAATAATCAAATCTAATTATTATAACAATGCATGGTGATAAAATCACCAGCATCACCGCTCTTGTGCTTTGGAGTCATTCCTAAGTGAATAAGTTTCAGTTGGACACCAGTACTGGTACAACAGCACCCGATGATCAGGGCAGCTTCTGTCTAATGCATGAAGTAGTGTCCACGGTGTGGCTACAGTGCAGGCAGTATGACTCGCCTCCGGAGCAGGAGGTGTAGGATGGCAGGTATTCCCTGCATGCTGCCCCATTTCAAAATGTAAGAATTGTTTCTTTGGGGGGAATTTTCTGTTACCAGTTTTCAGATCACAGGTGAGTGTGGGTGTTAGAAACTGCAGGAAACAGAGAGTGGATGAAGTGGGACACGCGTGGGAAAGATGAGTTCTATTGGACCTGTTTCTTCATAGCCACTCCCCTGTTCATATTGTACAGACTGCCCTGATATGCCTTAAATCTGGACCCATGGCAAGCTCCTGTATCTACAAAAACAGGCAAAATCCACGCTAGAAACCGGGTCTGCAAAGCAGGTCACCTACGAGCTTTGTACCGTTCAGCCAAGAAAGTTCTGAGGTGGCTGAGAAGGAAGACCTGCGGCCGTGAGCTCAGGTTTCCTGGCCCCTAACAGTCCTAAAGCTGGCAAAGATGTTATCACAGCACACCAGCAAATATAAGGCTAATAAAGCCGTTCAAACCTGATGAGGGGCAAAGCCTATTATTATTTTTCAATACAACATAAGCTGAATGATTTGCCAATGGGGCAAGATAATTATCCCAGGAGCCTTCCCCAAAGAAGAGAATGAATGCGCCTTCTGTAAACTACAGTCTCACGCAGAGCAAATCTGGGAAATAAATCTTGATGTCAGGGCGATAACAGATCGCATAAAATCAATATTGATTATTTGGAGAAAAGGCAGTAAAAGCGTTAAGTTCCAACGCTAAAATTATACTAAAAAGCTGGGGTTTAAACACAGAGCATGGCTCTGGAATGCATATAAAGCATTTCCTGAGCGCCAGTGTAGATGTTTTATTTCCAGTGTCAACCACTCTACTTTATGGGACAGAGTGCTGTGTTTAGAGGCCTCAGAAGCAGAAGGCGGTGATGGTCCCGACGGCTTCTATTAATTGGGATCTCACAGGGTCTATAAATCTCTTACCTTTGTTTTGGACCCTGTCATATTTCTTTGTGGCTGTGGAAACAAGGATGGAGATATATGCATCCTTCACGCTGATCTAAATGAGAAGAAACAAAGAACAGAAACTGGCAGAAAACCCAAAGGTAAATTCAGCCACTCTAGAAGTCCAGCTCCCTCCTAAGAAATGGGGACACCTCTGCGACTAGGACAAAGGCCTACTTTTCCACAAAGCCTCCCTGGCCCAAAGACAAAAGAAACAGAGAACCAAGCAGGAGGCTAACAGAAGACAATGCATTTATTCTGAAAGAGAAAAATGACCTGAAACAGATTGACCATAAACATGCTGAAGAGGAGACGCACCCGGGTTCAGGACTGCATGTGGGGTCTAGAGTGTGTGTGTCCTGCATTGCTTTCTGGTGCAGCTGAGGCAAAGGGAAGGAGAGAAAGAAGGGAGCTCATTGACCGTGTACTGCACAGGCAGGGCAAGGCTGGCGGGGAAGAGGGAAGATGGTCGCATGGGCAGTGACACAGGGAAGTATGCAGAAAGCCTATCAGCTCTTGCTGCCAACTTGTGTTGCCTTACATTTTAAATTTTTAAATCTATTTAGTATGTATTTTCTCTCTCTCTCTCTCTCTCTCTCTCTCTCTTTGTGTGTGTGTGTGTGTGCGCGCACGCGCTCATGCATCCATGTGCACGTCATGGTATACACATGGAGGTTCGAGGACAACTTGCAATAGTTGATTTCTTCTTTTCGCCATGTGGAATATTTACCCATTATGCTCTCTCACTGGTTTCTATTCTAGTTTTAATCAACAAGCAATAATTGTACATATGGCGTGGCGTGTAAGATTTTGAGATGTGTGTTCATTCTGGAGAGCTCAAATCAAGTTAATTAACATATCCTTTTTTTTTTTTCCAATCCGCTTAGACCTTTGTGATGAGCACATTTGCCTTCCTCTCAGTTAGCAAATTTGAAAGGTACTGTGTGGCATTATTAAGTGTCACCGCAGTGCAGTGCCGCGGATCACCAGGGCTTATCCCTCCTGTGTAATGAAATTTTCCCCTCAGGAAAACATCTGTCTTTGTCCATTCCAGGCCCCTGGAAACCACTATGATGCTCTGCTTCAGGAGGTAGCATCTTGCTCTGTCTGGATCACGTCACTTTTTGTGATGATCTACAGGCTCTTCCTCGTTGTTGCAAATGACAGAATCTATCGCTGGATGCTGTTGGGGAAGATTATTTTCACATGTGTGACTTTTGTTTACGCTGCGTTTGTTTCACTCTGTGAAGCTGGGTTACTGTGCCTGTCTAAAACACCTGAGGGTCCTAATAAAGAGATGAACGGCGAATAGCAAGGCAGGAGCAAGGACAGGTTGGACTGGCAGGCAGAGAGGATAAATAGAAGGAGAAATGAGGAAAAAGAGGAGCAACAAGAGAACAAGGAGGGGAGTTGGACATCAGTGACCAGCCACCCAGCTCCACAGCAAGTCATGGAGAAAGAAGGAAAGAAAGGTATACAGAAATAGGGCAAGATAAAAGCCCAGAGGCAAAGGGTAGTGGGGATAATTTAAGAGAAGAACAGCTGGCTAGAAACAAGCCAAACTATGGCTTGGAATTTATAACTAAGAATAAGCCTTTGTGTGTGATTTATTTGGGAACTGGGTGGTGGACCCTTCAAATAAAAAAAAAAAAACAACAGAAGAGTAAAACATCACACAATAGGATTCTGTGTAGTATTCCACTGTGCACATATTGCCGTTTCTCCGGTATCTAATGTCCCAGTTTTCTAAAACCACCTTGGAGTTTATAACACAGACTTCTCCTCACCTTAACCATGTGACTTGGTGATGTTTCCAATGATCAGTTCTAGCTATGGTTTTAAGACACATTCTGATCAAGATATATCAGTTGGGTCCAGTCACGTGGTATGAAGCAACTGATACAAGCTGCTGAATCCCTGGGCTCAATTCATATGATTCTCTAGCCCTAGGCATCTTTTTTTTTTTTTTTTCAGGGAAGTGGTTCTATCTTGATAGTACATTCTGGTCACCTCTAAAATACCACATTGCTGGGCCAGAGAGATGGCTGAAGGGACAAAGACACTTGCCACTCATGTCTGGTGACTGGAATTGGAATTCACATGAAGGCAGAAGGTGAAAAGCAACTCCACAGAGTCAGAAGACTCTGACTTTTGTCTGTGTGCTGTGGCATGCCTTGCTACTGTCCATCATGTGTACACGTGCACAATAACAACAAATAAAATTTAGAAACATCAGTGTGCCGCAGGATCTTCCACAGTGAGTAATTAGAAACTTTGGGTGGAAGGCAAACACCAGTGTTCACAGAGCCCTTGAACATGCAGCCGAGACTGACATAATAGTTTAATCTAGTGCCTGACTAGACAGCTTACACTTAGTATGTATTTGCTTCTTTATCAGTTTTAGTCAATCTTAATATGAAGGGTCAGAGGGTAGGTTATTAGTGATCTTATTTTACACACACACACACACACACACACTCACATACATACATACACACATTCTCAATACTTGAAAATACATGTTAGTTTACTTCTTAAAACCATACCCTCAGATATACTTAAGCCCTTACTTTTAAAGCATCAACCCTCAGTGGCATTTACTCATTTATTGACTTTTCTTTAGATATGAGGAAACCATGGAAGCCCTAACTCCTCTCTCATCCTTTCTCCCCCTCTTCATACGCAATGTTCTTTCTGCTTACATTGTCAAGGCTGATAAATCATGTACATTCTAGTCTGGAGCTACAAACAAGGCTCTGTTCTTTTTCTGCAGATCTTTGAAAGCTAAATGTTGATCAACAGTGTTCCCATGCTGTGGCCATAGAAGATATTTAGTCTCCAGCTGAGGGAGGCCAGGCCTGAGGCTATTTCTTTCTTTCTGGGAGTCCCCATGGGACTAGTCCTGGAAACAAGCGTTTGGCTCCCCTTTTTTCTCTTTCCTCTTCTCATAGTTCCCTTGTAGGGTGTCAATTTTCGATGCAACCCTCCCTCAGGAGAAACAGCCTCCCTTTGCTGGCACACCTTGCCTTTCTTATGCCTGGAGTTTTTCCCTCCCACTCCCACTTGTCCCATCTGCTCTCCGAGTCCCTCGTTTTCCTGCCCGCCTCACCTTGGAGCTCTGCCCTCTTCCAGCCTCCGTGGCTTCCACTCTGTAGGCATTCCAGACATCAGTGCTGGTAGAATGCCATCTGTGGCCCACCTAGGAATCCGTTGTTTCTTTCTTGGATCACATGTTTTCTCATTCAGGGTTTGACTTTCTGGTAAAATCTATCTCCAAACAAATTTTCAAGAAAGAAGTCTTGTTAAACAAAACGTTTCCCCTAAGGATGTTTCTGTTCTACTGGTAGGGTTGGTCACTTGTCCACGTGAGCACAGAATTTGGAATTAAAACATTACTTTCAAACCTGAGTCTTGTCACCATCGCTTAGCTATTTTCCTACATCCCATTGCAAGTAGGTAAGAGGTAAATTACAGGATTCATCCCGATTCTCTGGAAGTCATTTGTTTCTTACCCCATTGGGACCCTTCTGTGAAGGTTTATTTATTTGTTTGCTTCTTTTAAATTCACTTTTTGTGTTTTGGGGCCAACGTTTTGTTTATATGGTGTAGGCTGCCTGGCCTGGAACTCTTTACGCCGCCCCAGCTTGTCTCAGCTTTGCAGCAGATTCTACTGCCTTAGCTTTCCAAGTACTGGGATTGCAAATGTGCCTTCCGCCCCCGGCTTGTGATGCTGTTTTGAAGGCATGAGTCTTTCTCTCTGGGTTATGCTGATTACTTGGAGAGCTTTATAAGTGTAAAGACTCATACCCTTTAGTACGGGACATTCTAATACAGCTTCCTTTTGGATTCTATCCTGTTTCCTACTCGTTCCTCGCAGGGTTTGCATGCTTTGGCTGGTAGAACTCTGGGGCCGATCTCTAGCTCTTGGGTCTCATCACAGTTTACTTCCCCTCTTTGGCTCGTTGCTTCCTAATCTGGGAGCATCTTTCATAGTGGTTCAACATTTCCGTGTGTGTTTAGTGTTTATGTACTGGCCACTCTCCTATGGGTATCATCATGAGTATCTGCTCACATCCTGCCCTGACAGCAAAATGATACTGGCCACAAAATCGGCCCTTCTAGTATCTAAGCCACGTATTTACCTTTCTAAGTCCCTCTGTCCCTTTTCTGGAAAAATTAATTTAACGCGTTTTTCTTCCCTCTGCGTGGTTCTCCACATGAGCCTTTTCATAGTTCAATAGAGGAACCCTTGGGAATGTTAACCCTGAGCTACAGAGGGGATGGGGAAGAACCAGAATGAAGGAAGAGCGCCCTAGGCTTAAATAAAAAAAATCTACTTTCCACCTCTTGACTTATTTTTATTTTTGCTGCCATTCTCTCTCTGCCATGCCTACTCCTCTCTGTTCAGAGCCTTCAGGGTACCACAGAGACACCCTGGGCCTCCCCTCACCTGCTGACTAATGTAGCTGATGAAGTGTATACTTGCTTCATTAGTCAGCCTTACTGACTGCTCCAAGAAATACATTAAGATCTTTTTTTCTGTTGGTGGTGCCCATATATTGACACTCCTTTCTGCTTAGCCATTAAGTACATGTTGGCTTATTCCCATTTGTTTGTCTATATTTTGATTTTGGTTTCTCCTTAGGAGAGGTGAATGGGTTGGTATCACACCATTCTACCTCACTAAAATGTTGCTAGATAGATATTCTTCAGCTCTAGTTTAATTTTATTTTCCAGAATATGTCTTCTAGACAGAATATCTGTCAACAAAGGAAACAATTTCAAACATCCATTGCTAGATCCAAGCCCAGTGAAACCCTATGATGAAGGGCAGTGTTCTTCCTCCTCCTTCTCTTTTTTTTCTTTTTCTTTCTTTCTTTCTTTCTTTCTTTCTTTCTTTCTTTCTTTTTTTTTTTTTTTTTGAGACAGGATTTCTCTGTGTAGCTTTGATGCCTGTCGAGGAACTAGTCTTGTAGACCAGGCTGACCTTGAACTCACAGAAATATATCTGCCTCTGCCTCCTGAGTGCTGAGATTAAAGACAAAGTGCCACCACTGCCCAATGAGATGTTCTTTGAGAGGGAACCTGCCAACCAGAAAGAACACAGACTCAGAGAATTCTAGAGTCAGGTGGAACTTGACAAGTTTGTCATTTAGAAACAAGGGAACCATTGTCCATAAACCATGAGCCCACTTGCCCCAAACTTATCACCAACAGCTCTATTTTCTGACTTCTGGCTGCCTAGTTATTTCCACTTAGCAGCCTTCATCAAGTTAAGTTACCATTGGTTGACTAAAATATAATCCCTGGGCTGGGAATCTGGCTCAGTGGGTAGAGGACTTGATACGCAGCCATGAAGACCTAGCAAGGATTCCCAGAACCCATGGAAAACTGAGTTATTAGAGTGTGCATGTAAACCCAGTATTTCTACAGCAAGAGAGGAGGCAGGGACAAGGAAATCCCTCTAAAATTTCTGACTGACTGTCCCGGCATATTCAGTAGTGAACAAGAGATCTCATCTCAAAAAGGAGGAAGGCAAGGACCAACATCCTGGATTGTCCTTTAACTTGCATGCTGGAAATGTAGCTGCGTTCACATACACACATGAACTTACATACACATACAAAGGATTAAAATGCATACATATGTATATATGTATTCCAGTTCCTTAACTGTGGGTAAAAGGGTTAAACTTGAGCAGGCACAATTTACATTTAAGCATGATTCTATTTGAGAAGAGAATTGAAACTTTTTTTTTTTTTTGATAAGCTTTCTCTGTGTAGCCCTAGCTATCCTGGAACTCACTCTTTAGACCAGGCTGGCCTCAAACTCAGAGATTAGTCTACCTCTGCCTCCTGAATGTCATGATTAAAGGCATGTGCCACCACCACTTGGCTGAGAACTGAAATTCTTAATAATTAAAATAAAATCAGAACATGGTTAGTAGGGTTCTGTGGAGATCTCACAGAGGACTTGAGATACAGACAATTAAACTCTTTCCTGTGGTATAAACACAGGTATTTTAGGTACCTACCACGGCAGAGTCAAGGCCTTCCGATAGTCCTGCAGAGCAAAGCACTGTGGGCCAGAGACTTCGGCATTATACAGAGCATGAAGAAGGCCTGAGAAAGGTTACCTCCCAAAACCAAAGGCATCAACCATAGTAACAAATCCAAGTCCAAGGGTCCTAGGCTTCCCAAGAGATTTCTTTGTGCGCAAGTGAGCGCATGCTATTTACAAAGCCAATCAGCCGAGTTAGCTGGAGACTACTTATTATTATTTTTAGCTGAGAAGAAGAAAAGATAATGAAGCCCAGCCCAGGCCTGACTCACATAAAAGCTGATGTAAAACAGATTTACGGCAGTGCACTGCGGTGCTTTTATGTGAGGCTGAGCTCAGGGGGGCTCATCCATCTCTGAGGAAGCTGAGGTGAGTGAGATTTAAAAGGCGGCCTTTCTTTGTTCCATAATGGGTTGGACACTTCAGAGTAAAAAGAATCAAAAGGTGTTAAGGATGATATTTATAACAGCAACATTGCACACCTATTTTGGTAATAGGCTTTAAGTACTTAAGACGGGGGAATCATCTTATATTTCATGTGCTTGGCTGTGTCTCTCCTTTTGTAAATTTGTCACATAGGACTGATGACAACACAACCCGCAAAGAAATGGTGGTTAAACCAGAGTTGATGTCCAGGCTTTAGCTGGCTTACCGATCTAAAGGTCTTAAATTCCTATGTGAGCTCAGGCGGTACTCGAATGCATTGTTCGGGAAGAGAGGGGCTAACCTATACAATGCAGGAACCCTGCCAAGTAATTGAGGCATTTATTTGGCTCTTCGTACATTTAGTCTATTAATCATGAAATACTGAGAAATTCGACACTCTCCACATAGTCCCTTCTCTGTATTGCCTAAGGATGCAGATGTAATTATCAACCTTTGCAGTTGCTTTTGCAAAATAGTCTTTGCGTTCTATGGTGGGACAGAGTCTATAGACTCTTGTTCAAGTCTAGTCAAAGCTGTTCCTAACATCTAGGTGATGGGAGGAGGGGCAGTGGGGTGAGGAGAGGTCACCCAAAAGTTGATGTAGGGAGATAAAGTGGCGGGGGGAGGGGGAGAGTTAGGCTGCTCACATCACAGAAGGAGCCAAGAACTTTTCTCATTCCCATGCTCTGAAAGAAATGCTGCAGAAGTCAGAAGCAGGTCGCTTCCTGTCAGTGAGCATGGGCTCCTGAGTCATTTCAGGGCACCCAAGCTCTGTAGGAAAAGTTGAAATGAGAACAACGCCAGTCCAGGTTGAGTGTGCAGCAGTTAGGTGAGACACAGAAGACACAGAGAGGGGAAAAGTTGACGAGTTTCCCCTCCTCTGGTGTGAAAAGTTCATCAGGTGAGAAGCCGAGGGAGCATGCGAGTAATGAATGCATCTGGCTGTCACACTCACTCCCTTAATTCATTCCTCCCCCACCTACCCCTCGCTCCTGTCTTAGGTTTATGATGTGAATGTACATATTTTAGTATCTGCTTGGATCTCCAATTCTTCTCATGAACTTTCTGCAAGGATCCGTAGCAAGCTTTCTTTGGAAGAGTGTTAAGAATGAAGCAGATTCTGAGATCAAGCTTCCCTGGACCTCTGATGCCCAAGGACCCGTGGAAACTCTTCTAAGGGTGTTAAGACCCCCATAGCTTTGGTAATCTCTTCATACCCAAAGAAGGATCATCAGTTAGGTTTTTCCCTTTTGTGGTAAGTGTTTTCATGAAGTTCGATGCACCGAGCTTTCAGCTTTTGACGCAGCCCCGCAAAGGTGCATTAATAAATACATTTCACAGTTTGCAAATGCTTCATGCCATCTTCCTTCCTTGTCACTCATGGAGCCAATAATAGCAGCAAAGAAGATAGGAATGACGTATGCATTCATACACAGTCCCATCCTCTTGTCTGGAAGAATTCTGAGGAGACAAGAGAGCTATTAACCTAGCAATTTATGTGTATATCTCTCCAGGGTGAACTGAGACCAGATGTTCCTAACACCAAATGAAGTACACACTTGTCAATTATCTGGCAGCTTTTGTTCAGTAGGGACAGTCTAGGATCCGACGATCTAAGGAATGTGAGCTGTTTTGATCTAGCTTTATTCAGGTTTGGTCCCAAATTTTTCACCTGAGCTGCCCTTGGGACCTAAACGTGTCCCCTGGTGGCTCAACTCTGCTTTGTCCTGTGCTACACAGATGACCCCTGCTTTGGGCCATCTTCCTCTCAGCCTCATGAAGGCTTCGTGAACAATCCCTGCAGTTAAATGACAGGGGGGGGACTTCATTAGAGTGATCGAATTTAATTATCCATTTTTAGAACTGATGGGGGGATGCAAGGCTAACAGCCCAACCCTCGCCCGCAGTGCTCAGGGATGCCTTCTCTGAAGAGCGGTGTGCTTGGTGTGTTCAGAGCCTGGTTTTCATGTTCCTTCTGCAAACACACAGAGATACAGCTCCTCTCCCCACTGCCAAGCTCACTTCAAACCCTGCTGGGTGGTGAGCCTGAATCCCAGGCAGTGAATCCCAACCATTAGATCTCACAAAAGCGCTTTATTTTGATCAGACTTCCATTCATCTTGTTTTTGTCACCTACACCTTTATTCCCTGTCCCACCGATGACCAGGTCGCCATATTGCCATCTTCAATAACTTAGCTCTATTTCTCTTTGAGTTATTTTTTTTTTAAGGTTGGATTTGCTAGTTTCGGGAGGAAAATAGAATCCTTTCAGTTTTGCCCCTATTTGAACTTAACTTTGTGCCTACGCGCCTCCCACTGAAAGCAGGGGGATGCGCAACTGATGACATTCTGAATGACCTTGTATAGGTGGAGAGCTGCTCTTGGTGGCACTATGGTGGTGTCACCCTTGCAAGACTTTGAATAAGTATATGACATTAAAGGGCCAGGACACTTAAACACAAAACTGGTTCTAGTGATCTTGGATTATTTGTTTCTCCCCAGTATCCCGCTTCATTTATCTACTGGGCAATGCCTCCAGAATTTTAGGAGATAGGACAAGAGGAAACCTGGCAATTTCTGGAATCTTCACACACTTTTTTTTCAATCCTTTAAGAAGAGTCTTCCACGCCAGGTGGTGGCACACAGCTTTCATCCTAGCATTGAGGAGGCAGGCCAGTATCTGAGTTCAAGGATATCCTGGTCTACAAAGAGAGTTCCAGGACAGCCAGAATGACACAGAGAAACCTGTCTCAAACAAAAATAAATTTCACACCTGGGAAAACGGATAGCCTTATGGCAGAAAATCTTCAGGCCCACCCTCAGTCCCTGACCTGGTTCTCCAAGTTTCTAGGTGACATGCTCAACAAACTACACCTAATCGCTTAAACAAAGATGAAAGATGCGTGCCTTGCTTAGTTTAGTTTTGGTGATTGGATACTCATGACCAGAAAATCTAATGACAAGTCCTGTCAATCATACCTCAAAAATCCATCTCACACCCATCTCCTCATCGCTATGATTGTTCTAATTTCAGCTCTGCCAACTTTGACTTGGATCTCTGTAAGAGTGGCTCCCTCTCTTGGGCTCTATCATTAGTTTATTCCTCTATACCTCTATCCACCTATCCATTATCTGTCTATCTGTCTGTCCATTTGTCCATCCATCCATCCATCCATCCATCCATCCATCCATCCATCCATCTATCTATCATCTATCCTTCATGTATCATTTATCAATCAATCATCTACCTGGCTACCTAAGTAAAAAAAAAAAAACTTAACAAAATACAATGCTTTGTGTTTTAACAAAGGCTGGAAGTCATATGCTAAAAGCTTTATCGCATCATTCTGTACCCCATCTAGGTTCTGAAAGTGCTTATCAAATGAAAAATAGAAATAGTGAGGAGAAATCTCATGAAATTGGCAATTTTCACAACCATTTAACCTTCATAAATCACAGCTGAATATTGTTTGAGCCTTCATTTCTTAAAATCTCTGTCAGGTAATGTGTAATGTGTACATAATCAAGTATTAGAAAAGTATAGTTTGCTTCTCTGCTTTGCTGGTTTGCACAAAAATAACAGCATCATTTAGGTTCAGTTGGACCAGTTTTACCTTTGCTAATATGTCGGGGTTGTTTTCTTAATAGTAAATCAGGAATGTCTTCACTTTTTCAACAGCTACTGAGCGGAGTCATTCTGTGACTACACCATTATGAATTTACTTTCCCTCTTATTGATGGGCATTCAGGCTGTTTCCAATATTTTGACATTGCACTGTTGCAATGAATAATTTTTACATACATTGCTTTATAAGCATTCCATTCTCAGCTCCTCTCTTCTCTGTCACTCTTCCTCCAATCTCTTCTGCAACAATCAAAGCAGTCTCTGAAGACGTGAGTCAAGCTAAATTCAATGCTGTTCATATACTTAGGAGCGCACAGAGCATTCTATCACATTTAAATAAAAACCCTACTGACACACACCAGGCCTGCACAGCTCCAGATGACCATGCTTCTGTCCAATTCTGTCCCCGCCCCAGGCCTCTCTCTTCTCCATCACCACACACCAGCCTTTTTTGTTTAGCAACCCTGCAAGATTATTGTCCTTCTTGGGATAATGCGCCAGCTTTTCTGGGGTATTTTCTCCTTATGCTTCACACTGATGTCTTTCTGTCCTTCAGGTTTGATTGTATTGCAGTGGTATGCTGTTTAGCTACCAGATCTTTAGGGAAAGGAAGCCATGGCTTATAGCATTTGCCTACTTGTCTAAATACAATGCTGTGGACTATTTAAAGTCACCACTGTGATATCATGTAGCTCCCAAACTTGAGTCAATTTTTGACAATCTGTTCTTTGAAGTTGGTAGCTGGCTCTAGTTTAACAGAGCTTTAAATGTTAATTTCTCTGCATACCCAACTTAAAGTAACCGTCAATCAATATGAAACCTGTTCCTTTTATATTCATGGGAACCATATCAACAGCAATCGAATATTTTCTCGTTTACTTATTTACTTGACTATTGAGTCATTCTTGGCCCCCCTCCCACCCAGCACACATACTAATAAGAATTAAAGTTCCATCAGGAACCTTGTCTAATTTTTCTTTCAGACCTTCTGTTGCCTATGTTTAGATTGGCAACCTGGCACATAATATGTGCATAGAGAGTGTTTATAGAATCAGTATTTGAATGCATTTCAATCAGAGTGGAATTCTCCAATCTAATTCTGACCCCAAACCTTCAAACATTGTTCTTTATAGTTCATCAGAACATGTTTTAAAAATTTTTACAGAACTCTTACAAATCCAGAGTCTTAATTTTTCCTAGAGTGTGGATGCCATATCTCTGATAGTTTGAGTTACCATCTCTGTACTATACCACTGTAAGATGTGTTCAGCTTATTTTATGCTCTGAAATACAGCAGAGAATTGCAGTCTGCCATCTCTACTCAGTGAGAACCACACTAAAGGTCACGTGGATTCCCAATCTGTGTGCTTGTGTGTGCATGTTCACTTACTTCTACTGAGCATGCTCGCTCTTTTTTCTTTTTATTGCTCTTTCACGAGCCCTATTAAAATCACTAGTTCTTCCTTGAAGAGTTCCCTTTGGTTTTAATCACTACAGATTATTTCTATCTCCGAACCTGTACTATATCTATAGATGAGAAAATTTCACCTCTTGATCTAAACACATGAGCATATACCTTAGATGTAGACAAGATATTCTGATGATATTATGAAACTGATATTCATTTCCTCAGGAGTGGTTGTGGTAACAGGATTACATAGGAGACTATCTTTATTCTTAGACAATAAGTGCTGAAGTATCAAAGAAGGAAGTGTCATGATGTCTACACCACACTTGCAAATTATTTTTGATATAGGAGGAGCCAGAGAATGAGAAAAAGAAAATGCAGCAAAATGTTCATAATTGGTATGTCTAGATGAAGAGTGTGTAGGTGTTCGTCATTATTTGATTCTTTCATTATTCCCATATGTTTGAAATTTTCCAAATAAAAAGTTAAGAAATAAGCTGGTATATT
Organism: Myodes glareolus; assembly: GCF_982192425.1. Lineage (NCBI taxonomy): Eukaryota > Metazoa > Chordata > Mammalia > Rodentia > Cricetidae > Myodes > Myodes glareolus. The sequence continues at coordinate 95,872,614 of NC_142029.1, forward strand.
TGAAATATCCATTAGGCTTTTAAATGTATGGTCATGTGGTCCCCAACCTCCAAAATCTACAGTCTTACGTTCAGTAAGCCTGGATGTTTAAATACCCAATTGTAAGTCCTTCTGTAAAGCGTCACAGATGGTTCTTGTGTGTAGTGTTTTCAACTGAGTTTCCTGGTGTTAGCCTGAGATGTGATTACCAGAGGATAATTCTCAGGAGAACAGTAGGAGAAGCAGGATGGGGTGAAAGATGCTAAGGGATCATATGGCCATAGCCAGAGACTTGCTTCAGGCTGATCCTGGGGGAGCCTTCTGAAGTAACGCCATGATTCTAGTTCAGTTCCATCATTAGTCATTGTTGTGGTTCGGACACAGTGTCTTTCCACTCCCGCCACGTGTGGAAGCCTTGGTCAATGAATGTTCAGAGTGAAAGCTTTTGGAGATGATCGCTACATCAGCGTTCCAGCCACATCAGCACATTAATCCTTTGAATATCCCTAGGATTTGATGACATGATCGGGAGGTGGTGGAAGCTAGGAAACAGGTCCTAGTTGGATAAAATAGATGGTTGAGGGTTTGCTCTGAAAAACATACTTCCCTCCTGGTCCCTTCCTCCATATTTCCTGTCTAACTTCCATGAAGTGCGCAGCCTCCCCTGTCACACACTCCTTCTGTCATGATGTCCTGTCTCATCATAGGCCCAGTTGACCATAGACTGGAATCTTTAAAATCTGAACCAAAATAAAAGTAATTAAGTTAAAATTCATATACTTTGCCAAAGTGGCATAAAGTGGCTGGCACATCAATAGACTGGTCTCCTGAATGCTCAAAGCAGCCGGGAATTGTTGAGATATCATTTATTGAAGTATCTCTGTGGTAGGGGATGACATGCTATGAAACAACCATGAAGATAAAAGGTTTGGCCAAGGACAGTTCTGCCCAGTCTGCTAGGAGTTGCCCACTAACACTTTAGAGGGCTCAGGGGCTTCATCTAGACAGGAGGACCAGGTCACCATCTCAACAGGCTTTATAACGTATGGTCAAGAGTTGAAAAGAATTACTTCTGTCCAAGTGACGTGGGTTAGAAACTAATTGCCCCATATTTCCCATGTCTTATCTCTGTCACTTGAGCACAGGGATGGCGATGTAACTGTGGATGTCCTCTGCAGAGGTTGTGACAGTACCGGAAACCCAAACGATTGGGAATTCTCTCTGGTTTAGTGACTTGACTTACTTCATATTCTTAACAGAATGCTCTCATCCGTAAAAGAAACCGGCAATAATATTCCCTGAGGCAGCTTTTGTGAAGAGGAGGTTATGAGAAGAATTGTAGAGGGCTTAGAAGTATGGCCTTCAATTGCTCAAGAATTGCACGAGGCAACTGTTAGCACCCTTTCTTCCATGAGATTTGCTTTGTTTCAAAATTGTACCTAGAGAAGTGATAGTTGGTCTCTTCAGAAAAACCCAAAATGATCTCAGTAGTGTCTGGGGGAGATGAGTCCGGGCATACTAGTAGCTGAATGGGAGTTGAGAGCAGAAGGGCACCTATAATTTACAAGGTACAACACCAAATTCTCACTGTGAGTGTCTGGAGCTCTGTCTCTCAGGATGTGATGGGCCTCGGGTGGACTTAGTGCTTATATTTTGTCACACTCAAGAGGCTGGGGAGCTGTGGCATTTATGCCAACCAAGTCAAACATTGCTGAGGGCAGGTTCTGTGGGATTGGGGAGGTCTTTAATTTTCAACGTTCTGGCTGATATCATGTGATAGCGGAACCCTCTCTGGCCATCACCTTTGGGAGACATGTCATAGAAACAGGACAATGGTATCAGGCAGTGTTGGCAATGCCGTGTCAGTTTCATCTGATTTGTACTAGATTTCTCTAAGGGACTGGCATCGGCCCATTTCACAGACTAAGATAATGGCCCCTTCCAAGTGAAAGCTATTTAGTGACTGGCAAAGCATGATCTACATTTGACATATCCTGCCCCTGAAGTCTGTGCTTGTGCTTCTAATTGAAGTGGTTCCCTAGAATGCTGTTGCAAAGGGGAAGCCACTGGACCAGATGCTGGGGGAGACTATTACAGTCTTTACTCGTGAAAAAATAAGTAGCCTGGGGTAGTGCTCAATGAACACCACACTATATGTCTGGAATTTGGAAATAGGATTACAAACAGGGTATATTCTCCTAAATAGTAACGGTCAAGAGAATTTTCTTCCTGACTACAGGATCACTCACACAGGAGCTAGAGAGCTAGGGCGCTTTTGCTGGACTACTTTCAACCTCAAAGACACCCCTCATTCTGTCACTCTGGGTTCCAGTTTGTGTGGGTCCCGGGGTGATCACCCCACCCTCAAGTCAGTGGGAAACTCTTCTCATTGTCATCTCTCCGGCTGCCTGTCAGGGCCTACAGTCTTCTTCTGCAGGATCTTCGGCTCTGTTCGATTGACTGAAGGCGTTTGCAATCCATAAGCACAAAGAGAGAAGCTGGTGGAAGATGCTGAGGTCAGAAGAGATGCACGCTGGAGAGGCCATCCCTAGGCTGCAGGCTCCAGAGCTCACACGTTTGCTACTGCAGCGGTTGTGTGTGAGCACTGGAAGAAGCAATCCGGGCAGTGCTGCCGCCCACTACCTTGTATATGTTCTCAGTTGACAGGGCCAGAGGGATGACGAGAACTGGTTTGTGTAGACCAAAGTCTTAGGAAAGACTCCGTGGCTATGAAACAGCAGCAAAGGAAACTTCTTGTAAAGCTGCACATTCACAGTGCTTGCAAGAATCCGTGACGCTAATCCTAGAACGTACAGCCTGTGTGAAGCAGGACATCACATTAGGCAAGCTTTAATCTTCTTGCTCAAATCTCACATCAGAAAATTCTTTATCTCAAGATGTAGAATAGCCCTACTTCCTGCCTGTAAGATTAAGTTTGAGAAAGCTTCCCACATGGATATCTGTAAATGACAAGCATGTTAACTTACTAATATTTGCATTAGGAACCTCACATGTTCACACTCTTAAAGAATGGCATTAAACATAACTTGACATGCTAACATTCTTTTTGAGGTTCCTGATAGATGGACCATACTCCTCTTGATGAGTAAGCTTTGGTTTGGATGACATCACTGTAGATACAACTTCATTCTTCCTAGTTTTATAATCCTACTCTACAGCACTGTAAAGACTTAAACTAAGGAAGACTTCTAGTTGGGAACTTTACTGACCCATTTTGGGGGAGCCAGAGGGACCAGGTTTAAATCCTAGCTTCATGAAGTTTGGGCCCATGGTTACTCCGCTTGTTGAGCGTTAGGTTTCTTTCTTTCTTTTTCACCTGTAAAGCAGAGCTAATTATAATCACAGTTCCCATCTTACAAGATTGTTGAGACAATGGAGATCAAGCCTGTAACGTGCTTAGTATTATGCCTGGCACATAATAAGGATACAATAGATGGCAGCTACCACTGAAATTTTAAAATTAATGTATGCCTTCCCTGTCAAACGTCACCTTCCCGGGCGTGCAGGATTAATTGTTGCTCAAGTTCAAAGATCCAAGCCTCTTGCTGAGCACAGGAGCCAACCTCCTTAAAGCTGACTCTGCAGGAGATCAAGTCTGACTGCTTCCCAAAGGCCTCCCTGACCCTGAAGAATGCTGCTTCGGGGCCCCAGAACACTGCCTGATTATCTGAAGGTGTGACCTTAGTCTGTTAGAGGTCATGATGTGGGACTTGGTGCTGTAGGGAAGAGGTGAGAAAGGGCTAAGATACGAGGAGGAGGGAGAAACAGTGCCCCGACGAAGGAGGGATTTCCCTCCACCTCTTACCTTTTGTTCCCAACTGGTGAAGCTGCCTCCCCATGCCTTGGCTCTTACTCTCTTGAGACACACAGTGCTTTGCAATTGTTCTGGAAAGTTTGATTCCTTCTGGTCCAGGAGATTGGGCACACAACCTCTTTGCGGTTACTTCACTTTCTGAGCCACTAGGAAGGAGAACCACCGGGAGCCTGCCCCTTACTGGCTGGCCCAGTAATATCGGTGGGATTGTGATTCTAAGGATCTGTGTATTCGTCTGTAATTTGGGGATACAACAGGATAGAAACACAGACGATCTAAGAAAATGTGCATTTGTATACATTTCCATACATAAGGAAAGGCTTATTTTGGGTTCTTCCGCTGAAGGGAAGTGGTATGGTAAAATTGTGAACAACACAGAAACTATTTTGATATTTCATGCCTCAATGAATTCTGACATTAGGGAAAGAAAAACAAAAGGAAGAGCTAGATTGGGTGAAAGGAGGTAGAAAGAGAGAAAAGGAGGGAGGGGAAGGAAAGAGGAAAGAAAGAAGTGGGCAGAGAAAGTTCTCAGTATAATTTAAGGAAGCCTGCTTTAGAATTAGAGAGAACAAAATGAAGGGTGAGGAATGTAACGATTATAATTCTCATCTATTGCACCATCTAAAAAGACATCTATTTGAACTCCTGTACAAGCAGCAATTACCTGGAAAATAAATGTAATAAGAAACTCCTAAGTTGGCAGTAAAATTAGCATCACTGAATTTTAATTAATAGTCCAGCTCAGAAGGAATATACTTCTCGCTTTGATGGAAAAAAATGGGCCTCATCTAGAGAGCAACCCCCCGTAGGTCAGTGGATGCAACAGCTGTGTTTTCCCTTTAGTTTCCTGGAGATTTTTGTCCCCGCAGGGTCTCTGGGAGAGCCATAATGATAAGAGTGTCACAGCTGTTCATGTAAGGAAAGATGCTCGTCACCAGCCTCCTCCGTGGGCCTTCGTTTCCTCATTTGCGTGATGGGCAAATGGTGTGCTAGAAATGGGAAGACTTGGACCCAAAGCCTCTTGGGCTTATTTGAGCTTTAATATTCTTTGTATTTGGCACTGGACACAGTGCTAAATGTTCCTGTAATGATTACCATAGCTTTGAAGGGAAGGAGAGGAGAAGGAGAACCTAGGCCAAGCCAAGCACTGCTCGAGGAGCTTAATAGACTTTTTGTTTTGTGACACCTCTTTGAGGTGGCTCCTGTTGACCCTCCGCCATGTAGGTAGTAGGACAGGGCTCAGTAGAACATTGCCAGAGGTCATACAGGAGAGAATGAAATGATACATTTCAAATGAATCCTATTGTTTTTATAGACAAGTGACGAAGTGTCCTGTCACTGGACTCGGGGATCAAGTCTCATACGATTTTCTAACTTAGGACCAATAAGATGACTTACAGGCCAAGCCTGTCCAATGCCTGAGTTTGATCCCTGAGACCCACATGGCAGAGAGAGAACCAAATGTTAAAAATTGTTCTCTGACCCCCATATGTGCAAAGTGGGAGGGAGATCTTCTATCTCTGAACCTTGAAAGTCCTTCAGGGGATCCCTGACCCTGTACTCCATTAAGCAGCACAGTTTAGAATTATTTATATCTTTGATAACTTTTATTTATTCTTTATTTTTCACATTTATGAACTCACCAAATTCTGTTCTTTTATTACTTTATTAATTCGGTGTTAGTATGTCAGATACTGCATGAGAAACTTAATAATAATTGTCCCTTAATTTGCATTGTGCTTGAGAGTTCGCAAAGGGCATCAGTGTGCATTATCTTAGTTAGTCCTTGCTGTGGCCTCTGAAATTGATGGTTTGCCCTTTACAGATGGAGAGATGAAAGTTCTGAGAATCGGACAGCAGTAAGACGATTTGAAACTGACTCTGCTGCGTTTTCTGTTGTGAGAATACCCAGAACTGGGAAATTAATAAAGAAAATAATTTGGTGCGGGAGAGTTGTCTATATTCTGTCAATCATGTTTTAAATAAACACTGGTTGGCCAGGCAGGAAGCACAGGTAGGACAACCAGACAACCACAGGTAGGTGGGGTAGTGAGAACAGGAGAATGCTGGGAAGGAGGAAGCCCATTCCTCCCCAGTCCTGCCTAGATCACAGAAGAAACAAGATGTGACTTGCCCCGCTGAAAAAGGTACAGAGCCATGTGGCTAACATATACTAGAATAATGGGCTAATATATGTTATAAGAGCTAATATGAAGCCTGAATTAATGAGCCATTCAGTTTATAACTTATGGAGCCCTTGTGTGATTTTCTTTGGGACTTGCCGGCTGTGGGAATTGGACAGGACAGAAACCCCAATGAGCAGGCCCTCATGTTACAATAATGTATTTATTAAATGGTCCTGGAGGTCTGGAATTCAAGATCAGATCTCTGAATCTGGGAGGAGATCATGGTCTCTAGAAAGATGAAGGGGAAGTAGACACACGGGCAAGGGACACATGGCGAGTGTGAAAGGGTCCATTCTGTACCAACACAAGCCTGCAAAGTCAAACCAGTGTTCCAGGACACACATCCCCAGAGCCTCCTATGTCTCTTTCTTTCCATACTCCCATGCAATCTGCCAAAGTCCTAGTCCTAACTGTCTTCTACACCAACCTCAGTCTCTGTCTCTTCCTTCTGCTCAGAGTGATGTGCTGATTGCTCATTTTTAAAGTTTCAGGGGATGCCTATTATCTTGGGTCAAAGTTATATTTCTCAGTAAATCTTCCAAGGTTCTCCATCATCTCTTTCATTAGCACTTGCAAGCTCATGTAAGCTTTCTTTATTTTCTTCCACCTTCCACATATATTAGTTTGAATATGTGCTCCCAGAACACCTGGCCCATGACATATGGATGCTGAGCACTTGCCACCTTAAACACATCTGTTTAATACTCATAGCTTTTACTATTGTTATTTAAAGTGAAAACCAGCACGGCCTCAAAGAGTGCGAGAAATATGGCATCTCAGACATATCAAGATTGGCATATTATAGCCACCTGAGACAGCAAACTCCACAGGAGCAGGTACAGGGGAGCAACTGCTGAGCAAGTGGGCCAGAGCCAGAGACTCCTGTGTGTGGGTCTGGGCATGATTCTGGGACCTTTGAGGGAGTGGACCTGAGCCAGGACCCCTGTGCATCTGGGACCTCCGGAGGAACTAGGTCTAAGCCAGGACCTCCATGAACCTCATAGAAGAGAAAGTGGGAAGTACACTTGAACTCATTGACCCAGGAGACCACTTGCTAAATATAATCCCAGTAGCACAGATACTGAGAGAAACAATTAACAAATGGGACTTCCTGAAACTGAAAAGCTTCTGTAAAGCAAAGAACATGGTCAAGAAGACAAAACGACAGCCTCACCAACCCCACATCAGACTGAGGTCTGGTCTCTAAAATATGCAAAGAACTCAAGAGATTGGTTATCAAAAGAACAAATAATCCAATTTAAAAAACGGAGTGCAGACCTAACCAGAGAACTCTCAACAAAGGAATCTAAGATGGCTGAAAGACACTTAAGGAAATGCTCAACATCCTTAGCTATCAGAGACATGCAAATCAAAACAAATCTGAGATTCCATTTTACGCCTGTAAGAATGGCCAAGATCAAAAACACTGATGACAACATATGCTGGAGAGGTTGTGGGGTAAAAAGAACACTCCTACATTACTGGTGTTAATGCAAGCTGGTACAGCCCCTTTGGATATCAGTATGGTAATTTCTCAGAAAATTAGCAAACAACCTTCCTCAAAACCCAGCAATACTACTTTTGGACGCTAAATTGTGCCACAAGGACATGTGTTTCACTATTTTCATAACAGCATTGTTTGTTATAGCCAGAACCTGGAAACAACCTAAATGCCCCTCGACTGATGAATGGATAAGGAAAATGTGGTACATTTACACAATAGAGTACTATACAGCAGAAAAATAACAACATCTTGAAATTTGTAGGCAAACGGATGTAGCTAGAAAACATCATATTGAGTGAGGTAACCCATACCCAGAAAGACAATTATCATATGTACTCACTCATAAGTGATTTTTAAACATAAAGCAAAGAATACCAGTCCACAAATCACAATCCCAGAGAACCTAGACAACAATGAGGACTCTAAGAGAGACATGCATAGATCTAATCTACTTGAAAATTAGAAAAAGACAAAGATCTCCTGAGTAAATTGGGACCCTGGGGACCCTGGGGGAGGGTTGAAGAGGAGGGGAGAGGCGGAGGGGGTGGGAGAGCAGAGAAAAATGTAGAGCTCAATAAAAAATAAAATAAAATAAAAAAGACAGGCATATTAGCAAGACCTCAGTGATTGGTATGCACGTTCAGATCAGAGAATTGAATGGAGGTGATGATCATGATGTCATGACTCAGGTAAAGGCATTACTGTGTGAATGCCTGAATTTGCATGTATAAGCTGCCCTCACTGACTGTATGACCTTGAATAGACTTGTAAAATTCCTGTAGCCTATATATACATACACATACATGTATACATACATGCATACACACACATATATATATATATATACATACATACATATACAAACATCCTCCTAGGCATGGGCTAAGCACTATATATATATATATATATATATATATAAATTATATAGATACATTTGAGATCAAACTGGGAGATGAGAACCCCGAGACAGCACAGTGCTGACACACCAGGATGCACATGCAATGGCTGACACACAGTGCTAGCTGGCACAGCTGTGATGCAAGCTCACCTCTGTTTGGTAATAAAGGCCATTTTACCTCCCTGCTTCCCCACTATGCCTGCGCCGCACTGTTGGACTTGATCACATATTATTGTGAAGATCAAATGAAATTCAAGTTGTTCTGGGCTCGGGGCTCTGAAAAGCTGTGTACAAATGTTATTAGTTACTAATAGGTTCGCCAGCTCCAATTGTTCTCTAATTGCCTTAAGTGTTTTACTTTGTTTCCTCGCTGCTAATAGCAGCTTTCTTCGTTGCCAGAGCGCTGGAAGAATGTGAGGTGCTGCTTTTTAGTGCAAACAAGAAATATGAGATACGCACTGAATGTACATGCAGATGCTTGCTGCTGGCTGATTAGTGATGAGCCGGAGACGGAATGAAAGGAGGCAGAGAATCGGGGAGAAGGAGATAAATTGGCCTTTGATTTATCTGGGGGACAGGAATGTGTGAAAGGAAATTGATTAGAAGTAGGGCCAGAAAAGTAAAAAGATGAACCTGAAGGGGTTCGGATTACTCAAGGAGGAAGCTGCATTTCTTGAGAATGATTTACACTAAAAAATCTAGGAAAGAAATGGGTTTGGGGGTTTTAGATGTGGCTTTCTCTAAGGTGTGAGAAGATCACAATGCCCCCTCTCCCCAGGCACACAATAAGTTGGACTTTCTTGAGCCATGCTGTTGATGTATAAATATATTATTCACCCATCACTGATGCAGTGGAGATTTTAAAACGTGGAAGAATTATGTGATCAAAGTATGATCTTAACACATAGAAATCAGAGAATCTAGGCATTGCTTTCAAGGGATGATTTTAATTTGAAATCCCTCCCAAAGCATCTCCTCTGATGTTAAATCTTCCCAGTAGAAAGGAGAGACCTGTGGAGGATACAGCCCTCAGGAGAGGACTGACTTTTACATTCCTTACCATACCTTCTGAAGGTCACTGTTCTCTGTCATAAAAAGGAAAGGAAACTCTGTGTGTGTGTGTGTGTGTGTGTGTAAAACCTGGGAAAAGACATGTCAACCAGCTAGAGATGTCCAAATCCTGTAAGACCTTTGTCCCAATCCAAACACTGTATATAAAAACTGGATATGAAATTAAGAACTAGATAATGGCTTAAGAAATAGATCCTGGGAGAGAATCTAGTGACAGGACATAGTGAAGCCCCATGGACCTAAGGGGTTTATGGTTTTCCTAACCGGATCAAATGGCCTCATATCTACATCGTGTGCCTATAATTTGAAGATTGGTAAACCATCATTATGATTAGATTTTCACACAGCCTATAGTTAGTTAAAGAATATCCTGTGACCAAGGAGAAGTAGGGGCAGATCTTACTTGGTCCAAAGTTTACAGAAAAAAAGATAGCATCCCACACGATGGTTTGGGAATTCAGCCTCCTACTAGGATAATAATCACTAGTGGGAAAGGTCGGGTAACTGAAGTATAATTAGAAACACACTGATATAAGGTGAAAACATTCTTTGTCAAGCTCCACACTTTGATATTTAATTACAGAATGCTCTGCAACTGTATTTAACCTTCTTCTGTGAAATAGAATAATAATAGAGCTCATGGTTGTTCACTTCTTAGGTACAATAATATATTAAAAGATGTTTATATCTGTCGGCTTGACTGTTGTTTACATTTGACGTAGCAGACACAGAAACTTACAACATTCATAATAATAATTGCTATGTAGCACATTGTTACTGAGGATTTTGTAAACATTGTTTAACACTTGGGCTATCTTTTCCGTGTAGATAATATTTTTGTTCGTGCTTTACAGATGAATTTACTAAGGCTTAAATAAATTAACAGTTTGACCCAAGGTAACATAGTTTCCATATGGTAGAACCACGACTTGAATTTCCGTATGGTTATGTCTCTCTAAAGCCTGTATCATTTTGAATTTTCAGTGTTACCATCACAGGAGACAATTGTTCAGAATTCCTAAGAACATTTGATTAGGTTTATAATAGTCTGACTGAGGAATAGAACTACTGGTGGGTAGAGGCTTATGTGGTCAAAATTCACTGGCCAGTATCCTTGGGAGCTCAGTTAAGGTTGTATTTTAGATAAACAAAGAATAATTTTCAACATGCACATACTCCATTCAGCAATTAGCACATGCAGGTACCACCAGTTATTAGTTCTGTCTTCTGCCTACAAAGCATGGCAATAATAATAATAATAATAATAATAATAATAATAATAATGATAATAATAAAGACTGACTTCAAAATGCTCTAGAGTCTATGGGAACCTAAACCTGGGCTACCAGCCTAGGGTTTGGCTAGAATCTGAGCAGTGACTCTGGAAGAAAGGGAGAGGGAGGTCCGTGAGCTATACAGGGACAAGGCTGAACTGGTCTCAAGACACCTTTATTTAGGCCCAATTCCACCCTACTTGGATGGGCTGTCAGCATCCTCTGCCTGGGGTCAGGCAGTACCCGCAGTCCTCCCGGTTCTTACAGCCTCGCCTCTTGTAACTGGGTGTGTGAGCAGAGGGCAGCAGAGGCATGGCTGCCAAAATGACTGCTCTCATCAGGAAACAATGGTTGGGACAGAGAAGAGGTCCCCAAACTGAGACTGGCCCTCAACTATCTGTAGGAGAAAGGGTACAGGGACAATTTGCATGTGAAAACTGAAAACCAATTCATCCAGAGCCAATTTCAGCTCAGACCAGGGGGAAATTGCTGTTCAAATTGTTATTTCCATTGCCAAGTTTATTGACAAAAAAATGAAATAAAAAAGCCTCTTTGTTTTATGAATTTGTTGTCAATTACAAGAAAAATAAATAAATAAAAAGAGAGATAGGGGGATTTATCCTCCTCAGTTGGTGGCATACTGGGTTTTGACAAGTCTTTTATAAATACGAAAGTGTGTATCCTTGAGCCAGGATACAGCCTCCCTCCATGGAGGGCACCATGGCTCTGGATCTTCGGATGGAATATTTCATCAGTGACATCTTTGCTTCTCCTGAGAGACTTGCTCCATTTTATAAGTCAGGAAAGTAGGAGCCTGGTATGGGAAATGACTTTTCCAAGGGTAAAGACAGACAAAGGTGCCAGCTTCTGACTGAACAGAATTTCAAACCCTTTATAGCTGACTGAGATCTTTGTTCTCGCAGAACCTACACGGCTCCTCCCCTATGTGAACCAGGAAGCCCAAGCTGCAGAACCTTTCTGAAAATACTGGCCCCTTTCCTCTCTCTCCTTACACAGTTACAGTTTCATTCTGCAGTATAAGTCTGCTCTCTTCATGGGTCCCTGGCTCTTCCTGTCCTGTCTCGCTAGGGTCTGCAATCCTCCACCACGTCCCTCCGTCTGCACTGGATAGTGATTGTAAGTTGTGGGGTCTTACAAGAACCCAGAAGCCCTCCCGTAACTGCCACTGACATGAAATAGAGGAGCAAACTATAGTAATTCGTGTGTCGCTGCACGGTAGAACAAAACGCTCTACCGAGGAATTAATTCGCAACTGTCCTACATTGCTTCTACGTGTGAGCTTGCTCACGACATCGGGAGCCGCAGCTACTTGGAAGCACATTGCCGTCAGCATGCTGTCTGCCATGCTGGCTGAAGCTGAAGCCTCAGGAGCAGAGGGAAAAGGGGGGGTTGTGGAGTATGGGTCCCTGTGTCAATGACAACTGGAGACACACACATTTCTGATCCCGAAGTGGCCTCTGTGCGCCAGTAGCTCACTCATGCCTGCTCTGCTCCCACCAATCCTGCTTGTGACCAAAACTCCGTCCTTTCAAGAGGAAGAGGCATCAGCAGGGATGTGGCTGTCTCCCATGTGTTTGACAACAATGTGACAGCTCAGAGTTTGTGCTCCTGGAGGGAAAAGTGCCTTGGGCTGAGAAGAGCTGCAAAGGGGCAGCTTGGGGCAGCCCCCAGGCTGTGTCAGGACATGTTCCAACAGGCTGCGGAGGTGGTGGAAACATGGAGAAAGCGCAGAAGAAATCCAAGCCGCCACCTGCCAACGTGGGGACTGTTACTAACGGGCCATCTTTGGCAGATGTTTACTGGGAGGCCGTTGCTGGCAGTGATTGCATCCTGTGCTAGAAACAGCTGGTAAGGTGCAATTCTCCCATTGGGGAGGGAATTCCCAGGCTTGATGCCGTTTTGCTGGAACCGTCAGTATGTGCTGAATGAAATGGTTCCTCAGCTACTCAGGAAAATTGCACAGTGCCTTTAGGGACAGCAGGCTGCACACCAACAGGGAGTGTTTCACCTTTACTTTCTCTGGGGCTGTTGGCTCCATGGTTCAGCACACATGCCCAAACAGCTGAGTCCCTGGACACAGGCCAAGCCTATTTATTCAGCCTTTGGGCACGGTAGCAGTGGCTGTCATTGGAAACGCCCCCTTTGCCTTTCGTCTTAGGTTTCCGATTTGCAGAATGGGGAAAACAAGGTTAGCTTCTTGTCTTAGTTCGTTTGGATTACTCTAAGAAAATCTCTTAGATTAGGTATCTTACAAAGCAATGGAGTTAATTTCTTACGGTTGTGGACGCTGAAAAGTTCACCACCAAGGTTCTGGCAGGCACAGTGTCTAGAGAAGATCCAGTTGCCAACCTGTGGGCTTCACTGCCCTGTGTTACCTATTATGGAAAAGCATGACCTTCTTTATATGGAAACTAATCCCTTTTATGAAGTCTCTCTTTTCAGTCCCAGTCATTTGCCAGGGACTCCATTTCCTCAGGTCGTCACCATGAGACTCACACTTTCATTTGGTACCCAAGAGAGTGTCCTGGGAGCAGAGATTAGAGATCTAGAGAGTTGCCTTAATCTTGCGCTGTACCCGAGTGAGTTTGGTCTCTGTGTTTCTATGTGGGACTGATAAAAGCAGCAACAAGAAAGGCAGACAGGAGCCCTTTCCTCCCCACCATAACTTAGAGATGCCACTGAGAATGTGATCCTTCCATGAATACGTCATTCGTAAGAGGTTTTAAAATTAGAGGTAAAAATAAACGCTAGACAAAACATAGGTTGTCCTATTTTCAAACAAAGAACAAAGAGGTAGACATTCATCCCAGGGCTCTCCCATTACTGACTGTCATGTGGCTTATATCTTTTTCCTCACAGGAGAATATCTGATGTGAATATATACACTGACAATCAGAGCAGACAAACAGGTTCTCAAGTAAACATTCTCTGCAGGGAAGTCTTGTGCTACTAATACCAAATCACAGCAGGATAGGTGGATTCTGGCTTTGGGCACCCCATCACTGTCTTCGAATGAGCTGGCCCAGTTTCTTCTCCACAACAGTTTCCCATGTTGCCTTCAGATTCTGTAAATTTTCTCAGTGTCTATGGATATATTTATTTTGAATCAGTAGATATAATTATGTGTATGTGCAATGCCTTGAAGCACATGTACATTGTAAAATGGTTAAATCTGGCTAATAAACTGATGCATCATCTCGTGTAGTTATTTCTGTGGTGAGCACCACTGACTTTCATTGCTCCAGTTCCCCAAGAATAGGATATATTGCCAGTGATGATAGCTGCCATTCTAAACTACGCATTGCACTGATTCCTTCCACCTCAGGGTAGTGTTTTCGCTTTGAGCAACATCTCCTTGCTTTCTCTGGCTCTGGTAGCCGCCCTGCCACCTCTGCCTCTGTGCTCAACTTTCCTTAGCTTTTGCCTATGGGAGATCATATTTTTTTCCGTCTGGTCTCTTTTAGTTGATATATATTCTATAGCTTCATCCACGTCTTCTACAAATGACAAGGCTGTTTTATATTTTAGGCTAAATAATATCTACATTATCCCCTGTGTGTTATTTTTTGCACACATTCATTTTTAATCTTTTCTTTTCCTATACATCAGTTGGTGAACACTTTGTGTGGCTGGACTCTCTTGCATGAACAGGGTGGCAAAAGGCATGTCTTCAACATATCAATTTTGTTCCTTCTCTGTCTACCCAGTAGTGGGATTTCTGGGTCATATGCCAGTTCCAGACTTGAGATTTTGATGAATCTCTATCTTTTCTTCTCCATGTGCTGATTTATATTCTCAACAATAAGAGTGCCCTTTACTCTCCATCTTTCCCAACATTTGTTAGCTTTTGAATTTTCATCAAAACAGGCCAGTAAGGAAAGATGGGCATAGAAAGACCCAGAAAACAGTTTCAACTCAAAACCTTGATTTGTCCACCAATGGTGTGACTACAAACAAAATTTCGCTCTCTGAACCCTGTTGCCTGATGCAACGGAATGAGAATCCCAACATGACGGGAAGGGCAAGAATGCCACCCGGTGTCCTTTGCTTGGCACATGCCTGGCACTGAGAAATCCTGTACCTGTAATCTCAGCAGTAATTGGCACCTTTCCATTAAAGGGTGGAGAGAAAGAACCTGGAAACATAAGCTAATTTTTTATTTAGTTTTGCAAGGGGAGATGGTTGTTTTTAGCCCTGCCATGCCCTGAACTGCAGCCTGAGATAGTACATTTGCTGAAGAAGCAAAAATTAATACATCTGCCCTACTATGCACCTGGGACATGGAAAAGAATTCATTTGGTAAGAATCAGCCTTTAAACAAAAAAAATCAAATGTTTGGAGAAACCTATGAGTTATGAAATCTGAGACACAGTTTTCGGGACATAAAGATTACATAAATATGAACGTGGTTTTTACGTCCTTTAAAAATATTTGAAAATTTCTCATAAAGACACTTAAGCTAGAAGAGTATAATCCTATCTCATCAAATACCAAACGAAGGGAGAAAAGGGCTTATGCGGTATATTTGCTAATATGATAGACTCTTTTCGGAATGAGTCAAGATAAGTGGGTAACTTCAGGATCAGAAGCGTGTGGTGATGTAGATCATCATTCAAGAGGAAGCGTCTCACTGGATGCTGTTTCTTTTGAATCTTGACATGTCTGAATGTATTGATTAACTATTCAAAGCAAAAATAAATAAAATTAAACCTTAAAATAGAAATTGTATCTAGTGAAAATCAATGTGGTTTCTACTCATTTCTGAGAACTTATTTAAGTATGTGTAAAGCTATGCCATGGTGAAAGTACTTCAAAAATGTAACGTCGACTCAAGCTAATACCCAAAGAAAGTCTTTTTATTATAGGCATTGCTATGCAGTCACACCAGCCATTTGACTCCCGGGTGGGGGGGCATTACCTGGGCGGATTTGGTGTGTTTCTTTGGGTAGTAGCTCACATGGCTAGGGCTCGACTCTAAGGAGGCTAAGCTCTGAAATATGTCCCACCGCTGATAAGATAACATCTTTCTGTTCGAGGGCACCCCGAGATTAGATCCTTTTAAGTTAATTTCTGAGTAGAAAGACAGGTGGAACATCAGAGAGCTCCCAGGTAATGGCAATGTTTAATTAAGCAGGGAGATTAGTGGCAATGGCAATGAGGTGAAGAATTCAAGCTATATACCAAGTCAGTGTTCCTCTGTGGCAGAAGTGGTCTGACCAGGGGTGGGAGACACGGCAGGTTTTGTCAGCAATAAGCCATCCTTCCATTCTCTTTTCCGCCCAGAGTTTTTTTTCCCAGTCACATTCTTCAAATCTCAGATCTTGTGAGCAGAGCTGATGCAAACATGAAAGTAACATGGATGCGGTAGAAGGATGCCTAACATGCCGACAAGGGTTTAAACCCAGTACCTAAACACATCTCAGTGTCTTCAGACATTTACCTTTCTGCATTCATAGGCCAAGGGCTTGTGATATTTTAAGCAGGAGAAGATCTTCTAAGAGTGGCAGGTGGTGAGGGGAATGGGGAGGAGAGAATACAGTGGGGCATTTGTGTGCGAGGGATACAGAATAGAAAGGCATGGCCCTCTTTCTTAAGAACTTAGCTATTACTAAGGCTGGGAGTGGAACAAGTGATGTTTTAATTCCTGCCGAACTGTAGATATGTCTTCTATAATTTCCTATATAAGATTCCCAGGCCTCCATGGTGTCAGCTAGGTTGGAGTAATAGTTTTAATAACACACATTTGTGGAACGTTCTATATTTTTAACCTAGGTCCCATGCTAATTGTTCTCTCCAATAGGCAGAACAAACCGGAGGGACAGGCTTATCTCTATTTTGTACATGAAGAGACTGGACCCAGCCTCAAGTGTCTCCCTCAACATTACATACTGAGAGTCTTATTACTTCTCTTCCATGAATAAGATTTTGGGGATGTGCGGTCTTTATGTTTCCAGGTCTGATTCAAAAAGTAAAGGGGGGCTTAATGTTGGAAGGGACTTTTTCACAAACTGAATCGTATTCCTTGAAGACAGTTTTCACTGACGCTCAGACTGAAGCCAGTGCTGAAGCCAGTCAGTCCTCACGCCATCCAAAGCCAGTGCGAATAGCTACCTGTTAGTTTCATTGGTGCTTACCTAGCAGGAAGTTATTGGCAAATATCATGTGTTTACCCAGTAATTACACACCCATGCAGATTACTCACTAATTATGCTCAGCAGGTGCAAAAGTCATTAGCACAACACAACTCTGGCACTGGGGGTAAAAAAAAATAATAAAAGACGGTAAACCATTCTGTATTGATTTACAGTAATTCTGCATCATTTGGTAATTGAATATTATTCCCCATATCTAGGGTTATTTTGCTTCAAAACAATAATGAAGTTCTACCGAGTATCTACAGAAGATCACTTGCTAGGATAAGCCAAGAGCAACAGCAGGCACATGGCGGCACGAAGTGTGGAAATAGCCACACCAGGAGAGACCCTTTGGAGGTCTTAAGCCAGACCTACTGGCAGAAGAGCTTGCTCTGCACTGCCAGTGTGCTGTTTACCGAGTATGTCTATTATGAGCAAAGTTAAAATCCTAGACCAGTCTTCCCAACTCCCAGCATGTTCCTGAGTTGCTGTGTGTTCGGGGAATTAAAACTAATTTTAATATTAGCCCTAAGCAAAGAATAATTAGAAAGATAAATCTTTGCAACTCTCTCCTGCTAGGCCTCTCCACCGACAGCTCCGCCCCCATCCCACCTTCTCCCATAATGTGTTAGGAAGCCAGATACGAATGTCTTGAAGATTGTTTGTTACAACGCTAAACACATTTGTTCAGCTAATTAGAAGCTGATTCTGGTGTCAAGCAACCACCAGAAGGGTGACACTCTTAACTGATGCTAAGAGAAGGGGGCAGCTCCTTCTAATCTGCCCTTGCTTATTTCTGCAGACTAAGTACAAGTCCCTCCTGAGTTCCCAAGCAGTCCTTTACTTGCATGACCATGAGAACATACAAAGCCAACACTAAGACAGTCCTTCACTGACTAATGCTCCCATTGCTTCTATGACCCATCGTCATCTCTAGAAGTAACTGCCAATCTCACGGAGCTTTAAGTTGCCCATCAGGTAAGAAGACAAGTGTCGGGACTTGAGCAAAGAGAAACCATGGAGGCAGTATGATGGGTATCCCCGAAGGCAGGGAACAGGTCTGCAGTTGATCAGGGACTGTGTTCTTATCTAACCATTTCCAACTATAGGTTATGGTGATGCTTTATTAAGAGGGGGTAGTAGTGAGAACTTATTTAAATGAGTAGACAGGAAGATAGAGGTGGGCTTCTAGCCGTCGACGTAAGAAGTTTGGGATTTTGTTGAATCGTGCCCTGTGCATTGGATCACTTGGAGCCTTCTGTTTCACAGTTGGAACGGAACTCAACTCACAAACAGGCTCTTTTAGTTCCTACTTCATGTTCTCTAAGGAACCGGTGGACAATCGGCACAGCCTTGCCTTCCGGTTCACGTGGCTCCCTGATCCTTCTTCAGTCTTATGGAAGGCTTTTTCCTCTTCAAAGTGCTAAGCTCTCCGCTGTCAGGCGCAGGCTCACAGGCTCTGCAGCTGATGCTGGAGAGAAAGGAAAAGACAAAACAAGAGCAAACAGCGGAGAAGCCTGCAGCCGCAGGACATGTCGTGACAGGTAGGGCCATCTGCTGCCTCCCGGGTCAGACATAAAAGGACTGTGTCAAAATTTGCTGCAGACTCTGACCCCCATTTCTCCTAGCTCCAGTGTCTCTGTGTCCTCAAGCCTCATGCCCAGCTATTGTGCTTCTGTGCGGACACCTCACGAGCTACTGACAGCAGCGCAGAATCCTGAGCCTTCTGTTCCTCACTTATTTCCCACAGCTTTGCTCCCCTACAACTGTCATCTTTGGCTTTCTTTTTAAGACTCTGCTCTTTATTTTGCAAGGTGTTAAAAATGGGGAGGAAGGGGTGGGTGGGTGGATCTCAGCTCAATTAAGGAACTATGAAGTAGGCTCGCTCCTTGTGACAACACCTACCCATTCTCAGCCTCGTCCCAAGTTCAAGTTCTAAACCTGGAAGAGCATGGCCACTCCAATCCAACCGTCTCCTTGGCTTGCTCTTGGTGTTCAGCCCCAGGCCTTTTCATCTTGGGTCTCTCTGTTATCTGCAATGTTTCTGATCTGTAGGTAACGCTCTGAAGATGTGCAGGATCTCCCTGACTCCACGGTCCTAGAGATGGAGCTTTTGGTGTCTGAGGCAAGGAACTCTGCTCAGGGCATGCCTGCACACAAGCTGGAGGCAGAAGGAGGGGTGCATATAAACACTTTGATGCCAGCTCGCTGAGCTTCAAGCACTTCCAAAGTATTTGCAAGTATGATGTGCAGATTCATTCATTCCTTGTGCTTTTTACACTGCTTTCCTTGCCTTGAATGTCTTTCCTTGCCTTGAATGTCTTTCTCCATTTTTTTTTTAGTGGTGAAGAAATCTTGGTCGTCATTCATGGATCAGCTTCACGGTTAAATCTATTGTTGGACACTTTCTCCAAATTCTTCAATTCTTCGCTTTGATTCTCTGTTGTCCTTAGCCACGGATGAAACAATAGCAGGGTGATTATTCTGTGAATTTTCAGGCTTCTTTGAAGATCTGAGACCCATTTCTTTTAACATCGTTAACACTAAGGTTGATAGCAAGACATCGAGGAAGCTTGAGTATACCCATCTCCTACAGCAAGCCAAATTCTTCCCATTAATCAGAGATGCCGAACCATCCCCAAGTAATACAGGCATCCCTTGGGAAAGGACTGGTATCTGATAGGACCTACTATGTGCCAAATGCTGCCACCTGTTGCTTAACTTTTCCTTTTGGGTGCTGTAGATGCGCGTGCTCAGTCTGTGTTCTATTGCTAGGAGATGAGGAAAGGCATTGGCAAGTGAGGGGAGCTTAGAAGACAGATTTCAGAATCCCATGCAAACCTCTGCTCCTCTGGCTGTCAATCACATGGATTCCCGAGGCTCTGTGGTGTGCCTGTGGCTGCCATGAGGAAGTTTTGTTCTGGTGTGTGTGTTAGGACCAGCACTGGAGGGAGTCCTGTTTCCCAGGAGTACCCTTTCAGACTTCCCTGCCACTTTCCAACCTCCAGGGGATTTGTTTTTGCCCCTCTCCTGTGCAGAGGCAGCCTGACCCTGAGGAGTCGAAGTAGTTTTCTTTATGTGCTATTTCCCCTAAGTGTCAGATTTCACCCAACAGTTTCGGACTGAGTTTCAGCCTCTCCATTGTGTGTCATCTTCTGTTTTCTGAGAGAGCTTGCAATCTGCTCCGCAGGACAAGTCCTCCTGGCTTGGACGACACCGTGCGCTCATTTCAGGAGGGAGCATTCACAATGGCTGCCTGAAAACAGCTTCATTTCCCAAGCACTTCTTCTGAGCCGGCCCACCACTCTTCTCTCTTGTTAGAATGGCGCTTGCTTGGCTTTCCAGCCATACAAAGGTTTGATATGATCTATTATGGGATGTTTTAATTACTGTTGTTTATTTATTATGTTGCATCTGAATGGCCACTGAGAGCCAACGGTGACTTGGCAAAGGGCATCCCAATAGTGTTAGCGGAAAGGCAGCAGGCCTGCATTGCAAAGCAGAAGCTGTGGAGTAGCTCAAGGCAAGGGACCATGCTCTGGACCAGGGCGACTGGGATGCTCAGTCATCTCTCTGTTAAGAGAAGGGGCTCTAGAATGGAAGCTGCTTAAGAATCTTCTCAAGTGTTTCAGAGCATTGGGTGGGGTTGGCTTAAGAAAAATACGCTGTACAAACTTCCTATACAAAAATAGCACCAAGCCCATTCCATGTGTGCTCGCCAGCAATGACGCTGAGATCCAATGACTAGGCTGGGATCCAGCTATATGTTCAGTCACCCAGTCCTCACTGTGATCATGGCCAAGGACCTGGTGAAGTGAGATGTCCCACCAAGACATTGTTTTCCACCGGGCCACACATTCTAAGCAGTCTTGACACATAGAACTCTTGGATTGTAAGATGCAATGCTTTGCAAAAGTTTCCATTAGAAATTAGATGGACTGGGCTACCAGGATTCAGACACCATCAACGAGCCTAAAAGACTTCAGTCCTACACTGAGTACGGCTGCCCCAGCCTTGGCGAATGGGGCTTGGGAGGAGGCATATTAGTTGCATGGGATTTTAAGATCTAGTTTCTATCTTGGTAGAGCTCAGAGTCAAGTGGGGGGAGAGACAGGTGCACGGAGAGGCAGAAGCAACCCTTGATAAGTGTTCAGAATTTGACTGCACCTTCCTCCGTGCTCCAATAACACGATTCCATTAACAAATGGTCCATGATAATATTCTGAGGTACAGAAACAAAATGTCAGCGCCTCCCCTGCTGTGGAAATCGTGTGCTTGTTATCAGGAAGGAAGAACTGACAATCGGCTCTTTGAGGGAGCAAGAGCTCCATTTGTTCCCTGCTTCCCCGTTTCAGGGCTAGCTCGTGTCTCTCTTCCGTCAGAGAAGCCATAGCGTTCTTCGTTCAGTGCTGCGGGCTTTGATGGAAATGATACTGTGGTGGTGGTGGTGGTTGGGGGGGGGAGTAAATCTGCCACAAAGGAAGAAAACATCACTGACAGAGAGGACGGTGAGGAGCAAAGACAGAGCAGCAGTCTTGGATGAGCAGATTGGCAGCCCTAGTGGGAAGAGAGCAGCCTCCGGGAAACAGGATTCGGGCGCAGTGCAGAGTGCTGGGGGGTGATGGGGGAGTGATGGGTGGGTGATGGGGAGAACAAGGGCAGGGTCTGCTCTATGGAGGAAGGGAGGAAGCTGGCCTTCTGTATGCAAAATGGCCAGGAGCCAGGCCAGCACGGGGAATCTTCAAGGGGATAAATACTCAGAGATTTCCAACCCTTTTGGGACAAGTGCCCGGGAAAAAGGCCAAGATTCCAGGGAACACAGCCAGGATGGGGTTATTATAATCCCTAGGAGGATTCATTTGCCAGCTACTAAAGCAAACGCAAGCAGCACCCTGAAATGGAGACTAGCTATTTTGGAGCAATTAGCCATTGGTGCCTGCTGCTGCCTTTGGAGAAAATCCAGTCGCCAGAGGGGGAGTGAGGAGAGCAGGAAGTCCAGTCCGCTGTGGGGAGACAACTTTCTCCTCCGTATCTCTCCTCACCTGACACCTCCAGCAAACACCAGGCCACTTGCAGCGCCCTGGGCTTCTGCTCCTAGATGCCCTCAGGATGACAGGGAGCCACCACAGGCCACATAGCTAGAGAAGACTCCAGAGTGGCCACACGCAGAGAGGCCAGGTTAAGCCAAGCCAGAGGACTTTCTCCTCCAGTCTTCAACCTCGTCTGGGGGACACTTTAGGGCATCTGCCTTTGGGGGACAGGAAATCACCTGCTATTATCAAATTTTCTTGTATATGTGCATTTTTTTTTTCTGGTGACAATTTCTAAATAGTTATGGGCATTTTGAGGGTCTACAACTTTTTGTTTTGTGTGGCTTTGTTTTATTTTTTTTATAATTATTGGTTTGTCCCATTCTTAGGTGCTTCCCACCCTGTTCCTATTAGTGATATCAAGATGAAGCTCACGTGCAGGGCTTCTTTAAAAGCAGTACGGTTAGAATCTTGAAGCTAGTTGGTGATTGTGCACACATGTAATTCCAGCACTCAGGAGGCAGAAGTGAGTGGATTTCTATGAGTTCAAGGCCAGCCTGGTCTGCAAAGCAAGTTCCAGGACAGCCTGAGATGTTACACAGAGAAACCGGGTCTTGAAAAACCATAAAGAAAAAGGACCTTGACACTGCCATGCTTCTCCCACGATGGTGATGAAACTCAGACTCTGCCCCCAACCAAGACTGGCATCTTGAGATATTCTGGCTCAAAGTAAAGAAGGGAGGCACTCCACTCCATGGTTCTCCAGGTATGTTGAGATATAGCAACTGAGGTGGGTCCACACTTCTTAGGTTGACCATGAACCCCAACTGCCCTTTGAGGAGTCTCCATGGTCCATTCTTAGAACTACATGGAGACACATGCTTCAGGAAGCAGACCCAGCCAGCTCTGTGATGGATGTTGAAGGAGAATAGGAGGGAGGTGGCCTTGGGATTTCACAAAGAGGTTTGAGTAGCTGATCCCTGCAGGACTTTACCGTGGAAGTCTCCACTTCAGAGACCAAAAAAGGGGCAGAGCTCCTCTTGCCTGGGAGTCAGATCCATGGGAGGAGGGAGGCGTTCATCCTCAGGGTGGGTGCTGGATGCTGTGTGCTAGGTGTCCCTGAATGCTGTGAGGTCTCTCTGAGAAGGTAAAGACGGGTGCAAGAAAGGGAGAATGGCCTAGCTGTATCATTGTGCTTTGATTCTGTAAGAAGCACTCGGTGTGGCCCCACCCGCCCAGTCTCATGTAGGTGTGTATTTTGTCACATTGCTGATTGTGCACTCGGTGGCCCCACCCGCCCAGTCATGTGTATTTCTTTACACTCCTGATTGGGCTTCCTGAGGACTCCTGAGAGGTGGGTATTTCTGAAGTACATGTGCGGTGGTTTGAAAGAAAATGGCCCCCAAAGTGAGCAGCACTATTAGAAGGTGTGGCTTTATTGGAGTAGGTATGGCCTTATTGGAGGATGGGCTTTGAGGGCTCATATATGTTCAAGCCACGCCCAGTGTCTCATACCCCTTCCTGTTGCCTGCAAGTTAAGACATAGAACACTTGGCTACATCTCTAGCACCGTGTCTGCCTGCACCCCACCATGTCGCTCCATACGACCCACCATTCCTACACATATCCTGCCATGTTGTCCTTTTCTTTGGGGAGTTATTGGAGACTGAACCCAGGAACTCACCAAGATGTGCTTTATTATTGTGCTCCACCCTGCCTGTCCCTCTGCTCATGGTTGTGTGTGAACCTTGCTCCCCTCCATCCTCTGCGCCTAGGGGCTGGTTTGTGTGCTCGATCCCTGCATCCATTGTGCCTGACATAGGACTCTTGAGTCTATCACAGACTGGGTATCCCTGGACTAAGTCAAGTGACTACTTTGTGTCACTCTCTTTCCCAATGTTCTGCTCTTTCCATTAGACATTTAACAATTGTACAGAAAAGAAAAAGACTGGTGCTCTAGTCTATGCAAGGAACAGTCAGGGTTGTGCCGTTCAGTGTTCTGGAATGGAGACACTTATCACATCAAGTGATTTCAGGGTTATCTATTTGCTAATTAGAGATGGTGATATGCTTGTTCCTCCCTAGGGTCACCTCTGGTACTTTCCCTGCCACATTCCTAAACTCTGGCCTCAGATCATGCCCATGCTGGGGCTGCATAGTTAGATGTCAAAGTTATCCTGTTCACCCACGTTTAAGAGCCAGATACTAGCAGGTCAGTGGAGGGATGGGTTGGCTCAGGCCAGCCCTGAGAACCCAGGTTTCCTGCCTGCACTGCCTCAACCTGCCAGCAGGGGGCCTCTACTAATGAGGGGGGACCTGTTGGCAGGCACAGCTGAGCCCTGCAGCTCCCAGGGCCAGGTGCTGATGACAGCGCCCAGGACCAGAGCCAGAGGGGAAGGACTCTGATCCAGAGAGGAGTCTGGCGCGCCACAAAGAGGCCTGCGAGGTTGACAGGAAGTTGGTAGCTAGCACAGGAGCAATCTGCCGCCCTCGCTAGTGAGGTGGGGGTGGGGGGCTGGCTTGCTGATGCTTTCCGATTCCATCTGAACATCTCGATTTGCTGCTAATTGAGCAGCCTGACACCAGCAACGTCATGTGATCCTTAGACAGCCCAGACCAGAGACTGTGCTCCCGTGGCTCACTGGAAAGCCAGGAGGACCAACTGCAAGCTGGAGGTGCCAAAGAGAGCTGCCTGGGCAAGGCCTCCAGTGAGTGGAAATCCGAGGCCTTGGCGGCTGGCCTGAATAAGGCTTGGCTCCCTGCTCAGTTCCACAGGAGCGCTCCAGCTGGCTGATCTGATCTTCCGAGACACAGTGGTGATCAGGGCATCAGCCGGGTGCTGCTTAGTCTAGTCTTGCTCCTAGGTTGTCTGGCCTAGTATCCGGGCAGCTTCACGGGTGGGCGTGGTTTCCTCAGTTTATGAATGGTGAAGCTCGGGCCTCCAGAAGCAGAGATTGCCAGGTGACAGGTAAAACTGGGTTGTGACTTCTGTGGCGTTTGACTATGGAGTCAGCTTGACGGCTTCTAACACAGTATTAACTGAAAGAAACCTCCCAACCTCCCCTCCCCTCCTGCCATGCCCTTCTGTGTTTGCTTCTTTAAACTTAGCCTAAGATGCGTCTTCTGTAGTCACGGGTGGCGGCATTTACCTCCTTTTAAGATCGAAAAATATCCCATTGTGTGCAGGCACTGCAGTTTCTTCACCCACTCACCCATCCAGGATACTTACGTTGTTTTTGTGTCGTGTCTGTTGAGGATACCATTCCTTGCCCCCGGAGGTCCTTATTTCAACTCTTGTAGGAGAAACCCTCAGGAAAGGGCTTCCAGGAGCACAGGATGGCTGTGACTCCACTTAAATGAGGAGTATCTGAAAGCGTCGTACACAGAGAAGCAAAGAGCAGAACGGTGGTTGCCAAGGCAGAGGGAGGACCCGGGCTGCTTCTGGTGCGCCTGCCGCACTAGGGCCCTCGGCACCTTCCGATAATGGCGACATGTTCCACACTTAACAGTCAACTAAGAGGGTGATGCGTGCGGATTATCCTCACCACCACTGAAAGCTTGTTTTAAAAAAGGAAAGGCGGAAGGAAGGAGTAGAGGATGGCCCATCAGTGGTGCCATTCATAGATTTCCTTAAAGCTTTTTTTTTTTCTTCTAAATATAAGGAGGGAAGATTTAGAACCCCGGAGTAGTAATTATCTAGTACTCATCAGATGCTTGGCAGTCTAAAAACACACTTTTACATCTATTCCTTCTGGTGATCAGAGCTATTCTCACGAGGGAGGTGCTTCGAAACTTTGCAGAGGAATATAAGCTACATCCTACTGGTTAGGAGGCTCCTCAGATGACCGGGATGTCCCAGTTCAGATCCAAGCATTAGGAGGCACTCTGGGCGAGGCAGCTGTGTCCAAAGTCGAAGTCTCCTAAGCGCTCTTTTAATACCAGATGGCACCATTTGCTCTTGGTGCTAGGATGAGGCACCCATCGGATCTTGGGTTCTGCTTTGAAATTAAACCACTCGCTCCCCTAATTTGGTTTGGCAGGAACTGGTAAGTCTGTTCCAGTCACCGTGCTTGCTGCTCCAGTGTCAATCTTCAAATCCATTCGTTCCATTATCTGATTAATCCAGTGGATTAAGGCAGTGTGTGGATGCTTTTTGATGTAGCTTGAGTCTCTCTCTCTCTCTCTCTCTCTCTCTCTCTCTCTCTCTCTCTCTTTTTCTCTCTCTCTCTCTCTCTCTCCCTTCCTCCTGGCAGTGCTGAGAACAGAGAGGCAGGGCACACAGGTGAGGCAGAGCTTGCGTCCCTGCAGAAGAGAAGATGAGAAAGACTGCAGAAATGAAGGCAAAGGTCTGGAGTCTTTCACTTTTTTTTTTTTTTTTTTTTACTTTCAGTTAAAAAAAAATCAATCCATGACCTTAAAGAAGTTTATGAATTCCTAGCTTAGGAATCAATGCACATTGATTTTTGTGCCTCTGCATGAGCCGCACATGTACACTATCAAGTGATGAAAGCTGTATTTTGTTGGGCCTCTAGTGAGGATAAGCAGGCGCCATTTCTACCAGATTGCTAAGAGTAGAAATGGAAACAGCAACAAGGAAGGAAAGAAGGAAAGGGGGAGGGGAAGGAGGGAGAGAGGGAAAGAGGGAAGAAAGAAAGGAGGAAAGAAAGGAGGAAAGGACACTCCAGTGTATTCTGTGCTGGTCTCGGTCTAGAGCCTGAGGCTTCTGAAGGCTGCAACTGCTAAGCCAGAATTCTAGACATGGCCAGGCACGGAATAGACTCATTCCTACAGGCTACATCCTGATTTTGTCTCTTGGATCCCCATTTCCACAGCACCAACCACCTCCCACTCTCCCTTTTTCTGGAGCAACTGCTTTGTGAAGCACAGAATTGTAGAGTAGAGATTGTTAAGAGAAAGAAAGGGGAGGCTCAAGACTCAGTTAGACCCAGAGCTGCAGTGTGAAGTCACGAAGTAAGCCGCAGTAGAACAGCCTCCATCACCCATAGAACAGCCTCCATCCCCTATAGAACAGCATCTATTCCCTATAGAAGAGCCTCCACCCCCTATAGAAGAGCCTCCATCCCCTATAGAACAGTATCATCCCCTACAGAACAGCATCCATCCCTTATAGAAGAGCATCCGTCCCCTTTAGAACAGCCTCCACCCCCTACAGAACAGTATCCATCCCCCTATAGAACAGCATTCATCCCCTATAGAAGAGCATCCACCTCTATAGAATAGTATCCATCTCCTATAGAACAGCATCCATCCCCTATAGAAGAGCCTCCATTTCCTATAGAACAGTATCATCCCCTACAGAACAGCCTCAATCCCTTATAGAAGAGCATCCATCCCCTATAGAACAGCGTTCATCCCCTATAGAAGAGCATCCATCCCCTATAGAATAGTATCCATCCCCCATAGAACAGCATCCATCCCCTATAGAACAATATCCATCTCCTATAGAACAGCCTTCATCTCCTATAGAAGAGCATCCACCCCCTATAGTACAGTATCCATCTCCTATAGTACAGCATCCATCCCCTATGAAGTATACTTTTCCAAGCGTCACTCCACTGGACCATTGACACTGAAGTCAGTCAACACTTGCATTCTCCTTCTCATCTACAAACAAAGGAGTAAGTGCTAAGAAAGCCTGTCATTTGCTTAGGACAAGCCCGTGTGGACACCAGCAGTACTGACATCTTGTTCACTCCTAGTCTATTCCAGGGTGGCTCGTTTAGTATCAAGAGGACAGCACA
Organism: Myodes glareolus; assembly: GCF_982192425.1. Taxonomy (NCBI): domain Eukaryota; kingdom Metazoa; phylum Chordata; class Mammalia; order Rodentia; family Cricetidae; genus Myodes; species Myodes glareolus. The sequence continues at coordinate 95,900,308 of NC_142029.1, forward strand.
GTTCTGTTTGTTGTGTGGTATTTTGATTTCATTCTGAAAATAAAGCTTGCTTTGAGTCAGAGGGTGGGGCTAGCCACTGGTTGACCAAAATTAACCATAGAGGTCTGGGGGACTGTGGACAGATAGGAGACAGGAAGTAGTAAGGTGGGGCTGAGACAGGATCTCAGCCCTTTTGGAAAAAGGAATGGGAGAGGAAGGAAGTGGCTGTCCCCCTGCTTCTCTGATCTTTCAGGTTCTTACCCCGATATCTGACTCCAGATTTTTTTATTCATAAAGAATAATTAGATAAATGCTTCATCTGTTGAGATCCACCCTGTGGAATAAAGGAGAATAGCATTTCATATGTAGAGGCTATGTGTGTCCATGAAACACTTGATGGTACAACTGAGTCAATGGGACGAATACACACGCCTGCCCAGGAGACACTGGCGCGGAGACACAAAGCAGCAGAAAAGTGAACAGCATAGTTTGGAAGGCTGCTGAAGTCAGGAACTTGGCCTCCCATGGAATGCCAGTACCAGAACTTGCCAGCCCTGAACAGAGGTCACAAGGTCACACCTTGAGAAGCAGCTCAGCTTCTGGGGAAGGATGTTGGCAGATGACTCCTGAGCATCACACGCTCCTCTGTCCTCAGATGATCTTGTCATCTCCACACCCACTCCCAATTCCTGCTCCCGATGAAATTTCTAAATTTCTAGCTCCTATGCTGCCAGTGCTATTTTCCGGGTCTGGAAGCCTAGAGACCCTTCCCCTCCATCCCCTCCATCCCCTCCATCCCCTCCATCCCCTCCATCCCCTCCATCCCCTCCATCCCCTCCATCCCCTCCATCCCCTCCATCCCCTCCATCCCCTCCATCCCCTCCATCCCCTCCATCCCCTCCATCCCCTCTATTGCTCATTGGGCAACCGCTCTGAGAGGTTTTTTTTCCATTTCAGCAACTTTATTAAGAGCGATTCGACCCATGGTTACCAGTTGTCTGCAGTATTTCCTTTGTTTTCAAATTTGTATTGTGGTCAAAAGATGAGTGCCCCCCCTTTAACAAGTGTTTAGGTGTGCAGTGTATTATCGTCAACTTCATTCTATTATACAGTAACTTTGTTAAGCATCGTGTCGTTCAGCGAGCCTCTAGAAGTTTTTCCACAGTGCGTGACTACAGCTGTACGCATATTGAGCAGCAGCCCTCTTAGGCTTTTTGGTAACCATGGCAACGACTACTCCACTCTGACTCTGTGAATTTGACTTCTTTTGGTCCCTCACTTTAGACAGCTGAGAGCACACAGTATTTGTCCTCTGTGTGACTTATTCCAATTAACATAATCTCCTCTAGGTTCGTTCATGTTGTCAAACACTGTAAAAATTTCCTGCTTTTAGGCAGGCCAAAGAATGTCCTGGGATGTGTGTATCTACCTTATTTTTTGTGTCCATTTGTCTGTCTGTGGATACACAGACTGCTTCTGTATCTTGGACGCTATGAATAATGCTGAGATAAGCGTGGTAGTGTGGATAGCTCTTGCAGACTTTGATCTAAATTTCTTCGGATATATAGCCAGAAGTGGGATTACTGGATCATATGGTAGTTCTATTTTTAATTATTTGAGGATCTTACATATTCTTGAATCTTGATTCAAGCCCCTTCTCCTATTTCCACCACCTGTCTCCTACATTGTTCTACAAGCACTGGTACGCCTTCCCTAGATCTTGAATTTGCTTTTTCTAAACGTGCATGTTTTCGGTAGTTACCTATTTGGAGTATTGACTATGGCTTCCCCACTTCCCCTCTGTGAACTAGCAAGAACCATGGGCATGGGGACATGATCTCATGAAATACGGGTTCTCCTCCTGCTCCTAATTGCTTAGTGCTCCTGAAACCCTACACAGCCTGGTGGGTGGAACTAGCTCAAAATGATTAGCATCTGTAGCGACTTGATTAGTTAGGAAGCTTGAACAAGGATTTAAAGGGACTTGTAAACAGGCATACACAATACACACCTCAATCAGTGGACTTCAGTTCCCAGACACTAGCCTGATGAGCTGCCAATAAACCTTGGAAACGCTGAAATGTCATACAGAAGTAGAGAGTTGATTCACTCCTCTCCCCATGGCTGCCCTCCCTTCCCCTGTCCTACCCACAGGGGTAGACAGAGCTGCTCCCTGGAAAGTGTTCCTTGTCCTTTTATTTTTTTAACTGAACATACTTCAGGTCCTCTCACCCATGCAGGTTCAAGGTCACATGCTTTTGTGAAGTCCAAAGTGATCTATGCCACAGTCACTCTCAATGATAGTTCTGTGTTCAAGTCCGTAGTCACCGATACAATTTCAACTCAACCTTAAACCTCTCTGCCCGAGTCCCCAGGCTGACATCCAGCTGTTCTGGATCCACGTCACTTTCCTAGACTCGACATTCAGCACATCAGGTTATGTGCCAAGGTCATGATTTGCTTGGGAAAGGATGGATCCAGGTAGGTGGTTGCCTAGATGAACTCTGTCTGTTCCACTCTGCTTCACAGGGGACACATGTATGCATCCTGTTGGGGTTTAGAAATGAAATGTCCCCCTGTATATAGGCTCCTGTATTTAAACACTTGTTACCAGCTGGTAGTGCTGTGTGGGCCTTGTAGAACCTTCTGGAGTGGAGCTTGCTGAAGAAATCACATCATGGGAAGTGGGTTTTGAGGTCTAAAACTTGGCTCCATTTTCTGTTTTTTGTTTTGTTTCGTTTTCCCCTCTGTACGTGACTGCCAGGCTGGCCTCCCAGTCCCATTGTTGTCACTTCCCTGCCATGACAGACTCTCTTCTCTAGAACTGTAACTCAAAATAAACCCTTTCTCCCCCCGGTTTGCTTTCGGTGGAGGCATCTATCACCAAAACAGGAAAGTGACTGATACACGTCCCTTGGGGTGGTTGGCTTCCTTCCGCACTGGCAGATAGTTAGAGGCTTTGCTCTGAAGCTGCCGATTTCACACCAGTAGATTTAATCAACTGAAGATTGGAAATATTTGAAGAGAATTGCACAGGATTTTTTTCCTCTTTCCATCATTCCCTAAACAATGCAGCATAACAACTATTTACATATAATTTACATTGTGTTAGGTAGAATAAGGAATATAAAGATGATTCAAAGAATATGGGAAGTGTGTATAAACCCCCACAGTATGCAAATACTGTTCCATTTCATATCAGAGATTTGAACATTGCGGATTTTGGTGTCTATAGGGGGGTGTCCTAGAAACAATCCTCCATGGGTGGACACTTGATGGGCCTGTCCCTTAACCTCTTCCTGAAACTGTCTGGCATTGTCACAGTTGCTAGAGTCAGCATTGGGACACAGGAATGGGAAGTCTCAAACTGGAGAATCTTGAGCTGACAACCATCAGGCGACTTGAGGAGTGTTCATCTTTATGTTAGCTTTATTTGAAGGACAGGTTAGAAAGGGTAAGTATAAGGCTGTTCAGAACTACACTGGAGCTGTAGTTATAGATACCAAGTATCTATAGTGTAGTGTAGATACCAAGTGGCCAGTACCCTGGAAGAAGTAGCAATGAGCTCTTGAGTGCCCATCTTCCATTTATAGGCGGAATACAGCAAATAATCAGGCCTAGGGTTTCCTATGACTGGAAACCAGATGGTCCAAAGTGCTGGCATTGCTTCAGAGCAACCTTCTTCCACAGCTTGATTTTTCATTTTGTATATGAATGGATCCATAAGGAAGTCTGTATGGATAATGTATGTGTGTGTTTGTGTGTTTTCTGTCTGTCTGTTTCTCTCAGTGTGTGTGTGTGTGTGTGTAAATGTGTGTCTGTGTTTGTTTATTGTCTGTCTCTGTGTATGTAGGTATGAGTGTATTTTCATATTGTCTGTCTGTCTGTCTCTCTCTCTCTGTATGTGTGTTTGTATATCTTCTGTTTGTTTGTGTGTGTGGGGGAGTGTTTGTTGTTTGTTTATTGTCAGTCTCTGCGTATGTAGGTATGTATATTTGTGTATTTTCTGTCTCTGTGTGTGTGTTTTTTGTTTATTGTCTGTCTCTGTGTATGTAGGTATGTGTGTTTGTATGTTGTATGTCTGTCTGTCTCTCTGTGTTTGTGTATTATCTGTCTGTCTCTCTACTTATCTGTGTATGTGTGTTTGTGTATTGTTTGTCTGTCTGTCTGTCTCTCTCTGTGTGTTTGTGTATTGGCTGTCTCTCTATTTCTCTGTGTGTTTGTGTATTGTCTGTCTGTCTGTCTGTCTCTCTGTGTGTGTGTGAACAAAGAGACAGTGACTGTTTCCTGTCTTCACTAGGACTTGTGTACTTTGCTTTGACTAGAAGGAAGTGTCAGTTGGAGAATGGCTCAGACCAGATACAGCATTCCAGTATAAGCCCGGATATATAGAGGAGATCAGGGAGGAGCTCACACAGAATCTGCCAAGTCAATTCTTAATCACAATATCCCACTACATAAGATGGTCTATAAATATGGGGCAGGGGATCCCTAGCAATTCTTGTCAATATTTACAGGGAGCACACATCTTAAGAACAAACAGTCATCTTTGAGCCAGCAGGGGATGAGATGGTGAAGAAGATGAAAGACAAGATGTATGGGTTGTGGCTGGAGGTGAGCACAAGTCATGTAGTGTGGACAAGAGGGAATGCTAGAAAGATGTCAGGGGTTCTAGCCTTATTCTGTGGAAAATAAAATTCACTCAAAAATACATTAAGTATGAAAACAAGTAGCTTAAATTCTGAATGAATGAGTGTCTTGTAAACTAGCTGTTCTGTGGGTGATGGGTAAGGCAGCTGGAGGAATCGTCAGAGGCAAATCTCCCCAGTCAGCAGCTGGAAGCTGTCCCATGAGGCACATGTCTCTGTTGGGAATATTCTTTTTAATTTGTATTCTTGGGGGAGTAGTTAAAGGATGGTGAACACAAGGCACTAAAAGAACTATTTATTGGTTTAGGCTTAGGAGTTTCTCATGCTTAGAAATTTCAAAATTTTGGTCTGAGTAATCTTTATTGTGAAGTCATCTTGAGAGTTTTAATGGCCACCAGCAGCCCCATTCTGTACCCTCACGATGCCTGCAGTACTCTTGTCCTCACTGTAGGAACCAAATATGTCTCAGGTCACCAAGGATCCCTGGGGGACTGAATCAAGACTGGTTAGGACCCAGACTCTTGAGGACACCTCATACATACTACTGGCTTAATTCCCATTATACCAGGAGTTTCTTTGCCTTTGCAAACAAGAATGCCGGGTAGGACTAGGTCTCAGCTTGGTCCACATCCCTGGGAGCCTGTTTCTGCTGGAACTGTAGTCTCCCCGATTCTCTGATTGGTCTATCTTCTGAATGACAGTCACTGTTCATGGCAAATAAGGAAGAGGGCTGGACAATAGAGCTCTCTTGTAGGTCTATTTGACTGCTGTTGTGAATTCAGGAACTTCTACAAGCCCCGCCCCATCTCTCCAACTCTCTACAAACCAGGTCATCTGTGATTAATGTTTCTAGTTTTACGTCAAGTCACAGTCTTCTGTGGGTGGACGTGGGAGTCAGTGTGGAACTGAAAGAGAAGAAGCTTAAGAAATGATTTTTAAGTTGATTTAAATCTTAATAGGAATGTATTCAGCAGACCCAAAGTGGAAGTGCCTATCCTTACCAGCCTCCATTTCAGATGAACAGTAACAGGGTAGACTTGGCAGGTAAAGGAGGTCTGGATACCCCATCTTGTTGGTATCAGAAAAGACAGTATTAGTTAGACTTCCAATTGCATTCATGATTGAATATGTGGATAAACAGTATTATTATGTTACAATTATCACCACGAGTAGCATCCAATGTTTCTGTCTCTAAATAAAGGAAACCAGGCTTAAGAATCTAAGTATGTCTAAATGGCCATTATGGGTATATGTATTACTATTTTACCAGATTAGTGCCTTATCTACTGTTATTTGAAAGTGTGGAGTGGTCTCTAGGTAGGTCCTGCAGCCTCCATACCTCTGTATTCATTCACCCAGGTTGCACCCTCCACATTTATCCATGTGAGGCTGATCTTTCCGCACTGTAAATCCATCCAAGCCTCTCTACCTTCAGTGCTACAAAGGCTCCTGCTTTGAGCCTCAAGAGAGAGTTTAAGTTCCTTGGCACAACTTGTAATTATTTTCTTATTAGGAGTTGCTTTTCTTCTTTGTCACTTCCATAGTAAGCTGATATTCTAATCATGTAAGAATCTCTCCTTTCTAGAAAATGTCCCTAATTTTCACTTCTACTGTCTACTCTGATTGTCTCCCAGGACATCCTGTACGGTCTACAGAAGCACCCTGTATCCTACCCCATGATAACGACTTCTTCTCTAACCTTTGGTCTCTCAGGGACAAGTCCTCAATTTGCTCTCACTGCAATGCCTGGTATAGGGGAAAGGGAAGAAAAAGTCAATAAACAAATACATAGTAGCTATCTAGCTAACTGTATCCAGTAAGCATTGCTGGTTTTGGTCACTTAATTTTTCTCTTTCTTCTCTAACTTAGATATTAACCTTGTTCTCTACCAGAAATTTCCTCAACCAGATCTTCAGAAATGAGGCAACCCTTTTTAGGTTTCTCACTTAATTTTTATTACTTTCCTATGGAGAATTGATTGATTCGATTGGGTCCTTCCTGGTCAATGTCCTCTCCCCATTCAAAGGCTCAACAATCAGAAGGAGTAAAGTGTGAAAACACAGTGGGTCCTGGGGTTAAAGCTGACGGATCGCTTCTGCCATTGCTGGAGCTGAGGGCCTGCTCTGAGTCCTCACCATCCATGGTGTGCCCTGCGAGCTCTCACTGTTGAAATCCTGTTGCCGTGGTGTCTCAATCAAACCTCTTCCCAGTTTAGCCACTGCCTGTTTTACATGCGGAGCATCGCTGTGACTATGGCTTTGCTGCTAGACTGACAGTGGCAAGTGTGTCCTCCCACAGGAGGGCAGGGAAGACAAAGAAACCTAATGCAGTTGCCTTGCCTGGAGATGGGTCGCGGTAGGGTTTCAAGCTGTGCCGAGCTGGGCATCCTACAATGGGAATGACTTATTTATTAATTTACTTCCTCTCCCCACCCTCCTGGCTTCACAGCTGCAGATGCCTTTTAACAACAACTGTGGATTGCAAAAGGTGTTAGAAACGTGGTCGGAACAGAAGGCTTGGCATTCTGCTCAGCTGTGAATGACTCGTGGGTGGTGTCAGCAACACAACAGAAGCCGAGGAGGCACAAGAACACCACCACTGGACCCTCAGTCTCTTCATCTTGCTTTCAGCGAGGGTTATCAGGGACACTGTGAGCCGCTGAGGGGACACATGCTAAGATCTCAGGAGAAAGTATCTCAATAAGGAAGTAAGCATTCCTTTTCTTGCCTATAGAGGATTTGTTCACCAAATGGTGGTCCAAATACCGAGGGTATCAGGGAACTAATGAGATTGTACAGCAGTACAAATGAATCCAGTACTGATACTAACAGTAATAGGTTGAGAATATTTTTTAAAATAATCCAATTTAGTATACTTTGTCTCCAGCCTAGCCTTAGAAGAAAAGAATGGGATAACGTGAGCGGGTTTTATTGAGGAAGAGAGTACTGGCTAACCCCAAAGAAGAATATGCTCACATTGCTGAAATGCAAGCTGTATTGAAGTTTCTCCACGGTCAAGAGAAGGGGGGTTGCTTTTCCGCACACTTCAGGTAGGAATCCCCCGTTTTACAAGGCAGGCTGCAGTGGAGTGCATATAAAAGCCTGCTTCTCAGAGAATACCCAAAAGGTAGGTGGCAGATGACAAGTAGCAAGGGCTGGTGCTGGGCAGAGATGGAAACAGCTGTCTTTAGTTATAAAGGAAAAAAAATGTAGGAGCCATCTAAGAGAGAGAAAGGAAAGAGAAGGGAGAAGGAAACGGGGGAGGTGGAAGGGAGAGACAGGGGAACAAACTCTAAATTATTGAGATTGGTAGCTGGGAGCTTTTGAGAAATCAAGTGACATTTATTAGATTCTAGTAGCACATCAACTACACATTCTTGGAGAGGCTAGGGACTGTATAGAGAACAAAAACAAACAGATCATTGATTAAATCACAATGACTGAGTGCAATATTTGGAGCTGGCATTATGAGAGATTCTAATGCTCCATGTTTGCAGTCTAGAATTCACTGCTACTCCCTTTGGGGTGCAAATAAATTTGCAGGACATTCTAGTTTTTATATTTGATGCCTAATCTTGGTATTGTCCCCCTGTCGCCGCGAAGACCAGATGATGTGCTAGGATGCCAGCTTGGATCTCAGAGAGGAGCTTGAGCTTCTGCTGGCCCTGCGATTTGCACTCTAGACCATGATTCCGTCCCTGTGTCCCCGGCACGTGTGCCTCCGTGTGTAACACCATTTCTGTAACATCTGCTGCGCAGAGCTATAAAGACTCAAATACATGGTATTTGCATTTTATGGAGGAGAAAGGAAATGCTTCTCCTGCATTTTGTTAGGTAAGAAGAAAAAACATCCATATTGGTTTAAAAAAAGAAATATATACCATAGTGTCAGATAATGGTACTAACTGTACCAGAGTCCTAAATTCAAAGAATCTAACCCAAGATGAAGTCCTGTTCTAAATGCTTAGCGTGGTCACAGAGATTTTAATAATCTTCCTTGTATCCACTTCTGAGTCTGCATGAATGTAGAGATGTAATTGTCTACCTGGAAGATGGTTTAGCTATCAAGGCAGTACTCTTGAAGACGGGGCAGGCAGATGTGAAATATGAGATGTAAGGGAAACAAGAGAATATACACAGGGTAGATAAGAAGTAAGCAAGCAGAAACGTGTGTGCCTGTGAGTGTGCTCCGCACTCACATACGTGTGCATGCGGGAGAGAGTCAGAGACTTGAGAAGAAAGAGAAGATAATAGGGACATGAGATAAGGCATAGAAATAAAGAAATGCTTTACCATTTTTTTCTTTTGTCGAACAAAGGACATACTCTGAGTTAATGGTTTTCAGTGGATTCCCAGTGGGTGTTGGAGCCCTGAGTTTCTTGCAATGCATTAGGCAGACTGTATAAGGAATTGGCTCCCAGAAAGGCATGGTCATTTGTTCTCAATTCTGTGTGCTCCCTACCCTCCTACTGCTCTGATGTCAACTTTTGACATTTTCCATCAGGCAATTTATACACTGTCACCTGCCAGCTTTCCCATAGTACTCATGTTTGTTTGATCTCAGACAAACTCCCCTCTCCTATCTGTTGATGAAATAATAAATCTGGGGACATTTGAAGATAGCGCACGGTAGGAGAGCACAAATGGAAATGTTTTCCCCATACTTAAGCATTCTGAATGCTGACTTCCCAGGGCTGATGTGGTCCACACTGTGCATGTCCCCTGCACACGTTTAGACACATCCATCAAGCAGGAGTCCCTGAAAGCCTGTAATTTCCCAGGCAGTGTGGGACAGACCACATCGGTAATGGAAGATTCTTGTAAAGCAGTGTGATCCCGAGCAAAGCTATCTATTTATTTGATTTAAACTGTTTTAAGCACTTTTGATTTCCTGGTGTGATATCAAGAACCTCACATAATTTAACTTGAAGACATAAACCTGACCTTCAAAGAACTCCAAGTCCCAAATAGCATGCTTATTTGGAATATTAATGCGGCTAAAACACTTTTTGGATATCTCATCGCTCTAGTTGCAAACCTCCAGGGACTCAACTTGAGGCCAGAGACCTTCCAGCATGACACCTGATGCTATCTTTGTTCAAAAAAAAAAATCATCTATTCTGACACCGTGGGCAGACGGGCAGCTCTTGAACTTTCGACTCCCTTGCAAATGCAGCCTGTCTAATCACAGGCAATTGACTTTTGACTTAATCTCAAATCCTACTTCTTTCAGGCATCCTGACATCGTTCTTTTTGTTTGTTTGTTTGATTATATTTGTCCTCAGGGCAAATTTAGCTCATCAAAATTGAGCTCAAAGTAAAGAGACATCCCCTATACCATAGACCCTGGAGTGACTGTATGAGACATGTCCCTGATAGGCTCAAATATTTGGAAACACAGTCCCTGGTTGGTGGTGCTGTCTGAGGAGGTGGACGCCTCCCAGAGGACCAGCCCTGCTGAAGGATGCCAGTCACTGGGGGAGGGCTTTGAATGTTTGTAGACTCCCCTTAGTTCCAGTTCGCTCTCCCTGCTTCACATTTGTGCCAGGAGATGTGATCTCTCCACTTTCTGCTCTGGCTCTCTGCCGTCATGCCCCACCCCACCACCATTATGAGTTATCCCTTTGGAATGATAAGCCCAGATAAACTCTTTCTTCCATAAGCTGCTTCTGGTCATGGCATGTTATTATAGCAACCAAAAATATCTCACACATGTCGCCACCTGTGTAAACTCTTTCCATTGCTGGTAGCTCTCCCATGTGTTGAACAAATAGTGAGATGTCTTCATTTCCTAAAGGTTATAATCTGCCTTTAGAGTTCCCTCTTGGAACTGTACATTTCATTGTTGGACAGTCCTAGGCATGTGCCCAGCATTATGGCACCAAATCGAGACTTTTCATTTCTCTAGGCATCCTGTCCTCTGCCTATTGCTCACCGTCCTGGTTCCTGGTAGCTACTGGTTTCTTTTTCATTGTCCCTAGTTTTACCTTTCTCAAAATGTCATATAGTCACAACTATACAGGGCATAGATATAGACTGCTTTATGTAGTAAGGTGCATTTAACTTTTTTTCCATGTCTTTATCAGACCTTATGAGCTCATTTCCTTTTAGTGTTGAGCAATATTCTCTTGTCTGGATAGGACACACCTCATGGCTCTTTTCAAAATGCTGCCAATTCTTAGTGTCCACGGTTGCTCTGTGTAAGCAGCAGCTGGTAGGTGTGAATCGCTATTTATGCATGAAATAATTATACTAAAGTGAAAATTTGGTTGCTCATTCACACTAGCCCCAATTACACTGCTCAGGAGTCTGTGTAGCTAGTGGTTGCTGTGTCGGACCACTGGGGTTTGGGATTTCCCCAGTTATCACAGAAAATTCTTATTGGATCATTTTGTCCTAGATTTGATCTTATCATTTAACGAGCTCGTCTGTTGAGAGTCTATCATAGGAAGGCGTGTGATGGTCTGTGTTGGTTGTCAGTATTAGGAGTTTCTCGGTGAAGCAGCGGAGAGGACTGACAGGCAAGAAAGAGTCTGCAGGGAAAAGTCTGCACTGCATGTTAGCTGCACCATCCAATGGGTCAGAAGCTGGGCCGAGGAACCCTAAAGGCAGAACCAGCCAGTGCATGTGTACATGGCTGTGGTTGCTTCTGAGTGGGTGTGGCTACTGCTGCTGCTGTGGTCAAATGGCACCAGACTCTACCTCCTTCAGCCTTTCAATAACCTAGTCTCAGTACCAGAGGCATTTCAGGGAACCTGCAGGCCTTCAGAGCTTACCGGGACTATTGGGATTTCTAGTTCCTTCCAATGATCAGCTGAGTTATCGCTCCCCAGTATCCAGACGGTCACTGGTGGATCACTCAGTATGCAAGTCAATATAAAAAAAATCCATTATGATATATCATATATCAAGTATATTACTAGAGACTAGAGAATTCTGGTTAGTGCACATACCCTGATATATATATATATATATATATATATATATATATATATATATATATTCCATTTAATACCCTATGAAGATGGTGCTATTCCAAAGCCCATCATGACTCCAGGAATCAGCTCTTGTATGACTTAATTTTCTGCCTCTCATTTGCTCAGTGAAATCTTTCATATTGTTGCCTTAGGTTATACTTTGCTTCTGGTCTTTAAAAGTATGAGTTGAGAAGGACCTGCAGAACTTCCCTCCCAGGTGACAAAGCAGAGACATGACAATGTGGCTCTTGTGTCTATAGATGTGAAGGCAAAGGCACAGAGGTGATAGACAGTCCCAGTCACCTAACTGCTGGTGAAGGGCAGCTCCGTTGTTTTGGAGACCTCAGAAATTAGTATAAGGCCTTTAAATTAGAATGTAATTAAACTCGGTGTGTGTGTGTGTGTGTGTGTGTGTGTGTGTGTGTGTGTTTGTGTGTTCCAGTTTATGAGAATCCAATTATATATCTACATGAATCAAAGGGTGAGCAGAGGCCGTTGTCCATCTTCCCATGGAGCTGTGAAAGGCTTATAAGACAAGATAAGACAAGGCAGACATTCACGTACGTTCCTGAACCACAGTTTGGCCTGTTCTGAGAGAGACACGGGGCAGATAAAAAGTGTTGCTAAAAGAACAAGGCCGCTCACAAATCAATACCAATAACTTATTCATTCAGCAACATTCAACAGCAATTTATCGAGCATAACTCTATTCCAAATGCTGAGAAGGGCAACAGGGGTCCAGAGGTGAGTAAAAAACCTGGAGTAAGGTGTGCAAACCCCAAGTTAGCTCTAGGAGGTTGAGGGCAAGCTGGGGAGAAGTCGCCAGGTGGCTGGGGAGAGAAGAGGCAAAGCAAGGTGTCATCTCGAGCAAAGGAAACTCCTGAAGCTGGAAAAGCAGCTTCCTCTGAGAATTCCTGGTAAATGCTAAGCACAAGATCAATTTCTGACTTTTTCTATGTATAGGAGAAACCTCCCGACCTCAGGGGAAGGCTCCCTTGATGTACAACCAACTGTGGTTTCATATTTGCGGCTGAAATTTACACACGGCTATGACCTCCCAACCCTCTTAGACAGCCAGGGTTCCCTTCCAGTACCTATTGGAGCACATCACCTGATTTTCTGTTCCTCTAGAGGAGAAGAAAGAAAATGAAAGCACTGGCAGGATCATGGTGGAAAAAGTGACAGACTCCAGTTTACAGGGATGGGGAGGGGACTCTTCAGTTAAGACTAATGAGGATACCTAGTAGGCTGCTTGTTTGTCCCCCAAACCAAGGTAACTGGGAACATAGTAGTTGCCTGCATTTCCCATATTCTCTACCTATACCCTACCATCAAGGGAGGCCCTGAATGACAAAGTCCCCGGTATCGTTGACTACTGAATACCAGGCTGGCTTGAATGCTCTTCCACATTTGTGGAGCACCTCCTGGCACATATTGTTACATCTTTGTGCTGATGGAGCACCAGTCTTTCTGGTCCTAACCATGATGGTAACTGGCTTCTGGAGCATCTTTCCTACCTGGGCCCCATAAGAATCCATTGATTCCCTTCCTGGCATCGTCCTTCCTGTGTCTTCTCCACAGTGACAGTGCCTGCCTGGCCCACTGTCATCTTTTCTTATACCAGCCACCACCCTATTCCAGGTTCCCGCCCCCCTCAATGACCTGGCACCTAAGCAGAGGATAGAATCTTTTTAATCCCAATGATTGAGCCCCGCCAACATGGCTTTTTATTGTTCCCCGGTTCACTTCCTGGCTCTCTACCCGTGTCCTGCTCTGTCTATTCTCAGCACTGTGACCAAGTGACCCTTTTAAACGTAAGTTGCATCAAGTCATTCTTAGCTCACAACTCTCTAATGGCTCCCCTTCATTCAGAGAGTAGCAGCCTTTTACAGAGAGACAAGGCTTTACACAGCCTGACCTCTGACCTATTGCATTCCCTCTTGCTCAGCTGGCTGCTGCCAAAATGGCCTTCTACAGGGGCCTCAGACATGCTGAGTGAACTCAGCCCAGGGCTTTGCTCTCACTGTTCCTATGCCAGACACGCCCGTGTCCTTCGATGTAGATCAACCAGGTTAGACGTAGAGCTTGCAGGGAAATAGATGGGGAAGATATGCAAAGTCACCTTATCAGAGTGGCCAGCTCTGATTACCCTTCTCCTTCTTTCTGGTCGTTCCCAGTTTATTCACTAGTTTTGACTCTTTAGAAGATCTCCAGACATATACAGCAGACACAGCTGAATCCTCACATTCCAACACTAGGAATCTCACTTGCAATCATCCTTTGGCTTCTTCTTGTATTTCGGTTTTATTCGTCTTCCCACAGTGTTATCAAAATGGCCGCCAACCACTCTATGCTTAGCCTCCAATTGGCTGCAATGCTAAGAGGATGAATGATTTGCAATGATTTTTTTGGAAGATGCAAACACTGTCTCTCAAAGGACACCCTCGAGAAGTAGTTTGTTTTACACCACACTCTGTGGTGAAGGGAAAAATCGCTTGGCAAGGTCAGACCATTCATGTATCTCTCTGGAAAGGAAATGGGCTGCAGTCAGTCCCTTTCAAAACACAGGGCCTGTGACTACTGAGAAATGGTTCCCAAGGAAAACTCCCAAGGAGGTGAAAAGCTCTATTTCCTGGACTCACTCTTGCAGCCCTCCCCATGTTTTTTTCTGACTCTCTTCCTTGAGGCCATCTTGTCTGTGTCTTACAATCACTTTGAGCTCAGAAAATATATCTGTGATCTGTTGCCCTTCTGTCTGTAAATATTCAGAGCTTAGATGTTAATGTTCAAACTTCATGGACTAGCATCCAAAGCTCACACAAACGGGCCTGACCTTAGCTTTCCCACCTGCTCCCTGTAAGCGCTGTACCTGCCTCCAGGTTCAACACCGCCTAATCCCGCCTTCCACGCTTTTCAGAGTGTGCTGGCCTCATCTTCCAAAGCAAAGTTTATTTTCTCTTCTATTTGAGAACTTCCTTCCACGCCTGGACACACTTTTGTGAAAGCCTTTAGTAATAGGCACTCTATGTATTTGCTCAATGGAGACGCTTCCCTCCATTTGCACAACTCTACTGCAGGCCTTCTGAAAGTAGACAATTTTGCATATTTTTTGGCAACAAAAACAAAGGCTAAGGAAGCAGGAAAGCAGTAAATCATTATTGATTGGGCCTATGCCACTTTGTCTAAAATTCTTTCTTTATTCCAAAGAGCTTGCTTCCTTCTCTAAGACGACAAGAAACACAGTGAATTTTCTGCTTGTTTTTTGACAAGAAGGAATAGTCAATGAGTCAAAGACTCCTCACACAGCTTACACACACACACACACACACACATACACACACACACACACACAATTTCCATCTTCCCTGTCTCCTTTCTTACAATTGGGGTTTCTGTCCCTGTAGGGGTGGTGTTAACTTCCAAAGTGTTTCCGTTTCCTTCCATTCTCTAGAGACAGGTTCTGTGGCTCCCATTTGAGTTTCTTCGGCCTAGAGAAAGCATGTGAATCTTTAGAGATGCTGAAGGGTCTGCTCAGTCAGACTACCTCCAGCTCCGAGTTGGTTCCTACTTTTTCACTCTGTTGGATCTTACTGTACTGTAGTGATCATTGCCACTCAGCCAAAAGAGCTCCTCAGGTCACGTACCACCTACATGATCTTCAGCTGCTGTGTGAACTATCGCAGCCTCTTCCCTCCCTTTCAGTAAAATAAGGTTCTAGTCTGCCTTTCGCTAATTATGAAAATAAAACAGATAGGGAATGGACAGAGCTGGATGCATACTAGGTGCTCAGTACACAGAGAACCAACCAATTTCTAGTTTCAGCCTGGCCTAGACTTCACCTCTTTCCTTATAGCTGACAAGTGTTGCCATTTAGTGGGCCCTTAGGTGACAACTGGGAGGGGCTGAACATGATGGGTAGCTGGGTAAGGGTCTATGCTCTTCAGAACTAGGGGGTTTGCTCTGATACATCCATCATCTCTCTGTGTGATCCCACAGCTCCATCCCCACGCATTATCTGTTCTGCATCTCCATGGCTCCTAAGGTCAGAACAGAAATTCTAGTAACACCTTGCCTGGTCCTTGGTCACTGTTCCTATCAACTTGGGTTTTGGCTTGGAGATTTTCAGTTTGATTAAGCTTTGCCCTACCCCCATGTTGAGCAATTTTCTAGACTGCTGGTTCGAATGGGTGTGTTAAAGGGGACAGAACTAGTATTCCTATAGAAAACAGTATCACTGATAGCACGGGCACATTTTATATACACATAAAATGATTGGTTCTTTGGAGATGAAATTCTATCACCAGGACAAACCTGAGACCTCAGCTATAAAATATTGAAAACTGGAGGACATAGAATACAGAGGGTTAACTACAGGGAGAACTCATGTGGGAAGCCTGGTACATCTGAGAACATTACTGTGGATGTCTCTCCAAAACTTAGGTTGTGTGTAAGCCACTGAGAAACTCTCTGGGATGCCTGTGTCCTAGAGCAGAATGACAAAACATGCTGATGTGTAACAAGGTCTCAGAAACCCTGAAGTCAAAACTGTTCATCTTTACTTAGCAATGGTTTCTTCCTGCACAATTAACAACATTCCATGAGCTGTTGCTTCTCGGTAACACTATAAACAATACCACTAAATACAGTGCTATGCTGGATTCTGTGTAAAGATATGGCTCGTTGCTCAAAAATATATTTGAACATCATTGTTATGCAATGATACAGATCCTTAGGAAGCAATATAGAGAAACACAGAATCTAATTCCATCCGTGTTCTAGTGGAGAGGCAGAGAACATATATGTACACATGTAAATATTCACCAAATCAGATGGGTGTGAGCATGGTGGGCAGTGAGAACTGCAGAGAGAGAACAGGTAACGCAAGTATCATTCAGCTGCCTTTTTACCAGAGGGGAATCTGCCAGGAGCTATTCTCCAGCGCAGCTTACGTGGAATCAAGAAACTCTTCTCTGTGGTCCATACACACTTTCCTTTTTCCAAATATCTGCTCCCAATCTGCACTCAGGAGATATCAGATGGGCACTACCATATATTATAGTTTGGCAATAGACTAAGAACAGTTAGCTGTCTGAGGCCCTCCAGTAGATCAACTCTTGATGAAAGCAGAATCAACAAAGAGCAACAAAATTCTTCTTTTGATGCTGGATGTGACTGCCATCCAAACAGTCTTCCTTTAATTTTTAATTGTTGTTAAGATAGATACACATAATGTGGAATTTACCATCTTACTCATCTTTAAATACACAGTTCAATAATGTTAAGTACATTCATATTGTTATGCAAATACTTTCCAGAAGTCTTTTCTTCTCATTGAACTGAAACTCCATACTCAATTAATTATTCTCCATCTCCCTACCCCAACCTCTGGTGACCCTGCCATTCTACCTGTTGTCTCTAGGAACTTATACTCAAGGACCACATTGAAGTGGACTCACATGGGATTTGTCTTCTCATGACTGTCTTTGTACAATGGCCTCAAAGATCTATTAGAAGCAATTATATCAATTCTTTTTTTTAAAGCTGAATAATGTTCCATTATATTAACGAACTCTTTTTTTATTTTCTCACTGACGAGAAGATAGATTGTTTCTACTTTTTGACTCATGAGAGAAATGCTGCTGTGGTATGATCTCGGAACTGGAATTATTAGATTATACCATTGGATAATACTTTCTGGGGAACTGCCATACTGTTTTCTGGTCCAATGCCACATGCCCATTGACAAGGCCTGTTGGGTTTTTATTTGGCTGGTTGCTTTGTTTGTTCTTTTCATATTCATACCCAAAATTATTTTCTGCTCTTTGAAAATATTTATATTACTCTCATCTCTGTTCTTCCTCCGTATCGACTATCTCATTCCCTCAAGTTCTCCTCGTCCCTCCCCTTCCGTCCTCTCTTTTTTCTCCACCCCCATGCTCCCAATTTTGTCAGAAAATCTTGTCTATTTCAGCTTTTCAAGTGGATCTGTATATGTTTTTCTTAGGGTTCACCTTATTACTTAGCTTCTCTATGATCATGGACTATAGGCTCAATATCCTTTGTTTATAGATAGTATCCATTTATGAGTGAGTACATATCATATTCATCCTTTTGGGTCTGGGTTACCTCACTCAGGATAGTGTTTTCCAGTTCCACTCATTTGCATGCAAAATTCAAGATGTCATTACTTTTTACCACTGAGTAATACTCTAAAGTGTAAATGTGCCACATTTTCTTTAGTCATTCTTCAGTTGAGGGGCATCTATGTTGTTTCCAGGTGCTGGCTATTACAAATAATTCTGCTATGAACATAGCTGAGCAAATGTCTTTGTAGTATGATTGAGCATCTTTTGGGTATATGCTCAAGAGTGGTATTGCTGGATCCTGAGGTAAAGATATCTTGATTGAGGGAGTCATTATAGGGTTCACAAGAAACCTGGCTCTACAGAAATTCCTAGGAATCCACAAGGATGACCCCAGCTAAGACCCTAACCATTAGAGGATAGGGGGCTCGAACTGGTTTTTCCCTATAGTCAGACTGATGAATATCTTAAATATCACCATAGAACCTTCCTCCAGCAACTGATGAAAACAGAGGCAGAGACCCTCATGGGAGCACTGGACTGAGCTCCCAAAATCCAGTTTAAGAGTGGGAGGAGTGAGAATATGAGCAAAGAGGTCAAGACCATGATGGGTTCACCCACTGAAACAGTCTACCTAACCTAATAGGAGCTCACCAACATCAGTTGGACTGGGAAGGAACAGGCATAGGACCAAACTAATATCACTGAATATAGTTGACACTTGCATGGCTAGGGCAGACTTAGGGGCTGTCCACTGACAGTGGTACCAGTGCTTGTACTGACTTTTTGTGAACATGTTCTCTTTGGATAGATACCTTGCTCAGTCTAGATATAGTAGGGAGGGCCTTGGACCTTCCCCAAAACAATGTTCCTTGCTCTCTCGGAAGAGTGGATGGGGGTGGGGCAGGAGGGTATGTGGAGGGAATGGGAGGAAAGGAGGGAGTGGAAACTTGGACTGGTATGTTTAATGAAAACAGATAGCTTCTTTTCTTTTTTAAAAAATAGAATAAACAAACAAGAAAGAAATTATCCCCATTCGCCATCATCGTAGGTGTGAGCTGTTATCCCGCTGGAGTTTGATTTGCATTTTCCAAATGGCTAGTGGAGATGACCAGCTTCGTGGGCTCATGGCTACTCTTATATCTTCTTTGGACAAATGTCTATCGGAGCTTTTTTAATTGGCTGGTGGTTTGCCAGCCTAGCATTTTCAACAATCACAAAACTAAGATAATACCTATCCCACCCCACCCCCCCGTTTTTTTTTTTTTATAGAGTTTCTCTGTAGCTTTGGAGCCTGTCATGGGGCTCACTCTGTAGACCAGGCTGGCCTTGAGCTCAGAGAGATCTGTCTGTCTCTGCCTCCCTAGTGCTGGAATATCTACTTTTTAAAAAGGTCCATCTGGGCTAAGTGTTTACCTGCTCAAGCTGCAGAATTACAGCTGGCCAATGTCAGTCCTCACCTGCTCTGTGTGTGACCAGGTTTCGCAGCCAGACTTGCAGGTGACACCAACAGTGCTGTCGCCCACAGAGTGGCGGTGAGAATGAGATTCAGGCTCCATCTCTTACCAAACATTGAACTTGGAGAAGTAATTACGTTAAACACACACGCACACAGAGAAATGTATTCTTTGCCTTTTGATGTTCAATCTGAAAGCCCGTCTACTGGAACAACCAGAACTCTTAGTGTCCCCTGCCCTCCGACTGTCATTGTCATGCCTACCAGCGATGATCCAAGGCTCACTGCAGGCCACACGTGCACCCAAGTGTTACCACATCTGGTGCCCTGAGGCTAAAATTCATCTGTATTCATATCCTGTTGGCGAAAAATAGCCAGCCATTCAAGTCATCTGGTTGGTTAAATGCCCTAAGTGTTTGAAAATGAGAAGAAAAATGTGGGTGTTTCTTTCTCTCTTTTTATTTACTTTTTCATCTAAAGCAGAGAACAATGAGGCTTGTGGCTAAGAATGTTAAGCAACAGCTCCAGTCAGGCTGGGTGGTTTGAAAGATTAACTTACCCCCTCGGAGTGTTCAGCAGCCAGCAAGAAGCCTCTCCCAAGCCAAGCAATTTTATAATTAAGTGATAATTGTTTTTTGGGGAGGATTTTTCTCCACCTCAATAGCCCAGGGAAAGATAAACAGCTGCAAGAATCAATAAGCATCAAGGTCATAGGCTGAATTATTTACTGATTCTCTGCTATTTACCTCAAACTTTCATCTCAACAAGGAAAAATTGTGTCTACTTCACAGATGATTTAGAACGCACCTGGTTTGGTGCCACGGTTATTGTTGCCATCCTTACCCCTTGAAAGATGGAACAACATTGCACCCCTCTAAGACAGCCTGCAGAATGCAACAGTCTGCTGAGAAGGCTCATTCGTGAACTGGTAGGGTTGGGGGGGGTGGTATTTATAGAAAGAATAAAGATTGGAGGGATTTGGATGGCAAAGACTGAGTCATGTGCCCCAAGTACTCTAGTAGCCCTTGTTGCATGGTCACAGATATCCCTAAATATTGTTTCTCATGACATGGACTCTTCTCTATGCTAGGCACTCTTGTCTCTATCGTATATGTTATTTCCCCAGCTCTCAAATCTGTGACTTCACCATAGAGACATCTTCTTGATTTCCTGTGCTTTTTCATTGAGGAGTATGCACATCGATTTGCTTCCCCATGAGTGTCGAGTTCTCTAGTTGCTCTGCTCCCTAAACCTTCCAGTGGCAAAATTCTGCTGCTCTGTGCCTTTCCCTTCAAACACTTACCAGTACAGATTCATGTTCCTCAAGCATTCTCTTTCCCATCAGGTTAAACTTAGCAGCGGGTACAACTGATACAGTCTCCATCTGCTTCAGGGATGATCTCCCCTCTCCACCTGTTGGGTTTTACATGTGGAATGTCTCCCACAAGCTCCGGATTCTTTACCTCCTGATTCCTGGCTAGTGGTGTTGTTTTAGTAGGTTATGGGAACTTTAGGAGGTGGAGTGGTGTAGGATGTTACTTTCATTGGTTGAATAAAGAGACTGCCTTGGTCTTTTGATAGGGCAGAAACTTAGGTAGGCAGGGAAAAGAGAACTGAGTGCTGGGAGAAAGAAGGCAGGCAGAGAGCTGCCCGCCATGAAGCTGCCAGGTCAGACATTTTGAATCTTTCCTGGTAAACCATAATCTCGTGGTGATATACAGATTATTAGAAATGGGTTGAATCAAGATGTGAGAGTTGGCCAATAAGACATTAGAGCTAATGGCCAGGCAGTAATTTAATTAATACAATTTCTGTGTAGTTATTTTGGGGGGTTAAGCTAGACGACCGGCAGCCTGCTCCTCCATACAACAGTGGAGTCTCGTTAGGAAGTGGATCATTGTGCCTGGGTCTTGAAGTTATAACCCAGGCCCACTCTCTTCTTCCTGATGGGGGAAACAATATGACCAGCTACCTCATGCTGCCGCCACCATGACTTTGCCACCATAACCAACTATCCTCTTAAGCTAGAAGCTAAAAGAAACCTATCTTAATTAAATTGTTAACTTGTTCTTGTCAAGTGTTTTATCACAGCAAAGAGAAAAATAACTCACAGAAGAACATAGTAGCCAATGCCTTTAAGGCCCAGCGAGTCTAACTCCCTGGGTCCTTTCAGTGGCCTCAAGACACTAAGTTCCTAAGTTATTGGAGATTAAGACCCAAGCTTAAATAGCATCATAGTGATCATTGGTTGCCTAGACAATAACATAATAAGTTTTTGTGTAGTGGTGAAAGTACTTCATGAGTTACCTTGGTCCCTGGAGAAGGAGAGAGTCTCATAGAGCATGCCATTCAGTAGAATGTCGCCATAAAATTGTAAATGAACCTGTCTCAAAAGTGTCTTATTTGCCTCTGATTGAATTTCATACATACAAGAAATAACTGTATTGCTTGTGGAAAGATCACACTGTGTGTGTGTGTGTGTTGTGTGTAATTTAAATGGTGTTTAAAACATGGTATATTAGGAAATGGTTATCCACTTAGAAAGCTATTCCTTTAAGCCAAGGTGTCCATTTCCATGTCTTATACTATGAATCAATTTGTATTCAATCCATTTATACAACTTGTTCATATAACGCTTATACTCAGAATATCTACTTTTTTGACCGGTCCTCATTTTTGGCTGTTAGCATAGCAGTTGTTAGAAGAAAACAAATGTTTACCAAGATCTATTTTACATTTTCTTGTCCTCTATCAGCTCTAAACCATGTTGAGTTTTATTTAATGACATTTCAAGGTCAAGTTGTTTGGTAACACTGAGTTGGTTAGCACATACCTATAAAGATAAATGGTGTCAAAGATTGAGGTAGAAAAATACTTGAAAAGATGTTTATAAAATATCTGGATACAGAACATATTTACCCTGTCCATTTGGAGGCTAGATTCCTGTGGAGAAATGTAGAAGCCCCTGGTTTCTCCTTCAAAGGTTTATTACTTACCCTTAGGGCTTAGGTGTTGGTTGTGGCTCTGAATCCAAGAATGGATATCTGGACCAGCATTCTCTAGGTCCTCTCCAAGAATGGCCTTGAAGGCATTTCTTGATCTCAACTGAGGGTCCAAATCCCAATGATTCATTCATTGTCTCTCTTCATCTGTCTCTCCTCCTTCTCCAGCATCTACTAATGAACTCAAAATCAACCTGTCTGATTTCTGGAGGAGTTTGAGGACTTTTCACTAGTCGCACAAGTGTTCATAGGAAACCAGATACGCTGATCAGTTCATTGTGAACTCTCTTGCTCCCTGCTTGCATCTCTGCTGTTGATTAAATGATGCCATCCCGGGTCTTGCTCTTGATAAGGCAGCTACACAGAATGCAAAGTGTTCGGTCTCCTCACTTTCCCAGCTGTTATTCTCCAACCAGGATCCACAGCGGGGCTTAGCAACAGGAAGGCAGCCTGCTGACGGTAAGTAACCTCTCCAGAGATTTCTGGCTCTAATCTGAGTTAGTATTTATCTTAAAAAAAGATTTTCGAGAGATTGGGTAGTGCCTGTGAGATCCCGTAGACTGGCTATTTTGAACGACTCAAATAACCCTGTAAGAATCCTGTTTGGCCATGCTGAGGATTTCAAACTCTGGTCTCTCACAAGACCTTGGTTGATCTAATCCTAGCACACACGGACTGTGGGGCTGTAATGTCTTTATGTTAAGTCCTGGGAAAAGAAGCCAGAGCAAGAAAGAGCTAGAAACAGAGGCAGAGGAAGCTGGGTGGAGTAGAGACAGAAAGTCTGAACTCCAGCGAAACCTGGGCAGGGGACTGGGTATGTGGTTAGGCGATTTTCTATAACTTCTGTCTTCTTATTCAGGCCACCAGCAGAGGCCTAGGGGAATGAGGGGCTCATCCCAAGCTGCATAACCTGACACTTGCATCTATCTTTGTTTACGGTTCTCTTTTAAACATACTTAGAGCTATGGTTATAGCTCAGGTGACAGAGGGTTGTTCTGGGTTCAGTCTCCAGGACGACTGAAAAAAAAAGGCAAACTCAATAACAAAAAATCCAAATGAAAGAACCTTATTTAGTTGTTTGAAGAGGATCTCTATTGAGATTGTCAAGAGACTACTATGTTTTAAAACAAGAATTTGACTCTTTCATTGACCACGTTAACAAGAGTGGAAGATTTTGCTTGTCTCAAGGTTTAAAAAGTCAAGATTTAGAATTTTGTAAGCATCTTCGTCCTGTTTTCTTAGATAAGGATAATATAAGGACTGCATGAGAAATTGGGGTTGTTGCAGATAGCAACCAGTTCTCTTGAACAAATTAGTTTAGAAATGCCATACTAACTAGAATCTGTTTGTGAGCTGCTTTTACAGAGAGAGCCACACAATAAGCAAAAATAAAAATCTCAGACCTTTTATCCTTGTGTTTCTCAGCCAGTGGGAAGGTAGATAAAAGTGTGGGGTTCACTCACCAGCTCCTATTAAGGTACAACCAGGAAGGATGTTCATACCATGTCATCTAGCCGAGCAAGGCTGAGAAAGTCAACCGGCAACTGGGTAAAAGATAGAAGTTCCACCCTCAAAGGTGAAAGGAAGGCAATTGGTAGGATCTATTCCATGTAGAAGGAAAGAAGCAGACACGGAGCTCCATGCAGCATCATAGTCCATTGTAGACTGAAGCAACAACTAAAGAAGAAAGAAAGGACACAGGGGCACCTGAGACAGGCACAAAAAGGAATTTCAATGAAGACAAATAGCTACCTGGAATGCAAAAGAACTGTATGATTTTAACTGAGCTCAATAGGACTTAATTATGACCAGTAGGGATGCTACTAATAGCAGCAAATCTGTAAGGAAATTAATTTTAATTGAGTTGCATTTGAAAATGTATAAATTAGTCTTTTATTTTCAAAGAAGTCAGTAAATCCTGTCCTATTTTGGCTGACATTATGTCAGTGTCTCCAGCTTCTTGATCATCCTTGTTTGTATGATATGCATTTAAAAAATATATGTTTCTTTGTATTTAAAGAAGACTTATGGACAAAACATGATTGGTTCCTGCTTCTGTGTTCAATCTGAATACTTCTGGCTTTGATTTGCTGGTGCTTAGATCATTTACATTTAATATAATCATTGCCTCATGCGCTCTTTAATCTTACTTTGTTAGCATTTGCTCTACCAGTTTGCCTTTCTGTTGCTGTGATAAAACACTGACCAAAAGCGTTTATTTCATCTTACAGGTTACATTCCATCTCAAGGCAGGAGTTGGAAGAAAACAGAAACAATGGGAAAATGTTGCTTATTGGATTGCCTGCCCCCATGGTTTGCTCAGTTTCTTTTCTTCTACTGCCCAGGCCCTCCTGCCTAGGGATAGCACCATCCACAGTAGACTGGATGGACCCTCCTACATTTGTTTTGTTTGTTTGTTTGTTTTTCAAGACAGGGTTTCTCTGTAGCTTTTGGAGCCTGTCCTGGAACTAACTCTTGTAGACTAGGCTGACCTCGAACTCACAGAGATCCTACGTTAATAAGCAATTAAGAAAATCTTCCCCAGATGTGTCCACGGGCTAACCTAATCTAGGCAATTCCTCAGCTGTGGTTCTCTCCTCACCGGTGACTCTTGGTTGTGTCAAGTTGGCAGTTGAAGCTGTGACATCTGCTGATTTTGATAGCTTAAAAATTTCCGTGTTGACATTTCTGCCAAGAACTTGTTAGCTAAACAGTGTATTTTGTTTTCTTTTAGTGGTTGTTCTAGGGCTTACAAGATGCACTTATCATAGACTGCCTTGAAACAATATTTTAGTATCTTTCTTGTAATGAACGATCTTTGAATGGAATGCTTCTAATTACCCTTAAATCTTTGTGCTACTATGATCAAATGTTTAACTTCTGTATACATTATAAACTCTCATTATATATTGCTATTCTTTGCTTTGACAGCTCACTTATACTTTGGTGTGTGTGTGTGTGTGTGTGTGTGTGTGTGTGTGTGTGTGTGTACCTTTGTGTCACAGCACAAGTGTGGAAATTAGAGGACAGCTTACAAGTGTTGATTCTCTTTCCATACATGGATCCAAGGGATTGAACTTAGGTCTTCAAGTTTGGCAGCATGAACCTTTACCTATTGATCAATTTCTCCTTCTCACATTTATTGAAATTTTAAAGAAAAATTTAAAAAGTAAACACTGATCTTTTAAAGTGCTCGAATTTCTCTGTGTATATCTATGTTTCTGTCTGTTGTTATTTTTTCTTTTCTTCTTAGTGCAAAGAACCTCTTTGAATAGTTTTTGAGGGATGATTTACTAGTGGCAAATTCTTTCTACTTTGTTCTTCTGAAAAGAAAAAAAAAAGAAACATTCGTTTTGTCTTTAACTGCTGTTTTTTGCCGAATATGGGATTTTTTTCAGTACTTCAAATATGCTTTCTTGATTTCAACCTTGTATAGTTTCTATCTGTATGTAATGTGATGTCTTTTCTGCTTTTTCTCCTAGTAGCTTCTAGTGTTTTGTCTTTCTTGCTCCTTTGGGGTTATTTGATCATGGTGTGTATTAGTGAGGTTTTCTTTATTGTGATAGACTTCAGTGATCTTAGGACCTCATTTCATTTGTGAATTTATGGTTCCCAGCACTTTTAGGAAAATTTGTGACACTAGATTTAAAAACAGCCTTTTAATTCATCTTTCCTCCATCCCTGCTCCTGCTGTTACATGTATTAGAGCATTTGCTGTTGTCTCCAAATCATCTTATTTTCGCTCAGTGTGCTTTGTTTTGCGTTGGCCCTATTATTATGTCTTTATATTTACTATTTTCTGTTGTGTCTAATTTGTTGTTAGTTTTATCCATTGACACCCTCACTATATATACACTATATTTCTCATTTTCAGGGCTGAGGTGAGTATACTTTGGACTTCAGGTTTTGCAATTCTCTTTTGCATAGTTTAATACTCAAAAAAAAAGACTCATGTAGATTTCTAAGACTCTATTTTACATAGGTCCCTAATCTCTGGAAATCCATCCTACAACGTCCAACTGCCTCAAGCACCTTCACTTCCATTTTGTCTTCTTAATTCATAAAGGGTCCCGTGCTCTGTTAGAGCTCCCCAGTCTCAATACATAGTTCAGAAATGTTCACCAGGAATATTCTCTTTCTTCAGAATTCTTCACATTCTCCTTACTGTTGCCCAATGTCTTAAAAGAGTTGAATTAAATACTTTCCTGAGTCACCTAGCTGTTTATTGACAGCTAATCCCCGTAAGTGTTATCCACCATGGCTAGAAGCTGCAGTCTTCTCGTCCCTTCGTCGGGGACCTATCCACATAACCCCATGTCAGAAGTTCACACAGAGACTTCTGTTAAGTAGCATGACTTCAAGATAAAGCACTTAATTATTCAGCTTCTAAACAGCAGTTGGACAGTAAATGAACAAACTCCATTGAGTTTGGTAGTCTCTGACCTATTTGAAAGAAAATGATGCTTCTTTTGGTCCAATGATATTTGACAAGAAATCACACAAAGATAATTTTTGTAAGCTGAACTTGTGCCCATTTCTTGCCCTATTGTGCTCATTTATTTTCACATTCACCCCAGTTTTGAAGCATGGTATGCATCCTGGAGGGTGACTTGTGGGGGACAAATGTTCTCAGGGATGGCTTCTCTGGGCGCATGTAGGCACTGCATTAAAGCTGGCTATGTGGCTTTAGGAACCCATCAGTTGATGGATGTCCTAAGAAGCCTTTCAAGTTGTAGGTGAAAGAGCAAGTATCCATTCAGCAACAGGCTTTCACTCCTCAAGGATGAAGCATGGATACAATGGGGCATTGTTTGGATAGGATGTTATGGGGAGAGGATGGAGAGGCATCTGTGCCCTTGGGAAGGTGACCAGGCTATGTTGGGAGGATATCTCTATAAGCCTTTACACATTGGCACACAGCCATATTTTAGTGTACTGAGGGTTTTAGAAATTTTACAAGTAGGCCTTGTATTGACAAAGGATACTGCTGTGGTTTTATGCGGAGGCCAAGCACAGAATTTTTCTGCAGAGAAGCCAGTAGAACAAGCTGCGAAACCTGGAGGACATGGCTTCCACACTGCTCTTGGGAATCACTGAGGGAATCTATATAATTATGAGTTTATGCTACGTAGACAAAAATAATAACTGTGTCTCTTCCCAGTACTTTGAACTATATAGATATCAAGAGATTATCGTTATGGAAAGCAGTTGTATCTGGTAGTTGAATAAGGCTTTATTTAAATATCAGAATGCAATTTTAAGGGGGGCACAGATTTTTTTTTCCTTTCTAATTAGGCTAGGGTTCTCTATGCCTCAAAAGAAGCTACTATTATGGATCGCATTGACATCCATGAGCTGAAACGAGAGGAAAAGTTATCTGAATTAGTTTAGGTAAGGCCAAGATATAGGGAGACAGTCCTGATTCCAAGCAGATTGTAGGCATCCCATCAGGATGGATTGCCATTCCCATCCCTGCAGATCGGAGCCTATCAAGTATCCGTACAGTTGAAGTTCATCTTTTTAACTTCGAGAGTGCCTTTATCTCGCTGTGCTTTCTCAGAAAACTTGCTTTAAATTTATACTCTTTTTTTCCCTCATTCTGAAAAAGCACGTACTCCTGTTTTGAGTTCATCTCAGTTCAAATTCTAAAAGAAAAAGAGACTTGTACTGCTCTTTTCTTTGTTGTTGGAATGCAGACTATCTCAGCGTGTGATGCCACCGGGCTTTTAGTTGTGGTAGAACTGGCATTGAAATTGCTTTTCATTAATTCAAGAAATATCTGAATAAGCCTACGAGTCTACTGGGTCATGAAGACACAGAGATGAACAAGACATCCGAGGTCCTTATTTACATGTAGCGCACAGCCTGGTGACAGATATTAAACCAGAATCACACATACAAATGTATTTTTACAGTCCGGGGGAGCAGTCATCCAAAAGTGTTCAGAATGAACATTCAGGGACTAAATCTGCAAGTCTATGGCTAAGAAATGGAAGATAAAACCTTAGGAGGCGTCTTCGTTACTTTTCTATGGCTATGATAAGACACTGTAGTGGTTTGAATGAGAATGCCAGATGCCAAGGAGGCAGACTCAAGCAGATCCCTGGGGCTTGATAGCTAGCCAGCCTAAGCCACTTGTTAATTCTCAGGTCAATGAAAGACCTTATCTCATAAGCCAAGAGGAATAGTACCCGGGGAACAGCACCCACCCCACACGTGTGTACCCAGATGCCCATGAGCACATGCACATACCCCAAATCTCTGGTTCTGACTTTGAGATTCTATTTTTTAACTTCTTTGACTTTATAATTAAAATGAGAAGCAGAAAGAGGATAAAGAACAGGCAAAAAAACCATAACTGACCCGTTACTGTACATGGGTAGAGGGTGCTGATTTTGAACTGAAGCAATTGTAGGTGGAAAGATCAGATTTACAAGAAGCCCTTAAGTTCATAATTAGTGGTTGCACTTGGATTTGTTAGTATGTTTCCCTCTTTAGACTTTTATTGCCTGTCTATAGCACCATGGAAGGATGGCAGCCACAAAGCCCTGTGGTATTAAACAATAGACATAACTTTTTCTCATTCCCCATCTGTGCTGGATCCTGGTATGCCTGCAGCCAGCCACAAATGCAGTTGGAGAATGGCTGAACTTGGATGGCCTCAGGTGGGGTGACCTGACATTTGTATACATGGCTTGGTCTCCATCAGACTAGCTTGCTCTTTTCCTGTATAGACACATGGTTTCAAGGGAGCACACAGGATAGAAAGTCCCTTGGGCATGGTCAAGATAGAATTAGTAGAGTGTCATTCTCACTGTAAAACTAGAGCTAATTCCAGGGGTGGAGAAGTGTGCTCTACTAAAGGATTTTATTGATTTGTTATTTATTTATTGATTGATTTATTGATTTATATTTTATATGTATTGGTGTTTTCCCACTTGTATGTACATCTGTGTGAGGGTGTCAGATTTTCTGGAACTAGAGTTACAGACAGCTGTGAGCTGCCACGTGGGTGCTGGGAATTGAACCGAGATCCTCTGGAAGAGAAACCAGTGCTCTTAACCACTGAGTCACCTCTTCAGCCCTTTACAGGGGTTTTTAAGTGGAAAAGGCAGAAGAACACGGCATGATTGCCGTCAACAGGTCTGTGACCCTTTGGTCCGGTTTCCACATAGGGGAGCTCAGACTCCAGACACCAGTAACTGACATTATACCTTCAGGGCTGTGGATGAAATACTGCCTCTCTCCTTCAAGTGACCAAATCAGACACCATTAACTGATTACTCTACTCTGCTGATGAACTTGGATGTGACTTTCGAATCTTTCAGAATTGGATTTGCTAATTGAAATCGATCAGTCAACCCTGTCATTAAAGACAGTGGGAAAGTAGATCAAGAACCACACAGTCTCTCTAGAGGGCAGTGGATATATACCATTTGGTTAATGAGAGGTGATTCTACTCTCTGAAGCATTGATCTTGACTCCCCCATGTGTCTCTGAGGCTCAGGTATGTGGCCCGTGAACATCTATATACGCAACTAAAATGCAGAGAACTTCCAAGCATTCGTTAACCAAACACACACACCCTTACATACCAAAGACCCCCACATACCAAAGACTGCATATGGGGTTCTCCAAGCTTCTCTGGAATAAATCGCAGAGTATTTCTTAGTGTGAAGGTTAGCGAGCATAAGACATGTGGTTATAGTGATAGGAGGCTGCAGGAGAAACACAGAGCAAACCTGAATGTATTTAGTAGCATACTGGATCTGAATTCAGAGGGTAATGACATCATCTTTTAGATGCTCGCCCATCATCTTGAAGACCAGAAGCAAAGGTCCAGGGAAGTGGAAGCTGTAAGGGAGGATGACGATGCCCCTGGTGCAGCCATGATGACCTCTGCAGCAGGGCATGAGAGAGGCTCTGCAGGATCAGAGGGCATGGCCGAACAGCAGTGGAGAGCCCCGGAGATGGACTCCAGAATTCCTGGTGGGAGAGACGCCTCACTCCCAGTCATTTGCTGAGGTTTGTATCTGTAACAGCTTTCAAAGGATAAGTATGGCACCCGGGGGACTTCAGAGAGGTAAAGGCACTATGTGTTCTCCCTCTGGAGTGTCTTCCTGTCACACACCATGGTGGAATTTTAGACACTCCAGTCCTGCGTGATTGCTACCCCATTCTACAAAGAGCTGGGATACGTGAAGTCAATTGCCCAGGCTCCCATGGGGAGTCTGTTAGAGGACCAGTATGTGATTGAGCTGTGACAGGTGCCAGACAAGGAGGTGAGAGCTTCAGAAAGAGAATAGCTGTAAGGTAAGCACAGGCTTCAAAGGCAGAGATGCAGGTTTTGGTTACAGAGGATGCCTGGAGCAGCTGTAACTAGATCATGGGCCTGCCATGGGTCTGAACTACTTTTGTTTGCTGACACTTGCAAGGGTCCCCATTGTATTTTGGTTAGGTACACAGAACTTGGCAGCTACAATTGTCAGTATTAGGTGGCTAGGGGAGGGTGCCTACTGGTCAGGGGAGAGGCTTTGGACTCAGATGCCCAAAAACCTCTATAAGGGCCAGGTGGGGAAGTTTACAGGCTGTCGGACATTCCTAAAGGAAATCAGCAGCTCAACAAAGGAACCACCAATAGGGGAGCTTATGGGCCAGAGCAAGCAGAGAATCAGAAGGTCCATCTAATCAGCTGACGGCATCTTAGGGATCTTCCTGCTGTCACAGACCTGGACATAGAACTGGAACACAGCAGGCCATGCCTCAGAACCATTCACACGCCAGTAATGAAGCCAAGACCACCAATATTCTAGAACCGGGCAGAGGCGGATTGCAATATGCTCTCCAAGTCCACCTCTCTAGGGGCCCACACAGACCACAAAATGGGGAGTCTGAGGTCAGGGTCAGCTTGAGGACACCTTGTGACAATTCTTCATTACCCTTCAGATGACAGAAGATGCAGGCCTGGATTCCTGGTCACTCTCACAGAGGAATCAAAATGTGGGACCCTGGGAGCAGACAGCTTGGAACTGGGAGGTCGGAGCTCTGACTGATTCGTATGCGATGGTGGATGGAGAAGCTCACCACTCTTCAGTGTTTTCTCGGCCTCTGCTCACTCATCCTCCACCCCGAGTTCTAAGAATCTGAGACTTCCGAAGCAGGGTCTGATGGACTTGAAATGTTGGCTTTTGAATCAGTTCATTGTCGTGGTTTCTCACTGGATGGGTCCAGAAGAACATGAAATTGGCTGGAATTGTGCGAGAGATTTGAGTCAGACACGCCAGAGGACTTCCTGACCTGAAGGGCACCGATCAGAGGGAATGAAGCTATTTCTGTCATATTCGCTCTTTTTCTCCGTGCCTTTTCCTCGCTCTTTGGAGCATTTCTCCTCTTTCTTCTGTGTTTTGCTCGTCGATTGTAGCCGGTGCTGAGAGAGGTGTCATTACCATGAACTTGCTCATGACTGGGAGGAGGGAAGTAGAGACGCTGTCCTCCTGTGGCTCCCAGAGAGCGGAGATGACAACCTTATGTTAAATTTATGTGTTCTCATTTTTGTAGAGTATGACTATATTTCTGTACATTTTATTTCACCCTTTAAACATTTATGTTCCTGTGTTATGATTAATTAAGTGTAGTAAAATGAAGTGTTTGCAAGTTTTTTTTTTTTTTAAGAGAGAAGATTAAAAAAAAACCCTTGATTTCTCTGGAGCCTTTGTATTTCAAATTCTTTTTACTCTTGCCAATTTCTATGTCTCTCTGCTCTTGTCTTCTGTTTGCCGCCTCTCTTTATCCCTCTTGTTTTGTTCCTCTAGGTCAGTCTTTGAGTCCCAGGTCCATTAAAATATTGGCTGAGCAACCTCAGAACCAGCTCTGTCCTTTCCCTTCCTTACTGTGCTGTCCTCCTTCCCCTTCCCATTGTCTCTTCTCTTCCTCTTTGTCATTGTCCACTTCTTCCTCTTCTCCCTTCTTCCTCTTCTCCTCCTCCTTCATTTGTGTCATCTCCTTCTTTTTTTGTTAGATCAAATCCTTCCCATAATATATTCTGAAATGAAAACAATGATGACCGACATACCATATCTGTCATGTCAGGAGGCAAGTTCCAGAATGCCGTAGAAGTGGCAGGATCCGATTGCCTGTTATACTAGGCGTCTGAGAGTCACAAGACAAGAAGAGAATTTGGGGCCATCTCTAATCTATAGGCAGGTGTGTGTGTGTGTGTGTGTGTGTGTGTGTGTGTGTGTGTGTGTGTGTGATCATATGTGGGGTAGCCCAGAAGATAACCATGTATTCAGGGATATTTTTCTTTTAATATCATCTGTTTTGTTTGTTTGTTTTAAGCCAGTGTCTCTCTTTGGCCTGCAGCTTACCAACTAGATTAGCTGGGTTGTCCTGTGGTTTACCTGCCTCTACTTCACCAGCACTGGCATTACAAGTATGACGCTGCACCCAGATAATGGTAATTAAGCTTAGGTCCTAGATCCAGGTGTCTTGTTGTTTGTTTTGTTTTTAAGTGAAATTTACTCTAACTGATTAATTACTGAAACCCTTCCCTCCTCCATCCCGTGCCTGTCAGAAGAAAGGCTATACAAGCCTCCTTCAAAAGATGCCCTGATACAAGGTTTGGTTGATTGACCGGAAGCTTTGGGAAAGAACTTCAAGGTCCTACCGAACAAGGTGTTCCGGGATTCTCCAACTCCAAAGGGCACATGGCTTACCCCTGAACGCTAGCAACATCTTTGTGCTGGTTGGTGTGCTTTCAACTCCACACAAGCTGGGGTTATCTGGAAAGAGGGAGCCTCAGGTGAGAAAGTACCTCTGGCAGATTGGCCTGTGGGCAAGTCTATGGGGGCATTTTCTTGATTAATGATTAATGCCAGAAGGCTCAGCCCACTATGGGTGTTGCCAGACCTGGGTAGGTGGTCCTGGGTTTTATTTAAAAAGCAATTTCGTGAGTCATGGAGAGGAAGTCAGTCAGCACCATTCTGCCATCATCTGCTTCAATTCCTGCCTGTGACTTTCTGCTTCTGCCCTGACTCTATTTTATGATAGATTGATTGGATGCATAAGTCAAATAAGCCCTTTTGTTCCCGTGTCGTGTACTCTTCATGGCAATAGAAAGCAATCGAGGACAACCTCGCAAGAGCGAAGACGGTTGAGGGGCCCTGGAACTGCATTGGAAACAATGCCCCCAGGCAATTTTGAAGCAGGTGGTTCCTGGATGTCACATCCATAGAAACATTGTTTTGATGACTAAAACTTTCTTTGTTCTTGAGATGGAGGCAAGGGAGACAATTATGAGCCCTTGCCTAGACCCCCACAAGTACCCAAGTACCCACTATATGCAAACTTGCGCGTGAGCACAACGGGGCAAGGAACCAGGAACCCAGGCTTACACCTCCAGTTCTCCATCTGTCTTTAATGTTCCTTCAAACTCTGAAGCTGGGGTAATTTATCCATACTAGAGTGTGCACACATGCCCAACTCTCAACATGTACTTTTATAGGTCTCCTATACTGGGTGTTGGACCACAAAAGGAACACAAACGTGAATCAAGGCAAAAGAAGGTGACTGTATTAGCAGTGGCCATAGCAGCTCTAGCAGTGTTTGCAGGGACTGCTGAATGAGTTCTAGACTCCAGAGCACCGTCCACCTCAGAAATGTCCTGCCGTCTACTTAGAAAGGTTGTTAAGTGCATTTCGTAGCGTGGCGTTTCTTCTAAAGTTCTTTGAAAATAGGAAAGATATCAGGCCTGCCTCTCGCCTTTGATCAGAAACGGTGTTTGTATGCTTGCCATACTGCTTCTGAACACAGTTGGGATCTCAGAGCCCAGCCCCGAGGTTGCAAGTGAACCTGCAGGTCCCTGCCCAGCTCCCACTGAGAGCCTCGCCTCCTGCTCCTTTTACAGCTCCCCGGCAGCCATCCGGCTTGCAGGAGATCTACTTCATGTCTTTCTCTCTTAATTATCGTCTCGGCTACAGAGATTAGGGAAATGTCCTTGCTGAGGGTCTCTGGGAAAATATTCTCCTTCCCTTTGTTTCACCTGCAAAATGTGAACACCCAGCCTGGAGCAAGACTGCTTGAGGAGCTTTGAAGACCTGCATATTCCTGAGAGACGGGAGGCTGTGGTAACACCAGCTTCCCACTCCGGTCCTCCGCATGTGCAGCTGCCAGGCAGTGCCTTGAGACTGGGAGGTGTGTGTGTGTGTGTGTGTGTGTGTGTGTGTGTGTGTGTGGGCATGCACAAGTGTACGGGGTTCTGAAAAAAAGGGTAGAGAGTAAAAGCTTTCATTTAAAGGAAAGGGATTTCTGAAAGGGTGGCTTTAGATCACCTCTTAAAAATAATTGGAGAGAAATATTTTCAAGAGAGTCCATTTTAGAAATTTATGTATTTAAATTGACTATCAGTATTGTTTGGTATAAGTCAACTTGATTCTTTGTGTGTGTGTGTGTGTGTGTATGTGTGTGTATGTGTGTGTGTGTGTGTGTGTGTGTGTAATCACAAACCATCCCTATGCTGAGCCAGTAGGAACTAGAGATTTAACCCCCTCAAATACTCAGAGAAACTTAGTACAAATAGCTTTTTAATTTTATCGCGTGGTGGACTTGAAAATCTCACCCTTGTCCTTCAGGTTAAAAATGCTGGTCCAGGCAGACAAGAAATGTCTTTGCTCTTCTTCAGTAACAGAAGGGCAAGGCCCAGAAAGATGGGTGAGTCATGTGCCCACATGTGAATTGCTGAGTTGATTTAGTGCATGTTAAACTGGAAGTTCCATGAAAATTGGAAGTTCTTCTATGTGACATTGCAATGATTCCACTGGGACCTAACAGGAGCCACAAGGAGTACAAGTAAGAATAACAGATGGCAGACATTAGCAACAGATTCATTTATTCATTTGTGTCTGTCCATTTGAACACGCACGCACGCACGCATGCACACACACACGCAAATGTACACGCATATACACACACATGCACTC
This sequence comes from Myodes glareolus, assembly GCF_982192425.1. Taxonomy (NCBI): domain Eukaryota; kingdom Metazoa; phylum Chordata; class Mammalia; order Rodentia; family Cricetidae; genus Myodes; species Myodes glareolus. The sequence continues at coordinate 95,935,430 of NC_142029.1, forward strand.
ACGCACACGCGCACGCACACACTCACATTCTAAGTCCCTTTTAAAGGTATTGCATAGTACTAGGGTAGAGGAAGGGATTATGGGCTAGGGTTTTGAGTGACTCCCTGATTATCACAGTGATGCTGTGATATGTTAATTTTTATCTCTATAGCCCATAGATAAAATAAAACCTTTGAGACATTAGATGACTGACCAAATCTCATACAAGCTGTGATTGTAGCATTGCATCGATTCCCGATCTTCCTGGCAACAAAGCCTATACTCACTGCCCCCTGCCCTCTATGCCATGTCTTGCTCCATGCTTCTACCATGTGCTGTGCAGGCATATCTCAGAGCTGAACCCACAGCACAGCCCGGGTGTGCATCATCTTATCGTCCAGCTGGACTAGCAGATCTGATTTAAATTCTATCCCCATTGGAGAGCCAGTAGTGACTCTGGCATCCAGACTTCCAAGTCTCCTACCTGAGTGTGCTTCCCACTGTGACTCTTGCTTTATGTTTCTGCTGTGGATGTATCCTCGCTGTCACCTGCCACCTCCATCAAGCATGCCTATTCCTGACTATGGCCAGCTAGTACTTCCTTTGCAGGTCAAGGTCTCCCTGGCATATACAAGGACTGGGGCATTGCACGACTCCCCCAATTCCGGCATGTGCTCAAAGGTTACACGTCTCACTACTTATCACCTAACAAAAAGTCTTTGGGAAAAAAATAAATTAAACTCAGATTTGGGGTGGGAAAAAACCCCCAGCAGCCCCTTTCCTCTAAGTTAATTAATTTGAGCACTATTTTCAGGAAAAACGTTTCTTAAATCCCTATCGCTGAAAGCAATTTTCTTGCCACAATCACTCGGTGTTCGTGACGGAAAAGAGCATCATCGCTGCTTGACAGAAGGTGACTGGCAGAGAGAAGGCTGAGGGAAAGCAGATTTCCAGCCATTTGGAGGAGCTGAGGATCCTTCGAGGAGAGGCCCACCATCTCCAGGGAGGCTGGCTCTGGGGTACACAGTTTTCTGCAGACAATATGACAGTGATTCTCTCTCTCTCTCTCTCTCTCCCTTCTCTCTCTCTCTCTCTCTCTCCCTTCTCTCTCTCTCTCTCTCTGTGTGTGTGTGTGTATACAGGAACCTAATGTGTATACTTATGACTGTATGATTGTATAGGTGATTTACAGTGGAGGAGGGACAGATAAATTCTTTGCATCCACAGCTTATTAGCCTGGGCAGCCTGGGCCCCATATATAGGCTTGCACAGATGGACTGCTGGACTGTGGACTCTCAGGAGGTGCCACATCTAATTTGCCTGTTTTCTGCCTGCTCATCCTTTAAAATCCCCAAACAGCTGGGCTCTGTTGGGTGTTGGTAAAAAGAGTTACTGGTGAGAAGCCATGATGGAGCCTTTTCTGCATCTAGACATGGAGATCAAATATAGAATCGGGGGTGGTGGGTGGGGCTGGAGAGGTGGCTCCATTGGTCAAGGGCTTGTTCTACAAGCAAAACAATTTAGATGCTTAACACTCTCCTAAAACACTAATCATGCATGCATGTAAGCAAGGCACCAGGAGGCAGAGAAAGGAGGATGTTTAGTGCTAGTCAGCTAGCTGGGTTAGCCTACTTAGCAAGCTCCAGGTTTGGCAAGAGACCTTTGTCTCAAAAATGTAGGATAGAGAGCAATTGAGGAAGACATGGGAGATCCATCTATGACCTCTACATGCATATATATACCTACATACCTACACACATATTTTAACACATGAATACACATACTCAGACAAGTGTGTGTGTGTGTGTGTGTGTGTGTGTGTGTGTGTGTGTGTGTGTGATGGTGTGGAATAACAAGCCAGTCCCTCTCTTCTTGAAGACAGCCAGAAAACCATGTAAGCACCAGTGCCCTTAGCCATTAGGAGTAATAACAGCTCCCATTTATCATGTAATCAGCTACCAGACACAATACTTCATGTGCTTGCATACATTATTTCTTGAAGTCCTGTCAACAATTCTAAGTTGCTTTTTAAAATCACTACTGTACAGAAAAGGAAACTCAGGCTGAGGGAATATAATAATGACTCTCTCAATTCCCACATACAACCAGGTGCTGAGAGCCCCAGTCTGAGTAAATGTCAACCTTAGCTCATCCATTCTAGAGGGTCTTTTATCACTCTATGCCAGATGCATAAGGAGTTATGACCCTAGAATGAACCTGACTTGAGGACCCCCTAGATAAGATAAGATACTATTTTCCTCTGTGGTTGAAGATTATTTTAGACTTGGGACAGGCAAGACACTGTTCTTCCCCAACCAGAGGGACAGGATCTATCTCTGAGGAGTGAAGAGCTATTCAGAGTCCCTGGAGCATCAAAGAGACACCCCTGAAGCCACCTGCGCAGGGAGTGGAAAAGCTGGAAGCTTGGCACAGGCCGGTCTAACCAGCCTGGGGTTTGTTGGCATCATCTTGGAGCTTCAAATGATTCTTGAGTAAATTGAGGATAAAATATTTGCCACTCGAGGTTTTGTGAGCATTAAATGAGAAAATATGTTTAAAGGCTTAACAAAGATCTGGGTTTGAAGAAGGGCCCAGGCAAAGATAGCTATTAGCAGCAAATGTTCCCTCTTCCAACAGCCATGCAGCAAACCTGTGCAGCTCCCCTGCACATCTGCGTCTGTGGGCATCAGAACTTTCTGCTGAACTTGTGTGTCTCCTTCCCCTCCGTGCTCTGACCCCTCCCATCTCATGACGCTGCCCATCCTGTTGCTCCGCTCTGAGACCCAGATTTCGCCTTCGAAACGGGCAATCCACGGACCGTGGCTGCTGGGGTGAATCAAAGGGAAGAGGAAAACCTGCAACTGCCCGGCTCCTGTGACAGGTGTGGTTGATCTTGTCGTTAGGACTGCATGGCTAAGGCCTCGCACCCTGTAGAGCAGTCCCAGGTTCCCGAGAAAGTCTGGCTGTGCAGTCTCCTCCTTGCCTGGAGATGAGAAGAGGAGTTCATTAGAGGAGGTGGTGTGCCGCAAAATGAGTCTCATAGGACTCGGGACAGTTCTAAAAATTGTTTTAAGTCAGTCTGCGAAGTACAAAGCAAGGACAGAGAACAATCCTTTCCTCGGGCCTCATTTGTGCTCACGTTTTAACTTTGAACCGAGCCTAACCTCCATCTCAGGGGAAGGCTCTCTGCGAGCTGTGCTAAATCACACGGGCAGAAGCTGGTCTGGGGTCGTGGCCTCTCACCTGAGCGGGATTCATTATCCTTGCACAGAGCTTTGGAAAACCTTTAGCCTTTTCTCCAATCTTATCTGTCACCTCAGATTTTAGAACTGTCCCTCAGTGATGATGATGATGATGATGATGATGATGATTACTCGTCTGTGTATCAGACAAACCTGTCTCTGGGTGCACGTACCATGTGAACACATACGGAGCTCAGGGGACAACTTTGTAGCGCCGGTTCTCTCATTCCATCTTTGGGTTCCAGGTGTTACACTCAGGGGCTCAGGCTGGCGTGACAACGGTCTTGACTCCCTGATTCATTTTGCTGACTCTCGTTCTGTTTGTGTTTGTTTGCTTTTAACTCTCCAATTTTTGCATGTTTCTCTTCAAGTGATCAGTCCATCTACAAGCACTTGTACACCTCAGTGCCTGGTAAGAATCACTGGGGAGGCAGTCTAAAAAATTCCTTCCACTCGAGACCCGTTTCATCCCAACCACAGAGGAAGGTATAGGCTGGTGGGAGGGAAGTCCTTGGTGCAGATTTTTGTCTTTAGAAGATTGTTTTGAGGTAACTCAAAACCTCAAGTCGAGAATTGCTTTTCTGATAATTACTAAATATCTAACCAAAAAACACTTCTTTTTTTTAAAAAAAATTAAATCCGTAAGTTTTATTTTTTCCTATTAATGAAAATATTTATCACATAATATATCTTGATTATGGTTTCTTCCTGCTCTACTCCTCCCAGCTCTGTGCCACATTCTCTCCCATCCAGATCCTCCGCCTTTCTGCATCTCATGAGAGCAGAGGCTATAAAGAGGAAATAGTAAAATAACACAATATAAAATAAAACAAAACAAAGCCTAATTCATTGGAATAGGAAAAAACAAACAAGCCAAAGGGGAAGAGCCCAGGAGAAGGCAGAGCTACTTGTTCATAACACAATGGTATGGCTTGGGCAGTATGTGGAGCCACTGACAGTGGGACCAGGATCTAACCCTAATGAATGAATTGACTTTGTGGAGCCCATTCCCTATGGAGAGATACTTTACTCAGCCTAGATATGGGGCCAGGGAAGTGTGTGTCGGGGGGGAGCTTTGTCCCACCTCAACAAGGTGAAGGGACAGACTTAGTTGACTTCCCAGGGGAGGCCTTAACCTCTCTCAGGAGTGGGGTAGGGTGGGGGAAGTGGGAAGAAAGGAGGAGGACCTGAAATTGGTCTGTAACATAAATAAACAAGAAACGCGAAACTGGAATTGATAATACAACAAAGGATCTGTAGGGTAAAAAGAGAAAAGAAGATTATATACAATTAAAATAAAATAAAAAATTTTAAATTCTGAGATAAAAATTTTAAAATGAGGAAGGAAAGAAAAGCCCTGACATGGCATTGTGAGACAAGGAATCTCTGAAGATGCCATTGAGTTCATTTGCTGTTGGCTGTCTAGAGCTGGGCATGCTGCTCACCTTTAAGAGTAGTTTGTTTCCCCAGTGAGACTCCCTCGGAGGGAACTTAATTTTCATTTCCCAGCAGTTATCGATTGGAGATAGTTTCTGGGCTAGGGATGGGGGCATGTGTCCACTTCTCTTTCTATCTGGTGCAAACCCGTGCAATATGACTCTGGGAGATCATATGAGCTTTGATAATGTTAATTTAGAGAGGGTCTTGTTTTCTTGGTGCCCTCCATTCCTTCTAGCTCTTACACCCTTTTTGTCTCCTCTTCCATGGGGTTCCCTGAACCCTGAGGGGAGAGAATATATGTAGATATCCAGTTTAAGAATGCCTGGCCATGGGTCTCTGTATTTATTCTCATCTGCTACAAGAGGAAGCTTCTCTGATGATTGCTAAGCCAGGCACTGATCTATAATTATAGCAGAACACCAACAGGAGTCATATTATTGCTTTGTTTCTGTTTTGTTTTAGAACAGGAGCATTTGGTTTTAGCCTGGATCCCTGGTCTATCAGGTCTTAGGTCCTTGGTCACCCAATCTATGTCAAGTATTGGTTCTATCTTGTGAAGTGGACCTTAAGTCAAATTCTATCTTGGTTTGATCACTTCCCCAAGCTTTGTGCCACCATTGTACTAGCATATCCTGTGGAAGGTGTTTATGTTACACCTTTGGTAGTGGGCGGAGCATCCTCCTATCTCAAGATAGATATCTCAAGATATCTATTATAAGATACTATTATGTAAGTAGGAAATTCTATATAGGCACATAGTTGACTTCTCCATGTTCAACGAGATGTATATGTGTTGTCTTCAGCAATGGGACCTTGCTGCTAGTATGTGGAGAGCAAGCTATAGCCTTGGCAACAGCCTGGGTTATTTAGGAGTTTCTATCAGACCCCTTTGACCAACATCTCAATTAGATACAACCCAATCCTGGCATTGGAAGCTTCATTTAGTAAAAAGAGATGGCCAATTGGGGCTCTGTCTCCCCTACTTATTTGGTAGATCCCCTTCATACAAGTATATACGTTAGGAAGCCTCAACTGTGTTTTGTTTCCATACTACCCATCAAATGGCCATTGGTTTTAGCTGTTTCTCCCCATAGTCCCCCCACATCCCCTCTTCCCTCCCACTCTCCACTTGATCCTCCTGTTGCAGTCCTTCCCCCATCCATCCATAAATATCTATTCCATTTTCCTTTCCTGGAGAGACCTATCTATTGTCCTCCCGCCAGTCCCTAACCTCTGTAGTTCTACAGATTGCAGCTCGGTTAACATTGATTAAACAACTAATATCCACATATAAATGAATACATCCCAGTTTTGTCTTTCTCGGTTACCTCCCTCCCAATGATTTTTTTCTAGTTTCAGCCATTTAACTGCAAATTTCATGATTTCACTTTTTAAATGACTGAGTAATAGTCCATTATGTAAATTTAACACATTTTCTTTATCCATTCATCCCTTGAGGGACATCTAGGTTATTTCCAATTTCTGGCTATTATGAATAGAGCAACAATGAACATGGTTGAGCAAGCGTCTCTTTGGTAGGATGAAGTGTCCTTTGGGTATATGCCAAAGAACGATATAGGTGAATCTTGAGGTAAATAGATTTCCATCTTCCTGAGAAACTACTACACTGAGTTCCACAGTAGCTGTAAGATGCTTGCATTCTAAACAGCAATGAAGGAGTGTTCCCCTTATTCCCCTTGATCTTCCTCAGGTGTCTTATTGCTCTAGCTCAGACTCTAAGTGTAGTGACATTTCATTTGTATTTTAATAAATAAAGCTTACCTGAAGATCAGAGAGGAAAACAGCCCCCACTGGTCAGCCTTACAGACCAGCCAGCAGTGATACATACCTTTAATCTCGGTGGCCACACTAGTTTGCCATAGAAACTGGGTAGTAATGGTGCATACCTTTAATCCCAAGCCTAGAGAGGAATATAAAATGGGAGGAGACAGCTCTCAGACATAGTCTCATTCTGAGATTCCTGGAGGTAGAATCGCCTTTTCAGACTAAGGTAAAGGTAAGAGCCAGTGGCTGACTGTTTTGCTCTTGTGATCTTCAGATTGAACCCCAATATCGGTCTGTGGATTTTTATTAATTGTGCTACATCCGAGTACTATATTAAATAGGTATGGAGAGAGAGGACAACCTTGTCTTGTTCCTAATTTTAGTGGAATTGCTTTGAGTTTCTCTCCATTTAAGTTAATGTTGGTTATGGGCTTGCTATAAACTGGTTTTATTATGTTGAGGCACCTCCCCTGTGTCCCTAATCTCTCTAGGACTTTTATCAAGAAGGGTGCTGAATTTTGTAAAAGGTCTTTTGATATGATCATACTTTGTTTTTTCTTTTGGGGTGTTTATATGGTGAATTACATTTATCAATTTATATATGCTGGACCATCCCTTCATCTCTTGTGGAACTGAGCAACATTCTTCTTGTTTCTATTTTGTAGACTAATTTGAAGAGTACTGGCATTGAATTAACTTTTCTTTTGAAAGTCTAGTAAAATTCTTCTCTAAAGCCTTCTGGCCCTGGGTTTTTTGGTTAGGAGATTTTAATCGCCACTTCCATCTTACTAGGACTTATATGTTTATTTAATTGTTTGTTTGATTTTGATTTAACTTTGGTGAATGCTATTGATAGGATAAAAGGCTAAATTATTGATTCTACTTTTAAAAAGTAACTCCTAGTTTTAAATGTTTTACATTATATTGAACTTTTGTACATTGTATAAAAATTTTGTATATTGAAATTGATTTTGTTAGAACATACTATACATATATTTCTACTCTTGTTCAAGGTATTATACCTATATAACTCATTTAACAATGCAATGCAAATTTCTTGTACTTGAAAAATTATTATTACCAACTGTTTAGGATGATAAGGAAATGCAGGTTAGTAGTTAATCACCTAGTATAATCAAACTTGTAGTCACATTAGGTATGTTTTTAAGGTAAAAAAAGATATATTTTAGATAGACAAGTCATCTTTAAATACTTCAGAGATCTATAGATTATGTCATTTAAGATGTTTTAGTAACCTACGTTCCTTTTTATGACAACGAGACATGTCTATTCCTGGCAGCACCAATCTACTTTAGAGAAGATAATGGGCATTGAAGAAACTCCACATGGAATTTTTTTCCACAAAAAGTAAACCATGGGGCAAGAAAATGCCTTTGCCTCAACTACTGACAGTATGCCTTCCTAATTGGATAAGCAGGGCACAGAAGAAAGTGACTGCCAAACATTGTCTAGACAAGGAGGGAGCCTTTCAGACTACACTGCTTCACAGAAAATTCTATCAGATATGTTAGGCCTGTAGGCCAAAGATGCATGCCCCAAGGTTAAAGAGGAACTTGGGTGACTGTCCAGGCAGCCTGCTGTTTCTGTCATTACTCACATTTTTTTTTTTTTTGGAAAACACTTGCTCGCACTTCCTGCGTACTCAGTTAATATTATTTTCTTCTTGGATCTTTGAGGTAGTTGAAGACTAGATAGTTATAGTCTTGCTCATGAGACTCAGAAAATAAACTCACTAAAGAAATGTAAAGTATATAATATTGAGAGCTATCAAAAGCTATCAAAAGATAGTTTTGGATGGTAATGCAAGATGTGGTAGAAAGTAAATTAGGTTCAAAACTTTGGACTTACCATGATAGGATACATATGGAAATTTTCTCTGAATTTGTCAAATGCAAATGAACTAGACATTGATGATGTATTTGTTAACTGTATATATTGTATGTAGCTATTGTACTTATTGTATGTAGTTCTGCTTATATTATTTATAGCCTTCTTTTTCATGTTATACAAAAAGGGAAAATGTGGTGTTATATTGCTTGTATTTTGATAAGTAAATCTTGCCTGAAGACCAGAGGCAAAGCTAGAACTACTAGAGGTCAGGTAATGGTGACACACACCTTTAATCCCAGAATTTGGGAGACAGAGGCAGATGGATCTCTGTGAATTCAAGGCTACCCTGGGCTACACAAAAACAATGCAGAAACAAATCCTTGTGGTGATGGTGGCCTACACCTTTAATCCAGTACTAGGGAGTCTTTTATCCCAGCACTAGAGGGAATATAAAATGGGAGGAAAGGTTTGGTCTACTTAGGTTACAATCACCCAGCCTTCTTAGAGGTAAGACTTTTCTAGTGACTAGGCTGCCTTGCTTTTTCCTTTAATCCAGTACTAGGGAGTCTTTTATCCCAGCACTAGAAGGAATATGTCTCTGTGAGTTCATATGAGTTCACATTTTGCTTTTTTCATTTTCAGGCTGAATTCCAATTTCTGTCTCTGGGTTTTTATTATTTGTGCTACATGCTATGTATTGAGGAAATTATCCATATCTTTTAGATTTTCCAATTTGGTGGAGTATAGGTTTTTAAAGTATGTCCTTATGATTTTCTGGATTTCCTTGCTACCTTTTGGTATGTACCTTTTTATAACCAATTTCGTTAATTTGGATGTTCTATCTCTGCTTTTTGATTAATATGGATAAGGTATTATCAATGGTATTAGTTCTTTCAAAAAACCAACTCTTTGTTTCTTTGTAATTTTTTTCTATTTTATTGATTTCAGTCCTGAGTTTGAATGTTTCTTACGGTTTACTTTTTTTTTCTTTTTGTTCTAGGAATTCCAGTTGTGCTGTTAATTTACTTGTATAAGATCTTTCCGATTTTTTATTCAGGCACAGTGCTATCAACTTGCCTATTGAAACTGGCTTCATTGTGTTCCTTAAATTTGAGTATGTTGTGTAGTCATTTTCATTGAATTCTAGAAAGCCTTTCATTTCTCTTTCTTAAATTCTGTTTTGACCTATTTTTTCATTCAGTACTGAGTTGTTCAGTTTCCATGAGTTTGTAAGCTTCCTGTTGTTATTGATATCCAGTTTTAATCTGTGGTAATCAGATAGGATGCTGAGGATTATTTCAATTTTCTTATATTTGTTGAGACTTGCTTTGTGTCCAATTATGTGATCAATTTTGCAGAACATTCCATGAGGTACTGAGAAGAAGGCATATTCTTTTATATTTGGGTGAAATGTTCTGTAAATATCTGTTATGTCCATTTGGTTTACGATGTCTTTTAGCTCCAGTATTTCCCTGTTTAGGTTTTGTCTAATGACCTGTCTATTGGTTAGAATTGGGTATTTAAGTTTCTCCCTATCGGTGTGTGAGGTTCAATGTGTGATTTAACCTGTAGTATTGTTTCCTTGATAAACTTGGTTGCCTTTGTGTTTTGTGCATAGATGGTTAGAATTGCAATGTTTTCTTGTTGGATTTTTTTTTCCTCTGATGAATATGTAGTGCCCTTCCCTATCTCTTCTGATTAGTTTTTGTCTGTTTTGTCATATATTAAAATAGCTATACCAGCTTGCTTCATAGGTCCATTTCATTGGAATATCATTTTCTATTTTTAATTTATTTTTAACTTTGTTTTCCATTCCATTCACAGTTCTGCCCCGACCCTTCTTCAAGCCTTCCCTACCCTCCGCCCAGCACACTCTCCATCTACTCATCCTAATGGGTAAGGCTCCCATGGGAAGTCAACAAAGTCTGGCACATTAAATTGGGGTAGGAGCAAGTCCTTCCTTCCTGCATTAAGGTAAAACATCGCCATCCCCAAACCATAGAGAACAGGCTCCAATAAGCTAGCTTATGCAACAGGGATAGATTTTGGTCCTACTGCCATTTGCTTCATAGATAGTCCAAGTTTCACTACTGTCTCTCACATATGGAGGGCCTAGTTCAATCCCAAGGAGGCTCCACAGCTGCCAGTCTAGAGTTCATGAGTTTCCAGAAGCTTGGTTCAGCTGTCTTTGTAGATTTTTTTCATCATGATCTTGACCCCCCATGCTCATATATTCCCTTTGATTAGATTTCCAGAGCTCGATCTGGTACTTGGTTGTGGATCTCTGCATCTGATTCTGTCAGTTGCTGGATAAAGCTTCTAAGATGATAGGGTATTCACCAATCTGATTACAGGGAAAGGCCAGTTTGGGTTCTCTTTCCACTATTGCTCGGAGTCTTAGCTGGGGTCATCCTTATGGATTCTTGGGAATTTCACATGTACCAGGTTTCTCTCTAACCCTATGGTGATTCTCTCTGTCATGAGCTCTCCTTCATGCTCTCCCACTCCATCCCTCTCCCCCCTCAATCATCTGGTTCCCACAAGATCTCATCTCTCATCCTCCCTTTCTTGCCCTCCTTGCCCCCAATTTACCCAGGGGATCTCATCTAATCCCCTTCCCTGGTTAATCCATGTGTCACTCTTAGAGTTTTCCTTGTTACCTACCCTCTCTGGCGCTGTGGACTGCAGTCTGGTGATCCTTTACTTTACATCTTATATCCACTTATGAGTGAGTACATGCCATGTTTGTCTTTCTGAGTCGGGGTTACCTCATTCAGGATGGTTTTTTTCCTAGTTCCATCCATTTTTCTGCAAATTTCGTTGTTTTCTGCACCTGAGAAATATTCCATTGTGTAAATGTAGGGAGTATCTTTTTCTATCCTTGTAGTTAGGTGTGATGTTTGTCCTTGATGTTAAAGTGTGTTTTTTGGATACAACAGAAGGATGGATCCTGTTTTGCCATTCATTTTTAGTCTGTGTTTTTTCTTGGGGAATTGAAACCATTGGTGTTAATGTTGATGCTGCTGATGGTAGTGATGATAGTGGTGGTGGTGTGGTGGTGTGTGTATTCTCTTTTGATTTGCTGCTGTGGGATTATTTATTCCTTGTGGCATTGAGGGTGTGTGGTTAACCTTTCTAGGTTGAAGTTTTCTTTCTAGTGCTTTCTGTAGGACTGGATTTATAGGTAGATATTGCTTATATTTGGTTTTATCACAGAATGTCTTGTTTAATCCATCTATCGTGATTGAAAATTTTTCTGGGTATAGTATTCTAGCCTGGCATCTGTGGTCTCTTAGAGTCTATAGAACATCTGTCCAGGCCTTTCTAGTTTTTAGGGCCTCCATTAAAAATCAAGTGTTATTCTAATCATTCTCCTTTGAGATGTTACTTGGCCTTTTCCCCTTGCAACTTTTTATATTCTTTCTTTGTTCTTTACATTTATTGTTTTGATTATTATGTGCCTGGGGGATTTCTTTTTGGAACCATTCTATTTTGTGTTCTATATGCTTCTTGTACCTTGATATGCATCCCCTTCCTTAGGTTGGATAAATTTTCTTCTATGATTTTGCTGAAAATATTTTTGCACATTTTATCTTGGTTTCATCTCCTTTCTCTATTTCTCTTATTCTTAGATTTGATCTTTTTATAGTGTTTCAGATTTTCTGGATGTTTTGTTCTAGGATACACACACACACACACACACATGTATATACATATGTATATATGTGTATATAATGTATATATGTAACATTTTCTTTAACTGAGGTATCTATTTCTTCTGTCATGTCTTCAATGTCTGAGATTTTATAATTTATTTCTTATATTCTGTTGGCAAGGCTTGCCTCTGAGGTTCCTGTTTGTATTCCTAAATTTTTCATTTCTAGATTTCCCTCAGCTTGGGTTTTCTTCGTTGATTCTATTTCCACTTTCAGGTCTTGTACTGTTTTATTCATTTCTTTTCACTGTTTGTTTGTATTTTCAAAGATTTCTTTAATGAATTCATTCATTTCCTTTTTAAGGGCCTCTGTCATATTCATAGAGGCTATTTTAATGTTGTTGTTTTGTGCTTTAGCTATGTTGCAATACTTAGGATCTACTCTAGCAGAGGCATATTGTGTAATGGTTTAGATAAAATTCTGTAGTTCTCTGGTTCCCCGAGGGGTGGCAGTGGATCATGAGGGGCAGCCAGGTCCCACAAGGAGCCAAGGCGGGTGAGAGACAGATGGATAGGCACGCCATACGGAGTTTATTTATTGGATATAGTTTATTCAGTAAAAGGGAAACAGATGGGGGAGGGGGGGTGGGGGGGCAGAAGAGGCTGTAGGCTCCTCTTCCAAACAGAGATCACAGGCTGGAAGGAAAGAAGGGAGAGCACAGGTTGGAAAGAAGGAAGATCCCCTTGCTTGGTGGAAGCGGGGGAGTGAGTGGGGTGTGTCTCTTAAAGGGACAAGACACACCATTACATATTGTCCTTGCTGTTATTTAGTTTTTATGCTGGCATCTAGACATCTGGGTTTAGGAAGATTGTAATTCTGGGTGCCGATACCTGGTATTTTCTTGTTGGGTGGGTGTCTTTTTTGGTGGTTTCTGTTGTCCTCTCTGATTCTGAGGAGAGTGTGGTAGCTGTGTGTTGCCTGGTAGGGAATTCTTCTGCTATCTTGATAGGTGTTGCCACTGGGGATTCTGGGTAAAATGTGTTTCTAGATATTGGGAGCTGACATTTAGGAATGAGGGTGGGCTTGCAAGACAGGGGGACTGGGGACTGAGGAACCCATAGGAGGGAGAAAAGCAGGATGTTCCACCAAGAACTTCTTAATCTCCTGGGAATGAGAGCAGAGAGAAAGGAGAGGTCACAATAGGGAGTCTTCTACAGAACCTGGTGCGGGACTGGAGGGTTGGATATGGAGCGGAGGAGAGAGAGTGAAGATCTGAAGCTATCTTATCTGCTTCCCTGACCTGTTTCTCTGGCAGACGTGGCTGGTGGGTTCCTAGAGAATGCTCGCTGAAGTTAGGGGCTGAGAGAACAGGCTGAGTGAGGAGGAAGTTTGGAGGAGATCTGTGTGATCCATTATCTGGAGATGGGGGCAGCGAGGAGGGCGAAGCTCCAGCCAGTGGTCTGCTACGAAGCTGGGGCTGAGACTGCAGGAATCAGGAGAAGCGGAGGTTTGCAGTTAGCCTCTGTGTTTCCCTGTGTGATGGACGTGAATCCCTGCTGGTGTTGGAGGCTAGGATAATGGGATGGTGAAGGGCAGTGAGAAGAGGGTCTATGTGAGCCCTTGGGGATGAGGGTCAGAGAGGAAGGAAAGGCCCCAGAAGGTCATCTGCTACAGAGCTGGGGATGAGACTGGGGGATTGGACTTGGCAGGATGGAGTGAGAGGTGAATGTCTGCAGTTAACCTATCTGCTTCCCCAGGTGGAGTGCAAAATCCTAGAAGAACATTGGCATGCACCCATGTAAGAATGCCACTTAACATATATAAATTAACATTTGTGCATGCTAATCATGTGTGCCTTATAACATGTCCACCATGCAACAAATGTGTGCTATGAAATATGTAAATGCTATAGTCAACACACATGGCATGTAGCATTGATATACACACGGATTAACAAATGCATGCCAGCACACTAACATATAGAAGTTATATATCAGCAAGAGAAGCAACCTTGAAAGTTTAAGAAGGTTTCAGAGGAAATTGTCCCATGCTGCGGGAGTATCTTCCGCTGCATCAGCCAATAGCAGCTGAAATACCAGCCCACTGGGGCGTGGTATATTTCTCTTTTAAAAAGAGCCACAGATCTCGGCTCCGGCCTCTTGGTTCTGGGGATTGGTCCCGGCTCCTGCTCCTGGCTCCTGTTCCAGCGACTAGGCTCCCTTCCTGACGGTTTATGGTGTATGTAAGTTTTACCCCCCCAAAATAAATAACCCCTTAAAACATAACTGGTGTGGGATTGATTCGCCGTTAGTCCCATGAAAATTCCATGTCAAATATAAGCAGTACCCTCCTCATACTTCTTGGACCTTGACTTTTAGGTCCACAGACCCACATGCTGGGTCAGGCATTGTTCTCTAGATGCATGGGAAATGTAGCCTTGCTTCTCACTTAATGTTTTTCAATCTCTTTTCATCCCATCTCTCTCCCTGTCTCCTTTTTTTTTTGTTTTTGTTTTTGTTTTTTGAGGCAGATTTCTCTGTATAACAACCCTAGCTGTCCTGGAACTAGCTCTTGTGCACTTGTAGACCAGGCTGGCCTTGAACTCAGAGAGATTCACCAACCTCTGTCTCCTGAGTACTGCAATTAAAAGCATGCACCACCACCGCTCAGCTTCCATCCCATCACTTCCCAGCAACCCCTGTTGACCTGTATGTGCCTCAGGGTGTCTTCTGAGCCTTCCGAACTTCAGAGATAGCCCCTTGCTAGAGATCAGTGCGACAGGACAGAGCCCTCAAACTCATGTCACTTGTAAGCTGATCAAACCTGCCATTGGGTGAAACATGAAGTAGCATCTTACAGGTCCGAAGGTGACCCTGTCTTCCTGTTGGTCACAGACTCCTCAGTCAACCCACCAGGTTCTGAGCCCTTAATGCAGAGTCAGTTCCTCAAAGCTGCATGCATCAGATCAGAGGTGTGTCAAATCTATTGCACGGCAATCAAAGCTGTCCCTGATTCCATACATGAAACCCGGTCCTACATGTTAGCGTGTGTTTAGCATTTTAGTGGGACATTTTCTCTCTTACCATTTACATGGTGGCAGGAAGAGGGATCATTAGTGAGTGACTAGGGGTGGCTGTATGGGCAGAGAGAGAGGAGAGACTGGAGCTAAGCAAAGTGGAGGCAGAGAGCTCAGAGACTCAGCAGGTCCTCCCCGACCCAGTGGTTGGAGCACCTTGGCTGAGTGTTCTCAGGTAGTTCTGAAAATTATGTGTAAGTCTGAAAACCCAAATGGGAATAAATATGCCTGTTACATGTGTGTGGCTTGGTTTGCACCTACATCCTTCAGCCATACCACAGTGCTGGTTTCTGCTCCTGGTAATTGCTGTTTGACTATGTCCTCTCAACCAGATCCCCAGGTCCTCCAAATTTACTTGTGATCGGTATTTGGGAACAGGTCCCTTGGGAAGAAGTTAGAATGAGATAAGATCAGGAGAGGTGGGTTCCCATGGTGGTGTCAGTGGCTTTGTGGCAAGAGAAAGAAGCCACTGAGCTGGCACGCTTTCTGCAGTTCTGTCATGCCCTCTCCCGCCATGAGGCAGGAAGAAGGCCCTCAGTAGATGCTGGCATCACCTCTCTCTTCCCAGCCTCAAACACTGCAAGGCAAAGACACTTTTTATAATTTGCTGTATATTTGATATTTTATTATAGCAATAGAAAACAGGCTGCCAGATTTGGTGAGATGTGCTGGCTTGCACTCACTGGGAGCTTCCCATGGAATGCTCTCTGTCTGATGTCAAGCACCACACTTGGTATATACTACCTTGACATCAATCACTAGCTACTGCAGTGCGTCGCAGTGCGTCAGGGCTCTGGACAAATCACCCAGTGTCTCTGAACTTACCTGTCTTTGTCTGTAAGACTGGGGCAAAACATCACCTGCTTGAGATGATCCTTGGAAGGGATAAAATTGGAAGCAGTAACAGGTATACAGCATTGAGTCCTAAGCCTGGTGCCACTTGCCACTTGGTAAACCTCAACAGATGCTGGAAAATAGAAGGCGTCTTTCCCTACTTCCTTAATCACAGGGTTCTCCTTCTTTCAGTCCTTCAGCTGAACAGCTCTTCCCGAGGCACATGGGCCAGCAAAAAGGCTGCCCTTGCTTATTACTGGAATTCTTCTTAGCTCCCAGTTCTGTGTGCCTGGAGGATTCAAACAAACACAGACATACACACCTACCTTCTTCTGCATGCATGCGTGACGACAAAGAAAATGAATGAAGGTTAATTTTTTTTGGCCCTTTCTCATGATGATCCATCCATAACGATTTCTACTGGCTATATTTTCTTCTGTGACAGCACCAATTTACTGCGTTCCTGCAAAGCCCATTTTCTCAGCATGATCTAGTTGTGTGGTGGTTTGGGAAGTAATTTACTGATAGTTTGCTTCAGAATTGCTTACAAAGACAAAGGGGTTCTGTTGACACCAAGATGCATTCCTTATGGGCTAGAAAAATAGAATAAAACAATTTAAAAAAGTAAAAGCGTAGTATTATCAACACTTTGAACTCGGGTTGTAAATCACACACCCTGAGTCGAGACTGGCCTCTCCTATTCACTCTGTGTCTTACTCTGGGGAGCAGCAATGGTTTGTTTGCATGGATGAATTGGTGATATGTCCCACTGGGAGCAGGTTTCTGTATTTTATTATAAGCCCCACCCTCAGGATGCTATTGTGTGCTGCTTTTCCAAGTTTGTGCTCCACACTATAGGAGACAACAGCTGAAAGACCCAGAATATGGAGGGTCGTGGAGTCCCTTCTTCCCTGGATGCTGTCTTCAGCCCCAAGTCTCAGGGGTATTTTTATTTTGTTTTGTTTTGTTTTCATTTTTTTCTTGTCCTTGTACCTTCTTTAGCCTGGGGGTATTGATTCCAGCTCCAACTGCCTACCCTTCTCTTCCATTGGAACCAGAGAACTACTATGGGATGCCTTTCACTCCCTGCTCCCTGCTCCCCTGTTCTCTTTCCAGGGAGGGAAGAGCCTCAACCTCACTTCATAATCTGCTGAAAACTGAGTGCTTCAAATTAGACCGGATTTGGGTTTCATCTTGGTCTGAGTCTGCATACATTTGTTATTAGTTTTGCCCAAGGTTTTACACTCACTTTTAAATTAATAATGATTTGAGGATTTTATAATGGGTAAGGTTTATGATCGTTGGTCTAATCCCATAAGCTTAAATCCTAAACCAACATGAATTACGCTCAGGAAGGCCTGAGCAAGCTGCACAGATCTTTGATTTCCTGAGTAGCTGACATGAGGAGGGAGGAGGAAGCAAGAACAGCCATTGTGAGCATCTCTTACTGACTGAGGCATGCTGGTGAACACTAGCTCTAAAGAACGAGGCTTCCAGAACATAGCAGATGACGTTTGCTGATGGTAAGTTTGTTTAAGTCCAACTTAAAACATTAGATTTACACAGGGGTAGCGTGGGAAACAGAACAGAGCTCTGACCAAGTGGACTGTTAAGATTACTAACTTTCTGGATGTTTCATAATTTCTTCTTGAATGCTTTTCTCATCCCTAAGCATCTCTTGAAGACTTACTATGTGTTTGGCAGTCCGCAAGAGGCATCTAAAGTGATTGACTTGTTTGTGTCCCGTACCAAAATACCTGACAAATGCAACTTAGAAAAGGGATGATTCATTTGGCTCCTGCTCTCTGAGGATTTCAGTCCATGTTCATTTGCTCCCATGGATTTGGGCAGGACATCATGTGTGGAGGAGTGAGCCCAGGAGCAGAACTGTTCATTTCACAGTTGGCAGGAGGTAGGGGGTGCATGTGGGAACCACAGTTGTATCCTCCAAAGCTATCTCATCATCAGCTAGGCCCCCACCTCCTACTGGTTCCACAGCATTCAAAGATAGCATCACCAGCACATACAGCATTCAAAACATGAGCCTGTGACAGAATCATCAGATTCAAACCAAAGTACGTCAGTACTGAAGTATGGCGATATCAAAAGTCTCAGCAATAAGATTCAAGATTGTGCTATCTTCTGTCCTTGAGCTGGCGTGTTGGAGCTGGAAAGCAATTGGGTTGCCCAAGTGAGGCTGACTTCATGTGAATAATGTTCTCATCCACTCATGCTGCCCCTAACATCTCAATCTTCCCCCATGTCTGTTCCTGCAAACATATTGTGAGAAGACACACGTTTCCTTCTGAACAAAAGTGCCTGGAAATGATTGTGTCACTGGCCTAGGGAAAGTCAAATTTCAAAGGAGACCAAGTTTCAAACCAATAGCCCAATTCAACCCGTCTCCTTTCTGTTTGTCTTGTTTTACACAGAGCCTTGAGCATATGCTAATTCATACTGCTATTTGTAGCAACTGGGTTCCAAGAACAGAAAGGTACCCTTCTGCTTCTCACGTCCCAGAACTATGCAATCAGGTAGAAGCTCCGTGATCCTCTACATGCAATATTTAAGATCTGAATTGTGTTGCTGTGAACTTACCCAGTGCCTGCAATCAAGGCCAGCACCGATGCCCTTGAGTGGTCTGGAGAGCCAGGGCTGAGAAGATTCCAACCGTGACCATGGTTGTCACTGAGCCCCTTCTGGGTCACTTGACCGAATTAAAGGACTCCTCATCCTTGTCTTCCATCCTGGAGGCTGCTGAGCTCAGCTAAGAGGCCCTGGGATCCTGTAGAGGAGGCTAACAGCCTTCCTGATCTGCTAGGAAGCCCAGGAGAGACACATGTCTAGTTAATAATAGAACTAGCTACTTGACAAGGCTCTTTTAATTTATTAGAGGGACGCTTCAGCTAGCAGGTTAGAACTGAGAGAGAAAGAAAAATGTGAGTAGAGTTTGGGGGATTTGGGTTTTGCTTTTCTTTTTCTTTTTGCTTAGATTCTCACGTCCTGAAAACAACTCCTGTCTACATGTATTTAACTCTTTCAGTCTCTGCTGACTGTGACCAATAAAGGTAAAATTATTCAAATTGCATCCCCCAAACTAACCTCCTTTCCCCCAGTACTGGGGCTTGCAGAATTTGTCCTTGTACAACTGGAAAGAGTCTTGAGGGCAGCCCCAAATGGGCAACACTTGGTTGAACATGCCCTTCCATTAATTCGGAATGAAGTACGTGTAGCAATTTGAGTTTCAAGGACAATCTAAGAAACCTGTCAACTTGAAGTTAGTGTGTGTGTGTGTGTGTGTGTGTGTGTGTGTGTGTGTGTGTGCGTGTGTTTGTGACTAAAGAATCTTTACCAGCTGAATTTTGGGAGCTTGTTTGCCTTGCTTTATGAAGTACTACAATTCCCAAATTGATTAAACAATTCCTTCATTTTGAACGTCCCAAACAGGGTGACATTTGAAAGATCTCCTCAACACCTCCAAGGACAAATGCTCACTCTACTGATTTTCTCTCTTCTTAAGACAACAGGCTGCTTTCTTCCCCTCAGCCTCCCTCCCATTGGCTAGAGGAGCAGAGGTGAGTAGAAATTAGCACAGATGTTTTATGACGCTCAGGCCCTCGCGATGGTACTCCCCAGACTGGCTAATGGCTGCTCCCCTGTGTGTTCCTCTTCTGTCTCCTGTAATTTTTCCTCCCCTTTCCTTTCCAAGTGGAGATCTTTGCCCTTTTCAAGAAACATCATAACACTCAGCGCTTATGCCATGCTTTGCATTTTCAAACCCCAAATGATGGTTAATGAACTTATCCACATAAATCGCGCTCATACTGCGGATCAGCCATTGCCCCATTGCACAGAAGAGAAAGCAGAGGTCCCAGCGGCTTTCTCACATACCCAGAGACAGACAACTCTTATGGAAACCTAACCCATGCCTGTTTTCCACCTTGGCTTTCATACTACCCCGAGTTTGTAGAGAAACGCAGGCCTGTTCAATAGGGTGAAATGTGGGTCCCACTTCCAGTGCTGTCTGTCACCTTGCTGATCACCCATATCAGGACTCATGACTGATTCCTAAGCCATTCCTCTTCCGTGTTTACGTTGGGCCATCAGAAGCACATGCGCTTATCACCGTCATCAGAGTACAGTTGCCTAGGCTATATTTCCTTAGCTTATTTACGGCCATGTCACAAGGAGGCAGAGCCAGCAGCCTTCCCATGGGGGAGCCATAATATGTTTATTGCCTCACCACGGCCCGAGGTTTACCGACAGCTTTTCGATGGCGTGAACTGGATATGTGAGACATGACTGGTTCCTCTGAAGGCCACCTTAGTTTTTACTCAATACCCTAAAGCCTTTCTCCTAATTGAATCTCTCTTGATTTCAGAGTCTTTCTCACAGGCAGATTATGCTTCGTTATTAATCTTTAGCTTTTCGAGTCAGGTTCTTCCTTCCCTTTTGGAAATCAGGTGCCGTCTTTGCCTGCTTGACATCTTTGAAAGCCTCACTCGGCTCTCCATGAGGTCTCAGAAACGGACTTTCTTCACACTAGAATCCAGCAGTTTCTAATGATGATGTCCACAAAATCACATCTTTGCATGTTAGAGGCAAAAGTTATTTGATTGTTTTTTTAAAAATTCACTGGGCTGCTGAGCATTCTGCCCAGGCAGAGTAAAAGGTGCTTTTTTTTTTTTTTTTTTTTTTTTTTTTTTTTTTTTTTTTTTTTTTTTTTTACTGTAGGAACCGTTCTCAGTCCTCCACGATACCAGGCCCTTTGGGGACCATGGCTGAATATATTATCTTGTATAACCTTCCAGGAATGTTCAATTTAGGCGAGCAAACAAATCTTAAATCCATGAAACCTTTAGAAAATAGTAAATGACAATATGATCAAGAGGCAGAGCTGATCATAAAAACCATGTGTATAGAATGCTTCGGCGAGTAAGATGATTAAGTGCGGGAATCTCACGGGCCTCTCCTGCCAGTGTCCTGGGTGGAGCTGGACGCAGTAAAGGGTAGGGCTCCCATGGAGATAGGTCACTTTGGATTCAAACGCAAGCTTTCTGCTGTTGAGCATCCATGTGATTTGGCCAAGTTACTTAACTCCTGTAAGCTGGGCTTAGTTACCAGTCATATAGGAAAGGCAGTCTGTCCAATCATGCCTGTCTCCAGGACTACAAGTTCCAAGAGAAGAGAGTATTGTCTTTTGTTCAGTGACTCCTCACCCAACATTGGCTAGAAGAGAAACAAGCAAACTTGCTGAAGTAATCAACTTCACCAAATTTTCATTAGTGTGCTATGGGCTAACATAATGTATGTACCAAGAGTCTAGCACTGCTCAGCATAGTAAGTGTACCATAGTAACACCATGGACCCTGGCCAATGTACTTCTCTTCTTACAGCTGCATTTAAACATTCTAGATAGGAAAGCCCTGAGTTCTCTCGTTCTTGTAGCAACGGGCTCCCAGCTCTTCTAAAGAGTCGATCAAGCCTGTAGAGAACTGTACACATTCTGCCTTATTTCGCACACTTCCCTATCTTGCTACTTATAGTTTATTTCATGTACACCACTGGGAATTAAACCCCAACACACCCTAGGCAGGTGTTCTTCCATTGTGTGAACCTAAGGGATGTCACTTGTGAACTCCTTGATAACTGACTTTCAGGGTTCTAAGGAAAAAATGGCCTCGGATCTTCTGTAGAATTTGACTCCCTGGCAGGGGTGAAGCATTTGTCTGTGTATTTAAATTATTTGGGATCCAAGCATGACATTCGGAGAAATCAATTCTTTGTTTTCCTACTTTCTCTTCAAACAACTTGCAACTAAACACTCCCACCTAACACCGGGTGTCTAAAGCACTGAGTGCTTACGACTGGATTCAGACACTAAGGGGAGTGCAGGATGCCCCTGTTTTTACTAAGATGATTGATTTGTAGTTTATTCTTTTTCTCTCCTCCCTTCCTCTTCCTCTTCCTTGTTTCCCTTCTGCTTTCCTTTCTTTCTTTTGCCTTTTGTCTTCCTTTTGTCAAGGGGAAAATGTACAAGATTGCTTTAAGGGCCACTGGTTGTAAATACCACCTTCCAGTCTGGGAAAAAGAAATTAACAGCTGACAGCAGAAGAAACAGAATTTGTCTGGTGTTCCTTAGTTCTTCTCTCCCGTACCTGTAATTTCACATGTCACCTCTGATTCTTGATTTGTTTTCTTTCATGTGTTTTATATGTGATGTGCTTATGCCCTTCAAACTTTTCAGACTGTGAGAGACATGAAATACACTTCATACCCTCAGCTTGGTAGACACACACACACACACATACACACACACACACACACATTTACATGTAACAAACAAAAGCAAGGTTAAATAATGTTTAATCTCACTGTGGAGGGTGCACTCTGACATTTTATATATTATTCTGTCTTTTCTATTTCATCCTATCCATTCATTTTCATTAAAAAAAACCCACTGGGTCATAGCCCACTAGATTTATTTCATAACTAATTAATGTAGCATAATTGGTAATTTGAGAAACTTTCTAAAAAATAATTATTAACTCCTGAATTAGTCCCGTCACTTAGTGGCCTTTTATTCCTACCTTATCCTAGCATATTCTTGATTGGATTTCCCCTTGAAACCTAAATGATGAGACTGCTAAAATGAACTGAAGACTGTGAATATGTTTGAAATGGTTCCATGGAAACAATTGCATTAAATTGCATTAAAAGTAAAAAAAAAAAAATAAAAAATTCTACATTTCATTCAATGCTTTAGAAATTTTGTTATTCAAGTCTGTTAGAATCTACATCATCATTGGAATGGAACTCCTCATAGGCCCATGGTTTCTCTGCTCTCCATTAGAAGTGAGTTCAGAGCAGTCATTCAGAAAGACTCTGCACAACAGAACATAGGAGCAGTTCATAGGACCAGACGAAGAGGACTGCCTATATATATATATAGGCTTTTTCTTTTGGGCTGCTAGCCAGCTCCCAAATCACAACACAGAGACTTACTAATTTTGAATGCTTGACCTTATGCTTGTTTCTGCTAGTTTTCTTTCTTTAAACTTAAATTAGCCTGTTTGTCTTTGTCTACATTTTGTATTGGGGATTCTTTTCTTTCTTTCCTTCCTTCCTTCCTTCCTTCCTTCCTTCCTTCCTTCCTTCCTTTCTTTCTTTCTTTCTTTCTTTCTTTCTTTCTTTCGTCTGTATATCTTGATTTCATACTGTCTCTGTATCTGGATGACTGGCAGTTGCCCCAGGTGAGTCCCTCTCTTTCTCCTCATTCTCTTCTTCTCTCTTCTTCTCTCTCTCCAGCCTAGATTCCTCCTCCTCTTTATTCTCTCTGCCTGCGAGACCCTCCTAACCCTCTCCTGCCTAACTATTGGCTATTCAATTTTTTTATTAGACCAATCAGGTTCCTTAGACAGGCAAGGTGAAACAGCAATACATCTTTACATAATTAAATAAATGAGGCAGGAACAAATATAACACATCTTTCCATGGTTGAAGTAATATTCCATTGCAATGGGTCCGATATCAGACCAGTTCTTAAGGGAGACATCTTCTCGTTAATTCACAAAGCAACTTGAGTTTGAAAATTAGAACATGCAGTCAAGGAATTTTATCACAGTTCTGACCTTGATTTAACATCAACCATGTGCCAGCCTCCTCTGCTTCCCACTGCAGTGCAGGGGTAGGTAGCCTCTGCTTCGACTGGAAATAGACTTATGGAGAAGGCTAGGGATGGATCTGTGTCATCCTTTTACATATAGTGATAACAAACTGTCAGTCATGAAAAAAAAGCACATTTATCAAAACAGCGACACAGGAGGCAACCAACACTGTGATGCCATGGACCTTGACCAATGTTGCTGCGGGAGTACCTTCCGCTCCATCAACCAATAGCCGCTGAAATACCAGCCCACTGGGGTGTGGTATATTTCTCTCTTAAAAAGAGCCGCAAGTCTCAGCTCGGCCTCTCTTGGTTTCGGCGCTTGATTCCGGCTCCTGCTCCAGCGACTAGGCTCCTTTCCTGATGGTTTGTGTGTATGTAAGTTTTACCCCCCAAAATAAATACCCCTTTAAAACCTAACTGGTGTGGGATTGATTCGCCATTATCTGGCGCCCGAACGTGGGTCTTTCACCCCTCATGGTGCGGGCTGAGCAGCCGCACACAGCACCTGGGGTCTGTTGGTGGCCCCACGACCTTTACCCTGACTAGCCAGCTCCTAGCTTAAGTGCAAACTGTATTTGTGCGGCTGCTGAAATAGTAGGTGGCTACCTACAGCTTCCTTAGGCGTTCCGTAAAGCCTGCACTGGATCCCAGCTCCACTCAATAGAATTAGGCCGGGGAACTTCTTTCCAGAGTTGCACACCACTGACGACTAGCCCCCTCTGAACCTTGGGCAGATAGGGGAGGGGACTTCCCGGCTTCTGCAAATGCCGCGGAACTTGGGCATGCAGCAGCTCTACGTGCCCCCCCCCCCCCCCCGGGCAGTGTATTCCCTGCTGCCCCGGCTGAGTTTGGCCTGCGCTGCTAGCCTAAATTTAACCTCTGTATTTGAGTGTATATATTTTAGAGTTTACTTCCTGGATTGACCCCATTGCCACGTGGATTCAGGTGCGCCCTCGCCACCTACTGGCAGGCAATGGTCATTACGGGTAAGATTTTTCTTTTCATTTGAGAATAAATAAATACATACATACATACATACATATAAGTACGATTTCTGTTGATTGAAAATGTCAGAAAATATTACTATCCAAAAGTTCAATGGCTTTTTTAACTGTGCTATGGAGGATATTCTGAAGGATGTCTCTGATATTCCTCTTACTTGGTTATTTCTGGGATCTGTCGCTTTTCTGGTGTTTGGCTATTTTATAAGGATGTTGCAGTCCTTCCAGATTGAATCCACAATGCTGAGGGCAGAGATTAAAACCTTAAGGACAATTCAGACTGACACCAACCTCCTCAAAAAAGAGTTTGGAGTTTTCAAGGAGGAGACTAGATCAGAGTTTGGAGTTCTCAAGGAGGAGACTAGATCTTTGTTTGATATGACTCAGTCGACTGACCAAAATATTCAAAAGATACAGTCTGATATTACTCATTTAGAAGGGAGCTTCACTGCTCTGGAGGAGGGAACAACCAAAACGACTCATAGCCTCCAGTCCATGACTGCAAGTGCTGAAACATTAGCTGAGAGGATTAAAACCATTGAGTGTGAAAATTGGACTTTATCAAAAGGGTATGATAGATTAATTGACAGGATTTCCATACAATAAGGCACAGTAAATGCCATGAGGATTATGTCCAAGGAGGATATGGTATCTCTAACGGACAAACTCCATGCCTTAGAATTATCAATGAAGGCAATTGTGTCCAAGGAGGAAATGGTGTCTCTGACGGACAAGCTCCATGCCTTAGAATCGTTAATGAAGGCTTTGGAGCATAATACTGGACAGGACATTCAGGACTTACAGAAGGCAATGGTGAGCAGATTTAATAAGATTGAGGAAATCATAGACTCTGATGAACAGGAGCAAAAGGTAGAAAGGCATCATTTACCTCCGAAAACTCTCAGTTTATACAGAGTTATACCTGCCTTTCCAGTAATAACATCAGAAAAGATAACTGGCTCCAAAAACCCTAAGGTCATTAAAGAACATACATGGGAGCCTATACGTATGAGTGATCTGAAAGAATTTAAACAAGCAATTGTGAATTACGGACTACATTCATCCTTTGTTAGAGAGATGTTAAAATCCTGGGCTCTGAGCAGCAGGGCAACCTCTCATGATTGGAATCAATTAACGTCAGCTGTCCTCGAGAACGGACC
The DNA here is from genome assembly GCF_982192425.1 of Myodes glareolus. Lineage (NCBI taxonomy): Eukaryota > Metazoa > Chordata > Mammalia > Rodentia > Cricetidae > Myodes > Myodes glareolus. Next base: position 95,961,123 of record NC_142029.1, read on the forward strand.
TTTATGGCATTTCAAATGCCTATTCAAACAAGAGGCCAGACTTTTACAACAACAAGAATCAGCGAAAGGAATTGAGGTTTCTCTAGATCAAATTCTAGGGGAAGGACCTTAATCTGATCCTCAGGAACAAGCTCTTTATGATGAAAACATTTTATCCATATGTGCCATATCAGCTCTAAGGGCCTGGGTCAGGGTTCAAGACTCAGATCAGAGAGTAGAATCGTATATCAGGGTCAAACAGGGTCAGAGAGAACCCTTTAGTGACTTTTTACAAAGACTAACTAAGGCTGTACAAATAGGGATACCTGATCCAGAAGCAAGAAATATAGTAATTGAGTCTTTGGCTTATGAGAATGCCAAATTGAATGCAAAAGGATCCTGGGGCCTTTAAAGATCAGATCAGTGCCTTTGGATGAATGGGTATTACATACAATGAATGTTGATACATTTGATTATGGCAATGAAACATGGGTGCAAGAAGCAATTTCCAAAGGTAAAAGGAAACATCAGATTACAAAATGCTTTCATTGTGGAAAAATGGGACACATGAAAAGGGACTGTAGACGATGGAATTCCAGGAATAATGCTTCTTATAGGAATAACAGGAATAGGAGGACTCAGCCTTCAGGTTTATGTAGGAGATGTGGAAAGGGCAGGCATTGGACAAATGAGTGTAGGTCAACAAGAGATAAAAAGGGCAACCCGTTGCCATTGGGAAACCCAATGAGGGGCCTCTCGCAGGCCCCCATGGCGAATGTGGTCCAGTCATTTCCAGTCACTGCAGAGAACATGCCTCTTCAGGGAAATTAGGATGCCACATGCCTGCTGTTAAAAGCAATAACGGCCTGAAGGATGAATTAAATGTGGTGAATGAATCAAGAAATCTAAGAGGACAAAGTAAACGTATATTCTGGCAGACTTCTATAAATGAACAAAGACCACAGCTAAGAGTGTGTGTAAATGGCAAATTTATTACTGGCTTACTGGACACAGGTGCGGATGTAAGTATCATTACTCCAGAATCTTGGCATCCGCATTGGCCTCTTCAGGAGGTAAATATTCAGTTCCTAGGAATTGGAACCCTATCTCGAGTAAGAGAAAGCACGAGATGGGTCAATTGTATAGGTCCAGACAGACAAATAGGAAAACTAAGGCCATATGTAGCCAATATTGCAGTGAGTTTATGGGGCCGTGACCTATTGCAGCAATTGAATAGCCAAATTAACATTCCTGCTGCTTCCAGAACCTATATTTCTGAGGAAAATATTATAAGATATTACAGATGGTGGAAACCAGCCATTAGAGCTATACAAGAATACAACACAATTGATGGCCCTTCAGAGGTACCAACAGCCATGCCTCTACAATGGTTGACTGAGAAACCAATATGGACTAAACAATGGCCTTTAACTGAGGAAAAGTTACAGGCTTCAGAACAGCTGGTACAAGAGCAATTAGATGCTGGACATATAGAAGAATCTACCGGCCCTTGGAATTCTCCTGTATTTGTTGTTAAGAAAAGAATCTGGTAAATGGAGAATGGTGACAGATCTTAGAGCTATCAACAAGGTTATTCAACCTATAGGCCTTCTGCAATCTGGAATTCCTCTGCCCTCCCTGTTACCAAAGGGATGGCCTCTTATAGTTATTGATCTGAAAGATTGTTTCTTCACTATACCATTACAAGAAAAAGATAGAGAAAAGTTTGCCTTCACAGTGCCTACTTATAATAACTCTCAGCCTGCAAGGAGGTACCAGTGGACCGTCCTCCCACAGGAAATGTTAAACTCTCTCACCCTGTGCCAATATTTTGTAAGCCAACCATTGAAAATTATACGCAAACAATTTCCTAAGTCCATAATATACCACTATATGGATGATATCTTGATATCTGATCAAAACAAAGATACCTTAGAAAGGCTGTTTGAAGAAGTAAAAATAGTATTAACTAAACGAGGATTGAAAATTGCTCCTGAAAAAATTCAGAGAGGAGATTCTGCTAATTATTTAGGTTATAAAATAGGCTTACAAAGAATTAAGACTCAAAAGACACAAATCAGGAGAGACCGGTTACGAACTCTTAATGACTTTCAAAGATTATTAGGAGACATTTCCAGCCTATGACCGGTTGTTGGGATAACACCTGATCTAATAATTCATTTAAACAAGACCTTGGATGGTGATAAAGACTTAAACAGTCCCAGAGAATTAACAGCCGAAGCAGAAAAAGAACTGACAATGGTTGAATAAAAATTACAGGAGGCTCATGTGGACAGGGTAAATCCAAAGCTTAGTTGTATTCTTGTCATATTGCTTTCCAGAATTTCTCCTACAGGAATCTTGATGCAAAGAGATGATATTATCTTGAAATGAATCTTTTTGCCACACAAACCAAGTAAAAAATTAAAAACCTATGTGGAAAAAGTTTTTGAATTGATTATAAAAGGAAAATTGAGACTTCGTCAATTAGCAGGTATAGACCCAGCAGAAATTATAGTGACTTTCACTGCTGATGAGATAAAAAAGTTATGGGAAGACAATGAACCATGGCAAAGAGCTTGTGCTAATTTTTTGGAAGAAATCAATAACAATTACCCAAAAAGCAAGAGACTTAACTTTATAAAGAGAACTTCTTGGATCCTTCCTCGAATTGTCCATGATGCTCCAATAACCGGAGCCTGTACATTTTATACTGATGCTAATAAATCAGGGAAAGCAGGTTACAAATCAGAAGAATTGAGTAAAGTGGAACAAAGTCCTTATGATTCTGTCCAGAAGGCAGAATTATATGCCATTTTTAGGTGCTTAGGGATTTTAAAGAACTTCTTAATATTATTACTGACTCACAATATGCAGAAAGAGTTATTTTGCATATTGAAACTGCTGAATTTATACCTGATGATACAGAACTGACCTCATTGTTTATCCAGGTACAAGACATGATCAGGAACAGGCTCTACCCTATGTATATAACACACATCCGATCCCATACAGGTCTGCCATGTCTCTAGCACAAGGTAATGCAGATATTGATCAATTATTGATTGGTAGTGTGCTGCAGGCATCTGAATTTCATAAAAAACATCATGTCAATAGCAAAGGCTTGAAAAAAGAATTTTCTATTACATGGCAACAAGCTAAGGAGATTGTAAAGAAATGCCCTACTTGCTCTTTTTATAACCAAACACCATTGCCTGCAGGGACTAATCCAAAGGGTATTAAAAGGAATGAAATTTGGCAGATGGATGTGTTCCACTTTTCAGAATTTGACAAATTAATATATGTACATCACACCATTGACACTTATTCAGGCTTTCAGTGGGCAACTGCTTTAAGCTCAGAAAAAGCTGACTCAGTAATCACACATTTATTAGAAGTTATGGTCATTATGGGTATACCTGCACAAATAAAAACAGATAATGGTCCAGCTTATATCTCTAGGAAAATGAAACAGTTTTTTGCTTATTATAAAATTAAGCATGTTACAGTTATACCATACAATCCTACAGGTTAAGCAGTCACAGAAAGATCAACTCGAACTATAAAGGATATGTTAATTAAACAGAAAGGGGTGGAAAATGCCCCCAGAAATAGATTACATAATGCCTTATTAACCTTGAATTTTCTTAATGCTAATGAGAATGGAACAACAGCGGCAGAAAGACATTGGATAATGGAAAAGTCTGCTGAACTAAATCAACCGGTTTATATCAAGGATGTGCTGACCTCTCAATGGAAGTCAGGAGATGTGCTATGTTGGGGAAGGGGTTTTGTTCTTGTTTCCACAGGAGAAGAAAAATTGTGGATACCATCAAAATTAGTAAAGGTTAGATTTGAAGAGAAGAAACCTCTTGGAAAGGAGAAATGACAGCATCTACAATGATGATGACCATACAGGTAGTAAGAAAAACATAGAATGGGGGCAGGGTTCTGTTCTTGTCTCCACAGGAAAACACTCGTCTTTGAAAAATTCAAGGGACCCTGGATGTTTGAATACTGACAGATGGAAAAATACTGACAGATTGGTCCAACTACCCAATATGGACTACCAAGAAAACTGAATAGGTTCTGTGAGTATGAAGCTCTGGAATATACTAAATCATATTTCTGAATTTATAGAGCTGGTTTTGGAGTTGGACTCTTGGTTTGGTCCCTCTCTAATTCCAAGCCTGTTGTTAAGAGAAAAACCCAGAGTTTCTGGAGTTTCTGTCTTATGTCAAGAGTCATGATATGAGACAGAAAGAAATATGAGTTTAGAAAATCTCTTTGCTTTTCTTCATATCTATCATACTTTTCATTGAATATGTCTATCATACCTTTCACTGAATATATGTTTGTATATGTCTATATAATTAATGTTTAAGTTTTCCACAATGAACAATGAGTTTTTCCTGCACTGACATTTGAAGTTTCCAGGAAGAAGATGGGACCCCCATAACAACAACTCCACTCGGTTGATATGACATCATGATACTAATAGTGCTACAAGTCCTGTTTCGGGTATCAGCTGCACAGATGATTCCTACTTGGTTAGCCGAAATGGTGCACATTTTGTACAACATTCTGGCAAGACCTCCACAAAATACTCAGAGACTGTTCGCAATTTTAAAAGACATTGATCTTGAAATTTAACCATCATTTTACTTTCACAGGATCCTCCAGAAAGAACCTCACCCCCATGACAGCTGGAAGTAATTCTGGAGGACGATGTCCCCTCTCTCAGCAAAGTTTGTCCTCAGGTTTAGGAACAATATTTAAGGATTGATTATAATTAGTATACGGTTGAGAGTTGGGAAAGGAATTTTATAAGCTCAGGGATCTTTTTGAAAAAAAAAAGGGGGGATAATTGGATAGATAATAATGGCATTTGTGAGTTATTGTTTATAGATAATTACATCAGCATAGATTTTTGTATATGGATACAAAGTTAAATTATATTGAATATTGTATGTATGCATGCTTCTACCTGTTTAAAACATTTTTTATGTATTGATATATATTGTATTGATATATGTATACCGTATTGCAGTGTACATTTCTACCTCTGATTAAGATACTTATATATTGTTTAGGTATTGATATTTATTGTTTACATTTGGAGGTCATTGTCCTCACTTATTGCATAGTTGTTTATTCTCTTAGTCTTTAAGTTAGATATGTGTTAAGAATTGTAGATCAATAGTCATCTATGTCTGTCATATTTATGGTTAGACCAATCAGGTTCTTTAGATACATAGAGATTATATTCTGTATAAATAGTCTTCAACCTCTTCGAAGAGCTGTAGAAAATGGCATTTAATTTAATCTTAGAGTTCTGTATAGTGAGACACAATCACTCCTGGCAACACCGACCTATTCCCAAGAGATTGTTGAGCACCAAAGACACTCCACTTGGAGCCTGTCTTCTTGACAAAACCGGCCTCTAGGCAAGGAACTGCCCATACCTCAACTACTGACAAATATACGGTATCCGGAAATGGATAAGCAGAACTGTCCAATCTTACTAAGACAGGGTAAGACGGTTTTGAAAAATCTCTTGTCTGTTAAAATCCAGAAATGGATAAAATCCGGAAATGGATAGACAGAACTGTTAAATCTTGCCAAGACAGGGTAAGATGGTTTTGAAAAATCTCTTGCCTGTTAAAAATAATCTGTCAGTTATTCTAGGCCTTAGTCAAAGTTGGTTGCTCCAACACTGCAAACAGGTCTTTGATGATTGCCCAGGTAGCCAGTTGTCTCTGTGATTTGTTGCATGTTTTGAAAGTTCTTTAATTGCACTTCCTAATTACTCAGGTAACACTATTTCCCTTCTCAGATCTTCTATGGGGTTGAAGACTAGATAAATGTAGCTACTTTCCTCTCATGACTTGGCCAAGTTATTTATTATACAAGACTTAAGCTAGTTAGAATAGGATATTTGTACTTATTGTATATAATTTTGTAGGTTTGTACTTAATGTATATAATTTCATAGTAGGCTTAGAACTCTCTTACTTAAACAGAAGGGGGAGATGCTGCGGGAGTACCTTCCGCTCCTTCAGTCAATAGTCGCTGAAGTACGAGCCCACAATGCTGCAGAGCACCTCCCGCTCCTTCAGCCAATAGCCGCTGAAATACCAGCCCACTGGGGCATGGTATATTTCTCTCTTAAAAAGAGCCGCAAGTCTCAGCTCGGCCTCTCTTGGTTTCGACGCTTGATTCCGGCTCCTGCTCCTGTGACTAGGCTCCTTTCCTGACAGTTTGTGTGTATGTAAGTTTTACCCCCCAAAATAAATACCTCTTTAAAACCTAACTGGTGTGGGATTGATTCGCCATTACAATGTGCTCCTCTTAAACTCTAGTAAGAACACTCTGGGCCAAAACTATAGCCAAATTTGGCCTAACACTTTTTTCCCCCTCTCCTTGTAAAAGAAACTTTAATTTATTCTTTGGTAATTTCATACATGAATACACTGTTTTAAAATCACATCCACCCCTACTTTCCTTTCCAGTCCCACACCCATACACTTTCCCTTCCCAACTTCTCCTCCTTCTCTCTTCATAGCATATTGAGATCAACTAGTACTGCCCATATTCATATGGGCTTGTGTACCATCCACTAGAACATGGACAGCCTACCATGGATGGGCTGAAGAAAACTGACTCCCCATTCACCAGCAGTCAGCTGCTGCAGCTACAGCAGGGCATCTCAGGGCCTAAGTTAGGTGACCAGGCTGATCTTATGAAGGTGCTGGGCAGGCAACCAAAGCCTCTGTGAGTTCATGAGTACAATGGCCCCATCCTATCCAGAACACATTACTTAACAGAGATCTCCCTCTACCTTTGGATCTTATAATCTGTCTACACCCTCTTTCATGATGTGCCCCAAGCATGGGTGGCAGGGAGAGAAGTGATAACAATGTTCCATTTAGGTCCTAGCATCACACAGTCACTTATTCTATGGACTTTGACCATTGTGAATCTCTGTATTAACTGTCAGCTGTCCGATGGAAGACGAGACCAGCTCTTTTCTTTGAGCAATGACCCGCATCTGGTCAGTAGAAAACAATGCTCACTTTTACAAGCTGAGAGTGCACATGCCTAGGGTGAAAATAAATTTAACCTTTTCCTGTACGTCAGGGTCCTGCCTGTTCCCGCTCAAATAATCACCATCAAGAAAGTTCACTAGTTCTAGGGAGGAAGGAAGCGCCCCTCCTCTCACCCTTCAGCAAGGGCTGGGTCTGAAAGCATAGGGTCAATAACTCATCCTATGTTTTCTTGACCCTTTATACCTTAAAAGAGCAGATGTTTAAGAGCTCTGAGGGCGCACACCTTTAATCCCTGTACTAGGGAGGCAGAGGCGGGCAGATTTCTGTGAGTTCGAGGCCAGCCAGATCTATAGATCAAATTCCAGGACTGACTCCATAGCTACTGAGAAATTCTGTCTTGAAAAACCAAAGTACGTAAATAAATAATTTTTTTTTAAAAAAAAAAGAAAAGCGCTCTGTGGAGGCTTCGTTAACTCCTTGATAATCTCCGCTGTTTATTTTAAAAACCTCTACTTGCTGTATCCGGGCATGTCTGCTAAAATTTCAAGTTTTAATTCTTTTCTAATTCATAAAAAATCCTTAAAGAAAATGTAACAGAATCATTAGTATTATTTATTATATTGCTTCTCTGTTTAAATCCATCTCAAATTGAATAGAAATTACATTGGTGTGACTAAATTATGTCCTGTTTTTGAAACCGTTTTATTTATTTATTTTTTTTACTTTACAAAACTCACATAAGCCATTTTTTTCAGAATAATTCTTTTATATTTAGGGTTCCTTGTTAAAACAACAGCCAAACAAAATCTGTAGTCCCCTCTCTTCGGTCTTCGCAGATGAAATCCGAGAGAGAGACTTCTTAGCCTTCTGTTCACTTAACACAGCAGGACTTGTGGAACTCAGGAAGTTCAAGGCAAAACTCTCACCTCTAAGTCAGAAATCAGACATGCTCCTGGGAAGTCAAACTATGGAGTTTGAGGAGGGGGAGAGAGGTATCTGGTCTGACCATTTCAAGCTGAAGCGCTGAGGTCTGGGAGTCTTACACTTGATGACTGTGTCCCCTGGATTGGAGGCTAGAAACCCAAGGTCAAAGAGTCTGCTTGCAGCCTTGATGTCTTCGGAGGCTTGCTTCTTGGTTCACATATTGCTGGCCATCTTTTCAGTGTGGCCTCACACGACAAGAAGTAGTGACAGAGCTTTCTGAAATCTCTTTTATAAGGGGCGCTAAACCCAGTTATTTATAAGGGCTTTGCCTTCGCGGCCTAACAACTGATCAAGGGCCTACTTTCCAAAACCATTCCATTAGAGGATAGGATTTCAATATATTAGAGAGGCCCAAATATTCAGTCCATAACTACAAATGATTTATGCCATAAACAAACAGGACTTAAGCCAGGAAAATAGGGAGGCCACCCTGGTCCATTTCAGGCTGGAAAGGATGGAATTACAGAGGCCTTGAAGAGGCGCTCAGAGGACCAGAGTTCACCTGTGATCACAGTGCTGTCCATGTGCCTAAACCGAGGGTGAAGTTCTCCAGGGTAGGGAGGTACACAGCCCACAGGTGCCAATTCCTCTGTTCCTGCTGGCCCCTCCTTCCCAAACTTGACAGCCACCGAGGAAAAGACAAATGTTACCTGGCTTTCATCCAGCAGTTACAGTGCCGATATTTCCCCACTTTTGGATCTCTTATGTCAATCAGAATATTTTTATTATTAAACACCACTCCCTGAATTTTGCTTGGGGCCCAGGGTTTAGGTAGGCATTATCCAAAAACATTTATAGACTGAAAAGTGTAAGCTGAGGGAGAAATAGCTATTTAAAAGAATAAACGACTTCGTCTACTCCTGCGTTATAAGGGAGTCCGGGCTTTGTCAGGGAAAATGGCTCTTCTGTTTAAAAAACTAATTAATAGGCCTCTGGGTTAGGCTCTTGCCCTAGATTGTAGTAGAGGATTAAGACAAAAGATAATGAAATCTATCTGTCCACTAAGGTACAAGCATCCACTGTGTTGTCTTAAAGGAGTACCATCCAAGCTGGAGTTCAGATTTGCCTTTCTTGCATCCTTGTTGGTTTCTCAGAAAACAGCCTGTGGTTCCTTAGTACTCAGGACTCAGAGAGTTTCTAGATTCCTCTCTTCCTTATACACAGACCACTCTGCCCTTTATTGCCAGCCTTCTTCACCTCTCTCCTGGATTCTACGTTTCAACAGGTTTGTTTTTCCACCAATGAATGAGGCTCCCAGGGCCACAGTCTAAGGGATCCAGTGTGACCTCCTGCCTGTGTCTCTGCATTCCCCACACAGCTATTGCCTTACCTCTGAGGCCTTAGAGGAAGGAGGGGATGCTTGAGAATAGGGCTCACCTGTGTTTGCCCATGTGATTATAAGGAGAAAAAAAAAACTAAACCCGGGGTGTGCTAACTCTCATCTGGAGGCTTCTTGCAATTACTACAAAGGAAGGGAGTCTGCATCCTGAAACCTGGGTAGACAAGAAAGAGGAGGCACTTTGTCAGTAGAGGATGAGACCCAAACCACATAGTTTCCGGGCAGTATCCCAAGCCAGGAGAGAACTTGTGCTTGGAGAGAGGCCATGGTTGTGTCTGGTATTGTATACGATGCTGTTTCTCTTGTATACTAAAATTTTCCTCTCTTGTCTCCAAATCTTTATAAAGCTCTGCTAAATCCCACTCCAGATATCCATTAATGCTTGAGGAAGAGGCTGTTGGGATGAAGAAGGGCAGAGCAGAGCAGCAGCCAGCAGTGGAGAGAAAGCAAAATGAGAGATGGAGGCATTTGGGGACTGTATTGCACTCCCAAAGAAAGAAGGGACCACCTTGGAGGAACAGGAGGTGTGGGGGTACTGAGATGACAAGGAATGATGGTGATGCTGAGCCACGGGAGATAAGGTATCTATCTCCAGGAACACAGAGATGCCTTTTAGGTTCAGAAGTCAGCAAGGCACACGTCAGGCTCCTATGTGAGAAGGGGAGCATGTTCATTATCCTCAGCTCACCCCCTTCACCCCAAGGCTGTCCCCGTCTGATTTGCTCCAGTCAGCAGCAAAGATAGCATCCTCTAATGACCTGCACAGAAACTGTCCAAGGCAGCACTTTTCCACGAGGCCGGTCCTCTCTTCTTCCTTCGCTCCCCTCTCCCTCCTTCCCTCCTCTTCGTGTGACTGATTCATTGATTCTGTCGACACCTCCCAGACAATCACTCTTAAGTCCCAGTTTTCACCTAGCTCAATTTTCCTCTTCCTGGTTAACCATTCCTTAACTGCTCCAAGAAAGTTGCTTTCAGTCACTTTCGGCCTTTCTTCCTGGTCTCCCCTTCCTCCATTTTCCCCCTGCCTGCCTGTTTCTTCTCTTTCCTCATTGTGCGAAGGGAACAATAAAAACTGGCTTTAATTATTGGGGCTAAGTACAAGTAGTGCAGGCTGTCCATCTGCCCTCAGCACAAGGCAAGCGGTAAGTTCTGAAGTGAAATGAAACACGCTCAAGAGCCCAAGCCATCAGCTTCAACAGCCCTTGAGGTAACCCAGAGCCTTTCCCGAGAGCGCCGCATCCGCATCGTCTCCATTTACCTCCTCATCCTTGTCCAATTAATCTCTCCCTTAAGAATAAACGTCCGCGCAATAAAAAAGAGACATTTCATCTTATTGTCCTTCTGTTTGGTTTAATTATGGATATCTGGCTGTTATTGTTTTCGAGCAACTATATAATACTGGAACTGCATTTGGCTGCGATGAGCCTTGGCGGGTGAGCTCCAGCTCTATTTATAACATCGTTTCTATGGGAAAGTTTATTCCAGGTCCCCAGTAATGTGCTTACAAATGAACTTTTTGATTATAACTTGGAACAAAGCGTGTACACTGGGGAGAGCTTGATCGTCATCACGGCTCATGATGGCTGTGTTAGTCCGTGGTTCGGTTAGCTCATGTGCTTCCCTTGAACGTTCTCCTACCTGTTTTAAGGAAATGCCCCAGGGTGAATGGATGAAATATAGAGCCATGTACAGAGCTCCATGCTTTGTGCGAGGGCTCTTTGTGTGTTGGCACTAGGACCCTGCTCCTATGTGAAGGGTGAGTTCCATGCAAATATTTATTGTTGATGAAGCAAAAAGCCATGTAAGAAATTCAGAAGGCCATTTCCTTCCTTGCTGGCACTGGAAGTATCTTATGCTAGCAAATACCCGAATTCTCAGCCTTCTTTGGGTCACAGTGAGATCCTCAATTAGCTCCTCCGACCCTTCACAGTCTTGAAAGTTTAAAAAAGTGAAAGCATTTTGAAGGGTAAATGCAATAAGAACGGCACACGCACATCCCTTTCATTTAGCAATCCCTGTTACTTAGTCGGTTGCACTGGAGATGGCCAGTGGAGGGCATTTTCCTAACCTAACAGGAGTTTGCTTCACGAACTGGAGACTTTAATCTTCCAAGCACTTACCTCCAGTGATGATCATCTGGGGAAAGAGAAGTTGCCAGGGCAATGCCGCCCTAGCCCCTCGCTTCTAGAACGAGTCCCCTGTGGAGAGTCATTTCCACTTAGGAAGAAATGTGATCACCCCATGCTTACTGTGGTGTTTGGGGTGATTTGAATTGCAATGTGGTGTATCCAATCTACAGGGCAAAGGAAACCGAACCGGCATCATTAAAGCCTGAAGAGTTGAAATAAGTGGTGTGGGCTGAGCTTCCATGGTGACGGCAGAGTCCTCTACTTATAGCAGAGTACAGGAAGCCCTATGAAAAATTGGTCGGGCAAACCAGTTCTTTGTGTGGACATGAGGCGCATGTGTATATAGGTGGAATTTCCCCCGCTACCCATCACTGCCTTTTCTCTTGTAGATTTGTTGAAAGGCCATTTCCTTTACCATCAGGAGACAATGGGGGCTGGGGGTATCTTCTGAAGGGTAGAATTAGTTGGGGAGTCTTCTAAATTCTTTCTCAACTCTCTGCTAAGATAAGGAGCCCATTTGCCCAGGGCTATTGTCAGGGGGTTATGTCCACAGCATTAGCAGCTCCTGATAGATGGGTACATTTGAGGCTGCTTGGCTGCACCGCCCTTAATAATACTCTTCTTTATAAAGTGCTTGCTGTTAAATATTTATAGGCCTTGCAAGACGGGTTCCCATCCCTGCCAGGGCATCTATAAACACTGAGTTTGGGTGTGAGTGCACTGCCCAAGCCTGCTGTGCAGAGGGTAGGTGGGTCTTTGTACCCGGTGTCTGGATGAGGCTGCTGAAATGGCACATCTTGTGCGGGTGAAATCATTACCTCTGTGGAGGGTGCCACAGAGATACTGGCTACAGAGCCATAGTGGGGAGGACCGGGGGTGGAGGGATATGCTCTGTTCCCAAGGAAGAGCCAAGGCAGGCTCCCACCATTATAATCTCTTAAATATTAATAAGATCCAAAAATACAGTCATAAAAAATGAGCAAAACTCGAATGAAAGGAAGAGCAATGGATGAGGGAAAATGTTTGCAGGGAAAGTGAAAAATTAGATGTCCATCTCTTCTTTTGAGAAACCCTTGATTTAGGTGGCATGGGTCATCAGCAAGCAAAGAAGTTCTGCTGGGACCTGTTAGAACCACAGAGAAGTCAATGCCCCTCAGCTGGAAGGTACCTCTTACATGAAACTTCCAAGATCTGGGATGGGATCTGGGTTTCTGCACTTCTTACAGGTTCCTTCAGTCGTGGATGCTGTAGCCACTGGTCCATACCGGCACACCTGGACGATCAAGGGCCGTGTAGTTCAGGAGAACTCTCTGGAATGGCGAGTGTTTCCTGTATCTATGCTATCCCATCCTCTAGCTTGGGAATGTAGCTGGCATGACTGAGAAACTGGCGTTTTAATTTTATTCTACTTAATGAATTTACATGTGAATAACTATATATGACTAGCTGCCTATGGGGAAGCCTCTGCCAGTTGGCTTCCCTACTACTTCTTGTCCGTGAAAGATAATGCCTGGAAAGGGTTTTAAGTTTGAGACCTGGCAGGAGCCCAGTTGCTCATCCGCAGCATACTTACTCTTGCCCTGCTCTGCACAGAACTTTGTGGACCAGTCCTAAACTGGGCTGCTAACCCACCTGCCTCTGTCTTCTTTCCATCCACTGAATATTCTGAAATGTTACCTTTTGGGCCTTTGAGGGCCAATCCCAGTGTTAGCTTCCTCTAGGCATTGTCACAGGTCATATGTTCTCAGAGCACAACAGCATCTCAATCGCCTGTCTTCAGTCCCAACCCCACACAGCAAGGAGTCTTCCCATCCGACCCATCAAAGAGCATGCTCTCTCCTTAAATGTTGTTGCCAACGCCCCTCCATGCCAGTGGCGGTGGTTGGGAACACACTACCCAGAGATGGAACTCAGGTTCCAAGTTCACACAAACAGAAACTCAAGGCTGTCTTGCTTCTTCTCTCTTCTAGCTTGTGTGGTCTGGGAGAGTGGCTAAGCCACACTATCTTACCTGGGAAAACAGCGTTGAAACTGTACGCACCTGTCAGCAGTGTAAAGACTTACGCAGTGTGTTCAGGAAAGGTATCTGCTGATGTTAAAGAGGACAACCGTGAGTAGTTCGAATGTGCAGACTTCCAAGGCATGCTAAAAATTTGATTGTCATTGTGGCGGTTCTATGAGTTGGGACCTTGAAGACGGAGGCTAAAATGAAATCCCACACTAGTTCAGAATTGAGTATAATGAAGAGTTATTTATTTAGGGGTAGACTCACAGATCACAGTCCTCTGCTCAAATGGGGAACAGCAACTGAATCCCGCAACTGGAAGAGAGAGCAACCGCAACATTGGCATTTATAATATAAGAGGCCACGCCCAAGTGGGCAGGTAACTTAAAGGCTGTAGGATTTCCTACAGCAGGACCTTCAACGATAACTGACCCGTGTGATCTCTGCTTTTATAAATGGACTAATGCTATTGTCATAGACTCAAAGAGTACATTTGGTCTGTTTCACAGGCTCTTCCCTTTCCTCTTGCCTCTCACCAGATGATGCTACATCAGGAAAACTTTTGATGAATGACAACTTTTGGGTATTGGAGTCCCCAGTCTCCTGAATTGTCAGAAAGTAAATATTCCTTCATTATAAATTCTCCAGTCTCAGGTGTTATGGTATAGCCGCATAGAATAGACTGAGACAAGGACAGTGACAATACAATTTTATACTTTATTTCTCCAGCTGCCTGCCCTCCTTTGGCCCCATCTCCAATTCATTCTCACTTACTCTTTTTGCTCATGAAATCTGTAACAGAGAGTCCCAAACAATCAGAAACCTAAATATGTGGGATGCAATCACTGGAAGAAATTTTGGCTTTACTAGAGCATACGCAAGGAAAACCACAAGAGTAAAAGAAAAATTTTGGCAATACATACTGCCTTGCTAATCATCACACAAATGAAAAGAAAACCACTGTGCAAACCATTTAGCAGTCTGCTACAGCAATTTAACTCTGCACTGGTGGCACTGAAAATCTGAGCAATAATATTCCAGAAGGCATTCAGGCAAGAGCCATGCATGCAATGGACAAACGTTGAGTGTCTACTAAATTCCAGTATAGGCTCTAGGGATTCCGAAACCAGTAAGGCCAAGTCCTTGTCCCCAAAAGCTTGTCATCATAACAATCCATCTAGTTCTTCATTCAGAGACCCCCCCACCCAAAAATTTAAAAAATATTCTCTTACATTGATATATATTGTTATGCCATCTATTCTAATGTGCACTGCCTATTACCTAATTTCTAAACAATTAAGAAAGTTTTAAAATGAGAATAATTTGCCAACAAAGTAAAATTAACATTGACTAAACTATACTATGAGAAGCTATGTAGACATATGATGTGGTCAGACAGAAAGAACACAAGGAAGTATGGACAGTTACATCTGAGCCTCACGAATGAGAATGTGGGCAATGGTCTAAATGGGGTTTGTATTGCGGAGTGAGGGCTGCATTATGATATTTATCAGAGCAGCACATACACACTGTATTCCATAAATGTGTCACCTCATCTTTTCTGGATCAGGACACTGTGACAGAAGGCCAGATTCCTGATGTCTTCCAAGCCAGGTAGGCTTAGGACACCTTTGTCGCCCAAAGAAATGGAAGTGGGAGAGCTATAGGGTCCTTTTCACTGAGCACGTTATGAATCGGTTGTGTTGAACGGGAACTCACCACACCCATCTCATCCTGCCACAGCAACTAGCATGTGCCCTCAGCCAGCAGGAAGCTCCATCAACTCAGATTCCAGATGAAACTAGCCAATTATTTTTAAAATTTCCATGGTTGTGCATTATGTGTGTGTGTGTGTGTGAGTGTGTGTGTGAGTGGGCATGCTCTATTGTTCTTCATTTTCTTATCTATTCTTTTTTTTGATACAAAGTTTGTCATTAAACTTGGAGCTTATGGGTGAACGTGCTGGGGCTCTGCTCCGCCTGTCTCTGTGTCTCTGCCTTCCCAATCCATGAATCACCATACCTGCTTTTCACATAGGTGCTGGGAATCCCAATTCATATGTCACCATGCCTGCCTTTTCCATGAGGAATTTTTCCTGGGTTCTCACACTTTCTCAGAGAGGAGTTTACCAGTGACGCATTTCCCCAGCCCCAAGATCCAGTTCTTGACTTACATTCCTCCTCCCAAACAGCCAGAGACAACCTGACGTGTACCGGTTGTGTTTTATGAACAAAACATTAAAAAAGGTAAAAAATTAGAAAGAGAAGAAACTGTCATTTTTAGCCTTGAAGTGTTAATAGCTAGCATCTTCATAAACAAGGATAAGCATGCTCTTTATTACTTTAGAAATTGTATAAATAGCCTTCTGTCTTTAAAATTGACCTGCCACGGCCTTGTGGAGTCTTGAAACAGACCACCATCTGGGAAAACAGATTTCTGTTGGCACTGGGGAGTTAGAGCAGCCCCTGATAAATTCTAACTCAAGACTTATAAAGCCTTTGGTCTCACTAGCCCTTTCTACACTTCAGAATAGCAAAAATGTTTAAAAATAAATAAATAAAGAGGAAAGAGAAGAAAACCAAAAAACTTATCAATACCGTTATTGCTGTCAATAGTTACAACATCAGAAATAAAAGCAGAAAACATAAGGAAACAAACTGATGCAAAACTAACAATAATCATCACGTCAGCAAACAAATACTCAGGAAAAAGTAACAGTAGTTTCAAAAAAGGAGTAGCAAGGTGCCATTATTTTGTGTTTTACAAATCTGCTTAATTCCCCAAGCTAATAGAATTAGGTGTATTCGCACATGTGCTCTTGATTTCCATCTGTCGGCATGAGTTGCTTTGACCAAAGGAACTAAAAAGCTGGTATCACAGCTTAGACGCAGGAAAAGGAGAGGTCGTCCTCGGGGCCTTTCAAGTACATTGAAATTTCTTCTTCAGTTCACCCCAACTTGACAGGGGCCAGACTTTACCTAAAGGTTAATTGCAAGGCAAGATGTGACCCCCTTGTCTGAGCCTACCAGCAAACTCCTCCCCTTCTAAATAAAACCACACAGCTTTCCTCTGCACCCTGAAGGAGTCTCTCTCCAGGCACAATTTCATAGCATCAGGCATTGGACATTTGGAAAACACTGCTTTGCTGAGCTAGTCAGACGATCTAAAAGCTGACACACTTCATTACACAACACAGAAAGAAAAACGCGATCTATTAATGTATTACTGATCACATCAGACAAGACCTTCAATATTGGGAATCTGTCAAGCTCTCAGAATTCTTTTTTTAATTCTATTTTTTTTTAAAACTCAGAAACCCACGTTTTACCATTGGCAACCAATATTCTCAGTTGTTTTCTTTTAAGTGACAGGCTTCCTTGCTCATTTTTGAGAAAAAGCCTGCCAAATGCCCAAGTCTGAATAACCATAGTTTGTTTGAAATTTGTTCTTTCAAGAAAAAAAACTGTGTTCCAAGAAAAAGGAGACTAGTGAGCTCAGTCTCACATGAGCTCTCCTTGACTATAATCATCAGACTTGGGATCCAATGGCCTTGCTTACCTGTGCATCGGCCTGTCACACAGACCAGTGGAAGGGCCTGCTTCTAAGGCTAGAGTCTTGGTAAATATTCCTTTATTTTGTACTGTTTTATCAGAAGGTATTCTTCTGGCTTCTTTCTTGGCCCTTGCTGTGAGTGTGTGGCAACAAAGACTACTCTGTGACTGCTGTCTCCATGGAAAGCCGCTGCCTTGATTTGAATCAAGGGGCCAACAGTTTTACCCACCATTACTTTCAGATCATCAGTGCAAATGTCAGCAGAGTTTAAAAAAAATAGCATTTGGAGTATAATTGTGAATATAATTGTGACCTATGGCCTCCTGAATGCTGTGCAGGATGCCCGAGGAATCTGTAATCACACGTGGCTGTTCTGGTCCGCTGCATGGCAGGATCTAGCAAGAAAGCGGGTGAAAGCCTTCTCCGCCCCTCTCTTCTGTTCCTATGTGACCCCGGGAAAACACTTTGTCTGTTGTCAGTTCCAATTTCCTTCTCATTCATTTATTTATTCATTCAACAAATATTTGTTGGTTCTTTTTTGTGTGTGCTGTCTGCACGTGAGTGTGTGAGGTACTGGGAACATAGTTGTAAAACAGCATAAAAAATTCCTTACACTCATTTCCTCGTCAGGAGGGGATCAGAACAATACTTGCGTGTGCGTGGTGTTTGGTGTTATTTAGACAAAGGCAATATTTAAATATTTAACACCTAAATAACTGAGTAAAGTCGTTGAAGCCGTCTAGATGTGCTGGAAACTTCAGCTGGAAAGTGGAATGCACCGTAGTGCTCTGATAAAGACGTAAGGAAGGAGGTGGCACAGCCTGGCGGGCGGTCAGAGAAGAAAGACTCTGTTCTGATGCAGTGGAACTGAAGCAGAGGCCTGAAAGAAGAAGCAGGTCCAGGGAGTTGTCTTCCCCACGGAAATTCTCTGGGATGTTGATAGTGATTAACAGTGTTCTCCAGAATGCCTTTGAGTTATAAAATATATGCAAGTAGACGTGGCGGTGCATGCCGCAATCCCAAAAGCAACAGAAAGCGGTAGGCAATAGGTTGAAAATTTGAGGCAAGGCCATATAGCAAGTTCAAGACCCACCGGTGTACACGTGCATGTGCGTGTGTGTGCGTGCACGCGAGCACACACACATGTATGCATGCACACACGCACGTGCATGTACATACATGGCATAACACTGCTTTGTCTATGCCCTAGTGGGTCACATGCGAGAATTTAATGTCCAAGAGGAGATGTTGAGAGGGTGGAAACTTAATTCTACCCTTTTAGTTAGAAACAATTATCTTAGAATTAGTTAGGATTAGGTGGCGTCCTCAGGTAGGATCCCCAGGGTCGAGTCTTGGTAGCTTCATGAGAAGTGGGGAGGAGGTAAAGTGTGAGGAAGAGAAGGAGGGACAGAGAGAGGGAAGAGAGACAGGGCAGGGAACCCTGCCTCAGTGTCTGGCCACATGATGCCATACACTGTCCCAGAAGCCTCCTCCCCACAAACAGGACCATCCCTGCAACTTCAACCCTCCTGGCCTATGACTAAAAGTCACCACTTTTGTCTGGAGGGGTGCGGGTGACACCAAGGGTCCCTATAATGATCCAAAGCTTAAGGTCGTCACTTATGCCATTGTAAAATCAATTCATAGCGATGAATGAAATGCTTGAGAGGTAAATAATATTAATATGAACTAACCTATTAAGGGCATATTTTCTTTTGGGCAGCGTTGCAGAACGTTTTTCCTGTCATCTCATTTAATCTTAACAATTTAATGAAACACTATTATGTTTGTGGTAAAACAATATTATAACCCCCAAACCAAACTACTGAACATTATCAGAAAACTCAAACCCAGGAAGTCTGAATCATGAGGTGTGAAACTTCCTCTTAAAAAATTAGGAATATTTTTTTTTTTACAAAGTTCTTAGGAATTCTGTCCATGGGACTTCTGTTATTATTATTATTACTAAAAAATGATACTATAAAAGTATACATATCTAAGTAATAAAAATAGAGTTGGTTTAAAAATACATTGAACAAGTTCTGGGATGTGTTACCTGTCGAGAGTGAGGAGAGGAATTGGAGGATTGGAACGGTAGGAACAAGGCTAAGCAAACTGTGAAAGTGGACTGCTTCATTCGGCCTTGATTTGAACCTGAAATGAAAGGTCAACCACTGGGAATGTGCACAGTTGGCTTTCTCCAGATGCTCATGCTTAGCTGTTTTGAGAGGAGAGATGCTGAGCTGTGGGGATGTGAGTGTCTGGGGGGAGCCGCAGGATGCCTCTTTCAGGCCAGCATGTCCTGGCTGCCTTAGAGGGCTGGGAGAGCTTCTGCCCACCCCTGCCTCGAATCCTTCCTTCTTCCTCCAGATGCACACTAATCCTGGCCTAAGGAGAGCCAGGAGCAAGGTCTGTCTGATTTCCCAAAAGGCATCTTTCAGAGAGGATGCTTAAGTGCCCGTCTGATTCCTACCTGAGCGGCCAGCATGCTCCGTAAAGACTCGGTTTTTTATAGGAGTGCTTTGTCTCTTTCCTCGTTCTAAGAAGAAGGCAGTGGGTGCAGATGGGTGTGCTTGGTCTAGAATTCCAGTTCTGAGAAACAGCGTTTAGAGAATTGTCATTTTCTGTGCATCCTTTCAGTTTATTTCCTCTCCCAGGATAGATTTCTAATCTATTTTTTTCTTTTTATTAAGTTAGAAAACAGGATCTGAGAGGAAGCAAAGTGACCATGATCTGCAGAAGAGGGCAGAGAGAACATGTGACTTTCAGAATTTCAGCTGGGGCGGACACACGGGGCTGAGAATGACGGCTGAATTAGCACAGCAGCATCTGGGCCTTCTGAGCTCATTTTGACACTCCACTTTCCGTTTCCTGCCAGCATAGGCAATGAAGATCCCAACACTCTGATTTGTCAGAGATTCATGTCTCTGTTTTAGAGAGTATTGGTACAGACAAAACCAGAACCTGGCTATTTTAATCCCGCTGTGCTTGGGCACCACCTCAGCAGACCGCAAACAATAGCAGCTCATTCAGGCAGCATTCAGAGACCCAGGTAAGCAGACTGCACTTTGGACATGTGGTGTCCATGCAGGATGAGCTAAACTGATCCTGCTGTTGCCATGTGGGGCTAGCCACTGCTACAGATGGCATGTACAGCATAGACTCCTGATGATCCCCACATCCAGAAGAGTCCACACTATTAAAAATAGACAGAAAAAAATCCCTCATTGCAAAAACTGAAATTTTTAAGGGCATTAGTAGTGGGTTATGGTGGCAAATGCATAAGTGGTCAGATGTATGCCAAAGGTGTGCTGAAAGAAAACGAGTAGATTTCCCACTGGAATTTAATCCTCAAATTTGAGGGGCAGGTGGATATCGTGTTCAAAACCAGCCGGGGCTTTATCGTGAGATCCATCCTCAAAACATAGTAAAAAATTGAAAAGATCCCAGCCTGTAATTTGTTTCAGTGTTAATTCTTTCCTCCCCTAGCTCCAGATAATCCCATTTTCATGTAGCCATGACCTGTCATGACAAGTTTTAGGTGTTGTTTCTCACAGGCGCCTTGCGTGGGGGAGGGTCAACAAGTATAAAAACAACAGGTTTTACAGGTGTTACAGAACACATCATCAGAGGTGCAGCAGAAACAGCGGCTTTGATCAGGGAAACCTGTGAAGGCCAGGTTCTTAGAGAAGGAAGGGGGCATGAGAGGTATGCTACAAAAACAGTTGGATAAGGGATTAATGTTGGTGGAAAGGTACATGTTACACAACTGGAGGAAGGAACAAGTCTTCTTTACAATTGTTTCCAGGGAGACATGGGAGTAGAAATCAAAACAGCGCGAACTGTATGGATTTTAGCAGCGAGGACCCCCCCCCCCCCCCTTAGCTTCCTGTCCTCCCAGAGGTAATCTTAGCTGGATGGAGGATTGAAGAAAGACAACTTCAATATGAGGACCACAGGGGAGACTTATAATTTCCTTCCTTGAGGGCAGATTCACTGAGAACAGTGTATATTATGTTGCTTGTACCGCAACTAACAGAAGTTTGGTGATGTTGATGGTTTCAGCATCCCGGCTGAGGGGTGATCCAGGGTGAACAGTGTGCCCACAGCATGAAACCTGAAGGCAGCTTTTGATGACTTGACACCTCACTGTGTTGCTGAAAGAACTGGAAGGCTCGAATCTTTACAGGGTTCCTGGTGTATGAAAGAGGACAAACAGGGTTGGAGTGAGCCGAACACAGGACAAAGGGGATGCAGAAAGTTTGTTCCTGGCTCAGAGAAAATATCCTGGAATCATGGCTGTAAGCAGATCATTCTATGAAAAATTACAAAGACCAATAAATGTAAATTCCATCTCAAAAGACACTGGGAAAGGCAGAAGATTGGAATGGATCAACAAAAACGTTACAAGGCACAACACAGTGGCTTTGTTCTTTCTTTATCCTGGGTCGTATTAAGGTTGTGAGGTTGCATCTGACTGTAGGCTAGACCAGGGCTCTACTGGAGTGGTCACAATAGTAGTGAAACTAATGGGTGATTTCTAGTAGAAAGCTGGCAGAGAAGTGCGAAGATAACATTTCTAAAAAGTTACTATAGAAAAGATAATACACAATTGTGCATGCAGTACATCAGTGATGTGCATAGGCCCACACACCACATAGTTCATACAACTTCTGTTTACGGAGAGTAAATAAGTCACATCGGTGATCAGGCTAAATAGAAGTATCTGGTGACTATGTAGGAACTTGCAGGAAGGGCAAATACGCTTTGGATCATCTCTGCCAAACTGAAGCTTCGTATGTGATTGCCATTCATGCGCCTCGATCAATATAAATATGGATATCCTCATCTGAATTAGGCAGGAAAAGTAAGACAATTTGACAACCCCCTGATGAGACACAGCAGCTTCCATCCTGCAGAACAGCCTGAAGAACTGAGTGCAACCTTGGTAGGCTAGGAGAAAGAACACAGTGGCCTGGAAAATGCAGATGCCTCAGAGATGTTCACTTGACAGAGTGAAGCCTGCTGCTCATACGGGCTGTCATCTCTTGGAGTTTTAAATAGGAGCCTGCTTTAGGGTGTTACTTAACTCGCTGGCTCACAGCACTCTGGTGGAACAGAACGGGGGCAGCGTGGTGAAAGTGGGCTGTGATGTGCGGGACACGGGCCTGCGATTCTCCTACACGATGGATTCCGGGCCTCCTGCATTGCCATGCTTGAACACACAGCTGGGAGTGGAGATGTCTGTCTGTCAATCAAATGGGGAAAATGAACTGTGCCAAAGTTGGGAACCGAGCAGAA
Organism: Myodes glareolus; assembly: GCF_982192425.1. Taxonomy (NCBI): domain Eukaryota; kingdom Metazoa; phylum Chordata; class Mammalia; order Rodentia; family Cricetidae; genus Myodes; species Myodes glareolus. The sequence continues at coordinate 95,983,460 of NC_142029.1, forward strand.
AAGGAAGAAGTAGATTCTCAGTCTCAGTGGGGGCTGAATCCTTAGCATAGTGCTCCAGGAAACATGAGCAGGGCACCCCACTTCTGCCCCATCAGTTTTATCGACATCACCTCTCCTCCACATCCCTAGCAAAGCGAAGGCTGATACCCAAACTAGTGTTCTCCTTTTCGGGAAGGATAAAATTATATAACGGTGTGAGTTTAGTCTATGTTTGGAAGACATAGTGTTGCTTCTTTGATAAGTAATACTCTTCAAGTAGGATACACCATGCTCTGACCCTCAGGTCAAGTGGAAGCTGGGGACAAATATTAGATACAGGCACCCGTTATTCTATACAGGGGGGTAGTCTTGAGAATGTTCATGCATTAGTCTGCTAGTGTTTTGTTTTGGAAGCCCCAGGGGAACTGGCTATTTAAAGAATCTTGATGGAAGATCAAAAGATTCAGCTGTGATGAGATGTATCACCTCTTAGTCCCCAATTTATCTATTCTATAAGTTTGTAGTTTTTGCATACTAAGGTTTGGTTTTCTTGCTTTGCCTAGTACTGAGGCATCACAGTTAGGAAGCAGAAAGCAGGAGTAGGAATAGAAGTTTTTGAATAATCAAATTATATGGACCCTTTTCAGCGGTGAAGCATCTGTACTAAAGGGTGGGGGAATGTGCATGCATTTATACTCATTATCTGTGTCCAGCAGGGGCAGCAGCATCGTCAGACATGGCGCACTGCAGGTGCTGCATACAACGTACTGGTAAAAATTCCCATGCGTTGAGTGTTGCGAACAACACAGTCAAATAGTGGTATAGAGGCAGCTGTGTAAATCCCACTTGCAACATACTATTTAGAAAAATAGTGTAATTTTGTTTTACAAAAAAAATCCACACCAATTCAGGTTGACTTGTGGAATTTGTACTGACCAATAAGAAAACACCATGTGTGACATCAGCAGAAGCTGAGAAAACTCGTTGTGTGTTGGGCTAGTTGTCTTTTGGGACCACCACCGTGAGAAGGGTTAGATTACCCTGGTATGTAGGCGCATGTGAACAACTCGCTTGTATTGCCCCAGCAGATGCCACGAGTGCCCAGGAAGGCAAGACACTGGAGAGCATACAGTAAGTAGCCCAGCAGGTCACTGTGATCCGCCAACACATCTCAGAAGAACCACCAAAAACTGTCACTATACGCATGCTGCATTATCAAGGCGACTTCACACAGCTCACAATAACTGGTACACAAGGCAAGAATAGGGAAGGAGTGCTGTCTGAATGACTTAGTCAAATCCGGGGACAACAAAGCCTCTAACCTACTTGATGACTTGAATAAGATGTCCCCCACGGTATTGGAATTTGAATACTTTGTCCCCAGTGGTGGCTATTTGGGGACATTTATCAGGTGTGTCTTTGCTAGAGAAAGTATGTCACTGGCAGTAAGTTTTGAGAGCTTAAGACTTAGGCCACTTTGCTTTTGCTTTCTGTTTTCTGCTTGTAGTTAAACATGAGAGCTCTCTCACAGGAGAACACCCAGATCTCCCCGGGAAGTGGAAATACAAGAGATTTTGTGAGGGGACTGAGGGTAGGTGGGATGATGGAAACATGAGAGATCGGGTTGGGGGCATCAGGGGTAAGATGCTGAGGGGGACTGCTGGGGGGGCATTTCGGGATTGGGAGAAAGGATGACACAGGGGAATCTCCCAGTATTCTTTGAGGAGGGCCCCAGCTTAGACATCCAGCAATAGTGGATAAGTAGCCTGAACTGGCCATCTCCGGTGACCAAACTGGTGCCTGGCCTAATTGTTATCAGAGAGGTATCATCTAGCAGCTGATGTAGGCAGATGCAGACAACTACAGCCAAACTTTAGGTGGAGTTTGGGAATCCTACGAGGAAGAGAAGGAAAGAGTGTAGAAGCCAGAGGGGTCAAGGACATGATGGGAAGGCTCACACAGAGTTGGACCCACAGGGACTTGAACCAACAACCAGGGAGCCTGTAAGGGACTGACCTAGGCACTCCGCATAAGCTACAGTTGTGTAGCTTGCTTCTCTAGTGGAACTCCTAACAGAAGGAACAGGGGCTGTCTCCGACTCTATTAGTAGCTTTAGGGACCATACTTCTCATACTGGGTCATCTTGCCCAACTTTAGTACATGGGGAGGTGCTTAGTCTGACTGTAACTTGATGTGCCATGGTTTGTTGATACTCATAGGAGACCTGTCCTTTCCTGGATGGAGATGGAGAAAATTGGGTGGGGTAGGGGGAAAATTGGGTGGGGTAGGGGGAACTAGCGGAGAGAGACTGGAGACTGGCTGTGGACAGGATGTAAAATAGATGAATTAAAATAAATGAGAACTCTCAGTTGTTCCTACCTCCTTGGTTGATGCTTGCTGCCATGTTTTCCCTGCTGTAACAGTGACAGACTCTTACTTCTGTAAATCCATAAGACTTTTCCTGATGAGTTACCTTGGTCTTGGCATTTTATCACGGTAATAGAAAAGTAACAAATGCATCTACTGATAACTAAGTCTATAAAGAGAAACATCCAGTTGCATAAGGTTTACACAGGAGAACAGTTGAATAATACAGGAGCTTGCTGAATAGCAAATCTGGTTTTCTGTCTATTCACAATTAAAATATTTGTAGCACACATTTGTGAAGCTGTCTCGGTGACATTAGCGAGGTTTTATAGCCATGCATAGCTACAGGCAAAGCCTTGTTATTGATTCCACTCTGTCCAGGCTTTTCCTTGGCAGCTTGTAACTATGGGCTGGTCACCATCTTCCAACCAACAATGGTCTTCAGGCTTCCTCTATATTTACCTATGTACAGTTTATGATGCTTCAGGTCTTCAAAACCTCCTGCTACTGCTGTCGTGTTATCTTTTGGCTGTTACTATAAAGTCACACTTACACATCTTACATTGCATGGGGCCAAGCATGTGGTTCATTGGCTTCAGTCTTAAGCAAAATAATCTGTTGCCCTTAATACTCGCATAAAATTGACCCTTGTTGAGCGCAGTTCCTCTGAGCTTGGCTGACAACTGCTCACATTTGTGAGCCGCTGCGACCTCCTCCCAGTACTACAGTCCTCCTTCTGAACTTAGCCTATCTGCTAAACTGAGATTATTTTTTTGTAAATGTCCTAGACGAGGCTTATGTGACTGTTTACCTCTCGGGCACTATGTTTGCTGTTTTAATGGTATTGCCTACAGAAACCATGCCACCTCAACTACGGCTGCCACTTCTACCTGACCCTGTCAGAAATGCATCAGCCGCGCGTGAATGGCTACCCTTTGCCTTTGTTCTTGCCTAGATCCAAAGGTTTCTCTTATCACTTTTAACTCCCTGGTCAAATGATTTTTCAATTTGTACCATCTAGTGGGTTGGCAGTGGTTCTTGCCCTCTTTGTTTCAAATGAGAAATTTGATAATAGTCCCAGTAACCCTGTTGCGATGGTCAGTTTTGCATGGCGACTGAAATGGGCCACGGGGTGTCCAGTCATTTGATCACGCATTATTTGGAAATTATCTGAGAGGATGTTCTTAATGAGATTGGCATTTGACTCTCCAAACTCAGTAAACCAAATACCTCCTAAAGTGGGTGGGTCTCAGTCAAACATTTAAAGGCCTGAATAGAACATAGAGTCAAAAAGAGAAAAATCAAAGAAAAAAATTCTCCCTAAACCCTTGACCTGGGGCATTGGTTTGGGTTTTGTTTTATTTGTTTTGATTTCTGTTTTCGTAGACTTGAGAATCAGACAAAACAAGCACTTGTTAGATCTAGAGCCTTTGGCTTTTGAAAAGAAACTGTATTTCTGGGTTTAGAGCTTCCTAATTACTGATCTTGAGACTTAGCCCCTCTAATCACATTGGCTAATTCTCTCTCTTTTTGTTTTCTCTCTCTCTCCCTCTCTCTCCTTCCCCCTCTCCCTCCCCTTTTCTCTTACGCAGCTCCTATCGCTTCTGTTTCCGATGACTGCACACTCTTTGGAAGATACTTATTCTAGAAGAGCGCAGCACACCCCTTTCTTATTTCTCTTCTAGTCTGACAAATGTCCCTTTTCTCTTACAGTTATAGCACAAAGGAAAGTGGCCATGCCTCTTAGGCACCATCCAAGCCATGCATTCAAATTATTATGGCTCTTAAAAAAAGAAAAAAAGAAGAAGAAAACCTGTCAGCCAGCATTCTGAAAACTCTTAGAGGCTTTTGACCAAAGATAAGTGAGTTTTACTTAAGAAAACATTAGCCTGGAAATGGATACTCCTCTCTCGAGGTATTGGATGGAGCTGTGAAAAAAGGACAATGCTTTCAGGAAGAGAATTGGAAAATACTGAAGTACAGAGGGGCACAGGGTACCTTGAGAAGGGAGTTATCCACGGGGCGGGGAATGGAGAGGCGTTGGCCCCTTCACCATGCTGTGTGCTGGGGAAATAAGTTTAATGCAAGCAGTTCTCAAGAGAAGACTTGATGATGCCACTGAGTTGGACCTTAGGTGGTTTAAAAATTGAGAAGCCATTTAACCCAAGGCTAAGGGGTAGGCTGGACCCTACGTAGGATAGGCTGTGTGTCCCAGATGCCAAGAGAGCCAAGAGAGCACACTCCAGGCTATTTGGAGCTGAGGCAAAAAAATAAACAGTCTGGAAGCTCCAAGGAACCAGACCAGAGTGACGTGATTAACAGGAAGCTGTGAACTGGTGATTTCCTTACATGTATGCCATTCTACTCTGGCATTCTTTGTGACACCACAAAGCTATGTCCCTGTTTACTGACTGTGTGTGCAAGAAAGGGCCGTCTGTGGAGAAGCTATGAAATCCAAGGGGAAAAGCATCAAGTAGACAGATTATGGGGAAGGTTGACACAGTCTCCCTGAATCCCTGATACTGCTTGGGATGATTGTATGTTGTATCTTCCCAAGGTTGTATAGCATGCCAGGGGTCTCAGGGAGAGAAATTAGGGGGAGAAATGGTTCTTCCAGACCATGGGGATAATCACTAGGGGAGCAAAGCTTTTTAGAACCCAGATTCCCGGTGTGGACTTTGACATGACCCTGCTCCTGATTGCCAATGGCTGTCTGTTGTCTGAGCTCACTGTGAGAACACTGGGAAACTCCACTATAAGCCATGCCCCACGGGGAGATGCCTGCAGCCAGGAGCTATGCTCCAAGCCTTCTGTGCTTGTATCGTAGGAGAACAAAGAGCTGGGCTGGCAAGACTCCTGGAGAGGCGTAGGAGCTGGAGTTGGAAGGCAGCCTCTGCAGACCCAAGAGCCAGGACAGGCCTCAGTGACAAACAAGGTGACCTACAGCTTGTCACCCTCGTCCTCACAGTTATGCGCAACAGCACATCTCTGCCCCATCAGAAGTACTGGCCTGATTCCGGCTAGTGAGTCTGCCATTTCCCTCTGCTGTGCTACAAGAGAAGCCTCATAAAAGTAGAAGAAAGAGGGGGGTGGGAATCTAGATTTCTTGGAAGTGTTCTGTGAACACCACGGGTTTTCTCGGTGGCAATCGCGCTGTTCCTTCATGCTAGCTTGTTCCCCAAATTGCAGAGAGATGGTGTGTGTACGGTTAAAGGAATTTCTGAGCTCATGTAAACCAGTGTTTGTTCTCTGGGATGTGTTTTCTTGGGACAAGCATATCTTGAAACATGGCAGTAAGTGTTATGTCAAGGAATATGTATGCACATGCCACATTTGAAGGTGCTAACATTAAATTTGAAAGACATAAGATAAAAAAGTTGAACAAGTTATTTACTACAAGATAAATCAGAGCCTCTAATACACTAGTCTAAAGTGCGGCATTTTATAAAACGAGGATATTTGGTCAGAACCTACATAAAAAGATGCCTTTATGTGCAACTCAAGAGTTTCATTGAACAATATTACACTTATATATAATGACTTCTGATGCCTCTTACTCTAATTTATTTAAACATATTTATTGAAACACAACTAATTTTATGGCCTATTAACTGTTTCTGACCTGCTACTTGCAAATCCTGGTCTATACAAATCTATAAGGTCTGGAGGGCATAATTTTTGAGATCTCTCCAGTTTATTTAAATTCTTCCTGGTATAGAGAGCAAACCACAGGACTGGTGCCCAAGGGACATGGTTTGAGACATGTGGAGCTAACCCAAGCCCTTTCTTTTATAGTGCAACAAATGAGGACCAGAAAGAATTTTGTGCTGGCTGGTTTTATGTGTCAACTTGACACAAGCTAGAATCATTAGAGAGGAAGGAGCCTCAGTTGAGGAAATGCCTCCATGAGATATAACTATAAGGTATTTTCTCAATTAGTGATCAGTGATGGAGAACCCAGCCCATGGCGGATGGTGCCATCCCTGTTTTGGTGGTCCTGGGTTCTATAAGAAAACAGGCCAAGCAAGTAAGTCATGAGAAGCAAGCCAGTAAAAAGCTCCCCTCTATGGCCTCTGGTTTAGCTCTTGCCTCCAGGATCTTTCCCTGTCTGAGTTCCTGTCCTGACTTCCTTCCAGATGAACAGCACTATGGAAGTGTAAGTCAAATAAATCCTTTCTTCTCCAACTTGCTTTTTGGTCGTTGTGTTTGGCTGCAGCAATAGAAACCCTAACTAAGACAAGTACTCCCTTAGTTAGGGTTTCTATTGCTGTGGAGAGACACCATGACCTCAGTAATTCTTATAAAGGAAAATATTTAATTGGTCTGGGGTTGCGGTTTCAGAGGTTTAGTCCGTTATCACCATGGTGGGAAGCGTGGTGTCACGCAGGCAGATATGGTGCTAGAGAGGAGCTAAGAGTTCTACGTCCTGCGGGAAGCATGAAGAGAAAGAGAGAGAGAGAGAGAGAGAGAGAGAGAGAGAGAGAGAGAGAGAGAAAGACTGGGCCTGGCTCAAGCCCCTTGACACCCCAAAGCCTGCCTCCAGTGACGTTCTCCCTCCAACAAAGTCACACCTACTCCAACAAGGCCGTGTTTCCCAATACTGCCTGTCCCTATGAGCTTATGAGGGCATTTCCATTCAAACTACCACAAGTGCATTACTTGCCCAAATCACATAAATTAGTGTCAGAGAAAATGCCAACACAGGTGATCTAATACCTAGACTGACTCACTTTCTCATAACTGATGTCATCTTCCTTAGTGTTGCTTTGAAAGGTAAGTTGTGCAATCCAATGTAAACCCTATATGCTAGAGAAGAGGATCTCCATGTCTGTCTATCAAGCAGTACATGTCAGAGGGCAAAGTAGGACGAAATGACATGCGAGTGAGATTCATCGCCTCTCTGTGACCGTCCAGCTTCTACAGAAACACACAGTTACTTGTGATATGAGCCAGGCCATGACACATGATGAAATGAAGCTGCCATCAGAAGGAACAGGCAAAAAAGAAAGAAAGAAAAGACTCAAATGAGTGTGTTTTGGTGGGCTGTGAAGATTTGGGAGAACATATAATTTTAATAGTTCCTGTTATTCAACCGTAGATATAGAAAGGAATGGGTGACTGAGGAAGTAACATAGGTGCATGAGGGGAAGACATGGAGGAGATCACATGGTCAAGGCAGGGAGGAGATCACATGGTCAAGGCACAGAGAAGATCACATGGTCAAGACAGGGAGGAGATCAGGTGCAGGATACTCAGGAAAGAACAGCACTAGAGAAACTGCCACATTGGGAGGGTGAGCTAGGAAGGTAGATTAGGTCTGGAGTACAAACTATCACATTGATGTTATTTTTAGGTAATGTATAATAAAAAAAATGAGTACTTTCAAGGGCAGTTAAGCTTTTGAGGTAGGTATGCTTCAAGCTGGAATGCAAAGAGATATGGCAGAAAAAACTCATTTATGAAGTTACTCCAAGAGTTTAAACAAGAGATAACAGAGACTCCAACCATATCAGTAGCTTAGAAATAAGAGAGTTTGGTAGAGGAGATAATAGCGTGGAATTATGGATCTTTGGGAAATGATTCCTCAGACAAAGATCACATGACCTGAAGAGGGCTAGGCAGAAAAAGAAGTTGGTAGACAACAGTAATGTACAGATTTACCATGCAGCTTTGACAGGAAGAGACGGAGCCAAGAGACACATGCAACGTTAAGAAAAATGAAAACTCACGTTTGCCAGGTTCCATTCTGACTTGAAAATTGCTCATTGGTCAATCTGCTCATACTTGGAGTTAGCAACTGTTCCTGAGTTCCTGAGATCATGTTTGACTGTCTTTAGCAAATTTCCTGACTACTTTGGCATGAAACCTTTGGCTCCGAGGTCTTTGCACAAAGGGGTTCTTTCCTTGGGTGACAATAAACATCAAGGACTTCATCCAGCACAGGGAGGCATCTTGACATTTTACTGTATTTCACCCTAGCGCAGCCTAATGATAGTAATAACATGTGAATGTCAGTGAACAGGAAGCATGGCATTTGGTAAAGGAGCCAGAAGTCCTGAGGTCAAAAGATCACAAAAGGTTATCAGCAGTAAAATTTCAAGAAAGAGAAAGGTGGGCTAGTAGAAAGATTTTATTATTAATACTTCATCAATGCTTGAACAATGATTCTATGGTATCTACACACTGGAATATTATTCAGGCATAATAAAGAACAATATCACATCACATATAAAAGTAGGGATGGTATTGGATAGAAAACATTCTGCTAAGTGAAGTAATTTAGACACTGAGTACAATATCAAATGTTTTTTCTCATATGCAGCTGTCATGATGCCCATATGAACATAGAATGATGATCTTCGCGGTTAGGAGGAGTGGTTGGGAGGCAGGGATGGAGGGAGGCTGAGGAATAGGTGCCCAGTTACACGGAATCCACCTGGTGCTCTCCAGCACAGTGGGCTGATTCTAGTTGTTCCTTGTACACGACTGGCAAGAAGGGGGCTCCAAGGCCCCAGCACACAGTATCGATAAGGAGCTAAACTGTTACCCTGATCTGATCAGTACCACATCTGCCTTATAAACATGCATACTATCACATATTAATCACATTTTTAAAAGCCATTTAAGAAGATGGTACTGTTAACTACTCATTATACACTGCACGCATATTAAATTATCATATGCATTGCTTTAGTTGAAAGAATAAATAGCAAAAACACTGAAGGGTACTCAATATTCCAGCCAGGCTGGCTATTCTTTCTGTATTGTCCTCTCTATTTTTAAACTACTAAAATGATCCTCAAACGCTCTTTTTAAAAATAAAAATATTTTAAAGAGAAAACAAAGACAGATACAGTAAGGCTGAAAATAGACAACCATTGCACTCGGGGGAGATCACGTGATGCAAATAAATCTTTAATGAGGGCTGCCTAACATACAAATTCATGTTCATTTAAAATTGAGGAGATACTCAAGTCAGGGCAACCTCTCAAATTACTGAAATAATTTAAAGCAGTTGAAGAGCAACCTGGCTAGTGGGAGGACACTAAAACCGTGCTTGTCAAGATTGCGAAAACTTCCATTTAAAATATATTAACGTACTGTTTTTAGTTTATTCAGTCCTTCAACATTCTGGACACTGTCAATCACTGTCTTCTTTTGGAAACTCGTTATTTAAGCAAAATTTTAATTTCTCTCTCTCTCTCTCTCTCTCTCTCTCTCTCTCTCTCTCTCTCTCTGTGTGTGTGTGTGTGTGTGTGTGTGTGTGTGAGAGAGAGAGAGAGAGAGAGAGAGAGAGAGACAGACAGACAGAGACAGAGATAGAGACAGACAGAGAGACAGGGGAGAGATCAAAAGCATAACCATGGGTTTAGTTTTTGTGAAGACAGACTGCCCAGGAAACTGCAACGAGATAAGTAGGCCAGCAACACAGTCAGAGTTGCCTGTGTGTCTTTGCTGTTTACCCACCAGCGGTCTCCACTGGCCGCTGATATCTTGGCTTACAACACTATCAGTTGTTTTGCTCAATGGGTCAGCCTGGGAGTAAGTGGAATCACCGTTACGCATTAGCTCAAGTTCTCTAGTGGAAATAGAATGAATACATAGTACAAGAAGGGAATTGCTAGGCTGACTTCCATCTGTGGTTCTCAACCTTCTTCTTACTGTGACTCTTTCATACCATTCCTCATGCTGTGGTGACCCCAAGGACAAAATTATTTTCCTTGCTACTTCATGACTTTCATTTTGCTACTGTTGCTAGCTGCTGTGCAAATATCTGATATGCAACCCCTAGGAAATAGTCGTTGGATACCCCCAAAGGTCTTGAGACCTACAGGTAGGTTGAGAACTGCTGACTTACATGATAGGGGCGAGGCATTTCAACAACCACCTTCAGGATGCTGGAGGGGCAGAGATACTGGTGGCTGTTGAGTTTACAGAGTTACACGCCTCAGCAGATCCAAAGCAGTGCTGGAGACTGGAGCTCCTTGGAGGGCAGATGGTGTCCAATCTGATCTGGATGGGAGGACAGAAGATGCTGGAGTCTGATGTGGGCAGAGGAAGGTAGCAGTCTAGGACCCACACATTCAGGAAAAAGAACAGGTAACCAGCGACATTTGGTTGCTCTGACCACTAGCTGGAGAGTGCGGCCCACTTTTGGAGAGGGTGTTTCTCTTAGTTAATTCTCTCTCAACTCCCTCAGGGTCATATCCCAAAATACACCCAAAGAGCAGTCTTCTTTGGGGATTTTAAATCCCTTTAAAATAACAATGTCAACCATCACACTCTGTGACCTTTTGGATCCAGCTCTTAGTACTCAGTTGTTTGTGAGAATCATTAATGTTTGCATATAGAAGTGATTCAATTGTTCTCGTTGTAGAGTATTCCAATCCATAAAATTTTAAAGTGCTGTAGGTATTAACAGGCACTTAAATTGTCTCCAGTTTGTGCCTACAGCAGATACTGCTGCATTCTCAGACACACGTTTTGACAATCTCTAGAGATATTTCAAATGGACATTTACCTAGGAGTAGAAATTTTGGATCATACATTCCTCCAGTAAAAAGCATTTTTCCAAATGATTGTAAGGATCTACATCTTAAAAATGTGTGTGTGTGTGTGTGTGTGTGTGTGTGTGTGTGTGTGTGTGTGCAAGAGAGATAGTTCCTGCTGCTCCAGTTTGTCCATCACCTGTGACTCTGGTGTTTTCCATGGAATGCACACAGTGATGTGTCATTGTGCTTTAAGTCAGGTGCTCCCCAGCTGCCTTCAGTAACTCAGCACAAGCAGCTGTGACCTCACCAGCTGCCAACACAACACCCTTTCAAACCCCCCTCATCACGCTGGTTCTCTTGTTTTCTCGCTCTTGCTCTCTTGCTTGGTCTGTCCTTGCCTCTCTCTCATATCTCTGTTCCCAGATGGCCTTTCGCTCCCACTCCATTAACTCTCTTGAGTGAGATCTGTTGGATGGGGTCATCTCTGCCGCATTGCTTGTCTCCGACCCGTCAAGGTATTTCCCTGCACAAACCCTAACAGTGGTTCTGCCCTTAAACCCGACCACATTGTCTTCAGACTCAGAGCTCCTTCATGGCTAGAGGAACAGAAAACTTTCTATATGCTTATTCTTCACTTCTATACCATCTTTTGAGAAGAGGTGGTTCAAATCTTTGGTTCATTTCATATCCTTTAACTTTTCAATTTAAAGATATTTTTCACATATTCTGAATATGAGTCCTTGATCACTTACATATGTTACAGATATTTCTTTCTATTTTGTGGCTTTAGCTTTTGCTTTCTTGAGTTTAAACACAAATGATTAATTTTAATAAATGACCTATTTTATCAATTTTTTTGGATAATGTTTATGCTATTTTTAAAATATCTGTCTAAATCAAAATAGTAGTCTTTTATCTTATACAGGATTTCTCTTTTCCTTTCACATTAAGAATTATATCACTCTGAAATCTACTGCAAAAATGGTGTGAGGTACAAAGAAATTTTTACTTTTTCCACCACCGATAATAAGTTCGACACATAGTGTTTTTTGGATATCTTGCCTTTGCTTCATTCCACCACAATGTCATCTTTTAAAATAAACCAAATGGTTCTATCCATATGGACTGATCTCTGGGCTCTTTATCCAGTTCTTTTGTATACATAACACTTCTTAATTAGCGAGGCATTGTAACATACACTAAATGTGGCTCTTAAATTCTGGTTTTGAGATAGCTTTGGTTGCTTTTAGCTCGTCGAATTCTGATAAAATATACATCAATTATCCAACTTCCAACAAAATATATCATGGAGATGTTAGTTCAGATTGTATGGGATTTATGTGTCAATTAAGGGAGAATCACCATTCTGATATTTTAAAATAATCACCAAGGAATAAATACACTATATTTCTTCATATATAATTTCTCTTAGTAATAATTTTTAGTTTCTTAGGCAAATATATAATTTTGATTAAATTTATTCCCTCATGTTTATGTTTTTGTGTGAGTGTATGTGTTTGTGTGTGTGCATGTGTGAACATAGTCCTTCATGTTTGATGTTTTAGACAGGTATAAGTGATATTTTCTAAGTTGCATAATCTTGCTGTATGTAGTATAGAATATAATTAATTTCATGTAATTAATGGTGCATTTGAATTGCTATCCCTACTAATAATTATAATAGTTGCTTTTTTATATTATCTTTTTCATTTTTATAAAGATTTATTTATTATGTATAGAGTGTCCTGTCTACATGTATGCCTGCATGCCAATAGAGGGCTCAAGATCTCACTATAGATGGTTGTGAGCCACCACGTGGTTGCTGGGAATTGAACTTAAGACCTCTGAAAGAGCGATCAGTCTCTTAACCTATGAACCACCTCTCCAGCCCCTTATATATTATCTTAAACCTCTAAGTTAATCATTTATTATATTTCCTATGAATGAGGATGTCTTTATTTCTTCCTTCCCCATAAATATGTTCCCCTTTTTTACTTTCTATATAGGTTCTGGCTAAGGTAGTAACACTGAATATCCCTGCCTTATTCTGATCTCAAAAGAAAAATTTCAAATTCCATTAAAATATATCACCACTTTATACAATTGTCATTGTAATTTAAAAGCTCCCTTATATATTTTGTAAGAGTTTTGCTTCATTTTCTGTCATAGATAGTTGCTGAATGTTATAAAACACTTTAGATCTGGAGACTGGAGCAGAGGCTCAGAGTTGAAGAGTGAGTGGTTGGTGCTCTTCCAGAGGAGCTCAGCTTGGTTCCCAACATCCATGTCAGTTGGCTCCTAACCCCCTGTAACTCCAGTTTCAAGAACTGCAACACTCTCTTCTGGCCTCTGTGGGCACTGCAGATGTGATATGTATCAATGTAAAGACACACATAAACAAAAAGGAATAAATACAAATTTAAAAAATGTATGCAAGTAAATGAAATGATAAAATATCTTTCTTTTTGGCTACAAATTTTGTGGATCACCATGTGGATGCTGAGAAGAGAATCCACGGCCTCTGCAAGAGTAGTATGGGCTTTTCGCTGTTGATCCATCTCTCTAGCTCCATTTTACCTCCTTTTAAGTGGGTTTATCAAGTATTTCATCACATCACAATGCAAAATAATCAACAGAGAAATTTAACTTTGTAAGGACAAACTTTTGTATTTTATTTTTATTTGAAAAATTGTATATGATTTCATGGAACATTGACTTTTGGTTAAGACTATTTTTATATCCTTATTTGGAAAACTGTATTTATCTTAACATAAAGACTAGTAATTGATTTTTAGAAAGAAAGAAAAAAACCCACTTCTGAGTATTCTGTGTACCTTGGGGATCACAAATCAGCTGAGCAGTCATATTGGTCTCATGAAACTTGTTTGGTCCAATTTGCTTATTAAACTGGTAACTTCGAGGTTGATTGTTTTGTTTTGTTTTCAGCGAAAGGATTTATGTTGGGTGTGTGTGCAGAAAAAGAACCGTGTGGTGAATTTTCCCAACCCTTCGTTTCTTGAACACATGTAGTATAAGCCATGCAATATATTCTGATTACATTTCCCTCCAAAATGTATTTATTTTGATTTTATGTATATTGGTCGTTTGTCTGCACTTGTTCCTGTGCACCACATGTCTGTGCATGTAGTGTCCCCACAGGTCACAGGACAGTGCTGGATTCCCTGGAACTGAATTTATAGACTGTTATGAGCCACCACATGGGTGCTGGGAATTGAACTGGTTCTCTGGGAGAGCAGCCAGTACTCTTAACTGCCGAGCCACTGCTATCCCACTGAACATATAACTATGCTTTCAAGTGCATTTCCCCCCAAACCCCAACCAGATCAACCTTATTTGATTTTCTGGGCACATTTTTCCCTTTTGGCCTTATCTTTTAATGTGCCTAGTAATTAAACAGAACACCTGACATTCAGCATAAAGAAAATGAATCGCTGTGGATGGTGCTATTCTCTTCTATAATAATTCACCATGCTCTCTGATGGCCACAGAACTAGAAATAGGCCAATCACACCAGAGCTGACCAACAAAGGGATATTTCCAAAGCCAATAAACTTTTGAGTCCTTCATCCAGGCATCCAACCCTTTAAGATTTTGAGACTTGGGATATAAGAGATGCCCTAAAAACTTCATTCCATGAATTGCTATGTGGATGATTGACAAAACAGAAGAGGAAACACCTCCAATGGGTAATCCCCCCAAAACATTTCTAAGCTGTGTATTAGATTCATGAGCTAGAGGATGGAAGATCATAAAGGGCAGAAAGCATCTGGACCATGTAGACTGTGCTGCTTATGGCCATTGTGATCCCTGCAGCAGACTTGATGAGTTGAAGATGCACAGAGAGAGAACCAAGGCTGACCATGGATTCTTTTCCAGTTAAGTAGTGTTGGGAGATAAAGACAACTCAACCACTGACTTAAACTACATGCTTTAAAATATGGGCTATGGATGAGAGGTCTGAAGGAAAAGATATCAGATTGTATTTCAGCCTGAAAGCAGGGACAAATTTTATAAAGTCACATAGGTAAGCCAGCTACCTACAGTGGCATCTGTTGTGTAGCAAGAGAAATTTGCAACAAATGAAAAAAACATAAGAACAACTTGAAAATCCTTATTTTTGAAAAGTTCAGATATGAGTTAGCTTTTCTCTAAAGTTCAAAGGGACTTTGAAGGAATAAGCTGAAGAAATTAAGCTTTAAAAAAAAGTTTTGATTTTTTTTGTTTGTTTGTTTGTGGGAAGAAGCTCTCCAAATATTGTCTTTCCCCTTTGTCTTCCTGATCCTTCATTATCTATTGGGCCACAAAGCATAGTAACAACATATTCCTTTTTAAAATACTTTGAGTTTAAAATTAATTTATAATTTTCCCCTCCCTTTCATCCCTCCATGACCTTCCATATATTCCCTTTCTCTCCTTAAAATTCACACCCCTTTTTTCTTTAATTATTGCTAAATCCAAATACATAAAAAAAAACAACAACCCAACCTGTTCAGCCTATGTAATGCTACTTGCATGTGTACATTTTTCAGCTAACTGTTTGTTACTGAATAACCTATTGATATGTTCTTCTCTGGAAAAAAATAATTTCTTTTACTCTCAGTTGATGTGGGATTCCCCTCAGTATGTTGTAATTACCATTGATTAACAAAGAAGCTGCTTTGGGCCTCTAGCAGGGCAGAACAGAGATAGGCTGGGAAAACTAAACTGAATTCTGGGAGAAAGAATTCAAGAGAAGACAGGAAGCCCCCAGAGGAGAAAGATGTGAGTCAAAACCTTGTGGGTAGGCCATGAGCCTCGCGGTAAAATATAAAATAATAGAAATGGGTTAATTTAATATATAAGAGCAAGCTATAAATATGCATAAGCTATTGGCCAAACAGTATTGCAAATACTCTAGTTTCTGAGTGATTATTTTGGAGCTGAGCTGCCGGGAATGAATGAGCAGCCTACCCCAATACTCAGCATTTCTTAGTTGCCCGTGGTTCATTGTGTAGGGCTGAGGCCTTAGAGGCTTTCCCCAGTTCACTTTGGCATCTATATTGGTGTCATCCCTGTTCAGATCATGTTTGGGCAGTCAAGTTGGTGAGACTTCATGAGTGTCGCTCCTGACAATTCTAGGAGACACATATCATAGCAAACTCCTACTTCTGCTGGCTCTTACAATCTTTACCAACACCACTTCCACAATGACCCCTAAGCGTTAGGTGTAGGAGTTTTGTTGTAGATGTATCAGTTGGGACTGAGCTCCAAAACTCTAAACATTGATTGATTGTGCTTTTCTATAATGGTCTCTATCTATTGCAAATAGAAATTTCCTTGATGAGAGGTGAGGACACTTATCTGTGGGTCAGAATATAAATATATATCAAGTAGTTAGGAATTATAGTGGTTTAGAAAAGTAGCTGTGGTGTTTACGATGAGAATGGCTTCCATAGGCTCATATGTTTGAATGCTTCATTCCTAGTTGATGGAAGTGTTTGGGAAGGATTAGGAGGTGTGGCCTTGTTTGAAATGGCGTGTCACTGGGGGTGGAATTTGAGATTTTAAAAGCCCATGCCATTCACAGCTATCTGTCTGTTCCATGCTTATGAATTAGATGCAAACTCTAAGCTATTACTCCAGCACTGGGCCTGCCTGCCTGTTGCCATGCTTACTGACATGATGATAATAGATTCATTCTTTTTTTTAAAAAAAAACATATAAACTCTTTCTTTCACAAGTTGCCTAGGTTATGTTGTCCTTTCACAGTTATAAGAAGGTAACTAAGACAGTAGTAGCTATAGGTTTTTTTTCTAAGATCTGTGACTTCACTATCCCTGGGTAATTGGCTATATTTCCAGCACCAGGTGTAATTTCCTTCTTGCTGTTTGGGTCTTAAGTATAATTAGAGAACTGTTGGTTACTACTAAGATATGCTTGCCACTACTGCACCCTTAGGGTTACTGCGCCATGCTGACATTGTGGTTCATAGCTGGACAAAAATAATGTTAGGTCAGTTGTAGTGCCCTATGCCAGCAGAATTTGTTGAAGGAGACAGAAGCAGGAAAATCATGAGTTCAAGGCCAGCCTGGGTTATTCATTTTTGCCAAGTGTGGTAGCATATACCTTTAATCCCAGCACATGGGAAGCAGAGGCAGGTGGATCTCTGTGTGTTCAAAGTCAGCCTGGTCTAAAAAACTAGTTTCAAGACATTCAGAGCTGTTATATAAAGAAACCCTGGTTGTTTTTGTTTGTTTGTTTTGTTTTGGGGGGAGGTTTTTTTTTAATGTTGGTTACTTCCCTTCTTTGGAGGCTTTCACATCAGAACAACATATTCTTTAACACAAGAAGTTACCTTCATTGGCTTTTCAGTACTTATTATGTAGGCTAATGCATCTTTTGAAGATCTCAGTTAACCTGTATTCCTGATTACTTAGATTGTTCTTGGGTCATTTCTGCATACTGATAAAACATACAAATCAGGGTCAGAGGCAGGAGCTGTCTGCAAGACTCTGCTATGAGACTTGAAATTCAGAATGTTACTGAACCACACAAATCTGCTGTTATTTGGAGATCTGTGATTTCCTCTTGTGGACCTGTATATTCCTTAAGACAAAGATTCTACGTGGCCCCTGCAGTAGCTCAGGACTACAGGTCAGGCTGCCTAGAAGATGACAAAGTTGGACTCCATTATGGTTTCTAGTGATGAATTCCAACATGAATCATGGTAGCATATTACAGGAGCCTTAGAGTATCCTAAAGTCTGTAATAAATGTTCCTAATTCTCATGAAAATATTGAGTACATATCAAGGAAAGATGTTTTACATCCTGATGTTAATCCAGAAGGTCATTAACATTGTTATTAGAGACAATCAAGATGATTTAACCAAGAACTTTGACAAGGGTGTCCACCTGTCTGTGAATAACAGGCGCTGTTTAGTAGCCTTGCTATGAATTATACTACGGAGAACTGATGGGGTGTCTACTCCAAAGAGTTCCAAGTGGAGAAAGCATAGGCTTAGAGGTATAGGGACTTTCTCATGTAGCTCAGGCTGTGGGCACCCTAGTACAAGAGACTGCTTGCTTTGTCCCTTCAGCCTGACTTGCCTCTTCTCCCAGGTTTCAACTTTAAGCAAGTTCTAGCAACACCTTCCGTACTATAGTGATGCATCCTTATCATAAATTAGGACATCTGAGGCTTATGAAATCAAGATGTTTATTATGTTGTCATCCTACGAAAATGTTCTCTCTCCGTCTCTCTGTCTGCCTGTCCACCTGTTTCTGTTTCTGCCTCTCCCTGTCTCTCTGTATATGTGTGTGCACATGTGTGCATGTGTCTTCATTTGTGTGCAGGTGAGCCTGTCACATATTCCTATGCAGCTCAGAAGAAAATCTCAGAGCTGTTCTTCAGGTACCATCTATGCTTCCCTGGAGACAGGTCTCTCACTGGCCTGGAACTTGTCACATATGCAGGGCTGCCTGGCCAGGGAACCTCAAGGGTTTACCTGTCTCTCCCTCCTCAGCACTGGGGTTGTAAATACACTCCACCATGCTAGTCATATTCAATGTAGGTTCTGGGGACCAAACTAAAGTGCAAGGCAGGCGAATGACCAGCTGAGCCACTGCTCCAGCCCATTTGTTCTTCATCTGCCTGAATAGCATAGCTGGTAACAGGAATCACGGGGCTCTCTGGGTGAATTTTGTAAAATAAGGCAGACATTCTTGGTGATTTTAGTGAGGTCATCTCTTGTGAAAGAGGCAAATAATACTTATTTAGAAGAATTTAACTAAACAATATTAAATGCAAATCAAATAATAACAAAGCGTTTGACCAGTGACTGAGGAAAATACTTATCCTTCCATATATACAAATTCTGTATTGTCTTCCTTTCCTTTTTTTTTCATTTATTCTGAAAAAATAATCACATACCGTATATTCTGATCACGGTTTCCCCTCCCTCAACTCCTCCCAGATCCTTTCTACTTCCCCGCCAGCTCAACTCCATGCCCCTTTTTCTCGTTTTAGTAAGCAAACAAACAAAAATAGAATAAAAATCAATAAAAAGCACAATAAACACAGACACACACAGTGAAAACACAAAATCAGAAAACATAATATAAGGCAAAAGATCAGTACGATGCACAGGCTTTAAGTCAGACAGGGAACCAATGTTGAGAAAGGAAGAAGACACAGGTTCCCACAGCTACCCAAAAAGCAATCTGCAATTGGCACCTGCTTGAAAAGGAAAAATCAGTTTTCTCCAATAGAGTCTTATGGGGTCAACTAACCATACTTAAGGGTAGGTCCAGTGCCCAGCAACGGACAGCCAACACCAAGTTAACTTAACGGCATTTTTTATAGACTTTTTATCTTGGATTACTTTGTATTATCTTTCTATTTATTTATTTATTTATTATGTATACAATATTCTGTCTGCGTGTATGTCTGAAGGCCAGAAGAGGGCACCAGACCTCATTACAGATGGTTGTGAGCCACCATGTGGTTGTTGGGAATTGAACTCAGGACCTTTGGAAGAGCAGGCAATGCTCTTAACCGCTGAGCCATCTCTCCAGCCCTGTATTATCTTTCTTAACTAGCTTGTATTGTATTTACCTGTCTCTCAAGCCTGTTCACAGAGGGGCTTTCTGTCAAACTATTACTGACCTCGGGAACATTGCTGCGAGTGCCCATGGTTTCTTGCCTGGTTCCTTCTGATTCTCATTTTCAGCTGAGATGTCCAGTTGATGTTCTGTCTCTCTTTTCATTGCTTGACTTTTTCTTCCTTCTCTTGACATCTTGGTTCATTCCTGAGCCTGTCTTCCGGTTTCCTGGCTGGATGATTGTTGAATGTCAGCATCAGTCACTCACTAAAGATACTGTTGAATGGTAGCCACCATATATGGAATTATTTATTCTGATACTAATAAGGATTTGGTTCTGAGAGCCTATATGAAGACAGTGGAGGTAGTATGCTGCCTGTCATCACTGTAAGGGAATTGAATAGCTGGGGAGAGGAGCACTGGCCTTTTCTCTAGCATGTCCTTTTGTTGCTGAATACAGTGAAACTTGGAACCTCCATGTCCCAGCAAACTGTTCATGCCTTTAGTTATAAAGCAGACTCATTCCGTACACTGCATTGGGTCTAAACTTTTGCATTAAAAAAACAAAACAAAACAAAAAACCCACATGGCAGAATGGTGCAGCTTTACCTGGACCACCTTTCGGAGGCTAAAGCCAGGTGGAATTCTTTGTCCCTTAAGAAGGGAAAATGTGAAACATGGAGGGTGGGATGCTGTGTTTCCTGTCATCCAGAATCTGACAATCTCCTTCACATCCTCCTATGGCATTTTCTTGGTCCCCAAGTGGAAATTAATTCAGTCTTATCTCTCTGCTTCCATTTAATCAGATAGCCCCTGTGGACAGTGCTCAGGGAGGCTTGCTCTCTGCCAGAGGCACTAGCAGGCTGTGGCCCCCTCTGTTTTCCAGCAAACACACCTGCAGGAGGAGCCGCTATGGGACAAGTGCCAAGCCTTTGATCTGCTTAGAAAGCCACTCTATTGTCTGCTTCAAAAATGCCCCGAGGCTGAGGCTGCCAGCTTCCCCAGTTGAGGCTTTAAACATATGATGGCCATTTTATCTATTTTCAGTCCTTTCAAATTCCTGTTCATTCTTGTGATTTGGGACAGGCGAGAGGGCAGCACCTGAATGGCCACTACTCACCATTCATTATCCAATAGATCTCTATTAAGCTGAAGAATTTTCCCCCCAATTGTTTCTTTCCTTCTAGGGATAAAGACCTTTTTTTCACCCATTCTGTCTCTGATCATTTTGCTGCCCTTTTCTGAAACTTCACTTTGTTGGCTCCGCTTTCTTTGAGGCAGAGATGATCAAAGCAGCCCTAAGGATGCTGGCAATTTTTACAATAAATAGCATTTTCTGGGTTATTTTTTATTCCCATTTTAATGCCGCTCACTCACCCTGCGTGTTCTTCAAACTGTCTCTGTGTGTTTTCGATGACTTTGTATCAAAGAGCTAAGTCACTTCAGACTATACCAGCATAGTGGCCACTACCCCAAACTCACCTTAAGCTAATGTTACAATTAAAGAGCGCCAGTCAGCTTCGTTCTCCTTAAGGACTTCCTCATTCCTCATCATTATTAATATTGCTACTATTATTATTGCTTTTTTCCCCTCATCTTCAAAATTATTTGTGGGTCTTGGGACTACATTCCCTTGTTGTGGCCAACAAAATTTGAATAAAATTAAGAAATTGAGCGATTTTCAAGATTCATCAATCGGAGATGTTTTGCTTGGCAGGATATTGGCTCCTCAACATGTGTCCTGCTTCAGTGCATCTTTGAAATCCTCAACCGTCACCTGTCAGTTGTATGTGTATATGTCTTTCCCAGCAACACTTTCCTCTTAGTACTAACAGCTGTTAAGTAAGTAAGGGGCAATTCCCATAAATGACTGAATGACTTTCGAGGCACGTTTTTGTGCCAAGTACGCTTACAGAAAACTCTGTTGACTAACTTGGACCTCTCAGCTGCTCACAGATAGATTAGACTTATTTTATGTTTACAGGTAAAAATCTCAAAGGTCAGATTATCTCAGTGCCTTGGCCGAGGAGGACACACAGCTAGTAAGTTCAGGAAGTAAGATTCAACCCAAGTGATATGGTTCTGAAACCTGGACGATTATAGCAGTCTCTTTCTCACTATGTGATAGAGAGTACATTTTCTATTCCTATGGACCACCTAGGCTTCTGTTATTACTCTGTGTCCCATTTAGAAAATACTACTGTAGATGGAGTTTCTTTGCCCTGCCCCATCCCACAGTCGCTTCCAAATAATCACTCAGAGGCTTACATTAATTATAAATTCTTGACCAATAGCTCAGACTTATTACTAGCTAGCGCTTACATTTAAATTAGCCCATATTTCTTATTCATGCTTTGCCACTTGGTTTGTGGCTCGTTACCTCATTTTCTATATGTCTTACTTTCTCAATAGCTGGCTGGCCTATCTCTCTACTCCACCCTACTTTCTCCATGTATTCAGTTTGGCTTTCCTGATTAGCTATGTTTGGCCTGACTATAGGTCAATCAGCTTTATTTATCAACCAATGAAGAGGAATGTATTCACAGTTTACAGAAGGACATTCCATATCATACTACATTCTAGTTCTCATGGCTTCTTCTTCTTCTTTGATTAGGGAAGGCAAAGCTCAGAGCCTTCCACTACAAATTAATAGGTAATGCCATGCTTGTCTATGGGGTAATGATGGAGTCATCTCTTCGAGTTTCCATATTACTGTGAAAACTTTGAGTGCAGGGGCTATGCTTGATTCTAGAAAGCTCTGGGAGAACAGGTCTTCTTTTCTATGGTCTAGAGAATCAGTCAGAGCCACCTGGACTCTCAGATGGAGTAAGTGAGGGTGGCTAACTGTGGTCATTCTCATTAGTGACTTGTCCCTTGCCAGGCCTCTGGGATGTGTGACAAATTTACCCTATCTGCTCAATGGTCTTTCTTTTCTCTGCACATTTTGAAGAGTTCCTTCCCTGATGAGTCTAGTATATTCCATTTTATAGATTCCTCCAAACATGCCTCTGAAGGCAAAAGACAAATTCTAGTTTCTATACAACTGTTGAAAATGCAGAGCTGAGGGCCTTACCCAGGGGTCCTTACAATTCCTCTTCCACCTGCAGTTTGATACACTAACCTCATAAGAACCAAAGGGCCTCCATTTGTCCCATCTGAGAAGTCAATCCCATTGACATTGCTTCTTGTGCCAAGTATCTTGGCCTAATGGGATATCTCTGCCTTCTTTTGTAGTCTGAAGCTCTTGACAAGGGATGGTGCCGGATCCAAATAACCCAACCCAAGGCCCTGAGAGAACTGGTACTCACCAAGACAGTTAGGTCTGCTGTGACAGATTTCTGGGAATGCTGCTTGGTGTTCAGAAAGAAGAGTGCTTACCTCTCAAAGTTGTCAGTGAGACTCACAGGTAAAGTGTCAGACACTAAGCCCAAGCATGGTTGTACTCATTTAGTAAGCGTTGGACTCACTTCTTATACTTCCTTCATTTTCTCTCCCATCTCCATTTTATCTCTAAACTCTACTCTCAGGTGAGGAGTGGAAATTTTTGCTAGTGTATAAAAACCAAGGCTAAGTGAGAGAAGGGCTGCCCCCATGGAGACTATTCAAGCAACCTGATTCCCAACATGAGTGGAAAAGGTTGTCTTGGTCTAGAAGACTCACTCTACCTTGTGAGAAAACGAGTTCCAGAAATCCAAGTGCAAATACACAGATGTTTGAAGGCCCATTTAACACAAAATAGTGGCAATAATGATGGTGCTATATCCAGAAATTTTATACTACCCAGGCTCTAAGATTGCATATCATCTTCCCAATGTAGAACACCCGAGTGCCATTCCACTGGTGTGGCAAAAAGTCAGGTTAGTAATGAATCTTGTCATTGTAAGTAACAGCTGTGTGTGTGTGTGTGTCTCTGTGTGTTTGTGTGTGTGTGTTTGTCTGTGTCTCTGTGTGTTTGTGTGTGTGTGTGTGTCTCTGTGTGTTTGTGTGTGTGTGTTTGTCTGTGTCTCTGTGTGTTTGTGTGTGTGTGTGTGTCTCTGTGTTTGTGTGTGTGTGTTCGTCTGTGTCTCTGTGTGTTTGTGTGGGTGTGTGTCTGTGTGTGTGTGTGTTTGTGTGTGTGTGTCTCTGTGTGTTTGTGTGTGTGTGTGTTCGTCTGTGTGTCTGTGTGTCTGTGTGTGTGTGTGTGTGTGTGTGTGTGTGTGTGTGTGTTTTACTGGAGACTGGATCTAGGGCATAATGCATGATGGGAAAATGCTCCCCTACCAAGCTACAACCCTACCTCTCTTTTTTGATCTTATAAAATTTTAAGACAGCCTCATCATACAGCCCAGACAGACTTTGAACTCACTTTGTAGCCCATGATGCCCTTGGACTTAAGATCCTTCAGCCTTAGCCTCTGGAGTAGCTGAGGTTACTGGACTACATCATAAGTCATGGCTTACATTTTTTTGTTGTATTTTGGTAAAGACACACTGGTAAGCAGCAGTTCATGTTTATTTGGCAAAGTTGCCACATCAGAGCCTAAGGTCAGCCTGCTAACTGTGTTCTAGTGATCACATGATGACCATAAGATGGTTATAAGAGTGTCTTCATGGTAACAATAGATTAGAAGTGGGGCTGCGCTTCCCAGCATTGAACTCCTGCTTAATTCATAACAAACTCTCAACAAAGAGAACTGGTTTTTGGGAAAAGAGCTTCCATGGTTTGGCAGAAAAGGACATTAGTCTAGAAGCAAAATGAAAAAGGAAGTCAGGGTTTTGTGTTTCATTTGCTAACTGAGAAGCATTGTCAAACTCCTTGAGCTTCTGTTCTCTTACCTATAAATTAGGGATAATAACCACCCATTCCTCTCACGGGGACGGAGTGAGGAAATACATATATGCTGAATGTTTTGAAGATTATAAAGCACCGCGAAAACACAAATTATTATATTTAGGCTGTTCTTTTCCACTTGGGGGTATATTGGAGAAGGATAAATCCAATCTCTTCCTAGTGGATCCTGTAAGCAGGCAGGGACCCCAACTGTTCATATGCAAAATTAGAGGGAATGTAAAGTTTAACTATCAACTTAAGACAACAATGGTAAGTTTATAACAGAGGATATAAAAAGACAGTAAAAGGCGACAGGGAAAGGAAGAGATTTGCAGCTCTCTCTATACCTGAGTTGAATCCCTAGCCTCCATGAAGGCTTCTTAGCTGTGTGACCAACAGCGCTGTGATTTTTCTGCCTGTCTCACTTTCTTCTTTTGTAAAACAGAGAATTTCTCCCACGCTATGCATCTGAGGTGTTAAATCACTTAAAATATGTACAAAATACTTAGTACCATGTCTCATATAGTGCCTATCAATAAACGTTCATTAGCAAAGAGGTGCAATTATGTAATTTACTGGTAATCTCTCCCCCTTCACTCTCTATCCCTTGGCCAGGGGCAATGGCTGTCTTTTAGCACATTGAACCTGTCCTGAATGATTGTAGCCCACACAGATTCCTCCAAGCTCTAGATTAACCTTTTCCCCAGATGGTTATCGACAATTTGCCCTTGGTCTTTGCTTCATGTCTCTTGCCTCATTTCAGGTTTTCAATAAGCCTGGGCTTCTAAGCCTGGGGTTGCAAATGAGCCCCGAATCTTGACCCCTGACTGAAAATAGCTCTAGTTAGATTTTCAACTGGACTCAGAGGAGAGGAGGGAATAAGGTCAAGCAGAATGTGACGAAGTACTGGAAAGTGGGAGAGCCCTGATGAAAACGCCCCTCGATCTTCTCTACAGCTCCTGGGGGAATATTATTCAGACATTTGGAGGGAAAGAACAAGGTGACCAATTGCCTTATGGGATTTTGTATAATGCTGTGTGTGTGTGTTGTATGTGCATGTTCATGTTCATATGTATGCATGCATGCAGGCATGTAGAAGTCAGAGCATCCTATGTCTTCGCCTCCTCCAAAGTTAAGGTTATCCATACTTACTGCCATACCTAGCCTTTTTTTTTCTTTGAATGAGTTTTCAAGATTCATTTTTGCTTTTTTTTTTAATGAGAAAGTAATTTTATTAAATTATAGAAGTTTCCATTTCCGCCCCTCCTCCCAACACCCTCCACTCCCCCCACTCCCTCTCCTCCTCCCTCTCTATCCCTAAGAGCAGTCAGGGTTTCCTGCCCTGTGGGAAGTTCAAGTTCCTCCCCCCTCCCTCCATAGCCTTTTATGCATGCTAGGGATCAGAACTCAGGTATCCATGCTTATGATGCCAACACTAGACTATCTCCTCAACTCTGAAATGATTTTTTTTCATTAAAAACAAACAACCAAACAAAAAACTTAATATTTGAGTACTGTTATTTGGAAGCAATCAGGGATTGTTTTTCTTTCTTAGAAACATAAACAGTTTCAGGCTGTTATTTCAGTTACAATTGTAGAGGGGTCAGACCATGGAAGAGGTACTTATTCCTAAATGAAAGTAACAGCAGTGGGTTATGTAGATTCCACCTCGAGCATGAAAAGTTGTTTGTAATGGCGGTTGCTGTCTTTCCCCACATCTCTCAACTACACCTACAGCTACACAAGCTTCCTAAGTATGTCTATCCCTACCTGGATGGAGAGAGAACAGTGGAATAGGGGTTTCAGATGTGCTGGCCTGAAGGCCATAGAACAGTGGTTCTCAACCTTCCTAAATGCTGAGACTTTCATTGCTACTTCATAACTGTAATTTTGCTACTGTTACGAATTGCAATGCAAATATCCATTTATTTACATTTATTTTATATAAAAAGTAATGTGCTTTCCGATGATCTTAAGTAGCCCCTGGGAAACAGTCGCTCGACCCCCAGGTTGAGAACTGCTACAAAGCCTTTGCAGGGATAGGTTTTGGATAGATTTTTAGGCTACCAGTCCTAATCAACTGTAGCCTCTTCTTCCTGTTTGCAGCAGTTCCTCCCTGCAGGATGTTCAACCTGGAGGGTGGGTTTTTGTTTGCTTGTGTCTCACTTGGAGACAATGTTCCTTTCTGAACTGTGATCAAGTTATCTTGGACTTTCATCTTGCTTTTTGATATCAACATAGGCAGAAGTTTCTCTTCCGCCAATAACTCTCAAATAATCATGCTGAGGCTTATATTAATTATAAATTACAAATTCTTGGCCAATTGCTTGCTACTAGCTAACTCTTGCATTTAAATTGATCCATATTTCTTATCTACCCTTTGCCACACGGCTCAGTACCTTTTCTCCGTCCAGCATGTTCATCTTGCTTCTCTGCATCTGCTCACTCATCCTCTGACTCCTTTTTCTTCCCAGCATTCTGTTGGGTTTTCTCCCTAACATTGTCCTTTTCAGCTATTGCCCAGTCAGCTTCTTTATTCAACCAGTCACAGAGTTATATATTCACACAGTATAAAGGAATAGTCCACATATCACCCTCCATCAACAAGGTTCCACTCATTTGCTCCAACCTGGTTCCTCCTACACAGTAGCAGTCTCCTGTGGTCACAAAGCCCAGACGCCCAAACCACACTGAGCATGCAACTGAAGCCTGAGTGTTGCCAGCTCCCGTCTCCCAGAGGCCAGACTCCGAATCACGTTAGTATCTCTTCAATCTTCCCTCTACCATCCTCTTCCTCCATCTTCCTCACAATGCAGATGAGCTTGTTCTGTGACCGAAAAGATGCGGTGATCACCTTCCTGCACTGACACTGGCCAGATCCAAGTTTTCTGAGCTAGGCTGCCATAGCCTAAGGGATATGCAGCAAGTAATGGAACAGATCTGAGTCCGGAGCCTAACTCTACACATGCCACAAGCCCTTGGGCGAAGCACTGCCTTCTCAGGTGCCCCTTTGCGAATGATACAAAACCTGTCTTCACTGGAAGGGTCTACAATTCCATAATACACTCAGTGCCGACCCTAGGAACAAACAATGCAAGAGGCCCACATATTTGGATGTGTGAAACTGCTCTGCATTAGGGTACTTAAGTATAATTTAAAAACATTGTTTCAGACATTAAAATAATCACGGCTGCATTGTGAAGCAAAACATAACACTATAGACATTTCAAGAGGAGACAGGTGACATCTCAAAACTTTCCAGTGCGTTGTACGCTGCTCCAGGCTCCCCCACGGACAGCCTGCGGGTAGAAGTTCTTTTCTCTTCGAGTCAGGTATTTCAAAGACCCGGGTGATAAACAATAAAGCTGAAGTCAGAAGAGAAAGAGCCCTGGAAATATATGTGTAGGAAGCAGATCATGCCATCAGCTATGGGTGGTCAATAGGGAAATGTTAATAATTCTCCTCTCTTGCACCATAAACATCTGCCTGTGCTGCCTCGCCAGCCACCGCCAGCCCCTCTTAGCAAATGAATGCACACTTCAATGGAAAAGGGCCTGGAAAGCTGCAATTTGTAGGAAAGTTGACTGTGAGAGGTAGGTGAACAGGGGTTATTTTCTTGAACTCCACATTACTGGTTTTTCTTTCTTGAATAATATGTTTCAGTCATTGAAAATGTCATAAGTTTATTATATATATATATATATATATATATATATATATATATATATATATATATATGGCATTATGTAAGTTAAACATCAGAGAGAGAATTTCCTGGCTGGTTGAGGTTGATTTCTTTATCCCTTCCATGCAAAGTGAGTGCTATGTTAAGATAAAATGGTATTATCATGTAGTTATGATGGACAGTCCCAATATCCCATATTGTTTTGGGGAGACTCTGAGCCCTCCGCAACCAAAATTTCATAGAGAGATATATCACATTTGTAGCCATTGTCTTTTTTATTTTATTTTATTTTACTATTTATTTTTTTTTTCCATTTTTTCCAAGACAGGGTTTCTCCGTAGCTTTGAAGCCTGTCCTGGAACTCGCTCTTGTAGACCAGGCTGGCCTTGAACTCACAGAGATCCTCCCACCTCTGCCTCCTGAGTCCTGGAATTAAAGGCATGTGGGCCACCACTGCTCAGCATAACCAGTGTCTTTTGAGAATGACACTGTTCCTCACAGGCAGGACTTCCATGCAAACTCTTTTTAAAATCTATTATTTAGCAGGGCATAGTAGCACACACCTTTAATCCCAGCACTCAGAGGAAGAAGCAGTCAGATCTCAGTGAGTTCGAGGCCAGCCTGGTGTAGAAAGTGAGTTCCAGGATGGTCAGGGCTGCTACACAGAGAAGCCCTTTCTTGAAAAATAAACAAACAAAGAAAACTCTATCGTTTACTTAGCTTACTAACTAGTGAGTTTCTGCAAGACTCCTTCCTGCATCCATAGTCTTGGTTAGCCCGCCTGCAACCCCTGGTCTGCCATCTGCACCTAAACCTTTAGCCAGGAGACTCCCCTCCTGCCCTTTCTCGTCACTTGTGTTCTCTGCCTTTTTCCTGGGTTTAAATGATCAAAGTGTTTCATACATCTTTTTAAGCAATCTTCCTTCTGTTTTAGCCTTCTTCCACCCCCTCATTCCCCTCTGCTCCACCCACTTCCAGGTTTGACTCTTTCAACCCCAGTACCCACTCTGTGCTTTTATCTGGAGCTGCCAGTGTTTACCCGAGGGAGGTGGAGAATTAAATCTGGCTTTAAGCAGATGCTTGCATTTTCTAGCCCCTCCTATATTCAAGACAGCACTACCCTGGATCTAGTCTTAGCTACCTGGGCCTGTGCTACTGTGACATGTCCCCCTATTGGACCTTCTCATCTCCACCGAGCACAGGGCTGCAAGAACGACCTCTGGAGACTGACAGGAATCCCATACTTCCATGTATTGCAGCCTTTGAGTGGTTCCTGTTAGCCTCAGAAGAAAATATAAGCGCTCCACTGACCCTTGACCCAGGCCCTGATGCTGCCTGCTCTTCTCTTTCCCCCTTCTCTGGCGGACCATGCTGCTTCCCTGTGTTCTTAAACATATCTCTGTCCTAAATATTTATGCCTGTCAACCCCTGGGCCTGGCTGACTCTTCCTTGCTGAGATAGTGTCAAGACTGGCTTATCTGTATCCTTCAAGTGTCTCATGTTGGGTCACTTCCTGTGTAAGTCGGGGAGAAGTGAAGCCTTGCGCTAAGTGGGGGAGATCTGAGCTCTACTTTGGAGCCCCTTTCGCTCCTCCGAGTCACAGCCCTCAGAGATCTAACTTCCACATGGCTACAGAGGAAGTGCCCAAGCATAACAGCTGTCTCCTCTGCTTCAAGCTCCTCACTCCTCTCTGAGCCAAAGAGCAGAGTCTCGGCTGACACACAGAGCCTGGAAAAGCTACCAGGATGTATCTGCAGAGCCATCTACTTTGTCACTGCCTGGCCACAGTGCACATGTGGACTCCCCCCAGGGTGTGCCACTTTGCCTTTAGCAGTTCTCCGTGCCATGTGAGCCATGTGTCCACGGGGCCGCCTGATGCTCCCTGTCTGAGGCTCACTATGTTCTTCAACAATGCCTCCCCTTCTCGGTCTGGAAGTCAAGCCTCTGCACTGACCCTTCTTTGTGTCCCCATTAATCCTGGGCCCACACTGTCACTACATTTCCACTCGGTGTCATTGCTTATCAGTTTTTGGACCTAAGAGTCTCACTTGACTGCTGTTCTTGGCATCTCTGTATTCCCCGAGGTGCCTACTGTGCACCCCCCAGCAGCTTATTCAGCATAGGATGAATGAGTAAGGAAATAAATGAATCTTTGATTGGCTGGCAATCTAGTTCCTGTTGCATTGTTTGTTTGGATTCATTTTGGGTGTTTGGGACTCTCTTCTGCTCCATTAACATAACATTATGTACATACTCGTCTCGTTATATTCTGGTTGGCTCATTGTTTCTGCTCTGCACTCCCCCTAGTCTTTTATGTGTGTGTGCAACTGGAACACATGCTGTGTAAACGGCGCTCTGAGCTGACATTTACTGAGCACCCGGTCTGTGCCAGGCCGTTCTGAAGACTTCCCCTGCATTGTCTTACACAGTTGTCCCTCAGTATCTGCTGGGGGTGGTTTCCAGGATTTGTTCGCTCCCGTACAAAATGCCATGGTATCTGCTGCATATCACCTACTCACACTTTCTAGGTTACTCACAATTCCAAGCCCATGGCAAAAGTCACGTCAGTCCTTGTGGACATGCGCAGTTTAGGGAATGATGACTTGTAAAAGTCTGCCCTTGTTTGGTATAGACACCATTTCTTCTTCAGATATTCTCCATCTATCATGGATGGGAAGCATGGGTGCAGAATCAGTGGCTATGGAGGGCCAACTCGAACTCACGGATAGTCTCGAACAGACTTCATAGCTCTCCTTTTGCTCTAACAGATGAGAAGTCGGAAACGGAGATCTAGTGATGCAGGGCAAACACACGGCTCATGTCTCCATCAAAAATCATGCCTGCAATTTTTCTGCCCTAATGTATGATTGTGGCCATGACAGAATACATCCCTGCTGCTGCTGCTGCTGCTGCTGCTGCTGCTGCTGCTGCTGCTGCTGCTGCTGCTGCTGCTGCTGGAACCAATGCCTTCCCTCCATGGGCCACCCAGATCATTGATCACCCGCAGGCTAGTGTTCAGGGCACAAGTCCTAGTGTGCTTTGTTCTCCACTTCCCTGTTCATTCTTCTTCCCATTTGGTTCTACCTCATGACTCCTTTGCTGTCCGGGGTAATGGATCAATAGCCCCTCTTAGAACTAGAGGATGGATCTCATCTCAGCCTCCCTGACTCGGAAAGTCTTCAAGAAAGACCACGATCTTGGTTTCTTGCAATTTCCCTTTTCGGAGACTGTTCTGTTCATCTTAGGCTGCTGATCCAGGGACCATGCACTGAGAAAAGAGGCCTAGGACCATCGGCAGCTCCCTCTCTGGCTCCTCCCATCTCTGCAACACTGGAGGCCTGAGTGTACTTTTCCATCTTCCTTTTTCTAATCTCCACTGTGTTCGTTCCAAATCCCTTTCTCGGCGACCCATTCTGTTTCCTGCACACTAGGGTGTGTAAAAGGGTTACATGCTGCTGGTCATTGTGTGACCCTTCCTAAGCAGCTGTCTGTGTTATATCTACAAGGAAGGGTGAGTGGAAATGACCTTGGGTGGGGAAGGTGAGTAAAACAGTGGTATGCCAGTTTTCCTATGTCCCAATGCTTTGGCGAGACTTTTGACACCAGGGCACAGGTCTTGCCTTGAAAAGCATACGTGCAAGTAACCGACAGCTCTCCCTTTTGCCCACTACTTTGCCAGGGAGCCCATGTTTTGTTTTGTTTTTTCCCTCACTGCACATAAGTCAGAGAATCACATTAAAGCAAAGAATGTGATTTGCATACAGGCATTAGGCAAAGAATAGACTTCCTAAGCAGGGAACCACACGGTCCATAATTGCTGTAGGTATCTGAGGTGTCAGGCTTCTGCTACCCAGTGAGGCTGCAAACCAGCTTTTTCATCATAAAGGAATGAGCTGCCAATGATTTTCATAGCTTGATTAACGCTCTCCGGACCGATCTCCATTGGGTGCAGGCGTGAAGCCTGAGGAAGATGGATGCTTCCTATTACTTGATGTAATGACTGTGAGGCAGGCTAATGAAACCTTTACAGCCTGAGTTTACAGGAAAAAAACCCCAACAAACACAGATCAATACTTGAGCTACAGTTCCAATGCATTGATAAATGGGTGACAGACTGTGGGCCTGGCCACATTGCAGGGGAAGGAAGCAGGAATGAAGGGAATGGGTGGGGCGTGTTGTGGGGGAACTGGGCAGAAGACAACAAAATGAAGGGGGGTTGAGCCACAGTGGGGACTGAAGAGACCAAAGGGCACCAAGGAAAAGCTGTGAAGTCTGAGCAGTTGTCTGTTAAAAGAAACATGAACCAGACACTACTTAGCTGGAAGTGCACAGAGAAAAGGGATGCACAGATTCCCTTCGCTAGTGGAATCGGGGCCAGGCTGAGGAGGAGAGAGACCACACACCACCCATCCAGCTGTACTCCTAGTGGAACAATTCACCCTGCTGTGTCTGTCCCTGTCATTAATTAAACCCTCACCCTCACTGCTGCCAGCATGCTTCTCATTGGTTTGCTCCCAACAGCATGCATATCCTCTGGTTTCCTGGGATCAGATCCCCGATGAGGACCAGTGACTCTCAGGCTCCACTCCGGCCTCTCTGTTCTTCTGCTGTTCCGAAGCCAGCCTTGGGCAAGGTGACCTCTACTGCTGGCTGGGGCAAGCCAAAGAATTCTCAGCTTCTGATGTATCATCCATTCATCTTCTTAGACAGTGGTCCTGAATGTGGCTGCAGATGGAGGTGGAATGCAGACTAGAAACGTGTTCTTTCCAAGACCCTGGTCTTAAGTTACTTTCCAGGAGATTACAGATACCACTACTCCCTGGTCTCCAAATATCTCCCTTCGCCTTTGAACTTAAACTCCACTGACTGATATTATGTGTCATTGTCTGTCTGTCTAATATTGTAGGAAGCAGTGTGTGTGTGTGTGTGTGTGTGTGTATGTGTGTGTGTGTGTGTTTGAATTATTGCTTCCCAAGCACTAATATTCCAGTCAATACCTTGTAGGGACTCAGAAGATAGTCTTCTGTGAACGAAGAAATGAATTAATGTTGACATCACGTGAACCAGCTAAACAAATACTATTTGGGTCTCCATTTCCTTATCTGGGAAATGGGAATTGTAAAAGTCGCTATTTTATGTTTCAGTGTTATTGTAGGAACAAGTAGGTCTGACCGTGTAAAATGTGTTCATATTCATATATTCATATCTATAAAGCAAAAAATGAAGCATCATATGAATATAATAGATCCACTCCAGTGGCACTGCATAGCTGTCCCTTGCCAGAAACAGGTCACAAAAGCAATTACTAGCGAATACAACACACTGCTTATTTTCCACTGTACAGTGCAAACTGCTACGTGCACCAAACGTTTGACTTGTGAAGATTAGCCTTATGTTCTTATCCATAGAGAAGTTATATGTGGAGTCCATTACTCCCCAACTAAGAGCCCAGACCATTGCTCCAAGTGTAAGGAACGTGTTGTGTAAGATAATTTACATGGTGGAAATTGGACAAAAGGCACTATATATAGAATTTGAGAGTAGAGTTTCAGAACCTGTGCTTTAAATGTTGGGCACGGCATGTCACCAGCCACCTCCAGGAGCAGAGCCGGAGGCAGGAATCTCCGGGGAGTACATTTTCTCCAGTTTTGCTGATTCAGGAGGGACGGGTGAATCAGCAGAAGGTAGCTAAAAGTTTGCTCCAGGTGACAGTGTGAGGCTGGGACTAAGAGAAACAACCGGCTTCAAACTAGGGCAAGCAGGATGATCCAGGGGCCAAGCAGCAAGAAGGCCCAGACTTTTCCTTCAAAGCTACAGAGCCTCTATGGCCCTTGTACTCCTTTGAAATCGGTTTGTCAGTCAGGTTCTCCAGGCTGTTCTCTGGTGTTGCTCCTCTAGCAGGTGACTCCATAGCTATTTTGCTAGTGGTTATGTGGTTCTGCCTAGATGTTCCCCCCTGGTGCCTCTGCCAGTATCTCTAGATGTGTGGTGTGTGTGTGTGTGTGTGTGTGTGTGTGTGTGTGTGTGTGAGACATGAGTGTGCAGGACACAACTACACCTACAGCAGGGATGCTCAAACACCTCATTCTGTCCCTTAAAAGCCACTGCGGCTGGGCAGGGAAGAATATGGGTGGAAAATCTTAGAAACAGGTGGTAGAAAATAGCACTCCAACTCTGTTGAACTGAGCCTTTGGATGGGTGGACTGTTGACCTAACTGTGGCTCACATGTGTGAGCTGCATTTTTGGATGGGGAGCATCTTGGCAACTCAACTGTAGCTCATGTCTGTAAGTTGCATTTTTTTCCTCTCTTCCACACGGGAACAGTCAAGTCTTTCTCACTGGCTCAGGTGGCAGTCAATGGATACTGTGTGGTAGATGAGAAGGTGTGACACTGGGACCCTGAGCACGCTCCTCTCTGGAGAGCTGCCTGTCTATGTAGGAAACATGTTTGGCTTTGCTTTTTTCCCCCCAGTGCTGAGTGGGGTTTGCACAAGTTAGTCAAACATTCTACCACCAGGCCACACCCTCAGCTCCACTGTAAGCGTTCTGAATGCTTCTCTTCAGGAGGAAAGACAAGGCACTGGCTGTGACGACTGGGCCATCCTTGGTGTTTGCTGGGTGGCACTGTCCTACTCTACACAGCGAATTCAACAGTGAAAGAATATTAGCCCCCCTGGTGGTGGTGGCGCACGCCTTTAATCCCAGTGCTTGGGAGGCAGAGGCAGGCAGATCTCTGTGAGTTTGCAACCAGTTTGGTCTACAGAATGAGTTCCAGGGCAGCCAAGGCAACACAGAAAAATTCCGTCTCAAAATATCAATAAACAAACACAAAAAGCCAAACAAAGTTGTGTTGGAGACTCGGGCCTCTGGGAGATGGAATAGAGGAACAAGGGCTAACAAAGGCCTGAATTCTGCCCACATGAAAGGACGTAGCATCGTCATCACCAGACAACCAGGGTTCCATATCAAAGGTGTCCCCTCTGTCTTTCTCTTGTCTTTCTGCTTCGCTCCATGGGACATCACAGCAAGGTGATCCTGGCTGTTAGGAGCAGAATCTTGATCCTAGATTTCTAGATTCTAGGCTCCAGAACTGTGAACCAAAATACTACCTAATCATTAATAAATTATTCGATCTGTGGCTTTATTTCTCACAGCAGTAAAAAATGGACTAAGACATCCACTTAAGGGAAGCGGCAGACGAAATGCAGAATTGCAAAGACTATGGCCACCTCGTCAAAAGTGAGGCTGCTGATAGCAGAGCTGGGTTTCCAAACGAGCCACAGTCCAAAGTCCTTCCCTTCCCCTGCCATGAGACTGCATCCAGAAAACTGCAGATTAACCAGAGACAGTCCTGGATCCGGGCCCTGGTGGCATTTGCCTGTGTGCTGCAGGCACGAAACACGTGGCTCATGAAGCACATGGCGCATGCCAGTGTGTCCCTTGCCACCACCTCACTGAACAATAATGAGAACCACCTGCTGCAAAACAAAGCAAGGAAAAGAAAAGAAGGCTCCACTGTGGGCTGGAAATAGCTACAATTACAGTGGCTTTCCAGTCCAGCACACAAGCAGAACATGGGACCACCTCAGGAATGGCTCTCTGCAGCTCGGGCCTGGGCAGGGAACCGGAGAGGAACTATGCCCATTCTTATTAAGTTAAAAAGCAAGCAAACAAGCAAACCCAAAAAGAATTAGTAGCCCACTGGACTCCTAGTATGTGTCACGCACAGCGGCGCATCCATTTCTCCTTAAATTGTTCTTTATTTGTACTTAAAGTTATCTTGCGTGGTACCTCTTACCCTCATCCCTTAAGTCCGGAAACAGGCTCACCGTGCACTGATGAGCTGGGAAACAAAAGACAGCAGAAGTACCCAGAGCTGATCAGAGGCACACTCCAGATAAGTAACTCTCAGGGAGTAGCTGGGTTCCTCCTCCCTATCGAATACCCTCCATCTCCCAGGACCTTCCCTATCCTAAACATCTGCTCACCTAAATATGCAGGTAGATCATGATGGCTGTTTGAAACCTTCTTCACCTCCCCAGTTAGACGTTAGAGTTTGAGCACTTGACAGGCAGCCAACACACAGGCACCTTCATGCTAACTAGTCACGGGGTAGTTGACAGATGAGAGGGTAGCTGACCAAAGGCCCAGAGCACAGTTGTCAACCCAACTCTCTGCAATGACAGAGATGTCCCCTAACCATGCTGTTCCGTGTCGTGGCCATCAGCAACTTGTACCTTTAGCTATTGCTTTGGACAATGAGTGTCTCGAGAGCTCGAGTTCTGTTTCCAGCCTTGCTACGATCAGCAGTTTCATTAACTGTGAAGACCTTGGGGGCATCAGGCCTCCTGTACCTAGTCATACTTCTCAGAACACGACAAGTTCACTTTCCCTACTCTCATTAGGCGAGGGCCTGGGAGAGCTGGAAAACTCGGGATTTTAAAATAAGTGCGAGAATTTGCCCCTCAACGAGCGCCATTATTTTATTGTCTTTGGGAAGTACTCCTACAATTCCTTCTCTGAGGAAGACATAAACAGTACCAGCCCCTCTTTCTCAGGTCCCAGGGATAAACTAAGGTAACTCCACCCAAGTTCATGCAGGGCAACAAGTGAGTTCATTAGGCTTCCTTTCTTACAGCACGTGGGGGAGGGGTCATGAACAGAAGCACAGATGACCTTAAGGCCCCCACACTGACAGGTCTGAACCCAGCATGGAGGATGGTTTTCCCACAGCTGCATGGCTGGAGGCCTCTCCCCTGGCCTTTCTCTACCTTTATCCGCTAGTCCATCCATCAGGGCAAAACTGCATGCAATTGGTTGGTAAGGGTAGCTAGAGACTCAGGTGGAAGACCCCCTGATATTCCCTGAACCTTCCTTCGAGAGCCTAAAAGTCAGCAGGCTTAACTGGGATGAGGCTTTTACAATCATGCCTGGCGGAATTTCAGCAGCTGGTAGCGGTCTGCCTCAGAGGATAGTCCTGTACTGCAAGGTTTATTCAGTTCTTCCTGGGGCCACTGTGGGCCTGCTTCACTTGTTTGTTTAGCAGGATGTGATGTGGACCACAAACAGACACAATTTCAGCCCCCAGCAGGGGTTAGAGATAGAGATTAGGGTTCCATGTAGCCATCACTAGGGCAAAGTGCAAAGGGCAAAGTGCAAAGGCATATTCCAAGTAGTACTTCAGTCCTTCTAGGCCTCAAAGGTGCATCCAAAACTACTCCATAAACTAATATTCCAGTTACATGTGACATTCATTTAGATTGATCCATCCATCCCTCCTACCAGGTCCCTGGAATTTACCTTAAAGTTGAACATGTAATAAAATATGGCAGGAGCAAGGTTTGGAGCTTTGAGAATGTAGATAGCTTCTCCCTACATCTGTTGGACCGATTTTGAAGGAAAAGCAATCTGTCTTCCTGCTAGACACCACAGCTCAGAGAGCAAAAGTGAGATATTAGAGGTCCCCCTGGGTGATGTGAAGCCCTACTGTGAGGTGACAGAAACATTGCATTCCCTTCAGAGGTCGCATGCCTCAGGATACACCAACTTGAGGAGGCATCATCGTGTGACTACTTCTCGTTCTGGCCCGAGAGCCTGATCTTGGATAACCTGTTGAAGAAACTCTTTGAGACAGGAAGAAAATGTAATTGTGACTTTCCCCCTATCTCAAAGATCTTGGATCCCAGGCGTTAGTGGTTTCTTTGGAGTGTGGGAGATAGACAGACTTGCAGAAGTTTCTGGAACACCGGACATCATTTCTTTCATGTTGTCCTCCTGTCCTTCCTCCTCTGTTTCCTGAGATGCAAAGCCATTTTCCCTCTCTGGCTTGGGCACTGGCGGATTCTCTCATTCACAGAACAGGAAGGAAGGCTTAGTGAATAGTCCCCTGTGGTTGCTAGGCAATGCTAGGCTGCCTGACTTCACCATGGAATTCTCAGGATTCTCAATGGAGTGACTCAGAATGGAACAACTCTTTTGACCCAGATTGATAAGCTTCTGTACTATTGGTTGAGGAGCTCTCCAGAGCTTTTGCTACTGTCTATGTTTGAAGTCAGGATTTCTCAGAACCTTGGCTTCCCAATCAATAAAATAAAGACAACAGATCACACACACTCACACACACACACACACACACACACACACACACACACTAGCTTGTTGAGCCATTTTCCCCCGGAGGTCATTGCAAGATACCAGTGGGTGGGACCCCAGAATCCTCACCTCTGCCTTTGTTAGCTCACCTATGCATTTATCCATTTAATTGGTTTACATTTTTACATAAGGATTGGCTTGAAGAAAATGTGTGATTGCTAAAAATAAAATGTGAGATTTCCTGAGCTGGACGATCTCTAAGGTGCCCTTTCTGTGCTATAATTCTAAGGTAGCACCTGCTAATTGGATCTGATCATCAACCCAGGTCAGAGACTAACCGCTTGTGGGAAGAAGTCCTGGGGTTGCATTTCAACTCATTTCAGCAATTTGCTCACTTCTTTACATTTGACACTTGGGGTTAAATCGGTGGCTGTGTTTGTGTACATGAGCATTTTCGTTTCTAAGCAGATTCTCCGAGCTCCAGGAGACGGCAGTGCAGGAGGCTGGCAGCTACTGCTCTCATTGCCCCCCTGAGATGGCTACAGGACAACACCCTGGACCAGGAGGAAGGATTGGTGTCTAACATTGCTCATCTTCTGCAGAGATTTCCCATGCCTTTCTACCAGCAGGGACCCATGGCCTCACAAAGAGCAAGAGCAGCTTTCATGTGCTGGTCATGGGAAACATTGTATCTTGCTAGCACTATGTCTTATAAACACTGCCTGTCAGTCACAGAAACAGCTCCATCCAATGACCTCTTTCCTGGGCCCCCATGCTATGTCCAAAGCTGTAATTCTCTTCTTCCTTCTCCCATATTTGGGCTTGCACACATGCCATTTGCCTCTCAAGAGAGCTAATGATTTTCTTTATTCCCCAAATGTCTTTCGTGTTTCTGTTCAAATCAATTGTATTGGAATATGATTTACACACAGTAAAACTTGTGTATAGTTCTATACATTCTGAGAAATTTACTC
This sequence comes from Myodes glareolus, assembly GCF_982192425.1. NCBI lineage: Eukaryota > Metazoa > Chordata > Mammalia > Rodentia > Cricetidae > Myodes > Myodes glareolus. Next base: position 96,022,461 of record NC_142029.1, read on the forward strand.
CGCCCAGTGACGATACCACAGCCAACTGTCTTTCTTTAAAGATGAATTGGTGTACACTATTTGTATAAAATGACGGGTTACATTATTCACACATGCTTCTCATGTAGTTTGATTATGTTAATCCCCCATTATACTCACACCCTCCACACGTCTACTGTTCTCCCTCAGTCCCATTTTCCCTTCTACTTTCGCATCTTTTGTTTCTTGAGTTGTATTCCCCTTAGACAACATCTGGCACTTGTCTTCTGAGGCTAGCTCACAGTGTTCAATCTGATGGTCTTTCTATTTCCATCCATTTCCCTTCAATAAACATGAGTTTGTTCCTTATGGCTCCATTGTCTGTATCTACAATACTGTTTCTGTATTCAGTCATCCATTGATGAACATATATACCAGCTTCCTACTTGACTTTTGTGACTAGTGTTATAATATCACCCTCGTTATTTTTTTAACTTTTAATTGAAAGCATCCATTCGATGTTTTTAGATCATGTTCTCCTCTACTCTAAGGCCCCTGGGATTCTCTCCTCCTCACCTCCCTGCCTGTAAGCTACATATTCTTTTCCTATCTCACTTATAAACAAAGACAAAAGCAAAACAACAAAAAGCCCACAAGAAATATATAAAAACATTCACAAAAATAAAAATCAAAATAAGCAAAAGACCAATAGTACAAAACAACCCCAACAAAATGAAACAAAATGTCTATAAAAATACTATTGAGGATTTAAGTGCTGAGGAGTTCTATCCAGAGAGTGCTGAGGAGTCCCATCCAGAGAGGAAGAGATGGGCAGGCACCAATGCAAGAATTCCTCCAACAACCTGAAGGGCAACATGACATCATGAGAATCCAGGGATCATGAAACTAGAAGAATTGAATACCCTACTCCAGAAGAAATAGAAGAAATCGACCCTAAGCGGAACTTTATGAAAATAATAGAGGAACTTAAACAGGAGGTGAAAATCTGCCATAAAGAAATGGAAGAGAAGTATAGCAAAAAGATTAAAGAAATGAGTAAAGAAATGGAAGAGACGTATAACAAAAAGTTTGAAGAAATGAGTAAATCCGTAAATGAAACCCTGGGAAACCAAGAAAAAACAATCGAACAGGTAATGGAAACAGTTCAAGATTTGAAAACTGAAATGGAGGCAATGAAGAAAACACAAACCGAGGGCCGGCTGGCTATGGAAAATCTAGGTAAATGAACAGAGACTTCAGAAACAAGCATAACCAATAGAATACAAAAGATAGAAGAAAGAATCTCAGATTCTGAAGACACCATAGAGAAAATAAACGCTCTGACCAAAGAAAACAGCAAATCCAACAAATTCTCATCACAAAACATTCAGGAATTGTGGGACACAATAAAAAAAACCAAATCTAAGAATAATAGGGGTAGAAGAAGGAGAAGAATTGCAGATCAAAGGCCCAGAAAATATATTCAACAAAATTATAGAAGAAAAGTTCCCCAACCTAAAGAACGATATCCCTATGAAGGTTCAAGAAGCATACAGAACACTGAATAGACTGGATCAAAAAAAAAAGACATCCCCTTGCCATATAATAATCAAAACACAAAACATTCAGATTAAAGAAAGAATATTAAGAGCAGCAAAGGAAAAAGGTCAAGTAACTTATAAAGGTAAACCTATCAGACTTACACCGGACTTGTCTATGGAAACCATGAAAGCCAGAAGGTCCTAGATAGAGGTACTGCAGAAACTAAGAGACCATGGATGCAAACCCAGACTACTATACCCAGCAAAGCTATCATTCTCTATCAACGGAGAAAACAAAATATTTCAGGATAAAAACAAATTTAAACAATATGTAGCCACAAATCCAGCCTTACAGAAAGTATTAGAAGGAAAATCACAACCCAAGGAATCCAACATTGCCAATACTGCCTACAATAACTCAGACATCTAGCGACGCTTCACAAGCAAAACTCAAAGAAGGGAAACAAACACACTCTACTACCCCCTCCCCCCCAAAAAAGAAAATAACCAGAGACAACAACTACTGGTCACTATTATCACTTAATATCAATGAACTCAATTCACCTATAAAAAGGCACAGACATAGAGAATGGATACGAAAACAGGATCCAACATTCTGTTGTTTACAAGAAACACACCTCAACCACAAAGACAGACACCTACTCAGAGTAAAGGGTTAGGAAAAGGTTTTCCAAGCAAATGGTCCTAAGAAACAAGCGGGTGTGGCCATTCTAATATCTAACAAAATTGACTTCAAACTAAAATCAATCAGAGGAGATGGAAATGGACATTGAAACAATTCATCAGGAAGAAGTCTCAATCCTGAATATCTATGCCCCTAATATAAAGGCACCCACTTATGTAAAAGAAACACTTCTAGAAGTCAAGGCAGTCATCAAACCACACACACTAATAGTAGGAGACTTCAACACACTGTTCTCACCAATGGACAGGTCAATCAGACAGAAACCTAACAGAGAAATAAGAGAATTTTTGGAGGTATTGAATCAAATGAACTTAACAGACATCTATAGAACATTCCACCCAAATAGGAAAGAATATACCTTCTCTGCAGCTCACGGAACCTTCTCGAAAATTGACCACATACTCGGTAACAAAGCAAACTTCCACAGATACAAAAAAATATTAGTAACCACCTGTGTCTTGTCAGATCACCATGGATTAACGTTAGAATTCAACAACAATGCTACCCCCAGGAAGCCAACAAACTCAAGGAAGCTGAACAGTCAACTACTGAATCACCCCTGGGGCAAGGAAGAAATAAGAAAGAAATTAAAGTCTTCCTTGAATTTAATGAAAATAAAGACACAACATACTCAAAGCTATGGGACACTATGAAAGCAGTGCTAAGAGGAAAGTTCATAGCACTAAGTGCCCAATTAAAGAAAACGGAGAAAGCACACATTGAAGACTTAACAGCACACCTGAAAGCTCTAGAAAGAAAAGAAGCAGATTCACCCAGGAGGAACAGAAGACTGGAAATAATCAGACTGAGGGCTGAAATCAACAAAATAGAAACAGAGAAAACAATCCAAAGAATCAATGAAACACAAAGCTGGTTCTTGGAGAAAATCAACAAGATCGACAAACCCCTATCCAAACTAATCAAACGGCAGAGAGAGAACATGCAAATTAATAAGATCAGAAATGAAAAGGGGGGCATAGCCACAGCACAGAGGAAATTCAGAGAATCATTAGATCTTACTACAAAAGCCTGTATGCCACAAAATTGGAAGATATAAAAGAAATGGACAATTTTTTAGATAAGTACCATATACCAAAGTTGAACCAAGAACAGGTGAACAATCTAAATAGACCTGGTAGTCGTGAAGAATTAGAAGCTGTTATCAAAAATCTCCCTACCAAAAAAAGCCCAGGACCAGATGGTTTCAATGCAGAATTCTACCAGAACTTCCAGGAAGAGCTAATACCTACACTCCTTAAGGTATTTCACAATATAGAAAGAGAAGAGTCATTGCCAAACTCCTTTTATGAAGTTACAGTTACTCTGATACAAAAAACCACACAAAGACACAACCAAGAAAGAGAATTACAGGCCAAACTCACTCATGAACATCGATGCGAAAATTCTCAATAAAACACTGGCAAACCGAATCCAAGAACACATTAGAAAAATTATCCACTATGATCAAGTAGGCTTCATCCCAGACATGCAGGGCTGGTTCAACATACGCAAATCTATCAATGTAATCCATCATATAAATAAACTGAAAGAAAAAAACTATATGATCATTTCATTGGATGCTGAAAAAGCATTTGACAAAATACAAAACCCCTTTATGATAAAGGTGTTGGAGCAATTGGGGATACAAGAATCATACCTAAATATAATAAAAGCTATTTACAGCAAGCCGACAGCTAACATCAAATTGAATGGAGAGAAACTCAAAGCCTTTCCACTAAAATCAGGAACACGACAAGGCTGCCCACTCTCACCATACCTCTTCAATATAGTGCTTGAAGTTCTAGCAATAGCAATAAGACAACATAAGGGGATCAAGGGAATTCGAAACGGAAAGGATGAAGTTAAACTTTCATTATTTGCAAATAATATGATAGTGTACATAAGCGACCCCAAAAACTCTACCAAAGAACTCCTACAGCTGATAAACACCTTTAGTAATGTGGCAGGATAAAAGATCAAATCCAAAAAATCAGTTGCCCTTCTATACACAGAGGATAAAGAAGCAGAGAGGGAAATCAGAGAAACATCACCTTTCACAATAGCCACAAATAGTATAAAATATCTTGGGGTAACTCTAACCAAGGAAGTGAAAGACCTATTTGACAAGAACTTTAAGTCTTTGAAGAAAGAAATTGAGGAGGATACCAGAAAATGGAAAGATCTCCTTTGCTCTTGGATTGGATCCACATAGTAAAAATGGCAATTCTACCAAAAGCAATCCATAGATTCAATGCAATCCCCATCAAAATCCCATCAAACTTCTTCACAGACCTTGAGAGAACAATAATCAAGTTTATATGGCAAAACAAAAAACCCAGGATAGCCAAAACAATCTTATACAATAAAGGAAATGCTGGAGGCATTATCATCCCTGACTTCAAACTCTATTACAGAGCTACAGTATTGAAAACAGCTTGGTATTGGCATAAGAACAGAGAAGTTGACCTATGGAATCGAATAGAAGACCCTGATATTAACCCACAAACCTATGAACACCTGATTTTCGACAAGGGAGCTAAAGGTATACAATGGAAGAAGGAAAGCATCTTTAACAAATGGGGCTGGCATAACTGGATGTCAACCTATAGAAGAATGAAAGTAGATCCATATCTATCACCATGCACAAAACTCAAGTCCAAATGGAGTAAAGACATCAACATTAATCTGATCACTTTGAACCTGATAGAAGAGAAAGTGGGAAGTAGTCTACAAGACATAGGCACAGGAGACCACTTCCTAAGTAGAACCCTAGTAGCACAGACAATAAGAGAATCGATGAATAAATGGGACCTCCTGAAACTGAGAAGCTTCTGTAAAGCAAAGGACACTGTCAGTAAGACAAAAAGGCTACCTTCTGACTGGGAGAAGATCTTCACCAACCCTTCATCAGACAAAGGTCTGATCTCCAAAATATACAAAGAACTCAAGAAACTAGACACTAAAACTCTAATTAACCCAATTAAAAAATGGGGTACTGATCTGAACAGAGAATTCACAACAGATGAACTTCGAATGGCCAAAAGACTCTTAAGGTCATACTCAACTTCCTTAGCGATCAGGGAAATGCAAATCAAAACAACTTTGAGATACCATCTTACACCTTTCAGAATAGCTAAACTCAACAACACCAATGATAGCCTATGCTGGAGAAGATGTGGAGTGAGGGGAACACTCATCCATTGTTGGTGGGAATGCAAACTTGTGCAGCCACTGTGGAAATCAGTGTGGTGGTTTCTCAGGAAACTGGGAGTCAACCTCCCTCAGGACCCAGCAATTCCACTCTTGGGAATATACCCATGAGATGCCCTATCATACTACAAAAGCATTTGTTCAACTATGTTCATAGCTGCACTATTTGTAATAGCCAGAACCTGGAAACAACCTAGGTGCCCCTCAATAGAAGATTGGTTAAAGAAGGTGTGGAACATATACACATTAGAGTTTTACTCAGTGGTAAAAAACAATGACATCTTGAATTTTGCATGCAAATGGATGGAAATAGAAAATGCTTTACTGAGTGACGTAACCCAGACCCAAAAAGAGGAATATGGTATGTATAGTATGTACTCACTCATAAGTGGATTCTAGCCTTAATTAAAGGTCTTTGAGCCTATTATTCGTGATCCTAGAGAAGCTAAATAAGAAGGTGAACCTGAGGAAAATCATATAGTTATCTTCCTGGATGTTGGAAGTAGACAAGATTGCCAGACAAACTTAGGTGCACGGGGGAGGGGGGTGGAGGGGTCGAAGTAAGGGGAGAGGGATAGAGAGAAGGGAGAGGGGGAAAATTGGGGATAGCTTGAGGGAATGGGATGCGGGGGGAGGGAGGAACGATGGTTATGGGAGCAGGGAAGTATATATCTCAACTAAGGGAGCCATTTTAGGGTTTGCATGAGAATTGATTCTGGAGGGGTTCCCAGGCCCAAGGAGAGGTCCCCAGATTGTTCCCTGGGTAGCAGAGGAGAGGGTGCCCGAACTGGCCTTGGTCCATAACCATACTGATGAATATTTTGCATATCACCATAGAACCTTCATCTGGCGATGGATGGAGATAGAGACAGAGATACACATTGGAACACTGGACTTAACTCCCTAGATCCAAATGAGAAGCAGATGGAGGGAGAACGTGAGCAAGGAAGGCAGGATCACAGAGAAACCTCATCTGACGATGGATGGAGATAGAGACGGAGACCCACATTGGAGCACTGGACTGAGCCCCCAAGGTCCAAATGAGGAGCAGAAGGAGGGAGAACATGAAAAAGGATGTCAGGACCGCGAGGGGTGCGTTCACCCACTGATACATGGGGACTGATCGAATGAGAGCTCACCAAGGCCAGCTGGACTGGGACTGAACGAGCATGTGATCAAACCGGATTCTCTGAATGTGGCTGACATGGGGGCTGACTGAGAAGCCATTGACAATGGCACTGGGTCTTGTTTCATCTGCATGGACTGGCCTTTTGGGATCCTAGTCTGTTTGGATGCTCACCTTCCTAGACCTGGAGGGCGGGGGGAGGAACTTGAACTTCCCACAGTGCAGGAAACCCTGACTGCTCTTAGGACTGGAGAGGGAGGAGGAGAGGGAGTGGGGGGAATGGGAAGGTACTGAAAGGAGGGGAGAAAGTGGAAATTTTTATAAATAAATAAATACGTAAATTAAAAAAAAGAAAAAAATACTATTGAGTTAATTTTGTGTTTACCAACTAATTACTCATGAGCATGAATTCTGTCCTGTTCTTGTTTTTATTGTTTTTATTGCACTATACACTTTTCTCTGTTCCCCTCCCTTCCTCCCCTCTCCCCTTCTAACCTTTTTCTTGACCCCCACACTCCCAATTTACCCAGTAGATCTTGTCTTTTTCTCCTATGTTGATCCATGACTGTCTCTCTTAAGGTCCTCTTTGTTGCCTACGTTCTATCAAGGTACTCGTACAAATGATAAACATCTTCAATAATGTAGCAGGATACAAGATTAACTTAAAAAAAATCTGTAGCCCTTCTATATACAGATGATGAACTGGTTGACAAAGAAACCAGAGAAGTGTCACCTTTTGCAAGAACCACAAATAACATAAAACATCTTGGGATAACTTTAATCAAACAAGTGAAAGACCAGTGTGACAAGAACTTTAAGTCTTTGAAGAAAGAAACAGAAACAGACACCAGAAAATGGAAAGATCTCCCGTACTCTTGGGTAGGTAGAATTAACATAGTAAAAATGGCAATCTTTCCTAAAACAATCTACAGATTCAATGCAATGCCCATAAAAATCCCAGTAAAATTCTTCACAGACCTGAAAATACTCAAGTTTATGTGGAAAAGCAAAAGTCCCAGGATAGCCAAAGCAACCCTGTACAATAAAGAAACTTCTGGAGGCATCACCATCCCAGACTTCAAACTTTACGTCACAGCTATAATGATGAAGACAGCCTGGTATTGGCATAAAAACAGACAGGAGGACCAACAGAATAGAATCAAAGACCCAGATATCAATACGCACACCTGCAAAACCTGATTTTTGACAAAAAAAGGAAAATTATAAAATGGAAAAATATTCATATTCAACAACAACAACAACAACGAAAAACCAAATAGCTTCTTGGTCAGGTGTAGGATCCTCTGCCTACCTCCCCCTCTCAGCGATAGGATGCTGTCAGGACTTAAACATACATCGGCCTGGGTGTGCTGCCAAGTCTCTGTGAATTCTTATGTTCACTGGTCCTTTTGTGTCTGGAAGACACTGGTTCCTTAAAGCCATTCATCATCTCTGTCTCTTAAAATATTTTTGTCCCTTCTACCACATAGATCCCCGAGTCTTAAGGAGGAGGATTTGATGAAGACATCCTATTTATGACTGAGTGCTGTAAAGCCTCTCACTCTACGTATGGCCCAGGTGTGGGGATCTGTGTTAGTTTCCTTGTACTACAAGAAGAGGCTTCTCTCATAAGCGATGAACAAGGCCCTGATCAGTGCATATAATTTGTGTCATTAGGAATCATTTTGTTGCTATGTTTCTTTATCAGAAAAATAGTAGTAGGAATTCCCCTGGGCACATGACCTATCTTGTCTCGAATTCTTGGTCACTTTAGTAGGGTCAGGAATGGGTTCCATTTCGTGCAGTGGACCTCAAATCCAATCAGAAAGTGGTTGGTTATTCCCAAAACATTTGGACCATTTTCAAGCAGTTACTGATGTAAGTTACAGGGATTATAGCTGGGAAATATTGATGATTAGCTTTCTCCCCCAGCAGGACGCAGAGGACCTTCTAGTACCACAAACACTAGTCAGTAGGGGAATATTGTCTAGTTAGGTATCCACTTGAATTCTGTGTTTCATTATATATGTGTTATCTTCAGCGACAGGACCTGATGGCCAGCCTCATTCTCAACCATTAAGTACACCATTAGTTTCCAAGCACAGTAAAGTGGTTCAAAGTGAATGGGTTACTCTATGTTTTGATTAAGTTTGTGCTATGTATACATTTACATATAAGTAAATGTATATAATACATATAAGTATACAAATGTATACAATACATATAAGTTTGGCAAATGTATACATTTGCCAAAATTTATACAATGAACACCCAAAATATGTCTTATTTACAACTGAAGAGAGTGAAGCTGAGAAAGATTAAGTGAAATTCTCATTGATACCCTGTTACTAAGTAACTGATATTACAAATTGCAAAATGCCAAGACCATTGTACTTCAAACCCAAATTCAAAATGACCTTTCTGATGTATCAAAATAGAAGCAAATTAGAGAAGGCCCGTTTACACAGAAAGTCAATGAAACCCAATCCAAAGCTCAGTACTTTATCCGATGATGGTTTTAATAAAGCTGATATCAATATGCTGTTATCAACAATGACTTATGTCATAGGACCACCGAAACAAGAAGAATTCAGTTTCTGGCTTCCTCGCAATAATCTTTCCTGTAAACATGGAATACAGAGAGCTTCGCAGACATGTCCTCATGAATCATATGCATACAGATTCTCTAAAATAATTAGAATCATCCTAAAACAAAATTAAGTAGTTTATAGATTCCTGTAAGTTTTCCTTTCTCCCAATCAGCAAAAATCTCAAAAACTCCCTCTCCCTTCCCCATTCCTCCCTCTCTCCAGTTGGACAGAGACAGGCGGTAAGCGTTTGAGAATAGCCTTAACTCGATCATCAAAGCCTTAACTATAAGACAAATTCCTGGACATGGATTGATTGGTCACACTCACAAACCACAGCTGAATATTTTATTGGCTTACATTTTCCAGTTGGAATCGGATATCACAGGATTGAGTATCTTGATTGACTTTGTATCTGGGTCAGTCAAAATTGCAGGTCCCAGAGAAGGGCTATGTTACACTAAGAGATTTTCATTCTGTGCCGCCAGAACCTCTTTCGGTTAGTGATTGATTGATAGATCCCAATCCAAATCCAATTGCCCATCCTTTCTGCCCAGGAGGATTCTGGATTTATTGATCGCTGTCCAAGCTCATCTGGGGAGAACAATGGCACCATAATGGAGACAGTGCCACGCGGGGTCCTGTATTGTCCTGCTTTTGTTTCTCCTGCCAACTCAGACCGAGGCCTCAGCTACAGAACTTTCAGCAGCTGGCAGGCATAATTCTCAGCCTCAGACAAATGGGATTCGCCATTGCACTGCATGTCCTTTGATGGCGTATTCATCTGGGCACATTACAGTCATACAAATGCAAGCTGACCCAGTTAGCTCTACATGCGTTGTGAATCCAGTTAATTGTATATCAACTAATTGCATAATTCATTTATTAATGAACTGAATTAAAATCTGAGTACTGCAGCTCCTCTGCAAAGCATCAGGATTAGTGAGAAGGAAAGCCTTGGAAGAATGTCACATTTCTGATCCATGATCCATCCCTTTCTGAAACACACTTCCCCTCTATCGCTCTCATTTGGGAAAAGATCATTTCAATAAGACAAGGATGAGATTAAAACGAACAGCTACATAACTGCTAATATTAATAAACCTTAGTAGCCAGCTGCATAACATTAGGACACAAATGTTGAAGCCTCATTTTGCTGCTTCTAAAAACCATATTATTGAGAGTATTCAGCCTGACAGTGGTGGCTCATGCCTTTAATCCCAGCACTCGGGAGGCAGAGGTAGGCAGATCTCTGTGAGTTTGAGGCTAGCTTGGTCTACAGAGTGAGTTCTAGGTCAGCCAGGGCTGTTACACAAAGAAACCCTGTTTTGAAAAAATAAGAGTATGTTTTCTGAGGCATCGCCTGGTGGAATAGCGCTCATCATTATGTGGTGAAGGTTGCATGGGACCAAAGAGTTCAATAGGGAAAGTACATCATGATCACACAACTTGAGTTCTCTAGAACTACGATGTTATATGACTTCTTCAGAAGGCACTTGAGGTATTTTTAGCTGCCAGTGGAAAGAAGCAAAGGTTTTGAACCTTGCTCCAGGAATCTGCACTATTGTCTCCACTACTGGTTTGGGTAGGAAATCATCACACTTCTTTAGCCTCTTAATTCCAAGTGGAGGAATGGACTTCTTACTTGCTATATCTCTGTTATGGTTGAAATCTTAATAATGTGATCCATATCTCATGTGCTAAAGATTTGATGTCCGATATAACAGTGTTCAAAGACGGAGCCCCTGGAAGATAACTGGATCATGGAGTCTTTGACCTCAGGAATGCACTAATTACCTGATGGTTTCAGAACTTAATGGGCTACAGCAAAATGTTGGAAGCTATAGGGGTGGTTCCTAGATGGAAGAGTTAGGTCATTGGGAATGTTCCCTTGGCAAGGACATTTTGTTTTCAACTCCTTCCTCTCTCTTTGCTTTGTAGTTTCTGTGAGGTAAGCAGCTTGTTCCAACACCACCGCATGCTGGCCAACGTGATATTCTGCTTCACCTCAGACCCAGAACAACAAAGACAAATAATTATGGACTAAACCCTCAGAAAACAATGAAATAGGGACCCAGAGAAAGCAGAGTTACCGAGAGGTTATCAGTGCTGCAATTGGGCTCAGTCTGTTTGAGGATTCCAGGGAGATACAGTGTCACCATTTGTCTCACCACAGGACTGAGGAAGCATTGGTCACGGGCCAAGGACTTCCCTTAGGAACACAGGTTTCGGGTATGCTAGGTGGGTTCCCTTAGGAACACAGGGTCTCGGGTCTGCTAGGTGAGCACAATGCCACTGAACTATACTGCAGGCCTGTAATGGAGCTTTCTTGAATGGTGTGAAAGGGAGCAGACATGCAGAGCCATGGGTGATAACAATAGAATCCTATGGACTTGTATAGTAATCCTGAGGACTGAGGGACTATCAGAAGCAGAGGATAGACTAGAACGGTAACTCAAGGGTCTTTGATAGGTCACCTGTCTGTTTCTGACTCTCTTGGGTCTAAAGAAAGTCATACAATCCCAATTTAGTTCCCTCAATCTGTCTCCACCGAGAAACTCTCCCCCCATCCCTTATCATGTGTCCTTTCTCCTAACCCAGCATCTTAGTCCTAATTCCATCCCGAGAATTATCTTTACACAGATACGGATGTCTCATATAAACCATGCTTGGGGAAAACATTCTCATATACCTACAGGGCTATGTTCTGTCCATAGTCTTGAGACAACAGTTCAAAAACCATTAGATATGGCTCTACATAAAACCATAAAGCAAGGTAAAGAAACTTGCCACCAAGCCTGGTGACCTGTGTTAGATCCCTTCGATCTACATACAGTATAAGGAGAGAATAGTCTCCAGCAACTCTCCCTCTGACCTCCATGCATGCCTTGTGAACAGACATGCCCCTCACTCCACAAGATGAATAAATGCAATTTAAAAAGAAAGTTCTAAGAAACTGTCTGGCAGAGAATATTTGCCAATATCTACAATAATGATGAGAACAATGCCTTGCCTTTCTAATATTTTCATAATTTTTAATCTGTTTGTGTTTTCTGAAATGATTCTACCAACCTCCTGGGTGAGAGACTTTATATTAGATATTATCAAAAAGAAAACCCAGTACCTAAGAGGGTAATTCAGGCCCAGAGGTAGAACAGACTAACTATTCAGAATGTAAGTTTCCAAATCAGTTGGCTGAGATGAAGCCTTGGCCCCTTGGCATATTGGTTGTGTCCTACGACAGTCTACTGGGCCTCCACGAGATTTTCATCAAACGTGCAGTAAATTTTGTCAATGTACCAACCCATCATATTGTCCTGTGGCTCTTGAGGAAAATGTCTGTGGGATGCACTCACTGCCTGCTGTTATTTGCATTAACTGACTGTCAATTTTGCCTGAGGTTTGAGGCCCTATCTTTTAACTACTAATTTGGGTTCTTTCCTGGGTTTCAACACCCCAGCTAAACTCCTGCAAATGACCCCCAATCATGCATGTTTGTACTAAACTCTCAATTCTTCCAGAATGTCTGCTCAATCTAAGCGCATGACCTGGGTGGGCAGAAATTTTTCCAAGCCTGCAACTAAAAAAAATGTAACGATTGCAGAATGGAAATAAAAACATTACCGGATTCATATAGCTGGAGAGAGCGTCTGTGGGTCTAAGGGAATAAACAACATGTACCCAGAACAAAACTATCTCAACCAGAATAAATTTGCCTTTTTATGCTGAGAGGAAGCTGAAATGAAGCTTTCAGGGTCTCAGTGTCACAGGCATCATCTTTATATTCTTAAATGAAAAGAGAGAAAGGATTTGCCTTATTACAGGAGAAAGAGCCAAATGTGTTTGCTTTCAAGTGCAGAATGAAATGAACTGAACATTCTCAATGCAGAGCTTCATTTTGATTACTGTCTGAAGAAGGAGAGCAGGAAGCAGTCGCCCATCCCCACCCAAGCTCCCCTCCACTTTTTTTTTCTTTATTTGTTATTGAAGCAAATGAGGCCAATTGTTGGAAACTTCTGTGCAGCCCTGAATGCCTCAATTGTGACTCTCCCGGAGATTAATGCATTTAATTTACCTCTTTGGTATATTTGAGACACTATTCAGCAGCCAGTCAGGAGCTCCAAGCCTTATAGCAAGTCTGTATGGGGTGAGACACTCTACTGTGTCTACAGAACCTGCTGGAGGTAACTTGCAAGAAGCTCAGGAAACATGAGAGAGGACCCATCATTTCCAGATTCCCTCCCCATCTTCCAGGGAGGGGCACTGAAGAAGATGAGAAAGGGCAGAAATGCAACAGAGAACAGTACGAAGGACTGATTTGCCATCTTTCAGACACTAGACACTCCCTGCCACCATAATATCAGTAAAGGAGTCATTTTTATTTAATGTAATGTTCACAGACTCCAGGAAAAATACAGGGAATAAAATAGTTTTCCTTACAGACCAAACATTTTAAGACTTTTTGATATTAAATACTAGTTTTACCTTCAAGCAGAACCAACAGGGGCAGCACTGCCCCTACCCTGATTCTCAAGTGTTTAAGGAATCCACAGGTATCACACTAAACAGAGGATGGAGCAGGGACAACTCATGGTCCGTGCCTTTATGATTCTTCTAGTCTGTCATACTCAAGCAACCACACAAAAATCTCCTGAATTACAGTCCCCATACATGTCGAAAATAAGCGTGCACGAGAGTGAATCTGTACTGAAACATTGCACTTGCATTTTGGAGGCTGAGCCAGTGCTAAGAGGAAGGAACATTAAGTGCATGAGAAAAAAGTGACCCAGGCATCAAGGTTCCTCAATTGAAATTCATAGCAAGTATCTGATCATGATGAGGGTGGCTTACTGTGACACTTTTATAGACTTAGAGCCACTACCATGAAGTACAAGAGACAGAGCCTCTGCCCGCTTCATGCTTTTAGCCTTCCTCACCCTATTGCCTGGTCTCAAGAGTACAATGAGATGAAGATGTTCTTCTGTGTGTGTTTAGCATTTTCTGGATACCTGCTCTCAATATGATGCCGTAAAATGGCCCCATGCGCTCTCCATAACAATAGAATATTATTATGCTCCTCACCTTATCCTTCCAGTTCAACTAGGTGTATTTTCAGAAAAATAAATTATACTTACAATAAAGGATTTATACTTACAACTTTTAAAATGGATCTTTGGCCAAGGCTTCTTCAGACAGCCTTATTTTGGGTCAAAAAGGAAGCAAAGCACCAACAAGGTCCTCTCCTCTTATGCAGATTTTCTTTTGATGCTCTGGAGACATTAGGAAGAGGCTACCTCAGTAGATCAAGTTCATTGGGGAGCCTAATAGGCTCTCGCTGCAGGAGATGAGCAAAAGCTCAAACCCATCTATCTCTTGCTTGTGCTATGCCATGGTCAGGATTCCTTCAAGGCCCAGGAACAAACACAGCCTTATAAATTCAATCTTGGAGTCTGGTCTAGTATCAAAGGTTTATATAATCTCAGGTACTCAGGAGGTAGAGGCAGGAAGATCATAAATTCAAGGTCAGTTTAGATATTAGAGTGAATTCAAGCCCACACTGAGCAACTTCCTGGGGGCACTGTCTCAAAATATACATATAGGCTAAGGATATAACTCCATGGAAAAGCACTTGTCTAGCATGTTTGAAGCCATGAGTTTAATCTCTAGCATAGGAATAACATAAAAATGAAGAAGAAATTCAAATTGTGAATAATTTGATATGACCAGATAGCTCGGTGAGTAAGAGTACCTGCAGTAAAGACTGCTGGCCTGCATTCAATCCATGGGACTCACATGATGGAAATAAGACTCCTGACCTGAAATTTTCCCCCTGACCTCCATGGACACACCATGGTGCACACATGCATGTAGGTGTGCAAACACACACACATACTCACGTGCATGCATGCACAGACACACACATATGTGAATATACATAATATTTTTAAAATAACAGGTAACTCATGTATAATCAAGAAGCAGTAGGATATATGTTTCAAAACCAACCTGAATAGCACTGATATGTGGTTTCGTTCTTTGTATTTTATTTGACTGTGGACAAGGACTTACATCTGGGGGCAACAGATGAAACCTTCCTTTGCAACCCAGAACTCACTGTTCAGTATGAATCTTATATATTTAGGAAGGAACACAGTTATACCCATGACAGTCAGGAGGGTACTGATAACCATTAAGGCTGGCTCAAAGAATAAAGAGTTAATAATTTAAAACAAAAGATCAAGAACACAGTGAACTCCATGATACTACATGACAGAGGGAGATCTTGGGTCCCTTAGGGACACAGTTAGTCCTGTTTCCATTATAGGACTACCGTGATCATAATACTCTTTTCCAAACCTCTGTAACAATGAATGCAGTGCTTTAAGCAGCCAACAGAGTTTGCAATAAGTTTTTATTGATTTGTAAGAGGATGGACATATAGGTGTCCCTCAAAGTCCTTAGGAGGCCGGATCATGTGAACTGGAAGAAACCATGTGCTACCCATGACTGCATGGGATGCGTTATCACGGAGCTATAGTCAGGGCTTCTGTCCCTCCCTGCCGCCCTGTCTCTGACTGAAGAGACAATGAGCTCTACACGGAGGAACTGTCTTGCAGAGTGATGTGTGAGCCTCAGAAGACTTCATCATTCACTCGGAGATGTTGGCACAGAGTCAAGTTAGTTCTTATGTGACATTAAAAAGCTCACTTCAGTGAGGAAAACAAACAGATAAAGAACACGCGCTAATGACTTCAGAAGGCCAGAGAGCAGCTGAAGTATTGTTTTTTTTAATGCAATAGATTTTAAACGGCATTTCCAATAATGAATAAGTCACCCAATTACTGCACTCTTCGTATTCTGAACACCTGTCCCAGTGATTCGCAATCCCCAGAGTGACTTTTATTTTTAACAATATTTATTATCATGAGTGTTATCACATTAGATGAAATCAGCTGGAGATGGAGGCAGCTTTTGCTGCTGCACTGATGGCATCCAGCCACTGTGGATAGAATGGTTTTGCCTCCGCCTTTGGGTATCACAGCTGCTCTGAGCTGCCGTTACTGCCAGTCCCCAGCAGACAAGGAATATGATCTCAGAGCTGCCCTACAGAGTGAGATCATCCTAGGGGTCCCCCATGACTGTCACCTCAAAGGCTCCTAGAGAATTTCACAGAGTACCTGCTGGAGACATGCCTAAGTAAAGCCTCACTTAGCATTGGAAGACCAGTGCTCTGGGAAATGGGGCATTGTCGTTGTCACATGGCTTTCCTGTTTGCCCCAAGGAGCTGCTAGAGAGATTTTATGAAGGCAAAGGAAGAATGACTCAGAAATGCCTTGCTACATCTCTGTTTCACTCCTAAGATGTGACCCAGAAATCAGGTAAAGGGTATTTATACAGTTTCTCCAATGTCCCTAGTGGTCAGCTTGTCACTTGTCCTTACGAAGGATGCAGTCGGAAAAGCAAGCTTGCACTAAGCATCTCGAGCACACTCTGTAAAACAGCATTCTTTCTCTTATTGAGTCAGTGTGCACTGAAGGCCTACTGTGCGCTTTGTATTCAAGGTGAAACCGAAAGCCTGCAGTTAAGGAAATTCTGGTTCTAGTAGCCAAACAGAAATGGCTTTCGTAGTAAATAGATAAGGATGACAATTCTAATAGTAAAATCTTTGGTAAATATTGAGCTCTTTTAGCTATAGATACCACATAACAAGAACACATAAACACCTTGTCCAAGGTCAGAGAGAGACTAAGTGTCCATAAACTGGAATTGGGAGATGAGAAGTTGGTTTCCCAGATGATGGAACTCGAACACTGCACTGGATAGTTTCCTACAAAAAGGAATGACAGGGTTGAAATAGCTACCACCATTTTCACATTTCCCCTGTAGACTAGACAACATGCCAAGTGTTTAAAACACGTCATATAATTTAATGCTTAGAACTGCCCAGCCAGGAAGGCATGACTCCTAGGTGTAATCTTAGTTAAAAAGCAGAATTCAGCACAAGCATACCAGGGCAGGTCCTAAGGCTACAGTGGCACAAACAGAGATGTGGGCATTGTCAGTTCTATTTCTCCTTCTTGTTCTGCTTCATTCTCTCCTTCTCTCTCTTTCTCTTCCTGACACCCCTCTTCTTATCTCTACTGTTCATGCTGAACAATTATTTTCATATGATGGAGTCAAAGAAGTCTGACAGATCAGGCCTCTATCTCAAGGTCTTTACCGACAGGGCCACAGATTTCTCCACCAATAAGAAATTTCACTGGAAAGGCATCTGTTGACTTGTTCCTATTGAATGCCTACCCCAGGAATAAACACCCTGGGCATCTTCGAAGGTTGTAAAGTGACATTCTCTTCCATAAGTACTACAATTAGACCCAGAGATACAATGTTGGAACTTAACAGCGAGTCTGATATGTTGCTAGAAAAGTGGATCTGAAGATACCCTTGTTGAAGGTGAGAAACTGGGCTGGAAAGTCAAAGCAGTTTGTTTCAAATATCTCTCCCACTCATGAGAGAGCTAGCCAAGATGGGAAAGTGTTTGGGTTCTTTACAATGTATCACAAGCCCTTGGCCATATAGGAGGATCTCCATGTGGTGAACTCTCTAGAAGTCCTCTATTGTTGGGTGCTAATGGCTTCCTTGGCAAAGGGGTGAGAAAGCATGGCATCAGTGTTATAGACATTGGGGGTCAGGTGAAAGGGAAACAGCAGACTCATTTATTTAGCAATGAGGAGAATCTCATATATCCTTTCAGCACCTGGGTGTTCCAACCCATTGACAGTGTGTGGTCACCCTTTATTGGCTAGGCATGATCAGGACATCTGACAGAGCCAGATTGGTTCATCTCTCAACCTTAACTTCCTGCATATCCACCCTTTTTAATTTAATATTTGGGTGCTCAGCAGGAGCCAGAGTTCTTTGCTCAGGCCTTGCTGACCCTGCCTCAGGAGGGCTCAGCAACTGGGCTATGCCTGTCTTAGCCTGTCCTGCCAAACAAATTCTTACCTGTCCTTGTCTACCAGCCCTCAAAGAGCATTCATTCCTGGAGGGCTGCCTGGGGGGGGGGGACTAGGTGGAATTCTCTTGAATTACTGATAGCCAGGCCTTTATAACCTTCTGTGAAGGATTGCAACGATGCCTAGGAGCCATTAATACCTGAAGAGTTGCCTTAGTTGCTGACCACTGCTGTCGGATATGCTGCAGGAGACATTTAAAAAAAATAAGGATTGATAAAAATACCCTGTTAATTAATGCATATGTGAACATCCAGGAGAGATTAAATAGCCTTTTTGTATTATGTCAAACTTTTTCAAAAAATGAAAAATCAAAGGCCAGAACCTATGCCTTTAGTAAATCAATTTATTTGGTGAGGTAATGAGGGCAAGAGAGGGGGTATATACATTATCTATCCTGGGTTATTACCTCCTTGGTGAAAGCAGACTATCAATAGACAAGCACACATCTCTTACTGGGACCAATACTGGCATCTTGGCAGTCTGAGGAAAAGCACACGCATACCCTCGCCCACACGTTAGCAGCAGGGCTGGTAGCTGCCATGGGAGCTTACCATCTCACCATAAACAGGGATGTATTCCTTGACAGAGACACACAGCTCTTATAGGTCAAGCTGATTACCCTGCCATCAAAACTGAGAGAGTTCATAGGGAAAAGGACCTCTGTTAAGGTCAGATGAGGATCTCCCATAGCCTCTGGTAAGACCGTCCTAATCAATAGCTCCTTAAGGGTTCTGCTGGTCCTCTCAACAATGATTCATCCCCTTTGGATTGCAGGGGATACCGGTGGTATGGAAAATCTTCCAGGATCCCAGAAACTTATTGAATTGTTGAGAAGCCTAGGAAGTGTCATTGTTAGTCTTAAGTGCCCAAGGTGCTCCCCTAACTACCACGGCCGACTTAAGGGCTTTAATAGCATTGATGGTTTTCTCCCCAGAAAGGGCAAGGGCATAAACAAAGCAAGAACAGAGACCTAACATCTTTGGAGCCAGGTTACTGGCTATGAACACCATATCTGTTTTTGTTGAAATCTGAAAAGACCATGGTGGTGTGAGGGATGGGAGTGGAGGAAGAGGCCGTATGGGGCTGTGCCTATTGAAAGAGTAGGGTATCCTGCTGAGACCTTGTTTTCGGTAAGTGATTGTCAATAGTTCCTGCAACCATTTCCTGGAATGAGATAGAGTCTACCCGGGAGGGACTGGGCATTTTTTTTTAAAGAAAAGGGGGAAGACAAGCTTATCTGGTTCTTATCCATATGTTCTCCATGCCAGTATTTGTGCCTTAAGGCCAAGCTGAAAGGATTGATGAAACATAGAGGTGACTTTGCAGAGGTCAGAATGTGTTTGATATATCCATAATAGGGACCCAGATTGCCATAATGCTTCCAAAAGTCCCCTGGGTGTCCAGAGGATCATTGCCTACAAGGGTTTCTGAGGGCTGTGGTGTTTCAGGCTAGAAGTAGCTAGAAGGACCACAACTTTTAGTAGCAGATCTCTAGCCTCACGAGTAAACCTAACCTTGATGTGGGGCCCTACAAAAATGAAAAGAGGTGTCTCATCTCTTGATTGGGCATGGGCAGAAAAGGTTTAATTCAATTAACCATGTCACATAATTATTGTAATTCTGAGAATGAGTACAATTCCTTCATTTCCAATTTAAAAGAAAGGGGGTGGACCTGCTTAGCAATGGGAAAGCCTAAAAAGGCAAAGGAGGGGGTACCATTTGAACCTTAGCTGGCACCACCATCAGATGCAATGACGCAAGATTTTTTTTAACACTTTCATAGGACCACAATTTGTCAAAACTGTCTTTCCATGGACCTGAAAGTCATCAAAGAATACTCTATCATCAGTATTTAGGACAGTGCCCATGTCCATCAGGATATCTCTGCCCCCAGAAGTTTCTCGATACCATAGAAATGATAGGGTGAATGACTCCCTTGTTGTCATCAAGGTCTTTCCAATGGACTGCATAGGTGGTAAGTTTGAATGTTATTGGTCTCCTACTCTACCAATGGGAGGCCAAGGTCTAAATTTCGAATAGAGGAAGCAGAGCACCTTCATTCGTGTTAATATGGTGACAGTTTGTCCATCGAGAAAGATGGCCAGCATTGGGGAGCATGGACAAACAGGCAGTGTCAAATAGATTTTTGGATTGGCAGAGCCTCCTCTCCCTGGCGTGATTAAGAAGTACCCTTCCTGGAGTTGAAATGGGAAGGAGCTTTGCCAGGTTGTAATCTGCAATCCTTTGCCCAATGGAATCCCTTATTGCATCTGGGGCCTCAGGTCTTAGGTTTCGCCTAATGACAGTCACACCACAGGTGGCCTGGTGTTCCACATCCCCAGCAAGATCTATCTACTCCATGGCTCTTGGGTGTATCATCTGCAAGGAGCTGCCTTTCCATAAGGAGAGTATCCAGGGAAGCTGTAAGGGCAGTGATGGGACCATTAGTGGGGTCAAGATCTCTTGAGGCCAATAATCGCTTGTGAATGTCTTCATTGCTAACCGCAGTGACCACATTGCAGGTGGGAGCATTAAGCCCTTCCTAAACCAATGGTTTGATTAACATTTCCCTAGTGGGATCCTGGTCTACTCTCTGCTCTACTGCCTCATTGACACATGTGAGAAAATCAGTAAAAAGTTCCGTTGGCCACTGAATAAGACTGAGGAAGTAAGCTGAAGGTTCTCACAGGGTGAGAACTTTGAAGGACTTAAGAACTTTGAAGGCCTTAAGAACTTTGAAGGCCAGATCAGAAACCTGTTGGTAGTAGACTTGATGGTCAATCTTGTCCTATGGATGGGATGAACAAAGTTACCTTGTCCAGTGACCACGTCAAGGGTTTTTTCCTGCTCAAGCTGCTGCTTGATCCTCATAAGCTGATTTCCAACTAAGAAAGGCAGCCGGTTCAAGCACAGCTTTAACAGAGCAGAGGTGTAGGCTTCTGCGCTGGGGATGGAGCCGACAGGGCCGCAGCACGTGTGGTCTCAACTGTGGCTTCTCAACTGTGACTGCGCTCTCCTTAGTGTGTTTCACAGGGCTTGAACTGTCTGTCTCCTCATCACCAGATGTCACGGAGATATCAGACATAGAAGGGGTGGAGGTGATGGAGAGGTTCCCGATTCTGTAGAGGGAGATAGCAGGTAGGCACCAGTCAGAGAGAAGATGGCAGTCAACAGAGGTGGAAAAGTGTGCCAGACATTCATGTTTTAAGCTTGTGGGGGTGCCGGGCAAACTGAAACAGAAAAAAAATGTGTCTTCCTAACTGGACAGGCAGACAAACATGACAGACAGCACAAAAGAAGAAAAGGATGGGGGGGGGGTCCCAATTACCTGCCAAAGGGACAGAAAACACACAACATCAAGGGGCCTTCTCATCGAAATACACTGTCTAGGGCCGTGAGTGAGGAGAGGCAGACAACCAGAACCTGTTCTGGGTAAAACCCAAGCATTACAGTCACAATGAAAACAAGGGGGCCGGGGGGGGGGGGACTCTGACGAGTTCAGGTGAGTTCAAAACCTATGCTAGAAGTTCCTGCCCTGGGTGACAGATGTTGCTGGTTCTTAACGGCTTCCTTGTGGGGAGAGGGTAAGATGGTGCAGCATCAGTGACACAGACTTCAGGAGTCAGGTGTAAAGGCAACACCTTTATTTATTTTGCAATTTATAATAATAAATCTTTATTTGTTAATCATTTATAATTAATTATTAAATAATTTATTAATTACATAAATAAATATGCTTATTTATTTAGCAATGGGGAGACCCATATATACCCTTCCAGCACCCAGGCCTTCTGATCTGTTGACATTGCGTGGTGTACCCTCATTGGCTCGGTACAATCAGGACCTTTGACAGTGCCAGGCAGACTCCAGACTGGCTCATCTCTCAGTCTGGAAGGCCTTAACTTCATAGAATCCTCAAAGAGGAGATTAGGCTAACCTGTTTATTAAAGGAAGAAGGGGGACTGGGTAGGCAGTGAGGAAATAATCCCTAGAAGGCTAGCTAGGAGGAGGGAGAAGAATGTTAGGCCAGCATGATGTTAGTCTGCGGAGGGAGGCCAGTATCAATGCAGTGGAGCGGTTTTTGTCTGGGTCAAAATAAACTGGCTGAAAGTTGAACTTCATAGAGGAGAGGTGGGTAACCTGGTCTTGGTACCCATCCCGTCATGCTGTTCTGTGACTAGCACCAAACAGGCGTCTGTGGTGCATTCCCTGCAGAACTCTGACCTGTGTGTGACCCGTTAGACTCCTCAGAGGAGCGGCACAAGGTCAGATCTTCCTCATTACCCTGAGAATGCGAGCCATTCCCGTTTCCATCAAGATCACAGTCTTAGCTGATGTGGTCTTCAGAGATCAAGGCTCCCTCAATCTGGAAATGGGATAAACCAGGATGCTTAGATGACCTACACCCGGTTGAGTCTATGTCCAAGTCATAGGCTGCAGTTCAGTCACAGTTCGGGTGGGGAAAGTGGAATTCCGGGACATGGGGCCAGAGAGAGACAATTCTCTTCTCTGAAGTCCGTAGTCACATACATTTCAGATCCTTCTTAGGCCTGACATTAATCACTTTGTCTAAGGACCTCTGTGTCGATCACCAACTCTCTCCTCCTTTTCGTCCTGGGCTCTGGCTGTCTTCACTAACTACTGCTCTGTGCTGCCTTCATCATCTTCCTTTCCCTTGTCCTTTCCGTCTGGTTTCACCTGCAGCATTCAGCTCCTCATGCCAAGAGGGCTGGGGTGCTAGGATTGTGGTCAGCTTCTTTCTGTGAATTTAACTCTCTGAACAAAATCACCTCAGCCGCTCAGCAGGAATTCCCAGGTTCTCCTGGTCACTCTGATCCCCCCCCCCACACACACACTTCCTAGCCATTCCCTTTATAAGCATCCAGGTTTGCACCTCTGCTTTGGTAGAGAGCACTTCACTAAGTCCCCAACTCTAGGCTGTGAGTGCATGTGTGCCCTGTATGAACTTGAGCATTCGTGTGCGTGTTTGTGTGCTCATATGTGAATGAGGGTGCTTACGTGTGAGCTCACACCTATTTATGTTCATATGCTAAATATGTGTGTGTACTTGTGAATATGCATTGCTTAGGGGGATTAAGGACTCAAGCTTTAAAATAGAACACAATGGCATTGAGAAGATGGAAGAGCTGGATGGTTTATCTTACCTTATCTTTCCCTGTGTCTTTTGTTTGGGAACAGGATATAAGCCCCCCCCCCCCCTGTGCAAGGTGCCTGCCTTTTCCTAGAGGGAAGGGAGAAGAATGTGAACAAACAGATCTGTTTCAGTTCCCTGCCAGGTCGTTGGCAGGAGATCATTTCCCTTGTTCAACAATACCTCCCCATTCTTCATTAATCCTTAGTACCTCTATTTCTTTGGGTCTCAGATCTTGAAGCCTCTCCTGTATATAAAACTTACATTGAATACATTCACATGCCTTCTCCTACCAATCTGTCTTTTGTTGTAGAATCCCATATGGAAAAAGATCTTTTCTTTCCCTGGTGGCATATATAAAGTGTGTGTGTGTGTATTGTGTATGTGTGTGAATTTATAGTGGTGTTACATGCGATAAAACCATCACAAATAGAAAATATTTTAAGCAGAAAATTTATTTACTACACTTACCCTACCAAGCATAACAGCTCAGCAGACCCTACCTCAGAAGTGCTCAGAAGGTTTACATTAGCCTGCAGTTACCATAACGTGTTGACTGTCTCTTACCATTTGCTGAGTACTGTCATGACAGTAAACATGAAGTGACTGGGAGGGTGTGCTTTTGTGATGCTTATACAGTCAAAATATTGCATCATCCTGAGTTGGAGGCTGTTTGCTCTACCTATTCCTCTTCAGATAGGCAGTATATGAACAGAAAGATTGGACAAGGTAAAGAATATCAATCTTAATATTTGACATTCTTTCAGGTACTAAATTTGATCTGGGATAAGATGTATAATGTTGGAATACTTCTCATCTGGAAAATGGGAATAATAAAGTATGGTTTGGAAGGTTTGGAAAGAATTTATGAGATGAGGTAAGATAGTATAGTCTCAATGTCACTTTAATTGTTAAAAGGAAAAAAAAGGAAGAGTAAACCTCTCACACAGAATAATTTCACAAACAATGAGAAATTTAAGACACAGCAAATATACCAAAAAGAGATGTAGTCACTGTGTGCGTTTGCTTTTGTGACAAAGCACTCACTCATGAGATGTCACCCAGACCCATGAGCCTAAGAAGAGCTCAAGAAAGCTACGTCCTCATCTCCTTTGCTGTGCTGCTGAGAACACCTGAGATGGGCTGGCTAGCAGTGCCATACAGTGGCTCCCACTTCACTCCGAGAATCGGAGGTAGGGCCAGCCTTGACCAGCTGCCGCCTGCAGTCAGTCTAGCATATGGAAGTGAGCTGAGGTTCCGGAGTGGTCACTCCGTGGGTTCACAGTGATGCAGCCATGGACCCACAGGCTCGGAAAGGCTGTTCTTAAAACTCATGTAAGACTATTGTTCCTTCACAGATTGTCACAACAACTCACAACTCATCTGATACTGAGACTGATATTGTTTAATTATGAAATACCCCAACAGGCTCAGGCATGGAAGATTTTGCCCCCAGTGGGTAGTTTTATTGGGAGGTGTTGTGAACCTGAGTTGATAGGGCCTCACTAGAAAAAGTAGGACAATTGTTCTGGGGTATAAACCTTGCTCTGGCTCTTTCCTATATTATTATTATTATTATTATTATTATTATTATTATTATTATTATTATTTATTGAGACTGGGTTTCTCTGTAGCTTTGGAGTCTGTTCTGGAACTAACTCCGACCAGGCTGGTCACAGAGATCTGCCTACCTCTGCCTCCCGAGTGCTGGGATTAAAAGCGTACACAACCACCACCTGGCCTTTCCTATCTTTTTAATTTCTTGACACGACTAAAACAGTTTTCCTTTTCACATGGCCCAGCTGCCACCTTTGGTTCTCTCTTGTCTCGGGGTCAAAGTAATAGAACATGAAGTCAATCCACTCATGGGTTAAATTTCTGAAAATGTAAACCAAAAGAAGTCCTTCCTCTCTTAGGTATTACACACACACACACACACACACACACACATACACACCACACAAAAAAGGAAGAAAGGAAGGAAGAAATGAAGGGAGGGAGGGAGGGAGGGAGGGTGGGAGGGAGGGAAGAAAGAAGGGAAGAAGGGAGGGAAAGAGAGAGAGAGAGAGAGAGAGAGAGAGAGAGAGAGAGAGAAAGGAAATCTAATATAGGAGTGTCCTAGGTTTTTATTGCTGCAAAGAGACACCATGAGACACCACATCAACTCTTATAAAAAAAAAAAAACATTTAATTGGGATGGCTCGCTTATAATTTCAGAAGTTCAGTTCATTGTTATCACGACTGGGAACATGGAAGCATGCAGGCAGAGGTGGTGCTGAGCCAAGAGTGCTACATCTTGCAGGCAACGGGAATTAACTAACTGTCACACTGAATGAAGCTTGAGAAAAAGACCTCAAAGCCCACCCCCACAGGGACACACTTCCTCAAACAGGACCACACCTACTCTAACAAGACCACGCCCCCAAATAGTGCCACTCCCTTCAGAGGCCATTTTCTTTCAAACCACCACGGGAGCCAAGGCAAAAGAGAGATGCAGAGGTCAGAAATACCCTCGGCTCCAGTGCCACAGCACGGCTGACTGAGAGCTGAAGAAGAAGCCAGCCTACAAGCCTGGCTTCTAGAATCTTCTGTTAGTAAGTAATGGGGTTCAGGTCTCAGAGGCTCTTAGGCCATCCTCCCCGGGAACTAGCACCCCTCAAAAATGTTTAATTAAGATGCTCCCACCTTCCTAAAAAATAGGAAAGAAAAATCAATAAGCACTAAGTGGTTGCAATCCTTGCATCAAAGAGGTTTTAAATAACGGCTAGCTTTGGCGTTAGCCCTGCTCTTTCTCTATCCACGAGCAGAAGATGTGAGGAGCAAGGTTCTTTAGGAATGAGGCGATGCTATGTTCTAAATGTGTCATCCGGACAATTGCATGGTGTCTCACAGCGGGAATGGCCTCATCTGTTCCACGTGGAGGCTAACAGTTGGATTTGTCGTTTAGAGGCAGTACAAAACCTACTTCTCAGCCTTCGCGGTTATTCACGGTGCTAGGCTATATTTGCTAAGCTTAGAAATTTGGGATGAGGAGGGAGTATGGGACCAATTAGCATAATTGATTCTGACAATCCGAGCCTTAGGGTCTTTGCACGTGCTCCCTCTGCCTGGAACGATTTCCCCCCATATGGGCTGGCGGGCCGCCTCTGCTGCCTAGTTCTTGACTCATCCCTTTCTCAGCAAGGCTCTCCTGATCCAAACTCAGCATTTCCCTCGCATGGCACCTTCTTATCAGTCTCCTGTGCTCCTGGTGTGGTTCTCCTCCGCACTGACCACTTTCTAGCACAGCAGAGCCTTCTTTGGTTTGACTTGCTTACTGTTGACAACTCTCTTAACTATATCAGACACGTTGGGACTGTAATATACTCCAGGCCCCTGGAATAGTGCTTGGTGTTTAGAAGGAGCTCTGTAAATATTTAATAGAGAAGGGCCTTGGCAGGAAACCCTGGGGCTTAGGTTCTAGCTCTGCCACTCTGTTATTCTTAGACTTGGGCAAAGCTTTATTTCCCCTGCATGGGCCCTAGTATCTTCGTCTACAAAATGGTGGAGACATTAACAGTCAAGTTTTGCAGAGCTGTGAGGATAATGAAATGTGTTACATGTATTTAGGTCAGCCTTTGATGCATGCTGTGTGCTTTATACGTGTCTATGAAGATGGTTGTTGTTGACAATGGTACCCAACAATTACTGAGTACCTACTATGTGATTGAAACCATTTCAGGCACATGGAAGGTGGCCATATGCTTACTACTGGGCACATGCTGACTATATGATAAATATTAGTGAGAACTCTATATCTTTTAATGCATAAAACCACATAACATGGTAATAGATGCGATTTGCTGTGGTTAAGCCTGGCAGGGTTATTTAACTTTCTCAAATGCAGCCTGCTGGTTAGGCTTAAATTCACAGAACCATTCCAAGACCCACAGGACAAAGTGTCTGAAATGGAGTTACCAACTTGGATTCTATTCCAAAAGTGCAGGTGGTAGGTGCTTATGGGCCAATCTTTTCCTGCCTAGTTTTCAGTTTGAGTGTCTGTACGAGAAAAGTATGGGGCTCTTTGGAAATCCACCTCCCACTCAAAGTTCAAATTCAATCCGAGCCTCGTCTCTCTTTTATAAGGATGAGTAACATGCAATTTATCATATAGGTTCTGTTGATTGAAATTGTTTAAATTGGCTCCAAACAGACACTGTAAATACAAAGCGCAGCACTTCTGCGGCCGACCTGGTTTGGGAACTGAGGCTGTGGCTTTCTCCCCCAGGGCTTTGCGTCTATTTGCTGTCCTGTGAAAACAGACTGCCTCCTCTACCTTCTGCCGTGCGCAGTGTGTGCTCCAGATAGAGGCGTGCTGAGTCCTCTCACACAGCCTAGGCTGAGGGGGCTGGGCGAGGACAGTTCAGTATAGCCCTGCCGATCAGTGGGAAGGAAGGGAAGCCATGGCTTGAACCTTCTTGGCACTTCTAAGTTTAGATAAATTGCAGAACTGAGAGCAGAAGTAGGGGGGTCTGTCAGGTGAGTGACACCATTCAGTTTTAACTGGAACCCCCACTTCCAGGGATGTTTCCAAACAGTTGCCACTATAAAATTTGGGTTTGGTCTTGCTTCATGGCCCCAGATCTCCTCTTGCTCCACGAAGGGCACGCTAGAACTCCCACAAGGCACTGCTGAAGATGAGATAGTGTTCAGGATTTGTAGCCCAACAGTTGAGAGCAGACTCCAGCAGGGTGTTGCCGAAAGAACTCCAGAGCAGCATGTTCTAGGCAGTCAGACCCCCCTGCCCCACCCACCCCCATCACACTCAGCAAGGCAGGCACTGACACCCCCTTCCTCGCGTTAGACCCAGCAAAGCCGGAGCTGTTGAGTGGTTTGATTGCACAAGTCACCCTAGGGACGTCAGAGAACTGGGCCACACAGAGCAGAGCTTCCATTACTGTGGTTAGTGCTGGACATACTGGAAAAGAGCCACGTGACTGGTTGGAATTACAGAAGGGAAGGGGGACCGGTGAACCAAAACCATATTTAAGGGATGAGAAAAACGAGGGGATGAAGGGGAGGGGTGTCTGAGAATAAAGGGCATGAGAAGGAACAGGAAGGAGGGAAATGGCCGCACTAACTGGATGGTGGAAATGAACAACCTTGTGGAGATGGCTCCTCACAGTGGCAGGGCAGACATAGGCCTCGGCTGCTTGCATTGCTCACTGCTGCCCCCATGTGTCAGGAGCAAGGCTGACAGCTCCGACACCAGGGCCCAGGCGAGGGCAGACTGTGTGTCTCTGCAGGAATCCGTCTTCCTGCCACCACATAAACCCTGCAGTCTGCTTCCTCTTCCTTCCTTCCCTTCCCCATTTTTACTTAAACACCGGAATTCAGAGCCCTTCTTTTGGGACTCGCAGTCTACTTTTCTCTGAGGCGATCTACTTGAATAACAGATATATAAATATGCACCATGACTCTATCCCACCTTTCTTAGGAGTTCATCTGGGCCTTTGTAACTGTCCCACATGATAATCAGCAGAGAACAAGGCTTCTGGGGCAGGAGAGGCAGATACCTTTCCCTTTTCCTGGGGAAAGAGCAGGCACAGCCAGGGGTCAGGGATGAAAGTGACCAGGACATCCTAACAGGCTAACAGGTACTCCTGGAAAAAGACGCCTTAGGAAATAAGCAAGCTTGTTAGGCCGTGGAAGAGCCATGTCAGCTGGTAGAGATGCCCAGCGGCATGAGAGACCATTTGGGGTCCCCAAAAGGAAACTTGGGAGTCCAATCAATCGCTGGAGCAGAGTACACTCTAGCCGTCTCCCTTCCCTGTAGATGTGAAGTCAGCTTCTCTCCCACCACCTACTTCCTGGATGCATAGGGTGGAATCTCAGAGCTCCAAATGGCTTTTTATTTGTTGGTGAGAGATTACTTAGCCATTCTGACAAATTTCTTGGTGCATGACAATGCATCAGTGAAGAGAAGAACATATGGATTTCCTGTCCATCTTGCTAAAAAATATTCCTCTACAATAGCATGCAGAACAATACATTATAGTGAGGTACAGCATTGTGCCGAGGGGACACTACTATTCCTCAGTTGTCCCTTTGTTCTTGTTTATTTCAAGGAAGGAGCTAGAGAAACATCGATTAGAAGGCAAGAGTGGATCTCAAGGACCACAATGGAGACAAATTTTGAAGGGGGAGAAGGAAAAGGAAGCAGAAATGGGAGATGTAAGACTTTTAGCAGCAATCTTCATTGAGTTTAAATGTTGGAATTAGATTCCTTGTTAATATTTTTACAATTGGAGTTTTGTTTTGTTTGAATCTTTAGTAGAGACACTGCTCAGACAGCAAGGAGTGAGGTTAAAAATATATTTGGTTTTGCTCATTATATTAGGATCATTTTCTGTTTGGGGCCAAAAAGATTCTGCTTGGAGAGAGGAGAGGATGTCAGAGCGGGAGGTTTTATGTATTCTCCAAGCAAAGCAAAACTAGAATCCCAGAATTAGAAAATATAGAATAAACAGATTCGGTTTAACGCCTTCCCTTGCAGGCGGTGGGGGGGGGGATTACCCAAAAGCCCCTTAAGCTGAAGTCTCAAGGGCCACAGTTGATCCCATTTCTATTAACATCTTCCCTAACGGGAGCGCACAACACTTCTTCTTTCTTTCTTTTTCTTGTCTTTCTTTTCTTAGAGGAAAAGGAAAAGACTGGTGGTGGTCTCAGTGCAGCTCTAAATGACACCAGATCTTCCAATCCCTCAATGATGCGGTATGTTTGTCGTCTAATTTCAGTCGAAACACCCTAAACTGAAAATAAAGTGCAGCTTAATAGGCATGCAACGATGTCATTTCATTTTGCTGGGTGTTCTGGTAGCAGCTACTAATTATTTAAATGTATTTTTTCCTGTAATTATTTGAAACAGACTATTCAGGGCTCCTCCATTAACTTCAGAAATATTTCAGTGTCCTACAGAAACCCAACAGTATAAATTTAAACAGCTCTTCCCCTCTTTTCTTCAACGGACTGGGAATACAGCTGGCAGAGGTGGAGGGAGGAAACATATCTTGTGCAAATGGAAACAACTTTAAAAAAAAAGAAGGAGAAGCAGTGAAATCTCACCATGAGTCCTGCGCTTATACTTCTGGGTTCTTGTTGCGTTCAGTTGTTTCCTGACCTTGTGCGCAGGTTACAGAATGTATCCCCCGATTTTACATGGACCTACTGCCAAATGATGAGAGGCTGGGGAGCCAATAGAGACAAGGCAGACATGCTGAAAAGAGCTGACTGGAGAAGGCAGAACAGAGGGATCCTATCACATTCCAAGACTGACTTCAAGTTCCCACTGACTTCATTCAGGAAAACAAGAAGAGACCCAGGGACCCTTGACCTCCCCGGTTACTTAAAAGAATTCATAAGACGACAGTTTCTCCAGCTAATGTTTACTATTCAAACACTCAAAGGGTTTTAAATGCAGAACTGGAGCTCAGGATAAATGATCACACTAAAGTCTTTGAAATCTAAAGACTCGATTCCTAGGCTGAAACAGCATTTACAACAATGGATTGGAAATACCTGGCTACCTGGCACAGGATACTTATGGAACATAGAGAGTGCTCATGAGGTAGAGACACAGTGTTTTGTTTCCAAGTTATGAAGTTTCATGTCCTAGTTTGGGTGATCCTATTGCTTTTGACATGGAACATCACAGCAAGGGTGCAAAATGGAGCAGATGGGAAGAGAGAGAGAGAGAGAGAGAGAGAGAGAGAGAGAGAGAGAGAGAACAAGAGTGAGAGAGAGTGAGAAAATCTCTCAATGGCTAATCTCTCCAAGGCCCTCAGCACCTACCACCACCATCATTCTGAATGCCAAACATTTGTGTACAGATCTTTGGGGAACCCACTCAAAGCAAGGGGTTCATCTTGTTTTTCAGATGGCCCCTTCTTTCTAATGGACACATCCCAGCAATCACATCAACAATGGCATAGAAGCAAGACAGAACTGAGCTTTGACAATTGTGCAGAGTGCCACAATACATGCCATATCTGAAGAACAGCAGAACAGAGAGAAATCAACCGTCTAGCTTTGTCACTTGACCACTGGGTGGTATGTCCTTACTAGCAAGACATTCTCCTATAGCAAGAAGAAGGCAGGATGGTAGCGGGTAAACCCATGTGTGGGTGCTGGGCTGTCAACCATGAATGCATTAATTGTCCATGGGTCTGTAGGCCTTTGTTAGAGCTGTAGCAAGCACAGCTAAGTCTTAAAGGCCTGCCATTTGGTGTCACCTGCACTCACTTTCACGTACTCTGACACACATGGAAATGACTAGGGGATTTCGGAGTCTACAACTCAACTCCCTTGGGAAGCACAGCTCTCAGGAGTAACTCGAGGCACACATGAGACTCTTTGATAACTCCCCTCTCCCCGGAAACTCTCCCCAGTCCTGCCTTCCCACCCTGTACTCTAGGAACTTATCCTTAATAAGTCCCTCACGTATAACAAAATAATGCAAGAAGTGAAGCATGTTTCTGTGTGGCCCTCTATCTAACACCGAGCTGCATGATGGAGATCCAGGAACAGGCATGAGCACACACAGAGAAGCTGTGTGCTTTGTATTCTGTAACTAAGGAGTCACAAATTCCCTATGTAGATATTTAATCTTCTCAGCTCATATTCTTAAGAATTTCTAAAACAAAATCTCAATTAGATTCAGGTTACCAACTTAACGCTTATTTGATAAGACCAAGAAATGACTATTGATGAGAAAAGACTTTCAGGTAAAAGAAATTAGAGGTGGGTGAATCCCTTGCTTTCAGTGTCTAAGAAGGGTAGCAGATTGTGTATGCCGTAGTAGGAATTCATGCTGGAGAAAAGTATCCATATGCCAAAAAGGATGGAGGGAGAGATCTATAGACAGACAGACAGAAATAGGCAGAGGGAAATATCTATAGATAGAGAGATAGATAGACAGACAGACAAATAGGCAGATACCAAAGGGCCAAGAGCCAGGTTTGATCATCATTTAAACTATAACCCATAGTACTTAGGACAGGATGGGTGGTAGAGACAAATGATGGAGAGATGTCCCAGCAGACCTTAGTGCAGGCTCCTTAAAGACCAGGGTGGGTTTTTTTTTATCATTGGGAATCATTTGGTTATATCTCCAATGCACATTTGTTGGCGGAGGCCTCTTGTTAACTTCCCGGCTGCCCAGACCTGAAATAATTACACAGAAACTGTATTATTACAACACTGCTTGGCCTATTAGCTCACGCTTCTTATTGGCTAGCTCTTATATCTTAAATTAACCCATTCCTATTATTTTATATTTTACCACAAGGCTCATGGTTTACTGGTACCAGCATGGGCATCTTTCTCCTTCAGTGGCTATATGGCCACCCTCTGACTCTACCTACTTTCTCCCCAAATTCAATTTAGTCTTTCTGCCTAGCTCTATTCTGCCCTGTCATAGGCCCAAGAAGCTTCTTTATTCGTTAACCAATAAAAGCAACATATATACAGCAGGACTTCCCACATCATGTATTGACTCATAGAATTAATATGTGAAATACTGATATTCATAGATACCCTTATGGTCTAAATCCTTGAGTATCTATGAGTACTTTGATCTCTCAAACACCATGCACATCATTTAATAATGAGGAAACAGACAGGAAGATGAAATGAAGTCCTCCTGAGCTCCCAGGTTCCTAAGTGTGACTGCTTCATGGTGCTTTAATTTTTGACCAGCCTTTATGTTAAGACTTTGATGTCCCACTAGCTTGTCATATTTCTCATATTCATTACCATTTCTCTATGGGTTACTATCCTTTTTAATTGACTTATTCTTCATTCTCTGTAATTATTACTGTAGGTGATTGTTTTTACTCTAAGCTCTTTGGTTCTATTGGGGGTCCACCACCAAACTACCAAATAAATCACACAGAGTCTTATTCTTGCTTATAAATGCCCAGCCTTAGCTTGGCTTGTTGCTAGCCAGCTTTTCTTAAATTATCGTGTTACCTATTGCCTCTGGGTTTTTTCCTGTTCTTACGTCTGTATATCTTACTTTCACTCTTGCTCCATGGCTGGCTGTGTGGCTGGGTGATTGGCCCCTAGAGACCTCCTCCTTCTTTTGTTCCTTGATCCTTTCTTCCCAAATTTCTCTTTCTATTTACTCTCTTCGTCTGCCAGTCCTGCCTATCCTTTCTCCTGCCTTGCTATTGGCTGTTCAGTTCTTTATGAGACCAACCTGGTGTTTTAGACAGGCAACGTAACACAGCTTCACAGAGCTAAAAAAAAAAAAATGCAACATAAAAGAATGAAGCACATCTTTGCATCATTAAACAAATATTGCACAACAAAAACAAATGTATCACATCTTAAAATAATATTCTATAGCACATTACTCAAACCAAAAGCTTTCTAGTCTTGACTCCCTCTTCTCCTTCATAGTCAATCAATAACAAGACATTTTCTTGTTCAGGTAGAGTTCATAGATCTCTTCTGCTTACAAAATATTTGTCTCCTCCTTGATTTCTTATCTGGCATGTGGCTTGTCTTCTCCAGTCTGTCCTCTATGTAGAACAATATGTAAATTCAGAACTATCACAGCTATCTTTAGTTGTCAGCTCAGCACAGCATAGAATCAGTCGAAATATGAGTCATAATTTCAGGGTCATCTGGGCTAAATTGGCATTACTTCAAGGTATCCCTGTTATTAACTGTGAACTAACATAGGAGACACCACTCATGGTGGGCAGCAGCACTCTCTGGGAGGTGGTTCTGGACTGTAACAGAGAGAGTGAGTCAGTGAGCAGTTTTCTTCCAAGGTTTCTGTCTCAACTTCCTGCTTAAGTTCCTACCCTGTCTTCCCTCAAACATGGATTGATACCCATAAGCTGGAATAAGCCCTTTCTTTCCTTAAGTTGCTCTTCATCAGGGTGTTTTATTACAACAGAAGAAAACGAAACAAGAACCTTGACAGCTCAGTTTCCATGTAAAACAATTCACCATTCCCCACATCCTTAAACCATAGTGTGCTAGGAAGTCTTCGTTGAAAATATCTGTTTCTTTGCCCTATGACAATTCCTTGAAGAAGGACAAGCCAGACCAGCCTCAGCCTTGTATAATGAAATGTTGGAAAATCTCCGAATTGTGGAATAAAATGATCTGGACTTAGCAATGAAGGTCCTTGACCTGACCTTGGCCTATCTCTCCAATATTATTTTTTGAAGCACTGATAAACCATTGGATATTATTTTTCTATATTTGTTGTACAGGTTAGAGAATAAAATAGTAATTAAATGTGCTCTAGGAGCTATAGTAAGCATGTGGGGTGTGGTAAGAACCAAAGTCCACATCCCTCATGTCAACAAGGCACTGCCAAGAGCCTCCCTGGATGAGTATCACTGAGAAGTACCTAGATTGCACTCTATTTGGAAAGAGAGAAATCAGAACATTTAATCCTGGCCCCTGGAGAATCCAAATAGAAACACTTAAGTACCTTTAAATGCACTCAAATAAAAACATGCAATTAATTCAGCTCTAGGAAGGATGGGATACCAATCTATAAAATATTGACCTTACATGTTTGTAAGGACTTAGATAATGCATATGGAGGACTCTGTAATATTGAATTCTGAGTACATCTCAGGTAACATAAACAAGTCACCTAACGGGACTGGAGAGTGCCACTGAGTACCTGCCTTTTTAAAGAGACAATGGCTACTGGCTGCTGTCTGAGACTCAAAAGGCAAATATCTAGTGTCACCAATACTTTTGGTTGTTCAGAAGATAGTCTCTTATTTTGGTGGTCAGAAATATAGTTCAGTTGTTTGAGTGTTGGGTTCTATCTTTAGTATTATATGAAATTGGATGTAGTGACCCATGCCTATAATTTCAGCACTAGAGAGATACGGGTAGGAAGATCAGAATTTTAGGCCATTTATGGATACATAGCTAGTTGGAGAGAAGCCTGGACTATCTGGGACCTTGTCTTTAAAAACCAAGCAAAAATCTCTTATATTTAAATATTGATTTGCTTTATTACCGAACCTAAGAATCTTAAAAAAGAAATTGCCTTCTAGTTTGAAATCTGTACCTCATTATATATAGCCTTCAGGGCCTGCAGCTTGGAACCCCCCAGGATAAACCATCTAAGGGCAGAGGCATTCAGAATGGGGGCAGACATCTCTCCAGGTGGTGCAGTTTTTGGGCACCCAGAAGGAGACTTAGGATGCTCTGTAGACAGGACTCAAGGATGATGGGTGAGAACCATTCAGCAGGCAGAAAATGAGAGGAATCGGAATCAATCTGCGCTCTGCAGCCAACGTCCTCAATCAAGGGAGAAAACAATAAAGAGGAGGTTCAATCAATGAGCTCCGAGTGGTTTGTTTGGAACCCTAGCGCTGAGAGGGAGGCACGGAAAACGCTGCTGATATCTTTGCCAGGCACTTTAGTCTGTGCCACTCCGGCAGAAAACAACACATAACACCATCACTTGGCCCGAGCTTTGTGAAGGGCTCACAAATTGGACCTTGTCACTTCGAACCTCTCATGACTTCCTAGGCTATGCTCAAGGAGATAAAAGCTAAACTCAAATATTTCAGCAGATAACCAGAAACTATAATCTTTTTCAACAGAATAAAATAGAAATTGGAGCACTAAGAAAAGGAATCACAGCAAAACTTCCTTCCCCTGAATTTCTTTTTCCCAGCATTCCCCACACCAATAGTTACAATTCCATCTTTCTCGTTATTCAGACTGAAGGTATCTCTCCCCTTCCCCCTCTCCCCTCTTCCTTCTCATTTCCTCTCCCCTCTCCTGTATCATACCTTCCCTTTCCTTTCTCCCCGCCCCCCCCAACTCCCCGCCACCTCACTTCACCCAAGACATCAGAAAGTTGTCTTGGTTCTACCTTCAAAATGAATTCACAGTCCAACTACACCACCACCTGCACTGCCCTTAGCTTCCCTGGGGCCAACATCTCTCACTTGGATTACTGCAGCAAGCTCTGCTAATTCTACGTCTGCTGGGCTTTCCTATGGCAGTGAGACCGGGTTTCAGTCTTCTGCAGAAATAAGTAGGTGCAGTCTCTCGGTGTCTTAACCAGGATTACGGCTCACTGTCACATTCAACACAAGTGAGCAGAGTCCATCCAGTTCGCCAACAGACTCAGACTGACAGGACCACCCCATTGCCTGTCACATGCTAAGGGCAAATTGTCCGCAGAGCCGTAAAGCTTTGACGTGAACGTGGATTACATCACTCGCTTACATGTTTCATTGACCAAGACAGTCGCATGACTGTAACAGGCATTAGAAATTGCTTTTGCCTATAAAGAACGACTCCTTCCTTGGGCCCACTAGGCAATCGAAAACAGAAAGAAAGCCTGGTATCTCTGCCTTCATTTTGTATTTGACTCCTTTTACCCTGGGCCATTAGGATACTATTCCATGTGGGCATGTCAATCACTCAAGAAGTGTTTATCCATTAAAAATAAAATGGTGATTCCCTAACCCACCTCATTCCCTTCAAGGTTAAAGTCACTAAGGCAAGAGTAACTGAGACATCCTACTGATAACTTTTACAATTTCCCATTTCAGATGTTCCTAAATGACCTAAACATTTCCCATCATCCTCCTAAAACACGCTCATCTTGGGTTCCTTGAAAACGCTACACTTTGAAGGACAGACAACCTGTTCCCACCTCAGAACAAGGCAATTCTCCATAACGCCAGGCTGCGCCCTGCAGCAGGAACAGTCTTCCTGTGAGAACCAGCCTGTCTGTCAGCAGTAAGAGCTTTCTCATGAGCTAGAACACAGAGCAAAGTCAACCAGACTACGTCTTGACCTTGATGGGGGAATGTTTATTGATGCATATCTTTCCCCCCAGCTCCACCCTATCTTCTGTTGGAAACTAAATCTCATGTTGCAGCCCTACAGATGAATTCAGGGTCACTAAACCCTTTGATCTCTTTCTCTTTCTGATGTGGATATTGATTAAATATCGATTCTCTGCTTTTCACTATTACTTGTCTCTTTAATCAATGTATTGAGAACAGGTAGCCGAGCCTCTTCCATTGGGGTTGCAAGAAGTAAGGCTTTTAAACTAAATTTTCTATGATGTGGCTTTACTTACTCTCAGGAAGACAGCCCAACCCATCCCAGGAGAACAAGAAATAATTTGCAAACAGGATTAGTGACTGCCACCCTTCCCTAGCATCTATTCCCAACCAAGTCACCAGATGGTGTCACCCTTCTGGCCTCCATTTCTCTCAGGGTCAAAGCCTGAGATCCCAGGATTGCTCCTAGGTCTGTGATCTCATCTCCCTGGTTGCAAAGGCTCAATTTCCCATTTCTGTGCTCCCCATTCCAGTATAGGTGGGTACCCTGTTGATGCCCAGCAAGTCAGACACATTCTCCTTTCAGGCCTGTGCACCGTCTGTTCTCTCTCCTTAGAACCCTTTACCAGATACAAGTGTGACTCACTCTTTTACCTCCTTGAGTTTTTTGTTTAAATGTCACTGTCTTTAAGAGTGCATACACATATCCCCACATCTGACAAGAGGCTCCGCAGATTTCTTGCTTCATTCTGTTGAGAAGTTCCCTTAATATCTCAGAACTTCAGCATTCTCCCTTGCAAGATTAGGATGACAGTACTCACCTTGCTGGCTTGCTGAAAAGATTAAACAAGAAAATAAACAGGCACTTTTGGCATTTCTAGCTGTCATTCCATCTGAGGCTGGTCCCTCTTGCTTATTCCTGTGCCTAAAATCGCAAATGTTCATTCAGTGCTTCTTTGGAAAAAATCTCAAAATCGAAGTGGAGTCCTGGAAAGAATCTTTAAATATATTTCTCAAAAGTATCTTCCGATCTTTGTTGATGCTAAGCAAGACAAAACCAAATATAAACAAAACACTGAAGATCTATGCTCACACAAGATTTGAGGAAAGTTTCCTTGACTTATGGTCACTTTGTGAGGACTCAGAACAAACATTAACACATTAAACGCCCTGAGGATTCTTATAGTAGAGAAACCCACTCAACTGTATTTAACCCCGCATCCCCCAAACTTAACCGACCAAAGAATCATGTTTTCTTTTTAATTTTCCTTCATGCTAATGTCTATTGCTATCCCATAGAAACTAATGTTCTGAGAAACACAAGTTGGGAAATGCTGATCTGGCCTAAACCTCAGATTTAATTGGGGACTAAATCATTGACCAGAGAGGTTAAGTACCCAGCCTGCTGCTAACCAGAGAGAGGGACAATGGGATTAGAATTTGACTGACTTTCCGCATGTCAGGTTCCCCATGTCTCACTACCTTCTGGATGAATAAAGTCAAACCACACTCAGGAGAAAAATACTTTCTCTTATTGCCCAACAGTGCCAGGCTCCCACTTTCTACCCTGGCTGGGGACTCTGCTTTCTGAACATTTTGCACTCTTAATTTGCTCCTGGAGAGAGAAATGTTCGCTCTGATCCCCACTCTCTCTGTCCAGTTTGGATTCAAGGTGCAGAAAAAAAAATTAAAACCTGAGGAAGATTGTCTAGACAGACCTGCTAGGTATTATTTATGAGTGCTTGGTGTCTTACTATACTCTATGTCTAAATGAGGGGGAAAATTGCTCTATAAATAACAGCACTAATCACCCTGGACTTTGTCATGCAAGGAGTTCCTAGACTGAGGGTGGCTGACAAACGAGCTACTGATCCCCAGACCTCTGCTGGCCCTGGTGCTCCCTGCACCCTGGGTGACCCGCCCCATGTTCAAGCATTCTTCATCATTTTCCTGACATTCTGTACAACGTCATGTGACAGCTGGGTCTATTCTTGAGATTCGAGTTTTCACAGGAGATAGATGGGCTGGGTCAGGGGTTGTACATATGTGTGAAAAACACAGCTCCTGGCCTGGTCATAGGTTATTCATTTGTCAGTACACACTCAATTAGAGAACCAAGGATGGGAGACACCTAGATAGATGTCATTATTTATAGCTATGGAGTTTGTGCATTTGAGTGATATGTTTTAATCTTAGGTGCTGTGATACCATGTGCAAAATAGCATCTCTAGATGACCTGGTCTTTATGTGGCTGTGGTTCTCATTAATTATCCTTTTATACTTAATGAAGAATGTCATGAGATGGAAAGTGATCACATAACATGCTTTATATGTAATTAGTATCTTGCAGCCCAGATCGGTTATTACAGGGAAGAACCTGGATGTAAGCCTTGCCTATTGACTCTTAATCTGAACTGTGTGATAGCAGTGTCAAGACCTGAAGGCTACATGTCAGAACACGCCTCATTCTCCAGCCCTTATATTCGTTCTACCTCTTCTTTCTCAATGTTCCCTGAGCTCTAGTTGAGGAGATGTTGATAATGATGTCCCATTTAGGTCTGAGAACTGTGTCAGGGTTGGATATATATGTAGAAGCATAGCTTGTGGTATAGGCATATGATAATACTCTTTTTCCAGTTAAAGAACAAAGGTGGGATCTATCTCTTGAGTGATCTGACTCACAAGCTAGGAGGGGCTCTCCTGAATACTCCGGTACCTAGGTGGCTCCCTAACTGGAGAACTGGAGATCACTCAATGGAAGCCAATGTCAAAAGCAATAGAGTTCCTATGCTTCCAGTGAGAAGCACGTCACTATCCTTTATTCATTTTATAGTTTAATAGGCTCACTCAATCTGCCTCTTCATGGAGGCTAACTTTTGTAATGACAACATAGAATATAATTACACTGCCAGTATATTACATGCATGCATGTATAAAATACTTTAATATTTTAGTCATCCATTACATTAGTATATAGTAGTAAATGCATAATTTTCCACCAAATAAAATTAGCTCTAATAGATTACTTTTTTGATTATTCAAAATAATAGATTTATTGTAAGCAATCCAGGAATCAATACATAGAAAAATACATAGAAAAGAATTGTAAATGGTGGGCGAAAGTCAATGCAGACGTGCTAAGAATTAGAGATTTCATTCTTAGCTATGAATGAGACATTGTTATCTAGGTTCCTGCCCCTTCTCTTATTAAAGCTCAGGGAATATAGAGGAATTTAGATAGAAAACAATATAAGAGTTGGAGGATAGGGAGGTGGTATGGGACAATTGTGTATATTCTGTCAATTATGTTTTAAATAAACGCTGATTGGCCAGTAGCCAGGCAGGAAGTATAGGCGTGACAACCAGACAGGAAGTAGAGGTGGGTCAATGAGAACAGAAGAATTCTGGGAAGAAGGAAGCTCTCTCTGCAGTCCTGTTCAGACATAGAAGAAGCAAGATGTGACTATGCCGCTGAAAAAGGTACTGAGCCATGTGGCTAACACAGATAGGAACAATGGGCAAAGGTAAGTTATAAGAGTTAATAAGAAGCCTGAGCTAATGGGTCAATCAGTTTATAGTTAATGTAGACCTCTGTGTGATTTCTTTGGGGATGTGTGATGATTGCCGGAACTGGGCAGGACAGAAACCTCAGACAACAGGGAGGAGTTCTGTGAATCTTCTGGGATTGACATGACTATTATGCTCACAAACTTGAAGCAGTTGTAGCTATCTGCACAAGGCCTGAATGAGATCAAGGCTTCTAAAATTATAGTATAGACAAGCTAGGTATTCTACAGTCCTCACCCCTTATTGAGAAGCTTTTGGCAATAAATAGCCCTCCCCCAGTAGGTATTAGTTACCAAAAACTTCTCAATAAGGGGTGTAGAATATTATTTTAACTATGTGAAGATGTGTCACATTTGTTTATACTGCATATGTTTAATTATTTGAAGATGTGTTTCTGTTTCACCTTGCCTGCCTAAGGCACCTGATTGGTCTAATAAAATGCTGAATGTCCAATAGCTAAGCAGGCGAGTCATAGACAGAGCTGGCGGGCATGGAAAGGAGGAAGAATCTAGGCTTGCAGAAAAGGACCAGAGAAGGAAGGAGAGAGAGACAGGCCTGGAACCAGAAGCCAGACAGCCACCAGCCAGACACAAGAAGCAGTAAAAGTAAGATATACAGAAGGAAAAAAAGATTTAAAAAAAGTCCTGGGACAAAATGTAGTAGAAAAAAAAAGAAGTTAAGTTATAAGAGTTAAAGGGACAAGCATAAGATATTGTCAGGCATTCATAACTGATAAGAAGACTCCAAGTCAGGATTTGGGAGCTGGTTGGTGGCCCAAAAGACAGTCTGTTACAGGGACAATTATTTATTTTTGAGAGTGTGGCAATAGTAGGTTTTCCATGTTCCAGTGGATGGCCCCACATCCATGCTCATATGGGCAGCCCTAATCAGGCAGTATATTATCAAATAAATGTTTTTGAAAAGGTAGGACATTTAAGGGTTGTGTGTTAGTGGATACATAGAGAGAGGTAAGGGAGAAATGGGGGTATATATGATCATATTACATTTCATATATATATATACTGAGTCAAAGAGCTAACACAGAGGTAGAGGGACCGACTATCTCTTGCATTGGCTCATGAGCAATGAGGGTAAATGGCACGCCTGGCTAGCACCCACAAACATGCTGATATGATCACTTGCTGATATGATATATCATATCATGCTGATATGATATGTGTGTGTGTGTATGAAATAATCAAAAAATCAAATGAAAAGAAGTAAACATCACCTCATCTTCCCTCTGGCAAGTGATCATATCAGCATGTTTGTGGGTGCTAGCCAGGCGTGCCATTTACCCTCATTGCTCATGAGCCAATGCAAGAGATAGTCGGTCCCTCTACCTCTGTGTTAGCTCTTTGACTCAGTGATATCCATAAATAGAAACACACTTAATTGATTCCGGGAGGTGGCAATGCTGCAAAGAAGTCAATCATGTCTGTGGTTCTGAGGCATCTCTTCTTTACTTTCCCAGCTCACAGTCCTCTTTGAGATTTGATGAAAGCCATGGATACCTTTCAGAGTAAAGAGCACACACCTATCTATATACATAGAATATTTTACATACAACCCGAAGAAACCCATGGAGCTTCTGAAATACATCTGTAGCTCCCTTGAAGCCTTCAGGAT
The DNA here is from genome assembly GCF_982192425.1 of Myodes glareolus. Classification (NCBI taxonomy): domain Eukaryota; kingdom Metazoa; phylum Chordata; class Mammalia; order Rodentia; family Cricetidae; genus Myodes; species Myodes glareolus. The sequence continues at coordinate 96,064,787 of NC_142029.1, forward strand.
TAAAAGACTCTTATTGTAGGAGAGGGGAAAAAAGCATTCATAATGTGCACCACAACCTGCCTTTATCTATTTATTTGTCTGATTGTTTAATGCTTCTCTCCTCGACTAGATTGTGAGATTCACAAAAGCACAGGCAGCGTATTTTATTCAAAGACGTGTGCCCGGTGCCTTGTGGCAATATGTGTCTCAACTATTGGTGAAATCAATTAACAGCTGAATGTACGGAGGAGGGAAAGCATGCTTCTGGGTTATCCTTTCATCTTGAGCAACTTATACATTTTATCAATAGGACGACTGGCCACTGGAGCTAGGAAGGGTACTGTCTGAAGCTATATTTATAACTAGATATAGAAAAGATGGTGGAGTAGATGAGCCCTGAAGGGAAGGGTGCATTCATTCTCTGGGGGAAACAAGGGAAGCTACGTTAGTTACTATCTGCTGCTATGACAGAACACCATGACCAAAGCAACTCACAGAATGAAGACTTTATTTGGGCATATGGTTCCAGGGGGTTATGTGCCCATGATGGCAGGAATATGTGACTGCCAGTAACAGGCATGGCACCTGGAGCAGGAAGCTGAGAGCTGACATCTTGAAATGAAGCATGAAGCAGAGAGAGAAAATTGGAAATGGAGTGAGTCTTTATGCTTTCAAATCTTGCCCCCAGTAACGTATTTCCTCCAGCAAGGAAGAAGCACCTAAACCTCCTCCAGCAGGATCAACTGGGGACCAAGTATTTAAATCCCCCAGACTATGGGGGGGGGAGCTTTCTTATTCAAACCACTGCAGCAGGTAAATTGTAGAGACAAGAAAGAAGTGTTCTTAGTTCTTTGAAATCTCTGCTCAGGGTTCTGGTCAGTTATATCTTATCACTTTCTTGATAGACGTTGTCTAAACTGGACCAATGAAGGGAAAACCTAAGCTTCATTGCCCACCCTTCCTTCCTTCCTGTTGTAGTGTACTGAATTCCCACATCCACTTGGACTCAAGACCAGAATGGCTCAGAAAGTACCACACCTCTCCTCGAATCTCAGAACCTGGAAGACGGTTTCATATTGCCCATACTCCCTGAATTCTCCGTCTGCTCTTTCAGTGCCAGGTTTGCCTCTGAAATGGTCTCCGGGCTGCGTTCTGCCAGGCTCCTTGAGAGGCTGCTGTTTAAAAGCTCGGGTCTGTAATGCAGCCAGGCTTCAGAGAAGAGGAGGGCCTCATTCTCCTGAGGTATGAAGTGATGCATAGAGCTAGGGCATCCGCTCTTGGCCTTTGCTGCCTGTCATTACCTTGTTCAGAGTACTCAGCACTAATCGCACAATAAACACAAATGCACTCGGTGAGCTGAGCAGTGCAAAGCAATAAACTGGATGGGAAAATTAGATCATAGGCACGCTGTTGAAATTGAGGTGAGGGGTGCAGGTGGAGTGGATGAGAAGGCACTGAGATTAGCGCAGTGGTCCTGAGCTTGCGGCCGGAAGCAAGTGTTGCTCTTTAAAACAGGGCCACGGGCATGCACTGCTCTCTGCCTTGACGCCGCGGGCCTTCGGCGTATCCTAGCTTCCTATTCTGGGTGAATTGGTAGAATGGACCTGGTAGGCAATTAATCAGCATATGCTGATTTTTCACTGGGGAAAATGATTTGGTTCAATTATTCAGACATATATTGAATTTTTATTTTCTAGATGCTGTATGGGGCACTAGAAGGGAGAAGACGATCTGCTTGCTCGTCATGGAGGCTCTAGTCCAGAGGATAAAATGTCCCCCAATTTGATGTCAAATCTTGCTTGCCAACTTGGTACACCTGGGAAGAGGGAGCCTCAATTGAGGAGTTACCTCCATCAGATTGGCCCATAGGCCGGTCTGTGGGGCATTTCTTTGATTGCTGATTGGTAGGAGGGTCCAGCCCACTGTGGGCAGTTGGACCTGTGTTTCATAAGAAAGCTAGCTGAATGTGACTCTGGAAGGGAGCCAATAAGCGGTGTTCTCTTCTTCCCCCTGGTTTTTGCTTCAGTTCTTGCCTCAAGGTCTCTGCCTTGAGATTCTGCTCTGGTGTCTCTAGCTGACGGACTGCAACCTGTAAAATGAAACAAGTCCTGTTTTCTCGCTAAGTTGTTTTGGTCCGTGTTTTGTCCTAATAAGCAAACTAGCACAGATAAGCAAACAAACCGAAGGGCAGCGCCCCCAAAGCTAAAAATGCACTGCTGTTCAACGAGAATGGAAAGGAAAAGGTGAGTAACTCATACTGTAATGCCAAGAGGACATGGGGTAAGGGGTGCGAGCACACACACCCTCCTCCAGGATATGTTGAGCATCTATGATACTCCAAGTGCTGGGTAAAGCCTTGAGAAGGGACAGATGAAGAGTCCTTTTGTTTCTAAAAGAGTTTACTTCTTGGTAGAAGAGACAAAAATGGCAAAGCTTTCAAGTCTGAGCCCCTAGGATCGGCTGTATGCCACGGTGGGCTGCAGCAGAGTGCAGGCTTTAGTTTCCTCCTCCATCGGACCACACGTGCTGTGACGGCCTGACTTCCTGAGAGAAGTGTGTGTTTCCCTGCCTCACGGATGTGGGACGTCACCACTCGCCCTGGCCACTTGAATGTGAGTGCATCCCCCCACTTGTCCTACAGGAGCTTCATATTTGACTGTCTTTTCAAATGAGCCTCTTAGGCTTCTGCACCGTTCCCCAGTAAAAGTCCCATCTATATCTCGGAGTAGGGCTTCTGGTCAAGCTTGTCTCCTAAGCAGGAGAATGCACAGAACCCACGTCTGCAGCAGACGCTTGCTAACCTACAAACCGGCGACACGGACAACATGTGGCATTGCTTTACTGTAATGTCTTCATTTCCTTTCAATCGCTGTGACAGAACACCATGACCAAGGCAGCTGAGAAAAGAGAGCGTTTGATTTGGGGTTCACAGTTCCAGAGAGTTAGAGCACGTGGCTATCGTGATGAGGAGCTCGGCAGCCGCAGGCATGGGGCTGAAGGAGTGGCTGAGAGCTTACATCTTGATCTGCAAACAGCGAACACTAGGCAGGGGGAGCTAACTGGGAATGGCCCGGATTTTTGAATTTCCAAAAACGTGACACACTTCCTCCAACAAGGCCACACCTCCTAATCCTACCCCCAAAATCCCACCAACAGGCGACAAAGTGTTCAAGCATTTGAGCCTAAACAGGCCAGTCTCATTTAAACTACCACCAATATGTTACTGACATTTTATCTGTTTGATGACCTTTCCTGTAAAAAACTCACAAATAATAAAAAGCAGCACACACCAAAATTAACCAGACTCAAATGCGATACAACTTAATAAACTTATATACAGTTGTATGACATTGGCTTTTTAAGGATTTGTTTATTTTTGCTTCTGAATGAATGTTTTTCCTGCACCTGTATATGTGTACCATATATATATATATATATATATATATATATATATATATATATATATCCCATGTGTCCACAGAGGCCAGAAAAGGGCATCAGGTTCTTTGGAACTGGAGTCAAAGATGGTTGTGAGCTACCTTGTGCAGGCTGAGGACTAAACCCAGGTCCTTTGCAAGAACAGCATGCACTTTACTTTAATCCCAGAGCTATCTCTGTAGTCCCAAGTCACTGACAATTTGATTTCTTTTTTGTTAAGAAATATAATAAAGTTAGTATAATAGAAATACATAGAGAATATGGTAAGAGAGTATTTGAGGTGTTAAAAAGAAGAGAGTTTGAAGAAATAGTTAGCAAAGACTATCTGGAAAGGGGTGTGTATAAGTAATCCTGAGTAAAGGAGGGTTGAAAGAAGGAATGGCAATAAAGAATTGGAATCCCTTATTGTTCTCAACTAAGAACACAGTGCAACGTTGGGTTTAAGAGTCACAGTGGGAAAACAGGTGCGTTTGATTAGATGCCCCTGTGCCATCTAATGATGACATTGCTAGGTTTCAGACACGTTAGTCCACCACTCAGGAGGAAGATAAGGCTAGAGGTAGAGATTTGGGAGTTGTCTGGATAGAAATTGTAATTAAAACCTCGAGAATGGATTAGTATGGAAGTTTACAGAACGAGCAGTAAACGTTGCTGCAAATGAGGTGCCAGGGCTGGAGACATGGCTTGGATGGCCCTGTTTGCTCTTCCAGGGGACCTGGGATTAAGTTCTAGAACCCATGTGATACCTCACAAACATCTAACTCCAGTCACAGGGTCTGAAACCCTATTCTAGCCACGGCAGGTACCAAGGAGACATGTGGTACACAGATACACATCAGATAAAATGCCCAAACACATCAAAATAAATAAAAATTTAAAGGTGAAGAAAATGAAGTAGCAATAGTACACAAATGATCTAGTAGAAACCACCCTCATGAGGACAGGAGGGGTTTATGGGTTGTCCTCTCTGAATTCAGCTGTGGAAGTGCTGACCTCCCGTGGCTCCAGCTGTGACCTTCCCTAGAAACAATCAACACATATGGCATTAGTTAAGACAGTTGTATTGGTGTAATGTGAGCTATGATTCAATTTGGATTTTTGTTGTTTGTTTAATGAAAAGAGAAACTTGAACACAGAAACATACACACAAGAGAGAATGTCATATGAAGCCTGAAATAATTATACCACAGGAAAATAAAATAAAATAAAAACAAGCAAAAACAAAAACAAAAAAATCTCAGAGAACTAGGAGCCAACAGTTCCCCAAAGGAGTGTGGTCCTACTAACACATTGACTTGGGTCATTGCCTTCAGAACAGTGAGATGAAGCATTCCAGGGTGTAAGCTAAGAGTCTGGGGAACTTAGTTACAGAAAGCTTGGAGAGTTAATACAAAGGGTGAGAATGGAATTTTGGAATTTTTTTGAATGACCCACTTGAATGGCAGTAGAAAAGTTGTAACTAGTGAATGCAGAACTGAAGATGGAGAAAAGAAGAGACACAGCGAAGGGCAGCTGTCTCTGAAGAAGGGGAAATGCAGTACAACGCTTTGGGGAAAGACAGCTCGGGAGACTGAAATTCTCACTGAGATTAGACAGGTAGAGCCTGGTTGAGTGACTCAAAGATGTTCTTAGACAAGGGAGAAGGGTTTCTGGTAGTTTCATGTTAGTGCTCCCCTGGCACCTCTACCAGTATGTCCCCTGTACAAGGAGCACTGCTACCACCTGTTTGGGATGCTGATTTGCCGCTCTGGATGTTTCTACAGTAGTTAGCTCATTTAGTTATTTTCTATCACCTCTCAGTAGAATGTAAGATTCACAGGGGCAGCAAGTTCTGTCTGCTGAGTTTACTGGCCACTGAAGTAGTGAATTGCTCAATAAATATTCAATGAATGGATGGATGGATGGATGGATGGATGGATGGATGGATGGGTGGGTGGGTGGATGGATGAACAGATGGTTGAACGGATGGGTGGATTAGCTGTTGGGTAGATGGATGGTTGGATGTATGAGTGTATGGATGGATGAATAGATGAATGGATAGATGGGTAGATGGATGGATGAATGTATGGACAGACGGATGGATGGGTGGACAGACAAATGGATGGTGAATAGGTGAAGACTTCTATTTGTTTCTTCAATGAAAGAAGAAGCAACTTTCCCTAATAAGGGAGGAAAATGAGCATTTCAGCAAGAATAAACACATAGTCACACGATGTTAAAAGCCCAGAAGTTGTAGACCATGATTGTTTATGAGTTGTGACGTTCTTTAAAGATTGAGAGCAGCTCTGGTATAGAAGAGGAGGTAGTGCTGAAGAGATCTAGGGATAAGGTTTGTTTGTTTGTTTCCAGGTGAAGATACTGAAAACAAATGGGAAAAGAGTATTTGGGGAACTTGGCAAAAATATAGCTGAAGAGTTAGACCATGGAATCCTGCCTGGCTAGGGAAATGAATATTTTAAAAAGGCACTGTGTTTTGGGAAGGAGGAAGAAGCAGTCCTTAAAATAATGAAATCGAGAATTCTAGGCACAGGGCATGTCTCTTCCTAATGAGTAGAGGCTTGCCAAGAATGTTCTCGAGGAGAAGTGCTGAATGAGACAGGAGATGTGGCTTATTCCCATATGGGCACAGGTCTTATGGGATTGTTGCGGCAGGATGTCTGCATTTGAAATATGGACTGATTTTGCATTTGGACTTTGAATCTTACTAGTGTGAGGGTGAATGATTCTCTCTGGGTTTCCAATTTCTCATTTTGAAAATGGGGATAATAATAACATCTTTCTCATGGAACATTTATGAGGATTGAAGGAGGTAAGATATGCAAATGAAACTGCTATATTTAAGAAAACAAATTAGACGTTAGACGACATGCCGCACTGCATGTTGCCTGCACAGAGTAAATGTCCAATAAATATTGGTTTTCTGTTTTGTTATTTCTCTGCTCTTTTGTTCCCTTTAGGCTATAGGTTCACACCTAGACTGTAGGTGCAAGATGGTACAGAGGACGTAAGAGATATTAGACTCACTGGGGAATTTCTTCAATACTACCGAAATTTCAATGTTCCCTTGAAATTGATTGTTAGCCCCACTAAGAATATCTGCAGGAGGTAACGGGGTGTCTTTGAAATTTTTAACTAGTCGAGTAATAAGTCTCGATTGATGTAGACAGCGCTAGTGGTTGTTGGAAGAACACAGAGATGCTAAGAGATGCTGGGGATGGGGACATGCTGGCGAAGAGAGGATGTGCGGAGATGCTTCTCTCATGGCAAGAGATTGGGAGAACAGACAGGTGTATTTGACTCATGTAATTCTCTGTGTCTAAGGAAATAGGTAATAGGAAGCACAACATGGATCATTTATGATTTATATTTGGAAGACTGGCCACAATTCAAATCTAGACTCTTCTGTTTATTGGGTGTAAGGCCTAGAGTAATTACAGCATCTTTCAGTTTCATTTATCTGGAGGCAAAATTGAGAGTGTGCCTTCCAGGGCTGGTATGGGGACAAATGAGATCATGTATCCCGAGGGTCTCTGATGGAGGTTTGTTCTCCACAAACTAAGCGCTCATTAATGGCTGCAGTAGTCCTTGATTACTCTCACGTAGGTTTCTGCCTTCCCTGCTTTTCTGTGGCCACGATAAAACACACAATGACCAAGGCCAATACAATGGCTTTTCTTGCTTGTCAGCTTGACTACACCTGGAATTAACAAAACCCCAAAGCATCGGGGCACACCAGTGAGGGATATTCTTGATTGGATCGTTTGAGGTGGGAAGATTCACCTTAAATCTGAGTCACACCTTTCACTGGCAGCTTATGAAAAAGACAAGGAGAAAAGAAGCTTTGACTTTTAGTCTGTTTGTCCCCATTCTTGCTGTCAGGGTCATATATCCTGATGCCAAGGTGTCCCTTCACTACTGTTAGAGTCTACCTCCTTGGGATTCTGGCATATGGTAAAAACAAGCTGAGGCATTCAGCTTCATGGACTGAACAATTAGTGGATTCTTATACTTTTCATCAGAGAGACAGCCATTGTTGGACTATCTGAACCATAGCTACTCTAATGAGTCATATACATATACATATACATATATTCTCAATCCTGACTAGTATGGCAACTTAGAAAACAACTAATAAATGAAAATGTTTATTTAATTTGGGGCTTATGGTTTCAGAGGCTTAGAGTTCTTGATGGTAGAACAAAGGCATGGTGGCAGGAACAGCTGAGAGCTTACATCTGAATTCCTAAGAGAGAGAGAGAGAGAGAGAGAGAGAGAGAGAGAGAGAGAGAGAGAGAGAACCGAACCACAGGAGTCTTTTAAAACCGCAAAGCCTGTCCCCAGAGACACACCTTTTCCCCAAGAAAACCACAAGAGCTGCTAAGCCTTCCCCAAAAGTTCCACCAACTGGGGAGCAAGGACTCACTGCATGAGCCTGCAGGTGATCTTTTCATCCAAGCCACCACAGTTTCCATGAGTGGAAAACTCATGCCCAAAGAAATTTCAGAAACTTTGGGCAGGTAGATGGATGGTCTTGACTTCTGTTGATAAGGAGTAAGGTCTAACTACTGTATTTTTAAGGGTGTGACCTCATTTCCTTAGGAAAGAGGAGTCAAATTACAATAATTAAACCAAGATGATCAGAGGACAATAACAATGGAACAGTGCCAGCATCCCTTATATGTGGCATCTGCCCCTGAATCCAAGACAGCTGCTCTAGTTTCTGTACCTTGTCCAGGTCTTTCTATTGCTAGAAGAGCACGGAAAGAAAGGAAAGTCAAACAGAATCACCCTGAGAGAGGGATGCTGTGAGAGAAAGCAGCAAATGCACACACACTGGAGGCAGCTGGAGGCAGGAAAATGCACAGCAAGGCTGGCTAGCCTTTCACTGGCAAAGCTAAGTCACCAGTGGCCTGGTCCATGTAGTCGAATTACAAGAGCCCGAGAGTCAAGCTCCCAGGAAAGAACTCATCAAGGAAGTTTTAAGTAGACAAACAGGGGGCTCTCCAGCCACAGCATCATTCCAGTTTGCCCACAATTGCTTTGTTTATCTTGGTACAACATCACTGTGGTTAATGGGTATTTCCAGGTTTTGCTTAAGAATTTCCTTCTTCAGGCTGCATCAGTTATTGCCAAGGAACCTCACTTCCTTTTCCCATCACAACAACAACAACAACAACACATCCACATCCACAGAATTGTTGAAATGTTAAAGCTGCTGTCTTGTAAGGAGACGGGGATCAAGAAAGGAAAGATTCCCTCCTGCATTCGCTCAGTGCTCTTACCCACGAATCACACACCAGTGCGATGTTAGCTATGCAGGGTCCAAGGACAAATGGGACGTGAACCCGGATTTCCAAATGCGCATAGTTAATTTAAAAAGGTAGACTAGTAAATGGATGATTGCAATAAAGAGTGGTAAGTGCTGACATGGAAAGGAGCCCAGGATCTGGAGAGACGTGCAGGGGTGGGGGGCGGGGAACACAGCCAGCCCTTCCTGTGGGGCCTGCATATAGTGGCCTAGCGTTCCTCAGCGAAGGACAGAGACAAATGACTTGGGCAAAGGATGATGTGGGAAGACATTATGCGAGCGGCAGGGAAATCACCTAGGAAGAAGGGAAGGACGCTTACATCAAGCAAAGGAAGCGCCTGGCTAAGGCAGAGCTGAGGGCAAGGACAGATTGCCTGGCTGACATTTAAGAGGTAAACACACTGGCTGAATGAAAACCCCTTCAAATGTCTCCTTTATCATCCCTGCCCAGAATAGGATGAGCTGGTCATTGTGAGCCATGTGTGGATCCTAATACTGTGCTGAGATGATGGCTCCTTCTGGAGGCTCCGCCGTTAACCAACGCCTGGTATTTCAGAGCGAGTGGATGATTTTAGTGGGCGTTGGCGACTGATCCAGAGCTCCTGACTCCACATCCCAGACGCACCCAGCCAGGAAGCAGGGGCATAAACACCAAAAAGTCTGAGCCCCCAAAATATAAATGAAACTCTTATGAAACCATCCTGCCGCCCCCAAAAAGTATCCTGTGTTGGCTGCGTGCTTCTCTCAGGGTCAGCGGCTCCAGGACCTGAGAAGTCCTCCCGTCAGAAACTACCTCAACGTTTTCTGTGAATAATGAAGTTGTTAATAAAATGGCACATTGCCATGATTGAGTCCAATCAAAATCTTATCTGATTTTTACATTTACCAGGACGTAAATTGAACGAGCCGCTCCTCTTGGAATTGGAACCTGGCCCAGTCCATTCCAGTCTCCTCTTGCTAGTGTTTCTGTCCTGGCTGTGTTATTAGCACCATCAGCAGGCACTAGAGAGAGAGCCACCTGCAGCGCATTCTTGGCTCCCTTCACAAAGCAGCTTTTTGGAAGGGGTCTCTTTTCTTCTCAGGCCAGTCTTGCCAGCAAGCAGCCATGCCTCAGGCTCCAGACTAGATGAGTGAGGAGGGGAAGGCTGTCCTCCATGTCAGTCATCCCACAGGCAACACGTTTGTTAGGAGGAAGCCACCTGGCTTAGCCAACTTCCCTTAGCGAGCTGAGGGCTGGGAGGGACCCTTGTAAAATATTAACAGGTACGGTGACAAGGGAATCTCACCACCACTCCATCTTAAGCAGGCCTTGCTTGGAGACGGGGTTGAGTGATTTGCTGTGGGAGCAGAATTATTTTGCTGGACAGATTTCTCTGATGGTTTGTGAGCAAAAGGACACCACTGTCTCCAAGACCCTCTGGAGTTCGCTTTCTTATGAGGCAACTCAGAACCTCTGTTTCTGGACGGTGCTCGGCATGGATGGAGCAGCTCCTGGTCCTCTGCTGGTCGACTTATTGGCAGTGATGAATACACCGCAGTTACCCATGCACTTCCCCAAAGAACTGGGAGCTTTGGTGCTTCAGGGAGGATGAAGAACTCCATGGAGCAAAGAAGTGAAGACTGGGGCTTTTCTTTGCCTGCACTTAGGAAGAATTCATGGAGAGTCTTGATGCAGCCATTTCATTTAACCAGATCCCTCATCAGTGAGACATGCATAATTGAAGAACCAAAGCAAACACCTCCTCCATGGTGAGGGGGAGGGCTCTGTGCTGCCTGGTGTAGCCACCCAAGTGGACACCTAGGGTGGGTTGTCTGACAGCATCTCCTGTGTTCACAGCATATTTTTTGTCCTTATTGTTTCAAGTTGGCTACATCCTGAGATTTTGCTGCTTGTCTATGTAACAGGTACCTGGCAGTCACTATGGAATGGACAGCATGCAGTAGACATGTATGTTCTCACAGCCAGCTGTCTAGAACACAGACCATTACTCTCCAAATACAAGTCTTCCCATGTGGCAGGTCACAGCATCATCTTAGAAGGCCTTGGCTGGTACTTCTGTAGAGAGAAAAAGAGTAAATCCCTGCAGCCTGCCGGGCACTGAATGACACTCTTTCTTGTGTATTAGTTCTTTCTAATCTTATCAAAATTAGATGCAATATAGTTGTTTCTTTCCACATTCCAGGTGAGGAATCTGGTTCAGAAATCCCAAAGCACACCTGTTAGTACTTCGCCTTAGCTATATCTTGGAGAACGAAGCTGCATAGGAAATAGTCTGAACCAATGTCACTCAAGGGAAGCTTATGAACTTCATTCCAAGGTGTCTGCTAGAGGTGATGAGAATTACAGAGAAACCATGGAGGAAGAGACCAACAGGAAGTGTTCTATTCAGGCAAGCTGCCTCCCAATGAGGTCAAGGTACTTGGGAGAACAGAACCAACAGACACGTCACGCTCTGGTCAATTTGAAAACAGAGCCATCTCTCCAGATACATGTTAGCAGAGGGAGGACCACTTCCAAATGTCCCTCTCTCAGAGTGCTCTGCTATCCACAGAGGACCTTGGAGGCAGAAGCGTTTGGCATAGACTCACCCTCCGTCTATGGGAGGCACTGACTGTGTTCTGGAATGTGGACTGGTAAGTGGCCTGGGGGGGAAATGCCATGTTTGCCCTGGCTTACCAGGGCTTCACTGATTTAAGAAACATTGACTTGCTGAGCTGCATAGAAGGACTGGAAATGTGCTGCGTTTCCTCAGAGCAGCCAAGAAGACAGTCAGAGAGTTCCTCAGGCATAGGAAGGGCCTTACTCAGCAACTCCGAATAAGGCCCAAGGTGCCGTTCATCCAGCATCTAGGTTTAGATAAGATTCATCCAGCTTGTTTTACGTACAGAACTAGCCTGGGCATTCCTCCAAGGGTCCGCTCCTCTCTGGAGTCTCATCTCTGTTCTCAGTCATCTGTGTCATTTTATGTACAGTTGCCAGGCTTCGGCTAATCTGTCTCTTGCTTTACCCGTGTCTTTCCACATTTGCCCACCTCTGACATCTTCCGTCAGAAGGTAGAAGGTGGTCTCCTTTGCCTAGATCTCCCCTTTTGTCCTGGCCCTTGTTCTTCAGTTTGCCTTGTCTGCTTTTGCAAAAGCTCAGCAAAATCTCTCTTTTGTCCATTTCCTCTCTTTTCTCCTATTCATATCCTTCCCAATTGAGGCCTCAACGAGTGCCTGTAGCATCTGTCACACACAGAACACATGCCAGCATCCCCCAACACCTGCTGCCTCTCCAACTGATCTCCTTTCTGAGGCTTGCCTGGACCAGACATCAGAGAGACACCCTCCTCACCTTACAGATACATCTCTTTCATAAAGCTACTTCTCAACGTGAATCCAGTGCAGCAGATCCACAAGATCATTAAGCATGGCAGTTTCTTTGACTTCGCTATGTGGCCTTAGAACAGGCATTTCCAGTGAAGGGTCCCTTGTTATTCTATTAAGTCATCCCGAGGCACCTTGCACACTGGAGGGCTTGGCTGGCAGAGGCAATGCTGGGATAGACACTGCTCCCTCACATTCAGTACCTTAGCTATGTGCTGAGAATAGAGTGTTGTCCTTCTGTGGGTTACACTTAAGTTAGACGAGAGGCTTGCAGGCACACTGATAAAGAATTTCTGACCTAGGACAAAATCTTCAGGGGAAGAGATATAGACGATTTCTAGCTGCCCTACTCATGTGCCTGCGCACCTCTGTTCATCTGTAGAGGACCTAAAAGTAGAATTGCTGACTGCAAGGAAATACGCGGTGCACAGGTTGGTTCTTCTTTCTGTCTTTTAAACATTTTCGCTATTATCAGTACTTTATAAACATTGCCAGTCTATAACAATAAAAATTTCCATTTACTGAATATTCAGTACTTCTGTCTGTAAGCTTGAGAATCTTCTGATATGCTTATATATTTGTTGGCTTGGTTTTCCTTTCTATGCTATATGCCATTTTTGCCAATCTTTATATTAAACTATTGACTGGCCTGAAGGTACATGGCCCGATCTTTGTCAGGAATGCCCTTCATTGTCAAGAATTCCTAGGCTCAAGGTCATGTCCATCTCATAGCTGGTTATATTCTGCAGCTAAAAAGTTTTGGCCATTTCAGTCTCATTCAGGACAACTCTGAGCGCAGCTGAACCCTGGAACTCACTATGGAATCAGTGTGGCTACTGTTGGTCCACTGTACAGCCTTTCCACTTGTCTGGCCATCCTCACCCCTTTTATCCCTTGGCCCGGATGCAAATGGTCTAATAAGCATCCTGGGTCTTGCACCTCATCTCAGAGTTGGGTTCTCAGAGGATCGGCCCCCAGGGGGCTGTTGTCTTTATCTTTCCTGGTCACAGGTGTCACGTGTCATGAGTTCTAACGGCAGACACAAAAAGTTCCTCATTATTCTCAGATTTTCCCTGTAGGTGCCAGAAGCGAATCTCAGACCCAACAGTCATCACCCCATTCCATGGGTTAGGGCCAAGGTCCTGAACTGAGCAGGGTGAAGCTAGTTTCTCAGTCATCTCTGTCCACGCTGGCACTTCCAGACGTCTTTGCTGTGATCCTCAAGTTAAGGGGAAATCATTTCTTGCTACATTCAAGAAAAGTATACTTGTTGCCTTGTTGAACTTGGGTGTTCTGGGATAACTGGATGAGGCCCTACGAGATGATACTAAGCCAGGTGATGGCAACCACAAGGGGTTTTCACCTGTCTGCTCTCCCGCACACTGCTACCATTAGAGGAGGAGAATTTGGGGTCTTGCTCCTTCCCAGCTCTGCTGAAGAAAGGGAAATACCAGGTTCTTTGTTTTCTGTTACTAACACATAATACCCCCACATACACGTGCATGCATGCACACATGCATGCTTGCACATACATGGACACACACATACACCATACATACCACACATCATACACACACACCATACACACCACACATCTTACACACACCACATACACACACTCACGCACACATGCACACATGCATGCACACATGCACATGGACACACACGTACACCATACATACCACACATCGCATACACACACCATACACATCACACATCTTACACATACACTATATATGCCACATATCATACACACACACCATACACACCACAATCTCACACACACACCATATATACCACACATACACATATATCACACACACACCACAAACACATATCACATGCACACCACACATCACACATACACTCATACCACATACATACCGCATATACACCACACCCCCCTCGACATGTACCTCATACATACCACATACCACACACACACATACATATATCCCTCTGTCTCTTTCTATATCTCTCCCGTGTAAAGTCAAGCTCAGCCCTAAGTAAGAAAGCTATTCCCGTGCAGCCCCCACTCCCCGAGTTTCTCACCTTTACTTCCCTTTCCCCTGCTCTTCCCCAAGTCAACAGAATCTAGACTGAGAATCCAGACAATCAAATCTCAAGACTGAGACTGCTCCAACACAATTTCCCAATGGTTTTTTTCTGTGCTACATCCTAGGCTTTTGAAATTCAAAACCTGCGACCTGACTCCTTTGTTCTCCACGTTGTGCTGTGTCATCTGTCCTCTGAGGCAGGGAACACAGAATACCCTTGCTGCCGCCAAAGGGATGGTGGGGGACAGGGGTGGCTATAAAAAAAAGTGAGGGGGACATCAGTCACTACATCAAAATAGTATTCACGGCCCCAGTGGCTGTTTCTTTCACTTGTCTTTTAACTTTGTTTATGGAGTCTTTTTGTCAGGCAGACATTTATAATTTTTGTACAGCAAAACCTGTCAATCTTTTCCTTTATAAATTCTAGGTTTTGTATCATACTCAGGAAAGCCTCCTAATATATAAATTAAAAATATAGTCTCTGATATTGCCGTCTCCTTAAAACTTTAAACTTTACCAAATATTTTTCAGCCCCATTTTGAATTAATTTTTTGATTAATATCAAGAAAAGAGCTGGGCGGTGGTGGCGTACCTCTTTAATTCCAGCAAACTCAGGAGGCAGAAACAGGCAGATCTCTGTGAATTCTCGGCCACCTGGTCTATAAAGTGAGTTCAGGACAGACTCCAAAGCTACAGAGAAACTGTCTCAACCTCTTCCCATCAAAAAAATAATAATCAAGAAAAGAAGACCCCCACTTTACTCCCTCATTCTCTTTCCCTTCCTGCTCCCCCCTTAGCTCTTTTGTCCAACTCCCTCCCTCTCCACATTTGGATAGAGTTAGCATTTTTTATGATGTAACTTATTTAATAATCAGTTAGCTTCCCCACTGACTTAAAATTTCATTTTTATTATAAACTAAATTCCTATGGGCAGGCACATTTCAAACTCTACTGCAAAGTACTCCTGACCAGGGGGATGGTTCGTGCTTTTGTGTCTACACACACGTGTTGGCTTTCAAAGGCTTTCCACTCCTGTATCAGTTTTAGGAAGATGAATAATTCTATATCCCATGGACAATATGGTCTCAGATAACATGATCCCTAAGTTCAGGCACACTCTTTCCTTTTCAGCCCACTAAAAATAAACGCAAGGCAATTCCACCCTGGAAGTTTTTAAAAATGGACTTTTAAAAAATGACTATTCTAGGCTCCTAAGAGATTTTTAAAAAGAGTTTGGTCACATGCGATTTTATATATGGTGGGAACCACTGTATCTTTTCAATACAGGAGAAGTGCATGGCGAAGCATGTCCAGCAGTTAGTCTCCTCGGCTTCTGTCTATAGAGTCAGTATTGGCAATTCCATATTTCTTTTTAAAATCTTCTGTTTAATCTAGATTTTGGGAAGTATTTGTTTAAACTTACACCTGGCATTTTGTCAACATTTATATTGAATGCATGTTTTCTGATATCAAACATTGTAAGATGGTTCCTTTATCATATTTGTTTGGGTTTTATTTATTTCATTTGCCTTCTCCAACATGTAGATTTTACTATTATTGGTCAAGTTGGTTGTTTTTACTGTTACTCCTTTTAGGTCTTTTTCCCTTAGGCCACTTATTACTAGTCCTTTCAGGTTTCCCTTATAATCAATGTTGGTCATTCGTTGTGCGTCTGGTTAATGAGAAGGACTGAGCTTTCTCTGGGAAAACAGCTTTGCAGATGAAATGGGACAGATAAAGGTGACTGCATCCTTCCTGCTTCTTCCTCTTTTTTTAGGAAATACGAATGCAAAACCTACCAGTGTCTTGAGGTAGGTAAAGACAGAAGGATGAAAACTATTGGCCAGACTTTGCTCAACCAAAAATTAATGTCAATATCTGCTTAGTGGACTTCTCCTCAGAGACAAACAACTGCTGGTTCTTTTGTTTAAAGAAATATATTTTGTTGTTTCTATTTGTCGAATCTTGTAGTAGTAATGCCTACGGAATATTTCTAATACTTCCTGTTGTTTAATAATAGCAATTGAGACTGTAATTTACTTTGGCTACATACCACAGGATTTAATGCATAGTATTCTTATTCTTTTACATATATCTAGAATTAAATTTGAATTTGTTTTTTTAAAAAAACTTGGACTTTTTCTTTTTCCATTTATCTAGGAGATAATTCCTCTTCATCTTCTTGTTAATCTCTTCTTTTTTCTTTCTTTCTTTCTTTCTTTCTTTCTTTCTTTCTTTCTTTCCTTCTTTCTTTTCTTCCTTCTTCCTTCCCTTCTCCTTCCCTCCTTCCCTCCCTTCCTCTCTCTCCCCACCTCTCTCTTTTACATAGGCTCTCCAGGTCAGGCTGGCCTGCACTCATGTTGTATATAGCTGATGATTACCTTGAACTTCTGATCATCTTGCCAGTGTTGGGGTTACAGGTGTGTATCCTCATTTCCTGTTCACGAGAGGCTGAAAACTGACCTTTGTGCGTGTGAGGCAAGCACTCGACAAATAAGCTACTGCCCCTGCTTTTCAGGTTAATGTACAAGAGAATTAATATTACATCAACTGAGAATTGATGCTTATTGCACTTATGTGAAGGAATATTGAGATCTTTTGAACTGCAGACAGATGATTGTGACAAGTTCATTGTTTCGAAGGGATGCACATTTATTCTTAATTTGCCTGTTTCAGGGTTCTGTCATTCCACATTCATCTATGGATGGAATAATACAACTGTCAATCTCCATATCCATCTACTGTACCTAGTTTATAATTTTCACAATGCTTTTGTTAATACAACCTTTATGTGTGGTTTCCCTGGCTGTGTTGTTTATCTTTAGAGGTACATCACTGCTGTTTTACTCTGAACTGCTTGCTTTTTTTCTCTAGAACATTTCTTTTCTGTAAGGAAACAACACCCTATTTTGATTTTCACTTCCTGATTCACCTCCCACTGTCGTCCTTCCATCAGAAGGCCTGGTCTCCGCATGGCAGATATCTGATACTTGAGTTGAGATACCAAATTTTATTTGTTTTTATAAACTCATGGCATCAATAGTATTTAAGCTAAACTCTGCCTAGCAATGGTGACTTTCTGCTCAATTACCATTTTACCATGTAAAGCTTCATATCTGGAAGATGCCTCCCCATCTGCTTGACAGTTTCCAGAAGACTTGTGTTCAGTAGAACTGTGCTGTTGCTTGTCACTGTCTGTTGAAAATGATACTGCAATACAGCACCTTGATCTGAGGTTCCCCAGAATCCACGTCCTTCCTGCCACATTGCTTGAGTTTGGAGTGCTCCTTTATTTTTTTCAAAAACTCTCCTTCTGGCCCCTAACCAGTTTCTCTGCCTCTGAGATAGGAAGTGGCGTGAGAAGTCACAACAAAGGGAAAAAAAGAAAGCAGGAAAGAGGGGAAAGGGGAAGAAAGAAGAAGGAAAAAAGAAAACAGAACAAAATAAAAAATAAAGTTTGCCCTAACCACTTGGGATCTCATGTTCCTCCTTCTGTTTGTAACCATATATTTATAGCTGTCAGCCGGTGTCCCACTTGAGCCATGAGTAACTTTAGGAGGAAGAGTTACAAATAGTTGCATCAATAGTATTCAAAGTATCTGTCTCAGTGTACAAGCTGGGTAAGTGTTGGACCGCTAATCCAAGATTGGCGATGCAGAGTTGGGGGATGCTTTAGTGCTGAGTTCACACTGACATAGACCATACTCTGAAACCCGAACCGGTGAATTCAGCTGTAGCTCAATAAAGGCTTGGGAAGCTTTGGCTTGTAAACATGTCCTTAGGTCTCTCTTTCTTAACATGAAGATATAGCAGAGTTCTGTACTATAGTTAGAGGAAACAAAAGTATCAGTTCTTTTGTAGATGGCCAATACTCTTAGAAAGTAAAGGCATCATCTGGAATCACTGACAGCAACATGAAGGCTGAAGGTCACACCTTAGGAGTTCCCTTCTTGCTTGATTATGCTAGGGCTCTTTCTCTTTGTTGCTCTTTCCTTGCCCCGTGTGTAGCATGTAAGTTAGGCGTACAGCAATAATAAACATACACATAAAAGTACTGCTTGTGATTTCAATACTCTACTAATAATTCTGAGCTAAACTGCTGTTGTAAATGTGGAATACACATTTGAGAAAAAATGGGGAGGCGTGTGTGTGTGTGTGTGTGTGTGTGTGCGCGCGCGCACGCAAATGTTATCTTTGGGAGTCACTTCTCCTTGCCCCATGTAAGTGCTTTACTTGTGCAGTGACATTTCTATGAACATTTCATTTCTAATAAGAGCAAGCACAAACACACTCCTTAAAGAATACGCTTTCCCCCACAGCAGCCTTTGGAACTACATGACAGAATTTTTGGATTGCTGAGGAAGGCATGAACTCTGTCTGTCCGTGTGTACATGGGTCTGCTGTCAGCATCAGGAAGTTGTACATTCAGGACTCTGCAAGGTCCTCCTCTTCCAACAGACTTCCTTTCTGAGGAGAATGCCTGGGAAGACAGCACAGCATTTGCAATCAATCACTCAGTGGTCAATTTTAATGTATTTTGATATCTTTTCAATATATACCACCTCCGGAAGCTTTTGTGGACTAGCCTTAATAGAGCTAAAGTGAAGGCTGCTTCCTCAGCTTTGAAATCAAGAGTCAGTCCTTAACACAAAGCTGGAGAGATAACAAGAAAAGACATCCAGATTAGAGCCAGTAAAAAGAAAAAAAAATAAAAGTGTAACAAAAATATCAGTCTTTCATTTTTCTTTAAAAAAGACTTCTTCCCCAAATTATCATATTTCTCAACATGATGGGGGAAAAAACAATGTTCCCCTAGTAGGTGACCCAGTGTCTACTCAGAGCCTGCTGGGAGCCAGCAGCTATATCCAGGTGCTGTATGTAGTTCTGCCAGGCTGTTTCTCCCCCCCACCCAGCCTGCTAATGGGGCATATGAGGCTCAGACAGCTTAAGCATGCTGTAAATAAAACGTGCCTTTAAGTGGGAACCTAAAGCCAATGAGGCTGGCTCTGCCTCACCTCCATGACTACACTAGCTACTTTGCCTCTGGGCTTCTAATCTATCTTGATAGAGATTTTCCTTCCATAAGAGGTTATCTTTATTAATGTTTTTTATCATTGCCATTCTTTTATCTGTGTGTAATTTTGTTTTCACCCTATGGTAGGTGATGAGGACCAAACTGTGCAATGGGACAAAGGCCACGTGTTAGGTCAGCTGGGTTCTGAGTCCACACCCACTGCTGCCTCATCTTTTTAGGCTGGAGACTGCAATCTTCACCGAAAGTAAGGAAATCTGAGCGCTATTTTTAGCCCTGCCAGTTTTTAAAGATAACTCCAGATCCAACGTTCTATCATCTTCTGTGCCTAAGTCTCCCTTCCTAAAACAAAAGTGACAAGAGCAAGTGTTGCCGAACAAATAATTTTGAGAAGATTATGAAATACAACATGCAAAAGTGCTTCCAAAATGAAGCACATGCTTCTGGGACAGCTTGGTCTATAAATGATGGTCACAGGATATCGTGTTGTCCATGGACCTCAATATTCTCTCATTGAATGCCCTGCTATTTGGTCCAGGTACCTTCTTTACCTGAAGCCATTGCAGAGAGGTGGGAGGACCTGGAAGAGGAAAGATGGACAGCAATTCTTTGTGAGAGAAAGCGTAGAGGAAGGACATGGGTGGGTGGTTCCAAGCTCTCAGAAATGTGCCAGGCAACTGCCTTTCTCTTTCCTCACTGGACATAAATCAAAAGCACCAGCTTTCTAGGCTGCCAACTCAACACCTTTTATAGGCACTTAATTCACTCTGAAATTAAAAATATATACATTCCCTTAGTAGGAATTATCGTTATTCTTCAGTATGACAGAATGATTTGATTTTAAACCCTTATATGTCTCTTCTATATCCTACTGGGGGTGAGAATCCCGTCAGATGGCTGTGATGAACAGCTATTGCTGCCTTAGAGTCAGCTCCCACACGGACTCCACTGATACCCTCCTTCCGGGACCTCATCCCTATGCCCTTCGTAGGGCAACACTTGAAGAAGTCCATGTATTATTAAAGTATCAGTCCATGCCCACCAACTAGCTGACCACCTGTCCATGCTGGAAGGCCAGTCATAGGAATCTAGAAGGAGACTGACATTCATGCTGTTGGCAATCCCTGTCAGGTCTCTATTCTTGCCTTTTACCTTCTCCACTGCTTTCTCCCACTCCATGAATTTACACCCGTTCTGGAGTCTCGGGGTCCTTATGGTCTTACAACTATTTCTTCTCGTGACCAAGGCTATCTAAAGGAGCAGAAAGCATGTACGCTAAGTCATCCATTATAGACATATATGTCTATAATATGGAATATGTCCAGAATTTCCAGGTGTGATTATATTTTTTTAAAAAAATGTAAAACTTTTAGTAGGCAAAAATACAAATTTGGATAAATAAATCAGAATGGGTTTCTTGAGAACAGGGCATACTTTGAACCAAGGCAACTAGACATTCTGAAATATAAGAATGAACATTGGACAAGGGCTGAGATGTATTGACTCCATTCCCAGTTCCCAATTCTGCTGTGTGAGCCTAAGCAGGTGGTCAGCCTCCTCTGGATACTACAACTCTCTGCAAAATGACAGCATGAGATGCTGACAGAAGGGTTCTCAAGTCCTGCTAGCCTCAGAGCCTACCCCTGGATTCATTGGTAGAGCTCAATGGGTTTTAGACAGCATGGGGACCATATGAAGCTAAACAATGAAGACATTTATAAATCTCTAGCCTGATCAAAAGTCTTCCTCCTCACAAATCTCAAAATAGATTGGCAAACAGAGAGAAAAGACCCAAATTGTACAGTGGTTCTTTATTGTCAGTCGCTGAATCTTCAGCTCTAGTGTATGAAGTTGGTGTTTCTCAAACACCACAAGGATCATTCTATCCTGCTTCATGTCTAATCTTGACAGGCCTTGACTGTACTATTCTCTGATCCTGATGCCCCCAAAGGAAACACAGTTGTGCCCACATATGTGAAGTCATTCATGCGTGTGACCTGCTATGAGCTCAGTTGCCAACAGAGCTGAACCTTCATCCCATAACGCACTTAATCTCCCAATCTGACTCTGGGAAGTGCAGTGTGGATAACAGCCCAAAACTAGAGGGCCAGGAAAGACTTCTCTGGAAAGTGACCTGATTTCTATGCAAGCCAGTCTCTCTCTCTGTCTCTCTGTCTCTCTGTCTCTCTCTCTCTCTCTCTGTGTGTGTGTGTGTGTGTGTGTGTGTGTGTGTGTGTGTGTGTGTGTGTGCGTGCAGGGATGCAAGTATTCTACCACTGAGCAATAGCCCCAGTTTTATTTGAAATTTTGTTGAGACAGGGTCACTCACCTTGAATCTGTGATCCCCCTGCCTCAGCTTTCTGAGTAGTTGAAATTACAGGTGTGCTCCCAGACTGGTGCTGCATGTTGAACCTCCAAAAATACCAGTTGTTGTTTCTTTCTTTCCCT